>NC_064920.1:458352977-459668602 GCF_023897955.1 Schistocerca gregaria | reverse complement strand
GTAGTCTCTCCCCGATGTTATTCAATCTGTATATTGAGCAAGGAGGAAGGAAACAAAAGAAAAATTCGGAGTAGGTATTAAAATCCATGGAGAAGAAATAAAAACATTGAGATTCGCCGATGATATTGTAATTCTGTCAGAGACAGCAAGGGACTTGGTAGAGCAGTTGAATGGAATGGATAGTGTCTTGAAAGGAGGGTATAACATGAACATCAACAAAAGCAAAACAAGGGTAATGGAATGTAGTCGAATTAAATCGTGTGATGCTGAGGGAATTAGATTAGGAAATGAGACACTTAAAGTAGTAAACGAATTATGCTATTTGGGGAGCAAAATAACTGATTATGTTCGAAGTAGAGAGGATATAAAATGCAGACTGGCAATGGCAAGCAAAGCGTTTCTGAAGAAGAGAAATTTGTTAACATCGAGTATAGATTTATGTGTCAGGAAGTCAATTCTGAATGTATTTGTACGTGAGTGTAGCAATGTATGGAAGTGAAATATGGACGATAAATAGTTCGGACAAGAAGAGAATAGAAGCCTTTGAAATGTGGTGCTACAGAAGAATACTAAAGTTTAGATGGGTAGATAACATAACTAATGAGGAAGTATTGTACAGGATTGGGGAGAAGAGAAGTTTGTGGCACAATTTGACTAGAAGAAGGGATCGGGTGGTAGGACATGTGTTGGGGCATCAAGGGATCACCAATTTAGTATTGGAGGGCAGCGTGGAGTGTAAAAACCGTAGAGGGAGACCAAGAGATGAATACACTAAGCAGATACAGAAGGATGTAGGTTGCAGTAGGTAATGGGAGATGAAGAAGTTTGCACAGGATAGAGTAGCGTGGAGAGCTGCATCAAACCAGTCTTAGGACTGAAGACCACAACAATAACAAGGTACACAGGAGAACTTTCTTGAAATTTGGGTCGTCCGGTATACTTACTCAACCCAAATCGCAGCGAAATATCTCCTAAACTTTAGAATGCCATATGTGAAAGCATCAACCAGGCATAATTAACACCGCGATATTAAATTAGGTCACTAGTACGCTATTCATCTTGTGTATGGGAATGATCTCACACACGTGTGTGAGAAAAAAAAAAAGCACCAAGAAGGAAATTCTCTACAAATCCGAATATTTCTTAACAATGTTTATTTCGCTTGCCTAATATCTTTCTCCATAAACCTACAAGTCAACCAAATCGTAACTTTATGTCAAAAATAAGGGGGATCTTGGTTACCGAAGGCATGTCCACGTATTCCGACACAGCTCAGAAAGGAATGTAAGGATACTCATTAAAAGTTTCCTAATTCACTCATATTACCTCATATTACTTTCAAAGATGTCACAGTAAGTTAAATTTTGCAGGGGGATAGTACACTACTGGCCATTAAAATTGCTACACCAAGAAGAAATGCAAATGATAAATGGGTATTCATAGGATAAATATATTATACTAGAACTGACATGTGATTTCATTTTCACGTAATTTGGGTGCATAGATCCTAAGGAATCAGTACCCAGAACAACCACCTCTGGCCGTAATAACGGCCTTGATACGCCTGGGCATTGAGTCAAACAGAGCTTGGATGGCGTGTACAGGTACAGCTGCCCATGCAGTTTCAACAAGATAACACAGTTCATCAAGAGTAGTAATGGGCGTATTGTGACGAGCCAGTTCCTCATTCACCATTGACCAGACATTTTAAATTGGCTAGAGATATGGAGAATGTGCTGGCCAAGGCAGCAGTCAAACATTTTCTGTATCCAGAAAGACCCGTACAGGACCTGCAACATACGGTCGTACATTATCGTGCTGAAATGTAGGGTTTCGCAGGGATCGAATGAAGGTTAGAGCCACGGGTAGTAACACATCTGAAATGTAACGTCCACTATTCAAAGTGCCGTCAATGCGAACAAGAGGTGACCGAGACGTGTAACCCATGTCACCCCATACCATCATGCCGGGTGATACGCCAGTATGGCGATGACGAATACACGCTTCCAATGTGCGTTCACCGCGATCCCGCCAAACACGGATGCGCCATCATGATGCTGTACATAGAATTTGGATTGATCCGAAAAAATGACGTTTTGCCATTAGTGCAGCCAGGTTCGTCGTTGAGTACACCACCGCAGGCGCTACTGTCTGTGATGCAGCGTCAAGGGTAACCGCAGCCATGGTCTCCGAGCTGATAGTCCATGCTGTTGCAAACGTCGTCGAACTGTTCGTGCAGATGGTTGTTCTCTTGCAAACGTCCCCATGTGTTGACTCAGGGATCGAGACGTGGCTGCACGATCCGTTACAGCCATGCGGATAAGATGCCTGTCATCTCGACTGCTGGTGATACGAAGCCGTTGGGATCCAGCACAGCGTTCCGCATTACCCTCCTGAACCCACCGATTGCATATTCTGCTAATAGTAATTGGATCTCGACCAACGCGAGCAGCAATGTCGCGATACGATAAACCGCAATCGCGATAGGCTACAATCCGACCATTATCAAAGTCGGAAACGTCGTGGTACGCATTTCTCCTCCCTACACGAGGCATCACAACAACGTGTCAGCAGGCAACGCCGGTCAACTGCTGTTTGTGTATGAGAAATCAGTTGGAAACTTTCCTCATGCAAGCACGTTGTATGTGTCGCTACCGGCGCCAACCTTGTGTGAATGCTCTGATAAGCTAATCATTTGCATATCACAGCATCTTCTTCCTGTCGGTTAAATTTCCCGTCTGTAGCAAGTTATCTTCGTGGTGTAGCAATTTTAATGGCCAGTAATGTAAATTACACAGATTTTGTGTGATTCTCACTGCTGTAGCCACAGGGTTAAGTTGCACTCACAAAGAATACGCTCTAAATTAAGGTGAATTTCCATATAACTCGAACGTCACTTGAATGATATCGCTTTCAGTAGGCTTCCATAGTAATGAAAGGTTTCTAAATCATGGACTGATTTAACTTACAATGTCACAAAATACATCATGCGACCATGTGGTCACAGACGCGCGCACACACACACACAATCATATATATATATATATATATATATATATATATATATATATATAGTATATGCTCGTAAACGTATTCACTTCATAAACTATTAAGCATTGAAGGTAATACACAACAGCGATATTACGACATATTAAGCAGCTCCCAAATAAATGGCGCCAACATGCGGCCAAGTACAAGATAAAACGAGAAATTTTAACTTCTTGATATAATTAGTCAATATTGTATAGTTTTAGCAACAGCAAGAAATTTCACACAAACTGGTACCTTGCAAAACAACCTTGCAATACGAAGATGACCGTGGACTTATGTTTGATTTTACACATGACCTCACGTTTAAGTCCACAGCTTTTGCAGTCAAATTCATCAAAATAATATTTAGACTTCATTGACAGCTTTTACAACTAAATTATTTGTAACACAATGGCTGTGACTATTTTGTACAACAAAATATTACATTCTCACATCTTTGCTTGCCAGTTCACGAGCAGCTCACCTCGACTCCGGTCCTTCCTTCTTCACACTAGCTCCAGCCTGACTAAGATGGCTGCCCTCAATGCCAGATATTCAAAGCGAGTGGCGGGGGTGCTCATTCTGCAGGAGCCAACTTGACAGCCCCTCCTCTGTTTAGGCACACTATCTTTGCTCCATGTTTCCCTTTGCTTACATTTTCTCCCCAAGCTAAGTTCGCACTACCCTAAGTGCTCTTACTTTCCCTGGATAACCATGAGTTCGATACATGCATACTCGAAAGAGTCTAATCTTCCAAGTCATCAGGCGAATTACGACAATAAAAGCTGTGAGAAAAATTATTTATGTCTTAAGCAAGGACACCAAATTTATTTAAAGAGAGAAGCAACAAATGCGAAGCAACAGTTGCGTTTGACAGTTCTTGTAGGCTATTTCTTTTCATGTTCTGACAGATAATTCAACGTACTGCGTCGAGACTTAACCTCATTTGCCTTTCACCCAGAAAGAATACATGTCAAGAATAATTTGTAGTCCGCAGCTCGTGGTCGTGTGGTAGCGTTCTCGCTTCCCACTCCCGGGTTCCCGGGTTCGATTCCCGGCGGTGTCAGGGATTTTCTCTGCCTCGTGATGACTGGGTGTTCTGTGATGTCTTTAGGCTGGTTAGGTTTAAGTAGTTCTAAGTTCTAGGGGACTGATGACCATAGATGTTAAGTCCCATAGTGCTCAGGGCCATTTGAACCAATAATTTGTAGTTAAGTGATCAACTGATGGATGCAGCTAAGGATATATAATTTATGTTGATCAAAGCAAAGCTTAATTTGCTTTCTTATAACTAAATGTTCCCTACTTAGTTGCATGGTGACCCTAAGTAATTAGTATGGAACGACCTGAGAAAAGCTCAGAGTTAACAGCATACATTTCCATCCCCAGTATTTCCCAGTTGTACCAAAGAATCCGTATATAATTAGTTTAATCCGTTGTGAGTTGCTTAGCGAGCTGACTGGTGTTTGAGTATTACGAATAATGTTACACTGTATAACTTAAATGTATATGCCACTGTACTGATAGGTGTACCTGAACATTGTTTTTTTTCTTTTGTCATGTCTCTTACCGCTAGTGTATAACGGTATGAATTAATTTTTTTTTCCTCTTTTAGTAGGTTCCACATCCTTAGAGGCCATGTTCATTAAAACAAGTCGAATGAACACTGAAATTGACGGTATAAGTTCTTGTGCAGTTTACGCATTCCATATTTCACCTCCGACATGCTCAGTTTCCGCGGGGTTATTCTCACTGAGAATATGCCTGTTCATTATTGTTTGGTAACCTTAAGAGTCGCGTACAATTACGTACGTATTGCAAACATTAAAATACAGGCTCTCTTGCTGACGGTCCTAAGCTAGGGAAGACGTAGTGCTCACTTCACGCAATTCACGTCGAAGGGACCCATGTCTGCCTCCTTCAATAAGCGAAGCAGTTACATCAGTTGCCGTTCAGCACCTGACAGAAACATTCCGCCTTTCCAGCTACTTCACATGTTCTGATAATTGTATCGTGATAACTGGTAAATCACCGCCACAGCAATTCCTACACAGCTTAACAGGGAATGAAAAACATGTCAAGAGACGTTTTTATATTTTAGAGTCCCTGAATCTTTGTAGCATTTACTTCCATGGAGCACACCTATAGTTCCTTCTACATCCGCTAACTCTCCGAGATAATACGTTGTGCCCTTCCCACCAAAAATAAACAGTCCAGTCAAAAATATAGTTAGATACCCGAGATGATGGTGCTCTCGTTAACAGGGGTTGGCGTCGTTCCCAATCAGTTCTTTTCTGGTATCAATAAATAATCAATAAATAATGACTTTATTTGTCTTATCTTGATTCATGATCCAGAATAACAAATTCAGTGCAGATGACAACAAACATATAGACGTTAACTAAGCCGCTAATCGTGTGCAAAAACACACAAAAACAAACAAGGTAGACGTCAGCATGATTCCCGCAGCTACGGCAATTATCTTAAGTCCCAACCAGGGAATTTGTAATGCCACAGCTACCAGCACCAAACGATTTGTATGTCATAAATGATTGTAAACTACAGTTACGTGAATAAAAGATATATTAGAAACAATAAATCAGACATTATTACCACTGACTAGCGATTTGGTGAGCTATACTATCTTCAGAGATCTAAAAAATATTTAATATATTGAGAGAAACAGAAATGGTAGCTTTTTACCTCATCCATGTGGTATGAAACAGTGTGTGTTAGTTTAGAGCCGAAATCATGCTGTTAGATAGTCTCAATTCCAGGTAATCACACGTGATGTTTTACTGTGTTTCCCTTTAGGCACTTCAGAGTTTCTAATACAGTATATGTTAATAATTCTCCTCTCGCATTTTCAGAAAACGAAATTTTTTTCTCTTTTGGTAAAAGTGAAAGCACATGATTAAAAATCGTTCGCCCCGCTCACTGAAAAGGCTGGTGATCAAATATCTGATAATATTAAACGGATTAATTTACTACAACCACATGTTTTACAAGAATCAGTGCGTGCAGTTCAGTACTTCACAAAGAGTGTTAGAATGCATGTACCTAGTGTACTCAACAATGAAACACGAAAGATAGGTAGCGTAATGTTTATACGACTGTAGAGCACGATCTGAATACGAAAACTGAAACCCTAGAAGTAATGAAGCCACCTAATTCAACTATACTTACTGCGCACGTGGTTACCCATGTAAGTGATCTGAAACAGTACATTAGCTTCAATTATCTGTTAAGAAATAACCGTTTAAGGGGAACATGTACATAGTAGTTGCTCGATATGCAGGGAGAAACTGAAGAATCACATGTACTTAGTATTTTCGAAATAGAAAATTGTGAGAAGTGCATTTAGTGTTAATTCGAGAACACTTTGCAGGGACATCTAGTACTTCTTTAAATAGCAATTGTTTCGCAACACATATAGCCTGCACAATCAATGTTTCTCATTAAAAAAAATAAAAAAAATAAAAAAGTCATCATAGAGGAGCGCAAACAATCTCTTCGAAGACTTGAAGAGTTTAAAATTGCGTCTGAGAAGAGTCCTATATTTGGGTACAGATATATACAATAACCTATTAGATCGTATATCGTAAAGGTATGCCTTCTGGTTGTATTTCACGTTACGTCTTGGTCTTATTTCCCAGGAAACCACTCTCCACGAACTCTGAAGAACAAAAATAGCAAAAATAGCACGGGAGGCACTTCACGGAAGAAAGCGTTCTGGTGGACTCCTAAGAGAGTTCTGTTCCCAGAGTCGGTGGCGTTAGTTACTATCGATAGACCGTAAAACGCTGGTGGGATTTATTTACTGCGTAACAGATGTGGCCGGCACAATTTACGCCTGCCTTGCGCTGTAAACCTTCCTTCGCAGCTCGGCGTGCTATAAATCCTGTTCACTAGCTTGTCAGCGCCACCAGTAGTTCTGGGTTTGTCTCCAATGGCACAGTCTCGTCTACATCGTTGCCCTTATCGCTTTCTCTAACCTAGCTACTCACTCTGCACAAAGACAGAGCAATAGGATGCCCGGAAGCTGACATTCCCAGGGAAATGAAGGCGTCCATTTGTGACCATCTAGTTCAAGGACTGAGATCCTTTTTTTAATAATCTGAGGGTTCGCGTTGGATCCCAGCCGTATGAACGTAACACAGTTCCATTTGATTTATATTATCACAGAAGTAACCACGATGCCTTAAAATTTGAATCAATAAACTCCCAAATAATGTAAAATTGGATAAATAACGTGAAATGGAGGAAAAACCTAACTCATTGTCATGTGCTTGTGTGGGGAACCCGTTTTGCATGATCATCGATTTAAGTAACAAGAAGTATAAATCTTAGCTACTTCCAAAGTTTAAGTAAATTCGACCAGTCTGAACCACAGCTACTAGTAATCAACAAAACGACTAGCAGGCTCACAATCTGCCTGTGGCATACTGCGGTATATTAACGTGGAAAACTTATACAATCTCCTCTGTCTGCACACAGCATTCATATTCGAATATTCTGCGCCATCGAAACGTTTCGTCAGTGTAAACGAGTCCATTTTCCTGTTATCGACTGGAACCAGTTGAAATCACCGTTAAAGGCAAAAGGAAAAGTATTCACTGGAGACAAAAGTACACGAAAGGCGTTGCATACAATAGCGTCAAAGGCGTTTCCATCAAGAAAGTCGAAGGTACTGTCATCCCCGTTCACATCGCCATGAGGCACAGCTGAGGTGTTAGTTATGAGTAGGATGAATGAGCCTAACCTCTTACTAAGTGGAGCTCAGAACGTAAGAATTCTGAAAGTTAAAAGGAAGTAGGCAGGTATGAAGGTGTGAAATAGATATAACTGTTCTGTTTGGATGGCCATCTTCCATACTAGCTGTTATATATGAATTAATATTTATTTCTTCGTCTTATGCGTACTGCAGTTTAAAAGAATTCTACATCACACGCCATTCTCTTTTATGTAGAAAATATCATCAGTGGTAGTTCCGTAAATATAGCATATATGATACGTTTCTACATTTTACTATTTATGATTAAGAACAATTTTCCCCTATTAATATAAGGTACACTTTACTTGTAACTCCTTTTCACTTCCTCAGAAGTCGATAAGTTTTTCCTCGTTGTCAGGAATTGGTTGAAGCCATATAAAAGTGATTGCTGTTTCACCATTCGATGTGGTTTCGTGCTTTTGGAATTTTCATTTGCTTTGGATTTTTCATTTGCTGCATTTTCGGTCCTTACATTTCTTTCCAATAAAAATTCACATGTATTGTCATATAAAATTTTCTCGTGTGTGCGTGCGTGTACATGTTCTGAGAGAGGAAGAAGGTAGAGAAATTGAGAGAGAGACTGTGAGTGTAAAATGGAGAATATATCATAGGTGTTCATCAGAGTGTTGTGTGACACTTGGAGGAAGAAGACGTAGGAATGGGAAAGAAACTTAACGCAAGGGGAAGCAGTGATTAGAAGAGAAGAAACTGGACGTATGAGGTCGTGGGAGATGGGTAAATATTGGTGGTGGGTTAATGTAGTGAGAGGTAGGGCTATATGTGTATATTTATGTTATTCTATGTATTTTATGAATTTAAAAAGTGTGTGGTTTACCAGGTTGGTCTGATCATTTATAAGCCCTTTCTGTTCAGTTGTACATTTCTTGCAGGTACAGGTGTTACTTGTTGCTAATATCTGGTGGTAATATTATGTTAGTACTCAGTAAATGCTACATAATTTGTTCTCTGCTTCCGACACATAACTTGTATACATTTGCGAATTTATTACACTAGTTTGACAAGGATTGGACAGGTAGTTGCCAGTGGCCTGAAAGTAGGGACCAAACAGGAATTTCCTGAATTAAATTAGAGAACGTCCAGAAAATGTAATTCAGGCTGGCCGGATGAAGGCTGGAGCCCCTGCTTCCGAATACAAGACCAATGTATTTAAAACAGTGCAACCTCATTTGGTTCATCAATAGTGTGCAATGCTGTTTCACAAAGAACTTATTTAATAATATAAATTGTTATTCCTACACAGTTGATTCATTTTTAATTAAATTTATTGCACACACTACACCCATAGTACCCATATTCTTTTATAATGTAACACTGCACAAACTATCAGTTGAAATTATGATCATGGTGGCTATATTTGGTTTCCAATTCGTGTACCACAACATCTCACTTGTTTGCCTGTAAAACGGAGTCAGCGTTCGTTTATAGTTGGTGCGATTTTGAGCACATGAAGCTGCTAAAGTGTCAGTACTGCACATTATGTAGGTATGGAATAAATGTTATCCAGAACATTAGACATGAAAATTATCATGGAGAAGTGCTGTGTGAAATGACAGGGATCGTTTTTGTTAATATTTTTATTATTATTGTTTACTCGTGGTACTTTTTTTCTAACTCGTATTCTGAACTTTCAGAGTCTTCCTTTACAAGATAGAATGTAATTTTTGACAGTTACTTCTTAAATGTCTATAAATAACTCAATGCAACAGTGCGGTAGGGGTAGCCTCCTTGACTAGTGATAGAAATGTCCTGGGTCTCGGGTTAGAACCTCATGAACTGCTTAAATATTGAATACAAATCATCAGCAAGGGCGGCCAGAAACTTCCAACGTAAGAAGTCACCTTCTGCCTTGTAACGATCTTGTCAAAGAGGGCGGAGAAGAGGACAGAGGTTTAAGGAACTCTCTTGCCCTTGGAGTGGGAATCTGTCCCTGAAGGCAGAAGAATCAGTAATTATCAACGGCATGAGGATGCAAAAGGCAGTAGAAACTACTGCAATAAAGACACATAATGTATATCCACAGGACGTGTGGCCTGTAATTGAAAATGTCTGATGATGAATACTTGATTGCCAAAAGACTCAGAACTAGAGAAATATTCGGTCTCGATCTACGTATAGGGTGGGTCTTTGAAGTGAAATGGAAAGAAGACAAGGTTGTGCGGTAAGGCGAGTATACGGTAATATCAACTACAGCAGAAAATGTTGTAATTACCGTAGAATACTTTATAAATAGGAAGTTTGGTGAGAGTGTGTGTTAATGTGAACAATTTAGTGATGGTCTTCTTCTCATCATAATAGATAGCAAACCAACACCTAGAACCATAGTTCAGGTATATGTGCCAGCTTCATAACCAGAAGATGATTAGACAAAGTATATGAGGTTACTGAATGGATAATTCTGTACGTAAAGGGAGATAAAAATCTAAGAGTCATGGGGGATTGGAATGCGGTTGTTGAGGAAGGAATAGAAGTAAGATATGCCGGAGGATATGGAATTGGTGGTAGGAGTGAGAGAGGACAGAGACTGAATTCTTCAATAAATTGAAGCTAGTAATAGAGAACTCTCAGTCCAAGAACCACAGCAACAGGAGGTATACTCGTAAAACGCTGGGAGACACGGAAAGATTCCAGTTAGATTATACCATGGTCAGACGGAGATTCCAAAATGAGCTATTGAATTGTAAGGCGTACCCTGAAGTAGATTAGACTCACATTACTATTCAGTAGCGATGAACAACAGGGCCGAAGTTCAATAGAGTAAAGATTAATGATCAGAAAAGTGTGATATGGGAGTAGCAAGGAATGAAGAGATGCGCTTGACGTTATGTCTGTAGATAATGCGATAATGAATAGCTCAGTAGGCGCTCCAATTGAAGATTACCGGACATCTCTAAGAAGAGTAAACACAGTCGTTGGAAAGGGAAACAGAAGTACAAGGAAGGTAACTGAGAAGAAACCATAGGTAACAGAAGAAATACTTCAGCTGATTGACGAAAATAAGTACAAAAACGTGAAGGGAAATTCAGGAATACAGAAATATAAGTCATTTAGGAATGAAATAAATAGTAAGTGCACGGAAGTTGAAGCTAAATGGCTGCATGAAAAATCTGAAGAAATCGAAAAAGAAGTGGTTCAAAACAAAGAAAAGTCGAGACATTCTTCGGAGAAGTGACAATAGTTTTGTGAGTATCGTACCACGTCGTAATGTAGGAAAGAATTCTAGAGGACCAACGTTTCGGCCACAGCTACAGGGGTCTTCTTCTGGTCTACTGTGGTGCTTTAGCTTTGTGGAGTAGTTTATATTTTGCTGCCGCTGCCCACGGAGCTAGCCAACGGCCTTGCCGCAGTGGTAATATTGGTTCCCGACAACCTACGTTAAGCGCTGTCGGATGCGGCTAGCACTTGAATGGGTGACCGTTCCGTCTGTTGAAGGCTGTTGGCAAGCGGGGTGCACTTAGCACTTGTGAGGCAAAATGAGGAGCTACTTGCTTGAGAAGTAGCGGCTCCGGTGACGAAAAATGACAACGACCGGCAGAATGGTGTGCTGACCACACGCCCCTCATACACGCATCCAGTGACGCCTAAAGACTGAGTGTGATACGGCGGTTGGTCAGTACCTTCAGTACCGTTAGGGTCTTTCGACACCTGCTCCAATGGAGTTTAGTTTTAGCTCACCGACCTATCAGAAATGGGCTGTAGAATCACTGGCTAAGAGACGAGACTTCGCTGTCACATCTGAACTCTTCCACAAAAAAGAAATAATGGATTTCATGTAAGTAGCACTCGGCTTCCATCTGCGATAGAAGCTGAGAAAATTAGGCAGGAACCGATGGAATTTTACCTTGTGCCAATCCACTGAAACACAGCCTTAAACGTGAGGAAGAGGCAGCCATCACAGAACTGAAGAAAGCAACGACATTGTGATATTATAGGAAAACAAAGGCAACGACAATATCATCTTGGACACCATGCAGTATGTAGACAAAGTGAATGAATTATTAGTATATGCCTTCTACAATGAATTAAGAGCAGACCGCACAACCGAGGTAATCGAAAGATACAGGGCTCAGTCGAGTACCCTATAATTGACACTGGCACAGCCAAGGGACTCATTTCCAGAGTACCAGTTGCCACTGGAATCTACGTAGTGTCAAAGATAGATCCCTTAATAGAGAACGGGAAAAATTCACCTACATACAACTTGGCAAAATATCTAGCTTGCCATCTAACGCCACTAGTTGGCAAAACGGACTCTTCTGTGAAGAATTCGACGAAGTTCATAGAACGCACAAAGGCAGGAAGAATTTTTACCCTCGGAGATCATGGTCAGCTTCAAGGTAATGTCATTATTCGTAAACGTGTCAGTTGGCGACACTTTTCGCATGCTACAAGAATATGCTCCGCTAGATTTATGTGACCTCATTAAGCCTTGTCTGCCTTCGACGTACTTCAGATGCTAAGCAAAATTCTAAGAGCAGACAGAGAGAATAGCAATGGGTTCTCCATTACTCCCTCTAGCAGCAGATATATTCATGGAGGCCTTTGAGGTAACGGAACCTTGTTCCACTCCTTTACTCCAATGATGCTGGTTAAGATAGGAGTACGATTCACTCGTTACGTGACCTCGAGATGAAATGAAGCAACACAGGTTTCATGGACATTTGAACAAAATGCCTGAAAAGATACAAATCATACACGAGGTGTAAAAAAATGGCGCAATTTCATTCCAGAACACGGAAGTATACTAGGACACAGAGTATACTGGAAGCCTAGATATATTGTCAAGTATTTGCACGGTCAGTCCAACCACCACCCAGTGCAGAAGAACTCAAGTAGCTGTTTTTCGGTCCAAGCAAGGACGGCCCGTTGTAATACAAATTTCTAGCCACTGCTGTGCTTACATAGTCTTGTGTTAGTATTTCAGCAAGACCATCACGCGTCTTTGACTTTTAGGTTGCCACCTGGAATGTTGTAGGGAGTCCACAGTTCGATCCGTCATTAGGACAGCCTGTCCTGAGAAATTAAACGCAGAGCCACTACCTCTGCAGGGCCGGCAGAACCTTAGGACGTAGTGTGCCTGCCACATCGCTTAAGCAGAGGGCTACTGTCACTGTGTCAGCCGCTGTTGCCAGCCGGGCAGCTGTGTTTCATCTACCGCACTTCTGCCACTGCCACCTTAGCTGCTGAGTACAGGAACGTCGATGGCAGAAAGAGCAGCACTACACCATCGTTTAACCACGCTGCATACTGTTAGCATTGCTGAATGTTATGTACACGCACGAGGTATTCACGAGGCAACTGGATGCCTCAACCACACTGCCGCTGCGTGCGCGGCAGAGAGAAGTAAAAAGGGATTTGAAAAGCGCAATACAGAGTCTCTTGATTCCAAACTTCTTCGCTACTTTTGGTCACTGGACAAATTTCAAGCCATCATTTATTAATAAATTTTTTGGGTTTTATATCTATTCTTTCTTTCTAAATGTAAGTTTAGATCTTATTAATGCCCACGGACAGAGCTGTTTTTACAATAATTATCAAGGTAATTTCCCATGACATAATAGACTGGTTTATGTACTCATATGACGAAGTTAAAACTCGCATTGTTTCGAACAGTCCTTCAGAATTTGCTCATTATGGCCCTTTTCTGCAGATTGTAAACTGCATTCATATTTTGTTCATCGTTCTCCTTGAAAATAATTCCAGAGCTAAGAAAATGATCGTACATAAGAATAGCATACCGCTACAAGATACTGGCTGTTTGATAACAGGACTAAAAGCGGAACTTGTTGATGGTATTCTGTTTGGAACCATCTTCGTCTGTTAACATCCCTGGAGATGAGAATCAGTATCCACACTAGAAATTGTAAGTATGTTCTGCAGTCTATAGAGAGATCATTCACATTTAAACGTGTGATAAACCCTCTTGAAACTGAAATTCATGGCATTGATTTTCGTGTTCAAGTTAACTTTAAGTCATACTGACCAACTGCAAACAGTCTTGTCATTTGCTTTGTAACAAGGAATTGTCTTCTTTTGTTAGTGATTATAATATTGCTTTCATCAGCAAGAAGAATGTTTTACCCACGACTAACACTACTCGGAAAGCAATCGACATATGTCAATAACAGTATTGGCCCTAATATGCAACTATATATTTTTTTTTATTTTGGCATCTAACTAACAGTTTAGCTTTATTTGAGATATCTGTTACCTCCCTTATTTGTATCCTTTTAGGTGTGATCAGATCCAGTTATTTGCTGCCTCTCTTATTTCTATTGATTCTAGCTTGTTTAGTAGAATCTTTATAGTCAACACTACCAAAAACCTTACAAGGATCTAACATTCTACCTGTCCCACACTCGCCTTTGTCTAGAGCACAAAGTACCGTTTCTGTGGATTTTCACTATAGCTTACTATGCATTCCTACCGCTTCAGAACCCAAACTGTGATCCACTGGTGTTTAAGAGTATGTGCCACATCTTACAGCTATAGATTTCGTGAAAACATAATTTCTGTTCCCTTAAGAGCTCTGGAATTTGTGTTTAGGTGCCAACATTTCTCCTCTTTAATAAGCCGTTCGGGGCATATACATCGTGGAACTAATGAAATTCAAGCATGCTATGAATAATCTCCTACACACCACGAATTTGCATGTTATTTGCCATTTCACCGAAACTCAGTGGCTTTACTGTCAGAATCATGACGCGGAATTGCTGAAGCGTTCCGTTATAAATATGGATCATCAGTACATATAGAGGCCAAGCCTCATCCTCTACAAAAATATGGGAAGGCATGGTGGACTGTAACGTTTTATAAACACGTTAGCTAAAAATATGTTAGTGATACGGGTAACGAAGTTACGATTCCAACTAAAGTAGCTTACTTTTCATTTATATGAATGGTTTTCTGTAACCTATTTCGACTCAATGAATGGAACATAGCTACTGTTTTGCTAATAGTAATTCCACCTTCCATAAAGCAGCGTATTCATCGCGGTATGATTGGTAAGCCTGTTCGTTTGTCAACTGTGGCGTATAAATTTAAACTCCTAAACAAGCCACAGAGAAACAAAACGATGTTAAATGTTAGTGTCGAAAGTGACTGGACAGAACATTATTGACATTTGTTGTTAAGGGTAATACGAATCGTAGAAAAGGAAGGAAGGAAGAACAGATAGGAGAAGCAGTTGAATTAACTGTAGCTCTCAAACGTAGAAGAACAAGAATTAGCTGCTTAAGTAGATAACAATGACTGAAACTCATTTTAATTGAATCATGTGTGGGTTCTCGAGGAACATTGTAAATAGACTAATCAAACACTATTTTTAGCCTTGTTTCACTATTTTATTATTGCAAGACCTAGGTTTACTGATTCTCAAAGATGATGATGCGCACAAATAAACATGATGACCAAGCAAGGATAATTATCTCAAGTTTTCAACGTATCGATCCATAGCTTAATGTAAAATTACAATGATCATTTTTTACCAAACTACATACATTATTACACATTCAGCAATTAAACTTCAATGACCAGATTAAATATATGCACCAGCCATGAAATTCGTAACTACGATGGACAGGGGCCTCAAGTTTCGCTTCTATCTTCGGGTTGTGATCTCATCTAAAAGAGGTAAATAATTGAATTGGGTTTTATCGTGAGTCTCACCCTTGCTACATTGGACAGACTGGGATGTCAGTCTGTACCAGGCTTAAAGAATGTTACAGAAGCTGGAGATTCAAGAAGCCTGATTCAGCCTTTGCAGAACATTGCCTGAACAATAACCACAAATACACAATAGATGTACAAGTCTTGCACACAGAGAAAAACGGGGCCAAACTCAATCAACAGCAGATTTTAGAAATTAAAAGACAGATGTATATATCCCGACAACTATTACCCAATTCAATTATTGACCCCTTTTAGATGAGATCACAACCCTCAGATAGAAGAATAACATTGGGGCTCAGTCCATCGTAGTTAAAAAGTTCTTGGTAGAGGCATAGCTTTAGTCCGCTCATTGCAGTGTAATTGCTGAATGTGTAATAATGTATGTATGTTGTTAAAATGGTCATTTACGTAATTTTAGATTAAGCTATGGATCGATACCTTAAGAAGTTGAAATGATCATCCTTGCGTGGTCATCATGTTTATCCGTGCGCATTATCATCTTTGGGAATCAATAATGTACTTGAAAATGGGCTTATAACCCAAAACCTAGGTCGAACAGTAATAAAATTGTGAAACAAGGCCAAAAACAGTGTTTATTAGATTGAAACTACTTAAAATTCAAAATACTTAAAACAGTACCTTTCCTATCACTAGTCGTGAAGGGTCAAATTTATTTAAAAAGAACAAGAGCTGTAGAAAAAGAAAGGAACAGCACTATAAAGTAAACTTTTGACACATTCAGTGGTTTCCAGCATTATGCTATATCCACTTTACATCATACAGACCCATGGGTTATGGATAATGATTGATACGAGCTCTGTGGTGAGAGTGGGGGGTTAAGTGGCAACAAGGCACTAATAGGTACTAATATTGGTCGCTATTGAAATGTGAAGATTTTTCTAAAAGATGTAATTCAGTCATTTAAAACTAGCTCTGCAGCAAACTGATGGTATAGATATTGGTCTGTAGTTTGGGGAGTACCCCTACGTTCTTTTACCCTTCTTATATGCACCAGTCAAAGTCAAGTTTCTGCAGTCTGCAGTGAGCATGAGCAACTTCTTATTCATACGGAAGTAAGATGGCTTTCTCAAGGTAGGATCTTGACATGATTTTCTGAACTTAGAGACGAGGTTCGTGTCTTCCTTCTTGACACAAAGTACGCGGATTTTCTCACTAACTTCTCTTGACTTTGCTCAAATGCGTACTTAGCTGATGTGTTTGAACACTTGAATGTGTTATGAGTTTACAAGGAAAAAATGTAGACATGTTCAAAGTTGAGGATAAGATTAGTGCTATGGTCAAAAAGTATCCGATCTGAGCGTGAAGGATAGAAGACGAGTCACTAACTAAGTTTTCTGCTTCAAAACAATTCGTGGAGTCATCAGAGGAGAGTTTGCCTGAACGGATCAAGATCAATGGAGCCGAGCATCTACGCCACTTTTAGAGCGTATTTCCCTGATCCTGACCCTGCCGACAAATGGATTCGAAATCCCTTCAGCGGTGAAAAAATAGATAAAATCCAAGGCCTCACTGGAGAAGAGCAAGATCAACTTGTGGATCTGTCCAGCTGTGGTACGATGATAAACATTTTCATCGGTGATAAAATTACAGAGTTCTGGCCATCAGCACTCAAGGAGTACAAGAAACTTGGAGATAAAGCAGTGAAAAAGCTCCTTCCATTTGCAACCACATATCGGTGTGTGCAAGCAATTTCTTCCATGTGTTTCAGGAATAACAAACATAGGAATCGGCTCGACATGCGGTCGGATTTCAGAGTGAAAGGTTCAAGTTTGGAACCGAATATTTCAGAAATAATGGACTCAAAAGTCAGATTGAACTCATCTCAATACTGATGGAGTACTCTGTTGTAACTGTATTTTTTCAAATAAATAATACCTTGTATGAAATCAATGCAATCTCAAATGTAGTACACTTGAAAGACCAATACACTCAGTTTTAACTTTTTGCTGTCATTTTCAGTTCATCCTCAATTTTTATTTTTTTAAGGAGTTTGTTATACTAAACACCCAGATTTGAAGACAAAGATTTAGAGCTATAATCAAAAATTTAACAATACCAATGATGGCTAAATTGAAAAAGTTTTAAACTCAATATTTTGTCAGTCATGAACATGTCAATGATTTTTCTAAGTACCAAAAATAGAAAACGTATAAAAAGACTGTTAATTTGACTTTTTTAGGTACTTGATACTGTGATATGACAAGGTACCAATCAAGCTCGATGAGGGGGTCCTCGAGAACCCCTGGTCTAGCTACTTGCTCAATGAATATTTCGGAAATCGTTTTCGAAAATGCATCACAAGAGCGTCTGTTCGCACCACCTGCAGTGAATCCTTAGACGTCCCAGTCTATAATCGGTAGGTTCAAGATGCCTTCAACTTCTGTTGCGTGATAGGCGTATTTCGGCCCTACTGAGTGTTACTGCTACCGTGAAATTGAGCAGCAGGCGAGAATATCCGACTATAGCTCATCTATGTTGGTTACTCGCTAACAAATTTAATTTTGAACACGACAGACACAATACTTTTGTCGGCCGCAATGAACACTCCCCCTTACACAGCGGCTAACTTGTCTTTTCGCTTTAGGGTCCATGCTTCGCTATATATGTCGGATCTCTCTACCTAGAATTTCATACAGCTCTCGATTCCGAGCGCAACTAAAGCGCGACCGCTTTCCTGGAAAGCGGTAAACTTTGTGACGAATGTTTTGGAAATTTACTGTTAGATTTTGACATACCAACTGTCCTTACTTTGTACGCTGTAAGATATCTCTCTCTGTATTTCACTGATCCTTTTTGTTTCATGCTCTAGAGTCTCAGTTTTGCTAACTTTCGCTGTATTGTGAACGGCGCATTTTATGTAAGCTGTATGCGAAACGCAGAATATATCCATCAACGTTTTGGTCTGGTTTACGTTAGCCTTTGTTCTTATCCACAATTTGCACACTATTGTTGTTATTAAGACGTTTCCGTACACAAATACCACCATTTGTACGACAATAGCCATTACCGCGAGTCAATTAGAACGATTGCGCATGCAAAACTGTAGTTTCATACTCGTTATGACAAAGTAAGGTAAATACTGAATATACAACTGAATTTGGGGATTTCTGTTTATACGGTTATCAGAATCAGAAAATACCAGCTCACTCAGGTCGATATCACAATATTCTGGTAGCCTGAAACCAAATATTAACAAAAATGATAATTGTCGAATAGCCCGTAACCAAAAGAGTCATGTATTTGTTATTATACTGATCAAGATGCTCTGCAGCGACAGTTAATTTTATATACGATCTAATCTTGAGATTAATACTGTTCCAGTTGGTCAGAATTCATTCTCAGAAAACTGCACTCACGGGATACCTGGAATAACTGCACAAGCACTTAAAGGTCACATTCGTTAGTCAAACCTTGTTCCATATATTAACACCTAAAACTGTTATTCAGCATTCTCACCACGTATAAGCGGACATAAATCATCTCGTTTTATCGTTCGCACATGCCTCACACGCAACAGCAGTTCCAGTACAGAATCGTGCTGGTCCACTGACTCGTACCAAGTCATCGCCAACGCTTACTCTAACAGAAAATATAATGTCTCAGATCATTGCGCTGCACATCACAATGGTTAGGCTGGTAATCGGAGTTTAAAGACCCAAGAATATTATCGAAATGATCTATACAGCGAAACTGGCCGCCCTCTTCATAGAGACTGAATTCTTATAGCACTTCGATTAGAAGACAGTGAACTTCTCCTGCGAAACACAGGGCATCTGTTCTGGTATGGACGAGCTGATGGTAGTTGGCTTCGTGGATGCACTGGACGCGGCGCTGCCAGCCTGCAAGTAATTACTAGCTGATGGTTAAAGCAGATTGTGCTGTTTGTGTTTCGTGAAAATTTTTGTGGTGCAGGCGACAGTATCCACCTAAGTCAACTGGAATTGGGCATGAGGTCGTATTGCAGCTTCGCTAAAGCTGCTGAAGTGCCTGGTTCTATAAAACGTTGGGAATCTGTAAGTTATTGTTTATTGCGTGCAGCTAAGTTTTTATCTACCCTTACTGCTGGGTTCACAGGTACATTGTTTTCATTATCATTGATGTTTTAGCAGTGGGTGCCTCGGGTTAGTGGTTTATTATCTATGCTATGTTCTCTCGTTGACTAAATCTATAGAATTAGTTTGGCATGTCTGTTTTTGGAACGGTACACTTTAAGGTACTGTATTCTGGGCTAAGATTTGACTATTGCGTTTCTCTTTGCAAGCCATTTACTGTTGCATTATTATTTGTTGCATATTTTTTGTGCATCCTTGCTCTAAAAGTGAAGAAATTGTAAGGGGCAGTTGCTTTTACTTTGTGCTGTATACTGAGGTGACACAAATACTCGGTGTAGTGGAGCACTTCGACGTGGCACGGACTCAACAAGCCGTTGGAAGTTCCCTGCAAAAAAAATTTGATTCGTGGTGCCTCTATAACCGTCCATAGCTGCGAAAGTTTGCCGATGAAGGATTTCGTCCACGAACGGACCTGTCGATTATGCCTTGTAACTGTTAGATGGAATTCATGTCGAGCTGTGTGGGTGGTCAAATCTTTAGCTCGAATTGTCCAGAATGTTCTTAAAACCAGTGGCGAACAACTGTAACCCGGTGACATGGCGTATTGTGATCCATAAAATTCCATTGGGTTTTAAGGACATGAACGCCACGAATCGCTGCAAACGGTCTCCATGTAGAAGAAAATAACCATATCCTGTTAATGATCGGTTCAGTTGGACCAGGGGACACCGTTATGGAGCCACTACCAGCTTGCATTGTTTGTTGTTGACAGATTGGGGCCATGTCCTCGTGGAATCTACGCCACAGTCGAAACCAATCATCAGCTCTTATCTACGGGACTCATCTCACCAGAGTACGATTTTCCGATCGTCTAAGGTCCAACCAATTTGGTCACGGCCCAGGGAAGATGCTGCAACCGCTGCCGTGCTGGTAGCAAAGGCAATCGCATCGGTATTCACCTGTCATAGCCCATTAACCCCAAATTCAGCGGCACAGTCTTAATGGATACATTCGTCGTATGTGCCTTATTGATTTCTGCGGTTATTTCACGCAGTGTTACAGGTTTGTTAGCACTGATAGCTCTACGCAAACGCCGCTGCTCTCAGTTGTTAAATGAAGGCCGTCGGTCAGTGAGTTGTCCGTGGTGAGAGGTAATGCGTAAAACTTGGTATTCTCTTGACCGTGTGCATCTCGGAACATTGAATTCTCTAACTATTTTCGAACTGAAACGTCTAGCTCCAACTACTTTTCCATGTACAAATTCTATTAATTCCCACAGTGCGGCCATAATCAGGTCGGACTCCTTTTCACATGAGTCACCTGAATACAAGTGACAGCTCCACCAATCAAATGCCCTTTTTGTACCTTGTGTACGTGATGTTATTATTATCTATATACATTTTCATACCACTAACGACCACATCGCGTACATTTGTCACCTAAGTTTGTAGTTTAGATGTTACGTTTAGCATTCTCGGAATACAAATGGTGCAAATGGCTCTGAGCACTATGGGACTCAACTTCTCAGGTCATCAGTCCCCTAGAACATAGGACTACTTAAACCTAACTAACCTACGGACATCACACACATCCATGCCCGAGGCAGGATTCGAATCTGCGACTGTAGCGGTCTCGCGGGTCCACACTGTAGCGCCTGGAACCGCACGGCCACTCCGGCCGGCCTGTGATCACATTGTGGATGCGCTCGGTGTCGTTGAATTTGACTTATAAATACAGTTTAAAAACTGTTAAGAATTGGCACCCACATAACCTCCAGAAAATTTCCAGTACTAGCATTTGCTGCGCCACAGTCCTATAACACTCCCTAAGCGGACTCCTGAAGTTCCTTTCACGACTGAGGTTCTTTCTCCGTTGAGAACGGTATGCAGTCGCCTACTTGCCAGCAACACTTCCATCTTGTCACACAGATGGTCTGATGCTCAGTACGGGCGTACTTCGTTCTGTAGGAGCTAGCGCGGAACCGTACCGAACGGCGGCATAAAGTCAAGGACATTGCATCAGCTTGGGACCGGCATGTGCTGCAGTATTTTTCTCCTGGACGATCAGAGCAAGCTAGTTTCACGCGATTGTTGTTTTCGGAACTCGGGGTGATTCCTGCAGAGGATATTTTCGGTCCCTGTAACTGTCACGATACGCAAGCGTAAAACCTGCTCCAAAATTGTAGAACAAAAGGATGTCAGAGTCGTAGTTCTGTAGTTCTATGCCCCTGTCCGACACGTTTTGAAAATGGGAATGACGTGCATTTTTTGCCAGTCACTAGCAATGCTTCGCACCCCAAGCGACCTCTGAACGGTTCAACCTTTTATACGTTAGTAGTATCATTACAAATTGTGTCCCTGAGAAAGCTCACGTAGTGTTCTCTCTCGTGATGTTTCTGGCGTTAACAGCCATCATATTTACCTTCACGATTCTTCCCTCAGAGAAGTAGAGATTGTAGCACTACACATTTACCTAATAAATGGTGTGAAGTACCAGTAGCAGATGGTTCACTACCCGAGGGAAAGATCACCAGAATTGTACTCTATCACTGTGATTAGCTGTTGTCTTAGGAGTCTGCGCACCAAAACTTAAATACTCCTACATTTATCTCCATCCCTCTCTCTCTTTCTCTTTTTTTTTCTAAATCCTATCTGACTTAACTGCTACGGCCATCAGTCCCTAAACTTACACACCCGTGCCCGAGAGAGGACTCGAACCTCCTCCGGGATCAGCCGCACAAACCATGACTGCAGCGCCTAAGACCGCTCGGCTAATCCGTCGCGGCAATCTTTTTTATTAACTATGGATTAAATTCCCAAGACATTCAAATATAAGTACCTCTAAATGACAAGCTATCGCCCACTTGTTTCGAAAGCGTTAACAACAGTTAAAAGTGTTAAAAAAACTAAACCAAAACGTAGACAAAGCTATTCGGGTATCTTCGGAGATCGCCTAAACTCCGCGCCCAAGCAAAGTGTTTCACGAAGCATAATCAGATCAGAACTGGCAGTCATGGGGTACATCTACATCTCCATCTATATCATACTTCCCAGCCACCTAATGGTGTGTGGGAGAGGGTACTTTCGGTACCACTATCTGATCCCTCCAACCCTGTTCCACTCACGAATAGTCCGTGGGAGGAATGATTGTCAGTAAGCCTCGTCAGGTGCGGTTGGTCGTGTCTCAGTTTTCCACACCTAGGTTACGTTCAGTTCGGTTTAAGAATCAGAAAAGAATAATCAGTTACTTGCGTCGAGTGACAAAGGAAGTAAATTTATTAATGGTGTGTGATTTGCTGAATAGGCAGTGCATAAAATTTGAAACCTACAAGTTCTCGGGTGGGATCCCTACAGAGTGAACGACCCAGCCATTTACGTAACGTTAGTTCCTCACTAACACTTCACAACATTCTCAGAACAATGGATCTACGACCTACGTGCTGTTTTATGTGCAGGGTATATCTTTAGAAGACTGCAGGTTGGCAAACTTTACAGAACTCCATGAAGTTCACTCAGCGAAAGCAAGTAGACACCTCGCGTGAATTGCATTTTCAGAGCAAATGGGATCAGTGATACGTCATCTGTGGTAACTCAGAGGAGTCTGATGCATGATATTCAACACAGTCATGTAATTTTTACGCATTACTCTCTTGACTGCTAAATGGGACTGTTTATTTTGTAAACTGGACACTTTTGTAACGGGTGACGGAAGAGAACGTATTAAAATTCATCCTTTCACTTCGATCTATGTAAACGCAATATGCTAACTTCTTAATGAAACATCATGTGAAAATTATAATTGTTTCATGAACAGTCGGAACAGCGATAAACGTCCAAGCGGAATTTGACACAAAATCTCTGTGTCGTCAACGTTCTTAACTTTCTGTTCGCTTTTTCAAATTTTTCTTTCTCCACTCGTATGGGTAGACCGGATATTTCGAATTCTGACCCGTTGAAGACAGATTGTTTTCAGGCCTATACCCAGCCAGCTGGTAACGGACCATAGGGCGCCCCAGTTGAAAATATTTGGTAAAGGAGTTACAGTTCGAGCATTTGCATCAGAACCTGCAGAAAACCTTTTAATCTCTACCTGTAAATGGAGACAATTTGTAATCTAAATTAAAAATGCAAAAACCTATTGGATGATTGCACTCAGAGCAAAGTCACCTACTTGATCCAAACGTGCAGTGCTACACATGGCACAGTGGATCCCAAACGATGCGATGGATGGTGACTGTCGTCCATCTTCGGTGGTATTGAAGCGCATGTGGAATTTGTGACTTAAATGTTGCATTCTAGAGCTAAGCGCTAAAGACAAAAATGCTGATACAGGGTTTTTTTCGTTTTCTTCTTGCAGCTAATGAGCAACAATACATCATTCATCTAGTCTACTACCGTCAGGTTACTAAGACTTTAATGAATACATGAATTGTACCCAGTACATTACTTTGTACAATGTTTTGGGAAAACATTCGTTTAAGCCTTTTTTGTCATATTTCTTGTATAGCGACAGCATATTTTAAACTGTCGGGGAAAGTTCCCTCTGCCAGTGATGAGCTACGTACATCACTAAGCACTTTAATTATTAAGTTGGAACAATTTTTCAAAACTCTGTCTACTGATATTCCTTCAAAAACATCTTGAGTTTTTTTGTGATTTTTTTATATGTATCAACTTCAGTGAAGGGTGCTGGCGCTACGTCTAGTTGCCTTATGTTCGATGGAATAACATTTTGACCTATTCTCTTGCTTCTTCAGCTGACTCATTTAATCCTATTTTTGCTGCTACATCTAGAAATTAATTGCTAAAAGTACTCTCAACTTGTGAATAATCAGTAACAATATTTTCATTTAGTTTAACTGCTATGGTATCTTGTACACTGACTTATTATGCTATCTTACTTTCGACAATGTTCGATATAGTTTTAATCTTATTATCCACATTATTAATTTCTGGCAAGACATACATACGTCTTGGCGTTTTAATTAATTTCGTTATAATATTACCGTATGCCAGAAACGTCAGGTCGTGACTTATTCTGGCCTTCATAGAAATATCACTCCTCCTTTTACATGATATTTTAATTCCCTTAATTATCGACGATTTAATTTTTTTTAATGATTTTCTAGGTAGCTTTTTAGGAACGCAACTTTCATATATAGTGAGATACACTCCTGGTAATGGAAAAAAGAACACATTCACACCGGTGTGTCAGACCCACCATACTTGCTCCGGACACTGCGAGAGGGCTGTACAAGCAATGATCACACGCACGGCACAGCGGACACACCAGGAACCGGGGTGTTGGCCGTCTGATGGCGCTAGCTGCGCAGTATTTGTGCACCGCCGCCGTCAGTGTCAGCCAGTTTGCCGTGGCATACGGAACTCCATCGCAGTCTTTAACACTGGTAGCATGCCGCGACAGCGTGGACGTGAACCGTATGTGCAGTTGACGGACTTCGAGCGAGGGCGTATAGTGGGCATGCGGGAGGCCGGGTGGACGTACCGCCGAATTGCTCAACACGTGGGGCGTGAGGTCTCCACAGTACATCGATGTTGTCGCCAGTGGTCGGCGGAAGGTGCACGTGCCCATCGATCTGGGACCTGACCGCAGCGACGCACGGATGCACGCCAAGACCGTAGGATCCTACGCAGTGCCGTAGGGGACCGCACCGCCACTTCCCAGCAAATTAGGGACACTGTTGCTCCTGGGGTATCGGCGAGGACCATTCGCAACCGTCTCCATGAAGCTGGGCTACGGTCCCGCACACCGTTAGGCCGTCTTCCGCTCACGCCCCAACATCGTGCCGCCCGCCTCCAGTGGTGTCGCGACAGGCGTGAATGGAGGGACGAATGGAGACGTGTCGTCTTCAGCGATGAGAGTCGCTTCTGCCTTGGTGCCAATGATGGTCGTATACGTGTTTGGCGCCGTGCAGGTGAGCGCCACAATCAGGACTGCATACGACCGAGGCACACAGGGCCAACACCCGGCATCATGGTGTGGGGAGCGATCTCCTACACTGGCCGTACACCTCTGGTGATTGTCGAGGGGACACTGAATAGTGCACGGTGCATCCAAACCGTCATCGAACCCATCGTTCTACCATTCCTAGACCGGCAAGGGAACTTGCTGTTCCAACAGGAGAATGCACGTCCGCATGTATCCCGTGACACCCAACGTGCTCTAGGAGGTGTAAGTCAACTACCGTGGCCAGCAAGATTTCCGGATCTGTCCCCCATGAGCATGTTTGGGACTGGATGAAGCGTCGTCTCACGCGGTCGGCACGTCCAGCACGAACGCTGGTCCAACTGAGGCGCCAGGTGGAAATGGCATGGCAAGCCGTTCCACAGGACTACATCCAGCATCTCTACGATCGTCTCCATGGGAGAATAGCAGCCTGCATTGCTGCGAAAGGTGGATATACTCTGTACTAGTGCCGACATTGTGCATGCTCTGTTGCCTGTGTCTATGTGCCTGTGGTTCTGTCAGTGTGATCATGTGATGTATCTGACGCCAGGAATGTGTCAATAAAGTTTCCCCTTCCTGGGACAATGAATTCACGGTGTTCTTATTTCAATTTCTAGGAGTGTATTTACTACGGAATAAATTAAATTTAACGTTAGTCTGTCTTTCTATACCTACCTCGTACAATGCCACTTATTTTAATTTGCTCTTAAAACACTGTATCTTGTTTTCGTTCATAAGCCCTCCCTCAGGGTGGTAAGCTGTTTACTTGTTTAATTCCATTAATTCTGCATTAT
Organism: Schistocerca gregaria; assembly: GCF_023897955.1. Lineage (NCBI taxonomy): Eukaryota > Metazoa > Arthropoda > Insecta > Orthoptera > Acrididae > Schistocerca > Schistocerca gregaria. The sequence goes on along the minus strand of NC_064920.1, from coordinate 459,642,275 downwards.
TATCAGATATTCCATTAACAACTTGGCACACAGTGATTGTTTCAGACTGAACAATGTCCTACTATCTCGGTGCACATGAGTTGGAAAATTGAATACTATAGTGAGATTGAAACACCCCAATACTGATTCCAATTCTTTTCTGATGCTCATATCTTTAACGAAATCTAGATTGAAATGTCCACTCTCTGCTGTTTCTTCTTGCCTGATAGGAAACTCAATAATACTTCCAAATTTCTCATAAAAATTTGAAAATTTTCTAGATAAGATGATTAGGCTGGTACAGTTATCACAGAAGTATTACGCAGATATAACTAACAAGCACATACTTCTCAGTTCTGATCAGAACAAAAATTATTTGTTCCAGTATTTTTGACTTTCTGTTCTAGTTTCACATGTATTGCAAGCCCTTCTTTTTTCATGTTAACTCAACCAAAAATGATCATAATCCATGACGTTTAACTTCTCTGACCCTGTTGTTACGTAGTATTTAGAGAGGCACAGAAGATCTATAGCTTCAGAATTGTCAAAGTCTTCTAGGAATAGAAGAGGCTCATATATCTTCCATTTCAACCTCATAATGTTGTGATGAAAGTAATTTGTTATTATTTACCGGGAACTTTTACACATACACTGAAGAACCAAAGGAACTGGCACGCGTGCCTAAAATCGTGTAGAGCTCCCACGAGCACGCAGAAGTGCCACAACACGACGGGGCATGGACTCAAGTAACGTCTGAAGTAGTGCTCGAGGAAACTGACACCATGAATCCCGCCGTGCTCTCCATAAATCCGTAAAAATACGAGGGGGCGGAGATCTCTTCTGAACAGCAGTCATATAATGTTCACGTCTGGGGAGTTTGGTGGCCAGCGGAAGTGTTTAAACTCATGAGAGTGTTCCCGGAGTCACTCTGTAGCAATTCTGGATGTATGGAGTGTCACATTGTCCTGCTGTAATTGACCAAGTCCGTCGGAAAGCACAATGGACGTAAATGGATGCAGGTGATCAGACAGGATGCTTACGTAAGTGTCGCATGTCAGAGTCGTATTTAGACGTATCAGCGGTCCCGTATCACCACAACTGCACATACCCCTAACCATTACAGAACATCCACCAGCTTGAACAGTCCCTGCTGACATGCCGAGTCGATGGATTCATGAGGTTGTCTCCATTCCCGTACACATCCAGCCGCTAGAGACAATTGGAAATGAGACTCGCCGGAACAGGCAACATGTTTACACTCATGAACAGTCCAATGCCGTTGCTCATAGGCCCCTTTTCCTGATGGCTTAGCATTGAAATCTGCAGCAATTTGCGGAAGGATTGCATTTCTGTCACGTTGAACTATCCAGTTGCCGTTGGTCCCGTTCTTGCAGGTTCATCTTCCTGCCGCCAAGTTGTCGGAGATTTGATGTTTTACCGGATCCCTGATATCAAGGTACGCTCGTTAAACGGTCTTACAGGAGAATCCCCATTTCATCGCTACCTCGGAGATGCTGTGCTCCATCGCTCATACGCCGACCGTAACACAACATTCAGACTCACTTAAATATTGATAACCTGCCATTATAGCAGCAGTAACGGATCCAAAAACTGCGACAGACACTTGTTGTCTTATACAGGCGTTTCCAGCTGCAACGCCGTTTTCTGCCTGTTTACATATCTCTGTATTTGAGTACCCATATCTATATCAGTATCTTTGCTGCTTCAGTAAATTATGATTGTGTTCTACTCTAATTTTTTTGAATACTGTCCGTCTGTAATCTGACTGTATCATAAAACATGTGTTCCTCTAACTCCAGCATCCACACGACTTTTACCTTGTGTGCGTGTGGCCTCCCTTGCACTTTCTACAAGATTCTCACCTAATCTTTCCTTGCTGTGTTGATTCAGGGCTGGATATGGCTCTATAAAAACTTCACAATCCCCACACAAGTGTGTGCTGTTGCTGCTCCTATTTCCTCCAAATCACCTTTAATACCATGTTCTAAGTTTCTGTCCAGGCTGCTTCCCGCTCTTCCTAGAGTAAGTACTTGGTCTTCTCCATCAAAGACTCTGCACAAGACCCATACGTAAGTTTGGCCCTATGTTTGACACTGCTTCTGATATGATATTCTACACCTAGTTTTACCAGCCGCGGTGGCCGAGCGGTTCTAGGCTCTTCAGTCCGTAACCGCGTGACTGCTACGGTCGCAGGTTCGTATCCTGCCTCGGGCATGGATGTGTGTGACGTCCTGAGGTTGGTTAGGTTTAGGTAGTTCTAAGTTCAAGGGTACTGATGACCTGAGATATTAAGTCCCATAGCGCTAAGAGCCATTTGAACACCTAGGTTTTCCCATAAAAATAGGCCTGCTCCTCTTCCGCGACTTAGCAGCAGCAGTATTTTCTCTGTAAGTGACTTTTCTACCGACGTAGCCTTATGTATTTTCGCGTGAGTCATCTCTGCTGAGCTTTTATCGAACACGTGTGGAGGCTCGCGCTTTTTTTCAGTTATCATGTCAAACTAATTTCCAACCGAAATTGGAAATACGATTTGTACTGTTTCCTTCTTTTGCATATTACTTGTCACCTTTTCCCAGTTCCCATTTTCTTCTCCACCCCTTGAACCTGCCTAATTCGAAAGAAGCCACTTCTAATTGTGTGTGAAGGACACAATTCATTTTTCCCTGTTCCACGCTTTTCTTGTCTCGGCTACATAATCTAGATCTCTACGGAAGAGCCTCATCCCACACTTTATGGGCTGTCCCGCTACAGTCAACAAAGTGGAGTACCTAATTAACCTACAACATGCACAGTCGTCTCACGTTACACTAGTTTTACAGTAAATGAAACAAAACTGCAACATACTGAAACTGTAATAACGGAATAATTAATAAAAAGTTTCCCTTAAATGTACTTTAATAACAATAACATAATCAGAGGCTGTATTTGAATTTATCGTCGTTTATTTTTTTTAATATGTTGTAGCGTATATGCAACAAATATACCTATTTTCATCAGTGAAAATGGACTCGATAAGCGACCTGGGCTATCAGTAAACCGAATCTAACCTGCGTAACACTGTGTGCATGTTGTATGAGTGTCAGTTTCACTGTCATTTAAGCCCTCAGCAGTTCGTTACATTAAAAACTTAAAACTAACATTTGGGTAAAGTAATTGACTGCGTCATTAATATGAAAAACTACAGGAACAAATGAACCTGTAACAATGAATACCTAAGCTATCTGACTGCGTTTTTGAGGAAGAATTTACAAGTGATACAGAACCTGACTTGTGCAACGGAATTTACTGGATTAGAGTACATTACATGTTGTGGTGTGTCAGTGTCTCTATTTTTGCTCTCAAATTTGCACTCACCTCTTTAGATGACTGCCTTTTTCCACGTGGTTTACAACAAATCGCAGCACCATGCAGCAGCAGGGGCTAAAGCTTATTGTTACTAAGAATGAATTTAATAAAAAGAGTTTGTTTGGGTCCTGTTAACTAGTAAATAACTTGTGAGAAGGGATTTTATAAACTATTTAAAACTTCAGAAATCATCATGACCAATAATAGGCAATGACAATTACATAAGTATCAATAATGACTGAGTGCCAGATTAACAAATTATTTCAATTTCAAACTTACATTAACATTTAACAAACACAGCATATTTATTAATTAGATGTGGAGAATAATTATTATTAATTTGGAGGATATGAACGTTTCTTTAACTGAGAAGCAAAACATGGGATTATTGCAAACTCAGACTAACAATCATGAACCTAACTCTGCAATTGCGCTTTACGCTTTGCTTTCGAATTTTACCTTGAATTCCCTCTTCAGTCGTAGATAAGCCAGATAAATCTCTCCTGGCTGTATAAACGAAATCAGGCCTTGAGTGTGGAAAGATGTGCCGTGGAATTCCAGTTGTCGTCTGAGCATGCTGGGTTTCCTGTTCTCGTGGAATCCACTTAATTTCGTTGCACATGAAAATGGTTGTGTATGGCAGGCCTGAATAAGATACAAGGTGTTGTTGAAACTGATAGCATGTATTAGAAAGAATAAATGACGGTGGATACAAATATAGCCACTGATTTTGCTATTGTTATTTAAGAACTAAGTGTCCGGCTGCAGTCCCTCTTTCCTTCATAGATTGCCAAAGACTCAACATACCTTTCAATGAGTTGTGTAGCTAACTTATAGGCGGCAGACGGACGTAAAGAACACGAGACTGTAAACAACACATAGCTGTTCGCTGAACGTAAATTTAAACTAGCAGAAGACACGAAGTGAATGAAAACTGAAAAGCACGATATTTTGTAATAACAATCCTAAACCGACATTATCGGGAAATCGTGCAAAATACTGTAATGAATCCAAAACAACACGTAACGATTAGGTGTAGGACAGGTGGTAACACAAGGTTGTAAACGATACTTAGTGAACGTTAAGTTTTAAATCACAGAAGATACGAAACGAATGAAGGCTCGAACAAGTACGATATCTATAACAGTAGCATAATTCAGACGCTGTATGGAAATTATGAAAAGTTCTGCGCTGTATGCAAAGCAACACATAACAAACAAGTGTGAAGCGAACCAGTTATTTTGCATCAATTACGCTAAATGGTTCACGTTTTCACTTAAATCGCTCCCAGAGCCACACGAATAGAGCGCAGATATTCTGTGTCCACGTGCCATAACAATGACTAATTGCCAATTACTGGAGGACCCAGTCGATATTCGGCGGACACTGCTGCTTTCGATAGAGACCAGAATCTCCCATTATAAGTTGCGCTATGGGCACATCTAGTTTAGCACGTTGCACAAAGGGTTCGCCGAGGTCCTTAGACATGGTTGTAAGTGAACTACTGCTAGTTTCATTTTCACAAGTTGGTGCAACAAATGTCCACTAAGTTGACGCACTCCTTCGCAAAAATATTAAAAATGCAATGTTGCGTGCTTCAAGTTTCTAGCTATGAAGCAATATAAACGTTTAATACCGTCTGTATTAGATATTTAATCATGGGAATATTGAAAACAATCTGACGAATTCAAAACCATAAGAGATTAATAGCGGCTAAAAAAAGTCTTATGCTAAGCTTAAATATTATTATGATGTGATTTTTAACAATTTGTGAGATTATTTTATGCATATTAACTAGAGAATTCCTTGACTGCTTCGGATTGTAACGACGCCAAGAAACATCGCCACTTTAATTTAGTTTCGGACTTAAGTATATTCTCTGTGAGCCTACTTACAAAGCTTCAAAAATGGCTCAAATGGCTCTGAGCGCTATGGGACTTAACATCTAATGTCATCAGTCCCCTGGACGTAGAACGACTTAAACCTAACCTAAGGCTATCACACACATCCATGCCCGAGGCAGGATTCTAATCTGCGACAGTAGAAGCCGCGTGGTTCCGGACTCAACAAAGTTTCGAGAAAGAGTGTTTAATGATGTATCTAGGAATACACAACAACTTTGAAACTTCCTCGCAGATTAAAACTGTGTGTCGGATGGAGACTCGAACTCGGGTCCTTTGCCTTTCGCGAGCAAGTTCTCTACCAGCTGAGCTATCCAAACACGAGTCATGGCCTTTCCTCACAACTTGAATTCTCGTCTTCTACCTTCCAAACTTCACAGAAACTCTTCTGAGAAACTTGCAGAACTAGCACTCCTGGAAGAAAAGATATTGCGGCGACAGCCGAGTGCTCTACCACTTGCCCGCGAAAGCAAAGGTCCCGAGTTCGAGTCGGTCCGGCACAGATTTTTAATCTGTCAGGAAGTTTCATATCAGCGCACATTCCGCTGCAGAGTGAAAATCTCATTCTGGACACAACAACTTTGCACGTATCGCTGCTCAGGGACTCTGAAAACTAGGTACAGCGAGCATACACTGATCGGTCAGAACATTATGACCCCCTACCTAGTAGTCGGCATGTACATTTTTGGCACGGATAACAGTGGCGAAGCGTCGTGGCATGGGTACATTCGCCTAAATTCTGCGAAGGAGGCGATGAGCTCTAACGCCACATTGAATTACATCACTGATGTGTTCGATCGGGTTCAGATCTGGTGAGTCGGAGGGCCAGCACATCAATTGGAACTCGTCACTATGTTCCTCGAATCACTCAGATACATTAATTACTGTTAAATTATTTGTAGAAATGAAACGTTAATCGTTTTTTAAGATACCTAGTTTCTTAAGAAGGACTTTAATTACTTAAAGTTAATATGTTGTTACTTAACTTTCAAATATAAGTATTAATTTATTTGTTATTTAAATGATGAACTTCAAAGTTATTAACCTATAATTTACTAATTTTAGAATACAATCGTAAGCTTTAAAACAGTTATCATTAAGATTATGTTTCATTATTTTAGAATTTGAATTTATAATTATTTTAGGTATTTATTAAGATTTAAGATTTAATTTAATAAACATGCAGTAATGAAACTAGTATATTTATTTGCATGTAATACACTCCTGGAAATGGAAAAAAGAACACGTTGACACCGGTATGTCAGACCCACCATACTTGCTCCGGACACTGCGAGAGGGCTGTACAAGCAGTGATCACACGCACGGCACAGCGGACACAACAGGAACCGCGGTGTTGGCCGTCGAATGGCGCTAGCTGCGCGGCATTTGTGCACCGCCGCCGTCAGTGTCAGCCAGTTTGCCGTGGCATACGGAGCTCCATCGCAGTCCTTAACACTGGTAGCATGCCGCGACAGCGTGGACGTGAACCGTATGTCCAGTTGACGGACTTTGGGCGAGGGCGTATAGTGGGCATGCGGGAGGCCGGGTGGACGTACCGCCGAATTGCTCAACACGTGGGGCGTGAGGTCTCCACAGTACATCGATGTTGTCGCCAGTGGTCGGCGCGAGGTGCACGTGCCCGTCGACCTGGGACCGGACCGCAGCGACGCACGGATGCACGCCAAGACCGTAGGATCCTACGCAGTGCCGTAGGGGACCGCACCGCCACTTCCCAGAAAATTAGGGACACTGTTGCTCCTGGGGTATCGCCGAGGACCATTCGCAACCGTCTCCATGAAGCTGGGCTACGGTCCCGCACACCGTTAGGCCGTCTTCCGCTCACGCCCCAACATCGTGTAGCCCGCCTCCAGTGGTGTCGCGACAGGCGTGAATGGAGGGACGAATGGAGACGTGTCGTCTTCAGCGATGAGAGTCGCTTCTGCCTTGGTGCCAATGATGGTCGTATGCGTGTTTGGCGCCGTGTAGGTGAGCGCCACAATCAGGACTGCATACGACCGAGGCACACAGGGACAACACCCGGCATCATGGTGTGGGTAGCGATCTCCTACACTGGCCGTACACCTCTGGTGATCGTCGAGGGGACACTGAATAGTGCACGGTACATCAAGACTGTCATCGAACCCATCGTTTTACCATTCCTAGACCGGCAAGGGAACTTGCTGTTCCAACAGGACAATGCACGTCCGCATGTATCTCGTGCCACCCAACGTGCTCTAGAAGGTTTAAGTCAACTACCCTGGCCAGCAAGATCTCCGGATCTGTCCCCCATTGAGCATGTTTGGGACTGGATGAAGCGGCGTCTCACGCGCTCTGCACGTCCAGCACGAACGCTGGTCCATCTGAGGGGCCAGGTGGAAATGGCATGGCAAGCCGTTCCACAGGAGTACAGCCAGCATCTCTACGATCGTCTCCATGGGAGAATAGCAGCGTGCATTGCTGCGAAAGGTGGATATACACTATACTAGTGCCGACATTGTGCATGCTCAGTTGCCTGTGTCTATGTGCCTGTGGTTCTGTCAGTGTGATCATGTGATGTATCTGACCCCAGGAATGTGTCAATAAAGTTTCCCCTTCCTGGGACAATGAATTCACAGTGTTCTTATTTCAATTTCCAGGAGTGTATTTGCTGTTGTTAACTTGTTATAAGGAACTAGGCGAAATCAGTTTCAGCCTGTTTACAAAAACAAGTTCAAAAATGGTTCAAATGGCTCTGAGCACTATGGGACTTAACTTCTGAGGTCATCAGTCCCCTAGAACTTAGAACTACTTAAGCCTAACTAACCCAAGGACATCACACACATTCATGCCCGAGCCAGGATTCGAACCTGCGACCGTACAAAAACAAGTCCTTCTTTTTGAGGCTTTGCTTGCTCAAAGAGCCGCGGTATTTTGACTGAGCAGATGATGCATAATCATTAGTCTCTTAATTAGTGGCTGGAATGAACAGGTTGACGAGTAAATTTTTGACTTTAACTTTTAAGCAAAAGGCTTGACCGTCATGGTGCTTTGCTTGAGCTCCATTAGACCCATGGATTCCCGCGTGAATGTTCCCCAGCGCATAACGGAGCCACCACCAGCTTGTCTCCATCCTGCAGTACAGGTGTCAAGGCGCTAATCTCCGGGAAGATGATGGATTCTCGCCCTCCTGTCGGTATGATTAAGAAGGTATCGCGGTACATCAGACCACACAACGCTCTGTCACTGCATCAACATCCAGTACCAATGGTCACGTGCCCATTCCAGTCGTAGTTGCCGATACCGTGGTGTATTAACATGCATGGGTTGTCGGCTGCGGAGGCCCAACGTTAGGACTGCTCGGTGCACTACGTATTCAGACATACTTGTACTCTGCCCAACATTAACGGGTGATGTTAGCTCCGCCACAGTCCGCTACTTGGCTTGTTCTATCAATCAGCCCAGCCTACGACGTTCGACATCGCTAATGAGGGGTGGCTGCCCAACCCAATATGTCTGGACGTGGTTTCATCTAGGTTTCTTCATGTATTGAAGACACTCACCATAGCACTGATTGAACACCAGAAAAGTCGTGCAGTTTCCGAAATGATCGTGCCGAGGCTTCGTGCCCTCACAGCCTGCCCTCTATCGAACTCAGATTGATCTCGCACCTTCTCCATTCTGCACACGGAGAGCATGCTCACCGTGCGTGTGTCTGACTAACAGTCATTCCTCATCAGGGGGCACTGCTATCTCCTTTACAGGTTTATATCCACACAGCGTCGGTAGTGATAACGTTCAGATGGATCAGTGTACATGCACTTAAGCAGTCATTACTTCTACGTTCCTTACACAAAATTACAAGTACATTTTCCGAAAGCCGATACAAAAATGAAATCTACCGAAAGGACTCAATAGTCGGCCTTGAGCATGAAAAGCTTTCATTTCCCTGAAATGACAACGTATTAAGGCTCTTCAATTGTTATTTAATTATTAACAATATGGCACTACAAAAGCAATCAGATCCTGAAAAGAAGTACACGAAGGTGAAGAGTATCGGGCTACCCAAGAGTATGCCTCATTAAATTGTGCCATGTCAGGGCGGACGCAAAATAGCCATGATCCGCTCGTTCCACGTAGGTTACTCCTTCGACAAACCACTCAGGATTGGCATCACGTTCTCTTCGCCGATGCGTGTCGCATATATCTTCAACCAGACAATTGTCGGAGACGTGTTTGGAGGCAATCCAGTCAGGCTGAACGCCTTAGACACACTGTCTAACGAGCGCAGCAAGGTGGAGGTTCCCTGGTGTTTTGGGGTGGCATTATGTGGGGCCAACGTACGCCGGTGGTGGTCATGGAAGGCACCGTAACGGCTGCACGATACGTGAATGTCATCCTCCGACCGATAGTGCAACCAAATCGGCAACGTATTGGCGAGGCATTCGTCTTCATGGACGACAATTCGCGCCTCCATCGTGCACATCTTGTGAATGAGTTCCTTTAGGATAGCGACATAGCTCGTCTAGAGTGACCAGCATGTTCTCCAGACTGTAACCATATCATGGCTGAAGTGACCTACCAACCATTCTGAGGGAATCGCCGTTGAGGAGTGTGACAATCTGGGCCAACAATGCCTTGATAAACTTGTGGGTAGTATTCCTCGACGAATACACGCATACACCAGTGCAAGAGGACGTGCTGCTGGGTATTACAGGTACCGGCGTGTACAGCAATCTGGACCACCACCCATGAAGGTCTCGCTGGATAGTGGTACAACATGCAATGTATGGTTTTCATTAGCAGTAGAAAGAGATGAAATGAATTTTATGTTGATCTCTATTTTAATTTTCTGTACAGGTTCCGGAGCTCTCGGATCCGAGGTGACGAAAAACATTTTTTGATATGTGTAATTTGAAATTACCAACTGATACGAACGCCAGTCGGGCTTCTGCAAGCATTGCAGCACAATATCTGCTTAGGCGGGACTCACACTGAGGCGACACGATATGCGACGCGATACAAGATGCGACTACCGTTTCGACACATGAGCAACGCTCCCTGGTGGAGCGCGTAGATATCTAGTTGAAGCGGCGTAAGTGGTTCACACTGGGACGTGAGCGATTCGACAGCGGTAGGATTGTCTGTCGAATATCCAAGCGTAAACCTGAGTGCTCATTGCTACATATGATACGCAGGAATGGAAATTTCAAGTTATCTGATGAGCCTAAAAAATATTAATTTATTTAGGTGAACCAAAACTACTTCCGTCTTGTGCTTTGTTCCGAAGTAAACCGTATTACTTTTACTTTTCGCGTAAAACAGTAAGACCACACTTTTGGGAATCTCTCGCATTATCTGTTGTGCTATTTTTAATCGTTTTCGAGAAATACAATAGATGAAAAAATAGATTTTTTCGTATTTTTCAGTGTGATAACAGAGCTTCATAATGAACTGGTTTTCCTTACGCTATTGACCATAGTTATTGTGGTAATTCAGTATGAAATGCAACACAGAGAATATTTAGGAAATTGTGCAGTAAAAAATGTACTCAGTGGTAGATTTACGTTTGGTACATTTTAGAACATAGAAAGCTGCGCGTCAAGTGTAGATACATATAAAGAGTGTTGTTGGCGACGGAAATTCAGCCGTACTTGTTTCCAGTTTCGAGTGAATACGTGATATACATTCTACCACAAAGAAGTTATACAAATTGTCACAAATTGATATCCATACTGGTATCTAGGGGAAATGTAAAATTATAAAGTTTGGCGGCCGATGGATGAATGTGTTACGCTACAGCGCTATTTCACCATGCAGCTGGCAAGGGTAGTAAACACGGGACATCTCGATGCCTGGGCATAAAGTCTATCGAATTTAATTTCGTGTATTCAGTTCGAATGTAACTGTGCCTCACAGATAGGTGCGTGACCGTATACTCCGATGTCAGCATTTGGGAGACGACGCCTGGGCTAAAAAAGGCCAGTTGGAGTAATGAACGAATCGCTCGACATTTGAAAAGGAGCAATGCCACTATTCGACGATATTAGCTAGAATAGGAGCACCATGACTGAAGACAGCGTCAGCAAGAAAGCGATAGACCTGGAGAGACAGCAGAACGTGAGGACCGAGCATCGTCAAATAGGCCCTCAGAGCCTCGGATTCATCACTGTCATCGATCCGACGTGCAGATGGTGCTTCGGTGGCCATGAGGACCATTATTAGGCGGTTCACAGAAACGAGGCTGAGCTCACGGCGCTGTGTTCGCCGACTGTGCACCGTCAAACCCGTTTCCCGTGATGTCTGACACATTATGCCTTGAATCTCATTGACCGGAGTAGACCTGTCTTCAATGATGAGTCCTACTTCGAACTGAGCCCCGATGATCAGAGAAGCTGTCCCATACACCAGCAGCATACTAACCAGGCTGTCGGCCGCCGTACGGCCCGACAACCAGAAGTGATCGTCTGGTGGGCCATTTCTTTTCAAATCAGGACACCTTTGGTTGTCATGTATGGCACTCTTACACCACAGTGGTTTGTCGACGATCTCCTACGCCCTGTTTTGTTGCCCTTCATGCCAAGACCCCCTGGGCTTAAATTTCAGCGAGATAATGTGCGCCCGCGCACGGCGAGGGTTTCTTGTCTTCGTGCTTTCCAAACCATACCTTAATCAGCAAGGTGACCATCTCTCCGACATTGAGAACATTAGGAGCATTAATGGGATGGTCCTTCAACCGATCGGGATATTCACAATATAGAGCGCCAATTTGGCACGCTATCCCTCAGAAGGACATCCAACATCAGTAGAGAAATTTATTTCTGTTTAATAGCTTATGGTCTCAGAGTACAGTGAGAAATTTGCTCATTAGTAGAGCCATTTGAGACCTTACATCTATTTTATATTCAGTACGATATGTATACGGACTGTGATTTATTAGAGCCGACACAAGGAGAGCTGGCTCTTGTCCGTAAATAGGTAGTATCCCAGTTGGCTATCGTCGACACTCTTCTAGGTAATGCTTAATGTTGCGGTGACGCTGAGCTCACAGTGGCGAGACCTGCGACGCCTCTGCCACTGGAATCCCCTAGTGACTATGACGTCGCTGCAGCTTCTGATACGCAACATTTGACCAGTCTGTCTTCATTCCACACAGGGTCACAGACAGTGGTGGTTTCGCGTGTCTCTGGGCGGAAGTCGAAAGAAATGGTTCAAATGGCTCTGAGCACTATGTGACTTAACTTCTGAGGTCATCGGTCCCCTAGAACTTAAAACTACTTAAACCTAACTAACCTAAGGACAGCACACACATTCATGCCGGAGGCAGCATTCGACCTGCGACCGAAGCGGTCGTGCGGTTCCAGGCTGAAGTGCCTAGAGCCGCTCGGCCACTCCAGCCGGCTAAGGCGAGACAGGGAGCAGGCCGTACAGCTGGTTTCCTACGTCTTAGCAAAAGGTACGAGATAATACCCAGTGTTTACGATAACTCTGAACCAGCACGGGATGCCTCTCCTCTGCCTTTGTCTCTGGGCCAACTCTCGATTTTCCTGCCCAACCCGGACAAGTATAGAGGGTAGATATGCTTGTCATTGGGAGGTCTAATGTTAGGCGCGTGATGGAAGCCCGCAGGGAGATAGCAAGCAAGGCGGGAAAGAATTTCAGTGTTCATTTGATATGTTTGCCGGAAGGTCTCATTCGTGATGTGGAGGAGGCTCTGCCGACGGATGTCGAGTGCACTGGGTGCAACCGGCTGCATGTAGTGGCACATGTCGGCAACAATGACGTCTGACAATTGGATTCTGAGGCCATCCTCCGCTCCTTTCAGCGGCTGGCTGATTTGGTGAAGGAAACTTGCAACGCACCGGGGTGCAAGCTAAGCTGTCTATTTGTAGCTTAGAACCCAGGGTTGATCGCGGTCCTCTGGTTTGGAGCAGAGTGGAAAGTCTAAACCAGAGGCTTAGACGATTTTGTGACGGTATCGGGTGCGAATTTCTCGACCTCTGCTATCGGATGCCGAATTGTAGGGTTTCCCTTAGCTGGACAGGCGTGCTCTACACGCAGAAAGCGGCTACTATGGTAGCGGAATATGTGTTGCGTGCACGTGGGACTTTTTTTTAGGTTAGAGAACCCCTCCCTTGGGATCAAAGACGACTTGCCAGTTAAATCAACCACAATGTCCTCAGAGAATCTTGGTCCTCGCAGATCAGAGATAGAAAAGATTCATATGACTTTAGTAAACTGCAGGAGCATCCAAGGAATGGTACCAGAAGGATATAACGCACAGATGTCCGCCCCCGGTAGCTGAGGGGTATGCGCAGCAGAATGTCATTCCTAAGGGCCTGGGTCGGAGATTTTTCTCCTTTCAGAGACTGGGTGTTGTGTTGTTTTAACCATTGTTATTTCATCCTCATCGAAGCACAAGTCGCCGAAATGGCGTCAAATCCAAAGACTTGCACACGGCGAACGGTCTACCCGACTGGAGGCCCTAGTAACACGACATTTACATAATGCACAGAAACAGAAAGCTGGTTGAAACCAGACGTCAATGACAACGAAATCCTAATTTCAGATTGGCATGTTTATTCTAAGAATAGGTTAGTCGACAAAGATGGCGGCGTGTTTATTGCAGTAAAAGATTCAATAAAATTTGGCGAGTTTATCATGGATTCCGAAGGGAAATTAATCTGGGTGAAATTGAGTATGAAAGAACGATCAAATATGGTGATTGGATGCTTTTATAGATCACCTGGGTCAATATATGTAGTTGTAGAGCGCTTCAGACCGAACTTGCAGAATATCATTAGTAATTTTCCTGAAAATGCCGTTGTAGTAGGGGGTAGGAGTAGATAGGGTGTGTTATGCCATCAAAACTGGTGCCAGAGGATGGGACTCGTGTGGCATTGTTCTGGATGTCTTGTCTGCAAGTTATCTTGTGCAAATAGTTAGAGAACCAGCCCACGAGGGTAATGTCGTAGACCTCCTGGCAACAAACCGACCTGAACTTACCGAACCAGTTAATGTAAGGGAAGGTATCAGTGATCATAAGGTTGTGATAGCATCTATGACGACGGGTCCTAGAATAAATGTCAAGAAAGATAGGAAAATATATTTGATCAGCAATGGTGACAGGAAAAAATTTCAGAATATCTCAGCAGTCAGCATCAAATATTCTGTTAATCGGACGGAGATGTGGAGAACAAATGGAAAAAATTCAAAGGCATCACTCAAAATGCCGTAGACAAGTATGTTCCGAGTAAGGTTTTAAGGGATGGGAAAGATCCACCATGGTTTAATAGCCTTGTCAGAAAAGCGCTACGTAAACAAAGGGCACTTCATTTCAGAGTCAAGAGAAGTAAAAACCTAACTGACAAACAAAAGCTGAACGAAGCAAAATTGAACTTAAGGAGAGCAATGAGAGAAGCGTTCAATGATTTTGAAAGTAAAACGTTGTCAACCGACCAGAGTAAAAATCCTAAGGGATTTTGGTCGTATGTAAAATCAGTAAGTGGGTCAAAATCATCTATTCATTCTCTCAGCGACCACACCGGCACCGAAACGGAAGGTATCAGAGGGAAGGCCGAAATAATGAATTCGGTCTTCCGAAGGTGTTTCACCGCGGAAGATCATAACACTGTCCCTCCTTTCAATCGTCGAACGAACGTCGAAATGGCAGATATTGAGACAAACGATCGTGAAGCTGATAAGCAACAACAATTGCTTAATATTGGAAAGGCTGCCGGTCCAGATGAGATACCTATAAGATTCTGTAAAGATTGTGCGAAAGAACTTGCCCCGCTTCTAGCAGTAATTTATCGTAGATCGCTTGAGCAACGAAAAGTACCAAACACTAGAAAAAAGGGCAGGTCATTCCCGTTTTTAAGAAAGACCGTAAGACAGATCCACACCATTATATACCTATATCATTGACGTCAATCTGTTGCAGGAAATTTGAACATAGTTTGTGCTCAAAAATTATGATGTTTTTGGAAAATGAACCTCTTATCTATAAAAATCAACATGGAATCCGCAAACAGAGATCATGCTAAACTCAGCTAGCTCTTTTCCTCCGTGAGATCCACAGCGCTGTGGGCAAAGGCGCTCAGTTTGATGTGTGTTCCTTGGTTTCAGTAAGGCATTTGACACCGGCCCACATTGCCATTTAAAGAAAAAAAAAAACGACCTTATGGAGTATGCGACTTGCGCTCGGATTGAAGACTTTGTTGCACAGGGAACTCAACACGTCGCTCTTAACGGAACAAATTTGGCAGATGTAAAGTTTTGCAAATTTGAGGTAATTTCTTATGGGACCAAACAGCTGAGGTCATCTGTCCCTAGGCATACACACCACTTAATCTAATTTAAACTAACTTACGCCAAGAACAGCACACATACCCATGCCCGAGATCCGACGGGGGGAGCTACTTGAATCGTGCAGGGCGCCCTAGACCGGATGGCTATCCCTCGCGGCGGTATGTGTAAAGTTAATATCCGAAGTACCACAGGGAAGTGTGATAGGACCGTTGCTGTTTACAATATATGTAAATGATCTAGTAGAAAGCGTCGGATGCTCTTTAAGGCTATTCGCAGATGACGCAGTTGTCTATACCAACGTAAAACGCAAGAAGATAGTAAGAATTTGCAGAACGACGTGCAGAGAATTGATGATTGGTGCAGGCTCTGGCAGTTGACCCTGAACCATAAATACGAGAGCGGCTCAATAAAGATTGATCATAATTTTTTATGGTCATAATTTCTCGTGCTAAAATTTAATCTTATGATATTCTGTTAGTTTAATGTGCAACAAACACGCCTGTTTCCCACCTGTGAGAGGCAGGCAGAGTCAGCCATATTCAGTATCGCCTACCTCTGCAATGCAGGTAACACGCGAGGAACAATATGCGGCTTTGAAGTCCTACTTCCGTCTCAACGAATCTTCACCTGAGACCTATACATTGTTACAGGAGGCCTATGGAGAATCTGTTATTCCATACAGCTCAGCTCTAAGGTGGTTTAAAATGTTCGAAGAGGGAAGACAACCAGTTTCAAAAGAATGTGGGCCCAGTGCTGCAGTTACTGCTCTTACGGAAGAAAACATCAACACTCCTGCTGTCATTGTGAGAGAGCATCGGCGAATTACTTTAAGATCACTTTCTGAATATTTCATTGGGTGTCACCCACACCAACTTGGTAACAGAAAAAATGCACATGACACGTGTTTGTGCGCGATGGGTTCCAAGACTGTTGATTCCCGAACAAAAGGACATTCGCGTGCAGGTGAATTTCTGTCACATGAAGTCACTGCTGATGAAACCTGGCTACGTCATTTTGATCCGGAGAGCAAACAACAATGCTCAGTGTGGAAATCTCCTTTATCACCAACCCCTAAAAAGGCAAAAGTCGTTTCTTCTGCTGCGAAAGTTATGGTCATCTCATTCTCTGATATTCATGGGTTGGGTTATCAACATGTTGTACCTTCAAACACATCATTATCTGGACAATACTACAGGGATGTCCTGAAAACACTGCAAATCCATATTAGGGGCAAAAGACCATATTTGCGTGAAGCAGGCTGGATGCTGCACCACGATAATGCGCGGCCTCATATTGCCAATGTTGTTGCTGAATATCTTGCAAAAATCAACGTGAAGTGCATCCCACACCCTCCCTATAGTCCGGATTTAGCCCCACGTGACTTTTTTTCTACTCCCTAACATGAAGAAATGCCTTCGAGGGAGGCATTATCAATCATCAGAAGCAGTGGTGATGGCTGTGGAGGCGATTTCTCAGGACCTCTCAAAAAATGATTTCCAGCACGTATTTGAAGACTGGTAGAAGCACTGGGACAAGTGCATCGCATTCATGGGAGACTACGTTGAGAAAGACCGTAAAAATTATGAGGATGAGTGAAGGTATATTACCAAAAAAAATTATGATCATTCTTTATTGAACAGCCCTCGTAAATGTAACATATGGTGCATAAATAGGAAAAGAAATTCACTTCTTTACAGCTACACTATGCATGAGAAACAGCTGGAGACAGTGTCTGCCGGGAAATATCTAGGCGTAACTATCCAGAACGACCTCAAGTGGAATGACCACATAAAACAGATAGTGGGAAAAGAATCTTAAGGAAATGTAACTGGTCCCTGGAAGAAGTCCTTATAGTGCACTTGTTCTCCCGGTTCTTTAGCATTGCTCACCTGTTTGGGATCCCTATCACGTAGGACTGATAGAGCAGATAGAGATGATCAAACGAAGAGCGGCGCCTTTCGTCACGGGATCCTTTAGCTGGACAGAGAACGTTACAGAGACGCTAAATAAACTCCACTGGCAGACGTTACAAGACAGTTGTGCATCACGTAGAGATTTACTATTGAAATTCCGTGACAGCACTGTTCAGGAGGAGTCGGACAACACATTAATTTCCCCACATACATCTCGCATATTAACCACGAGGAGAAAATTCGAGAAATTAGAAGCTGACCGACAATCATTCTTCCCACGCATTATTCGCGAGTGGAACAGGGTTGGAAGGATCAGATAGCCATACCGAAAGTACCCATCGCCATACACCATTAGGTGGCTTGCGGAGTATCATGTACGTAGGTAGGTTTATAGGACGTTCAACAACATTACCAATCAATACCAAGCTGAAGAAATGTTCCCATAAGAGCCAGAGGTGAATCGTGCGTTATTGATCTGCTTAATTCGTGATTCTGTTTCGCTTTTCTAGTTGTGGGAGCACGTCATGTACGTCATACCTTTTGCTTTGTGTCATTGCTATAGCCTACCTAGTTGCGATGTCGAGCCGACCCACTACCCAATGACAATTTATAATTCATTATCCCGTGACGCAATCGTCACCTATGCCTGCATTTACTCCGGCGCCAAATCCACAAAATCCGCCGATTGTATCTATTCCTAGCGAACCATTGCCTAACGTGAATGTACAGTCGCCGCAGGATGTTGACATGTTCCTTCGATTTGACATGCAGTCGCTTCAGAAGTTGACCGAAATCATGACACAATTCGTTACACATCAAGCGGCAGCACAGACAGTAAAAAGCGCTTCGGCAGCCACGCCTGCAGCTTCCGTGCCATAGCTTCTTCCGCCATATCGCACCTTCGACGAAAACGCAGAAGACTGCACGGAGTATATTGCACAATTCAGGTCCCACCTAGGAGCCCACCAGATATCAAGTACTGTGATGCAGGCATACTTCCTTTCCGTCATTGCTGTATCAATGTAGAGCACTCTTGCAAAACTCTTCCCTTCATTACGGCCTGAAGGTGTCCCCTTTGAGACATTAGTCAGTGTATTAAATAAATACTATGAAGACCTTAGCAACATTGCGGCTGCCAGATTGAGCTTTTTTCGTTTAAAAAAGCAGCCAGGTCACACATACCGTCAGTGGGAAACCGAATTTCAAGGCTTAGCGTGGAAATGCAAGTTTCGTTGTAAATGTGGGCAATATTACAAAAAAATATTCAAATGTGTGTGAAATCTTATGCGTCTTAACTGCTAAGGTCCTCAGTCCCTAAGCTTACACAGTACTTAACCTAAATTATCCTAAGGACAAACACACACACCCATGCCCGAGGGAGGACTGGAACCTCCGCCGGGACCAGCGGACAATATTACAATTGCTATGTGATCAGGGACACAATCACACCGAATGTGTCAGACAGTAGGATCAGAGAACAGATTCTGAAACACTCCGATCCTACTCTTGAGCAGAATTGCAGATCATTGATTACCAAGACTCTTGTGATTTTGCTGCAGACAGTTTTCAGCAGCCTAACATTCGTGCTGTAGAATAGAAGGGCGGTAATAGATCTAGTGCTACGCGGTCTCGTAAACAGCCAGAATTAACGGCATACAAACAGCCTCGCAGACTGAACGCAGTGCCGCGCGGGGTAGCCACGCGGTCTCAGGCGCGTTGTCATGGTCCTCCCGTCGGAGGTTCGAGTCCTCCCTCGGGCATGGGTGTATGTGTCGTCCTTAGAGTAAGGTAGTTTACGTTAGATTAAATAATGTCTAAGTTTAGGGACCGAAGACTTCAGCAGTTTGATCCCATAATGCCTTACCACTACCACAGAACGCAGTAACACGTGAACAGCTTAAGCGCAACCCTCGCTTCGCTCACCAACAGCGGGGTACAAACTCTTGACCCGGTTGCTTGACAGCACATAACCGTGAACATTGCCCGTCATGCCAAGCCACTAGCTATTTCTGCCACCGAACTTGACATGTCCAAGGTGTTTGCTTGGAAAGACAAAAGCACTCGGGTCACAGTGTGACACAATTCCGGTCTGCTATGTAACTGCATGTTTTAAATTCGGAACAGGTTGCTCCCACAGAACAATCATGAGCAGTTATTCTACAGTTCCCCTGTGCAACGTCTCTCTAATAAATTATATGTATCTGTAGTAATTGCAGGCCATTCCGTAAAACGTCAATTAGATACGGGTCCATCAGTGTGCTTATTAAATTATGAAACTTATCAACTTGTAGGCAAGCCAAAAACTATGCCAATTTACAAATTCGCTTACATCGTACAATGTCCCGAACATTCCAGTGATAGGAACGGTTAACATTGCACCCACGTATCAGAAGCTGCAGAAGACAGTCTCCTTTTACGTGCTACGCAGCCGGCAATCAGTTAATATTTTGGTCTCGGCTTGTTTGGACTGAACATTGTAGCCAATGAGGTAGCTGTCTCATTCTAATCCAAGTCACAGTGTTCCAAAGCTCTGTGACAAATTTAAATAATTATTTGTTCTTGGCGTAGGTAAGGCCAATGACTCTGTAGCGCACGTTACTCTTAAAGACAACGGGCAGCAGAGCATTTCGAAGTGACGTGCAGTACCTATTGCACTTTGTGAACCGGTTGCCAAAGAAGTGTCTCGCTGGTAAGAAAATTGCATAATCACAGCAGTCTCTGCAAGTCAATTATCTTCCCCCAGTGCCTTATGTTTGCAAACATTCAGGAAAAATCAGGATTTGTGCTGATTTCAAAGCCTGTGGCTATCCTCAGACAGTTGAGGATACTTATCCATTGCCTCGACCTGGCTAACTCATGGATCGCTTAGGCGCAGGTCGCTATTTTTCAAAAACTGACCTCCCCGATGCCTACCTTCAGATTCCTCTTTATGAAGCATCACGTAATGTGTTTGTCATCAGTACACATTTAGGACTTTTGAAGCACCTTCATTTGCCTTTCGGAGGCGCATAAGCATCTGATATTTTCCAACGCTACGTAGAACAGCTGACTACTTCTGTATGTTCATGTACAAATTACCTGGACGATACTGTACAGCCAGCCGAGGTGGCCGAGCGGTTCTAGGCACTTCAGTTCGGAACCACGTTTCTGCTACGGTCGCAGGTTCGAATCCTGCCTTGGATGTGTTTGACGTCCTTAGGTTAGTTAGGTTTAAGTAGTTCTAAGTTCTAGGGGACTGATGACGTCAGGTGTTAAGTCCCATTTGAACCATTTTGAACTGTGCCTGCTGGCAGCACAGTTTTGCCTGAGGCCCGACTCAATTGTAATAAAGAAAAGTGTGTCTTTTTCCAGACGGAAATACGCTATGTGATCAAAAATACCCGGACACCTGGCTGAAAATGACCAACAAATTCGTTGCTCCCTCGATCGATATTGCTGGAATTCAGTATGGTGTTGGCCCACCCGTAGCCTTGATGACAGCTTTCACTCTCGCAGGCATACGTTTAGTCTTGTGCTGGAAGGTTTCTTGGGGAATGGTAGCCCATTCTCCACGGAGTGCTGCACTAAGGAGAGGTATCCATGTCGGTCGGTGAGGCCTCGCACGAAATCGGCGTCCCAAAACATCCCAGAGGTGTTATATTGGATTTCGGTCAAGGGAAGCTCAATTATTATATTGCCTTAATCACTAAAGCAGCTCATATAGCGGCTCCCTTGCATCGCCTTCGCCGCAAAATGTTCCTTTTGTTTGGTAGCAAGATTGTGACATAGCCTTTGAGAAACTGAAAGCGGCATTGCTGAGTGATCGATGCTTGGTTTATTTCGATGCAAACAAAACTGTCATTTTGGCGGGGGACACATCGTCATATGGAATTGCTGCTGTTTTGTCACACTGGATTGGTTCGTCAGGAAGACCTATTGCGTTCGCTTCCAAGCTTCTGAACAAAGATCAGCATAACTATTCTCAAATAGAAAAGGAAGCTCTCGCTGTCATTTTTGGAGTGATTAAATTTCACCGGTACTTTTAGGATCAAAATTCTATTTGTCACGGACCACAACCATTTGAAGTTACTCTCCAAATGGGCCAAACCGATTCCTATCTGTACTGCTCATAAATTGCAACGCTGCGGCCTTCTTCTCTTTCACTACCAGCACGAGATCATTTATCGGCCCACTTCTAAGCATGCGAATGCAGACGCTCTCTCATGTCTCCCTATAGAACCTGGTGCTGACTTCGACTCTCCTTAAGCAGCAAGTTTTAAAATTTATGTACAAAAAACTGACATTGTCGAGCACTTTCTCCTGGATTATCGCAAAGTAGCGCAAGCCACATCTTACGATCTATATTTGCAAATTTTGTTTCGATGATTCGTACCGGATGGCCATCTTCTATCAAATACACGGTTAGCCCCATTGTTCGTCAATATTTTGCACGTCGACATGATCTTGTTGTTGTTCACGGTGTCATCCTGCTTTACACGAAATGAGGACATTTACATGTACTCAGCTTATTGCTTCAAGGTCATTGGGTTGTTGTCCGCACAAAACAATTAGAGCTCAGTCATTGCACATGATTCGGCATGGACGCGCAAATAGAAAGGATGTCTGATCGGTGTCAATTGTGTGCCAAACAACAAGCCGCCCCTCAACAACGCTTTATTGAGCGTCCCGAGGCAGAGACGCCTTGGCAGCGTATGCACGTACACTTTGCTGACACTGGAACACAAATGGTTCAAATGGCTCTGAGCACTATGGGACTTAACATCTGAGGTCATCAGTCCCCTAGAACTTAGAACTACTTAAACCTAACTAACCTAAGGACATCACAAACATCCATGCCCGGGGCAGGATTCGAACCTCTGACCGTAGCGGTCCCGCGCTTCCAGACTGAAGCGCCTAGAACCGCTCGGCCACAACGGCCGGCTACTGGAACACACGATGGTTAGTAGCTGTCTCCGCATATAGTAAATTTCCCATTGTTGCTCCCATGTCACCGACAACATCTCGCTTCACTTTTCAAGCACTTCAGTCCATATTCTGCATCGAAGGTGCGCGTGAATTGCTCATCACGGACAACGGACCTCAATTTGTCTTTCTAAAATTTAAAGATTTCTGTGCAGTGCAAAGCATACTCCATCTCCCCTTCGCACCATTCCACCCATAATCGAATGATGCGGCTGAACGTTTTGTTCGTAGGTTGGAACAGCACATGGACAAACTTCACTTGCATCAACCAAGCGAACAAACCTTTCTTCGCTTCTTGTCCACTTATCGGTCCTAGAGCCGCAACGGCCCTTCGCCTGCAGAATTGCTTTATAGGTGACGCCAATGCACGCTCTTGCTGTTGCTCCATCCCCCGCTGCGGTCGGCGCTTAGAGACACCAGTCAGCCAAAATTTCGGATTGATCAACCTGTGTTTTACATAATCTATGGCAGAAGAAAGTCATGAGTGTGCGGCGTCATTGCCACTTCAGTTGGTTTGCGTATGTTTCAGGGCCGCGTGGAGTGGCGGCGTGGTTAGAGGCGCCATGTCACGAATTGCGCGGCCCCTCCGACCGGAGGTTCGAGTCCTCCTTCGGACATGGGTGTGTGTATGTTGTTCTTAGCATAAGAATTCACACATATTTGAACATTTGTTTAGGTTCGAGGTCTTGTTCGAAAGCCTCACTAGGAGTGTTGTCCATGAATGGCAGCACAACAGGGATAACCATAAGACTGCTCCTGTTGTCATACGAAATCGCACCAGGGACCATAACTCCAGGTGTGGATCCAGTATGTCTAGCACGCAGAAGCGCCACCCTACTCAAATACGCTTTTGTTGCTTGCAGTTCTACTGATTCTTGTATGTTCACAGATTCCTGGGCTTCCCGGTCCCCGCTACCCGAGCGCCATCCATTAGAGTGGGGTCATGCGAGGCTGTTTCCGGACCTCCAGCAGATGGACATCAATCCGAAGCCGTATCCGTCCGGTGAAGCCCGCGCCGAGGCCTACCAAGGGTTCTCCAGTAAGAAAGATGCCGTTGCGGAGTCACGCCATCAAGAAGATGCCCTGGCGATAGGTGCTGTTTACAAAATGGAGTGATGCTGCGCAGTGTGGGGTCTTTACCGGTGAACATTAATGGAGTACACCGAGAGAAGGAGAACAATATATTTTGAATCACTGTGAAATAGGGGAGATTGTGCCACGGACATGATACAGGCTTTGGGGTGGACATCATTAAAATAAAGGCGTTTCCCGTTACGACGGGATCTTCTCATAAATTACAATCACAAAATTTCTCCTGCGAATGTGAAAGTATTTTGTTCACGCCGACCTGCATAGGAAGAAACGATCGTCATAATACAATAAGTTAAATCATAACTCGGATGAAAAGATATAATGTTCGTTTTTTTCGCGCACTGTTCGAGAGTAGAATTATGGAGAATTATTGTGAAGGTGGTTTCATGAACCCCCGGCTAGGCACTTAAGAGTGATTTACAGAGCATGAATGTAGATGTAGGTGTAGTACCATTAATTACTGTTTATCAAAGTAAACATACTATCGCTCACTATTAACTTTATTGTAGAAAGTATTTTGTGCCTAAATTCTCCATGCAATGGAAGAGAGGACCTGGAGACCCAAATCCGATAAGGTTGAATAAAAATAATAATAATAATAAATTGTACTATAAGTTTCGACCAGAAGAAACAATGGAGACAGAACCACGCCAGTATCACACAGGTATCATATATGTATGTTATTGGTATCATTATTGTCTTCATACTGCATGAAGTATAGAAGACGTATCAGCTGTTTGTTTAACCGTCCTTCAAGGAAATTAATATTTCATCCTCTTTACCGCATTTGCATCTCTTTCCTGATGGATAGAACAGTTAGTAAATATCCTGGGGCATACAGGTGTCCGATATGCCAATCCTGAATATTGCTTGGTATCTATAACGGTTGTACGTGATTAGAGAGCAACGTAATAGATATGATTCTCATCTTGGTATTTTCATTAATATTTTCATAATATGAGAGAGGCAACTTATCATGGGTGCAATACATGTGTGCCGCAGTTTGCTGATGACCCGCAGTTAGAAACCAGTTTCCATTTTAATTTTTTTTCCAAAATTTGTCGTTCTCGTAGTAGTCTTTTGATCTTTGCATACCTTATACATCTAACCTTTTCGACATTCTATTTTACTCTTTTACAATTTCAAATTGTATTATTTCTCCGTCTGTCATTACTTGCACATTCCTTAAGTGATGCGATATCGGACATCTGACCAGTCATTCTCATCTTCTGAAGAGTGTCTTACTCGCACCATTTAAGTTCGTTTCATAGCTATCCCCTTGATATGTAAAGTATTTCGTAGCACGATGTTTCAAGAATAACATTTTCCTATTAATCGAATTTCCCGTGGTTCGTGTTTTATGTCCGTGCTGTCTATGGTCTCAGAGTACTGTTTCCTCGGTTTTGTCAATATTTCATACTTGAGTAGAAGCCTTTTCTTGTAGAAAGACTTCTTTACATGCGCCCACCTAAGTCCCGTATATTCCCTATTTCATCTACCTCTTATAATCTTGCTCAACGTATAGGAGAATTCTTTTTCTTGTTATTTTGCTCTGTGTTTCTTAATTTTGATTGTGGAAACATCTCATTTCGTCTTTGCTATTCATCTCCGCCTCACATCTGTTCATCTTCAACCTATAATAAGACCTTCGCTACATTCTGTAATTCGTCGTTACTGTCAGGCAGAAGGGCATTGTCGTCCATGGAATTTAAAACGTCTGTTGTCCCTGCTTTTCCATTCAGCTGTCACATTTTCATCTCTTCTTTCATTGCCTCTTTGGCTGTTTACGACTAGGCTGTTTGTTCTAAATTGTGATTAGATGCAGTGTTTATCCCACAGTTAAAATCCAGACATGATCACGGATCGTATGTATCTTGATAAATGTGGTGGACACCAAGAACCAGTACTGTCCTGATTTTGTGGGTGATGGCCCACAAATTCACTGACGGGAAAAAATCGCAGCACCACGAAGTAACGCAGAATAATGAAATTTTGGGAATACGTCTGTCTAGATTTAAGTGATTAACATTGCAAGATCACAATTTAATGTAAGCGCGAGATGTGCCACTGCAAATGTGAAATTTTGGTACATAAATTTTAATACATTACTAACCTGTTTAATCACCAGGATGTTGAATACGAGTGCGATAACGTGGATGGATTGTGTTGTACACATGGATGTCGGATGCCGATTTTTAGGACAGAGTATCATGCTTCTTGCACTTGGTCTGTCAGTACACGGACGATACAGGGACGATTAATGCTGTTTGCGGATGACGCTGCAGTTGTCGTCCGATGATATCTCGTAAATGCTGGATTGAGTCAAGTCTGGTGATCGAGCAGGCCAAGACTAAATGTCGACACTCTGTATAGCAGGTTGGAGTACAACAGCGGTATGTGGACGCGCGTTTCCCTTTTGGAAGACTTCATCTGGAATGCAGTCCATGAATGGCAGCACAACAGGTCGAATCACAAGACTGACGTACAAATTTGCAATCAGGGTGCTTGGGATTACTATGAGATTGCTCCTGCTGTCACACGAAATAGCACCCGAGACCACAACTCCAAGTGTAGATCCATTATGTCTAGCACGCAGACAGTTGCTTGCAGGCCCTCAAATAGCCTCCTTCTAACCAAAACACGGCCACCACTGGCACCGAGGCCAGATGTAGGAACATGCCTTCCAACTTTCGTTTACGGCGCCTGTGTCCTTCTTGGTGTACCGATTTTTTTTCCTGGAGGGAATAATATCCGAATGTATAATACGAGGTACGCCAATAAAGTAATTAGACTGATTTTCTTTGCAAGATGTGGCAACCCTGCAAGCTTGATAGGCACAATATCTTTGACCTTGGTCTATAAGCTGCTTCCAGTCCAAGCGGCACATCGATGCAACTGCTCAGTCGTGAGTTGTGCTGTAATAAGTTAACATGTGTTTGTGTCTCTCGTCACGGAAATGGAACAGCATAATATTGCGCAATGGTATGCTATTTCTGTTTTGTCTTAAATTGGGTGAAAACTCGACGACAACTTAAGGTAAGCTTTAGAAGGCTTTTCGAGAGGGGATTATGTCAAGAGCTCAAGTTTCTTGTTGACATAAAATGTTCAGTGAAGGCAGAACGAATATTGAAGATTAAGACCGCAGTTGTCGACCATCAACCTCACGGACGGATGTCAACTTGGCCAGGGTGCGTGAACTCAGTCGAGAAAGAGTTCGTCTAATAATAGCTGAGAATCTTGCAATGAGAAAGATTTGTGCAAAAATAGTCCCCAAAAATCTCACACCACAACAGTGAGAAACACGGAAAAATGTGGCAGTCGTACCGTTAGAGCAAACGGAAATCAATCCAGAATTGTCGAGCCGTGTTATCACTGGTGATGAAAGTTGGTTTTTTCAGTTCGATCCAGAGACAAAACGCCGAAGTTCGCAATGGAGCTCAAATGGATCACCCGAACCAAAAAAAGCTCGCATGTCAAAGTCAAAAGTGAAATGCGTGCTTATGTGCTTCTTTGATTCCCAGGGAATTGTTCATAAAGAGTGGGTGCCTCCTGGACAAACATTTAACCAATATTACTACAAAGAAATTTTAGACAGACTTCGTAAAAGAGTTCTTCGTGTCGGTGCCAGCATTCCTGATAATTAGATTCTGCGTCTTGAGAATGCGCTATTCCATACTGCTCTATCAGTTCAGTAATTTTTAACCTCAAATCAAATTTCAGCACTACCACAGCCGCCCTATTCACCAGATGTCGCTTGAGCGACTTTTTTCTATTTCCGAGAGTCAAAACTGCGGTCAAGGGACACCATTTTCAAACAACACAAGATGTCCAAATGGCTGTGACGAGGGTCTTGGAGGATATTACAGAAGATGAGTTCCAGAAATGCTACCGTCAGTGGTGGCAGAAGCGCTGGAAAAAATGTGTGCAGTGACAAGAGAACTACTTTGAAGGCGATAACACTAAACTTTACTAAAACGGTAAGCAACATTTTTTTCACATCAGTATCATTACTTTAGTGTCGCACCTCGTAATACGATTTATTGCACGTGTATTTAAATTATCTACGAATTTAGTTTCGAATTTTTAAAGTGAAGCATTACAATTTCATCGGTCTAAGATAAGTTACAAAGCTTAGGCCTCTCGGTGGTCATCCACATACTAACGGCTATAGGAAAGCAACAATCACCAAGAGGGGACAGGTTAATCATTCTCAGGATAGCAACAACAAGTGCATATGTAAACACAGTAAACAGAGATTTTGCTGTATTGCACATTATCAGTTAATAGCCTAGTGTAACAGCATTTAAAGAAGCATAGTGGCCAGTTGCTGAAATTCAATAAATTAATAGTGACAGTTATCAAATTCTATTAGCTTACTTTAGACTAAGGTCAATTTGTGTTATTTGCTCTTTCTGCAAAATACGCTAAAACCATAGAATAATAGAAGATCCTTAGAAACACGGCAATGAAAATCTAAACATAAAACCGGGAAATGGGGAGGAAGGGGAGGGAGGGACAGCGAAAGATGTGTTTATAGGACACTCGATGGTGACAGATAGGTCAGATGTGTTTATAGGACACTCGATGGTGACAGATACGTCAGTTTTATGTCTGTGGGAGAATGGACTCTGGCGTTGAAACGTACTGTTGTTATTGTTCGGAAATGTAAACATTACCGCAGCGTTAGAGAAATCCTATTTAATACACTGGCGTACAAGCGCAGAGCACACAGTGCCGTAGAGTGACGACCTAGTCACCAGCTACACGGTAAACCCCAACTACCGCAGTACTGGGGGTTTTACGGTGAAATGCCCTCCATCGGTCACGTGCGTAACTCTGTAATTATCTCCCTGAACCTGGGAGAATAATGGGGTGATCTCTGGGACTAGAGTAAAGCACTTGGTCACGTATTAGTTGTGTGGTAGGGGAAAGATAGGAAGGAGCGGGAAGATTTATGTCTTAATCTGTTCTCCACTGCAACAGAATATTTGCAGTTGTACTCAACGCAAAGTGCTCCAGTTTATCATAACACAATACCTAACGTATCGCAAGACAACTTTATTTTTACAGAGTCTTAGATTTAACTGAGAACATACTTTTTGTTACAATTATATGTGCCGGCCGCTGTGGCCAAGCGGTTCTATGCGCTTCAGACCGGAACCGCCCTGCTGATACGGTCGCAGGTTCGAATTCTGCCTCCGGCATAGATTTGTGTGATGTCCTTAGGTTAGTGAGGTTTAAGTAGTTCTAAGTGTAGTGGACTGATGACCTCAGATGTTGAGTCCCATAGTGCTCAGAGCCATTTGACCAATTATACGAGTTGTGATCGTCTCGTACCACTAATCGTTCCGTGCACGATTGTACACCGTACCAATATTGTTTCATCGGTCCGTGCTTGACAGTGCACGGTGCCAACGTGTTCCAACCAACTGCGAGCGATAATGCGATTTTTCAGGCGGTTATATCTCGGGTTCTGTTCATCATAGAGACAGTAGGTCGAGTTTCTCTCATAGCCTTTGGCCTAGCTACCATTTGTATACCTATCGGGGAACGGTCATATTGTAGTTATCCTACTGTACAGACCTGAAATTTAAACATTGTACACTACCTCCAACGCAGGAAAACTGTGCTACTTGGTTGGGTTCTTTGCAATAGGAGTGTTCTACGGTTGACCTTAGGCGCGTGATAAAAATACCATTTCTTCATAGGCGGTTCCTAAGAAAACCATAAAATACGTTATTTTTTGGTATAGGAAGTACGAACTGTGGTGATGGGCATTGCGAAAATCTCTGTTTATGGAACCCATCAAAATCGTTACAATACGTTCTTAAGGTGATGATCTTGAGGAACCTTGAAACCTTTTTCCATGTCATTAGCGGTTACCGGGGTTGATAGACTGAATTTACCGTACTTTTTCACGAAAAAAATATTCACTTTATTTCTGGCAAGAGGCGTAAATATAGTCTTAACTGCCCTAGTGAGCACTTGGAAAGGATTATAGGGATTTCGAAACGGTTCTGATGTTGCCAAACTATGATTTTAGTTATCATTTTTTCATCAATAAAAGCTTATGATGCATTGTCTCCGTACAGTGGGCACTTAATCCACGTACAAATATGAGCAAAATGCACAAAAATGGGCTAAAATGGAGCTTAAGTGCCTAAAAAGAACTTAAAATAACTGACGAAAATTATGTAAAACTGTAAATATTGCAAAATCAGTAAAATATATGTAATGACATTTTATTCTTTTAAGATACAAACTATAAGCCGGTCTTGTAGACGAGTTTGCGTTGGATGAACGAAGTATTCCGGCAACGTTTACAGGCAAACCAGATGATTTTCTGTTAATTTCATATATGCGTACGCATTGGTTGTTTATGTGTGTCGAAGTACGTGAATTTGTCGAAGTAAAGAAATAGATTGCCAAGGCTCTATTGAACTACAGAATTCGTTTTATGTAAGGGAATAGAAGGGAACCGGTGGAAAACACTTCTGTCAGAGCACAAAAGACTCTAACAGAGAAGGGGGACCAGTTTCCTAAATCCTTATTCCACCTTCCTTACCAAAAATTTCGGATGATCTCCCATGACAAAATTATCAGTTATTTGATGAATGACTATGTGTCCTATCAACCTACCCCTTCTTTTAATCGAAGTGAACAATAAATTTATTTCCGCTGGAGTTCGACTTTTCACCTCTTCAGTAACGATCTAATCTTCTGCATTCTTCTAAAGCACCATGTTTAAAATGTTCTTTTCCTACTTTTTATGCGCTGTTTATCGTTCACGTTTCACTCGTTCATGGCTACAATTTGCTTGTATTTAAATATGTTTTCATTGAAATAACTGTCTCTTTTTCAGTATGGTAACGCTTTCTTACTGTCGTCAGTCCGCCTCGATAGCTGAATGGTTGCCGACACGATAGCTCAGCGTGTTCGGTCAGAGGGTTTAGCTGAGCTCTGTAATAAAAAAACAACGTATCAACGAACAACCTGCACGAGTGTCGTCGGAAGCCCGCCAAGAAGAAAGTACACGAACAATGTAGATGAAAATGAGAATTTAAAAAATAGCGTAATGAAAAAAATGGTCAGCGTGACGGATTTTCTCCGCTCAGGGACTGGATGTTCTGTTGTCTTCATCATCATTTCGTTCCCATCCAGCCCGCAGGTTGCCCATTGTGGTGTCGAATGTAATAAGACCTGCACCAAGGCGGTCACACCTGACCCGTAAGGAGCCTCCCGGCCAATGACGCCAAACGCTCATTTCCATTTTATTGTTGTCAGTCTGCAATACTTCGGCCGTCAAAAATTATTATTTTCCAGGACAAGCAGCAAAACTCTTCTATTACTTTCAGTGCTGCTTGTCAAAAATTATTATTTTCCAGGACAAGCAGCAAAACTCTTCTATTACTTTCAGTGCTGCTTTCCCTCATCTAATTCTCTCAGCTTCATCTTATTTCATTCCAGTAAATTCCATTTCTCTTGTGTACTTTTGTTGATATACATATTCCGTTATACTGATAAAAGTCATCGCCATCTGTCACAGTATTACGATGTCTACGAAAACTCTTCTGATTTTTATTTATTCTTACTGATCTTTAACTCCTTTTCCAGAGTTCCCGTCAGTCACTGTAACATCTTGCTCAATGTACAAATCAGTAACATGGGTGCTAGGCTATTTCCCTATCTCACTTCCTTCTCCACTACTACCTCCATTTTTCTGTCTGAGTCTTACCTGTATAAGTACATTCTGATTTCTGTACAAGCTATAGATAACATTTAGCTCCCTTTGTTGCATGTCTGCCACCTCCAGAGTTGCAGGCAATGTATTCCAGGTGACACTGATGAAAAATGTCTCTAAGTCTGCAAATGCTATACATGTATGTTTGCCATTCATCAGATTATTTTCTGAGACAAATGATGGACACAGAACTGTCTCTCGTGTTCTTTCATGTCTTCCGAACCCAGACTGATCCTACCAGATGACGACTTCCTCCAGTCTTCCAATTCTTCTGTAATTAAGTGTTAATGTTTTGCAAGTGCCAGTTACCAAAATCATAATTCGGTAACATTCTTACGTCATGACCTACGTCGTCTGTACCTGGGATCATGAGGTTTTCGTTGAATTATGAGGGTATTTCGCCTGTTTCACATTTATTGCTTTACAATTAGAACAGTTTTGTCATCGATGGTTCTCCTCAATAATTCTGAGAGAACGTCCTCTACTGCAGACGCTTGTTTCAACTTAGATATTTCCACATCTACATCTACATCCATACTCCGCAAGCCACCTGACGGTGTGTGGCGGAGAGTACCTTGAGACCTCTATCGGTTCTCTCTTCTATTCCAGTCTCGTATTGTTCGTGGAAAGAAGGATTGCCGGTATGCTTCTGTGTGGGCTCTAATCTCTCTGATTTTATCCTCATGGTCTCTTCGTGAGATATACGTAGGAGGGAGCAATATACTGCTTGACTCTTCGGAGAAGGTATGTTCTCGAAACTTTAACGAATGCCCGTACCGAGCTACTGAGCGTCTCTCCTGCAGAGTCTTCCACTGGAGTTTATCTATCATCTCCGTAACGCTGTCGCGATTACCAAATGAACCTGTAACGAAGCACGCTGCTCCCCGTTGGATCTTCACTATCTCTTCTATCAACCCTATCTGGTGCGGATCCCACACTGCTGAGCAGTATTCAAGCAATGGGCGAACAAGCGTACTGTAACCTACTTCCTTTGTTTTCGGATTGCATTTCCTTAGGATTCTTCCAATGAATCTCAGTCTGGTATCTGCTTTACCGACGATAAACTTTATATGATCATTCCATTTTAAATCACTCCTAATGCGTACTACCATATAATTTATGGAATTAACTGCTTCCAGTTGCTGAGCTATTTTGTAACTAAATGATAAGGGATCTATCTTTCTATGTATTCGCAACACATTACACTTGTCTACATTGAGATTCAATTGCCATTCCCTGCATCATGAGTCAATGCGCTTCAGATCCTCCTGCATTTGAGTACAATTTTCCATTGTTACAACCTCTCGATACACCACAG
Organism: Schistocerca gregaria; assembly: GCF_023897955.1. NCBI lineage: Eukaryota > Metazoa > Arthropoda > Insecta > Orthoptera > Acrididae > Schistocerca > Schistocerca gregaria. Next base: position 459,609,716 of record NC_064920.1, on the reverse strand, counting down.
CATCATCTGCAAAAAGCCTCAGTGGACTTCCAATGTCATCCACCAGGTCATTTATGTATATTCTAAATAGCAACTGTCCTATGACACTCCCCTGCGGCACACCTGAAATCACTCTTACTTCGGAATACTTCTCTCCATTGAGAATGACATGCTGCGTTCTGTTATCTAGGAACTCCTCAATCCAATCACACAACTGGTCTGATAGTCCATATGCTTTTACTTTGTTCATTTAACGACTGTGTGAAACTGTATCGAACGCCTTGCGGAAGTCAAGAAACACGGCATGTACCTGTGAACCCGTGTCTATGGCCCTCTGAGTCTCGTGGACGAATAGCGCGAGCTGGGTTTCACACGACCGTCTTTTTCGAAACCCATGCTTATTCCTACAGAGTAGATTTCTAGTCTCCAGAAAAGTCATGATGCTCGAACATAATACATGTTCCAAAATTCTGCAACTGATCGACGTTAGAGATATAGGTCTATAGTTATGCACATCTGTTCGACGTCCCTTCTTGAAAACGGGGATGACCTGTGCCCTTTCCCAATCCTTTGGAAAGCTACGCTCTTCTACAGACCTACGGCACACCGAAACAAGAAGGGGGGCAAGTTCCTTGGCGTACTCTGTGTAAAATTGAACTGGTATCCCATCAGGTCCAGCGGCCTTTCCTCTTTTGAGCGATTTTAATTGTTTCCCTATCCCTCTGTCGTCTATTTCGATATCTACAATTTTCTCATCTGTGCGACAATCTAGAGAAGGAACTACAGTGCAGTCTTCCTCTGTGAAACAGCTTTGGAAAAAGACATTTAGTATTTCGGCGTTTAGTCTGTCATCGTCTGTTTCAGTACCATTTTGGTCACAGAGTGTCTGGACATTTTGTTCTGATCCACCTGCCGCTTTGACATAAGACCAAAATTTCTTAGGATTTTCTGCCAAGTCAGTACGTAGAACTTTACTTTCGAATTCATTAAAACCCCTCTCGCATAGCCCTCCTCACACTACATTTCGATTCTCTTAATTTTTGTTTGTCTGCAAGGCTTTGGCTATGTTTATGTTTGCTGTGAAGTTCCCTTTGCTTCCGCAGCAGTTTTCTAACTCGGTTGTTGTACCACGGTGGCTCTTTTCCATCTCTTACGATCTTTTGTTGGCACATACTCATCTAACGCATATTGTACGATGGTTTTGAACTTTGTCCACTGATCCTCAACACTATCTGTACTTGAGACAAAGCTTTTGTGTTGAGCCGTCAGGTACTCTGTAATCTGCTTTTTGTCACTTTTGCTAAACAGAAAAATCTTCCTACCTTTTTTAATATTTCTATCTAAGGCAGAAATCATCGATGCAGTAACCGCTTTATGATCGCTGATTCCCTGTTCTGCATTAACTGTTTCAAATAGTTCGGGTCTGTTTGTCACCAGAAGGTCTAATATATTATCGCCACGAGTCGGTTCTCTGTTTAAATGCTCATGGTAGTTTTCAGATAAAGCACTTAAAAATATTTCACTGGATTTTTTGTCCCTGCTACCCGTTATGAACGTTTGAGTCTCCCAGTCTATATCCGGCAAATTAAAATCTCCACCCAGAACTATAACAAGGTGGGGAAATCTACTCGAAATATTTTCCAAATTATCCTTCAGGTGCTTAGCCACAACAACTGCTGAGCCCGGGGGCCTCTAGAGACATCCAATTACCATGTCTGAGCCTGCTTTAACCGTGACCTGCACCCAAATCATTTCACATTTTGGATCTCCGTCAATTTCCTTCGATACTATTGCACTTCTTATCGCTATAAACACGCCTCCCCCTTCACTGTCCAGCCTGTCTCTGCGGTATACATTTCAATCTGAGTTTAGGATTTCATTACTGTTTACGTCTGATTTCAGCCAACTTTCTGTTCCTAGTACAATATGGGCGTTGTGACCGTTTATTAATGAGAGCAGTTCTGGGACCTTCCTATAGACGCTCCTGCAGTTTACTATTAGCACATTAATATTGTTATTCTCTGTTGCATTTTGCCTACTCCTACCTTGCCGCGTCTCAGGAGGCGTCTTGTCGGGCCTAGGGAGGGAATTCTTTAACTTAAAAAAAACCATGTGCACTCCACACGTACTCCGCTACCCTTGTAGCCGCTTACGGCGAGTAGTGTACGCCTGACCTATTCAGGGGGACCCTACATTTCTCCACCCGATAGCTGAGGTCGAGAAATTTGCACCCCAGATCTCCGCAGAATCGTCTGAGCCTCTCGTTTAAGCCTTCCACTCGGCTCCAAACCAGAGGACCGCGATCGGTTCTGGGAACGATACTACAAATAGTTAGCTCTGATTCCACCCTGCGAGCGAGGCTTTCCGCTTTCACCAATTCCCCCAACCGCCTGTACGGACTAAGGATGACCTCTGAACCCAGATGGAAGTAGTCATTGGTGCTGACATGAGCAACAATTTGCAGCCGGTTGCACCCATTGCTCTCTAACGCCGTCGGTAGGGCCTCCTCCACATCTTGGATGAGACCCCCCGGCAAGCAGACAGAGTGAACACTGGCCTTCTTCCCCGACCTTTCCGCTATTCCTCTAAGGGGCTCCATCCCCCGCCTAATGTTGGAGCTCCCAATCACTAATAAACCCCTCTCCCCGGACCTTGCTGAAGGAGCGGCCACATGTCCACTCACAGGCAGTGCGGGCGATGCCACACGGCCAGCCTCCACATTGACCCTCCGCCTCGTGCGCCGCGAACGCCGCTGAACCCGCCACTCCCCTTGGGGAGAGGGTGGCCCAACCGCGCCCGCAACCCGCGAAGATGTCTCGACAGTAGGGACAGTAAGTGAAGCGTGTAACACCTGGAGTGTACCATGCGACGCACCAGACTCCCCACTGCCGCTACACTCCGAGGCAGCAGCCTGAAGACGGCTGACCGCGGCCGTCAACACGTTCAGCTGTTCGCGAACAGTGGCCAGCTCCTCCTCTGTCCGTACACAGCAGTCACACATCATATCCATCCTAAGAACTCAATTTAAAGGCGGCTGATAGTTGACTAAACTGTGGTTACTAGACACTTCTTGTAGAAACTAATGTAAATAGCACTAACTGTGCTTACCTTGACTTTGCCGCCAAACTTCAACAACCAGAAAACACAGTTAATCTTAGGAGACTTCAACTACCACAGCACATCATGAGGCTACAAACATACAGACAACAACTGACATAAATTAGAGCAGTGGGCGGAATAAATAACTTATCCCTGATCTATGATCCCAAGCTACCATGCTCGTTCAGCAGCAAAATCTGGAAGCGCGAATACAACCCTGATATTTGTTTTGTAAGCGTAAACGTGGAAGACGGACGCTTAAAAACTGCATACGCACCTCTTCCTAAAACACAACACCGATCTATCGGAATCCAAATATACGCTGCTTTGAGAACAACGAAAATACCTTACCTCAGACGTTTCAACATTAAAAAAGCTAAATGGACAGAATATGCTGTGGAACTGGATGCAGAAATAAAAAAATCTACACCCAATTCCAGAAAATTATCAAACTTTCGTAGAGACACCTCCAAAACATTTCTCGAAGACACATACCCCGAGGCTGCAGAGAGCATTTCATCCCAGGTCTCTCTGACGAATCAAAGAACATCCTGAGGGAGTACGAAATGCTTTACGAACAGGACCCCTTTAATGAAGAAGTAGTCCCATGTGGAGAAACACTAATGGAAATGATTAGTGAATCAAGACAAAGGAAATGGGCCGAAACTTTGGAAAGAATGGATATGACCCACAGTAGCAAAGTCGCTTGGAACTTAATAAAAAACTTAATTGTGACTGGGAGAGCTAAACAATGCTCTTCAATAACACCCAATCAAATTGCCCATCAGCTCCTACTGAATGGAAAACCCAACAAGAAATGTAAGAAAAATAAAATTAGCAGCATTCAGAGTCAAGAGTCAAGCATGTTCGAAACACCATTTACCATGAAAGATTTTAATCGTGGAATAAACTCAATAAAAAACGGAAAAGCAGGGGGAGTCGACGATATATGCGTGGAACAGATCAAACAGCTAAGACCTAGTGCCAAGCAATGGATCCTGCAGCTCTTTAATCATTGCTTAGAAGCGTGTAGGATTCCAAAGATGTGGAGGAAATCATAGGTGGTGGCGCTACTAAAACCTGGGAAACACGCAGGTCAACCGAAGAACTACCTCCCAATGGCACTCCTGTGCCATCTGTACAAAATGTACGAACGAATAATCCTAAACAGCATAGCAAATATCGCAGACCAAAAGCTCATTCCCCAGCAGTGTGGATTCAGACCCGGGAAATCATGCACCAGTCAAATTCTAGCACTCAATGAACACAGAGAGGAAGGGTTTGAAAACATACAAATAACAGGTGTAGCATTTGCGGACTTAAGTTCTGCATACGACACCGTCAACCACTGAAAGCTCATGGAAAAACTGTACTGTACATTTAAGGATCATCAGTTCACAAAAATCATTGAATCTCTGCTGCAAAACAGACAGTTCTTTGTAATGCTGGACGGAAAAAAAGCCGATGGCGTCGACAAAAGAACGGTCTCGCCCAGGGCAGTGTGCGTGCTGCCCCCCCCCCTCCCCCCTGCTATTTAACCTGTACACCAATGATCAAGCAACACTGGAACGTACTACCCACTTCTTGTATGCCGATGATCTGGCCATTACAGCGCAAGGAAATAGCTTCGAGGAAGTAGAAGGGAAATTAGAAAGCTCGCTACACGTAATGTCTGAATACTATAAAGAGAACTCTCTCAAACCAAATCAAACACAAGTTAGCGCCTTCCGCCTCCTCAAAAAACAGGTAAACAGGAAGCTGAACGTCACCCGGAATGGCAACAAACTTGACCATACAGACAAACCAACATACCTTGGTGTCATGCTGGATAGATCACTGACGTACAGATATCACTGTGAGAAAACCTGCCGAAAAGTTGCTGCCAGGAACAATATTTTAAGAAAACTGACGAATAGTAAATGGGGAGCTAGTCGGACTGTATTACGAACAACTGCTCAAGCACTCTGCTTCTCCACGGCAGAATATGCATGCCCTGTATGGTCCCGATCTACACATGCCAAAAAAGTCACTACACTCCTTAATGAAACATGCAGGCTAACAACAGGATGCATGAAACCCACTCCACTTGCGAAAATATACAAAGCAGCTGGACTCCCATCTCCTGAACCCCTAAGAATTGCGCACGAACATACAGAAAAATTTAAACAGATTTTCGACGAGCGCCACGCGCTGCATGGTTCTTCATGTGGACGCAGCATATTTAAATCCCGCAAGAGATTTCTCACTAGTGAATTGAACAAGCCTCCGAACTACCCAGCGGCAGTACATCAAGCTGGAAGATTTGGAGAACACTGAACCGCATCAGAACAGGCGTAGCACCAGTTAAAGCAAAACTAGTGAAATGGGGCTTCAAGGACGAAGGAGACAACAAATGCGACTGTGGGGAACTTCAGGATATGGAACACCTTATACAGTGTTCCATCTGCCCCACAAGGTGTACCTCTGACGAACTATGGCTTGAGAAGAGAGAAACATTGGACTTGACCTGACATTGGGCTGCAAGGCTTTGAAACAAATCTCTGAACACGAAAAAGTAACGTAAGTAAGCACTACCTGTCTCTGGACTGTGTCAAATTCTTCTGACAATCCTACATTACGTCTCTACATCTATTTGATCTTATAAAATGTGTAATATTGTTCCAAGCTCGTTTCTTTTCACAGCCTTTTTAACCCCCTTTCCATCTGTCGGTGTTCCTTTCTAAGCTCATTACTGGTTTTCCATCTGAGCTCTTGATATAAAGGCGCGTGTCTTTGTACCAAATATAATTTTTGCTAATGGCGTCACTTTTGTATGTGGATCAAGTTTCTAAAAAGGTATTTAGAAGACTTACTATTCTTAGTCACTTCAAAGGCTTGTATCACAACCGCCGCTCAGAGTGAAATCCCGTTGACGACTTTAAATGAGTTTTGCATTGTTAACAAGTGATACAGTGCTTCATAAGCTTCTACAAACCTTCACGTGTTGTTGCAAAGTAATTATTTTCAGGCCAGCACAGAACAACAGTGCGCCACGCAAAACACTGAATGACGCTCGTCCGCTTGTCATCGATTACGTTCGTAAAGACAGGTGTGTTTTGCGAGCGGAGGGGTACCAGTGTGCATTGCACATCAGACCAACATTACTGCAGTAAACTCGGTCTATACTTAGCTGGAAAATGAACATGAGATCAGTAGACCCAGTGCTGTAGAAACGAGCTGTATGTGGCGTGCAATATTTGTGAGGTACTTTCCGGCTGGGCAGGATTCGACGCCACCGTGTCGGATGACCCGGTGTGCGCGCTGCGGCCGGCGCCTGCTCGTTTAGCGAACTCGTCCGGTCGGCTGTACTGGCACACGTGGGAGCCATTCGTACTGGATAGCGATCTGCAATTATTCGGCCGAATCGATCGGCCTACGGATGGAGCAACGCGTGGAGCCTGGCGCTACGTTCTCACTGGCGTGGGAACGACGCCAGGCCGGCCAAAATGAAGTCACGTACCTCGTAAGAAAGAAACGCGTCTCGCGCCCTTGCGCTAAAGTAACTACGCCACAGCAGCGAAAAAGAAAACTGAGGCAAAGCTGCGATCCCACGCAGTCGGTATTATTTTCCCAACAGAGTCAGCAATACTGCACATATGAGAATGGTCGATGTAATATGCAGCTATGAAAAATGGCTCTGAGCAATATGAGACTTAACATCTGTGGTCACCAGTCCCCTAGAACTTAGAACTACTTAAACCTAACTAACCTACGGACATCACACACATCCATGCCCGAGGCAGGATTCGAACCTGCAACCGTAGCAGTCGCGCGGTTCCGGACTGAGCGCCTAGAACCGCTAGACCACCGCGGCCGGATGCAGCCATGAACAACTGACTAGAGGAACATGAGTGATATGGCGTAACCCTGCCACTTTCGACTTTTACGACATGGGCGTTAGGGCATGGACTCTATGTTGTGTTGTTGTGGTCTTGAACTCTGAGATTGGTTTGATTCAGTTCTCCATGCTACTCTATCCTGTGCAAGCCTCTTCATCTCCCTGTACCTACTGCAGCCTACATCCTTCTGAATCTGCTTAGTGTATTCGTCTCTTGGTCTCCCTCTACGATTTTTATCCTCCACGCTGCCCTCCAGTACTAAATTGGTGATCCCGTGATGCCTCAGAACATGTCCTACCAACCGATCCCTTTTTCTAGTCAAATTTTGCCACAATCTCCTATTCTCCCCGATTCTATTCAATACCTCCTCATTAGATATGTGATCTACCCATCTAATCTTCAGCATTCTTCTGTAGCACCACATTTCGAAACCTTCTAGTATCTTCTTGTCTAAACTATTTATCGTCCATGTTTCACTTTCATACGTGGCTTTACCCCATACAAATACTTTCAGAAACGACTTCCTGACACTTAAATCAATACTCTATGTTAACAAATTTCCCTTCTTCAGAAACGCTTTAGTTGCCATTGCCAGTCTACATTTTATATCCTCTCTACTTCGGCCATCATCAGTTATTTTGCTCCCCAAATAGTAAAACTCCTTCACTACTTTAAGTGTCTCATTTCCTAATCTAATTCCCTCAGCATCACCCGATTTAATTCGACTACATCCCATTATCATCGGCGAATCTCAAAGATTTTATTTCTTCACGATGGATTTTAATACCTACTCCGAACTTTTCTTTTGTTTCCTTTACCGCTTGCTCAATATACAGATTGAAAAGCATCGGAGAGAGGCTACAGCCCTGTCTCACTCCCTTCCCAACCACTGCATCTCTTTCATGCTCCTCGACTCTTATAACTGCCATCTGGATTCTGTACCAATTGTAAATAGCCATTAGCTCCCTGTATTTTACCCCTGCCACCTTCAGAATTTGAAAGAGAGTATTCCAGTAAACATTGTCAAAAGCTTTCTCTAAGTCTACAAAGATAAGTCGTAGGGTCAGTATTGCCTCACGTGTTCCAACATTTCTACGGAATCCAAACTGGTCTTCCTGAAGTCGGTTTCTACCAGTCTTTCCATTCGTCTGTAAAGAATTCACGTTATTATTTTGGAGCTGTGACTTATTAAACTGATAGTTCGGTAATTTTCACATCTGTCAACACCTGCTTTCTTTGGGATTCGAATTATTATATTCTTTTTGATGTCTGAGGGAATTTCGTCTGTCTCATACATCTTGCTCGCCAGATGGTAGAGTTTTGTCAGGACTGGATTCTAGAGACACAGAAATTATGCCCATCACTGTTCTTTTTACATTCACATATTTGGGTCAAGAGAGGTGCACCTCGAGTGAAAACGTTGCAGATATGCTCAGTAGTGTCGAATTAACCTGGGGTGGGGGTGATCAGTGGCGGTTGGGAACTGGGATGGGGATAGGGTGGCGAAGTACAGGTACTCACATTTTCGGATAAGCTTAGAGGCAGCATCACGGCACGTTCTTAATAGCCACCGAATTTCGATGGGTGAACACACTCACTTTCAAGGTGAAAATACAAAGGGAAGTAGCAATTAAAACCCTAGGTGGGAGGGACTGCGCCCATGCGGAAATCAAAATGCGAAAGCGAACTCCGCTACTAAACCCCTTCAGATGGAAGAGCAGGTTCACATATTTGAGCAGTGGAAAATGGTGCAAATGGCTCTGAGCACTATGGGACATAACATCTGAGGTCATCAGTCCCCTAGAACCTAGAACTACTTAAACCTAACTAACCTAAGAACATCACACATATCCATGCCCGAGGCAGGATTTGAACCCGCGACCGTAGCGGTCGCGCGGTTCCAGACTGAACCGCTCTGCCACACGGCCGGCTTTTGGCAATGGAGTTCTTTGCGTTTTGTGGAAATGACATATACACATTTGATCAGAAGTATCTGCACAGATAGTGGTGGGCGTTACTATGGTGTGTGTGTACCTTCCTCCTATACTGACGGGCTGAAATCATCTGGGGACTCTTTCAATCGGTATGTGAATATCTGTGAGGAATGACAGCCTATTATTCCTAAAGAGTCGAAGCCCATGGAGGTAGTGATGCTCGACTCTGGGGTCTGGAGTGGAATCAGCTTAATGACTCATCGCAAAAGCGTCAGTTGGGTTCTGGCCGGGGATATGGGCAGGCCAGTCCACTTCAGGAATGTTATTCACCACAAACCATTACTGGTCCGAGCACGGGGCTCACAACACGAATCACACTTCGATTGCACACAATTCATTAAGGTCAACCCAACACATTTATTTCAAATAACATAAATGAAGTTACATTTGAATCTGTCTGACATTAAATTGGAATTTAAAAAAAGGCAATTTCAGTATCAGCTGATTTAGTGCGTGAGGCGAGAGTTAAGCCAATAACCAGATAAACTAAACAATTCAGCGTAATTCAAAAGAAAGAGGAAAACAAATTTGAATCAAAACACCCCACTGATAAATATCAAAAAAACCTTACAATACTACTCAAAATAACACACTGAAGTGGGGAGCAGTCATTCACCCGACAGAACACTTCTAAATGAGTTCAATAACACAGCTGCATGCCCCAGAAAACAGCAAGACATTAAGCAAACTTCATTTGACGAATAACAAACACTCATTAACATTACGCCACTCCTGTTTGAGCTGCAGTGTCCCAAAGAAACAGGCGCTTATTCTGAAAGAACAATTTTTTTATATGCTTAAATTGCAGCATTAAGGAATTCCAAAAGATGTCCAATCGAACCCCCCCCCCCCCCCTTTCAGTTAAGGCACACATCTTTCCCGTTTCTGGGCGCAGGCTGAGCCATGATTCACGGCACGAACAGCTCGACCAAGGTGCTCCAGCGGGTTCTCGGCTGGATTTTAATCTGGGCAGCAGAGAATGCCACAAAAACTCCGTGTTGCTGTGAAATCTTACAGGACACCCGGTAGCAGTAACAGACAAGGGGTCGGCACCCACAAATAACACAGGCTAAGAGTCAGGCTGGGAGCACATTCTACGAGAAATTGTTCACACTATGCTCGCCACAAAATGTAGACATTCCGGCCGAACATCCGATTGCGGTCGCTGCCAGAAGGACGAAGCAATCAAAAGGGCCACGCGGTGCTTCTCACACAGGCACCTCAATTTGTACAAACATCTTAGGCCAACACCAATTTCGGACTCCCCTCTCACTGCGAGGCTTGGCACAGTTTATATGAAATGCCTTCAAGGCAACCAGTAACCGCCGCAGGAGTTTCACGATTAGCAAACAGCCCCAGAATAACAGACATCACACATGTGCTTACGCCCCTACCACAACTGCACCAGTCTCACCGGCCGCCCCAAACTGACTGCCTCTCGCCGTCTCGCGCGCCCCAGCCGAAAACACAAAGATGCTCAGGCCCGGGGACGCGCCAAAGATAACAAACCGAAGCCGATCGCTGATGATCGATCAGTGATCCGGCTCAATTGCCTCAATGATACCGCGTTATAACAGGCTTCATTGTCACGTTGATAAAAACAATCATCGTCACTGAACTGAAAATGTCTTCACATATTTCTGCGTTTAGCGTTTTCTAATGCGCAATAGGGAGACGCCATTCTAACCACTAGAAACCACTCCATACTGTAAGGTGTCAGGCAAATCCAACACCCTCCATGAAAACCCTGACATGATAAGCAAATCCAGTAGTATGTCACATAGCTCCGAATAAATCGTGACATTAAATTATCCAAAGTAATACTAGTAACAAGTGAGCAAATGGAATTCCACAGACTAACACAAGAATGCCTAAATGCATGTCATACCTTCCCACCGTGAGGCAGACGCAGTTCCGAGGGGAGAAGCGAGAACAGAAGCCCAGAGTAGAACCGTGTTAAGCTAGAAGGCCCTACGATAAGGGACGGACTGGACACCCACGTCGCCAGCTAACCACTAGAGCCACACAGCCCGCGCGTTTTAGCGTGAGACTGTTTCGCGTCTCTGTTACGTCAAGGACCCCCCCCCCCCCCCCCAGGCCATGTTAAAAGCTAGAGCCCTCCAGAAAAACAGTATAGATCTTACGATAACACAAAAAGGGCCACTACCACCCGCAAGTTTTAGCGTGAGACGTTTTTGCGTCTCTGTTACGTTACGACCACCCGCCAGCCCATGTTAAAAGATAGAGCTCTCCAGAAGAACAGTATAGATCTTACGATAACGCTAAAAGGACCACACCAGCTGCAGGTTTTAGCAAACTTTAAAAACATTGCCCCACCACGAAAAGTATAACGTTTCTCATTGGATAGACAGAATTTTTGTAGGCGGAGCTTAAGGTTAACATCGAGACCCTGATTGGTCAGATGAAAACACAGCCAGATAGTTTTTTTTTAAACCAACTTCGGTAAACTGTAGTAAGGAGAAGTTAGGCAGAGTTGCTTCGGAGAGGGCGAGCTGGACGGAGCTGCGCCGACCGCCGCCCCCCTGACGAACACCGACAAGGCAATGAACGCGATGCCGCATAACAGCGTATAAAGCTTCACTCAGAACTGCAGAAGTCTCATCTGTTACACCTCCTTTTTGGGTAATACTAGTGTCGATCGTAAATTAAAGCTCATGGTGTTCACATTTGCCACTTGAAGTAAAAATCTGAAACGCGATGATTTCTCTGTTATATAGTTATTGAGAAGCCAAATCAGCCACTGTAATTTACGACAAGCTAGATAAGTAATTAAAGATAATTGAGGGCCACTGTAGACCATTTTGATAGTTTTTTCTTTTGTGAAACTTAACTTCAACCTAGATTATAGATGTGATATGGCATAGGTCATCCTTCGATCCATTGTAGAACTTGGAAACCCATTCAGGGAATATTCGTTCACATTTTTGTTGAACGCAGTTGGTTTTTACCATCCTGTATTAAAACACTTCATTTTATCAATACTGCAGTTTATAAACAATGTTTTGTGAGTAGAATAAAATTTCCAATGGTAAACGTAACTGCTTTTTCGACGTTATTTTACCAGCTAACTAAAACTAGGAAAGCCTTGAACCCCTTCCACTAGATTTAGTTAGTATTAAGATTCTTTTACAGGGAGTGCTGTGAAGCTGACGCTGAGATCATTTAGTATCTGGTTATATCATCGCTAGTCTCACTGAACTCTTCTGAATTCTACATGTCATGCGTGGTTTGGCGTCTCCTTACCAGCAACAGGTCCTAGGTTCAAACTAGTTAATTCCCTAAAAAAGACGCTCAGAGCGTCGTTGCGCGAAAGTGGTAGGAGACACGATATAGAACAAACAGACACCACCATGAATGTTTAGAATACTATTAACACCACCTCCTCTGTAGTTCACTGTTGGCAAAACACATGACGGTTAGTAACGTACTCAAGGCTTTCTCCATACCCAAACCCTCCCATCGGATCGCCACAGAGTACAGCGTCATACTTCACGCTGGATCATTGGTTCAGAGTCACCCAACGTCCGGTGGCATAACTCTTTATACCACCAGAACCGTCGCTTAGCACTGACTAGAGCGTTGTGTATGACGTATGAGGAGCTACTTATCACTGTACACATTCTTGTTAACTCCTTACTCTCAGCCACTGCGATAGTGGGACGTTTGGTAGGGCTTTGCAATACACGAGTGTTTCCTTTCGCTGATTTCCCACGGTTTTTGACAACCACCGTGCTCAACGCTAGACGGCCACTGTCGGTTATAATATGAGGACTGCCTAGTGTTGGTTTTCCTTTGGCTGTTTCTTTCCGTTCCCACTTCACAGTCGCATCATCAACGGTCGACTTCAGAAGCTTCACGACTGAAGTGTCCCTGGCGGACTTCTTATTTAGGTGACATGGAATAACTAGTCCCCGTACCAAGTCATTGAGCTTCTCTGATTGACGCTGTCACTCCTTCTCTACAGACAACACAATAACCAGCACCTCCTTTTATTCTTGGGAGTCCGCCTCTCATGACGTCTAATGGTGAAAGTGGTCAATTCCGCATCACGTGCGGATTTTCAGGTATTTTTGATCAGAGTACTTGCGAGAGGACAGGTTCTCGTTTTAAGTATTTGCTTGAATCGACTAGCCCTAAAATTTATATTTTTATTAATAACTTTAGCCGTTCGTGGTGGCCGAGCGGTTCTAGGCACTTTAGTCCGAAACCGTGCGACTGCTACGGTCGCAGGTTTGAATCCCGCCTCGGGCATGGATGTGTGTCATGTCCTTAGGTTAGTTAGGTTTAAGTAGTTCTAAGCTCTAGGGACTGATGACCTCAGATGTTAAGTCCTATAGTGCTCAGAGCCATTAATAACTTTAGAAGAGCGTAAACAGACAACTACAGTCGGCTAACACCTTCAGCTCTGGTTTTTGGTTTTGCACAAAAAAAAGAAGCGAGCAATACACAGCGTTAATTTTATTATATACAGCCTCCTATTGATTATGAACACCGGAGATGTCGACAAGTTGATGTACAGTGCCAGATTTGCACCTGGTGGCCAAAATTGGGACTAATTTGTTTAGAGTTTAAATCGGTTCCTTATTAACATACTAGCATATTTATTAAGTTTTGCTGCCACACGATACTTAAATCACACACTGGAACTCCTTGAGTAGCTGAAATTTAATTATAACCACCCATTACACAGAAGAGTAAAGATGTATAATGGTAATAATGTTTGTTTTATGTAAAAAGCTTCAGGATGTTTCACAAAAGAAATCGGAGTCAATACTATTCGGCACGCAGTCGCACATCTCTCCATCACTCACTGTAGAACCATCAGTTTTGGAACACTTTTCGCGCAAAAATGTCATGTCAAAACTGGTAACACACCGGTTACAAAATTCCTTCGAAGCACAGATACATTTGGGAAACACTTACGTACATGGTGCGTTCAAAAATGGGCTCTTGTTGTGCCTACTGTAGTCCGCGTGGACAGATAGATCTTGCACATATTGGTTTTGCCTGACAGCTGTTAGCGTATGGCACACAGTATTACAGTCGTTACGAAGCAGCATGGAAGAACGAGCAGATATGTATGACACTGCTCTTGACCGGATCATTGGGAGAGTAGACATCACCACAGCCAGCGCACCATGCCTGAGAGTTGAAATTCGCCGGTCCTAAGGGTATAGCACCACAGTACCGTTCACGCCACTACAGGATGGGGAAAAAATAGAAAATGGTGCAGCCGATTGACAGAGTGGAGAATGAAGGGGTAATTCATTTTTTGCATTCGACTAGGAATAATGCTGTTGTAATCCACACTGAGTTGGTGTCCCAGTTCACAATCGTGTGGCGTGTAGATCTGATGTCGCAGACGCTTCCAGTGCCATCAAATAAGTCAACCTGGGGGCCATCAGAGAAATGGAGGCTTTAGTCCACTCAGATAGATGTATCACAGTCAAGACGATAGTGGAAACTGAAAACGTTGGTCATACAGCAGTTTTCAACATCGTGGTCGACATTTTGAATGCAACAAATGCAGTAGCAGTTAAATTGGTATGATTAAGAGACAAAGGTGCAAGCCAAGCTACGGAAACACTAACATTCACCACCGTAGAAAAAGGCGAAGAATGAACCATCATTGGGGAAGGTGTGTTGCTAACAGATTATGCTCGTACTGGGCAAAACGTCTCAGGTCACTACCATTGGAATCTTCTGGTGGGGTAGTGGGAGCCGGTAGCGTTCTCGTCCAGCGTGTGGCACACCGCTGAAAGAAAGTATACCACTACCTCGATTTCTAGATACCGGTACCGACCGACTTGGTGCAGTTGTTAACACATGGGACTCGCATTTGGGAGGACGAAGGTTCAAACACCCTTACTGCGTTTCAGGTTCAGGTTTTCATTGTTTCCATAAATCGATTCAGGCAAGCTCCAAAATGGTTTCTTTGAAACAGTGCAGCAGATTTTTCTTCCACGTCCTTGACTAACCCGAGTTGGCGCTCGGACTCCAACTGACTTGTTGTCGGCAACACGTTAATCTCCAATCTTCTATTTCCTTTCATCTTTCTGTTGTAGGTAAGCCACCTGCGGTGTGTAGGGACGACATCATGGGAACGCATGCCCACCTGTTCCGTAAAGCATGTGGACCTGGGTTCCATCTGATGGATGATAATGCGCGACGGCACTTGAGTAATAACAGAGGCGCTCTGTGGGAATAAACATCCGATAGTACGTACAGTTTAGAATAATATCGGTATTGTTTGTGTATAGAGCAGTATAACATCGACAATGAATCGAAGAACTCATAGAGCAAGTCTGAAACAAGGCCTCAAACTCAGCTGCAATTACACAATGTCCGGCCCGGTAGCTAAGCGGTTAGCCGGCACGGTAGCTCAGCGTGTTCGGTCGGAGGGTAAGCAGCTCCCTGCAATAAAAAAAAAAAAAAAAAAAAAAAAAAAACTGAGTGAATCAATTATGAACTTCAACAGGTGTCATGGGGCGTCCGCCCCGAACAAGGCAAACGAACATGAACGAACAGAATGAGATTTTTAAAAAAAAGTAGTCAGTGCGACAGAATGTCAATCCTAAGGGTATGGGTACGATTTCCGGCTGGGTCGGAGATTTTCTCCTCTCAGGGACTGGGTGTTGTGTTGTCCTAATCATCATCATTTCATCTCCATCGACGCGCAAGTCGCCGAAGTGGCGTCAAATCGAAAGCCTTGCACCCGGCGAACGGTCTACCCGACGGGAGGCCCTAGTCACACCACATTTATTTTTAATTAGACAACATGTGGTGTAATTATCATATCAAAGACGAAATAATACAGCTGAAGATTTTTGTATTTAGAGCACCCGAAGACAACGGCAATACTTTTATTATTATTCGTCTTACTATCTAAGCTCCATAAATTCGAAATCAGAGATGGGATAAATGCGAAAAAGAGGAAATACGGAGAAAAACTACGAACCAGAAATTAAGTAAAAAATGACAGAACATACAAAAGTTAGCATTGACATAGCGTATCCACTTTTACAACACATCTGAATTTTAAATGTTTATTTGACGCTACAATAGTGAAGCCATAATCATAGTACATAAAATTATTCTTTATAAAAAGATATTACACTACCGGTTTCAGCGAACTAGTCGTCATTTTCATTTTATGTTATGTCGGAATATAGAAACAACTGAACCTGGTACTCAATTAACATCTTCAGCTGTAGCTTGTAGCCGGCCGCGGTGGCCGAGCGGTTCTAGGCAGTACAGTCTGAAACCACGCGACCGCTACGGTCGCAGGTTCGAATGCTGCCTCGAGCATGAATGTTTGTGATGTCCTTAGGTTAGTTAGGTTTAAGTAGTTCTACGTTCTACGGAACTGATGACCTCAGAAGTTAAGTCCCATAGTGCTCAGAGTCATTTTTTTTTTTCAGATTATCTCCGGTTGGAAATGGGCTTCTCCAGGAGACGGGATTGACGCTCATCGTCTTCCCACGCGGGTCTGCAGGGCTTCTGGCACTGACGTGGAGCATCATGAAGTAGATTGTGGGTTGAAAGTACTCATGGGAGTACAGGAGCAGGAAACGTTTTCAGTTCTTCGATTGCTGCTATTGCCTCAAGTCCGGTGGAGAAATGTTTGTAATGGCATGCAGGTAAGGTATCGGTATGGATTTCAGAATTATTGTTATAATCCGAAGTGTTTCATTTAGACGAAAATCTGTTTTCTTGATGTGTCTGTTGCGTTACCACTGTAACATAGGGTTTGCGCCGAGGGTTGTGTAGACGTTTGGCTCAATTAACAATTATTTTATTTAATATAAACCGGATAGAACCACACTTTCACCAAACAAAATACTTCTTTAGCCTATAAAGATCCTTAATCTTGGCTCCACACAATCAATACAAAAAAATCTTCCTCAAGTAAAACATAAAAATTCAACTTTTGCTCTTATATACATAACTGGGCAGTAACATTTACAATAACTCGTTCTCGGTCATAAGCAGTCATCATATTTGAGATAGAACCACCAGTAAAACAAACGATGGCAAAACATCTTTCAGACAGAACAAGGGTCACAATACACAACTGCACATTGATCTACTGCTACCACCGTTAACATATAGCTAGAACAACGAACTGTGCACAACTCTCTATGAAACTGCCTATGCGTAGAAACCGCGTTATTAACAAAGATGGACCTAGTTTAATTGATTTGTACCTCATAATGTACAAATTGTACATGAACAGAATGAATACCAAGGAAAGGAGGAAATTTCAAAGTCTTTTGGGCACTCGTTATAAATGTTCAACTTATCCCCTCTCTGCTGCACTGAAATCATGTAAGTGGTAGCCAATCTCGTCCCACACATACCTTGTGTTACCGAGTACACAGAAGCGGTGACGCTGTTCCGCAGGCCTGCCGGAGTTGTTGGTAGACGTGGGACGTAAACAGCCTGCTTAGCCTAGGCCCACAAGAAAAAGTCATAGGGCGGGACGGTGGCCAGAAGTTGTAAGTAATAGGGCTCGTATAGCAAGCGCCGTCTCAGAATTCGCCATACAGTTGATTGCGATATTCCTGGTTCAATACTAATTCTGTTGGTTGACTTACGTGAATTAGGAACAAAACTGTCTTTTATTCGTGCGATCATTCTTTAACACATGCAGTCGGCCCTTGCTTTCTGCATTGCAGACATATCCACTTTGTTGAAATTGCTTAAACGAACGGCTTTAGCTTTACATAGCTGGCGGTTCAGTGCCAAATCGGAGATGAAATGCCTGCCGCACTGTAACTGCCTATTCACTTCTCGAAACTTAGGAACGCAGAAGACCTTCTACTGCAGCTATCTTACTAACAACTGCCTGCTGTCTCGAGTACCCTAACGACCGTTTACGCAACCAACAGAGTCCTAGCGGACATTTACGCAACTTGTGGTTGTCAAAACAAAACTTCTTACCTATCTCTCTCTCGGTATGTAGACTGTTCATGTCCCATTTACACATCGTTAAATGCAAATTAATTAATTCGGATCCATCTTTTTAAATAATCCTGTATTTATAAATTCTTGTACAGTAACATCAGCAATTAATTGTTCACGTCGAACAAGCTAGAACATGCATTCTCAGCAGTTACACTGATAGTGTAGTTCAAATACAACACCTTAGTGTTAATACAGTTGATCATGTCTGTAGCCTGCAGTTGACAAATTGAACTGCTCTCGCTCACGGGACAAACTTGTGCCGTACTTGTGCCATCAATAAACAAGCGCAGCCTGTCACCCAACAACCACAGACTCGTGCAGATTTTATGTCTAACAAACACATACAGTTCATTGCTCCTAAGCCACGCAGAGCACTATATCAATCGTAAAATCACTTGCGTACAAGTGTCAGCTGCGAAGGTACTCTGCTAGTGCCCACCTGACATCCAGCAGAAGCTCCAGTCTCCGCCTCCACTGGGATCGCCGTCCGTCCGGCTGGCAAAAAGCCAAAACCGCTTTCCCAGGCTGACAGTACCGCACCACATCAGATTGTCGAGGACCTCGCCCTCAGTTTTGCCCAGAACTCGCTCTTTCGTCTTCGTGCAGCTACCCCAGCCTGCTGGAAGTTCGCAAATATGAAAACCTTTGTCGATAGCACTCATTACTTCATAAGAATAAGGAACTACTTGTGTTTCACAAGAACGATAGTTTATGACACCATGTGGCATATCTGTCGTTTCCTATGCGGTAATTCTGAATGTCTGAACACTTGTAAGTTTCAAAATTCTACTGCAAATCGACGTTGGCGATATGGGTCTCTAATTCATCGGATTACTCCCATTTCCTTTCTTGGATAATGGTGTCACCTAGATAATTTTCCAGTCTTTGTGTACGGATGTTCAATGGACAGTGGTTATATATGATTGTCACACTAATGGCCATTAAAACTGCTACACGAAGAAGAAATGCAGAAGATAAACGGGTATTCATTGGACAGATATATTATGCTAGAACTAACATGTGATTACATTTTCACGCAATTTCGGTGCATAGATCGTGAGAAATCAGTACCCAGAACAACCACCTCTGGCTGTAATAACAGCCTTGCTACGCCTGGGGATTCATTCAAACAGAGCGTGGCTGGCGTGTACAGGTACAGCTGCCCATGCAGCTGCAACACGATACCACAGTTCATCAAGAGTAGTGACTGGCGTATTGTGATGAGCCAGTTGCTCGGCCACCATTGACAAGACGTTTTCAGTTGCTGAGAGATCTGGAGAATGTGCTGGCCAGGGCAGCAGTCGAACATTTTCTGTATCCAGAAAGGCCCGTATAGGATCTGTAACATGTGGTCGTGCAGTATTTGCTGAAATCTAGAGTTTCGCAGTGATCGAATGAAGGGTAGAGCCACGGGTCGTAGCACGTCTGAAATGTAACGTCGACTGTTCAAACTGCCGTCAATGTGAACAAGAGGTGACCGTGACGTGTAACCAATGGCTCCCCATGCCATCACGCCGGGTAGTACGCCAGTATGGCGATGATGAATACACGCTTCCAATGTGCGTTCACCGCGGTGTCGCCAAACACGGACGCGACCATCATGATGCTGTAAAAAGAACCTGGGTTCATCCGAAAAACTGACGTTTTGCCATTCGTGCACCCAGGTTCGCCGTTGAGTACACCATCACAGGCGCTCCTGGTCTCCGAGCTGATAGTCCATGCTGCTGCAAACGTCGTTGAACTGTTCGTGCAGATGATTGTTGTCTTGCAAACGTCCCCATCTGTTGACTCAGGGATCGAGACGTGGCTGCAAGATCTGTTACAGCCATGCGGATAAGATGCCGATCATCTCGACTGCTAGAGATACAAGGCCGTTGGGATCCAGCACGGCGTTCCGTATTACCCTCCTGAACCCACCGATTCCATATTTTCCTAACAGTCATTGGATCTCGACCAACGCGAGCAGCAATGTCGCGATACGGTAAACCGCAATCCCGATAGGCTACAATCCGACCTTTATCAAAGTCGGAAACGTGATGGTAAGCATTTATCCTCCTTACACCAGGCATCACGACAACGTTTCACCAGGCAACACCGGTCAACTGCTGTTTGTGTATGAGTAATCGGTTGGAAACTTTCCTCATGTCAGCACTCTGAAGGTGTCGCCACCGGCGCCAGCCTTGTGTGAATGTTCTGAAAATCTAATCATTTGCACATGACAGCATTTTCTTCCTGTCGCTTAAATTTCGCGCCTGAGCACGTCATCTTCGTGGTGTAGCAATTTTAATGGCCAGTAGTGTAAGTAGGGAGGTATTACATCAGCATACACGTGTACCACGTGGAATGAAACCATCTCTTATTAATTTATTTGGTATAAATCTCTCTATTGTCTTCGATATTATTTCTTAGAATTTAAACACATTTGATCTACGCTTATAGTCAGGTTTCCGTCAAGTTCCTATTACCTCCCACAATGGGCCACTGACAGTTCCGAACTCCCAACAAATCTGCATATTTCACGCCACTTCCGTTCTAGGCGCTTCAGTCTGGAACCGCGTGACCGCTACGGTCGCAGGTTCGAATCCTGCCTCGGGCATGGATGTGTGTGATGTCCTTAGGTTAGTTAGGTTTAAGTAGTTCTAAGTTCTGCCGCAGATGTTAAGTCCCATAGTGCTCAGAGCCATTTGAACCATTTTTTTGCACGCCATTCTAGCTCGCCATAATGAGGCACCGGGCTATTTCAGACTATGTTAAGTATTGACAACGCCGTTTCATACGAGTATGCGGCGTTCTGTGTTTTTCATAGGTATCAATCAACAACTGACGCATTTCACGCCCCTTATATACCATATCACTAAACACGAAAAAATGTTAATCCAGTCTGGTGTCAGTTCGACGTGTCAAACAAAATTGCAACTCTACTCATTTACACAGCTGATGATGGAGTATACATGTATGGAATGTCATTGTCATCCAGCCATGTCTTCTGGGTGCTTCACTCTGTTTATCAGATGGTGCAGTTTTGCAAAAACAGTATCAGTTTCTACACTGTGAAACCCACAACATTTCTGTAACATGGAAATCTCTTACAGCACGTCCTGTGCAACTGTCCTTTGAATTGTTCTTCGTCTTGTTTAACTGGAACCTCTCACAATTCGTTGTACTTTCTAAGAAAATAAAAGATGTGTGATGTTTTGTTTACGATTTTTCTGCTGAATAGTCCCTACAGGAAAGGAAAGGAACGAGTAGTCAACTGACTCTGCCGTCGCAGATGCACTTCACAATAGTTGGATTTGTCACCTGTGTGACGTTACCGGCGCACGTGAAAGGGCGTTTATGATGGCTGTCACGTTGGCACATTAAACTGCGCTCACTAAATTTCGCCTGACAATCGTGTTACATAAAGGTTAGCCGAACGTAATTACGTACTCGCTAATGAGACGCGCAATTAACAATGCCTCGCAGCACGGCCGGTGCCGCGGTGTTAAACCCAGGCGGCTTCCTGGCATATTCAGTAGGCTACAAGCTATTGTTTGCCTCAGGTCCGACCGTGCAAAGAAGAATTACATCTGGCTGCATTTTTGTTGGCCGAACAGCTATGGCACATCGGACACGGATTCGCTTTTCAGCTGATTTTTACCGCTATCTTCGCCAGTTCTCAGAAACACAGTGCCATAAATTTTACTTATCTAGAAGAAAATATAGATACTGCCTACAAGAGAACCAATTGTGTGAATATCAAGAGCTCAGATGGAAATCCAGTTCTAAGCAAAGAAGGGAAAGCAGAAAGGTGGAAGGAGTATATAGAGGGTCCATACAATGGCGATGTTCTTGAGGACAATATTATGGAAATGGAAGAGGATGTAGATGAAGATCAAATGGAGATATGATACTGCGTGAAGAGTTTGACAGAGCACTAAAAGATCTGAGTCGAAACAAGGCCATTAGAACTACTGGCAGCCTTGGGAGAGCCAGGCCTAACAAAACTCTACCATCTGGTGAGCAAGAAGAACATAGTAATTCCAATCCCAAGGAAATCAGTGTTGACAGATGTGAAAATTACCGAACTATCAGTTTAATAAGTCACAGCTGCAAAAAAATTATTTGCAGACGAATGGAAAAAACTGGTAGAAGCTGACCTCGGGGAAGATCAGTTTGGATTCCGTAGAAGTGTTGGAACACGTGAGGCAATATTGACCCTACGACGTATCTTAGAAGCTAGATTAAGGAAAGGAAAACCTACGTTTCTGGCATTTATAGACTTAGAGAAAGCTTTCGACAATGTTGAATACTCTCTTGCAAATTCTGAAGGTGGCAGGGGTAAAATACAGGGAGCGAAAGGCTATTTTCAATTTGTACAGAGAGCAGATGGCAGTTATAAGAGTTGTGGGACATGAAAGGGAAGCAGTGGTTGGGAAGGGAGTGAGACAGGGTTGTAGCCTCTCCCCAGTACTATTCAATCTGTATACTGAACAAGCAATAAAGGAAACAAAAGAAAAGTTCGGAGTAGGTATTAAAACCCATGGGGAAGAAATAAAAACTTTGACGTTAGCCAATGACATTGTAATTCTGTCAGAGGCAGCAAAGGACTTGGAAGAGCAGTTGAATGGAATGGACAGTGTCTTGAAAGGAGGCTATAAGATGAACATCAACAAAAGTAAAACGAGGATAATGGAATTTAGTCGAATTAAATCGGTTGATGCTGAGGGAATTATATTAGGAAATGGGACACTTAAAGTAGTAAAGGAGTTTTGCTATTTGGGGAGCAAAATAACTGATGATGGTCGAAGTAGAGAGGATATAAAATGTAGCCTGACAATGGCAAGGAAAGCGTTTCTGAAGAAGAGAAATTTGTTAACATCAGGTATTGATTTAAGTGTCAGGAGGTCATTTCTGAAAGTATTTGTGTGGAATGTAGCCATATATGGAAGTGAAACATGGACGATAAATAGTTTGGACAAGAAATGTGGTGCTACAGAAGAATGTTGAAGACTGGATGGGTAGATCACGTAACTAATGAGGAGGTACTGAACAGAATTGGGTAGAAGAGGAGTTTGTGGCACAACTTGACTAGAAGAAGGGATCGGTTGGTATGACATGTTCTGAGGCATCAAGGGATCACCAATTTGGTACTGGAGGGCAGCGTGGAGGGTAAAAGTCGTAGAGGGAGACCAAGAGATGAATACACTAAGCAGATTCAGAAGGATGTAGGATGCAGTAGGTACTGGGAGATGAAGAAGCTTGCACAGGATAGAGTAGCATGGAGAGCTGCATCAAACCAGTCTCAGAACTGAAGTCCACAACAACAACAAGAGAAGAAAATGTTCTTGGGTAGACAGACTGGATCTTCGTGGTAGATATTCATTGCATTTCGACATAAGATGCATTGACATTAAGCGCGTCTGTCGCGACGACATGTCGTTCCATCGGAGGATGTGTCTTCTATAATATACGCCTGAAAAGACTGAAAAATAACTTAAAGTCTTTACATTTTCTTAAAAAAATTTTTGATGGTCATTCGTCTGATGATTATTTCGTTGCGTTTCACCATGAGTTTCTCTTGTGCAAGATGCCTCACTTCAAAGCAGCACTTACAGGCGATATACTCAGTTATTTTGACTACCACCAGTAGACGAAGGTAGCCCTACAGTTGTTCTTTCATGGAATAATTATGTTAGTAAAACATATCTTATTCTTAAAGACTCACCTGACTGATAGTTACAGAATAACTCAGTAGAATGAATGAAACGGAAGATGCTTTCAGTTATGAAATATAGTTCATTATAGAAACACATTATTAAATATCTTCGTTTTGGTGCAGTTGTTCCGCCGAGATTACGCGGTTTGAACTCCATAAAGAAGGGCTCCACTATGTCCCACTCTGAGTATTTGGATAGATCCACTGATAGATTTTCTAAGTAATGACCGTCTGTTTATAGCACTCACGTTAGTAAACGTAAACAGAATATTTCGATTCTTATGGTTTTTATGTAGTGCTTGGTATTTGTATCTTGGTCTCTCAAATTTCGTTATAAAGAGTGCTTGATGGTAATTAGCGAAAACTGGACATGGAAATGATGAAGCTTTGCCATCAATAGTAATTAAAGAGAAAGCTGGTGCAAAAAAATTGTTTAAATGACTCTAAGCACTATGGGACTTAATATCTGAGGTCACCAGTCTTCTAGACTTAGAACTACTTAAAACTGACTAACCTAAGGACATCACACACATCCACACCCGAGGCAGGATTCGAGCCTGCGACCGTAGCAGTAGCGCGGTTCCGGAGTGAAGCGCCTAGAACCGCTCGGCCACAACGGCCGGATAGAGCTGGTGCAATTTAGCTCAAGAACATCCAACCTCACCACCTCCGCTAAGGTGAAGGTCACTGGCTACCCACTACCCATTCCCATCACCCCTTTTTCAGGCATTTGAGTGGCTGGGAAAAGCTGGTAAAGCTGTGTTGTACATCAACGTCTATATAAATACTCCACAAGCCACCTTATGCTGCACGGTGGAGGGTACCCTTTACCTCTACTAGTCATTTCCTGTCTGCTCCACTCATAAACAGAACGAGAGCAAAATGACTACCTATGTACCTCTTCACGAGACTTAATTTCTCTTCACTTCTTGGTCTTCACGCAAAGTGTACGTTGGTGATAACTGATTCGTTCTGCAGTCAGCTTCAAATGCCAGTCCACAAAATTTTCTCATTAGGTTTCCTCGAAAAGAATGTTACCTTTCCTCGAGACACCCCAATTTGAGTATGCGGAGCATCTCCGTAATACGTGCATGTTGTTGGAAACCATACCCATGACGTAACTAAAATATGGCAACCAAGATGGAGCACTATGACATAACTATCAAACATCCCTCCACAACCTTCTCGACCATTAAAAATGGCAATGAAGCTGCACATTTTATATATCCACCATATTAGAATATGCAGACAAAGTAACAGGAAAAAACATGAATTGAGGCACATTCCATTGGTAGGTATACAATCACTGGGGCTAATAAGTGGCCTTACCACAGTAATTACATTACCTCATGTTTTACAATGAGCAAAAAATTACACTGCAGGTTTGTGTGACTAAACAGATGGCCTATCGAGATCCACAACTATAGAGCCTGGCAGGAATGTTGGCTACATAGTATCGTGCATACACGCATATGTACACTGTTGCTCACAGTCGAAAAATGGTTTAAAATGCAAGACAGAACACGACAAAAAACCTCCCACACACCCTGAAACCAACCTTCCCACCCCTTCCCCCACCACCCA
Source organism: Schistocerca gregaria (assembly GCF_023897955.1). Taxonomy (NCBI): domain Eukaryota; kingdom Metazoa; phylum Arthropoda; class Insecta; order Orthoptera; family Acrididae; genus Schistocerca; species Schistocerca gregaria. The sequence continues at coordinate 459,584,496 of NC_064920.1, read as the reverse complement.
CTCTCTCTCTCTCTTTCTCTCTCTCTCATACACACACAAACACACACACACACACACACACACACACTCAAACGCACGCGAGCGCGCGCACACACACACTGCAGCTGCATGTTTGACAGAATTACACTGTACATGTGTACAACTAAATAGACTGGCGTACTAAGTTCCACAATTACACTGACTTAGGTGGGAAGTCTGGGCCAAATAATCTATATAACGTATCACACTATGCAAGTAAGAGTAATGCATATGCACGCTGTAGTCACAGACGAAAAACAGTTTAAAGTGTAAAAGATGCAAAAACAACTGCCTACACATACCACTATTGTTACAGAACTCAGATCACATAAGAGTCATCGCAGATAACCTCTAGTTCGCCGACCGAGGTGGCCGAGCGGTTCTTGGTGCTACAGTCTGGAACCGCGCGATCACTAGGATCGCAGGTTTGAATACTGCCTCGGGCATGTATGTGTGATGCCCTTAGGTCAGTTAGGTTTAAGTAGTTCTAAGTTCTAGGGGACTGATGTCCTCTCAAGTTATAGCCCATAGTGCTCAGAGCCATTTGAAACTCTAGTTACAGTTGCTAAACGTCATCACTTATGGTATAATTGAAGGAGCGGATCAGATACAATGATTTGTAGCAAACGACAGTGAAAGTGTCAGTATGTGGCCATAGTGCAGTAATGAATGAAGCAACAGCCAATTCGTCCAGCACCTGCATGAGTTGTATATGTATTCCAGCCATGACTACAGCAAGAAAACTAACGGAGTGACACACCACTGATAATCAGCTGTCTGCCTCCACTATACGAGCATTGCATCTTACCCAACTCTTCCAGCCATCTGCAATATGCTATCTCATTAATATTCCTGTCATGTCTGGCACTATTTGGAGCCCAGCCGTGCTCTCATCACCACAGCACCAGCAGCAAGTTATCATTCATCAATTCAGAGATGAGATGATTGGCTGTATACTGTTCCACCTCTGGTGGCTACAGCAGCAATCGATGGCTACTAACAAGATATAGTAAGAGTGGTGATGCACGTAACTCAGATAAGCTTGGGCGATGACTAACGACCAGCCATCATCATCCAACACCACTTTACCTACATTAGCATTGATCATATGAGGTCATCCTATGTACTTAAAGCTCCACATATATCAGACGCTTTTCATATTATATAGCTATCAAGTAAAGCAGCACACTTTTTTCCAATATTATGTAGTAATATGTCACTGACATGAATTCCGTTTACCTCTATAAAAACAGCAGTTTCCCGAGAATACGCTGTAATTTCAGAAGAGTCCTTTCCCACATTGATGATGATGTTCCCGATTTTCCAACGATACCATTTCCCTGACAAGTACACTGGAAATGGAAAAAAGAACACATTGACACCGGTGTGTCAGACCCACCATACTAGCTCCGGACACTGCGAGAAGGCTATACAAGCAATGATCACACGCACGGCACAGCGGACACACCAGGAACCGCGGTGTTGGCCGTCGAATGGCTCTAGCTGCGCAGCATTTGTGCACCGCCGCCGTCAGTGTCAGCCAGTTTGCCGTGGCATACGGAGCTCCATCGCAGTCTTTAACACTGGTAGCATGCCGCGACAGCGTGGACGTGAACCGTATGTGCAGTTGACGGACTTTGAGCGAGGGCGTATAGTGGGCATGCGGGAGGCTGGGTGGACGTACCGCCGAATTGCTCAAGACGTGGGGCGTGAGGTCTCCACAGTACATCGATGTTGTCGCCAGTGGTCGGCGGAAGGTGCACGTTCCCGTCGACCTGGGACCGGACCGCAGCGACGCACGGATGCACGCCAAGACCGTAGGATCTTACGCAGTGCCGTAGGGGACACTGTTGCTCCTGGGGTATCGGCGAGGACCATTCGCAACCGTCTGCATGAAGCTAGGCTCCGGTCCCGCACACCGTTAGGCCGTCTTCCGCTCACGCCCCAATATCGTGCAGCTCGCCTCCAGTGGTGTCGCAACAGGCGTGAATGGAGGGACGAATGGAGACGTGTCGTCTTCAGCATGAGAGTCGCTTCTGCCTTGGTGCCAATGATGGTCGTATGCGTGTTTGGCGCCGTGCAGGTGAGCGCCACAATCAGGACTGCATACGACCGAGGCACACAGGGCCAACACTCGGCATCATGGTGTGGGGAGCGATCTCCTACACTGGCCGTACACCTCTGGTGATCGTCGAGGGGACACTGAATAGTGCACAGTACATCCAAACCGTCATCGAACCCATCGTTCTACCATTCCTAGACCGGCAAGGGAACTTGCTTTTCCAACAGGACAATGCACGTCCGCATGTATCCCGTGCCACCCAACGTGCTCTAGAAGGTGTAAGTCAACTACCCTGGCCAGCAAGATCTCCGGATCTGTCCCCCATTGAGCATGTTTGGGACTGGATGAAGCGTCGTCTCACGCGGTCTGCACGTCCAGCACGAACGCTGGTCCAACTGAGGCACCAGGTGGAAATGGCATGGCAAGCCGTTCCACAGGACTACATCCAGCATCTCTACGATCGTCTCCATGGGAGAATAGCAGCCTGCATTGCTGCGAAAGGTGAATATACACTGTACTAGTGGCGACATTGTGCATGCTCTGTTGCCTGTGTCTATGTGCCTGTGGTTCTGTCAGTGTGATCATGTGATGTATCTGACCCCAGGAATGTGTCAATAAAGTTTCTCCTTCCTGGGACAATGAATTCACGGTGTTCTTATTTCAATTTCCAGGAGTGTATAAATACATCACCACACGGAACAACCAAAATGTTATGACTTCTGTCCATCGCAATGTGGGATGCTGCTTGATAGTGTTGTGAGACGCTGTAATAAAGGCATGTAAGTGTAGCAGACACGTACGGAGGATCACCCTAGTGAAGATATGAGCTCAAAATAGGGAAATCATTTGAGATAAGTGACTTTGACAAAGGGCAGATTATTATCACGCAGAGCCTACGAACAAGTACGAGGGTGAGTCAAATGAAAACCTTAAATTTCTAATAACAAATCGAAATTTCGTGCCGTTATCCTGTAAGTTGGTAAGCGTTCTACAACCAGCATGCAGAATGGCCTGTAGGCGGCAGCATAGTGCAGATGCACACATACCGTCGCAGTATCAATATGAAGATGGCCGCCCCACTTGCGACTTGCACCGGGGAAAAACGGCGTTATGTTATTTGTTTTCTTTGTCGTGAAGGTGTGAAACGTAATGAAATTCATCGACGAATGAAGGTTCAGCAGCAAGTCCACGAATGGAGTGGGAAGTTATCAAATGGTGTGACTTCAGTGGAAGATGCTCCTCTTCCAGGTCAGGCACAACGAGTTGTGACTCCACAGAACACTGCAGCAATTGACGCCAAAGTGAAGGAAAACTGCCGAGTGACACTGACTGACATTGCAGCTTGTTTACAGATTAGTCATGGGTCAGCACACCACTTTGCGCATGATGTGCTCGAGTTTCACAAAGTGTCTGCTGATTTGTGCCACGGCAGCTGGCTCCCGAAATGAGAGAACGACGTTTTGATGCTTGTGAAGAACTTCTTCGGCGCTTTGAAAGAGAAGGTGATGGCTTCCTAGCAAGAATCGTTACTGGGAACGAAACCTGGGTTCACTTCCACCAACCGGAAACGAAGAGAGCGAGCAAGGAATGACGCGATTCCTCATCACCAAAACCAAAGAAGTTTCTAACAGAACCATCAGCAGCGAAGGTTATGCTGACTGGACGGAAGCGGCTCTTCCCAGAACGTGAGGTTTGGAGGCTTGTCTGCTCTGTGAAGTAGGTTAGATCACCGCCTGTCCTACTATACAGAGCAGACAATGCTGATGCATACACAAGTGATTCGGAGAATACCATTCATCAAATGGCTCTGAGCACTATGGGACTCAACTGCTGTGGTCATCAGTCCCTAGAACTCAGAACTACTTAAACCTAACTAACCTAAGGACATCACACACACCCATGCCCGAGGCACGATTCGAACCTGCGACCGTAGCAGCAGCGCGGCTCCGGACTGGAGCGCCTAGAACCGCACGGCCACCGCGGCCGGCAATACGATTCATCGTCAACTGTTGAATATGGAGCTCCACAGCAGACCAACCGTACGTGTCTGCATGTTAACCCAACGAAATCGTCAATTACGATGACACTGGGCGCAGCACCATCGGGATTCGACAATCGATCCATGGAAACGTGTCGACTCTTCCGGAGAATCAAGTTTTTGCTACACTACTTCGCCATCCACGTGAACGGCGGCTCGAAATGTCCAGCACGCCAAGTACTATAATAGCGAATTTACGTCGATGTCTCGGTGTCCACAAAACACTGGCCTGTTATTTTAGCGAATCATATGACCTGTGCGTAGACATCTAATGTCACATTTCTCGGCGGCCGCTGTGGCCGAGCGGTTGTAGGCGCTTCAGTCTGGAACCACGCGACCGCTACGGTCGCAGGTTCTAATCCTGCCTCGGGCATGGATACGTGTGATGTCCTTAGGTTGGTTAGGTTTTAGTAGTTCTAGGGGACTGATGACCTCAGATGAAATGAAATGTCGTGTGACGAGGGCCTCCCGTCGGGTAGACCGTTCGCCTGGTGCAAGTCTTTCGATTTGACGCCACTTCGGTGACTTGCGCGTTGATGGGGATGAAATGATGATTATTAGGACAACACAACACCCAGTCCCTGAGTGGAGAAAATCTTCGATCCAGCCGGGAATCGAACCCGAGCCCTGTGGATTGACAGTCTGTCGCGCTGACCACTCAGCTACCGGGAGCGGACACCTCAGATGTTAAGTCCCATAGTGCTCAGAGCCATTGTTTGTCACATTTCTTCACAAACCTACCAACATACTGTCGGATCCCTGACATGCAGAATCAGTGATGTATTTCGTTACAAAGACGGAGAAACAAGCTATCAAGCAAGTTGTCATAAAGTTTTGGTTCATCAGTGTATTTCTGTCAACTAGCATGAGAACTGCAGACGGGGACACTCCCTTTCCACCCTCCAGCCATGACTACAGCAGGAAATATATAAAATGATACTATAAATATTTCCATTGAAAAAAAACAACAAAGAGATTGTCATTGGATTAAGTTAATCGTAATTTTTTCCATTGTGATAACTGCATTAAATGACAACAACCTGTTTCTAATTTTTTGTTCAGTGCAGCAGCTGAAAGAATGAGAGCTGTATAGATTTCACGGATATGATATTGCACTGTGCAGTCTACATTTTTGTTTTCATGCTAGTAGTCATTATAGTTAGTGTAAAGGATATATCGTCGTAACCTTACACATATCAGTCGAGTGAGGATGGGTCTGAAACAAAGTAGAATTAGGGTGAACTCATTAATGACACGGTGATAGTTTTAAATTAGTTTATTTGCCACCTAATTTAGTAGTTTCACGTTTCCTGAAGTAGACACAACACTGTTTTGTTCATCTTCCTAATTCTTCTTCAGTAAGAAGAGGGCTACGCAGCCATAAGATTGCAGGTCCCATTCACCTCGTCCTCCATAAGAGTGATAACCTTATTGTTAGCTGGTGTTATGCCGTAATTATCATCGGCTACATATCCAGAAATATCAAATGTGGCGGGTTGTACCTTATTACAGCATATGGTTAACAACTCTTCACCCAGTCGGTGAAACAGTCACTATTCATATAAAGTAACTTTAGGTCTGTGAAGTTAAGTTTTGAAAACCCGTAATGAAAACGGTGAATATGCAGTCTGTCGAGGTCCAATACAAACGTACCAATACAAACAGTTCTCATGAAGTCCACCAAAACCTTGAGGATAAATTCTTCATTTAAATTTTGACCTGACGAAATAAACCCTCACGCTTCTTAAATTCTCCATTGTCTTGACGGAAATTACGTTTTTCATTAAATTAAAAAACTTTTTTTCATAAGTATTCACCACAGAAGCTCTAATTCTGCAATTTAAATCGATTTATTCATTCAATCAGGTACACTGTATGAAGGCAATAGTGTACTTCATCATCGAACTGAGACACTGCTTGATGCTTCGTTAGTGCATGATGTATTTATCCCCAGTGCCATCATAAGCTTGGGGAAGGAACTGTCTCGTGCAACTAGTAGCTCTGGATATAGTGGCCAATTACTGAGGATGTCATGCAAACTATTAGGGTATGCCAGTTCTGCTGCCAGCACATGTCCTGCATTAGAATCCGCAGACACATCCTTGAATTGTCTTTAACAGACAGCCTTCAAAACTATAATAGTTCAGATAAATGAATTAATTGCGCCAGTCACTCTTTTTATTTCATCCCATGACCTGTACTGAGAGTTCAGATGAAACTATGAAATTCATCTAAACTCTCAGTACAGGTCATGGGATGAAATAAAAAGAGTGACTGGCACAATTAATTCATTTATCTGAACTATTATAGTTTTGAAGGCTGTCTGTTGAAGACAATTCAAGGATGTGTCTTGTTGGATGCAACCATTTATCTGCTGTGGTTTCATTCTGAATCTGTTCAATTGCACCGATCCCTGTGGTTCTTCATGAGTATACATTTTAATTTAATAAACGGATTGAAGATCTTTATGATCATAACGATCTTTGGTTTGCTTATTTTGCTGGTTCATGCTCTGTAAGATAAATTAAGTTAAAATATATATTTATGACTAAGTGCAGGGTTCTGTGATTTGGAATAGATTCAAAACGAGACCACAAAAAGGAAATAAGTGCACCCATCTAACAAATATGTAACAGAATAGCATTGTCCGACATGAGGATGAGAGTGTAAACTCTCAAAATGCGTTCTGGGATGAAATAAAAAAGTGACTGACGCAAATAACTGTTTTATTTGATCTGTTATTGTCACAAACAGTTGCAGGCTCCTACAACAGTCCAACATGGACGACACAAGGCTACAAAACTTGTACAATAGACAGAGATTTTTGCATTGCATGCCATGTATGTTGTTTACATTGAGGTGCAGATCGCAGCTGGATTCGTCAAATTCATTAAATTTCTCATCCATATGCCGTTTATTTGCCTTGGCGAGCTTAGGAACACACTGACAAGGGCCCTGTGGAAAGCATGCAGCATGCCAATGTCAGTCAATAACTCAATGCTGACATCTGACTTTTCCAATATGACATCACACAAAAGCCATGGCATCGTGTAAAGGATGACAGGGTCCAGAATGTATGTGGTGATGAATACATTCCAGAATTTCTTGAAAATATCTGCAAGCAGATGCACATCTGTGACTAATAAAAGTCATTCATACTCCCCTTAGTCAAGGATATAGAATCGCTGCCAAATATTCACCACATGCCCATATTCCACATATGTAATGGCGATAACTGCATTACCTTTCAGTCAATGTGGTTTCGTTCTGTCTCTCCATCGAACTAAGGTATTAGAATGGAAAAGGCCACCTTTTTCGTTACAAGGTGGAATTTTGCATCATCAGGATGTGCACGTCAACTGATGTTCGTTTCCTCCTGATTTATAGATACAGCAAATCCTTGAAACAGTGCTTGCAGAAATCTAAATAAGACTAGGAATCGGAGCAAAATTGTTGAGGTGATTTGCGTGGAGAATGAGATGTATTTTTCAGCGCGCCCACGAGTGATGTTATTATTGTCAACACTCAATGTAAAATCAGGTAAAGTGCGAAATCATGATGTGAGCATCGTAACACCTCAACCAGTGGACCAAAATAGATACGTGTTGCCGTAATTGGTATTTCAAGTTGAATGCATTGTCTTCAGCGTTGTGGAATTTCTCCATCAAATAATGCCCTATGTGGAGTGTCTACTTTTCTATCTTAATTGCCGCTCCCGAATGTTACATAAATCTGCACTATTACATAAATCGTAATATTTATGTGATTCAGTCATGGGAACGTAGATGTGATAATCTAAACAACAGTCCATGCAAGTTACTCAAGTGCAAAGAGCAACTGTCTTGCAGCATTATCCACAACATGAGAATCGAAATGACTGCAGCTCAAGTAATTTGTGCATAGAACTTGATACACTGCCATGTATGTTACGAGTCGTTCTGCAAAGGTGAAATAGGAGTCCGGAGAGCCACACTCACAGCATGACACTGGAGTGGAGAAGGACTCAATTTGGCATACACTGGAACTGGATAACATTCGTGATGGTGGATGTTATAAAATTTTACACATTTATTTTACACAGTAGGCATTTGTGCAAGTACCACCTCCTGTGTAGAGCTACCCATCAAACACTTCTTTAAATACCCAGTTGACGTAAATGAATTGAGACATCCAGAGCAAAAAAGCTTTGGACCACTACACTCACTTTGGAGGATAGAAGTTTCGACATATTCTTGATTAAGCAACAGTACTGATTTTCCTCCGAGGAGAATAGTAAATCTGCATCATATTGCTTACACTGAGCAGTTAAATTGCGGAAATGACAGGGTCCAACTACTTTGCAACTTAGCCATCAACATCTGTCTTGTCTCCCTTCAGGCTATAAAGGCGAACCTATATATCGGTATTCCGCTTCTCAAATTTACTTGCATCCTGAAGTTTAATGGGGAATTAACATCATAAAATTTAAAACACCTATGAATGTTATTACTTACATCATACTGAGTTGCATGCTGAGGACCTTTCTTATATTTTATCTCACTAGCTAGAACTGATCATGCAAAACAGAATTCACGATCATGATTTTGGACATTAATAATCCCTTCTAGCCAGCTATATCCTTAGGAAGGTCGATGTATCTGGATCACCATTTAATGGTTCAAGAATATGTGAGGGAACAGGTAGGTGGAGTACTTGGCTAAGAGTCTCACAGGACCTCTTACGTGGATCTCTGAATAATGGTCATGTGGGACACTGAAGGTAACAGTTCAGAACCATACAATATAATGCTGATGTCTCCCAAGAAATCGTGCCATTATCCCCTCAAAAGTAGATGATGCTTTTCTCCTCAGTACCACCAGCTGGTTCTGGGGATACATGGGCTCACTATGTAGCAACATACTGCAGTTAATGGCGGTAAACGGCAGATCTTTAACGATTTTGGAGCGCTCCATTTGCAGAAAGGATAGACATGCATCTATGAAATGTACAGTGTCTTTGTAATCAGTCACTGTCAATATAGGCACACGAAGTATGCTCATGTATGCATCTGCAACAACTGAATGATTAATTTTGGCATATCACTAAAGTGATGTGTCCACTTTGATGTGTGCGTGTGTGTGTGTGTGTGTGTGTGTGTGTGTGTGTGTGTGTGTGTGTGTGTGTGTGTATGATGGGTGAGAAAATTGTTGCTACCTAGAGAGAGGATGACGGCAGCTAACTGTGGAGGTTGATGGATGTGACGAGTGACACAACAAATTTTGCGGTCAGCGAGATGGACCATGGACCTAATGTGAAGATCGATGCCTCAGTGATCATAATGGACCCTTGCCACAGTAAATGTGTAGTGGACGTGCTGGGTTGTTGCGAGTATGATGGGGTGGGTCATGTTGATGATAACAGACGATCCCACCTGGACAGCTCACATACTTTTCCAGAAAGAATAAGTAATGAAGCATATGTTTTACATTGCAGGAAACATGGTACATGTATATGAAAGTATGAGTAATGGTAGTTAATGTAGGAATTCATCTGCATCAGTATTGCTTCAGATGGTTTCGTTCCTTTGAACCGATTCATGACACCCACATGCCATTCCAATGTGATTGTGTCAGGTTGGTAATCACTGTCATCAGAGGATGGGACGTGACTGGCCTTCATGTATTGGCCACTGTAGAATCACACACACTCATCAATGCTTGAGGAGGAAGACTGACTCATTATTTTTGAAAGAAGAATGACAATGTGTAAGTTGCAAGCACACATACCCACATACATATGCATGTACATATATACACGAATATTACTCAGTCACACCATCAGCATCCTATGTACTTTTGTCTTGGGAGCACATATGGTACATTGAGATAACTGGTTTTAGTCAAGACAGCATTCAGAATCCATGAACATTTCGCTAGATATGCCATTTGTTCCACACAAACAAAACCTCCCACCTCTGGAGTCAGTATTTGCTGTATTAATTACTCTTCCATTTCACCACATGTGAGTAAAGACGCCACTGGACAAGTATCATCATAATCATATACATCTGTAACATAAGAAAAGTCATTAGATCATGTCAAAGAAAGGTCTGTATATGTTAGCATGTCACTCAATAATTGGTTTAGTATTGCAGTCTACAGCAAAAAGAACTATATTAAAATACAATCCCATTATTGCAGTATTCATTGTTAATCTATAATATACTTAATGCTTTCTAAGTAAACATAAGTGACTCTCTCTCTCTCTCTCTCTCTCTCTCTCTCTCTCTCACACACACACACACACACACACACACACACACACACACACACACACACACACACACACACAAAAGGTGATGTGGAATAAAAAAGTCAGTACTTACACAGAAGATCAACTGCTTGATGTAGTATTAAAGGAATATGTCATCATCTATCATGTGACAAACAGCTATGACCCTCATGAATATCAACAGCTGGTTGACATGTTTCAGTTAACTTATCGTCATCATCGATAAGTTGTTACAGCAATTCCAGTATATTGTCACTGTACGGTGACATGTCATCCAGATGAATGTATCTGGGTCCCTCAGTGGTGCCTTCCTCAAAAGACCAGCTAATCATCGTAGGCGAAGCTGGCATTCTAGCACAGGAATAGGCTCATGTAAAACCATCATATGTTTTATATACTAGACCTTACTGGATGGAGTGGTTGTGGCACCCAGTATCTGTAGTTCTTGTGGGAAGGTTCTCTTTCAACTGATCATTTACTGATATTAACTTATTTTTTATTCAGTGACAAATATTCCGAACAAACTAAGAAAAACAGAGTGGCTATCAAGAGTCCATGATCACCCATAACGGCCAATTTATTTATGGAAGTCTCGGAAGATAGGGTGCTGATGGCATTATTAAAACGTGCCTAATTTTGGTGATATGTCAACGATATGTTTATGGAGTGTGCACATGGATTATAGGTCCTGAGGCGCTTCCTGGGTTATTGTAACTGTCCTCCATCCCAGCATCAAGTTGAGACTGACTGTCGAAAGGCATGGAGAGCATGTGTTTCTAGATGCATGGGTCTACAGAAAGGACTGTAGAATTTGGGACCCTATGTTTTTCCGGTAGCTACACGTTAAATAAACTGTCTGCAGGGATGCCAACGGCATCTCGCTCCGACACACCATTGGCGAAAAATTACGAATGTTCTGGATTTTTTTGAACATACCTCGTATATGGGTGGCCGAGGTGAACTTTTCAGACACATCGATGCTCCAAATCATCAGGAAAAGTAGTCAACGAAACCACCCCTTTAGTCTGGGCGTTGACTGCCACACATTTCAGGGTCTAAAACAGCAGCGCGCAGTGTGATGAGCAACAGGACAATGTTTTGAAAGCCTTTCAACGCTGCTGACACCCCCGGACGATTCAACCATTCCCTAACGTCTTCATGTATCAGTGATTCCACTGATTACGATCGAACCCCACTGCAATGGAAAGCGAGGGCAGTTTTTGCTCTGGTACACTGCGTGAAACCAGTACGGACCGTTCAATACCATTCGACGAAATCTGAACGCGATCTAAGAGCAGCAAAGGATGTTGAAGCTTTTTCAGCCCTCCTGTTTCACGTTCAACTGTGGCGGGTTGACGGAAGTTTTTCGACATTGACACATGCTTGAATGAAATGGCAAAGTTTCGCTCTAAGACCCCCAGTTCGGCAACAGCCTCGCTGTCTCCCGTCCAGCTTTGTTGAGTCTTCAAAAATGTACCTGTACAGAGGCAAATTGTGATTGAGTCCTAGGCCCTTGTTGACGGGCCATTCCCTTACACCCCTCCGATTGTACGTATCTAATATGAGGCGTAACAACCGCAGCGTAGGCTGCCTGTGGGTGCCTGGGACTCACGTTACAGTTCACCTCTCTGTAGGTTCATTTTCATAGAGCTCAGTTAAGGAGGGAGTGGGAGGGGAGGAGTAGCACCAACCAAGGGTTTTTACGAAACTGGGGCCTTATATGAACACTTTGCTGCTTCATTTACGTCTGTGTCAATGCTGTAATACTGCGTGATGCCGCAACAGGCGGGCGCGAAGCAGAATGGGTTGAGAAAGTGCAAACACCGTTTTCTGCCTCGGATCGCGTTCAGGCTTCGTCAAATGGTATTGAACGATCCATAGTGGTTCCAGCCTGTATACCAGCGCAAAACTACTGTCGTACTGCATTCCAAAGAGGTGAGACCGCGTTCAGTGGTGTTCCTAGCCTACAGTGGTGTTACGGAAGGATATGGAGGTCGTTAGCACTGCCAAAGTTTGTGAAGAACGATGTCATGTTGCTAATCACTCTCGTTTTCGATGGTGAAATGTGTGGAAACCTACTTCCCAAGGAAAGGGTGGTTTCACTGACAGAGTTTGTGCCATCAATGCGAGATGCCTTTAAAAGGTTCCACAACGAAACGTTGTCTCGAAATTTGGTAGAAAATCCGAAGAAATTCTGGTCGTATGTAAAGTACACAAGCGGCAAGACGCAGTCAATACCTTCGCTGCGCAGTGCCATTGGTAGTGTTACCGACGACTGTGCCTCTAAAGCGGAGTTATTGAACGTAGTTTTCCGAAATTCCTTCGCCAGGGAAGACGGATGGAATATTCCAGAATTTGAAACAGGAACAGCTGCTAACATGAGTTTCTTAAAAGTAGATACCTTAGGGATTGCGAAGCAACTGAAATCGCTTGATACGGGCAAGTCTTCAGGTCCAGATTGTATACAGATTAGGTTCCTTTCAGATTACGCTCATACAATAGCTTCCTACTTAGCACTCATATACAACTGCTCGCTCACCGATAGATCTGTGCCTACAGATTGGAAAATTGCGCAGGTCGTACCAGTGTTTAAGAAGGGTAGTAGGAGTAATCCACCTAACTACAGACCTATATCGTTGACGTCTGTTTGCAGTAGGGGTTTGGAGCATATACAGTATTCAAACATTATGAATCACCTCGAATGGAACGATCTATTGATATGTAATCATCATGGTTTCAAAAAACATCGCTCTTGTGCAACGCAGCTAGCTTTTTATTCGCACGAAGTAATGGCCACTATCGACAGGGGATGTCAAGTTGATTCCGTATTTCTAGATTTCCGAAAAGCTTTTGACACCATTCCTCACAAGCGACCTCTAATCAAGCTGCAGGCCTAGGGGGTATCGTCTCAGTTGTGCGACTGGATTCGTCGCAGTTCGTAGTAATAGACGGCAAATCATCGAGAGAAACTGAAGTGATATCAGGTGTTCCCCAGGGAAGCGTCCTGGGACCTGATCTATATAAATGACCTGGGTGACAATCTGAGCAGTTCTCTTAGATTGTTCGCAGATGATGCTGTAATTTACCGTCTAGTAAGGTCATCCGAAGACCAGTATCAGTTGCAAAGCGATTTAGAAAAGATTGCTGTATGGTGTGGCAGGTGGCAGTTGACGCTAAATAACGAAAAGTGTGAGGTGATCCACATGAGTTCCAAAAGAAATCCGTTGGAATTCGATTACTAGATAAATAGTACAATTCTCAAGGCTGTCAATCCAACTAAGTACCTCGGAGTTAACATTACGAACAATTTCAGTTGGAAAGACCACATAGATAATACTGTGGGGAAGGCGAGCCAAAGGTTGCGTTTCATTGGCAGGACACTTTGAAGATGCAACAAGTCCACTAAAGAGACAGCTTCCACTACACTCGTTCGTCCTCTGTTAGAATATTGCTGCGCGGTGTGGGTTCCTTACCAGGTGGGATTGACGGAGGACATCGAAAGGGTGCAAAAAAGGGCAGCTCGTTTTGTATTATCACGTAATAGGGAAGAGAGTGTGGCATATATGATACGCGAGTTGGGATGGAAGTCATTACAGCAAAGACGTTTTTCGTCGCGGAGAGATCTTTTTCCGAAATTTCAGTCACCAACTTTCTCTTCTGAATGCGAAAATATTTTGTTGAGACCAACCTACATAGGTAGGAATGATCATCAAAATAAAATAGAGAAATCAGAGCTCGAACAGAAAGGTTTAGGAGTTCATTTTTCCCGCACGCTGTTAGGGAGTGGAATGGTAGAGAGATAGTATGATTGTGGTTCGATGATTGTGGTTCACTTAAATGTGAATTGCAGAGTAGTCATGTAGATGTAGATGTACATCCTGTAAAGCGGCTTCGTTTGTTCTGATCGACGGTGTGTCCTAAAAGATTCCTTCTGCCACCCATAAGAAAACCGCTGGGATATGTCGTTCTGACCTCCATCGCTGAGACTTCAAAAGAAAGGATGAAATGTGAATAAGATTAGGTGTGACGGCTTTCTTATCCTGTAATAGGCCTACGGTGGTGCTGGAGTGAATTATGCTGAAATTTGGTGCCAATGTGACATCAAGAACCCATCTTCCCCTTAAATAAATTTCTGAGCTCTAGCCTTTCTTTCGCATGCGTCGGGGGGCGCTATGTTTTCACACCATTTCGGAGAAAGGAGTACTCACCTTCGAGACAGATTTCAAACTTCTACATCGTAATGGCCATTCGGAAAACCGGGAAAGTTATCCTTGCTTTGAGCAGTGTTATGGTGATAATTCCTATCATAAAAGACAGTAATTTTTTTTTATAGATGCATTGGCTGTTTGTGTTCTTGCATTCGCCTGCTAGGAACTACGGTGTGTGTGTATGTGTGTGTGTGTGTGTGTGTGTGTGTGTGTGTGTGTGTGTGTGTGTGCGCGCTTGTCAGTTGCAATTAAATATACAAAAATGGGTTAAGTTCAGCAGTAATAGACTGTCGATTTATTTTAGCTGTCTTCATATGGATCTCTTAACTGATTAAATTTTTATACTTTTAGCAGCTTCCCGACAGTAAAACCGAAGATGCGCAGCTTCAGCAGTATGTGCAAATGCTTAATCTTCATAGTAATTAACTAAAACTCAACATAATTTACGCTTCTTCTACTTCATGTACTCCGGCTCACTTTCTCTGGTTGTATGTTCTCTATAGCTTTGAGACAAACACAGAGCTTTTGGTGGCAGTGTGCACTAGCTCGTTTTATTACTCAATGGTTCTGCAGGCACGAATTCCGGGCAGCATTTGAGGAGAAATTGCGCCCGGAGAGTCCGTTTTCTTGTTGGCAGCAGATTCCTTGTGCAAGACCTGGAAACACTTCGTTCTTACAGCTAGTTTCCTCACCGGTGAAGTCTTCAAGTAAGTTTCAAACAGATGTGTTCATGCAGCGGATTTCAACTGAAATGCCATTACAGGATTCTAAGTCCAATCGTCGAACCACAGGTATAGTACAGAAGTATGTGCCTGTTTTCTGGTGCAAGCGCAAGTATAATAGGCAAGTGTCCGTCTGTTTTCTAGTGTAGTACTATGAATCTTCAGATTTTATGGGTGCTGAATTCGATGGTCACCTCGTATCCATGGTCTCTTAATTCGAAATATAGCTATGAAATGTTGCACTTTTCCTTTTCGTACTGTACAATGGCAAACATTTGCCTCTAAACATCAGATCCCCAGTGACACTTCTTTCCAGCAACGTCTTTTGCCAGCACCAACTCAGTTCTCCACGTCTAGTGAGACCATGGACATAAATATTGCTACCAAAGACTTGCTATTTCCTCAAATATTCCATGAAATTATTGCGGCACCTCCTTCAGGGTACCAACACAGATTTGTATTAGTCTACTACGTAGCGACACACACCGACTTCTCTGAACTTTCTGAGTAACTCGCTCCTATCGAATGTGCCTGCGGCAGTGTAATGAATGGGACGTTTTGTTTTGGATACAAATAAACATGCTGAACGACTTTCATTCCACTGTCGGCTTCTGAATGTCTTTTAACGTAAGAAATGCTATTTTAGAAGTTAATTGGGATCAGAATTTAGCCATCATAACAAAAAAAGCAATAAGAAGCTGAAAAAAGCTCCTGTGGGAGAACAAACAATGTGAATATGCTCCTCTTTAAAAGACTCTGTGAGTCTGAGATGTCATATCTTTGTAGTAGATAATGCGAGAAGAAAAATGGTGAAACAAATGCCGACACATGGACTACTCTTCCCGGACAGCACAAAGAGGACCGATGAGATTCACGTTCCCATCAACACTGTCACATCCCCTCACTCTATGTGTATCTGCGAATAGGTTTGGTATGTAAAGCGTAAGAATGGTGCAAAGTCTAGCGGTCAGGAAATTTAAGTCACTGCCTCTCATCCCATTTCTGGGCAAATGATGGAGGTGACCACTTCTTCCACCGCCGTGATTCGAACAGGATTGTGTAAGAGGCCTCCGCTATGGAAACGCGTATAATAATAACAAATAATAATAATGTTAATAATAGCAGAAAAATGTAATAACAGACTTTGAGAGCGACAATACAATTAATAACTTCACTTTTTTGGAGCTGTATTCGTCTCGTTTCATTTGGGATGCAGCAGGGCCTTCTGAATGGACAGCTACGATGTCCTCTCCTGTACCAGAGCAGCACTTCAATCCATTGTCTCCGATTATTTATTGGATGTGGTCCATCCTATGGTATCATACAGAAATAGCGTTGACGCACCAAAGTAGGCATAAAATGTCGATACTACAGACATTAGCGAGGCCGCGCTGCAATCCGCAACGACGTATGTGGGACGCTACTGAACACGGCGCTTTCCCTCGCATCACAGCAGCGCCCTCACACTGAGGTCAATATGGTGTCGACCTAGCAAGAATTCCGTCCCAGTTCGAGACCTGAGCTCCATCGGTTAACATCACTGTCTAGAAGCAACGAGGAGTTAAAGCTTTAGACAGACATATACTTTTGTCATGTTGAACAGTACACAGAGAACAGATTGTTAATTAGTACATCAGATGATGCTTTGATAATCAATGACCGTTGTAAATTATTCAGCGCTCCTAAGGCAAAGAAGTCTGTCAAAGATAAGTAAATCTTTTATTCACTTATGTAATAAAATGAACTAATATTTCGTCTGTTGTAGTTAAAAAAAGAATCGTCTTCCAGAGCACTCGAAGAGTCCACAATTTTAGCCGGACGAAAGTAGTTTCACCTGGTCACAACACATCCTGTGGCTTTTCCTATAATTTACACCCTCTAGACATGTTCGTAGTACCGTGGAAGTTATTCCTTGACATTGTAACAGGTGTCCTATCATCCTGTTCCTTATTCTTGTCTCCGCTCCTTTCTGCAGATAAGTTACTCATTTCTTTTCTTACCATTTTTCATAATTTTTTCACATTTTTCTACATACCTAGTTCTCAGACTCTTCGATTAGCTTCTTTACTCGTTTTTCCACATGCATTAGCATACAATGATCTGCTTCAAACATTCATTCTCAGGCATTTGCTCGTCAAAGTAAAGCCAGTGTTTTATACTAGTAGACTCTTTCAGGCAAGGAACATCCTCTTCGCCTGTGCTGGTCTTGAGGTATTCTACTTTGTCTTGGGCTGCGTGATGGTTTGTTATACTTCGCCTCATGCACCAAACACCTAGATAAGTCAGCACTTGAACACTTATTTTACTTACAATGAATGTTGCTTATTGAATATTCGGTCGCCATTATGTGCTATTAATCAGAGCCAAGTTAGTCTGTGCACTGAATCCGTTTGCCTTCTTCCTCCAACTTGGCTGAGACTTCGCCTCGCACAGACTGCAGAGAGAGCTGCTGAAAATTAACTTCTCGTTCTCTCTCACTCAATCGCATAATTAAGAAGTGAGATTCAATTCACCTTCTAATGTTATCTTCAAAATTATAACTCAATAGACGGTAAATGAGGATAACTAGCAACTCGCACGCTGCCTCTCTGTACTACCTACATATTACATCTGATATTCAATCTGATAATTAACAATTACATGTATTATCTTGGCCATTTTGCGTTCTTAGATTTCACGTAGCTCTTTCTATCGCACCGCCTGCTCCATGGAACTCCTATGTCCACCTCAGCAGGTAGAATCGTCTGACTGTTACCCAATGACGGCTAGTCACTGTATCGTTAGCTCCTGTATCCGCACCTACGATTTGAAACATCTCCCAGCGGTGAGGTGCTCACCACTTATCGACTACTCTCAGTTACGAACATGTTTGCTCTTAATTATGTATTTAAGTAACTTTCATTCAAGGCATTGGATGTATCACTACAATCTTCTTTTTATGTCTTTCTTGTTTCGACCGAGATGTGCTATCTTGGCGCCAAGATTGCTATGCTCAGGAAGGTATGTGCAATATTTGTCCAAAAAAAGTGATTTTACGTCACCAGAAACGTAGATTCTACAAACCAACTTGAATACCGCATTGGTTTACACTTTCCCCAATGATTTTAGAGATTTCGAAGGAATGTCGTCTACGCCTTCTGCCTTTTGTGATCTTCAGTCTCCTAAAGCCTTATTAAACACTGCCCCTAATAATGAATCCCATGTATCTTCCACGCCGATTCCCATTTTTTTTTCTGTCGCTTTATAATACAGTAACTTCTCCATCATACAGGCCTTCTGTGTAATCTCTCCGCCTAGCCGCTCTGTTCTCTGCATTTAACATTGGAATTCCTGCTGCGCACTTAGTGTTGTTTTTAATTTCACCGAAGGTTGTTTTTGACTTTTCTGTATGTTAAATCCGCCCTTCTGTAATTGATATAGACACTACCAATGTTGGTGAAGAAAATGACAGAAACAATTACAGTGACTGGCCTGAAACAGAAGAAAGTTTTTTGCAACTTTGTGGACGTTGATTGTGCATAGAGCGGAGTGACCTGCCAACAAATACGCAATAGACGTTGCTACTGTGACAGGAGGTTGGTTGAAAACTGTGTAATGAAGTCAAAAATGTGTGTGTAACATCTCAATTACTTGGGAAAATTATTCCGTACTCAGAACCGCAATACAAATTGCTTCGTTTTTGTTTCTATTTTTTAATTTTGTTTCCTGTTCTGTTCCGTTCTGTTTTTTGTTTTCTGCTGTTGCAAGTAAAGGTAATGAACTAGAGAGAAATTTTCCTAAATTGTGCACAGGGAAGTGTTAAAAAGTGATTTAAGTAAGAAAGGTCCTTATAGCGAATGGGTATTAGGGCAATCACAGAGTGCCACTCTGCACATAGGTCAGTTGCAGCTTCTTCGGCCATACTATAATTCTAACACAGGTCAGAGACATACTTGTTTAATGTGGAGTAATTTGCTTGCTTAATTCCGTGAATACGGGCGCTTTTTACCTTCTTGGTGTTTCCTCGTCTCATTTACTTGTCTGAAAATGGCATTTAGCGAACTGTGCATTCCGTTTTGCAATACATATTCTAAACAAATAGTTCACACATTTAGATGTCATTCTTGGCGCGTAATGTAAATCCAGTTCAATTATTAATAGACGTCGTGTTATACACGTATATCCAGCAGGGTACAACGACAACTAGTTAATGTGGTTATCCTTTCCAGTCAAATGAAGTGGAAATGTGATGCCACGCTACGCTGATTATTTGAGCGTTGATGAGTTGAATATATGTCCACCAGACCAATTTAATTTCCAAATAATTTTGCGAATGATATCACCATGTTGTAGCTTTTGGTCGATACAAACTGTAATGCACGGTTTGCTTCCGCAGTTTAGTAGGTTAGCATTAACATTTTCTTCAATGACTAACAGCAAAAAAACTTCTGACATTCGTTTGCACTCACGGCGCCTTTCAAATTACCGTTTTAGAACACCATTCCAATACCAAAAAACCTTTAAGTGCCTAGTACCTATTTTTTTTAACCACAGCTGTCTCACGTCTAGACTAATTACATATATTTACGTAGAGTTCGGTATAGCAAACCACACGTAATTGTACGGAGTGGTAAGAGGCAGTCCGATAAGCTCGTAAGGGCGTTGCATGGTGGATTGTTCTGAGAAATAACTGCTTACGAAGAATTTGATACGTTGCACCATTTTCCGAGTTTATTAACCCTGAAGTTAGCCAATCAGGTCACTGCGCGCAAAAATTCAAGTGGCCCGCGAGATATCGTAAGAGTCAATTGTTCTCATACTGTAGCGTAAATGGTAGCGTACGAGAGTGTTCAACCTTTGACTTGGGTTCGATCCTTACTCCCATGCCAGGAACAATATTTGTATCGCTCTTTTTTCGATTTGGCGATACAAACTCTGGCGGGCCACCTGAATTTGAGTACGCTACGTCCTTCTTGGCTAGTTTCAGTACCAATTAACTCGAAAATAGTGCAACGTAGCGATTTTTTTTCCTAACAATTACTTCCAAGCACAACCTGCACTGCCGCCCTGTATACAAATACAGGTAAAAATAATATATTAAAAACAAAAGAAGGTATAAAAGTTAAAATAAGAAACAGAACAACAGGAACCACAAGTCACCTGTAAATATCTGTATATATTTGATTGCCTCTGGGGTGCAGTGAAGAAGTCGGATCACTGTTGGTAGCACGCTGATATTCTTGTGATCCAAAAATCTTCCATGGATTTTTCTTACTATGTTGAGGCTGATTCGTACCTTCTGGTGTAAACCGAAGTCCAGTGATAGCTCTTGGCTGAGAAAATTTTTGGTGAGCAGCTTACTGATTTTTATGGAAGGTGTTCAATTTATTTGAAGAAACTCAAATACTCGAAAATTACACGTCGTACCCAAACAATTTACAGTTCAAATTGTTTGTCTCGAAGAGTGAAACCAATACCAAACTTGAACCCCCATCCCACCCCGCGTGTATGTGCGGGTGGGGGGCAAATTTGAAACCTTGAATGCGAATCCCCATTTTTATTGCAGATTGGGATTCTACGAAAAAAATTGCAAATTTTGTCTGAAACATTTTTTTCGTTCCACGACAGATGGCTCCGTGACCGGTAAAAACCAAAACGGGTAGAAAATCGTAGGCTTCAAAATGCTGTCGAATGGCACCTGAATTAACCCCCACCTCCACTTTTCGAGAGTAAGACAGGCAATAATTTAGTGACTTTTAACGGGAAACCCCATTCCCAAAATTGTATTCTTCCGACGAAACGAAAATGGAACTGATCGACATGCCGCTGTGCCGCGGAGCGGCCTACGACGTGTCATAACAATCATTGCAATGCGATCGGAGCCCAGTTCTCTTTCAGAAGTAGAACTCAAAGCATTTCATTACGTGAGTAGTTTTTACTGTCTTCACATCTACCCTCCATTTCTAGAACGGAACTGCAAGTGGACAAAGAATGTTGCCATCCCATAAGAAGAAACTGAAATTATTATGATCGATGGTGAATCTAGGCGAAATGTTGACGATGCTGATTGCCTTGTAAGCTGAGCGTTTTCCAGATAATGCTCGCTTTCCGATTTTTCTTTTTGTTGTTTTACGAAGTAGTAATAGCAATCACTTCTGACGGCAACATGAACAACGGAAAAAGGAAACAAAGGAAAATGGTTACAGAAGAAGGTAATGAAATGGCAGCTGTTCACCAAAACCCACAGGTATGCACACGTCACTTACAACGTCATTCCGGAATTTCCCTAGGTAGTAATATCAACATATTGCATCGTTATTGGTATCATCCAAACCACATTTCACTGCATCAAGAACTTCATGGCGATGATTTTCGTATTAAAGTAGTATTTTGTGAATGGGCATTTTAATAAAGTCAAACTAACCCCAGTTTATTTGCCGATATATTCACAAATCATGGTAGAATTAATTGGCATATGCAATCATTACTCGAGTGTAGGAAATCCTGCTGGTTACGACAAAGTGAATATCAGCGTCCTTGGTCAGTTAACGTTTGGTATGGAATCATAGGGACCGACGTCATTGGTCGTCATTTTATTGAAGGCACTTTGAATGGAATCAAATATCGAAATTATTGGACCAGGAACTAGCAATAATACTTGAAGATATTCGACAAATTATACGGTTACAGCACAGAGTAACGGTTATGTCATTACTCAATTCAAGCTTTTCCTATCCTCGCAACGTGGATCTGGAGGGCTAATTCAAGCATCACTGGATTGCACTTTGAAACACACGATTTCCTACCCATTTTGATTTTCTCAGTTGCAGCACCATCTGTCGTAAGAGAAAAAAAATTTTGAGAGAAAACTTATCTTTTTCCACAGGCTCTGGATCTGCATTAAAAAGTGAGGACTCCCACGTAAGATTTCAAAGTAGCTCCCGCCATCCATCACACAATGGGTAGGGTGGATCAGTGTCCAGTTTGGTATCACTGTACGTCCTTCTCTGAGTAGGAAAAAAAATTCAAATGGCTCTGAACACTATGAGACTTAATATCTGAGGTCATTAGTCCTCTCGAACTTAGAACTACTTAAACCTAACTAACCGAAGGACATCTCACACATCCATGCCCGAGGCTGGATTCGAACCTTCGACCGTAGCGGTCGCGCGGTTCCAGACTGAAGCGCCTAGAACCGTTCGGCCACATCGGCAGGCTGAGTAGAACAAATTTTAACAAATAACTGTATCTTATCTGTAGTTTTAGAGATATTTCAGTGTCTTTAGATAAACTGAGCGCTTTGGAGTACAGACTGCATATTGTCACATCTTTCGGCAGTTGTTGAATAGCTGATTATGGTTTTGTTACTTTTTGGTATGTTCTTCAGCAAGAGCGTAGTCTTGTCAAATTTGGGATGGGTGATCATGATTCGTTGTAGGGATGCAAGATAAATTAGAACAATGATTTGTGTCAATCGCATTTTATTTCCTCCGACGACTCCTATATAGGATTTACCCCTTTATCTTCAGGTGGATCAGCGATTTCTGCTACAGTTTTGTTTGTTGGATGTAGACAGTTGTCTGTCTTGAGCCTAATTTCTCTACAGATGGGGTATAATTAGCACTTTCTGTTGTAATATGCCACTGGACTAGTACCAACTCGGAATCCGGCCGCTCAGAAAGCCCTGCAACGAAACTAGAACGCTGTCCGTCAGCCAATGCGCTGTCAGCGCATCAATGTCAGCAGAGTCACCGCTTCCGCGTTCGGCGCTTCCGCGAGTCAACCACAGGGACTACACGCGAGCCCCCGCCTCACGAGCAAGCCCACTTCAATGTTCTGTCCTGCCTGTACACATCGGCTATCCGCAACTGTCAGCAGTCGGAATCAGGGACTTACATCACCAGGATCAACCCGTGTATTGGGTCATGACAGCAGGGACGTCTGATAACGCACAGCCTCTAGTACTCGTCACTGCTTCTACGACACCGGGCCCCGAACCATCGACTGCTGACTGGGTGTCCGACCCCGGCACGGGGAAGCCCCCCCCCACTGGCGCGTCTCCATCCAGCATTCATCTGCTGCCATCCACCATCATGGTGTAGCAGCCGGGCTGCCGCTTTCATCCATAGGAAACGACTGCGTCGGATGTACTGAGTCATATATGGTCGTGTCTGTCAATAAAGTTTCTAGATAATGCATTCATCGCCCGCCCCATCACCGAACTCCAGCATAGAACCACTCGTTCCCACCAACCATGCATTACACGTGTTACATAACTCTAAATTTAAACAATAAATAAGGCTGCTTGCAAAAAATCTGAGAGTCGTTATAAGTACAAATTTTCGTCATAAAACGGCACACAAACTCGAAACCAGAACACAAATAGTTCAGAGACTTTACAGATGTATAAATACATTTCCTAGTAAGCTTACACTGCGAATTTATATAAGGCCTTAAATCTTCACATATTTTCGCTGAAACAGCATATTTATTTGTTAATGTATCGGGTGGTGGTTTTGGAGTCCTTTTTATTACTTAGGACATGAAAGAGTAGATGGTTGTAAAAGTTACTATGTATCGTCTAGATTACCTAGGAAATTCCTAAAAACGTTTCTTGCCACTTTCTCAGTTTTGCATTGGATGAGCTATGTCCATATTTTGTGCTGTTAATTAAAGTTTCAGGTTCTTCATAGATGTTCAGTTTGTGGGTTTTGCTGGGTTTCTGAAGTCTTATTAGATTATTATCCATATTGCAGAATGGTTTTGTGTCGTTTCTGTGAGTAACAGATTTCTTGGGTGTATTGTATCTGAGCACATTTGCTTACTCTTTAAATTTAGTTCATAAGCTACAATTCACGTATTGGTCTGGACGCTCACTGCACATTTTCTTGACGAATAATTTGGCTTTTTCAGATTTTAGTTGTATTTTGTGTTACAGTCAGCTACACTCCTGGAAATTGAAATAAGAACACCGAGAATTCATTGTCCCAGGAAGGGGAAACTTTATTGACACATTCCTGGGGTCAGATACATCACATGATCACACTGACAGAACCACAGGCACATAGACACAGGCAACAGAGCATGCACAATGTCGGCACTAGTACAGTGTATATCCACCTTTCGCAGCAATGCAGGCTGCTATTCTCCCATGGAGACGATCGTAGAGATGCAGGATGTAGTCCTGTGGAACGGCTTGCCATGCCATTTCCACCTGGCGCCTCAGTTGGACCAGCGTTCGTGCTGGACGTGCAGACCGCGTGAGACGACGCTTCATCCAGTCCCAAACATGCTCAATGGGGGACAGATCCGGAGATCGTGCTGGCAAGACCTTCTAGAGCACGTTGGGTGGCACGGGATACATGCGGACGTGCATTGTCCTGTTGGAACAGCAAGTTCCCCTGCCGGTCTAGGAATGGTAGAACGATGGGTTCGATGACGGTTTGGATGTACCGTGCACTATTCAGTGTCCTCTCGACGATCACCAGAGGTGTACGGCCAGTGTAGGAGATCGCTCCCCACACCATGATGCCGGGTGTTGGCCCTGTGTGCCTCGGTCGTATGCAGTCCTGATTGTGGCGCTCATCTGCACGGCGCCAAACACACATACGACCATCATTGGCACCGAGGCAGAAGCGACTCTCATCGCTGAAGACGACACGTCTCCATTCGTCCCTCCATTCACGCCTGTCGCGACACCACTGGGGGCGGGCTGCACGATGTTGGGGCGGAAGCGGAAGACGGCCTAACGGTGTGCGGGACCGTAGCCCAGCTTCATGGAGAGGGTTTCGAATGGTCCTCGCCGATACCCCAGGAGCAACAGTGTCCCTAATTTGCTGGGAAGTGGCGGTGCGGTCCCCTACGGCACTGCGTAGGATCCTACGGTCTTGGCGTGCATCCGTGCGTCGCTGCGCTCCGGTCCCAGGTCGACGGGCACGTCCGCCTTCCGCCGACCACTGGCGACAACATCGATGTACTGTGGAGACCTCACGCCCCACGTGTTGAGCAATTCGGCGGTACGTCCACCCGGCCTCCCGCATGCCCACTATACGCCCTCGCTCAAAGTCCGTCAACTGCACATACGGTTCCACGTTGTCGCGGCATGCTACCAGTGTTTAAGACTGCGATGGAGCTCCGTATGCCACGGCAAACTGGCTGACACTGACGGCGGCGGTGCACAAATGCTGCGCACCTAGCGTCATTCGACGGCCAACACCGCGGTTCCTGGTGTGTCCGCTGTGCCGTGCGTGTGGTCATTGCTTGTACAGCCCTCTCCCAGTGTCCGGAGCAAGTATGGTGGGTCTGACACACCGGTGTGAATGTGTTCTTTTTTCCATTTCCAGGAGTGTAAACTGATTTTAATTTCACCCTGATTTGTGGAATTAGCATCACGTTGGAAGTTTTCTAATTAGGATACAAATTTCCAGATATGTACTTCCTTTTTAAACTGGCTTCGACAGGTTTATGTAAAATTATAAATGTAGATGTTACAGAACAAAAAGGATATTGTAACACAATCGTTGCTATCTATATTGGTGTCCAAAATTAAAGCAACAAACGGAACTTTTGCAGGTTACGTTTATTTTTCCACAACAATGCAAAGAATGCAGAATGTAAACAATTGCAACACGCATAACGCTAGACAAAAATGTTCTTCGTTTTTCCCAACTTAATGAATTTGTACACACATTCCAACAACTAGTTAATGTGCTCAGTACGGGGTGTGACAACGTCTGGCAGTAATACAGACCTGACAACAACAGTGTGTGCTATGAATGACGCCAGGAAGCTCATGCTGCGGCAATAATACCCATTCTTCCTGCAGAATTGGTCTCAAGTATTAGAGCGTAGGTGGTGGATGATCCGTGTAGCAACTCCTCTCCCTAGTGCATCCCAGACATATTTCGTGGAAACCAGATCGAGATAGTGAGAAGACTACGCCATGTGTACAATATCTCCCGTTTATAAGAAAACATCAATAACCGATGCTCTATGAGATCGAGCATTATTTCCCATCATTACGAGGTCTGGGCCGACAGTCCTTCGCACGAGTCGCACGTAAGTTCCCAAGATCTTGTCACGATAGCTTAGAGCAGTTAAACATTGCCGATTCAGGGGCACAATTTGATGAAGAGGTTTAGAGTGGTCAACATAATCCCTACCCACACCATTAGTGATCCTCCTCGATAGAGGTCTCTTTCCTGAAATCTTGTTCCACGTTCCTTCCAGATGTGAATCGGTCGAGAATCACGCTCTGGACCAAATCGGGACTCATCTTCCTCTGTTCGACCGTCCGGGTGTCATGTCGACGACTCCACTCTAGACGTTCCCTCATGTGAAGACCCATTCTGTGACGACGCGCAGAGGTACACATACAGAACGTCTCCGACAAAAGAGACCAATGTACCGAAGCCTTATGTACAACATTTGCTTCGATACAACACGTCCATTGGATGCTGCGAGGTCAGATGCTGTGCAGTACTAAGGTGGCACTGTCGTGCCCTTACAGCCCAATAACGGTCCTCTCTGTCTGATGCCACACCTGTCGTGATCTTCTGGATACAGTTTCAGTCTCTATAACCTGTCGCCACATCCGAGAAACAACAGAACGATTCACACTAAGACATCGGGCCACATAAGTT
This sequence comes from Schistocerca gregaria, assembly GCF_023897955.1. NCBI lineage: Eukaryota > Metazoa > Arthropoda > Insecta > Orthoptera > Acrididae > Schistocerca > Schistocerca gregaria. Next base: position 459,557,557 of record NC_064920.1, on the reverse strand, counting down.
TGCGACTGTCCTGCTCCCATTCTTCCAGTGTCCATCCATCTCAGAGAGTCTCGTATGCGACCTCTCTGCACTGTATTTGACTGCGTACACAGCGAGTGTCGATGTGTGACTATCCGGCAAATACCACCCCGGTTGGGCCGCGGTGGTCTCGCGGTTCTAAGCGCTCAGTCCGGAACCGCGCGACTGCTACGGTCGCAGGTTCGAATCCTGCCTCGGGCATGGATGTGTGTGATGTCCTTAGATTAGTTAGGTTTAAGTAGTTCTAAGTTCTAGGGGATTCATGACCACAGATGTTAAGTCCCATAGTGCTCAGAGCCATTTGAACCAACCCCGTTTGATGGAAGCGTCAGCGTGGTTGACTGTTGATCCGGAATGCCATCTTCCGTGCAGGACACGATTGTACAGCCATCTGTTGAAAGTTTGTATGACTATATCGTGAATTAGACACAGGACGGGGAAACAGCTGTTTGTTGCTTTAATTTTGGACACCAGTGTATCTTCATCGTCACGTACAGTCGTTGTTCTTTCTGAAAAATAGCTCCTTGAATATTTATTTAGAAGAAATGCTACATCACTTAAGAAAGCGCGTGGAAACTTGATACTGGAGCCTAGCAACAATTCTCCTTTAGATATTTTTGGTCATCCCGTTTTCATTGCAGATCGGAAGGAGTATTCATCAATAATACCTGCGTCGTTTTCTTTGGCGTAAGAACACACGTTCACCATAACAAACCTATAATTGCATTAGTGACAAGTAATAAACCAATCGAAAAGAAAGTTTCGAAGTAATAATACATGAAACCAATTAGGGAATTACCAACTATCCCAAAAACAATGTACTAGTTCATTAAAAGTGTTTCTGTTTTCTCGTTTTGTTAACGATATTGTCTTCTTTGTCGTCTACAATATTTGTTTAGTTCTTTGTAGGTGTACTTAAGATATGAGTTTTCCGTTAAAAATATGTTTCGTCCGTCCGAACTGAATGTAGTGTTCTGACTGGGGGACGTGTGGGTGGCAGAGTATCGCGCGTGCGTTGCACACATAGGGCAGGGAGATCGCATCGCACCGCACCGCCTCGCGTTCGATCGCTCGAATATTCGCACGGTGCCTTGCCGCACAGCGTTCCCAACAGATCGCTCAGGTAACGCGAGGTCGTAGATTAATTACATGACGTGCTGCCATTGAGAGTCTTTCTGAATCGTTTATTGTCAGACCCACAAATTCCTCTCATTGCCACACATATGCCACTGTTGAAATGGAAAGATACACAACCTCGTAACAACCAAGCCCGCTGAAATTAGCATTTACCGCTTTTGGATAATTTAGTGAAACACACACGCACGGGAAGCATGCGCCGTCACCTACCCCAAAAAATTCAAAGTTCTGCCCTCTTTCGAGACGAGGTCGGATATTCATCGAATTTCTCAAGAACGGAGAGACGTCATTAACACTGACGTGTGCTGTGAGAAACGCCGAAGCCTACGGAAGTTCATCAAGACCAAACGTTCTGGCCTGCTCGTGGAGGGATTGCTTCTGTTCCACCGTAACGCGCCTCCACACGTCTCCAACGTCACACAAAGTGTAATGGCCACATTCGAGTGGGAGACTACTTACAGACAGGACGTGCCGCCCTGCGACTTCCATGTATTTCGTACGCTAAAAAACACCTCAAAGGCAAACGCTTCAATTCGATCGACGGACTGAAAGACACAGTGGAGAACTATCTCCTGTCCTTTTCTTTGGAACACCCCTCATAATGCCAGTCTAAATAAGGCTCGCCAATATCGCTCCGACCTGTGAGCAGGTCTAAAAATATCACACCTCATACACCACTAATCAGTATCCCATAGCAACTACATTCAAAAGTCCGCCAGATTCGAGCACTGAATCGAAATACGACCACTTCATACAGTCATAGTCACAGTAAGTTTTTGGTTTCTCTCACCCATTATTTGCACCATAAAGAGAGATGAATAACAATCTTTTATGACAGAATAGTAAGCGGTAGAAATTAGGAAAAAAATTGTTAAAACTCACTAACATTGCCTCGGGAAAATCCAAGTCATGCAGAGACAGAGGTGGAAGGAGGAACCGAGCCATTATGTCACAAGTGGGTCAAGTCGATGACACTGACTGCTGAGTAAGGAATAAGCATTCAGCGGAAAAGAGAATGGAAAACAGAAGGAAGCAAAATAATCATATTAGATAGCTCGTAAGGCATGTTTCATACGGGCACATAGTGAGAGACCGACACAGCAGTTAACAACCTGTTACATGAATGTAGCAGAATAAGGAGGACACCTTTGGTCGTTATGAACCGATCTTTGGGTCACAATCTCATGCTAGCTCGTTTTAAATACTCCAGCCCTCCACTTCTTGTCACGAACTCACCATTGGGATCGATAGCATTCACAGTAATAGAATTCGATTACATGATTCCGATACTACAGTGGATTATGGTCTAGATGCTCCAACATACCTGTAGTCTGTGAACTAGCCGAAGACGTACTCAAGATGATGGCCTTCACTAGAGAATTTCATGCTGCTCACCGACTACCATTTACTGGTGCAGAAACTGAATGTCTTCTGAGGAAATCACATTGCATAGTACTGCCAATACTGGACTTTATTGCGGAAGCCAGCAACAGAACATCATGGGGGTCTACATTCCTGTTCATTCCGGTTCGGCGCCTTTGGGTGACATAGGACAATATTGTAAGGTGGTGTGGTCTCCTGACCTTCATTTCTTAGATATTCCGTTCTCACAATCGTATTCTGCACATCAAGAGGCTTCATTAGAACCCAAACGCGATAAGGTAGAGTCAATTTTGTATGAATTATTGTAAGCAGTCTGCAAATCTAATAAGTAAATCGCAAGTGCACACCGAGGTTGAAAAAGTCGAGGCTGGCATACACATTATGATGGCCACGGGAATTTTCGTTCTAAAGAGGCAACCAGCCGGCTGGGAGGCCCATCCCTTCATAGGGATGAGTCAACATACCTATTTCGGCCAGATCGACTGCCCAGAGAGAGGACAGCTTTTGCCAGAGCGAAGGGATAATGAACCCAGTGTTCGACGTAAAAGCAAATTCCGCTACATTGTGTTGGAGCACCCAGAAGATGCATTTTTTGATGGACCGACTGCGTAGGTATGGAGTTCTCACAGGAGGACAGCATACGCCTAACGGAGATGCTTCATATTTTTGCATTGGTCGATTTGAACGAAATGTCACTCTCCTGTTAAAAATATTTCTGACGCAAAGAGCCAGAGGACTGAGGGAAGACAGTGAAGGATATACCATTGCAATCTTTCCAGAAAAAGCGGACATTCCGTTGTCACTCTTGGGGCGAGAATACGTAATGAGAGTGAGGGCACTCATACGTGTATGCAAACAGCGAGGGACAAAGTCTCTTCTCAGTACTTCACTGGGAGAGCACCTCTATCGTTAGCGAATCAGAGTGATACTCTATATTGAGTGACTCGCGATTAACTGTTGTTCACTGTGTTGGCCGCCACACTTATTGTGCATTGCGAACACGGATAGAGTACTTGTTAAACGCCTGCGACCGAATATTGAGTGACATCGTGGTGGACTGGTTATCTGAATGGTTTAACACTCCAATAGATAGACTAGGGGTGGATAGGAGTCCTCGACTTCATCAAGGTGTAGGGAGAATTTGATTGGCGAAGGTCAATCCAGATAGAAAGAGATAGTTGTGTTATTTGTCAGCAGCGAGCGACACAGGCAGCAGTCATCACAGCTCAAGGTATTGTGCACTACAGCGTATGCAAGCCCCATCTGTCCTCCATAACAGGACACTCCACCACATTTCATACGCAACAGCCTTGACCGTACCTAGAAAAGTTATTCAAGTTGTGTAGGCGCGGCTCTCAGCCATTCTGCCGAGTAAATAACATTCATAAAGAAAAGGGAGAAAAGAACGTTTGCATACTTTGTAAAATAATAGCATACCTATCCATAAGAGGCCATCTACAGTTCTGAAAAGAACCAGGAAATTTATTAATTTATAAGAAAAAGTTTCACTTGATTTCTTACAATTTTTTGCAATAAATAATATTTTTCGTTCGTTTAATGTTTTTCTTAAACTAACTAGCAATACTCCAGTACCCAAGTATTCCACTAGTTACGTAAGAATATAGAATATTTTTGTGTCTTTTCCTTACAGCGGACGACTCCAGAAGATATTTGTTGCTGAATGTTTTTCAAGCAGTTCTTGTTGGTACATTAGGAGAGACTGTCTGACTTCTGTAAGAGTGTGAAGTGGAAATTATTTCTTGCAGGAGCCGAAGGGAGCTTGTTGGATCAATCCATTGCGCAACTTGACAAAATAAAAACACACACTCATAATATATAAGAAACTGCATCCCATGTGCACAATGAGCAGATTAGAGTCATCAGAAAATTCAGGTACAGAGACTAGCATTGGACGTTTTAGGACATTTTAATAGAACAGAAATGGGCAATAAACATGTCCTTACGATGTAACATCTTTTTTCGCTATTTTTGGTGGTGTTAACCATCCTAGATCAGAAGATGAATACAGTAGCACCGGCCATGGTAAAAAACGGTTTACTGAAGTTTGGCAAGCTAGAAACCATTATTAAAGATCAATGTCATTTTTTTTTATCCAAACTAATATCACAGTTATCTCACTTAGGGAAAATTAAGAAGTTATGTACTAGCCCGATCCATTAACAGACTAATGGATACAGAGAACTTGTTCACTATACTTTATCCAAAGCCACTAAGTAAATTCACAGTATTCAGACTGGGACAAATATTTAAGTTTTGTCGTCAGGTCACATAATTCAAAAGCTCATATAGGAACTGGCCTCTCGACAGAGACGATAGGATATGGGCGAGATACGCCATCACATTTTGATGTAATTCAACCTAACCTGGGTCCACAGGGCTAACCAGTGAAAAATTTTGCAAAGAAATTGAGAGAAATTAGGAAACGTGTAAAACGTGCTAACACAAAAGCTTTAGAGAATGTGCAGCGCAACGGACAAGGAAACTGCCACAATACAGAATAGGACAGTGTGTATTACTAGCTAATGTATTACTAGCTAATCCATTACCAAGTTACCGAAATGACTTCACGAGTCAATGTAAAATTACACTTGGCAGCTACAGCTTCCACAGTGCAGTGTAGTCAAATCGTTTACAGGTGAGACTGATGCATTGTCACAGATTCCTTCAATCGTTGCGCAGAAAGAAGAATTACCATTGCAAAAAAAGCATCAGAAAAATGTACCTTATGCTTTTAGGTCTAGAAAATAGCATAAAATTCATGTAAATGCGCATATAGTATTTGTTAGTTACTTAAGTCAGACCTAATTTTCTTTCTTGTCATGTTGTGTGTTTATGTACTTGCATAAAGGAGAGAGGAGATTGACGGTACTTGCTTTTTTTCAGGCGACAGACTGAAATTTTTTCTGAGTATAGTGCTCCTTTACTACAGCAGAGGAGATGTGATATGGAATCACCCTCTGTATAATGGTATTTTGTTCGCTAGACAATCGAATGTTCTACTATCAAGTCACAGATTGACGGTCACGTTTACATTCAATACAAGTTGAAAAGTAAGGAGTGACGTACGAAGACTACAGTATAGGTTCGTGACATTACAACAAGAAGCAGAACAAGTAGTATTACTGGAATATAAGAAGAATGAGTATTAAGGAAATAAAACAACTCTCTTATGAAAAACTGAAGACTCAGTTGCAACACTGAACAGAAGCAGTACCAAGAACGCTAATAATAAAAAACAACTTGGTTAGATGCAGCAGGGAAAGTTCTAAAAACTGTGTTTGGAACACCGGATAATGAAGATATTAAATATATAAACAGAACAGTTAGAAATGCAAAAGAGTTAGCGGAAGATACAAAAGTAAATGTAGATAGGCACAGGAAACGTAGTGCAAGGAATACTCAACCTCTCTAAAACATAACGATAGCATTACAATAATATGCTCACAACACGAGGAATGTCTTAAGTAGTAACCTAGAGAAAATACAAACCATGTTAACCAAACTAATTAGTAGTAATAGCTACGTAGTTACGAACCTAAGCAGGCAGATTAGACAATGCAAGGACTGATGTATAGTCTTTCCATGAACCATCCCATCACAATACGATTTTCAGTAATAGGTATAAACGCGCAATACCAGTGTTACACGGTACATCCATATTCCATTAAATATAATACAATTGGGAAGTGAATACAGATACAAACTCACCAACTATTATTAGTTTCCAGACGGACAGATAGTCATATCATCTTGTCTGTAACAGATTTAGAAGATTTTACTAGAGGAAATGTTACTATTCTTTCAACAAGAGTGATATAAGCGAACAGCCACTCACGGGAAATGCAGTTATGCTCTGAGAAAATGGAAGTAGTAGACTGCGGGAGAGAATTCTTAGCTTCGCAAAAATAATTCCAGAAAACTTGACTTCACTGGAGTCGAACTTCTTAATTTTCCCTAAGTGAGATAACTGTGATATTAGTTTGGATAAAAAATAATGACATTGGTCTTTAAAAGAACGTTACAACATCTGTGGTGATTCCTCCAGCCAATACAATATTAGCAAGTGATAAATCCAGCTACCGTGTAAATATGGAGTAACTCCATTAGTTCGGATAGTGAAACTAAAATGCAGAGGAATGGATTGTTAATTAGAGGAATTAGATGTGAAATAGTGAGAAGATTATGTCACCTTCCAGCTACCATCCTGGGCAAAACATTGATTAACGTGTCCCGACTAATATTGTATTGGCCGGAGGAATCACCACAGATGTTGTAACGTTCTTTTAAAAACAAATTTTTTGGATACTTAGTAAAATTATTCCGCTTTGTACGGAATACATTGAATGATGGCGACTTCATGCAAATATTTATATTCTCTTATCTCTAAAGTAGCAACGATGGAACGCGATGTGTTCTGTACTCTCATGAAAAAAATTAAATATTCTAGCTACAAACTCAGTAGTGCGCAATACTGGCGGTAATACTTTGAAATGTACATGAAATTCTTTTGGCAGATAAATGAAAACATTTAAATAAAGTCCATCTTCTTTGAAATACATATGACCTGGACAGGGAGGCTGTACTGGCTGTGATGAACTAATAACATTGATTTTTAGCAAAGTTATATTGCGCGATAAGTTTGTCCATTCAAAAACGTCTGACAATTGAAGTTACATTAGTAAGAGAAATATATCATATTTACTAACAGATTCACGAACAATGAGATTTGTACAGCAAGTACTATCTAACCTTACTAAACTAATATATTCACGAACAATGAGATTTGTACAGCAAGTATTATGTATCCTCACTAAAGGAGCATAAATTCAGCTCTTCAAATTACATGTGTCGCTCTTAACAAATTGTAGTAACAGTACTAAAGTAAAATATCTAACTACTCTTTTTATCGAATCAATTCGCGTACATTCTGTGGTTACCCAACAATTGACAATTAGCAACCAACTCATCTATGCTAAAGCGCTGGCGAAACGAAAATCATACTTATTTAGTATCTTTACCTTGACTGTGAGAAGACTTCTGCTTCCATGTTCTCGTAATTCCCACATTAATCTAACACTTGTTGGCCTCACACAGCACACCACAAAAACTGCCTACTCCATCGCATTCCGCTCACAGACAGCTACCTACAATTGTGCGCCCTGCGCTCTCTTACTCCAACACTACCATCTAGACAGAAACAGTCTTTGGCTCTGCAATTTTGCGCAGTCAGTGATCCGCTTTATATAATATATCATAGACATATATCATTTATAGTACACTAGTTTCATTTTAGTTTACATTAATATTATTATCTTATTCGGCTGCCACATACCAGTGTGCCTCAGTAGAATCCTTTCAGTTAACCTTAACAAAATATAATCATTACTAGCGCTAACCTAGGTTCCACTTTGTTTCAGTCCGTTGACGAATTACTAAATTCAGGAAAAGGACTACTTTCAGTCAGTCAAACGATGCAACTTGTGATACACAATCAGGAGAAATGTTGACAAAATATAATTATTTTCAGTGTAACAATCATAAGCATAGACTTGATTGTAGTGTACATTTGTGCAACTTCCTTTTGTGTAAAGTTTAAGGTGTCTCATTCAAAAGAAGCAATCATGCAGCAGATATCTGTGAGATGGACACGAACTGGCAATAACTTATGTAGGTGGAAAGTGTAAATAGTTATTCAACAAGGACGGAATGACAAAGTAGATTAATTAAAATAATTAAGATTCGAGACTTAGGTTGAGAAGTAACGCACATAACGGTTATAGAGTAACACCTTTTTTAAATGCAAGGCAGGTATAGAATAATTAGTAATAAACGAAAGAAAAGGAACATTCGGGATAATTTTTTAAGAGGAGGAATGTGTTACGGCACAGAGAAATGTGGGGTAGAAATTAGAAAGAAACTATTAAAACTCACTCACATTGCCTCAGGAAAATTCAAGTCTTCCCAGAGATAGATGCGGAGGCGGGAAGCTAGCCATAATGTCAAAGTGTCTCAGGTTAACGGCACTGTCTGCTGAGTAACGATAAGCACTCGGCAGGGTAGAGGATGGAAAACCAAGGGAAACGAGACAAGCATATTCATTAGCTTGTAAGGCATGTTGCAAGAAACTGTACCTATTTCATAAGGGCATATAACGAGGGACCGACGCAGCAGTTAACAGCCTATTAGGTGAATGTAGCAGAATAAAGAGGACACATTTGATCATTACTAACCGTGCTTTGCGTAGTAGACCAATGCTAGCTCCCTTTAAATACTAGACTCCTGCACACCGGCTCGATGGTATTCACGGTAATACCACTCGATTCCATGATGACGATACTGTGTGAATCTATGTCTTAGATACTCCAGTACAATCTGTTAACCAGCCCAAGATGTACTCAAGATGATGACCTTTACCTTATGAATATTATGTTCCTCGCCACATACCAGATACTGAGGAAGAAAGTGAAGGTCGTCTGACAAACCACATCGCAGAATGCTGCCAATACTTGACTTCAATGCGGAAGCCAGCAACAGAGCCTCTTGGGGTCCACGTTCCTGTTCAACACTCAGGGAACTTCGGGTATTCTAACCTCACAGGGTTAGGGAGGAGAACAAATGACCGCACAAATATCGACACCAAGTACATCACGGATAGGTCATCTATGGTCATCGCAGAATTCGGAGAGCGACAAAGAACACCTTGCAGCTGGCGGGAGAGCCACTTCGCGCTGTGCAGCGGAAGCATCGTATTTTCCAGAAATAAACCTCTTCAAAGCGCTGTTTCCAGCGCGGATTTTCACGTTTATTTCCTGCAAGTGTAACAAAACACGAACCATCCTGGGAAAAATCACTCGATCTAAAGACAGAGTAATCCGCTCCCTCTGCCATTTAGTACGATTAAACAAGACCGGTCCATTTTCTCCACCCAGGAGAAAAGTTTTCTTTCCTTCGATCGTCAAATTTGCCCCAGGATAACATAACAGCTACTGGACGAGCACGCCAGGAGCGTCAGGAAATGCTTTATTAGACGACCACGAACCCTTGAGGGAGTCCATTTTCAAGTGTGAGTGCTTTCTTCCATCAACTGCTTACGTTGACTTTAGAAGACCTGTTGCTCAGCGCATCGTTCAGTAGGTAGCTTGTTTTTAGGAGAAGGTAACACACATAAACCTGCCAATAAGCTCTACATCCAATTACACATTCCCATATGCTGCAGTCACGTCGATAAGTGCAACAGGTGCACTGGGAAACAGACCACCGATCAGCGCAGGTATCTGCTCTGAGCATCTTCTTTTTAGTTGGTTATAAGCTTGCTCGGTATTTTATTAAATATCAGACGACCTCTGCGATTATGACCCTCTGCAGACAGTTTATTCGCCAGTTTCACAGCATGTAACGCAGCATGTTATTACGAGATAACATTCGTTGCATTAAGGCACGTAGCCGTTTAATCCGGTGCACGCAGGATGGCTACGTTGTTTTTTTTTTCGCTCTGCTCGCAGCACAGCTGACGGTGCTGGTCGTGAGAACTGCATAGCATAACATTCCGTCGATACGAAGATAATCTAAGTAATCCATATTAGTTATTATCCGATTTTGTTCAAATGTGTTACACAGCCTTTTGTTATTAATGGAAAGATGTTTTTAAAGTTCAGATTTTTAATTATTACAGTTCCGGAGATAAAAGAATTACATAAAAGTCCTAAAACCAAGTTAGGAACAATAACAAATTGACTTTCATTATCATTTGAAGCCATTACAAATTTGCAGTGCATAAAAATGTACTACACTACTGGCCATTAAAATTGCTGTACCAAGAAGAAATGCAGATGATAAACGAGTATTCATTGGACAAATACATTATACTAGAACTGACATGTGATTACATTTTCTCGCAGCTTGAGTGCATAGATCCTGAGAAATCAGTACCCAGAAAAACCACCTCTGGCCGTAATAACGGCCTTGATACGCCTGGGCATTGAGTCAAACAGAGCTTGGATGGCGTGTACAGATACAGTTGCCCATGCAGATTCAACACGATACCACAGTTCATCAAGAGTAGTGACTGGCGTATTGTGACGAGTCAGTTGCTCAGCCACCACTGACCAGGCGTTTTCAGTTCGTGAGAGATATGGAGAATGTGCTGGCCAGGGCAGCAGTCGAACATTTTCTGTCTCCAGAAAGGCCCGCATAGGACCTGCAACATGCGGTAGCGCATCATCCTGCTGAACTGTAGGGTTTCGCAGGGATCGAATGAAGGGTAGAGCCACGTGTCGTAACACATCTAAAATGTACCGTCCACTGTTCAAAGTACCGTCAATGCGAACAAGAGGTGACCGAGACGTGTTACCAATGGCACCCCATACCATCACGCCGGGTGATACGCCAGCATGGCGATGACGAATACACGTTTCCAATGTGCGCTCACCGCGATGTCACCAAACACGGATGAGACCATCATGATGCTGTAAACAGAACCTGGATTCATCCGAATAAATGACGTTTTGCCATTCGTGTACCCAGGTTCGTCGTTGAGTACCCCATCGCAGGTGCTGCTGTCTGTGATGCAGCGTCAAGGGTAACCGCAGCCGTGGTCTCTGAGTTGATAGTCCATGCTGCTGCAAACGTCGTCTAACTGTTCGTGCAGATGGTTGTTGTCTTGCAAACGTCCCCATCTGTTGACTCAGGAATCGAGACGTTGCTGCACGATCCGTTACAGCCATGCGGATAAGATGCCTGTCATCTCGACTGCCAGTGATACGAGGCCGTTGGCATCCAACACGGCGTTCCGTATTAGCCTCCTGAACCCACTGATTCCATATTCTGCTAACAGTCATTGGATCTCGACCAACGCGAGCAGCAATGTCGCGATACGATAAACCGCAATTGCGATAGGCTACAACCAGACCTTCCTCAAAGTCGGAAAAGTGATGGTACTCTTTTCTCCTCCTTACACGAGGCATCACAACAACGTTTCACCAGCAACGCCGGTCAACTGCTGTTTGTGTATGAGAAATCGGTTGGAAACTTTCCTCACGACAGCACGTTGTAGGTGTCGCCACCGACGCCAATTTTGTGTGGATGCTCTGATAGGCTAATCATTTGCATATAACAGCATCTCCTTCTTGTCGGATAAATTTCGCATCTGTAGCATGTCATCTTCGTGGTGTAACAATTTTAATGGCCAATAGTGTAATTAGAATTTTCTCTTTGAAACTTTAGTCACTTTGCTTTACGTAATATAAAAATCGGTCTTAATTATTATTTGATCATATTTTGTTGTGCGATTGGGTGAGAATGACTGAGAGAGTGTTTTTGGGACATACGTTAAAATTTAATGTTTCATTTTACGTAAAACCTTGTTCAAGCGAACCGTGGGAAAGTGACGTTGAACCATGATTCAAGTGATTTATGTCTGTGTGAGCAAATCGTTCAAATGGCTCTGAGCACTATGGGACTTAACTTCTGAGGTCACCAGTACCCTAGAACTTAAACTACTTAAACCTAACGAACCGAAAGACAGACTGTACCGCCTGGAACGGCTCGGCCACCTCGGTCGGCTGTGTGAGCATGCTTTTGTATAAAAGCAGCCAGATTGGCAGTTAGAGGAGGAATAAGTTTATTTACCAATTTCAAAAATATTTAGCACTTTGCTTATTTTAATTACACATAATACAAGGAATTGAAGTTTTGCTGACGTTAATTAGTATCAAATTAGTGACTGGATAAGGCAAGAATTGCCACGAGAATGATCGTGAAGGAGGGATTGATCCTTTAGATCAACAACCAATCCGAATTAAGCTATTCCCGGGCGAACAGAGAAGTGTGCAGACAGGAGAGTGCCTCGAGAGGGTTGCTTGCTAGCAGGCAGACGGATAACACGATATTAGAGGGCTGATTAAATATACTCTGTAAGATGAGGAAATAGTGGGCTAATTTCTGTTAGAACATATCGTGACTGAAGCGACAGGAGTTACAAAAATTTTAATGAAAGTTTGGTGTTCCTAAGTTAAACAGTTTCTTGTCACAGTAACAAGTCCGCGTGGAGCGTTTCGTGCTCTGTACGGAATATTTTGGCGAGCACTTCTTACAAAGAAGACCACTGAAACGACTGAATGTTTAACTCGCGAATAGTTGTAGGTCAGTGACTGGTAGAACGTGAAAATTAGTCGGGTCGACTTGCTTAAATTCTTGCTGTTTTTTCGAGCGAATATTTGTTATACAGGCAGTGAACTTTCATTGATAAAGTTTCACCATATTAAATACGGACTTGATAGCCATTTCATGTGTTTCAATATAAATTTGAACTAGAGTTACACGGCCTCTGTGTAGTAGGAATTAGGTAGCGATTTCATCAACGCTACTTTACACCGCCTAGCACGTATCTGCCACCACAGAGTGAAGGGGCATCGGCAAGAATCCTATCGAGGTAGGTGGACTGAACGATAGTTTTAACAACAACAACACAGACGACCGATCCTGCCCCGCCGCAAGCAGTAGCTTTGTGGTGCATTATTAAGTTTAGTTAATTTATGTAATATGAGTATTTTGGCTCCACTTAATACACTGTTTTTGGATACACTATTCAGTTTTTTATGGATGGTATTTAAGTGGTATGATCGATCTAGGTATTATACAGTTTTTTCTTCAGAAGTGTTTGTTGCGTTGCAACGTGGCGAGTCCCATTTCGATATTAGCCGCGATGATGTACTCCACCGGCTGCGTACTCTCTTTCTTGCTGAAATACGAATCATTATATGCTTTCCTATCTTCTGTATCCTACGCAGTTGAGTACCCATCACTGTATAAATGAGGATGAGATGACTCATTTTCACTTGGTCGTAAATAAGCGTTATTACACTGAAGCGCCAAGGAAATTGGCATAGGCGTATCTGTTCAAATACAGAGCTAAGTAAACAGACAGAATACGGGGCTGCGGCCGGCAACACCTGTATAAGACAAAAAGTGTCTGTCTGAGTTGTTAGACCAATTACTGCTACTACAATGGCGACATATCAAGATTTAAGTGAGTCTGAATGTGTTGTTGTCGGTGGCACAACAATGATGGGACACAGCATCTCCGAGATAGCGGTGAGGTGGGGATTTTCTCGTACGATTATTTCACGAGTGTTCCTTGAATATCAGGAATCCGGTAAAACATCAAATCTCCGACATCGCTCATGCCGGAAAAAGATCCTGCAAGAACGGGACCAACGACGCCTGAAGGGAATCGTTCAAGGTGACAGAAATGCAACCCTTCCGCAAATTGCTGCATATTTCAGTGCTGGGCCATCAAAAAGTGTCACATCTGCGAACCATTTGACGAAACTTCACCGATATGGGCTTTCAGAGCAGAAAGCACATTCGTGTACCCTTAATGACTGCGCGACACAAAGCTTTACGCCTCGCCTGGGCCCGTCAGCACCTACATTGGACTGTCGATGACTGGAAACATGTTGCCTGATCGGACGAGTCTCGTTTCAGATTGTATCGAGCGGATGTACATGTACGGCTGTGGAGACATCCTCACGAATCCATGGACCCTGTATGTCAGCAGGGGAATGTTTAGGCTGATGGAAGGTCTGTAATGGTGTGGTGTGTGGTGTGTGAGATCCTTGATACGTCTAGGTACGACTCTCACAGGTGACATTTACGGAAGCATCCCGTCTGATCACCTGTATCCATTCATGTCCATTGTGCATTCCGACAGACTCCAACATGAAGAGTGGCTCCAGGAACAGTCTCCTGAGTTGATACACTTCCACTGGCCACCAAACTCTCCAGACATGAACGTCATTGAGCATATCCGGGATGCCTTGCAATTTCGGTTCAGAAGATTTCTGCACCCGCTCGTACTCACACGGATTTGCGCACATCCCTGCAGGATTCATGGCGTCAACTCCCTCCAGCACTACTTGAGACATTAGTCGAGTCCATCATGCCACGTCGTGTTGCAGCACCTATCGTTTTCGCTGGGGCCCTACACGATATTAGGCAGACATATCGGTTTCTTTGGCTCTTCAGTGTACACAATATATTTATATTTAGGAAATAGTAAACTATCTTTCAGGTAACTTCGTCCGTAGGTGTAAGAGACTGTGTTAATCGGTGGCGCTACACACCATACGAGTATTTTTGCGTATTTATTTGCTTCGTAACGGAAAATGGATTCATATCTCTTCTTAAATACAGCAGGATCGTTTAGTTTATCTAACCGAGAAGGGACTGCTTCTACAACATTATGTAAAACATCTCTGTAGTGCAATAATTACTTTAGATGTTCCAGAAAACAATGACACGTCTTGCCGCAGAATTCGATCAGCCACAAGATACTGTTTGTGCTTCCGGCGCTTAATAAGTATTTCACTTCAATTTTTTTCTATCAAAATTTCAGTTTATACATACGGCGCGAATGTGAGATCTCTTATTCTTCCCTGTTCATTATTTCACTTAAAAGCAGACTCGACAGAGTTTCGTGCGGGATTGTACTCAGGGTGTCGGTGGCGGGGAGCCAGCAGCAACTTAGCACGAAGGTGGACTTTTACAGGGGTGTAGGCAGGGCGGTCTCCAGCGGCAGGGCTTTGATGCTGCCTGGCGAGCTGGCGGCGTTTCCAGCCGAGCACCTGAGGCAAGCAGAATGCCTCCCCAAATTGAATATCGCGTGGAGAAGCACTTTCCCACTCGGCCGTGTCGCCCTGGACTCACAAAAGCGTCGCGGACAACATTGGCAGCAAGGACTGTACTTTCGCGAATCTCCCACTCCATATTTTTCGAGAGTGGCACAGAGGAGCGGAATGTGTCCATTTAGACGCTGGCGCCGAGGAAGCGTCTGGGAGGTTTTTCGGGAGAGCGCCGATTCCCACAGGCGCCCGCGGTTGGCCAGATCGATGTAACGCAAGCAGTGTTCCCGCGCACTCACAGTCGAGCAGGGGTAGGGCTCATTGGCGAAAAATTCGTTACAATGTTACGACTAGACAGCCACAGCAGCGGAGCGGCTAGCCCCACAACATTTTGGTAGAAATAGGACACGTGCGTTTCAGCCTCAGTCCATAGAGACACAGTACTCTGTACGTCGCGATGCGGAGTAGTTGCGTACCTTGTCCGGAACTCCCGATCATTTCTTGGAATTGTGTCGTATAAGCGCGCCGCTGTGGTTGCAGCGACATCACACCTGATCGGCATGACAGCACGACGAGGACAGCCGGCTAGGGACCCTGCCGTGGAGTAGAAGAGCACAATAGGTAATATACAATATGCACTGCTCCGGCTGTAGCACCATCAGCCTTGCAGTTCATAGAAGTTAAACGGGTGGCCTTTGACCCATTGAGCATCAGAGCACATTTTCGCATTATTTCTGCGATTCGATACTGATGGAAAGTGTGTGGCCTAGAATCGTGTGTTCTCATTCGTTTTAGGGGAAGTGTCAATCTCCATTGCTAGGTTTTACAGTTGTAGATTTGTGTCATACTCCTTTCTCTTTATTAAGTTATTAATACTCTCCTGGACATTGAAATAAGAACACCGTAAATTCATTGTCCCAGGGAGGGGAAACTTTATTGACACATTCCTGGCGTCAGATACATCACATGATCACACTGACAGAACCACAGGCACATAGACACAGGCAACAGAGCATGCACAATGTCGGCACTAGTACAGCGTATATCCACCTTTCGCAGCAATGCAGGCTGCTATTCTCCCATGGAGACGATCGTAGAGATGCTGGATGTAGTCCTGTGGAACGGCTTGCCATGCCATTTCCACCTGGCGCCTCAGTTGGACCAGCGTTCGTGCTGGACGTGCCGACCGCGTGAGACGACGCTTCATCCAGTCCCAAACATGCTCAATGGGGGACAGATCCGGAAATCTTGCTGGCCAGGGTAGTTGACTTACACCTCCTAGAGCACGTTGGGTGGCACGGGATACATGCGGACGTGCATTGTCCTGTTGGAACAGCAAGTTCCCTTGCCGGTCTAGGAATGGTAGAACGATGGGTTCGATGACGGTTTGGATGTACCGTGCACTATTCAGTGTCCACTCGACGATCACCAGAGGTGTACGGCCAGTGTAGGAGATCGCTCCCCACACCATGATGCCGGGTGTTGGCCCTGTGTGCCTCGGTCGTATGCAGTCCTGATTGTGGCGCTCACCTGCACGGCGCCAAACACGCAAACGACCATCATTGGCACCAAGGCAGAAGCGACTCTCATCGCTGAAGACGACACGTCTCCATTCGTCCCTCCATTCACGCCTGTCGCGACACCACTGGAGGCGGGCTGCACGATGTTGGGGCGTGAGCGGAAGACGGCCTAACGGTGTGCGGGACCGTTGCCCAGCTTCATGGAGACGGTTGCGAATGGTCCTCGCCGATACCCCAGGAGCAACAGTGTCCCAAATTTGCTGGGAAGTGGCGGTGCGGTCCCCTACGGCACTGCGTAGGATCCTACGGTCTTGGCGTGCATCCGTGCGTGGCTGCGGTCCGGTCCCAGGTCGACGGGCACGTGCACGTTCCGCCGACCACTGGCGACAACATCGATGTACTGTGGAGACCTCACGCCCCACGTGTTGAGCAATTCGGCGGTACGTCCACCCGGCCTCCCGCATGACCACTATACGCCCTCGCTCAAAGTCCGTCAACTGCACATACGGTTCACGTCCACGCTGTCGCGGCATGCTACCAGTGTTAAAGACTGCGATGGAGCTCCGTATGCCACGGCAAACTGGCTGACACTGACGGCGGCGGTGCACAAATGCTGCGCAGCTAGCGCCATTCGACGGCCAACACCGCGGTTCCTGGTGTGTCCGCTGTGCCGTGCGTGTGATCATTGCTTGTACAGCCCTCTCGCAGTGTCCGGAGCAAGTATGGTGGGTCTGACACACCGGTGTCAATGTGTTCTTTTTTCCATTTCCAGGAGTGTATGTCAGCATCACCTCGTTAAAGCGCTTTATGAGCACATGTAAATTCTGGAGTGACCCTGATTACCTTTTCCGGTTTTTCAGACTACATATACAGGCACACCGTTCTACCCTACAGCCTTGTCAAAAATTTTGTTGGGGTCAACTCGATGTTAATAATTTATATGCATCACTACTTTCTATGAGGCAGGCGACCTCAGTCACATCGGTTATTCAACAGAGGACTGTATTGCTTAGTCAGATGTCAAAAGCCAATCAGAATCGCACTGGGAGAAAATATAAAAGAATTCCTAGTACAGCTAATAGTTCATTGGCGTATGACCACACCGTAGCAAAGGAAACTCGTAGGTTGTTTAGCTGAAATCTTCTGATATAAGAACACGATATTCAAATTTGTTCATTTTTCAATATTTTAAAATAAAATATTTTCTCTCACTTACCACACAAGTAGTCTCATGTAAGTGGCTCACTAAAGAGCGCGTTACCTGCTTGCGAGACTGTTTGCGAGAATTTCCTAATCTGATGTGTTTACTTTTCAACATGTATTACATTCAGTGGTAACTTTTCTGTTATCGTGGCTTCTGCGTCAGGTCAGTGAAAATGTGTCTCAACGGCGTTGTATCGGGGCAGCATCATTAATATCTAACTTGTATTGAGTATTGGAGTACGTAATTAGGTTCTTTAAGGTATTTTCATATAAAATACAGTTAGCCTCAGTGCCAGGCATCGCTTGACCTTTTAATGCCAGCCAGTTCTGAACACCGACACGGAGCCGCGCTGGACTCCTTAGACAGGGAACTCAAACAAATGTGACAGACACCATGGAATAACAAGACAGAGGAGACGAAGAGTTTGTAAGGGACGATATTCAATTTACGGATGAGGAGTCATCCGGACTGTCGACTATGAATCCGCTCTCTGGTCAGTCAGACAGCAGCGTGACTCAGATAATGAGACCACAGTTTCTCGTGAAGGTCATTCACGGTCACGAGACTCAGCAAACTTAGGGGAACATGTTAATCGGCACGACAGTCCGTGCGATAATCAGAACCGGACGCAAATCGTAAATCCAGTCACACGCTTACATTACACCAGAGTCCAGCGTCAACTCTCCATGCTTGCAAAGTGAGCGTTGCGGCACGGGGTGGTACGAGTTCACTACATTTATGAAGCGGTTAGAGGAATAACGAGAACAGCAACGGGAATCGGAAGTAGCCGAACGTAATGCGGCAGAGGAACAACTTGAAGCTCGATTGAATAGGATTTACGAGGAACTACGTCAATAAAATGATGCCAACCATGTGGCGGAAACTACGATGGTAGATTCACTGCACGCAGACGTTCCTGAAGTCGAACAAACGGCTATATCTGTCAAGTGAGGCGCCCGTTTGTCAAGGTCGCGTACTGCAGTAGCTAAGAAAAGTCACTCGTAGCAATTAAAACGTGCAAAACGTACTGTTTTTAGTGCCACAAAACCACCACAGGCAGTTACAGACTGGTTTGTAACAGGTAAACAAATATTTGACGAAAATGCCACCCATCTACCGAAAGTGAATCGAGAATTAGAAATTGCTTCTGAACAATTAGCCACTTTTCGGGAAGGAAATACGAATAAATTCGAAGCAGCGGATAAAACAAACGGAGCCACTAAGCATGCGACCACATCAGGAAATGCACGTTCCCATTGCACAACAGTTCACCTGTTGTCCAAAACCCTCTTACTGTCTCCAGCACCAAACAGGTGCGCATAAACATGTCAGAGCGACGACCGTCCAGTGCGCCTTCACTGCCTCACACTGTGCGTACGCGACAGGCCACGTCGATGAATATTGATGCTAGTTCTCTTCCTGTGAGTAATCTCGATTCGCACGCTACGACCCGTCAGGTCGAACAGGCTCAATTTGCCCAAACCATACAATACCCAAATATTCGGCACATTTAGCGTTTGACATCAAACATTGTCTGTCGATAGATGAGTACAGGGTAATATCAACAGCAGCAGAGATTGGTGTAACAGGAGTAGGATTCGCTATGAACAGGAAGGTAGAACAGAGAGTGAGTTTCTGCGAGCAGTTCAGTGATAGGGTTGTTCTCGACAGAATCGACAGCAACCTGTTGTGGTTGGCAGGAGAGCCAACCCGTGTTGCTAAAGGAGACCGAAATGCCCGCGTTTTAGCTCACGCAGGCTGGCGTGAGGTCTGGAACATCGCAAAGGAATTAGAATTGAGACAAACGGACTTAGCTGATGGAATACTTAACTTTAATCCATTAATGATGCACGTCGCTCGTGACAGTACATGATTCACAATATCAATGGTAACTGATAATGGTGCCTTGCTAGGTCGTAGCAAATAACGCAGCTGAAGGCTATGCTAAGTATCGTCTCGGCAAATGAGAGCGTAGAAGTCAGTGAACCATCGCTAGCAGAGTCGGTTGTACCACTGGGGCGAGTGCTAGGAAGTCTCTCTAGACCTGCCGTGTGGCGGCGCTCGGTCTGCACCCACTGATAGTGGCGACACGCGGGTCCGACGTATACACCGGACCGCGGCCGATTTAAAGGCTACCACCTAGCAAGTGTGGTGTCTGGCGGTGACACCACACAACCCAACACCATCAACAGTATTTCAGGTATACAAACCAAAGTCGCAAGTCGAAAATGAAAAGGTAGAGGAAGTACCATATATGAGGATACTGGAAGAAGAAAATATACTCCTGGAAATTGAAATAAGAACACCATGAATTCATTGTCCCAGGAAGGGGAAACTTTATTGACACATTCCTGGGGTCAGATACATCACATGATCACACTAACAGAACTACAGGCAAATAGACACAGGCAACAGAGCATGCACAATGTCGGCACTAGTACAGTGTATATCCACCTTTCGCAGCAATGCAGGCTGCTATTCTCCCATGGAGACGATCGTAGAGATGCTGGATGTAGTCCTGTGGAACGACTTGCCATGCCATTTCCACCTGGAATCTCAGTTCGACCAGCGTTCGTGCTGGACGTGCAGACCACGTGAGACGACGCTTCATCCTGTCCCAAACATGCTCAATGGGGGACAGATCCGGAGATCTTGCTGGCCAGGGTAGTTGACTTACACCTTCTAGAGCACGTTGGGTGGCACGGGATACATGCGGACGTGCATTGTCCTGTTGGAACAGCAAGTTCCCTTGCCGGTCTAGGAATGGTAGAACGATGGGTTCGATGACGGTTTGGATGTACCGTGCACTATTCAGTGTCCCCTCGGCGATCACCAGAGGTGTACGGCCAGTGTAGGAGATCGCTCCCCACACCATGATGCCGGGTGTTGGCCCTGTGTGCCTCGGTCGTATGCAGTCCTGATTGTGGCGCTCACCTGCACGGCGCCAAACACGCATACGACCATCATTGGCACCAAGGCAGAAGCGACTCTCATCGCTGAAGACGACACGTCTCCATTCGTCCCTCCATTCACGCCTGTCGCGACACCACTGGAGGCGGGCTGCACGATGTTGGGGCGTGAGTGGAAGACGGCCTAACGGTGTGCGGGACCGTAGCCCAGCTTCATGGATACGGTTGCGAATGGTCCTCGCCGATACCCCAGGAGCAACAGTGTCCCTAATTTGCTGGGAAGTGGCGGTGCGGTTCCCTACGGCACTGCGTTGGATCCTACGGTCTTGGCATGCATCCGTGCGTCGCTGCGGTCCGGTCCCAGGTCGACGGGCACGTGCACCTTCCGCCGACCACTGGCGACAACATCGATGTACTGTGTAGACCTCACGCCCCACGTGTTGAGCAATTCGGCGGTACGTCCACCCGGCCTCCCGCATGACCACTATACGCCCTCGCTCAAAGTCCGTCAACTGCACATACGGTTCACGTCCACGCTGTCACGGCATGCTACCGGTGTTAAAGACTGCGATGGAGCTCCGTATGCCACGGCAAACTGGCTGACACTGACGGCGGCGGTGCACAAATGCTGCGCAGCTAACGCCATTCGACGGCCAACACCGCGGTTCCTGGTGTGTCCGCTGTGCCGTGCTTGTGATCATTGCTTGTACAGCCCTCTCGCAGTGTCCGGAGCAAGTATGGTGGGTCTGACACACCGGTGTCAATGTGTTCTTTTTTCCATTTCCAGGAGTGTATAATAGGACTAGAATGCAGTTGTAAGGGAACGAACAGAAGAAAGAGTTACAGGAACGTATGGGCTTGATCTTCGCCATGAGAGAGTAGAAAGACTAGCTAAGTTTTGCAATAAATATCTGTAGCAATACCAAATTCTCTGTTCAAGAATCACAGGAGGACGAGGTACAGTCGGAAAAGGCCAGGAGATACAGAAAGCTTTCAGTTAGATTACATTAAATGAGATACTGGGTTGTAGGGCGTATCCAGAAGCAGACATCGTCTCAGATTACAATTTTTTGGTGATGAAGAATAAACTGAAGTTTAAAAGACTATTGAGGAAGAATCAATATGCAAAGAAGTACTAAGAGATGAAGAAACGTGCTTCATGTTCTCTAAGAGTATACATATTGCGGTTAGGAATAGCTCAGTAGGCAGGAATGGACATCTCTAAAAAGGGCAATCACAGAAGTTGGAAAGAAAAACATAGGTACAAAGAAGGCATCTGCTAAGAAACCGTGGGTAACAGGAGAAATACTTCAGTTGACTGATGAAAGAAGGAATACAAAAATGTTCAGGGAAATTCAAGAATGTAAAAATACAAGTCGCTTAGGAATGAAAGAAATTTTAAGTGCAGGGAAGCTAAGGCGAAATGGATGCACGAAAAATGTGAAGAAATCAGAAAAAGAAATAATAGTCGGTAGGATAACTCAGCATACAGAAAATCCGAAACAACCTTTGGTGACAATGAAAGCAAGAGTGGTAACATTAAAAAGGCAATGACAATTCTACTGTTAAATGTAGAGGAGAGAGCGGATAGGTGGAAAGAGCACATTGAAGGCCTCTATGATCGAGAAGACTTGTATAATAAGATTGAAGAAGAAACACGACTCTGTAGAGAAGATATAGGGGATCCAATATTAGAATAAGAATTAAAAAAGTCACTGAAAGAGCACATTGAAGGCCTCTATGATCGAGAAGACTTGTAGAATATGATTGAAGAAGAAACACGACTCTGTAGAGAAGATATAGGGGATCCAATATTAGAATAAGAATTAAAAAATCACTGAAAGACTTTAGAGCAAATCAGGCAGGAGGGATAGATCACATTCCAATAGAATTTCTAAAATCGTTGGAGGGAATGGCAACAACACGACTATTCACGTTGGTGTGTAGAACATATGAGTCTGGTGATATACCATACAACTTTCGAAAAAATATCATCCACACAATTCCGAAAACTGCAAGAGCTGACAAGTGTGAGAAGTATGGCACAATCAGCTTAACAGCTCATGCAACCAAGTTGCTGACAAGAATAATACACAATAAAATTGAAAAGAAAATTGAGGATCTGTTTGATAATGCAAGATCCCCTCGCTTCTAAACTGATACTGTTATTACTCAGATTAGCCGCGAGTCCGTAGAGGGTGGCCTATGTGCGAGTGCCTATGAGCACTCGCTTGACACCACTGAAGTCGCAAATGGCGGTGAAATGTACACTACAGGGCGTCTGGCTTTGGGTTGATACTGAAGTATCCGATTTATAACAGCGCGCTGTGCTAACTGCTACTCAAGTGGCAGCTGCAGACATATTACGATGCGCCAGACCCATACGCCGATCACTATGTTTCCCTCTCGGTAGTGGCACCTGGTCGTGCGGAGCCTGGTTTTCTAACGACTGTACTTTCTCTTGGCCACCGCTACCGGCAGTGGCTACAGTCCTGCCAAATCTTCAATATCGTAGGAGAAAATTCCACGTTTCATGGCCTATTACACGACCCCGTTCAAACTCAATGAAGGTTGATAATGGCATTTATATCACCTTAAACGTATGCTTGACTAACATAAACTCACCACGTCCAATCTCAAAGGTAAGTTCACTGACGACCGTTACTGCGTAACCTGATAATGGCGTCACTACCTCCACTCATAAGCCACTGGTGCGGAATTAGAATAGACATCATCTTTCAGACGTAGAAACACACTGTAACCTTCTTAATAAAATGTAAGTATTTGTTTGCCAATGAGTATGAAATGCGTAACGTCTGTATTATTCAAACTTATTGTGTGATGTGTTTTTTGAGCAAATGGTGTGCTTAACCCGTTTACTGTAATAGAAAAAAAAACGAAACAGCTAAATCTGGAAAACCAATACGCAGTGCTCTTAATGAAATCAATCCCTCTGAAATTTAGCCAGTCTCGTGAGCACCGAAGTTCTATGCACTTGTATAATAAACTGATAAAATTCCCTGTGCAAATAAACAATGAAACAAATTCTCATGAGCTCTAGAATCGCAACTCGTAGAAAATATACAGTCTTGGTACAGCGTAGTGCAATGCTGGCCATAAAATAGCTTCATACAAATAATACCAGTACATTGGTTGATAATTGAATAACCTTGCAAATGCTCAGTGAAAATATTGGATATTGGCTCAGCACTGTGCAGTTCTGCCTGCATTGACGCCATTACGTACTTTAATACTTTTCTGGTTTTGGCACATTAGTATTTTTGTGATTTTGATTAAAAAATGATTTTTTTCTAAAAATGGTCATTGGATTAAAATAACCACAAGATTGAAGAGGACGGGGTAGTGATAAGGAATATTCTAAGGCCTTTTGCTTCAGTTTGAAATTTGTTTACAAAATAAAGTTTCACCGTCACATCACCTGATATGAAACGTTTCAAAATCAATGAACGTCTCAACTGTTCTGCAATTCTCACTTAATGTGGTGATTAAAGAGACTTGCATTGTTATATGAGAAAAAGTCCGACATCGTTTGATAAAATATGTTCTAAAATTTAATGCGCTGTATCAGAATTATAACACACACAAAATATTACAAATCCGATATACGTAGTCAACCTATACATTAATTCTGATGGAAAGTACTTGGTTTCTATATTCAAGGGTCAGTATCATACATTTAGCCAGATGTATATATCAAGTTTGCTTTACACTTAAAACTAAATACAGTATATATAATTTCACTACGTTACAAATTTTCTTTCGCTTTTAGTTACACGTGAGGCAATACTGAGCTTACTACTTATCTTAGAAGAAAGATTAAGGAAAGGCAAACCTACGTTTCTAGCATTTATAAACTTAGAGAACTCTTTTGAGAATGTTGACTGGAATCCTCTTTTTCAAATTCTAAAGATGGTAGTGGTAAAGTACAGGGAGCGAAAGGCTATTTACAATTTGTACAGAAACCAGATGGCAGTTATACGAGTCGAGGGGTATGCAAGGGAAGCAGTGGTTGAGAAGGGAGTGAGAGAGGGTTATAGCCTCTCCCCGATGTTATTCAATCTGTATATTGAGCAAGAAGTGAAGGAAACAAAAGAAAAATTCGGAGTAGGTATTAAAATCCGTGGAGAAGAAATAAAAACTTTGAGGTTCGCCGATGACATTGTAATTCTGTCAGAGACAGCAAAGTACTTGGAAGAGCAGTTGAATGAAAGGGATAGTGTCTTGAAAGGATGATATAAGATAAGCATCAACAAAAGCAAAACAAAGATAATGGAATGTAGTTGAATTAAATCGGGTGATGCTGCGGGAATTAAATTAGGAAATGAGACGGTTAGAGTAGTAGATGAGTTTTACTATTTGGGGATCAAAATAACTGATGAAGCTCGAAGTGGAGAGGAAATAAAATGTAGACTGGCAATGGCAAGGAAAACGATTCTGAAGAAGAGAAATTTGTTAACATCGAGTATAGATTTAAGTGTTAGGAAGTCGTTTCTGAAAGTATTTGTGTGGAGTGTAGCCTTGTATGGAAGTGAAACATGGACGATAACTAGTTTGGACAAGAATAGAAGCTTTCGAAATGTGGTGCTAAAGAAGAATGCTGAAGATTTGATGGGTATATCACATAAATAATGAGGAGGTACTGAATAGAATTGGGGAGAAATTTGTCGCACAACTTGACAAGAAGAAGGAACCGGTTAGTATGACATGTTCTGAGGCATCAAGGGATCACAAATTTAGTATTGGAGGGAAGTGTGGAGGTTAAAAATCGTAGAGGGAGACCAAGAGATGAATACACTAAGCAGATTCAGAAGGATGTAGATTGTAGTAAGTCCGCAGCTCGTGGTCGTGCGGTAGCATTCTCGCTTCCCAGACCAGGGTTCTATTCCCGGCGGGATCAGGGATTTTCTTTGCCTTGTGATGACTGGGTGTTGTGTGCTGTCTTTAGGTTACTTAAGTTAAAGCAGTTCTAAGTTATAGGCGACTGATGACCATAGATGTTTAGTCTTATAGTGCTCAGAGCCATTTGAACCATTTTTTTTATTATAGTAAATACTGGGAGATGAAGAAGCTTGCACAGGATAGAGTAGCATGGAGAGCTGCATCAATCCAGTCTCAGGACTGAAGACCACAACAACAACAACAACACTGTGTTACAGTATAAACTCGTTATTCTTCTATAATTCTCATGGAGTATAATTGCCACAGACAATGGTCAGTATTTTTGACTATAAGTATCACTTCAATTTTGATTATCTTATAGGCTCACATATTAATAAAACACACGATACACTTTTATAGAAATAATTACGACCTAACATTTAGTGGCTCTGTCTGAGAATAAACAGTATCATTCATTACATCATTTCATAAAAACTGTATTATGCTGCGTCAATAGCCCAACAACTAAATTCTCACAGAATGCCAATAGCTTTAAGTCTTACATCCCACCAATAATAAAGTGCAACGCCAACTGCTACTGCACTCCATGCTCTCTTTCTCACAATGGATTCTGCCATTTAGGCTACATCTTTGGTTCATGGTGTCAAAGATACAATCTCTTCTACACATGACAACCGTTTCAGGTCATTTTTCATGAATTATATTACAAAATAGAGCTACATATACAAGTGGATCACTCATATAACCCTCCAGCGGAGTTTGTTAAATTTGCCATATGGTTTGGATGTGCACTGGATACCAAATGTAGTGTAAATTGCTACATCAGAATTTACAATATGAATAACTGGTGTTACGTTTTCTTTCCAATATAAGTCTAAAGACCATAGAAAGACATATGTCATCATTTGACTAAGTATAACAGTACAAACCATTGAGCTCTTGAGCAAACTGGTACTCTGGTGCATAAGTAGTAATTTTAAAACCTGGCCATGTCATACACAAATGTTCTAAATTCATGTTCCTAGAAGATGCGTATCATTAGTGATAGTAAGAGTGAAGTATATCCCTAGTTGTCAGGAAAATAATGGGAAAGGTTGGTGCTTGGCTGAAGCTTATCACCATGTAGAAGTGGCTGCATTATGAAGTCTCACATCTGAGCATTAGCCATAGTAGGCTGGCCCAGCGCCCAAGAACAGCTAAACACATCATCATAGTCTCATTCCAGTACAAAGGTACAGTTGGTACCTGGCACCAATTTACCAACACCCACACTTGGGTAATCTCAGTACATCAGTATTGTGATGATGATAGCATCACTACATTTGAAACTGAGAATTCTTCATCGATCCATAGTGTGCATAGCCACATTGGTTGAAGTATGAATGCTGACATCTAATAGCTCCAATGCCATGAGCACAAGGAGGAAATTGGATGACTGAACATGGGAAGCAGTAAGACTGGTAAGATAGTGGAACATATCCTAAGAAATGTAGCAAAAGCTAAAGGTTAGTTCTAAATCAGCCTATACTGAGTGTTGCCACATGACACTTCTACTAAATACAGTGTGGTACCAGTGAAAAGTAAAGATACAATCTCCTAATAAAATCATGAACTAGATTAAGCCATATTGCTGTACATTATGACATGTCGATTCTGTACAATACAATGAGAAGTGTGTCAACAGTCTGTCTGTAAGTATATCAATTCCATTTAACATATGACAAGAAATGTTATATTTTTCTGTCTGTGAGTATATCAGTACTAGCATACATACTAAACCAACAAGAGATAAAGGTTTCAGCAAACAAGGGAAAACAAAATTATTGGTAATGCATAATGCTACATAGTGACCTAAAATGGCCTATATATCTATTACAATGCATATAACAGTGGTTAGACATATTAGAAAACAATGAGATGGCTACAAGTTCATTTTACATAGTATACATCTTGACAAAATATTTAAGAAAGTAATAAGAAATACTCATGGTATGGCATCATGGGGCCATTAAATAAAGTACACATATTAATGGAAGGTCATAGGTTCGCAACAAGCGGCCGTTATAGAGTAGGTACCTAAAATTGAAATGTAAATTTAAAGCTCCTAGCTCTCAAAGCTCATTTGACATAAATGCTTACACAAACTCCATATAATATGTCATGAAAATTACAATGCTAGCTCTCTGTGGCCAACTGACTTAATGGATTATAGTCTAGGAACATTTATCTACATCTGTATGTGTAACACAAGGTTAATGTTTGTTATAAGGACAGGTACATAAGTAGCTTCATAATCAAGTGCTGCATAATTGCTGTTAAAGTAGAGATACAGTACTTGTAAGTTGAATAGCACACTCGGGCTTTATACATTGCTAATTGACAAATGATGTAAGTCTAAAAATACACATAACCCCAGGAAATGATATGGAACAGAATTGTAGGGAGAATGCACTTGATCACTGAAA
The DNA here is from genome assembly GCF_023897955.1 of Schistocerca gregaria. NCBI lineage: Eukaryota > Metazoa > Arthropoda > Insecta > Orthoptera > Acrididae > Schistocerca > Schistocerca gregaria. The sequence goes on along the minus strand of NC_064920.1, from coordinate 459,529,360 downwards.
AGAAATGATTGGCACTCTTTCGTCAGGCATAGGATGTCACATAGTGGTACAGTTATATCCTAGAAGTAGTGTGATCACAGTATAGTTCCGGCAAGTAGCATATAATTGCGAATACTTGAGACAGATGGGTGAAAATGAGTGTGTTGCAAGAGCTGTAGCCTGGAAATATTGTTAGTTGGCTGAAAGGATATGCAGTTATATCTGCAATAATACGAGGAAAAATGCAAAGTCTTAAATATAAAGTTTCAGTTGCAGTTTCATCACAAGCACATCAAATGGCTCTGAGCACTATGGGACTTAACTTCTGAGGTCATCAGTCCGCGAGAACTTAGAACTATTTAAACCTAAGGACATCACACACATCCATGCCTGAGGCAGGATTCGAACCTGCGACCGTAGCGGTAGCGCGGTTCCAGACTGTGGCGCATAGAACCGTTCGGCCACAGTGGCCAGCACAAGCACATCAAATTGCAAAGTACAGAGAAGACAAATTAGCCTGGATAGGATATGACATGCACAATATATATAACATTATAGCAAAGTCCTACGAAATGTATTCATGATGCTATAATAATTCACTTTATTTCAGTGCAACTCGGCGTTTGAACACAGTGAAATTCTCATTTCATTATACCATAAAATCATGCACCGCAGAGACTGACACATTCCGCATGTATTATAATAATTCTTAAAACTGTTACATGTAACAAAGAAAATACTCAATATTAAATTTTACAGGCAATCTGCCGTAAGTAATTTAAATGCTGAAAAAATGTGAATATAAATCGCTGCCAAGAAAATGTGGCGAAATTGTAAGTGTGGTGTTTCCTCCTCTTAGTCCGCATACACCATGCTTTTATATAGGGCGTTTCCTGTACACCTTCAAATGCAACATTCTGTTATGTAGTTTTGCGCCAAAGTGAAGATCATTATAGTCGCTATTCATGAGACTATTGATTAGTTTTCATACTGTGGAAATGTTTTCAGTGCATCTAGTTCTTACAGATTTGTTCCAGTAGCTTTCTCTTTGAGTTACAGTATAAATTCATTATTCTTCTACAATTGCCATCACCAATGCTCAATATTTCTAATGATAAGAATCACTTCAGTTCTCGATACTCTTATAGCCCCACAAATTAACAATACACACTTTACATTTTTATAGAAATAACTACGACCTAACATTTACTGGCTCTGTGTGATCATAAATAATATCATTCATCACTTCATTTTATAAGACCTGTATTACGCAGAGTCCATAGGCCAACAACGAAATTCTCACGGATATCCACTACCTTTAAGTCTTACATCCTACCTATAACAGAGCGCAACAGAATCCGCTACTGAGCTCCGTGCGCTTCTACTTACAATCTATTGTCCCACTCAGCAACATCTTTGGTTCAGTGGTATCAAAGATACAGTCTCTTCTACATATAACAACCGTTTCAGGTCATTTTTCATTAATTATGTTACAAAATCTGGCTCCAAGTACAAGTGGATCCCTCACAACACATACCAGCTTCTGTTTATGTCGCATAACTCCTTCCTGGTTTTGCAATTTTTCCCCATCAGTTTAGATAAATTTTCGTTATATGTCCCGAGATACCTAATATTTTCCCACATAGGCTGCTCACTAATGAGTTCCAAAAGAGAATTAACTGGTCAACAGAAAGCCAAAATTAAAGTTCTTTCCTGTTACTAAGAAAGGAGGAAAATGGAAGATAATCTCTTTTTGGCTTGGTGGTGGGATCACAGCACTGCTCAACATAATTAGTCAACAGACACTTAAATTAGTTAGTTGATATACCATACCGTCGTTATTACATATTCAAGATCTCTCGTATAATTACTCATTATACACAAATCAATTTCAATAATAATGAGCAGCAAAGATCTGACAATGATGGCACGTTGTTCTCGCCGTCGCGAACCGTCGGCGCCCTTTTCTTCAGTGAGTACTGCAGATTTCTACGTCGGTAGAACACCGTTGCATCACTTTTCCAGCATCTCCCTCTTGCGACAAGAAACAAACAGAAAAAACAACATTTCAGGACCCACATCATACGCAAAATACATAGTGAAATAATACACTTTATTACGTACGTGATGCAGCTCAAACGGAAACTGAGGACGGCGTTGTGCACTAAAATCTGGTTCACTACAAACACAACGTAAATATTGCAGCGCAAACAGTGATTGAAAACACAGTCATATCAAAATTCTGTAATCCAACACCTGATGCACTTCCGTGTTTCGGGTTAGTCGTGCTGGAACATGCACATCCAAAAATGAAACACTGTAATTTCGAAATCAATCAGGTAAATTAAATACTAGCAATAAAACAGCTGAATATATTATCCAATGAAATATTAATGGAATGCAGCTGAATGCCCCTACATTACATTCAGGAAAATAAATCACATCATAAATTTTTGCTCTTTTGAGAACATGGGATAAATTTTCTGTTTTCATAAGTGATGTATGTCGAAAGCCACATTATCGCATATGTTGTGCAATTAAACGAAAACTCTAATTTCTATTTCTTCCAGGGCGGAAGTAATTTTCTAGGGTTGAAATACTGTAGATCGACAGTTAGTTCTCTTTAGATAAACATTTTAGCCTTTCTTATTCTTGTTTTATCTTGATGGTAATAACTCTGTCTTCTAGATGCCTAGAAGTTTTCGAGATATCATTTGGAACGTTGTTTGATGATACGTGTTTAGTTCAATGTGTATTCTGATTGCTGGTCTCGTTCTGCATAGCAGATACAATACATTTCAGCTTGGTCCCGAGTTTTACTTTTGTGAAGTTTACAATCACATTGGCGTTCCTCCTTATATTCTTCGAAGTTCATCTCCAAACTCCTTGTCTCCATATTCAGGAGTCTGGTTACAGCGGTTTTCTTTTTCATCCCACTCCATAACAGGGAACCGTGTAAATCTCCTCGAGATGCTATCCTTATGGCAGCTTATTGCGTCACCGATAAACCCCTTGCAGTTCTGATACATTAGTGGATCTTTCGTAGGCCAGTTAGACTAGCTGTTTTCTGTCTGTAAGGGGCAGAATGCTGTTGGGGGAATAGTGACGCCAACTTCCAGTGTTCTGTGGCCATTATTACGAAGAGGGAATCACCTTCTGGTTGAAAGAGCTCCAGAAATTGTACCCATGCGTCATCACACCATTATTTCGCTTAAGCAGGTGTGCCCGACTTGCAGACACTGTGACGATTTGTAGAAAATCACTCACAATGTGGTAAGCGGAAAGTACACAGTGTTTGCAGTTCCGAAAATGTCTTCCTGTATCGCTCGGTGGTCTTCCATAAAAATGACCAAAACGATAGAAATGTTTTCTTCAATTTCTACGCGTTGTGTATGAACCGAACGATGAGCATCTACCACCGACGTCACACCACTTGCAAACTTCTTACTATATTCGCATACTTGCTGGTTTAACAAACATGCAACACCATACTGAAGCGATAGGGAGCTAGTTGCGTAGTGATAAGGTGTTTGGATTACAGAATTCTGTATATTTGAACAGACGTTTATTATCAAAACAACTGAATACATTACTATTGGAAAATACTCAATTTGGTTCAAATGGTTCAAATGGCTCTAAGCACTTAGGGACTTAACATCTGAGGTCATCAGTCTCCTAGACTTAGAACTACTTAAACCTTACTAACCTAAGGATATCACACACATCCACGCCCGAGGCAGGACTCGAACCTGCGATCGTAGCAGTAGCGCGGTTCCAGACTGAAGCGTCTAGAACCGCTCGGTCACAACGACCGCGCCACAATTTGCTAATGGTAGCGCTGGTGTCTAGCGAAAAGGGCAGTGAAAGCCAAGGCTCGACGCATCAGTAAATACATTTCTTCAAATACACGAATGTGAGGTGGTACTTAAAACATGCAACCAGTCTGCACATATTGGCTGACCCGAAAAAAAATTACCAAAATCGTTTAAAGTAGTAAGCAGTGTGAGCAAGAATTGTTAATTGCTATACAGAATTACTTGTTAACAGACATCAATTGGTCAAACGGCTTAAGGCCCAATAACAAAAGCCTACCAAGGTAATGACAAAATAATGTAAACTATTCAGCAGTCGTAGAAAATATTATTAACAGGCAATTACCTTCCAAGAGCATTAATTTATGAACGGAATAACTATTACAAACAGCTGCACAAATTGCTTAAGGTCCAATGAAAACTGCCTACCACTTCGTAGCCAAAATCATTTAAAATACTTAAATTTTACATTTAGGTCCCACTAAGGAACGCGATGCCTAGGCCATAAAGACTAGTTTATGGCAGCACTCACCCAAGTCAAGTGAATGAACTTTAATAGCACTCAAGAGTGTCCTCGGTTTTGCTGCCGAAGAGACAACTTTAGTAGGATTTACGACCGATACAGGTTAACTGAATAAATGGCTCGTGGCCATGAAAACAAGCTTGAGAACTGGCGAAGGTGTTTTATGATTTACCTGAATATTCTTTAAAACACCATAAATTTATTAGTAACTATTTTTGAAGAATCTGAAGCTTACGTCTCAGCATGCTTCCGCGGGCAGGCAGATTATCAGGCTTGTAAGAAAGCGAGCTTTATGTCGCATTGGTCGATCAAAACACTTGGTGTAAGGCGTGGAGTCTGTGACAGCTTCACGGCATCTCGTCTAGAACATACAGGGTGTTACAAATGGTCGTGCCGAACTTAAATTAAAGACCGCCTCTAGACGGCGTTGCTTTGGTTTACTTGAGCAGGAATTACAAATAAGCAGTTGCATTAAATCTCAAGGAAATTAATTTATAAATAAAATAATAAAACTGAAATATAGAACACCACTATAAGGTTGATCTCAGGGGTTACAGGTAAGTAAACAACGGCAGTAGCCGACGAAACATGCAGAAGAAATTATCTAAATCCGGCTAGCAGAAACGGAGATATACAACTCACAAGATATTTATATACACAGGCGGCTAGTTCGGCAAATAACAAATAATTGGTTATGCGCAATCACTTGAATCACCTATACAGCTACTTTACCGAAATCGGTACCTCTTCCACAGATGAAGGAGGAATTACATTACAAAATGATACGGTGAAGCTACAAGACCAACCAAAGCATACATCGAGGGCGTCTTCCGACTGAGGTCAGTAAATGAGGCATTAAGTAAAGGAAAAAAGTTAAAGGATAATCTTGCCTGTAAAACACACACACACAATATTATACAGCAGTACAACGCAGCAATGAATAAAACAAGTTTGACAAGAACTGGCTGCGTTTAAACACTATTCTAATAAAATACAAAACGCCACTGAGCAGAACAAGGGTAGCAAGTGCTAAATGCTCGTACGTAATACACCAGACAAGTAGTTTACACTCGATTTTTTCAGAAAATTGTGACGGAAAGTGTAGTTAAAGAACCGAGCCACACTGCCCAGTAGAATGGGGAGTGACCCGGAAATCGACAGGTAGGTAAGACAATGCAAACAAGCACCTCCACTCGCAACATAAAATCAGGTGAACGACCACAAATACCAGCTGGATCACAAAGAAACCGGGATGCAATGGGTTCCACATCGGTTAAGAACAATGAAAACATGTCCATTACAAAAGGAGTAACCACATAGCCTACAATAGTGGAATGCAACTGTTCCCCTAGCCGGTTCGCTTCCTCGAAAGGTAAAGTAACTGACTTGTAAACCTCCAGCCGGCGTGGTGGCCCCAGTAACCCCGGCAGGCCAGGCTATCGCCTTCCATCTATGTTCAGCGCAACTAAGCACTCATACATCATTGGTAAACCCAGACCTCCAACTCTCCACACCACTGCCAGCAAGTCACCTCCGCTTTGGTCACTTAGTACGCCCCAATATCACCGACTGCTGCCATTGACGCGCCCTCTCCTGAGCAAGCATCCTCCGATATCCTAGCAACGGAGCAGAGACGTACAAAGGGCACATACGTCGATTACCTGAGTGCCAAGGATGTCACACACACATACCTCAATTTTACAATGAACTTTCACGTTTCATACCTGTATCCCACAGCAAGTGAAGAACAGTTCATTTTTTCTCGAAACCGATGCGAATTACTTACGGGCAACCATTTATATGTAGGGCATATGTTTCCATTTGTGTATTTCCATCCAAGTGACTATCAGGAACGTCTATGCTTACCGCCTTCCGGCGCTGCGGGTGCCATTTTCCCCATTTTTATTACTCACTGAATGCTTTCATTTTACACACATATTTACAGAAATGATCGATGCAAACAGATAATTTACAGCCACACGGAGCATAACGAGTGGATTATTATTTGTAATGCAGCATTGCTAACTGAGTACCAGATACTGGGAGCTTAAACCTAGGCGGAGAATTTGGTGCACTAAAATCCTATTTTCAGTGCATCCATTCCATGTTTCCCTAGCATGACAATTAAGACCAAGAAATTCGTTTTCTGACAGTTTGAACTGATCAGAATTTAGCAAAATGTTCAAAAATGAAAGTAGTTCCAGAAATCATATTAATACGGAACACAGTGTCAGCTTTTTTCTCCTTTACTGAATTTCGATTGCCCCCTAGAGGAAAGGAGGGGGAGGGGGGGGCGAGGTCGTGCTGGCATCAGCTTAATATACCGCTCTACAGCCTACAGAAGGGTTGAAAACCATAATGAGAAGATAAAAAGAATAAAAACAGGTGATAAAACGGCGACTTTTTAAAAACTGTAAAATGGCGGAAAGTGTGAGAGCTAAAATATAAAAACACGGGGTTGACAATGCTAATGAAGACACACAGTATGTAGACTAGCACAATTAAAAAACACGGCGGCGGTCTGGTTCCTTTTAGCAAGAGATAAAAAACACACAGTGTGGATTCTGTGCACAACAGTTAAAAAAGGGGACGCATTATACTCACTTAAACACTGCATTATAGAGTAGACATGAATATAACACACCACAGCCTAAGGCAGTGGGTAGGGTTGGAGGAAAGGAAGAATTCGGAATTAATTTCGAGACCATGCCTATTGTCATGTTTCTCATATTCCAGTTTTTATTCAGATTAGGACAATAAATAATAACAATTTTGGAACAGCCATAAAGTAACGGAAAGAAGTAAATTACGACAGGATTACAAGATATAAGTAACAGATAGCTTAATTTATAGTCGGAAAGTAGTGAAGGGCAACGGTCGTTGCTAGATGCCGCAGGATACTGGTCATAGACTGTTAGTTTCCCTTGGCCGCAGTTCCTGTTGCACTACTCAAGTTAGCGGAAAATCCTGCAGAGGGTGCGCACGTGCCGTGTATCCACATCGCTCTGCAGACGACGGCGGCGCTGTTGACGCTTGCGAGCATTCGACTGTGCACTGTCACACTTTACACTAAGAACCCAAATGTCAGGAAATAAGATCTTCAAAGATATCGAAATAAGTGTTAGGGCTGAAGACACTTTGTTCGCTAAGAACACGACCAGGATGCTTCTCTTACTAACATACATGTGTAGTTCCTACTAAATGTTGAGGTATCTACTTTTGGGAGCGTTGCGCAAAATCTTAAAATTGTTTGCCATCTCCGTTATTCATTGTCAGCAGAACATAGCAAGGGCAGATAATTACTAGTGCATCTAAGTTTCTGTCAAGAATAATACACAGTACAATGGAAAATAGAACTGAAGATCTATTAAATGACGATCACTTTGGCGTTCGGAACGGTAAGGGTACCAGAGACATAATTCAGTCGCTACAATTGATAATTCCAACAAGATTTCAGAAAAATCAAGACACGCTCATAGCATTTCTCTAGTTAGAAAAAGTGTTCGACAACGTAAAATGGTGAAATGTGCTTGGAATTATCCAAAAAATAAAAGTAACTAAGTAAAAAAGGATGATATACATTGTGTAGATGAAACGAGAGGGTGTAACTTACCAATTACGTTACGTAGAACTGTAAATCTGCTCCCTCTATTTTTTGCTCTCATTTTAAGTTAATAACTTCAAGAATAATATTTATAATAATAAAAGCATACGGGGCTTCACCCATAATTAAACAGAAACAATTCACGCCACCCGTAAGGCGACTGGAATTGTTTTATTTGCTTTATTGTCCTAACAAATGTAAGCCAGAGTACTTCGATGACATACGGCAGGCGTATGTCAGAATGATTCGTATAGAAGGCTATGAGCCACACTGAGCGGGCAGGAGCAGTGGTTGAGGTGGCCATTAGGGAGCGTCAAGGGTGCGGGAAAGCGAAAAGTTTCTAGTAGCTTCTGGAAGAAATCCAACGTAGAAATACCATTCCGGTAACAAGAAAGCGCAAGGGATTGACATTTCTGCGGGAAGCCCCGTACCACTTTGATGTGCGATATTGTGAGTTATAGTCATCGAGACAAAATAGTCCCAATTACTCTTAGTCCCTCAGGCAACGAAAAATATAATTCAATAATTGTCTAAAGACGATAACTGAGGACATTGCTTGAGGAAACGATTCACATCTTACATTTCATATTCTTTCATTTATTTCCTAATCTGAGTGTCTACCTGATTACTTATTGTCGCCTAAGTATAGGTACGGTGGAGGGTTGCCACCTTAGGGATTGGCTCACTCGATCCAGAGTCTTCGGTTTTGGGCTGTCAATAGGGTCAGACCCATAACGTATTCAGTTTATGCGGTCATTAAGTACTTTCAAAGTGCAAAAGATTTCCACACACTGGTTCCAGTGTCTGGACAAGCAGTAGCGACAAATTATCCCGCTTTTAATACACTCTAGTGAACGTGCACGCAATGAAATCACTTTGATTGTGTAGTAAAAAGCGTCATTAAACTGTGACAGATTTTAGAACAAGAGTCACATACCGCGGTCAAGATGCTGTCTCACCATCATGGGTAATTGCTTTCATGCATGGTGTGAATTTTCGACATGTTTTCAAAAGCACAGCACGTAAAGCGGCACACTCCTCGGGAGCATATAACAGAATCCCAGACCATTGTTTCATGTTTGAAAGTGTAGGCGACCGAATCCAGCCGTAGTTTCATTATTAAAAGAACCTTATGGCAGCGCAAAATTAACTGTATACTATTACCCTGAGTGAAACTGGTGTCCAAATTTAATGTGCTTCTACTAGAGGCGTACTGTTCTAGAAGTAGAGAACGTGTATGAAATTTATCTAAGTAGTAGAGCTTGATTCATAGTGAAGAATAATATGAACATGAATAGTATGGCGCGGATGGGAAGACGGTAGCCATAATCTGTCATTCATGTGCTCTCGGATTCAACAACAGGCGCCAAGTACTACTATAATAGCAATCACTTCCAGATGCAACATATGCATTCTTAGAGACTAATGAGCTTGTCAGTTACATTTCAGTTACCATGGTAACTCCGTTCTCTTATTTACAACGAACTTTTACATTTTCAAAATTACTCTATTTATTTGTTTCTTCCCACAAGAGATTATATTGAGTAAGTCGAGAAAGAAATAACAGGACTACATATCTTCGTATAGTATAAAGGTCGAGATCTATGGTGCTTGAGACTCTTAATAAACTGTAGGTAGCCTTTAGCCACCTGCACACCCTAATTGATGTAAGCTGATTGGTATTCCTGTTATCACGTGACCAACCACTGGCACCGATACGTAGCAACAACAATCAGTACTATTTCGTATCATATAACAGCGTTTCGTTAAGTCACCATGGAAGTCAGTTGGAATAAATCTCAAGAGTAAGAAACATCTCCACCGACCCGGCAAACTTCCATTGTTGATGTGATCGCCCGTGAAAAATTTCAATTAAGGCGCTGAAGAACGGGAAAATTTCAGTGGTGATACGCCTACTTTAATGCAGAATGCACCCAGTAAAGGAAGTAATTAAGTAAAACCGGTTAGAGATGTCAATCAGGTAATTTTAATATTTTAACGTTAGCCAGGCAAAGATTAATTATTAATTATCAGGGAGTTTGAAGGCAATTATCGGATATACGGAGCGCGAGCCATTGTGTGGAATCATTTTCCTACAGTGGTTAACATACGGAGCAGCAGCCATAGAGGAGAATTGATCACGCACCGTATAACGGGATGCGACAGTGGCCCCAGACCCATATCTATGGTAGGGGGGGGGGGGGGGGGTGAGACCGGGATAACTGACCCAGCCCAGGCAAAAATTTCAGGGAGCGCCAAATTCATAACCTTGAAGAAAAATGCATTGTTTCACAAAGCACTTAGCAGCCAGAGCACGTTGGTCTATCGATTGTTATTACGATTTTGGTTTTTGATGTTTTTGGCTTTGGATGATTTTCGTTTTCGAACACTTTCTGTCACATTGTAAGATGATTTATGAACGAATCATAAGTTCATTTTTCGAATGCGTGCATACTGTACGTGATGTCTCTGTCATTTGAATCCCCGTCGCACCTAGAAATAAAAACTTCCCCGCAGACAAAAGGGGACGCGGCTGTACGAGTGAGTCGAATAAACCCGACCGGGTGAATATCAGTCACTGTTTACTTGTGTAGTTGAATGTGAATGCGAATGATGAGCGTTGTTGTAGCTGTTAGCGAAACCCATAGATTCAGCCTACCAGAGTGGAAATAAACGACTAATAGGAGCAGCACCTAAGAAATATTACACACACTACTGGCCATTAAAATTGCTACACCACGAAGATGACGTGCTACAGACGCGAAAATTAATCGACAGGAAGAAGATGCTGTGATATGCAAATGATTAGATTTTTAGAGCATTCACACTAGGTTGGCGCCGGTGGCAACACCTACAACTTGCTGACATAAGGAAAGTATCCAACCGATTTCCAATACACAAACAGCAGTTCACAAGCGTTGCCTGGTGAAACGTTGTTTGAGACCTGGTGTAAGGAGGAGAAATGCGTGCCATCACGTTTCCGACTTTGATAAAGGTCGGGTTGTAGCCTTTCGCGATTGCGGTGTATCGTATCCCGACATTGCTGCTCGCGTTGGTCGAGATCCAATGACTGTTAGCAGAATATGAAATCGGTGGGTTCAGGAGGGTAATACGGAACGCCGAGCAGGATGCCAACGGCCTCGTATCACTAGCAGTCGACATGATAGGCATCTTTTCAGCATGGCTGTAACGGATCGTGCAGCCACGTCTCGATCCCTGAGTCAACAGATGGGGACGTTTGCAAGACTACAACCATCTGCACGAACAGTGCGACGACGTTTTTAGCAGCATGGAGACCATGGCTGTGGTTACCCTTGACGCTGCATCACAGACAAGAGCGACTGCTATGGTGTACCCAACGACGAACCTGGGTGCACGAATTCAAAACGTCAGTTTTTCGGATGAATCCAGGTTCTGTTTACAGATTCATGGTGGTCGCATCCGTGTTTGGCGACATCACGGTGACGCACATTGGAAGCGTGTTTTCGTCATCGCCATACTGGCGTATCACCCGGCGTGATGGTATGGGGTGCCATTGGTTACACGTCTCGGTCAGCTCTTGTTCGCATTGACGGCCCTTTGAACAGTAGACGCTATATTTCATGTTTTACGACCCGTGGCTCTACCCCTTATTCGATCCCTGAGAAACCCTACATTTCAGCAAGATAATGCACGACCGCATGTTGCAGGTCCTGTACGCGCCTTCTGGATATAGAAACTGTTCGACTGTTGCCCTGGCCACCACATTCTCCAGATCTCTCACCAACTGAAAACGTCAGGTCAATGGTGGGCGAGCAACTGGCTCGTCACAATACGCCAGTTACTACTCTTGATGAACTGTGGTATCGTGTTGAAGCTGCATGGGCGGCTGTACCTGTACACGACATCCAAGCTCTGTTTGACTCAATGCCCAGGCGTATCAAGGCCGTTATTACGGCCAGAGGTGGTTGTTCTGGGTACTGATTTCTCAGGATCTATGCACTCAAGCTGCGAGAAAATGTAATCACATGTCAGTTCTAGTATAATATATTCGTCCAATGAATACCCGTTTATCATCTGCGATTCTTTTTTGTGTAGCAATTGTAATGGCCAGTAGTGTAAAATCGGGAAACCACACAAGTCTTGGGTATCAATCCTATTAGAAGCCTTTTCAGTATCAGACAACGAGATTTTGATTTTTCACGTAGCAAAACGTTTGACGAACTTTGATGAGGTAATAGATTCTTTCATAGAAAGGAAAGTACGCCATGTAAAGATTAGAGAGAAAAAGAATGCTGGGACCTAAGGACTGAAGATATGTGTACTGCCTTCCTTGTCTCTTGACTTTACTGCTTTTATGTTTCCTACGTTTAATCGTGAACGCATTATTGTGGCAAAGATAGATACGAAGCCCACACCTACTACAGTAATACAAGTTTATATGCCAACTAGCTCTGCAGATGAGGAAAAAATTGAAGAAATGTATGATCAAATAAAAGAAATTACTCAGATAGTGACGGGAGATGAAAATTTAATAGTCATGGGTGTCTGGAATTCGGTAGTAGGGAAAGGGAGAGAAGGAAACGTAGTAGATGAATATGGACTGGGGCAAAGAAATGAAAGAGGAAGCCACCTGGTAGAATTTTGCACAGAGCACAACTTAATCATAGGTAACACTTGGTTCAAGAATCATAAAAGAAGGCTGTATGCATGGAAGAACCCTGGAGATAATAAAAGGTATCAGATAGATTATATAATGGTAAGACAGAGATTTAGGAACCAGGTTCTAAATTTCCAGGGGCAGATGTGGACTCTGACCACAATCTATTGGTTATGACCTGTAGATTAAAACTGAAGGAACTGCAAAAACGTGGGAATTTAAGGAGATGGGACCTGGATAAAATGAAAGAACCAGAGGTTGTACAGAGATTCAGGGAGAGCATAAGGGAGCAATTGACAGGAATGGGGGAAAGAAATACAGTAGAAGAAGAATGGGTAGCTTTGAGGGATGAAGTAGTGAAGGCAGCAGAGGATCAAGTAGGTAAAAAGACGAGGGCTAGTAGAAATCCTTGGGTGACAGAAGAAATATTGAATTTAATTGATGAAAGGAGAAAATATAAAAATGCAGTAAATGAAGCAGGCAAAAAGGAATACAAACGTCTCAAAAATGATCGCAGTAAGTGCAAAATGGCTAAGCAGGGATGGCTAGAGGACAAATGTAAAGATGTAGTGGCTTATCTCACTAGGGGTAAGATAGATACTGCCTAAAGGAAAATTAAAGAGACCTGTGGAGATAAGAGAACCACTTGTATGAACATCAAGAGCTCAGATGGAAACCCAGTTCTAAGCAAAGAAGATAAAGCAGAAAGGTGGAAGTAGTATATAGAGGGTCTATACAAGGGCGAGGTACTAGAGGACAACATTATGGAATTGGAAGAGGATGTCGATGAAGATTGAATGGGAGATACGATACTGCGTGTAGAGTTTGACAGAGCACTGAAAGACCTGAGTCGAAACAATGCCCCCGGAGTAGACAACATTCCATTGGAACTACTGACGGCCTCGGGAGAGCCAGTCCTTACAAAACTCTACCATCTGGTGAGCAAGATGTATGAGAATATAATAATTCTAATCCCAAAGAAAGCAGGTGTTGACAGATGTGAAAATAACCGAACTATCAGTTTAATAAGTCACAGCTGCAAAATACTAACACGAATTCTTTACAGACGAATGGAAAAACTAGTAGAAGCCGACCTCGGGGAAGATCAGTTTGGCTTCCGTAGAAATCTTGGAACACGTGAGGCAATACTGACCCTACGACTTATCTTAGAAGAAAGATTAAGGAAAGGCAAACCTACGTTTCTAGCATTTGTAGACATAGAGAAAGCTTTTGGCAATGTTGACTGGAATACTCTCCTTCAAATTCTGAAGGGGGCAGGAGTAAAATACAGGGAGCGAAAGGCTATTTACAATTTGTACAGAAACCAGATGGCAGTTATAAGAGTCGAGGGGCATGAAAGGGAAGCAGTGGTTGGGAAGGGAGTGAGACAGGGTTGTAGCCTCTCCCCTATGTTATTCAATCTGTATATTGAGCAAGCAGTAAAGGAAACAAAAGAAAAATTTGGAGTAGGTATTAAAATCCATGGAGAAGAAATAAAAACTTTGAGGTTGGCCGATGACATCGTAATTCTGTCAGAGACAGCAAAGGACTTGGAAGAGCAGTTGAACGGAATGGATAGTGTCTTGAAAGGAGGATATAAAATGAACATCAACAAAAGCAAAACGAGGATAATGGAACGTAGTCGAATTAAGTCGGGTGATGCTGAAGGAATTAGATTAGGAAATGAGACACTTGAAGTAGTAAAGGAGTTTAACTATTTGGGGAGCAAAATAACTGATGATGGTCGAAGTAGAGAGGATATAAAATGTAGACTGGCAATGGCAAGGAAAGAGTTTCTGAAAAAGAGAAATTTGTTAACATCGAGTATAGATTTAAGTGTCAGGAAGTCATTTCTGAAGTATTTGTATGGAGTGTAGCCATGTATGGAAGTGAAACATGGACGATAAATAGTCTGGACAAGAAGAGAATACAAGCTTTCGAAATGTGGTGCTACAGAAGAATGCTGAAGATTAAATGGGTAGATCACATAACTAATGAGGAAGTATTGAATAGGATTGGGGAGAAGAGAAGTTTGTGGCACAACTTGATCAGAAGAAGGGATCGGTTGGTAGGACATGTTCTGAGGCATCAAGGGATCACTAATTTAGTACTGGAGGGCGCCGTTGAGGGTAAAAATCGTAGAGGGAGACCAAGAGATGAATACAGTAAGCAGATTCAGAAGGACGTAGGTTGCAGTAGGTACTGGGAGATAAAGAAGCTTGCACAGGATGGAGCAGCATGGAGAGCTGCATCAAACCAGTCTCAGGACTGAAAACCACAACAACAAAAACGTTTAATTTTATTCCACACAAAAGAAACAGTTATTAGCTAATACGCAAAATATAGTGCAAATTTTTTTGAAGAATATTTATTCTTCCAGTCAAAAATAATCCCACCCAGTAGTGACTGTGAGTTTTTTTAAGGACGTTGGATGTCAAACTGTCCGACTGGGAGCCGAAGAGCCACCACAGCGCATTTTAATTTCCACTGTCATGAATTTAGGTTTGATGGCTTCTATTGCAGAATACACTGAATTTCACAGACTGAAATGCTATGACGTACAATAGAAAAGTGGCACTGCACTTTAGCAAATAACATGTCGTACATTTCCACGGACGTGTTTGTTTTCTATATCAAACTGTTCAGAAAGATGTGCTCTTCAAAATGAGATATTTTAGAAAAATCGACTTTTTTAAATTTTTTGCGTTGTAGCTCAAGTAATCGAGGGTGAGTGAGGGAGGATGCGTCACTATCGAGTTTTTGCCCCGGTTCGTGGCTGAGTGGCGTCATTTTTGCATGATACTGTTTGCTACCGGCTTTGTATTGAGCTATTTGGTCTGATCATTGCAGTATATTCAACTTTTAATGTGATGAAACACATATTGGGTCCTGAATTAAAGGAAAAGTTGGCGGTATATGTAAATGATATTCTCCTACTACCCCTACTTGGGAAAAGCATTGTCGTTTATTACAGTAAGAACTGAGTGCAATGTTAAAGGGGAGGAATGAAATTAAAACTAAGAAAGAGTTAGTCAAATCAGAAATTAAGTTATTAGGACACGTAACAAGTTCACAGGTATTAGGCCTGAAGAAGAAAAATTAGAAAAGACAAAACAGTTCCCAAGCCCAAAGAATAATAGAGAATTGAAGACCATGTTTGTTTTATTCCGTTTTTACCACAAATTTGTTTTGAAGTAAGCTTTTAATACTCCTTGCTTGGATAAGTTATTGAAGAAAGGTGCTGTATGCATATGGTCTAATGAATGGGAGGAAGCTTTCTAGCATCTGAAAATAGAATCCAGTAGGCGAATCTTATACCATCCTGATTTCAGCAGGCTATCTTTTATGTGAGCTGATGCCTGTGGTTTGAGTAGTGAAGTTGAGAATTTTCAGGAGGATGTTGAAGAAAAAGGGGATAAATATCATACTATTGCATTGGCAAGTAAGACCCTAAAAGGTGCTGAATGAAATTATGGTGTACCAAAACAGGAGGCATTGGCTATTGTCTCAGGGTTCCAAAAATTTGAAGGGTATTTATTGGGGAACAAAACTATGGTATTAACAAGTCAAAAGGCCTTATAAATTTTCTGACGAGATGTCGAGTGAAGTACCCAACGTTGTCCATCTGGGCTATATACCTCCAACAATTTGATATAGATATACTGTATGTGAAGGGTACGTATAATTTAATGTAGATGCCTTGTCATGAATGGCTAAAATAGGACAAGGAGAAGGTCTGGCGACCCCATGAGATGAAATCCAAATGCTGTAGATAAAGAGCATCAAGAATGAGGCAGCTGCTAGGCAGATATGCAGAGAAATGCGAAAGGAACAGAACGCAGATCCCAAATTAAAGGATGTGAAGCAAATTTTAAATTCAAATCAATACCCAAAGGTAAAGGTTCCCTACAAGCTTCACAATGGTGTGCTATTTAGGAGCAGGAAAAAGGATGTGGAAGAATGGCAACTTTGCTTCCTGACCAACATGTAAATAAACTGACAGAGCTTGTGCATCAAGGTTAAGGGCTTAAAAGAGTACGAAAATGCAATGAGAAATTGGATGAGACAGTTATATTTGATAAAATGTGGAGGCAAGTGAAAAGGTTGGTGAGAGCATGTGACCAATGTAAAAAGGTCTGTGCTGCTGTATCTCCAATACAGGACCTGAGGATAAGTATCCGGTCTCATAACCGTTTGAAGTCATGGTTGTAGATATCTTAGCGCTGTTACCAAGTCCAGTGGTAGGGTATTGTCAGTTGATGATAAGAAAGAAGCTGACTACTGTCATTTCACAGGAAACGAGTATCCCTATGACATATGTATGGATGAGAAGTAGGCTAGGAGATCTTTTGAGAGTAAAAGTTAAGAAGAAGGGTCAGAAAAGAAAAACTAGACATGAAGGAAAGGCTAAAGCTATTGTATTTAAGGATGGCGGTTTGGTTTTGCTACATGCAAAGGAAATGTCCAAGAAAATTACCAGGGTGGTCCATTGAGAGTGACTGGGCCAAATATCTCACGAAATAAGCATCAAACGAAAAAACTACAAAGAACGAAACTCGTCTAGCTTTAAGGGGGAAACCAGATGGCGCCATACGTCAAACAGATATGAACTGCGTTCTTTTTAAATAGAAACCCCCATTTTTTTACATATTCGTGTAGTATGTAAAGAAATATGAATGTTTTAGTTGGACCACTTTTTCCGCTTTGTGATAGATGGCGCTGTGATAGTCACAAACGTGTAAGTACGTATTATCATGTAACATTCCGCTGGTGCGGACGGTATTTGCTTCGTGATACATTACCCGTGTTAAAATGGACCGTTTAGCAATTGCGGAAAAGGTCGATATCGTGTTGATGTATGCCTATTGTGATCAAAATGCCCAACGGGCGTGTGCTATGTATGCTGCACGGTATCCTGGATGACATCATCGAAGTGTCCGGACCGTTCTCCGGATAGTTGCGTTATTTAAGGAAACAGGAAGTGTTCAGCCACATGTGAAAATTCAACTACGACCTGCAACAAATGATGATGCTCAATTAGATGTTTTAGCAGCTGATGCGGCTAATCCGCACATTAGTAGCAGATAAACTGCGCGAGAATCGGGTATCTCAAAAACGTCGGTGTGAGAATGCTACATCAACATCGATTGCCCCCGTACCACACAGTTCTATGCACCAGGAATTGCATGGCGACGACTTTGAACGTCGTGTACGGTTCTACCGCTGGACACAAGAGAAAGTAAGGGACGATGACAGATTTTTTGCACGCGTTCGATTTAGCGACGGTGCGTCATTCACCAACAGCGGTAATGTAAACCGCCATAATATGCACTATTGGGCAACGGAAAATCCAGGATGGCTGCGACAACCGGAACATCAGCGACCTTGGTGGGTTAATGTATGGTGCGGCATTATGGGAGGAAGGATAATTGGCCCCCATTTTATCGAAGGCAATGTAAATGGTGCAATGTATGCTGATTTCCTACGTAACGTTCTGCCGATGTTACTAAAAGATGTTTCACTGCATGACAGAATGGCGATGTACTTCCAGCATGATTGATATCCGGCACATAGCTCGCGTGCGGTTGAAGCGGTATTGAATAGCATATTTCATGACAGGTGGATTGGTCGTCGAAGCATGACCAGGACGTTCACCGGATCTGACGTCCCCGGATTTCTCTCTGTGGGGAAAGTTGAAGGATATTTGCTGTCGTGATCCACCGACAACGCCTGACAACATGCGTCAGCGCATTGTCAATGCATGAGCGAACATTACGGTAGGCGAACTACTCGCTGTAGGGAGGAATGTCGTTACACGTACTGCCAAATACATTGAGGTTGACGGACATCATTTTGAGCATTTATTGCATTAATGTGGTATTTACAGGTAATCACGCTGTAACATGCGTTCTCAGAAATGATTAAGTTGACAAAGGTACATGTATCACATTGGAACAGACGAAATAAAATCTTCAAATACCTACGTTCTGTATTTTAATTTAAAAAACCTACCTGTTACCAACTGTTCGTTTAAAATTGTGAGCCATCTATCACAAAGCGAAAAATGTGGTCCAACTAAAAGATTCATATTTCTGTACTACACAAATATGTAATAAAAACGGGGGTTCCTATTTTTTAAAAAAACGCAGTTGATATCCGTTTGACCTATGGCAGCACCATCTAATGGACCAACCATAGTGCAATGTGGTTTCCAACTTCAAGCTAGATACGTTTCGTTCATTGTAGTTGTTTTGTTTGACTCTTATTAGGTGAGGTATTTGGCCCCGTCTCGATCAATGGACCACCCTGAACATCATGGTGCATTTGTGATGGAGTCAGTTCCATATAGAAGTGTTATCAGTTAATGTATCAAACATCGGAATACATATTTGGTATAAGAAACATCTTGGAATTGAAGTACATCATTAGTAGCGAGAATTACATGCCTAGGGGATTATTCTGTGACTGAAACACAATCTGACAGTCATCAGAAAAATTAATTAGAAAAGGTCTAAAGTAAGTGACCAGAAGTGGTGAGGCGGTAAGACTAAAGGTTAAAGGAAACTGCTATTATTAACGTTTGAAATAATAGGAAAGTTGAAAGTAAATGTGTAATGTGAATGAAGTAAAATGAGAACAGTCCAAGATAAGGAAAGGTTGTTAAGGGAACTGTTGTAATAAAGTGGGTTTACATAATAAGAAGGAAGAAGAAAATCTGGGACAGGTAAAAACTGCCAGATATAATTAGGAATTTTGCAGTAAATGACGTAATGGGGAATATCTTGCTATTAATTGTTAGGCTCATCTAGGGACCTCTGCCGAAGTACATGAGTAAATTTAGTTTGCAAGCATAATTTTTCGTTTTTGTATCGACTGGACAGTTCCTGAAAATCGATGTTATTTAAAATGAAACTTTATGAGGACATGAAAGGTGATTATAATAAATCCAGCGTGAGGAAGTTAATGTATAATATTAGAGAAAGCCCTTACCAGAAAGCTAAGTTAAACCTTAAATTGATATTTGGATAAGGGAAAGTAAATGATTTGAACGCTTGAGTAGATCACACAGTTTTGGCGGAACTGTATGATACATAGGTTATACATGCACAATACTGTTCACACCAAATGTGTTCATAACATAATTCAAGCGATAAAAGAAAATCTGATTATGAAATAGAATTAATATGTATCTGTAGAAGTTATGAAGGATTTGAGAAGTGCTAGGTCATAAATGATGGTAACTTTGCAATTTTGAAAAATGATTTAACTTGTTTTTCTAAAAGTTGAGAAGGGTCAGTATAGTAATGATGTATTTGTTAAGTTGAAATAGGTTTATGCAAAGCATGATTCGAATTAACTATTCTTAAGGTCCTAGGTAAATGGACTGTGGAGATAGGCAAATTCCTCCCTTAGTAGTTAAGAAATATTTGCCAATGACTGTGGATGTGTAATATTCCACCCTAGCTAGGTAATAGTTAGGGTTATTTAGCGAAAATGTTGTGACATTGAAGCAGATCCAAGGATTAGTTATAAGATTGTGGGACATAAATTTGAAACCTGTCTGCTTGTACCCAAAGAAATAAGAAACTCAGTAAATATGAGAACTGTGTGAGATTTGAATCAATGTTTAGGAGAAATACCCAAGTATGACAAAAATATGAGTATAAGTGAATATGTGATTGTCTACATGTACATGCCTACTCTGCAATTCACATTTAAGTGCTTGGCAGAGGGTTCATAGAACCACAATCATACTATCTCTCTACTATTCCACTCCCGAACAGCGAGCGGGAAAAACGAACACCTAAACCTTTCTGTTCGAGCTCTGATTTCTCTTATTTTATTTTGATGATCATTCCTACCTATGTAGGTTGGGCTCAACAAAATATTTTCGCATTCGGAAGAGAAAGTTGGTGACTGAAATTTCGTAAAAAGGTCTCGCCGCGACGAAAAACGTCTATGCTGTAATGACTTCCATCCCAACTCGTGTATCATATCTGCCACACTCTCTCCCCTATAACGCGATAATACAAAACGAGCTGCCCTTTTTTGCACCCTTTCGATGTCCTCCGTCAATCTCACCTGGTAAGTATCCCACACCGCGCAGCAATATTCTAACAGAGGACGAACGAGTGTAGTGTAAGCTGTCTCTTTAGTGGACTTGTTGCATCTTCTAAGTGTCCTGCCAATGAAACGCAACCTTTGGCTCGCCTTCCAGACAATATTATCTATGTGGTCTTTCCAACTGAAGTTGTTCGTAATTTTAACACCCAGGTACTTAGTTGAATTGACAGCCTTGAGAATTGTACTATTTATCGAGTAATCGAATTCCAACGGATTTCTTTTGGAACTCATGTGGATCATCTCACACTTTTCGTTATTTAGCGTCAACTGCCACCTGACACACCATACAGCAATCTTTTCTAAATCGCTTTGCAACTGATACTGGTCTTCGGATGACCTTACTAGACGGTAAATTACAGCATCATCTGCGAACAATCTAAGAGAACTGCTCAGATTGTCACCCAGGTCATTTATATAGATCAGGAACAGCAGAGGTCCCAGGACGCTTCCCTGGGGAACACCTGATATCACTTCAGTTTTACTCGATGACTTGTCGTCTATTACTACGAACTGCGACCTTCCTGAGAGGAAATCACGAATCCAGTCGCACAACTGAGACGATACGCCATAGGCCCGCAGCTTGATTAGAAGTCGCTTGTGTGGAACGGTGTCAAAAGCTTTCCGGAAATCTAGAAATACGGAATCAACTTGAGATCCCCTGTCGATAGCGGCTATTACTTCGTGCGAATAAAGAGCTAGCTGCGTTGCACAAGAGCGATGTTTCCTGAAGCCATGCTGATTACGTGGCAATAGATCGTTCCCTTCGAGGTGATTCATAATGTTTGAATACAGTATATGTTCCAAAACCCTACTGCAAACCGACGTCAGTGATATAGGCCTGTAGTTAAATGGATTACTCCTACTACCCTTCTTGAACACTGGTGCGACCTGCGCAATTTTCCAATCTGTGACGTAGAATTGAGACGTGTAGGTGCATAAAACACCTGAAGTTCAGAAATGACAAAAAAGCTCCGCGATATGTAACTTGCCGCAAAAAAAAAATTGAGATAGATGTAAGCTTCAGGAATTTTGACTGTGCACAATTGAGGTTTTCCTTAGTGCAATTTACTTTTCATTACAGAACTTTTATATATTACAAATATTTACAAATTTCTTCATTATTATTTCCTTTTGCGGTAAAAATATTTCTTAAATCTTTTTCTTATTAAAAGATGATGGTATTTAAGATGATTTATTGAACAAACGAATAGCATATACAAGTGTTTGGATCACAAGTTGTGTTTTTTTGTTCTTAAATGATTAGCTCTTACAAATTTTAAGAGAATGCCGAAACTGCTTTATGATTTGTAGTTTCATCTGGGTGATTTGTCTATGCATTTCCTTCATTCAAATTGGCCATAAGAGTTCACAAGTTGTAAAGTAATTCAATTCTTTTCGATTTTCATTTATGCCTATGGATCTTCAATGACAAATAGTGTTTGTGTGTTTTGTGTTTAACAAAGTTTTTGTCAGATAGCAAGCAAGGGATTGTGGAGAAAAATTTAATATTTTGTTAAAGAATTTTGATATAATATCAATCAACAACTGCAGAAAATAAAATGTTTTGGTTTTTGAAAACTTTTATAAGTTCCGATAATAAATGTTAAATGAAACCATAGGGAGTTAGATAATAATTTCTAATTTTTGTTTCTTTATGTGCAAAATGAATTAATTATTGCATTAAATGATAAGCATATTTTAATACAATGGATGTGGGTGTAATGTAGCAACTGTGTTACGAAGTACCTCCTTAATTTTCACTTTCATTTTCATTTAAAAACTTCCAAATTAATATTTATAATAACAGAAGAGTCTGGGGTTCATATATAATCAAACTGGAACAATTCACAACAACTGTGAGGCAACATTGATTGTTTCATTTGTTTTACATTTCACATAAACGTAAATGAGATTCCTCTGCTGATATCAGAACGACCTGTCTAGAGGGCTTTGAGTCACATAGAGCAGACATGGCCGGAAATGTTACGGTTTAGCAAGTGTGTCGGAAAGTAAAAAGCTTCTTAGAACTACTGGAACAAATCCAGCGTAGGTATACGTCTCTGATATCAAATAAGCACGTGGGATTGATATGTCTGTGGGAAACCCCTGACGACTTTCATGTGTGATACTGCAAATTAACTTCACCGAGACAAAATAGTGCCAATTATTCTTAGTTCCTCAGGTTAAGATAAATATATTTTAATAATTATCTAAAGAAGTTCCCTGAGGACCGTGCTTGAAAAAACTATTTCCTGTCTTATATTTTATGTTCTTTCATTTAGTTTCTAAATTGAGTTACTACCTGATTAGTCATCATAGCAGAGGTAAAGGCACAGTAGAGAGGGATCCAGCTTAGGGATCGGCGCACACCGTCCGGAGAGTTGCTTTCAGGCTATCACTGAGGCCAGACTCGTATCTAACCGCTCTGTTAAAATGTTCAGTTTATGCAGTCATTAAATATTTCCAATGTATAAATGCTTTTTAGGCACTGTTCGGAGTGTTTGGAACAGCAGTTCACTTGCAGCAGGTTATTCTGTTATTAATACACACCAGTAAACATGTACACGAGCATGTCATTTCGATTGTGTGGTATAAAGTTTCATTAGACTGTGACAAACCTTAGAATACCGATAGAACTTTGTATTGCAGTCAAGATGCCGCCTCATCGTCATGGGTAAATGATTTCATGCATGGTTTAGCACTGGTATGAATTTCCGATTTGTCTTCAAAAGTACAGCATGTAGGATGGCCGACTGGTCGAGTGCATCTAATAGAATCCCAGGTCATTATTTCGTGTTTAAATCTGTAAACAAGCAAGTGCAATTATAGTTTCATTTTTAAAAACACACATGGCAGTGCAAAATTAACTATTTACGATTACTCTGAATGAAACCCGTTTCCAAGTTTTATGTGCTTCCAGTATAAATATGTTGCCCTAGCAGTGGCTGACGTATATCAAATCTCTGAGAATAGTAGGACCTGATTCATAGTGAAGAGTAATACAGACATGAATGGGGAATGTCCGCCTCGACAGGTGAGTGGTCAGCGCGACGGAATGTCATGTTAAGGGGCCTGGGCTCGATTCCCGGCTGGGTCGGAGATTTTCCCCGCTCAGCGACTGTGACTATGTTGTCTTCTTCATCGTCATCTCATCCTAATTGACGCGCAAATCGTCGAAGTGGCGTCAACTCAAAAGACTTACACCAGGCGACCTGTCTTCCCTACGGGAGGCCCTAGCCACAAGACATCTCATTTTTCAATGTGCCATCATTTGTCATGAAAGGGAAGATGTTAGCGTAACAGTCTGTCATTCGTATGCTCTCAGATTCAACAACAGGTGCCAAGTACTACTGTAACAGCAATCCCTTGCAGATGTACACATGCATTTGTGACCTCCCTCTTCCTACTCAGCCTATCTGGTTGCGATGTAATTGACCATGATTGGGTGTGCCTAATGAAACTTTATAGTGAGTACGGTTCTCGTTACCGCAGGAAAATAATACCGGTTAGTAGGGGGAAAGTGAACTAAGACCCTTCTGAAGGGAGTATCTATTCTAAACCTAATCTAAAGTCTGGTGATAATTTTGAAATGGGTGGAAATGTAGTGCATTCGTTCACAAAGCGCACAGGGGTGAAAAGGGCACCACGTAAAAGATTTAGTACAAAAATAATGATCTTGCAAAAAATACTGATTAGCAAAAAAGGGGTAACTGAACGGTCGACAGCCCACTAGGGCAATTAATCTCTTGAATCTTAAGAAGGGAAATGGCAAAGAAATTTAAGCACATAACCAATGGCGTGGCAACAAATGTAGTCTTGCTTTTAGCAACACAACAGTTCACGAGAAAGTAAATGAATCAGAAAGCATTGAGTTTGGAGTTACTTATAATGAAATACAAAATATGAAGGTAAAGTTAGATGAAGTTACTGGTTAAATAAATAACTGGCTGTTACTTAAACTTTGTAAAGAAAAGGAAAGACTTCTTGTAACCTCACCATAACATAATGCCAAGTTTAGAAAAATGCAAGCAATTTACTTTCAATTGTTGGAAGACTGAGTTGAATTCACTTTAAGCACATGAGGAACTGATTTAACTTCTAATATAACAACAATAAAACGCAGCCAGTCCAGCAGGAATCACACACTAAGCGAAATACAGAATAAGGAAATTGAGCAGTCGTCATTTGCGCTGTAACTTTAATTATTAGTTTGCTAGTTAAATTTTACCTTACCTACTTTAAGTGAATGAATTTAAAACCAAAATAGCAAATTAGTTAAGTAACTGTTAAGCAATACAAGTATGAACAGTTACTGAGGTAGAAAATTTTGAATCACACAGGTCATTAGCAAATACACAAAAATGGCAGTAAATAGTTAACCAATTTTCATATTTTTACGACACTCGGTGACTGCATGGAAAGCAAAAGGAACCCAAGTTGGTAATAATGTCTGAGTACAATGACAACACAGGTGTCCTTAAAGTTTTAACTATTGCATGTTATGATGAAGGTAAGTCATACTTTTCGAGGGAAATGCCACTGGGTAGTGACTACAAGGTTAGTTATATTTTGTCGCGTAACATTCTCACGATGGTGTATGGTGTAGCTGTGCCGACGACGAAGAATACAGCCAACGACAATGCTCAGCTGCCGCTGTTGCTGTTGCAGCTGACTGAGAACCGCAGGTCGTCTCCGGAGCCACCGATAATTCTGGGAGAGGCAATAGTTGGAACTGCAGCTTCCTCCGCCTGCCCATTCCTGCCGTGCTCTCGATACTCGCTGGTTAACGAAATAGGTGCAGACGCTATCGCAGCTGTACACCGCGTGTGCGGGAGCGCCCAACAAGCACACCCGCACTCTTTCATGATTCAAGCTGCTCTGCTTCCTTTATGCTCGCAGCGCGACAGAAATTCTCCATACGCAAAGATAAAGAACGGCAAGGCTACTGCCATTTCACCGTTGCTATTGATACATTAAATTAAAGTTCCTTTGGCTATTACCCAGCAATTTACAACCTTTGCATTATAATTATAATAAATTATATACAGTTAGAAATAAATACACTATTTCACCCATTACGTGCAGACTATAGTTTCTGTAATAAAGCTTACATAATCAGAAGCAGAAATACAGTACAAGCTATGAACGAATGTTTCACACCGAAAAGTTTTGGATTGTGCAGAAGGTATTTTATCTATGTTTTCGGTGTTACAGATTCTAAGAGAACAATAATCTCTCAGTTACATTTTAGTTATCATGTTAGATCTGTTCCCTTATTTAAAACGGACGTTTTCATTTCCAAAATTACTTTACTTATTTATTTCTTCCCACAAGAGATTACCGTGAGTACGCCGGGAGCGAAAGAGCAGGACTGTTTTTGAGGGCAACATATCTTCTACTAGTATAGAGCCGTAGCCTGTGATGATAGTAACACTTTACGAGCGTTAGGTGCCCATTAGCATGCTGCACGCCCTAATTAATGTAATTTGTATGCCACCTCTGCTCTCAAGAGACTAACCACTGGCACCAATACATAGCAACAATAACCAAAATTATTTTCAATCATATTGCAGTATTTGATTTAATCACCATGGTAATCAGGTGGAATAAATTTTAGAGTAAGACGTATATTTGCCAAGCCTGCTAACTTCCATTGAACCATAACAAAGGAGGACCAAGAAGGAATTGCTTGGATTAACGTGGATAAAAAATTAGTATGTGGTCTTCTTCTCCTACTGTTGAATCCTCCCACCGAGGAAACAATTACAGAAATAAAAATAAGTTTCGCCCATGAAAGTGATATACCCAGTAAAGTGAAGATTTATAGCATGTGTTCAATGGAATGAGACTGTGAGTGATGTGAAGAAAGACGAATGTAATCAGGAACAGCAGAAATGAAATTCTTAATAAACTTAAGGTAAATTTGTGGAAAAGGCGTAGACGAAGTTACAAAACTATGCTACCTTGGAATCGAAAAAAATAATCAAATATGAAGCAAGGAGGAAATAAAAAGCAGATTAGCACAAGCAAAGAGGTATTCCTGGCTAAGAGATATCTAGTAGGATCAAATGTCGGTTCTAATTTCAGAAAGAAATTTCTGAGAATAAACTTTTGGAGCACAAAATTGTACAGAAGTCTAGTGAATCATGGACTGATGGAAAACCAGAAAAGAAGTGGATGGAAGCATTCGTGATTTGCTGATACAGAAGGATGTTGAAATTAGGTCGACTTAGTTCTCTGCAGAATCAACAAAGGAAGGAACATATGGAAAACAATGACAAGAGGAAGCAACAGGATGACATGGTTGGTTTCAGCATATCAGGGATACCTTTAGTGACACTAGAACAAGTTATTGAGAGTGAGAAGTGTGTTAGAAACTGTAGATTCGAATACATCAATTAAATAAATGAAAATGTAGAGTAGAAGTGCTAATCAGATAGGAAGTGGTTGGCGCAAACAGAGTTTAGTGGTGGGGCACATCGAACTAGTCAGAAGTATGGCAGGAAAAAAGGCCGCAAGACAGTTTGGCGTTCGAAGTGTTACCGCAATGAGAAACGCTTTAGTTATAATGACTGTCACCCCAACTTGCTTTTCATATGCATGACACCCTCTCCTCTATTTCGTGATAATACAAAACGAACTGAACTTCTTCAAACTTTTCTAATGTCGCTCAGAATCCCATCTGCCCTGTAGCACACAGCAATGACGAGGATGGACAAGTATAATATACGCAATCGCTTACGAAGATTTGTTTCATCTCCGGTGTATCATTACACTTGCTAAAGCGTAGCATTACATTCGATCAGTCAACTCTGGTACGTCAAGCAAGATCAATGACCTTTAGTTGCAAATTTAAAGGATTTTGTCTCATGTAGCGAGAAATGAGACGCATTAATTCCACATCATTAGCAGTCAAGGAGAAAAGTAGCATTATTCTGCGAATTACGAATATTAACAGGACGCTAGATCACTGCATGCTCTCTTTTACGTGAGACGTTGGAGAATTAAGTCGACTTGTTAGCGAGAGGTTGTGAGGAAACGTGCGAGTTGTGGCACCTTGAAAATATTCGGAGTAGGCGTGGCCGCACGTCCCACTCGGCAATCCGGGGCTCGGCAGCAAGAACGTGTTGCCGAACGTAAACCGGACAAGAGGAGAGCCCCAGAGTGTGGTCCAGGCCGAGCACGTGGCTTGGAATTGCTTATTCGTCTATGTCGATGAAAGAGACTTGTATGCCGAGAGTGGCAGAGACGACGGGCTTTGTGGATTCATCATTGTAGACATTTTACAGTTCAAATAGAAATTAATAGCAGCCAGATGAATCATGATACGTCAAAAAGAAACATGTACATTTCCATTATTTGCACAACGATTTTGATGGTGTAATCAGATTTTCAATATCTTTATTAGTATAAAGTTTAGTATCCGATGATAAATTATACAAGTAACACCAACGAATTTCCAAAATCTAAACGGTTCATCCGATTTTCTCGATCCAAGTGTCTTTAGAAGCTATTAGTGTAAACGTAAATTGGTATGAATTACAGGCATGTAGCTTAAATAGTACATCAATTATTGGCCGATTTCTACTAACCACATCAGGCCATAAGTACTCCACAGTGACACGAAAAAACGGTAGCAGCATGCTTATAAATATACAGGGTGTTACAAAAAGGTACGGCCAAACTTTCAGGAAACATTCCTCACACACAAATAAAGAAAAGATGTTATGTGGACATATGTCCGGAAACGCTTAATTTCCATGTTAGAGCTACTTTTACTTTCGTCGGTATGTACTGTACTTCCTCGATTCATCGCCAGTTGGCCCAATTAAAGGAAGGTAATGTTGACTTCTGTGCTTGTGTTGACATGCGACTCATTGCTCTGCAGTACTAGCATCAAGCACATCAGTACGTAGATCAACAGGTTAGTGTTCATCACGAACGTGGTTTTGCAGTCAGTCCAATGTTTACAAATACGGAGTTGGCATATGCCCATTTGATGTATGGATTAGCACGGGGCAATAGCCGTGGCGCGGTACGTTTGTATCGAGACAGATTTCCAGAACGAAGGTGTCTCGACAGGAAGACGTTCGAAGCAATTCATCGGCGTCTTGGGCAGCACGGAACATTCCAGCCTATGACTCGCGACTGGGAAGACCTAGAACGACGAGGACACCTGCAATGGACGAGGCAATCCTTCGTGCAGTTGACGATAACCCTAATGTCAGCGTCAGAGAAGTTGACCACGTCACTGTATGGAGAGTGCTACGGGAGCAATTGTTTCCGTACCATGTACAGCGTGTGCAGGCACTATCAGCAGCTGGTTGGGCTCCACGGGTACACTTCTGCGAATGGTTCATCCAACAATGTGTCAATCCTCATTTCATTGCAAATGTTCTCTTTACGGATGAGACTTCATTCCAACGTGATCAAATTGTAAATTTTCACAATCAACATGTGTGGGCTGACGAGAATCTGCACGCAATTGTGCAATCACGTCATCAACACAGATTTTCTGTGGACGTTTGCGCAGGCATTGTTGGTGATGTCTTCATTGGGCCCCATGTTCTTCCACCTACGCTCAATGGAGCACGTTATCATGATTTCATACGGGATACTCTACCTGTGCTGCTAGAACATGTGCCTTTACAAGTACGACACAACATGTGGTTCATGAACGATGGAGCTCCTGCACATTTCAGTCGAAGTGTTCGTACGCTTCTCAACAACAGATTCGGTGACCGATGGATTGGTAGAGGCGGACCAATTCCATGGCCTCCACGCTCTCCTGACCTCAACCCTCTTGACTTTTATTTATGGGGGCATTTGAAAGCTCTTGTCTACGCAACCCCGGTACCAAATGTAGAGACTCTTCGTGCTCGTATTGTGGACGGCTGTGATACAATACGCCATTCTCCAGGGCTGCATCAGCGCATTAGGGATTCCATGCAACGGAGGGTGGATGCATGTATCCTCGCTAGAGGAGGACATTCTGAACAATTCCTGTAACAAAGTGTTTGAAGTCACACTGGTACGTTCCGTTGGTGTGTGTTTCCATTCCATGATTAATGTGATTTGAAGAGAAGTAAACAAATGAGCTCTAACATGGAAAGTAAGCGTTTTCGGACACATGTCCACATAACATATTTCCTTTCTTTGTGTGTGAGGAATGTTTCCTAAAAGTTTGGCCGTACCTTTTTGTAACACCCTGCATATATTCGTCTATGTCTTTGTTTATGTCCGGTATATAGTTTTCATGAAGAAATTGCTTAAATATTTACTGTGTTTTAGAAAGCACAGAAACGTTAGGATACTAGCCTACCTTTTGTTCTGTTCCTTAGCTATATGTTTATTTAATTTGTTTATGTATCTAATAATGTGTGTTAGAGATTGGTTATGATCCGGCCATACGAATATTTATTTAATTTCAAGTTATTTAGATGTAAATCCATTATTTCGAAAGTGTTTCATCATGTTTGTGAAAGTGTGTCGCCTTGAAGACATGGCGGGAGCGCTCTAGCCGATCACAGCACTCATGAATGGGGAGACTGGATGGAAGAGAGAGAAGAGCATCGTTTCGAGAGAGAACACAGGCAGAGCTGGACAGTGCGGCGTGAGGCACAGTCGCACAGGACACAGGGAGGCTGGACGTGACGGCGCGACGGACGCGTGGTGGCGGGAAATACTTGGAGATTGGAGCGGTTTGCACGTGGTCGCGGGAGACAGAAATACATTGCAGTGCCGACTTGTGAACATTTGAGATTTCCATGGTTTCTACAGTGAAGATGTGGTATGCGCTTAGAAGTGAATATCTCGTGAGCTATGTTGTCGTTCATAACTAATTATGTGCAGTAGGAGTCTATTGTTTCCCTATTATTCAACTTATATTTTATTTAATTGTTGGACCATCGACACCAATAAGCGTTTTGCAGAAATATACGGCATTTTCAAAAGTACTCCTGCTATCGTACTCATCATTTAGTCGTTAAAATAGTACCTACAGTTTTTATTTAATTGAAATCTTTCATTTATAAATGTGTATGTCACGTTCAAACTTCACAATTGTCTAGTGGTAGGAACCTTTGACCATATTCATATTGTATACCATACTGTAGTCTCAGCAGCATTTTTCTTGTAATGCGGCACCTACGTATCCCAGCCCCTAGACAACGAAACCAGCCAAAACTTTTAATATTTCAACTCTGGGTCTGAGGGTACGTAGTTGAGCGCCATCACACCACTCATCATTTATTCTTTTAGAAAGCCCACTAGGTTCTTTGTAAGTTACAGCCATTGTTGTAAGCTGTGATTGCGGACATTTTGATATCAAGAAAATTAGATTGTCAACACGAAAGAATCATTACTACCGTTTGTTTTAGTTTATGTAGAATAATGTTGCCTGGAGAGTATAAGCTGATTTACATCATTGTGTGTTTCAAAATTACACCAACAACTTCTGGGAGATGTAGAAGGTGCCTTAAGGAACAAAATGAGGATAGGAATCAACGTCCAGAAACGTCTTTAAACGCCGCTACCGAGCATCGAAACTAAAGACACTAGCACCTGCCAGCGGCCTCCCCTTCGGAAACGGGCGCGACACTGTTCACGAACAAGGGGCAGGTGAAGGCCTGTGGTTTTTGAAACTTGGTGATCACAATTGGTTGCCACAATTTTCATTGGAGCAGATATAGCTAGCTGCTGCAAAGACAGGCCTTGTCTGCTGTGACTGCGATGCTCTGTTGCTGTGGTTGATGACGGTGTCGGACAAGGGTTCTGTACCCAGTGTATTGTCTCCCGGAAACCTCTACACAGTCTCTGATGTTTTGCGCTATAGTGTACAGGATGTAACAGAGAGAAGGCGACAGCGTCGACATTATGGTGGCATACGTCGTCCTGCAGCTGCGCCATCTATGCCACTGGAGTATGTGGCAGTCGACCGCATTGCATGAATAGTGGTAGATATTCCGAGACGCCGTCGTGTTTATAGAAACTGAAAGACGATGTAAGTAGGCTGTTTAGGTTTTTTTATTGGTAACGCCACAGAGCGTAACTTTGCGTAGTTGGAGGTGAGCCGCCAGCTGTGGTGGATGTGGGGAGAGAGATGGCGGAATTTTGAGACGTGTCTCCATTAGAAAGAGTAAATTTGTAATGTTGGATATCATGGACTGACATATATATTATGACTTTTGAACACTATTAAGGTAAATACATTGTTTGTTCTCTATCAAAATCTTTCCTTTGCTAACTATGCCTATCAGTAGTTAGTGCCTTCAGTAGTTTGAATCTTTTATTTAGCTGGCAGTAGTGGCGCTCGCTGTATAGAGTATGTTCGAGTAACGAAGATTTTTGTGAGGTAAGTAATTTGTGAAACATAGCTTAATTTAGTCAGGGCCATTCTCTTCTAGGGATTATTGAATGTCAGATTGCGTTGCGCTAAAAAAGTATTGTGTGTCAGTTTAAGCACAGTCATCTATAATTTTTCTAATGGGACGTTTCAACAAGAACCAAGAATGCTCGGAAACGGAAAGGAACCATATGGGTAGACAGTGTGACAGGCATCAAATGACAGAATATAAGGAATGTACGTGGCCATTTATTCAGTTGGCACACCAAATTAAATACATTGTAGAAAGTGAACAATATTGTTAGATGGCAAGAACTAGCCCCTTACATGAAGTCATTAATGATCACCTAACTCGCGTTGAGCGAACAGTAGGGCTGAACAAAAATGACTGACAAGGCACACTGCATCTGGTAGACGGTATAGTATTGACGTATTGGAATAATTAATGTCAGGTGATGTAAAGAAATTCACACGACATGAAAACTTTGTGGAAACGCGTCGATTTACTGGAGGCTAGTTGATCCAAGGGAAGTATTCAGAGTTGAACTTGGCCGACTGGGGAGCAGCGAAGGAAAGCAACAATAGGCAGCTTAGGGCGGCTCAAGCTGCCTTAAGATGAGTGACAGTGAGTGGGTGGTTGACCTCATGCTCGTGTACCGGGAAGCAGACAGAGAACTTTTATGCCTGTTGATAAATGTCCGTTGTCCTGTTTACAGTGAAACATGCGAGAAAGCTGTGCAAAGCTATGATGGAGTGGTCAACAGAGGCCAAACTATGTGTGTTCATGACTACAGCAACTTCATGCCGAATTCATGGTCCGCAGAGTCTGAAATAAATCAGGTGATGAGCAACAGAATGAAATACGCTGGCCTCTGGTGGGAACATAGGACCAAGGAATCTGAAGTGCTCTCCTGGGAGTCAGAATTCCGGAAAAATGGTGTTTTGTGCAGACGCTAACCTTGATGGGTGGCCTGGGAGGAACTAAATAGCAGAAGTTGAGAGGAAGGGAAATTTTGTGGGTTTTGGTTCACTTCCCAAAACAGGCACTGGTCGGCTCTGGGAAGCGACGCATAATTAACGTGACTTGCGTTGCAATTGGCGTAAGTGATTTTACTGGAGGGGAAACCGAGGCGAAGAGCAGACTGGGAGAAGTCTCCGTAGTGTGTCTTCTGTTCCCAGCTTTCCTAGAGTATGGACGTGGCGTTCTTTACTCAGCTTGCCTGAGAAAGAGTGAGCATCTCTGCAGTTTAGGACTTAGCAAATGGAACGATTGACCTTGGAGATAGAAAGTTTTGGTTCAGCTATGTACTGAGCAAGATAACTAGGAGTGAATAGACGAGCGCAGCCTGGCAACACCACGAGGCCGGCCGATGTCCTCATAACAACGACGCCCGGCCACACGGAATTTGGTGATATTGCACCCACTCCAGCTGATTAATTTGTTGGATCACGTTGGCAAAGTTTCCACGAGCATTTCATGGGCCATGTATTGGGGAATTCTTCTCACACTTCGCATTATGGCCGGGTCAGTCGATAGGAATTAACTTTGATTTATCGCGCTATACTCCACGTAAACACAATTTATTACCACTGCCTGATAGGAGAGTCTTCTAATGTGATGATAAAAGGTTGGGAGTTAAAATAAATTTGTGATAATCGACTGCATCTGTTTTCAATCAAGTAGTTGAAATCCGACGTCACTTTCTTAATTAATTTTATGTTCAAAATTTGTATCTGGTGTTCAAAAGCTGAATATAACATCAATGTGCACCCTTTTTTAATTAAAAGTGATCAATTCTGAATCAATTAATGTCAACACTGCCACCGCAGTTCAATCAGGACTAACAGGGGCTTATTACTTTTTTGTGTTATCCGATATTGACGCAGTTTTGCACTATCTGTTGCTCTGTTAGTCAATTAGCTGCAGTGAACACACGCCAAACCCAAATAAGTGACAGATGAGGTGTTACAATATGTGAAGAAAATGTTAAAACTAAATGTTCCATTAGAATTGAGAGTGTTTTCTTCACCTGTTTAGATTAGTTTATCAGATCACTGACAACCACCGCAAAAATGCTGCCACCACCTATGAATTGAATATAATTATAGTAGGTGTTCAAAATGCCTGCCTTCTGCAAAACATCGTGCTTGAAATCAGCGTATCATTGACTGCTGCGCTCTTTCAGATATACCGGACATGTTGCGAACAGACTCACACGCCACATATGGCCACGCCACTACATCTTCTGCTGATTCTACTAAGGTTTCGTACACCACATGGCCCCAAAAGAGGAAGTCGAGTGGGTTGAGGTCAGGCAGCAGTGCATGCCAATTTACAAGACCGCCACGGCCAGTCATATGTCCACTCTGGGTTCTGAGATCTCGACCGAAGTGTGTGGGTGCCCACTGTGCTGGAACTACATATGTCAATGGACTGCAAGTGACACTTCCTCCAGTAATTCCAGTAACATTTCCTGTGTGTACGTGTGGCTGCGATCAGTGCCATCTAACGTCCAGACTGCTGTCATGTGCATTGCGATACATTCTTGCCCGCACTCTGTTTAAATATAAAGTTACACCTGCTGCCGGAGGGGAGGCCTAGCGGCAGGTGCCGGCGCCAGTAAAGGCCGGATCCCACTAGGGCTGCAGAACGGCAAACTCGCGAGGCAGGGTGTTAGTTGCCATGGAAACGCCGTCAGTGGCGCGGCACAGTTGGCTCTGCGTCGCTGTTTGCCCACGTCGAACCGCTGCCACTGCCACATGCCGCGTCGAAGGCCGCCCCGCCAACCACAGAACGCCTTGAGCGTGACGACAGGCACACAACCCTGGGCCATACGAACCTTCGCTGACGTGCACGCGGCGGCAGCTGTGAAATACTTCTTATCATCCTGTCTCAAGGAAACTATTCGGTGAAAAAAATTGATTCTTTCGCATCTTACAGTCTGATATCTTCGCCCGATAAAGAACTGAATTTCTTTTCGTTTTCCGTTACGGTTACTTCCTGTATCACTTCCAAGTAAACCACTACATGAAATGTTGTTCAGTGTGCAGAGGTAAAAACACGTGGCATAGACTTTGCCTATAGTTCATTTTAGGTAATACATTTTTGCGTGTGAAATTTAGCCAACATATCTAAATTGTTTTTAAAGTTGAGAGCAGAACGGTATCTATCACCATTCTCGAGATATTGTATGACATGTCAGCAGATGGGCCGTGTGGTGGTCGAGCGCGGCTCGCCCTGCTCGGCGTAAATCATGCCATTGTATCAGCATCAAATTGCGTAAACGGTTCAAGATATCGAAACGTGTTTTTTTTTCTGCAAATGATTATTCGCGAAGAGTCGCGAAATTTGTCGTATGGTAAATAGCGGAACTCTTTTTTTTATTGAGGTGAGGACCTAACTATAGTTTCTTACAACTGAAATGGCTCTGAGCACTATGGCAGTTAGCTTCTGAGGTCACCAGTCCCCTAGAATTTACAACTACTTAAACATAACCAACCTAAGGACATCACAAACATCCATGCCTGACGCAGGATTCGAACTTGCCACCGTAGCAGTCGCGCAGTTGCAGACTGTAGCACCTAGAACCACTCGGACACATCGGTCGGCTCTTACAATTAATCGATGTACTTTTTAATCTCTATTTAACAGCATGTGAAATGAGAAGTACAGTTACATGGAGCACATTAATATTTACAATGTTCTACATAGACCTACAAAGCTTAAACAGAAACCAATTTGCTGGTATGTCATAAGATATATTGCTACATATCAACAGTTATTAATTATTTCATCTTGCCTCGAGAAAATTTGTTTGTCTGCAACATTTTGAATAATTTAGAAGTACATGTAATAATAACACCAGCTTGCCAATTATTCTTTAGAGCAGCGCTAAAACAGTCTTCATGGGCTGGGTATATATCCTCGATAAGTCACTTTCTTTTACCAAAAGTCTGTACATTCCTGATCGCCTACTTGGGAAACATATTGGCATAAAGTACCAAATACATACAATATTGTGTGCACCGTCTTTAGTATCTGCAAACTCTGGAACTTTCCTCCAAATGTAAGACTATTTGTAGTAACAGGAAAATTAATTTAAATACTTCACAAGTGCACAAGTGATACGTACTAATTGCTTTTGTTGTGTTCTTCAGTCCAGGGACTGATTGCTATAATAAAAAAGAAATACTCTGGGAACAAATGCACAACTGATATAGTTGCTAGCTGCTGCAGGTTTGCGTTAACAATAATACAGTTCGTTTATTTGTTTGTTGTGGTCTTCAGCTCCAAGACTGTTTTGATACAGCGTTGCACTGTAGTCTATCCTACGCAAGCCTCTTCGTCTCTACCTAACTACTGCATCCTACTTCCATTCGAATCTACTTATCTTTGTCTCTACAATTTTACTTCCATTTCCAAACTGATGGTTCAGCGATGCCTCAGAATGTCCCCTGTCGATCAACCGTACCTTTTAGACAAGTTGTACTATACTTCCGTTTTTCTTCTCAGTTTGATTCAGTACCTCTCCATTAGATATAAAATCTACATATCTAATATTCAGCATTCTTCTTTAGCACCACATTTCGAAAGCATCCATTGTCTTTTTGACAGACCTCTTTATCGTTCAAATTTCAATTACATACAAGCCTACACTCCACGCTTTAACTTAACAAAATATTTCCCAACACTTAAACTTATAACTGGGGTCA
Source organism: Schistocerca gregaria (assembly GCF_023897955.1). NCBI lineage: Eukaryota > Metazoa > Arthropoda > Insecta > Orthoptera > Acrididae > Schistocerca > Schistocerca gregaria. The sequence continues at coordinate 459,492,622 of NC_064920.1, read as the reverse complement.
AAAAAATCTTTTTCAGATATGCTTTTCTTGGTATTATCAGTCCACATTTTCTGTCTTCTTAACTACTGCTTCCCTTTTCTGTAGTTTTACAACTACTGTCTGGTTTCTGTACAAGCTGTAAAGAATTTTGTGTTTCTGTGGTTTATCTCTGATGCTTCCAGACTTTCTAAGAGTGTATTTCAGTCAAGATTCTCAAGACCTTTTAATTTACAAATGCCATTAACGTAGGTTTCCCTTTCTTCTAAGTTCTAGAGGACTGATGACCATAGATGTTAAGTCCCATAGTGCTCAGAGCCATTTGAACCATTTGAACCCTTTCTTCTGTTCTTCTGTCTGTCTACTAAGATAGGTTTTAGGATCAATACTGCATTGCGTGTTCACACATTTCACAGGATTCTAACATTGTGCTGAGTTTAGTTTGAATAGTCTCCTCCTCCCCATAGAGATATTCCTCCTATCTTCCAGTCTTCCCTTCTCTGCTTCGTTCTAGCTTGCCATCTGCCATATTGATATTCATACAGTTGTTTTTCTTTGCTTCAAACATTTTGTTTTAAAGTTTGATTGTTCTACAACCAACACCTATCTTTTCCAAGTGCAATTCTAAAGCCTTTTGTTGATTTAAGATTTTTCACCTTCTGTCAGCGTAATTTTTTAGACAATTGCATTTCCTATTGCCTACTTGATTTACTCTCTTTTATATTTGCTTCTGTTGTCAATTCAAGTGTGTTATGCAAGGCTTTCTACTGCATCTTTTTCCTATTTTTATCTTCTGCTGCTCTCAATGCCTGTTCTCTCAAAGGCACCCATTCGTCTTGTAGTGTATTCTTTCCTCTTCTCCAATCAATCGATGGCAAGTATTCCGTTTAAGATTCTCGACAAGCTATGGTCTTAACTTATTCACATTTCATCTCTTAATTCGGTACATTTACCTGTCTCTTTGGCTGTAATCTGCAGTCAATTACCCTCAGTCTGCATCTCCACCTTCAAATGTCTTAAAATTTAAAATCTTGTTTCTAAAAGTCTAATGTGCTCAAGTACTTCTTTCGTGATTCTTGACAAGGATTTAGCGGTGATTAAATTACGCTCTGTTCGAAATTCATCAGGCGGCTGCCTCTTTCATTCCTTCCTTCTAGCGCATCTTCTACTATTTAATCTTCCTGTCCCTGCTATCGCATTCCAGTCTATCATTATATTTCAAATTTTTGTCTCATTTAAGGATCTGAATAATTTTCTTTATTTTATTGTACATCTTTCCAAGCTGTTCATCATCTGTGCTGTTGATAGACATGTAAACTTATACTGTGGTGTGTGGGTGTTGGTTTTATGCCTATATTTGCTATGCTAATGTTAAAGGCAGTTTAGGATGGGATTGAGTATTATGAAACTATTTCATTGATAGTTTCAATGACAAATACTCGGAGAACAACTACTTACGATCAACTGACAGACATATTCAATTATAAATAACTGCCTACCTTATTATATGTAATTTAATATTATTATAGGAAACTGATTATAGGTACAGCAAATTGCAATGTTAAAAACTGTTATGGAGTCATGAGGAGTTGTTACTCTGGACTGATCACTTTTCCAAATGTTGTCGACTACATTAGGGACAAGCAAGGAGAGTGATTCATCGAATGTGTCTGAGTCTGACATCAGGAGTGGCCCTCGGACCTATGAGAATTTTCGGCGAAGCGCTCAAGAGGACACGCCCGCTGCTATGAAATACTTATCATCCAACTGTAGGAAAATACCCCGCGAAAAAAAAACTTACTGTTTTCCATCTTAGAGCCTGATATGCTTGCTCGATAAAGGACTGCATTTCTTTTCGCTATTCGTCATTGTTGCTATGACGCACGAGATCAAGTAAAGACTGCACGAAATTTTAAAGAAATTCCAGAGATAAAAGCGCATTGGGTAGACTTTGCATTTGGTTCGTTTCAGGTCTCACTTTAATGCATGTGAAATGTAGGCAACGTATCGAAATTATTTTATAGCTGAGAGAAGAACACTACGTCTTTTCGTTCGTTAGATACTTGTCGATATGTTTAGTGGATGGGTCACACGCGGGGCGCCCACTTTCCTATTTTACAACGCAACTGGACGAGGCTGTCAGTTAGAAGCTGAAGGCTCTCTACATGAGCCTGTTCATCATTTTTTTACGTAGTACAGTTCGGTGGATGTACGTTCCAATTGGTCGCAGCCTTTCAAGTAATTGTGAAGGGCCACAGTTGCCACAATAATTAATTTCACAGTTTCTACATCAGCCGTTAACTAACTTCGTTACTAAAATGGCGAACGTATTCTCAATTAACCTGCATGCCCGACAAAGCACTCAGTCTTCAGGCCACGAGTGGCCTACCGGGACCATCCGACCGCCGTGTCGCCCTCAGTGGAGGATGCGAATAGGAGGGGCGTGGGGTCAGCACACCGCTCTCCGGGTCGTTACGATGGTATTCTTGACCGAAGCCGCTACTAATCGGTGGAGTAGCTCCTCAATTGCATCACGAGGCTGAGTGCACCCCGCAAAAATGGCAGCAGCGCATGGCGGCCTGGATGGTCACCCATCCAAATGCCGACCACGCCCGACAGGGCTTAACCTCGGTGATCTCATGGGAACCAGTGTATCCACTGCGGCAAGGCCGTTGCCTCCTGCATGCCCGACACAGAAGGCAATTAAAATTTGCCTCACAAGGAGATAGTGCGTCCTTCGATCGGTCTGCGTGTGATCACATGATGTTTGGTGTTAGAGTATAATATTCGTCTGCAACAAATACTTGGGGCAGGACGACGTCAGTACCAGGTGGTAAGTTAAATGTTTGCTTCATGAAGCGATTTCAGATCCTGTATGGCCAGAAGTGCCCCCATATTGTTTCTTCCTGCAGCTCCAATGTCCATCCGCGTAAACTTGTAATTGGCATCACATACCGTCATCGACACCACACTGTGGGCACCTTTATAATTGAAGTATTCTGATCCTGAATTTGCGGGGCACTGCATTACAACATGTTTGCCGTCGATAGCCCCTGACCAGTTTGGGAACTGCCACTGCGTCCGAAAATCCTAAGCAGCTCTAAACCAATCGTCCGTTGTTGGTTTTGGAAGAAACTTAGGCTGGAGGACGTTCCAAATTGTTTATCAAGTCTTACGTATAATCCTGCATATAGTTGATCGTCCAACACGGTACTCAGTGCAATCATTTGCTGTCTGTCACCATGAGCGAGATATCTGCTGGTAAAAAAAAAAAAAAAAAAAAAAAAAAAAAAAAAAAAAAAAAAAAAAAAAAAAACACACATTTGCATTTGACAAGAGCAAGACTGTTTCAGATTATTATATTGTATGAGCGCACAGAAAAGTAGTAGTAACCTAACTGTTATTTAGACCAAACGCAGAACTTATTTGTTTAATACGTTATCAGCAGCAGCAGCTAGAAACTACACGTGGTTCCATGATCGTCAAAAGCAAATTTAATTTAAGCTGCTGACATGTACTCAACACTGCTTGAGACAGTATAGCCGCGTGTGGTAGCCGCGCGGTTTCGGGCGCCTTGCGACGGTTCTTACGGCTCGTCCCGTCGGAGGTTCGAGTCCTCCCTCGGGCATGGGTGTGTGTGTGTGTGTGTGTGTGTGTGTGTGTGTGTGTGTTGTCCTTAGCGTAAATTAGATCCAGTTAGACTAAGTAGTGTGTAAGTTTAGAGACCTATGACCTCAGCTGTTTGGTCCCATAGAACTCAACACAATTTCCAATTTCCAGACAGTAGTATCTTATATGCTTCTGGAATTTATGCAGCATGTATCTTTTGATTTGTAAAATTCGTCGCAGGCTGCATGCAGCGAGTAAAAATGGTGTACATGACGTATACAGGGGATGTATGCCAAGCCTATGTTCCAAAAACAAATTTTGCCATAAAACACGCAAAAACATAACCGAAGAAAGTTATTATTAATTTTGGTTAGGTTGTAGTAACATGAACATTCGTCTCACAAACATATTTTAAAAATGCAGTTCACAAGTACAGTACATTACCTAACTGAACTCTCAGATATAGGCAACTGCATACAAAAATAACGAAGAACAATTTCAGCTAACTCTATTTGTAATAGCATCAAATATTAGAATTTTCTGTACCTGAGTGTCATGCAAAGTTGTTCCTATGGTGTGAATGGTTTTCTAAATTTTGTCGTCTGTGTGTGTTGAGCAATCATTCACAATAACTCATCGTATATGTTAATACACGACAAAACAAATAATGAAATACACGAAAGAATATTATGTAAATAAGAAAGTAACTAAAAAGCTTTAAAACTCTGTATGTCTTCACCTAGCTTCGTCTTTCACATAATATCTTACAATATAATTTATGTCTTTTAGAAATGGGTAGCATGCCTCTTTAGCTGTTCTACAGATTTCTTCTTTAATGTTTAAAAATATTTTTGTTTCTTGCAGCTTTATCATGGCATAGTACAGCTTCAAAGTTCAATTATGACTATCAAATGTAACATCTATTTACCTCTGCGTTGTCATTCGAAAATGTAAACAGAACTTCTGTATGTCCTTTGCCCTCATATCCCATACAGAGGTGTGAAACTCTCCTTCAACTCTAGTAGGAGAGAGTCTGCATATCCAGATCCTGCGCCGGCACTGTGGTATGCTTCCAGTGCCTTGCACAGAACGTAGATGCGCCACACTCCCTGTTTCACCTTTCTTGTACTTTGAGTGGCAACAGCAGATGCAAGTTCAGTCACAGCTGCTGTAAATAACACAACAAACCATTCCTGACGTGAATAAGATTTTCACTCTGCAGCGGAGTGTGCGCTGATATGAAACTTCCTGGCGGATTAAAAATGTGAGGCGGGCCGATACTCGAACTCGGGACTTTTGCCTTTCTCGGGCAAGTGCTCTACCAGCTGAGCTACCCAAGCACGACTCACGCCCCGTCCTCACAGCTTTACTTCTGCCAGTACCTCGTCTCCTGAATTCGAGTCTCGGCCCGGTACACAGTTTTAATCTGGCAGGAAGTTTCATATCAGAGCACTTGTCCGCGAAAGGCAAGGCTCCCGAGTTCGAGTCTCGGCCCGGCAGACAGCTTTAATCTGCCAGGAAGTTTCATTCCTGGCGTTTCCTTTTTGTCCCTCTTTCGATGTACTTTAGTGTTTGGTTAATTATTTGTACTGCCGTATTTGCAGCAGATTTTACATTTCTGGACTGCGTGGTGTAACCTCCCCAAAAATAAAAGTATATTTATAAAACAATCACATTTAATATAATCTACCAACAGGTAAATTCCGTAACCTACCAATAATAAAATTTGACTAATCTCTCAATAAAATTGTGGCTCGCATGTATCCCTTCAATAAATAACTGACTCTGAATCTAAACTGGTAAATTTGGACGTCAGCAGTGCTGCCTCATTGCCCTGAAAGATCATTCGGAATAAATTGAAAATTCTTACCTCAATAAGGGCGCCGCATATATATCTGCACCTATTACAAATTTTTCTGCCACAGCCCAGTGCAATGCTGGCCGATAGATTTGTCATGTATAAAAGGAACAACTGATTTTTCTTTACAAAAATGGAGATGACCATGGATTGGAGAAATTAGTAAGTTCTTCAAATTGAGACGAATGATTGTCAAAAGTTAATTTTTATGAGAAAGATTATTAATAACAGATTTTTTTAAACATTGGCATGGGGCTTGACATAACAATAGTACATATGCCCGAGGCTGCTTTTACCTGATACTACAACGTTCAGGCACCGCCATCACTCCCCACGACCTACCCAGCCAACTCGATACACCGGACTGTTAGTTACTACTTACTCCTACTCTCACACAGCTCCTACTGCAGTAAACACTGCTGTTTGGTCTGAGATTCTCTTATAGCTAACATATTGCAGGCAGCGCGTGAGCAATCTATCGAAATTACATCTGCTGGAGTGCGCTAGCAATAAATTCCTTAGCCATGGACCTACCACAATGGAGATGGCAAATGAACCTGTCTCCAAGGTGAACGTTGAAGCCCCTTTCAGTGGGCCCCCACCCGTATCTCAGTGGCTGTCTGTCATTGGTCACCGCTAGCAACTACCGCTTCCAGGTGGGAGAGCCAGTTGCGAGAGCCACCGCGTCAAAGCGGTGAATTCAGTGAAAATGAGTTTCTCGGACTCCGATGAAGAAAAATTAATTAACAGTGTGGCGAAATATTCTATATTTATGACACAGGACATGAAGAATACAGAAATGTTTTACTGAAAGATAACATCTCGAAAGCTGTTAAAAAAAATAAAAAAAACAAGTGTGTATATTCAACCAATTAGATCCATATGTGCATTAACAATTATTATATGAAGATGTTAAAAAGGCAACAGTACATGTGTTTCTCGTTACATACTGTAAATGATTATTTACAATCCACTGTTATTCAAAACCCATTGTTAACTGCAGCCTCTTGCCACGCGACAGAACCGTATTCACTGGAGCAAAAAATCTTGTCTCTAATTTTAAAACCACTGCTGTTTCAAAATTCTTCACAACGAGAAAAGCTATGCATGTTGTTTTCGCTGGTTTCTTCGTTAACACTGTAGCTATAAGATGGAATACCATTTTCTTCAAGACAACCGTCTCGTAGCAAATTGTGTAAACAACATGCCCACAAAACGAGGTCGGCAGGCGCCACAGCAATAGGACTATGCAATACCGCAAAATACTTGGCTTAATAGCCCAAAGGCGTTTTCTGACACTCGACAAACACAGCATAACCGATAATTATAGATCTGTTTGTCTCGATGTGATGCAACAACTCTTCTGGAATAAGGTTTCATCATACAATCACTGAGAGCAAACGCTTTGTCTCCTATCAGGAATTGTTGTAATATCACAGTTGTGCCTGGGAAACATTTTGGAGGAGGCATATTAAACTCCTTTGCGGCTATTTTCTTGCCCATAGCCGATTTCAGAAATATACCGTTATCAGACTCTTTTCTGTAAGCGCCGACATCAACGCTTATGAATTTACAATTTGCGTCCACAATAGCCAACAGAACAATTGAAAAAATCTTTTTAATTAGAAAACAGAAATCCACTTTTCGCTGGTGCACTTATGCGAACTTGTTTTCCATCTATAGCGTCTACACAATTAGGTATATTCCATTTAAGCCGAAATTGTTCTTCAATACGTCTGAAATTTGATTCAGTAGAAGGTGGCATCAACATGGGCAGCATTTTTAACAACTCTTGATATGTAAGATGGTGATATATAATAGGCAAATGATAAAGACCGGTACCTTTGGCCTGTGACCAAGAGTCTGAAACAAACAAATACATACAGCTAATATAATTTCCATTTACAGGTGATGACTGTAAGAAGAAGTGGAAATCTTTAAGGGACTGTTACCAGAGGTTCTAGAAGAAAAACAAATTAGGAACCTGCTCTGCTGCCTCAAAAAATTCAAAAAGAAAAAATCACGAACAGCTGCCGTTCTTTGACAGTGTTCCACAACACAGATCTGGAGGAACAAATATTAAAGTGACATCATCACAGACAACAATACAAGAAAGTGGAGATCGAACTCGTCTACTGGACCTTTAATCATCACAGGAAGAAGATACGGCAGAAACATATACAATAGAAAGGAGTGGTGAAACATCTGTGATAACGAACGATGAACGTTATGTGCCAGCACGGAAAAGAAAAAGTGATAAAGTTCGTAGTAATGATGATATGCCGGCCAGTGTGACCGAGCGGTTCTGGGCGCTTCAGTCTGGAACCGCGGGTCGCAACGGCCGCAGGTTCGAATCATGCCTCAGGCATGGATGTGTGTGATGTCTTTGGATTAATTAGGTTTAAGTAGTTCTAAGTTCTAGGGGACTGATGACCTCAGATATTAAGTCCCTTAGTGCTCAGAGCCATAATGATGATACAATATTAAAAATGTGGAAACAAAGGGATGAAATTAACCAAAATTTACTAAAAACGTTTATGGAACACACAGATGATGATATTGGCTTATTTTTTCGTCACATCAGAACAGCTGTAAGGAGTTTACCACAATTTTATAACGCAGAAGCAAAAAGAAAAATTAGTACGATCGTTTCCGATAAAATAATGGCTGCACAGAGCAACACACATCAGCCAAGTGACAACAGCAGCCCTTCAAACCTCACAACTCTCTCACCAAGTCTTGGAACTGCAGCACAATCTAATAATGTACGTATAACATTTTGTAGACCTACCTCAGCGTCCAAAAATGGTTCATATGGCTCTGAGCACTATGGGACTTAACATCTTAGGTCATCAGTCCCCTAGAACTTAGAACTACTTAAACCTAACTAACCTAAGGACATCACACACATCCATGCCCGAGGCAGGATATGAACCTGCGACGGTAGCAGACCCGCGGTTCCGGACTGAAGCGCCTGGAACCGCACGGCCACCGCGGCCGGCCCTCAGCGTCAAATACAATTTTTCTTCTGCACTTATTGCACTTCTTAGGCACTGTGGTTTTGCGTCATCTTTAATAAAACTGAGCACGACATTAAACTCTCTTTTATTTAAGCGACAGTACGTCCTGAATATATTTTCGTCTCCTAACAAACGTCTTTGTATGGGTGCTGTGTAGCTACCTTCTGCCGTTCTACTTTTATATAAATGCATTACCAGACTTGGTCTTTTCCTGGAATGCAACAATAAAATGCCATCGTCTTCCTCTTCCAATAACAGCGGTGCTGTTAACAGACATCTCGCCTCGCGCAGTTTTTCCTGGAAACTGCATACATTGTCTGTCACTGCGTTCCGCAACGCACCGGCTGAACGCGGCAGCGTTGGCATCTGACTTCTGTAGCCTAGGTCGGTCGCTGTCGCCGTGTTCGGAATCGCTTAACGTCAATTCTCTGCAGCGTTGTTGAATGACGTTCCCGGACACGGGTTTGCATCCTTAGTTGGTTCGTCAAAACGCCTTTTACGCACAGTGAAGTTTGTCGGTGTAATTTGGAGACACCCTGCGTGCATGAGGTACATATTTTTGACTATTGTCATTGAAACCTAGACTCATTAACACGAAGAACTAAGACGTCCTATAGACTGCACGGATTACTACAGACTGGGTTGATAGCAGAATCTACATGCACGCTCAAGATTATTAGGAAAATTATTACTGTTCCTCTCAAACGCAATTAATAAAATCGGATTACAGACATTTCTGTCATGGCACATCGACTGCCTCCAGTCGGTCGATAGTGAGTGAGTAATGGGTTTAAGTAATGTTTCATCTTCCGCCGAGAACTTCCTGCATCTTCGACGAGCAACTAAATAGATTTGCAGCAAGCTGTACAACCGCTACGTTATTTAAAGTATAGAAATGTGTTTTGTTGCAGTTCAATGAACTACTCTCTAGAGGAAAAGAGTATTACGCCAATTATGACTGACACAACTTTTCCAAAAAAATTTTGCTTCCTTGAATATAATTAAATTTTTCCATCAAAGACCTTTAAGTACAGTCAGTGAGGTTAGAGTCAACAGGAACAAAATTAATTGAAGTTATCATCTTTTTATTTAATTTCACTTCACGTGTGAGAGACAGTATAGGCTACATCCTTTAAGTGCTCTGCGTAGCCGGCCGGAGTGGCCTTGCGGTTATAGCCGCTACAGTCTGGAACTGAGCAACCACTACGGTCGCAGGTTCGAATCCTGCCTCGGGAATGGATGTGTGTGATGTCCTTAGGTCAGTTAGGTTTAATTACTTCTAAGTTTTAGGAGACTGATGACCTCAGTAGTTAAGTCGCATAGTCCTCAGAGCCATTTCAACCATTTTGTTCTGCGTAACATAGTCCTCGGCTCGCCCTATGCACAACGCCTTAGACATCATGGATCAATTTGACTTCTGTTTGCAATCCATAGGCACTTAGTTGAGCCTGCGACATTTAAATTGTGTTATGTATCGCGAATCTCAAATGTAACGGACATTTTGTGCACATATGAAGTACCTCAGAGTTTATTGTTTAGCGTCAATTGTCACTTTTCGCGGCAAGCAGACTCCTTGTATGAACCATTCTGTAGTACATGTTCATCTTTGCATATCTTTACTAGGCAGTAAACCGTATAATCAGAAAACTATCTAAGAGGGTAACTCACATTGTCAAATAGTTCAAATGACTCTGAGCAGTATGGGACTTAACATCGGAGGTCACCAGTCCCCTAGAACTTAGAACTACTTAAACCTAACTAACCTAAGGACATCACACACATCCACGCCCGAGGCAGGATTCGAACCTGCGATCGTATCAGTCGCGCGGTTCCAGACTGTAGCGCCTAGAACCGCTCGGCCATCACGACCGGTAACTGACGTTATCTGCTAAATCACTTTTACTGTCGTTTCGTAACCACAATCAAGTACAAATCCGGAAGAGGTATCGTCAGTGAAATAGAACACTTAGCACTGAAAGCACGATTGTTACGAAAACTAACGTACGGACAATACTGAACTCCTAGACAGACACTGCTGCTTTTTATTGAATCATTGTACATTTCAAAGTATACAAACGTTACAAATAAAGTAAATTTGAAGATCCTTGCAGGAATGATAAATATCAATTAACAAATAAAAATTTCTGGAAATCGGATCCAGCAACACTAGCCGATGCGCAACAAGATATGCGGCAAGTTGTGTCGCAATATATGTTAGGAAGAGAAGATGACATGTATTGTCACAGATCACATGAGGTGACGGAACTTCAAACAATTCGACGCAAAAAGAAAAAGAATGTATTGTAACTGTACCTCATAATCAAGGTTTGAAGATATGTCTTTTCTTATTTTCTTCTTTAAAAGATAACAAATGTGCTATGTGATCAACAATAATGAGGAAACAGATTGTGTATTCAAAAATCGAATGACTTAACCTTTTAACATCGAAAGACACATCAGTCAAGTAACTGCGGCTTAATAGAAAAAAAAGTTGTACGGTGACAATATGTTCAGGGTCCAGTGCTTAATGGATTAAAACTGTACAATTGCTTCTCTGAAATATGTACAACTTGTTGCTCAGTAATAGTTCAAATGACACGGAATAAAATTCAAATTACTAGCTTTTAAATTTATTTTTATTTGTTGTCGTTGTAACAGGGACATAACGCCCATGCAAGAAAACCAAGATCGCTCGATGTGTTGTCTAGCAAGGTCGTTAGAGACACACGCTGGTATTGCGTAATGGATCAGAAAAGGCACTCCTAGTATGTTGAAAACAGCGCCTGTAAAGAAACAAGGGGACCGGTCCCGTGACGTGTTCCCATCTACGTGCCCCGTAGCGTCTCGTCGTCCTCGTTAGTCGTTTTCCGCAAACAAATGACGGTCTGGTGCTGTCCAATTACTGTGGATTACCAGGCACGCCCCGCTGTCGGCTGCAAAGGAAGCGTAGACAGCTCCTCCAACAAGATGGTTCCCCTCAGACGCATCTGTCTGGGACCACCAGCAATGCGGAAAATCGTTTTCCTCGACCGGCCAATCTGGTTCAATTATAAAGTTCGCCGTACTCAGCTACGAACGGGCGCCGTAGACCTATGCTCCGGGAGGACAGTTATTCAAGAAAAAATTGATTAATACACATAATACCAGGCATGACGTGACATTTTGTTCATCTGTGCAGACCATCGAAATGCTGAGGAAAATTTCATCCTCTGCTTTTGATTATAGCGCTTCGTATTCAATACTACAAAAGCAGAAAGAGCTGCGTGACAGGCTGTGACATGGTGACTGTCGTTTTGTAACAGTGGTACAATTATTAAATAATTTCCACGCGGACGAAACAATGAATTAATCTGTACTACAATGTCATCAATGACCATCGGTTCGTGAACGCTCTCCTACTCTTAGTACTTCAGTTTTACAAAAAAAAACTCGTTATTTCAGAAGCGTCTGAGCTTCACGAAATTTCCGATAAATTTAGTAATTAAAAGACACCAATATCCCACATCAAGAAAACCGTATTTTGGTACCAAACCAAAATAGTTTGCCTCAATTGGGATACAATGCAAGTAAAAGTGGTTTCAGTTTTTTTATCAGTAGTGTTACTGATTTCAGTTGCAGATAACCAACGAGCCTCACATTAGAACACCCACAGAGTTTACATACATTAAAACCATATACATTCCGTTACGTACAGTAAACAGCTAAAAGCTAAAGAGAAAAGCTGCTTTTCAAATCACGTTGGAGTGAATCTACTTTATATTAAGAATTATAGTTCACATCTCGTACAAAATAGTCCGCCAAGGCTGAAACGGATGCAGCATCTAAGATGAACAAACCAGTTCTATTAAAATTGTTGCTAAAGACAAAACGCCCATAGCTTTATGACCTAGTGATTCTACACAACCTGCGAAATGTGTGTTTGTCCTTAGGATAAGTAGTGTGTAAGCTTAGGGACTGATGACCTTAGCAGTTAAGTCCCATTAGATTTTTTATTTTTATTTTTTTTTTTTTTTTTGTCAATAAGTCGTCCAAGTGTGGATATTGCTTCAGAGGTTTCATTTCTGCGATTGCTTAAGAAATGTAACAGTCTCATTGAATACAAAACAAATGCCCTAAAACTCTGCGAGGTTTATGTGTAGGACCTTCGTTATTCTGTCGGATGCAACTGCCAGCAGCGAATATGCAATGAATACTCTTACTAAAGCTGTGACATTTTGACTCCTATGGCTCTATCTACACTGCGCAACACAAGTATCAATTTTTCGAGACCATGTAACTATCTCTCACTGCTACACCTTAAGTTCGAAATTTGTCTCGGAAGCGCCTATAACCATCCCCTAATGGTAGAAATCGCGGTGCCTCGTGACGTCATCCTCGCACTAGAGGACGCCTCAAACATTAGAGTACCAAAGCATTCGCGAAAAAGGTCAGAAGTTCTTGTAAAATGTATGATAACTTAGTGATGCCACATTGGCATTAAATTTCCCCACAGTTGTGCCTAATGGCACCGATGACGTGTCACGTGATGGAGAAGAGATCATACCCACTCTTACCCACATTTCGCCCCATCTTTTGACGTTTCTCAGATAGAGGTCACAGCGACGACGCGCAGCCTTGGTATCACTTGTTTTTCTTATGGGTGGACGATGAAAACATTTCAAATGCGCCGTCACACATAATCAATACGAAATGCCTCTCGAAGTGGTATGAAGGGCGTAAATTAAACTACCCCTTCTCTTGGGGCATTAATTCTCACATATTTCGCTGTCGGAAATGTCAGTTCGCAATGCGATGTAGAACAGGACGACCTTCGTGACAGCCTTCAACACTGCTGCCCCTCTCCCCCTCCCCCTCTCCCGGCCATTCAAGTCTTTATCTATGGTCATGTACCAGCAATCCCATTGATGTGTGTGCACCTCTTTTTAGTGTGATGTGACCGCATGTTTTGCTTTTTTCCACTGTGTGGAACCACTGGGGACCGTTTAAAGCCAGTCGAGTAAATTCGAACATGATCCGAAGCAGCAAAGGCTTTTCTGCTTTTTCTGCCCTCCTGTTCCTGTTTTTCCTCCCACCTCTGATGTGATCTCAGGGCGGGGCGTTGGGGGGAAGTGGCTGCGAAATTAACACATCCTTGAATAAAACGGCTTTAAAAGTGTCCCTGTACGGTAATAGCATTTACTAATTTCTAGGTTCCGGCGTAACAGGTATTCCTATCGACGTTCCTTGGGCTTTGCATTCGGCAAGCAGGCGACAGTTCAGTGACATAGTGCCACTCAGCTGAGTTCATCTCAAATGACTGCCTGTCACACCAGCGCCTACAAATCAGTGAATGACTCTGTACGGGGATATTTTAATGTGCCCAAAACATCGAGTATGTTGCCAAACTGGTGCGTCTTAGAGAGACATTTTACCATTTTATTTGCGCATGTGTCAATGTTCCCTCATCACGACGCAAGATGATACGAAATAGAAGGGCTGCAAAAGCATAAAAACCCTTTGCTCTTTTGAATCACGTTCACATTTCATCGAATAGTTTTAGACATTTCTTAGTGATTTCATCCTTACACTAGAGCAAAAACTGCGGTCATGCTATTTTTGAAGGAGTGTGGATCACTTTCAATGGGGTTGCAGGCCAGAGATGTCCCCTAGAGAATTGTTGAATCGTTCAGGGACTGTCAGAAGTGTGAAAGGTTGGCAAGAATGGAGTCATGTTGCTCACTGCACCGCGAACTGTCGTTCTGAACTGCGAAATGTATGCTAATCAATTCCACAAGTAAAAGGGTGGTTTCATTTAAGCTCTTTATGCCACTTCCTCAGTCGTTTTCGTGTCGATTCTGAGCGGCTGTGCGTCTGAAATGTTTTCCTTGGCCACCCGTAAGTAAACGGAGTGATTTGAACGCTGGGTGTCACTGCACTGACCTCCATTGCAGAGGCGTCAAGACAAGGGGTGAAATGTAAGGAACAGGTGGTGTGACAACCTTCCCAACATGTGACATCTTCACGGTGGCGTTGGGCAGAATTATGGCGAAATTTGATATCACGAACCCAACTTACACGTCACATCAACTTCTGAGCTCTGGCCTTTTTTTTCCGCATGTGTCGACATGTTGCTGTTTGAAGCGTCACCGAGCCCGAGGGTGACGTCACAGCACGCGACGCACTTACACCATTACAGACGAAGGTTGTTCCCAAATTGCAGACTTCAGCGCTACAATGGGAGACAATGATGGGGTTTCGGAAAAGTACAATTTAAAGGTATTGCTCAACGTGTAAAGTTGAATTTTCAGGTAAGTTACTGAATGATTGAAAATTCCATCGGCCTAAAGTTCGATTCTACCTTTTTTGTTACCCATAACTAAATCAGTCGTTTCCGAAACGTAGGTTGCGGTAATGGAGTGACAGGACAGCATTCGGAGAATGAGAGCATTCAAATTTCGAGAGAATTTTTGCTGAGTTAGGCTCCTTCAAAATTTTCGATTGTTTTTCAAGAGAAGAGCGTTTAACATCAATCGCCAATTCATGGGAAAAAGTAAAATAAAAATTTCAAGCAGGGGTCGTGATAAATTTCGGTGTTCGTTCTTCCGTCCGTATATACCGCGACAGAGTATTTTCTAAACATTGTGAAGTAGACGAAGAGTTGACAAAGTTCTTTTTTCCCGAAATATACTTTGAGAGATATAATCATGTGTAAAAAATAAGGACTGAAGTTATTAGAGAAGAAATCGAGTTGATACCGTGATATGTCCCTCTCCACTTGAATACAATACCTGCCACAAAGTAAATGAGCGAGGCATCCTCAAAACAAGCTGTCACGCATGTGACTCGTAACAAGAAGCACAATCAGTTTGCACAGACCGGTTTCTCGGAATTGTCTCGTCTGCTTCCGTTGTCAAAGAAACTGGAACGGCCGATGCTTTATTGCTGCACTCGTACAGAAGCAAAACAACATACAAAGAGCTCTGTGATGTTTTTCTGAGCGTCCTCTATGGCCATAAGCTGGACTGAAAACTTCTGATTTCACTTTTTCTCGAACATCTTGCTTCCCGATTTCTCTGGAAATATTTCTGAGGCAGTTCCAAATGATTATCTTATTCGGTATATAGTTAAGGTCACTTTATATAAATGGGTAGTAATAAACTGCTTAATACTTCGTCAACTTGGTCTCAGTTCTGAGGAGTCTCTGTTCGAGAACAGAGAGGGCTACTACATTCCGTTAATTCCTTGCCTCTTGGTTTGAAAATGAATTACGCTGCTGTATTTAAATACCTCTCGAATGAGGACACGTATAAGATTTGCACCAGGAATAACGAAACCCACAAACATGAGAACATAGCTAACCGTCCTTACAACATCACACTTTGCAGTGTTTTGCAGCTGGTAAGTACTGGAGGAATGCTGTCCGTACTCATCATATCAATGTACACTCCTGGAAATGAAAAAAAAAAAACACATTGACACCGGTGTGTCAGACCCACCATTCTTGCTCCGGACACTGCGAGAGGGCTGTACAAGCAATGATCACACGCACGGCACAGCGGACACACCAGGAACCACGGTGTTGGCCGTCGAATGGCGCTAGCTGCGCAGCATTTGTGCACCGCCGCCGTCAGTGTCAGCCAGTTTGCCGTGGCATACAGAGCTCCCTCGCAGTCTTTAACACTGGTAGCATGCCACGACAGCGTGGACGTGAACCGTATGTGCAGTTGACGGACTTTGAGGGAGGGCGTATAGTGGGCATGCGGGAGGCCGGGTGGACGTACCGCCGAATTGCTCAACACGTGGGGCGTGAGGTCTCCACAGTACATCGATGTTGTCGCCAGTGGTCGGCGGAAGGTGCACGTGCCCGTCGACCTGGGACCGGACCGCAGCGACGCACGGATGCACGCCAAGACCGTAGGATCCTTCGCAGTGCCGTAGGGGACCGCACCGCCACTTCCCAGCAAATTAGGGACACTGTTGCTCCTGGGGTATCGGCGAGGACCATTTGCAACCGTCTCCATGAAGCTGGGCTACGGTCCCGCACACCGTTAGGCCGTCTTCCGCTCACGCCCCAACATCGTGCAGCCCGCCTCCAGTGGTGTCGCGACAGGCGTGAATGGAGGGACGAATGGAGACGTGTCGTCTTCAGCGATGAGAGTCGCTTCTGCCTTGGTGCCAATGATGGTCGTATGCGTGTTTGGCGCCGTGCAGGTGAGCGCCACAATCAGGACTGCATATGACCGAGGCACACAGGGCCAACACCCGGCATCATGGTGTGGGGAGCGATCTCCTACACTGGCCGTACACCTCTGGTGATCGTCGAGGGGACACTGAATAGTGCACGGTACATCCAAACCGTCATCGTACCCATCGTTCTACCATTCTTAGACCGGCAAGGTAACTTGCTGTTCCAACAGGACAATGCACGTCCGCATATATCCCGTGCCACCCAACGTGCTCTAGAAGGTGTAAGTCAACTATCCTGGCCAGCAAGATCTCCGGATCTGTCCCTCATTGAGCATGTTTGGGACTGGATGAAGCGTCGTCTCACGCGGTCTGTACGTCCAGCACGAACGCTGGTCCAACTGAGGCGCCAGGTGGAAATGGCATGGCAAGCCGTTCCACAGGACTACATCCAGCATCTCTACGATCGTCTCCATGGGAGAATAGCAGCCTGCATTGCTGCTAAAGGTGGATATACACTGTACTAGTGCCGACATTGTGCATCCTCTGTTGCCTGTGTCTATGTGCCTGTGGTTCTGTCAGTGTGATCATGTGATGTACCTGACCCCAGGAATGTGTCAATAAAGTTTCCCCTTCCTGGGACAATGAATTCACGGTGTTCTTATTTCAATTTCCAGGAGTGTAATTGGAATACTACATCCACTGCGCAACACGGGTAAAATATCAGATTTTCAAACCCCATAAACGTATCCCATTAAAAAGCGAAAGTTTGAAATTAGGCTCAAAGGTGCCTAAAGCACTCCCCTGTAATGATGCAAATGCTTTTGACCCTGCAACGCCACCCGCGGACTCAGACAGCATGCGCATAAAAGGTCAGAGCTCAGTTCACGTGGGCTGTAAAATGTGTACCAAATTTCACCAAAATTCTGCTCAACACCACTGTGAATATATCACACGACGGAAAGGATATTACAGCAAGTCTTGCCATCATTAAGGAGCTTCGTTTGACGCTTGTGCGATAGAGGTCAGAACTGCGACGCCTGGCGTTGAAATCACATAATACTGTTATGGGCGGACTAGGGGAATATTTCAGATACACCATCGCTAAGATTCGACACGAAAGGCTTCAGGAGGTAGCATAAAGGGTGTCAATAAAACCTTTCTTTCCATAGCAGCGTTCATTTCGCGATCGAAAACGACCGTTTTCAGTCCTATGTACAACAGGGTGATGTTCTTCAAAAATTTCGCCTCTACTGACATCCCCAGTTGACTCAAACATCTTCTAAGGACATTACGGAGCTGCAGCTCCACTGAATGTGATCTGAACCCTTTGAAGTTTAGCGTGAGGTAAGTTTTGCTTTGGTATACAGGGTGGAGCCACGTGGAACCGTTCAAAACAATTCGTCAAAATTTGAACATAATCCAAAGCTGGAAAGGGTGCTTATGATTTTTAATCCCCCTTCCTGCCCTCCTGTGCTCTGTGTATGTGTGGTCACACAAGTGTTCTGCGCGCGGTCCCCTACATACAGTGTGTTCGAAAATCCCCTTACAAACTTCTCAAATTTGTAGACGGGAGGGCGTACATAACACTTTGACTAGGAATTCACGTACGGAAACTTACGGTTTCAATTCAGATGGTTAATTTATCCACTTCTGCTTGAGGAATTAGGCGTAACACAGTACAATTCGAAAAGACACATAACCAAACTTCCAGTTACACTTAAACACATTTGTTTGCATTGCCACCTAAACACTAAGTGTTTACATATTTCCAAAACATGAAGTAACCCAACATACTGAACAGTCCTGAAGCATTACAACAGCAGTTCGAGGTGGTGACCACCATCGTAGTAACAGACAATGCATCTACGAAGCATGTTCTGGTACACATCCGCTATCCCATCTAGTTTCTCTTCAATTTCTAGTGCTTTCACCAGCAGATATTACTCTGTCTCTACAGGACTCTCGTAGCTTAAACATCGCATAAATTGTGATAAATAGATGTTCCGTTATGTTTCGTTTCGAACTGTTAGACCCAAAGACACTGGCGCATCTGAATAATATCGTGTAGGTTCCCCACGAGCACATAGAAGTGCCGCAACACAACATGCCATGCTCTCCACTAATGTCTGAAGTAATGCTGGAGGGAATAGACACCATCAGTCCTGCAGGGCTATCCATAAGAGGGGGTGGAGATCCCTTCTGAACAGCACGTTGCAGGGCATCACTGATTTGCTCAATAATGTTCATGTCCGCAGAGTTTGGTAGCCAGCGGAAGTGTTTAAACTGAGAAGATTATTTCTGGAGTCACTCTTTAGCAATTCTGGACGTGTGCGGTGTCGCACTGTCCTGCTGGAATTGCCCAAGTTCGTCGTAATGCACCATGGATATGAATCGATACAGGTGATCACAGAGGAAGCTTACGTAGATATCACCTGTCAGCGTCATATCTAGACTATCAGACGTCCCATATCACTCCAACTCCACACGCTCCACACCATTACAAAGCCTCCACCACCTTGAACAGTCCCCTGCTGACATGGAGGGTCCGTGGTTTCATGAGGTTGGCTCCATACCCGTACACGTATATCCGCTCGATAGAATTAGAAACGAGTCTCGAGCGACCAGTAGTAGATAAAAAATGTAACTTATGGCTCATTTTTCATTTTCTAGTGTAAATAACTAGTTTCACTCGTCGTTTCACTATAAAATGAAAACGTATCCAGAACCTACATTTTTTTATCTACTATAATTCATTTGTCAGATCTAAATCACTCAATTTCATTTAAATTACTAGAAAAATTCATAAAAAAGAATATTTTTCCTATCACATTCACCAATTTCCAAATAATTATTTTTTCCATACAAAAGCTGAGTATAAGAAAATAAAATGTAATATTTTTTTACAAAAGGTAAATGTAAGAGCAGTTAAAATGCGTTTTGGTAAATGTAAAAAGTGTCTTTAATGTTTCCATGGTGTACGAGCATGCACCCTGGAATTATATACTGAATTTGTAGGGTTCTGCTTCGAGAACCATGGAATAATAAACTCATTGTCAAAAAGTCGAAAATTTTCACATTGTGAATTCAGCATCATGAAATTCATTATTTCTATTTCTAAGTTTCTTCATTCCTTCATATTTCCTTTTGATCTGTTCATGGTGGATATTCGAAATTAAGGCCGACAGAACTTGCTGTATGTTAATGAATATAATAGTCTCCAAAAGTATAAGAATGACGAATGAAATGGCCATCCTCTGCAGAATAAATGTGGTAAACGTTATGTCCTAACTAACTAAATAACAGAAGGAACCATTCATTTTTTGTAGTCTCCTTAGTGATGTAGACAAATACATCTGTTTCTGAACGTGCAATATCTCTAGCAAAAATTAGTTTTTCATTTATTTTAATTATAACATTTTAGCATTTTATAACGTGTTCCAGAGATTAAATATTTAATACTTGCAAATATTATTAATAATAAATTGAATTTAGTTAAAATACTTAAAAGTTATAATATTATTTTACTTCTCTTCAAAATCGCAGTGAATGCACTCAAATATCCTGAAAATTGTATACATTTAGATAGTCCCAAAGTCAAGACTACAAAATTTCCCAAGAACGAGAATTTAATCCAACGACAGACTGTTTAGAATTAGTAAAATTACAAACGCCAAACGTTTGACTGCCTGTGATAATATAGATTTTATTAACCATAACCATAATTATAAAGGTATTATGGACATTGCTATGAACGACATGTAAATATGAAATTCCTGAGTCTAGGGATTTAGACCCAACATTTTTAAAGAAATTCAAAGGACATTTACTATATTCTCTTAACAATTTGTGGTAATAAATGGAAGAAGACAGAAATGTTAAAACTATAGATCAGTTTTTCAAGAATAAAATGCATAACCAAGATATGAAAGAAAAATTAAATAGTGTTTTGGTGAATAATACCAAATGGAATGTTTTGATGTAATTGTACTTAATAATGGTTGTGCAAAAATTACATTTAACAGTAAGGAAAAGGATGCTTTTGCAGAATTAAAAGTTTTAAATATATGTAATGGAAAAAAGATATAAAAAAGAATCGTAAGGATATTAGTAAATGTTATTTGAATTCTAGTGAAGAACGCGAAACAGATAGTGATAGATATTTTAAAGTCGATTTTCCAGAAGGAGAAGCTGTAAAAGAGAACAATGGTGTTCGAATTAGTGAAGATGAATTTAATGTTTATTTGTTTTTTTTTTGTTTGTTTAAGATCAATAGTGATTAAACTTTTAACCCTGAATTTCTGAAATAACTTTCCTTAAGAACAAATAATGGGGATGTTAATCGTGAAACACACAAATATTCAACAAAGAATTGCAGCAGCCATAAAAATCGACTGGTAAGAAATAAACTCGAAACAGAGATAATTTTATTAATAATACATTTCTTTACTGGAATAGAGACGAAATTAATCAACTTAAAAATTTAGATAAAGTAATCAAACTCAAAAAAAGATAAAATTAACAAATATTTTTCTGTAGAACGATGATCGATTCTATTCGAAATGACAACAAAACTACCAAACAAAATTTCAACGAACCACAAACAAATGTTAAACGAACGTTAGACATTAAAATTTATGTTAATTATATTTATACTTTCCCACATTTGTAACAGACTGCCGTTCATCTTACCCAACAGAATTTCTATCCAAATCATATAGCATACTCTTAAAATGAAAGACGATACCTTCCCGTTGACTACAGTGGGTTCAGCGAACAGCTGTAGATTTCTTCCTTCTCACGTTAATTGCTATCTTCAACAAAAGTGAAGAAAAATTGCAGTTGATGTTGAATGCAATCAACAATCTAGCGAGTAGAGAGTATGGACTGAGAGTAAACCAGAGAAAGAGGAAGATAATGGGGAGTAGCCAAAATGAGATAAACGATAAAATTCTATAATATACTAAACAAAACCCGTCAATATTCATCTTGTAATATTATTAATTTTATAAATCTCAGTTTCTATGATGTTATAATGATGTCAAAGGCAACGGGAAGGAAAAATTCTAATTTCTCGACTTACCATATAGGTTAGCGAACGTCTTGTCACAGCTACAGTATATCATTGCGTTTAATGCGAAAAAGAGAAGTTGTGAGAAGTGTCATTATATAATTAGAGTGATACGTACAAAGATAAGATAGTGACGTGCAAAACTCAAGGACAAACCTAACATTCGTATGATATGTCACTGCCGAGTAGCATCATACCTGGATGACTCTTGGGCCATACATAGAAAGAACTGCTGCACTACAGTACATAACGTGAGTGACGAAACATCGCAATGCGATGAAGAGAATTGTCACTTTTATTCAAAGACAATAATTACACTGACGTCTCCCCGATTTATATGGTTCCTTGAACATTATAAAAGGCAGGTTACGGTTCTTAGTAGGATATATGAGCACTAAAAACGGTAGTGAATTCTATGCAAAGTGCTTTCATGCTGGCCACAAAGTTGGCAAGAAGCTGTTGTAGTATGGGGCCCCATTCCTCCATCAGTGCAGTTGCCGACTGCTGGGTGATCGTAGATGCATGTGGATATGCTATAATGGGTCTCTCTTACTCATCACACACCTGGTCAATGGATTCAAGTCTGAGCAACGGACAGGTCAGTCTATTCGAAGAATATCTTATAGCTACAAGAGCGCCTCCACCTGCACTGTTCTATGCGTTGTACATTGTTATGCACAAAAATGAAGTCAGGGCCGAACACAACCCGGAAAAGAGATACACATCAGAAATAACATTGACCAGTGACTGTACCAAAGTTTGGAAGTCTGTATACCCAAGCCACGTTATGCTTCCCCTGAACAAAAAATTCATGTTCAGCAATGTTTCTGGGTACATTATGTGTTCGCATCGTTCGCTACATGAAGCTACGTCCAGAATCACTATTTAGACTTAATATGGTCTCTTATGAGAAGAGCACACGATTCCACTTCTCGATGTTCCAGTCCCTATGCTCTTGGCACCACCGTGAACGATGCTGCCCATGTGCGGGTGTGATCGTAACACAGTGTGCTGGTTGCTGGTTGTCATTTAAAGAACCACCCCATGCAGTAGGAGCGCACTATAGAGTGTGAGGTTCTGTGCCTTGCAGTCCTGTTAAATGAGGTTGCAAGCTCTTTGACGTGGATTTCTTCTTGCATTTTCTACAATATAGTCATCATCTGATGCACAAGGTGGTCGTGTTCGACCATCTCTTCTTTTTAGAGCAGCAGTGCCTTTGGTTCGGAGCACGCCTCATGCACGTGAAATAACGTTGTGAGCAATATCAAACTCATGGACTACGTTCACCACCCTTCGTCGTTGCTCTAGTTTCGTGATTAGTCTTCCCCGTATAAAGTCATCCAAAGGTGTCTCTGGGCTATGTTCCAATAAAGAACACTCCACTGTGCTCCAGATTGATACACGCTGTCTTTTTCCGGTCCTTCAACTGCCTCGTATTGCGCTACCAGCAGCATGTGCGCGGTAGTCTCGATGACCTCTAGGCTTGTGACGTCCAACTTTCTGTGCACGACTGGGAGGCCTCTGTGAACAGCTCCGGCAGATACATTCATTTTCTTTGAAGAGGTAATATGTTATGATACTTTATGTAGCTCTTTTAGTTAAGGAAGAAACTATCACCTCATTTCAAGTGACCGATTTTTTGGAAATAAATGTACTGTTAACTTGAACGAATCAACGTGTGCTAAAATGTGGTTTGGAGGTCATTAAATGGTTGGTTGTAGTAGATGACACCAGAAGCGTGAATGTATATCTGGCAAAGAGAAACTGGAAAAGGGAGGACCTCTACTGATACGTTTCGTACTTTTGATGTTGTGCCACATAGAAGCACAGCAATGTTAAAAGAATGAGCAAATAGAACGCCCTCGAAGGGATAATTTCGCTATAACACTGTTTCAGTAACTACGAAAGAGCCAACAACCTAACCATAAATCACAAGTAACTTTCGTGGAAACAAATAGTGGAGCAAATAGAAATGTAATAAAGGAAATTAGACCTGCTACTAAATAGTACTTACGTGACAGAAATGTAAATGAAAAATTTCTATACTAATTTTCCTGAATACATATCAAGTTAATTGCAGAGTATCAAAAGTCATATTTATTCATTACATTAACAGTACACTCTCAAACTAAATCGCTTAAAGTTGCGATCGTGTAGCTGCCCAACTCTTAAAATCCGTGAATTTTTTCCTTTCGACTTTGCCTCCTCTATTCATATAAAAATTAGCGACTACCAAGTCTTCGAATTGCCTTGCTCCTTTTAATAGTGACCAAGTTCCATCAGTAATATCTGTACCTGTTCCTCCAGTCGGGTCCCTGAAATGAGCCGGCAGCGGTGGCCGTGCGGTTCTAGGCGCTGCAGTCCGGAACCGCGGGACTGCTACGGGCGCAGGTTCGAATCCTGCCTCGGGCATGGATGTGTGTGATGTCCTTAGGTTAGTTAGGTTTAAGTAGTTCTAAGTTCTAGGGGACTGATGACATAAGATGTTAAGTCCCATAGTGCTCAGAGCCGGCCAGCCCTGACATGAAGTCTGTGATTTACAGAGTGATGTTTAAATCCTTTATCTAATATCATTTGTACGAAGTGAGACAATGAGACACTGTATTTGTCCTACTCAACACACTTTCTTTTCTTGCAGAAATAATAAACAGCCAATCAGTTGCAGAAACAGAGATATTTCCTTCTGAAGAAGACGTTTCTATAACTGTTGAGACGTGGTAAAGTGGTTTTAATAAATGTTCCATTTTGCAACTGATTGGCTTTTTATTATTTATTCAAGAATACTTCTACATCTACATTCATACTCCGCAAGCCATCTGACGGTGTGTGGCGGAGGGTACCTTGAGTACCTCTATCGGTTCTCGTTTCTATTCCAGTCTCGTATTGTTCATGGAAAGTACGATTGTCGGTATGTCTCTGTGTGGGCTCTAATCTCTCTGATTTTATCCTCATGGTCTCTTCGCGAGATATACGTAGGAGGGAGCAATATACTGCTTGACTCCTCGGTGAATGTATGTTCTCGAAACTTCAACAAAAGCCCGTACCGAGCTATTGAGCGTCTCTCCTGCAGAGTCTTCCACTGGAGTTATCTATCATCTCCGTAACGCTTTAACGATTACTAAATGATCCTGTAACGAAGCGCGCTGCTCTCCGTTGGATCTTCTCTATCTCTTCTATCAATCCTATCTGGTAAAGATCCCACACTGCTGAGCAGTATTCAAGCAGTGGGCGAACAAGTGTACTGTAACCTACTTACTTTGTTTTCGGATAGCATTTCCTTAGGATTCTTCCAATGAATCTCAGTCTGGCATCTGCTCTACCGACGATCAACTTTATATGACCTTTCCATTTTAAATCACTCCTAATGCGTACTCCCATATAATTTATGGAATTAACTGCTTCCAGATGCTGACCTGCTATATTGTAGCTAAATGATAAGGGATCTTTCTTTCTATGTATTCGCAGCACATTACACTTGTCTACATAGAGATTCAATTGGCATTCCCTACACCACGCATCAATTCGCTGCAGATCCTCCTGCATTTCAGTACAATTTTCCATTGTTACAACCTCTCGATATACCACAGCATCATCCACAAAAAGCCTCAGTGAACTTCCGATGTCATCCACAAGGTCATTTATGTATATTGTGAACAGCAACGGTCCTACAACACTCCTCTGCGACACTCCTGAAATCACTCTTACTTCTGAAGACTTCTCTCCATTGAGAATGACATGCTGTGTTCTGTTATCTAGAAACTCTTCAATCCAATCACACAATTGGTCTGATAGTCCATATGCTCTTACTTTGTTCATTAAACGACTGTGGGGTACTGTATCGTACGCCTTGCGGACGTCAAGAAACACGGCATCTACCTGGGAACCCGTGTCTATGGCCCTCTGAGTCTCGTGGACGAATAGCGCTAGCTGGAATTCACACGATCGTTTTTTTCGAAACCCATGCTGATTCCTACAGAGTAGATTTCTAGTCTCCAGAAAAGTCATGATGCTCGAACATAATATGTGTTCCACAATTCTACAACTGATAGACGATGGAGATATACACTCCTGGAAATGGAAAAAAGAACACATTGACACCGGTGTGTCAGACCCACCATACTGGCTCCGGACACTGCGAGAGGGCTGTACAAGCAATGATCACACGCACGGCACAGCGGACACACCAGGAACCGCGGTGTTGGCCGTCGAATGGCGCTAGCTGCGCAGCATTTGTGTACTGCCGCCGTCAGTGTCAGCCATTTTGCCGTGGCATACGGAGCTCCATCGCAGTTTTTAACACTGGTAGCATGCCGCGACAGCGTGGACGTGAACCGTATGTGCAGTTGACGGACTTTGAGCGAGGGCGTATAGTGGGCATGCAGGAGGCTGGGTGGACGTACCGCCGAATTGCTCAACACGTGGGGCGTGAGATCTCCACAGTACATCGATGTTGTCGCCAGTGGTCGGCGTAAGGTGCACGTGCCCGTCGACCTGGGACCGGACCGCAGCGACGCACGGATGCACGCCAAGACCGTAGGATCCTACGCAGTGCCGTAGCGGACCGCACCGCCACTTCCCAGCAAATTAGGGACACTGTTGCTCTTGGGGTATCGGCGAGGACCATTCGAAAGCCTCTCCATGAAGCTGGGCTACGGTCCCGCACACCGTTAGGCCGTCTTCCGCTCACGCCCCAACATCGTGCAGCCCGCCTCCAGTGGTGTCGCGACAGGCGTGAATGGAGGGACGAATGGAGACGTGTCGTCTTCAGCGATGAGAGTCGCTTCTGCCTTGGTGCCAATGATGGTCGTATGTGTGTTTGGCACCGTGCAGGTGAGCGCCACAATCAGGACTGCATAGACCGAGGCACACAGGGCCAACACCCGGCATCATGGTGTGGGGAGCGATCTCCTACACTGGCCGTACACCTCTGGTGATCGTCGAGGGGACACTGAATAGTGCACGGTACATCCAAACCGTCATCGAACCCATCTTTCGACCATTCCTAGACCCGCAAGTGAACTTACTGTTCCAACAGGACAATGCACGTCCGCATGTATCCCGTGCCACCCAACGTGCTCTAGAAGGTGTAAGTCAACTATCCTAGCCAGCAAGATCTCCGAATCTGTCCCCCATTGAGCATGTTTGGGACTGGATGAAGCGTCGTCTCACGCGGTCTGCATGTCCAGCACGAACGCTGGTCCAGCTGAAGCGCCAGGTGGAAATGGCATGGCAAGCCGTTCCACAGGACTACATCCAGCATCTCTACGATCGTCTCCATGGGAGAATAGCAGCCTGCATTGCTGCTAAAGGTGGATATACACTGTACTAGTGCCGACATTGTGCATGCTCTGTTGCCTGTGTCTATGTGCCTGTGGTTCTGTCAGTGTGATCATGTGATGTATCTTACCCGAGGAATGTGTCAATAAAGTTTCCCCTTCCTGGGACAATGAATTCACGGTGTTCTTATTTCAATTTCCATGAGTGTAGGTCTACAGTTCTGCACATCTGTGCGACGTCCCTTCTTGAAAACGGGGATGACCTGTGCCCTTTTCCAATCCTTTGGAACGCTACGCTCTTCTAGAGACCTACGGTACACCGCTGCAAGAAGGGGGCAAGTTCCTTCGCGTACTCTGTGTAAAATCGATCTGGTATCCTATCAGGTCCAGCGGCCTTTCCTCTATTGAGCGAATTTAATTGTTTTTCTATCCCTCTGTCGTCTATTTCGATATCTACCATTTTGTCATCTATGCGACAATCTACAGAAGGAACTACACTGCGGTCTTTCTCTGTGAAACAGCTTTTGAAAAAGACATTTAGTTTTTCGGCCTTTAGTCTGTCATCATCTGTTTCAGTACCATTTTGGTCACAGAGTGTGTGGACATTTTGTTTTGATCCACCTACCACTTTGACATAAGACCAAAATTTCTTAGAATTTTCTGCCAAGTCAGTACACAGACTTTTACTTTCGAATTCATTGAACGCCTCTCGCATAGCCCTCCTCACACTACATTTCGCTTCCCGTAAATTTTGTTTGTCTGCAAGGCTTTGGCTATGTTTGTGTTTGCTGTGAAGTTCTCTTTGCTTCCGTAGCGGTTTTCTAACTCGGTTGTTGTACCTTCATCCTACGGCTGCTGCTGCAGCCATGTTCAAAATTTTAATATTTTCTTTTACTGTGTCCAACATACAACACGAAAAATAACACAAAAAAGAAAAAAAACACTTACCAGTGGCTTCTTAAATGACACCGAATATCCACTCACCCTGTTGCATTTCCTCTTCCAAATTCTCTTTCCTCCAACTCGGCTTCACCATTTTTAAAAATTACATCTTTTCTACAAATTTTTCAGTTTTCTGCGGTCAGCTGTATTAATCACAGACCGTCGTACCCTACTCATCCACCAGTACTTTCCTACTGAAGACCGTCTCAAATTCCGTAAACCTTTCAAGGTGCGTAAAGTAACACTCCAGAGTGTGAAGATCGCATGCAGAAAAGTGACAGCAGATAGCCGTGAAGAACAGCAGCCTGACCCAACAGTGCAACTGGCGGGCACTGACTTTCCACGGGGGCACTGGACTGCACTGAACAGATTGCGATCCTGATTTGGACGATACAGACAAATTAATGGTGAAGTGAGGACCCAGCGAAAATCCCAAGCGTGACTGCGAAACGGAGCACACTTTGGCCCATATCTTAAATTGTGATGTGTATCCAGAATGAGAGTTTCACTCTGCAGCGGGGTGTGCGCTGATATGAAACTACCTGGCAGATTAAAACTGGGTGCCCGACCGGGACTCGAACTCGGGACCTTTGCCTTTCGCGGGCAAGTGCTCTACCATCTGAGTTACCGAAGCACAACTCACGCCCGCTCCTCACAGCTTTACTTCTGCCAGTATCTCGTCTCCTACCTTCCAAACTTTACAGAAGCTCTTCTGCGAACCTTGCAGAACTAGCACTCCTGAAAGAAAGGATACTGCGGAGACATGGCTTAGCCACAGCCTGGGGGATGTTTCCAAAATGAGATTTTCACTGTGGTTCGCAGAAGAGCTTCTGTAAAGTTTAGAAGGTAGGAGACGAGATACTGGCAGAAGTAAAGCTGTGAGGAGCGGGCGTGAGTCGTGCTTCGGTAGCTCAATGGTAGAGCACTTACGGCGGAAGGCAAAGGTCCCGAATTCGAGTCTCGGTCGGGCACACAGTTTTAATCTGCCAGGAAGTTTTGTGATGTGTATGTATCTCCTGACGGATGTCTTAACGATAACATCAAAGGTTGGCTACAGAATTCCATCTGTAAGGGAGCTGTTTAGGTTTTTTAATTGGTAACGCCGCCGCCACGTAGCGCGCTGTATGAAAATCACTGGCTGTGCCATGTGCAGTCTGTGGCTGGTTTGCATTGTTGTCTGCCATTGTAGCGTTGGGCAGCGGCAGCTGGATGCTAAAAGCGCGTAGCGTTGCGTAGTTGGAGGTGAGCCGCCAGCAGTGGTGGACGTGGGGAGAGAGATGGCGCAGTTTTTAAATTTGTAAGAATTGGTGTCATGAACTGATTTATATATGTATATATATTATGACTATTAAGGTAAATACATTGTTTGTTCTCTATTAAAATCTTTCATTTGCTTACTGTGCCTATCAGTAGTTAGTGACTTCCGTAGTTTGAATCTTTTAGTAAGCTGGCAGTAGTGGCGCACGCTGTATAGCAGTAGTTCGAGTAACGAAGATTTTTGTGAGGTAAGTGATTTGTGAAACATATAGGTTAATGTTAGTCAGGGCCATCTTTCGTAGGGATTTTTGCAAGTCAGATTGCGTTGCGCTAAAAAAATATTGTGTGTCAGTTTAAGCACAGTCATGTATAAATTTTTCTAAAGGCACGTTTCACATCTTTATGTTGTAATATTAGATATTTTTGTGCCTTGTTGTTTTTTGAAGAGTTTGGAACTTATATTCTTTAGTCTGAGTATCGAGTGCAAAATAAAGAAGAAATTAAAACTTCTTTTCAGTACTCCTTCCAAACAACTACGCATTCTTTCCCAAGTTGTACCCCGTAAGAAATATATTTAAAGCTAAATAGAGAGAACCTAAAGTACATTAGTCATAAGATGGTAGTTGTTTGTTAGTTTGCTACCCGTAAAACCAGCAAGCTTTCCTCATTTAACATTTTATTTGTCGTGTAAATTGTTTCCTTTTATGCGATACTGCCATATAGTACCCTCATTTAGATTTATTTTCTTCTTCGGTACCATCTTCACTTACTGGACACATCACACCTTCTCTCTTCGCGATGAAACCACTAGGAATGCACCAGTGTAGGATTTGCTTCTCGTCTTTTAAACTATACAAAATCTCCAAATAAGTTTTCTGGCTCATTTCAGCTACTCAATACAGGTACTCATTTCACGGTCAAACCGACCACTCTTTGAACAGCGGCCAGACTACTCACTTGTCGGTAGTGGCCAAAGAGAGCACAATTAACGCAACAGAAAGAAAACAAAATTTAGGCCCTGTACCTCCCACTAATCAGTTACAAACTATACGACACAAAGTGTATGTTCTATTTCGGTAACACATTATTGTCAAGATATAGTGTACTTTAACAGAATGAAATTACAAACCGAAACAAAATGAGCAGTTTACGATGATATACTCGTATGTTATTCACGGGTGAAACGTCAGTCCACATTCAGGAGGAAAGACAAATTTTATTCTCTGCTGTCGGTTTAGAAATGACTAATGGAGTATCAAATGTAATATTTTAGGACAAGCATCTGAACATGTTTTAAATAGCATACTTTTTGTTTAACATGTAACCTGCCCACATAATCTAGACCTCAGGCTAAAGTACAACCAGTCTCTCATAGCAACCAGATATTTTGCTTTATCACTCATTGGCTCGAACAACTCACAACCAAACTATCACATGTGAACAAAATTCCTAATATAAGCAGTGAGTAGAGTGATGACTCAAAAAGGAAAGAAAATAATGACACATAAAAAGACTGTTCATGTGGCACAGAGTGAGCCTTGAGCATGCGCTGGTGAAGTATCAGTGCAGCAGTAGTGCAGCAGAAGTGCAGTAGGGAGTAGCATATTTAGCTTTCATGTTTTTTTGTAGTTTGACTCTTAATTTCTTTCCGAGTGTATGTGCGCTTGCATATTTAATTGCATAAAATCCTTGCGTATTCTCGTATTTGAGAGGAGTTCTATTGCTTATTGATAGCTGTAACGTATAAATTCGCAGAGACGTTAGTCAGTTCTTTGTTTTGGACAGCCAGTGCTTTCTGTTTATTTCGTAGAATCAGTTAGCTTCAGACAGAGGCCAGTGCAGTTTTTTCATCTGTGCTTGCAGAGTGACGTGTGTGAGCAGCAGTAGCAGAAACTAGTTGTATATTCAGTTATTCGTATTACTTCCGCAGGTTAAATTCAAATTCCTTTGTGTTTGTGTGCTTGCGTGGTAAAATTTTTCGGATCTTTGCGTATTTTCGAATTAGAAAGGGGTAGTATCAAATTTTAATAACGGCAGAGTGTAACATCGCGTGGGCAGTCGTCATTTGTACTAAGACAGGGGTAGGATCGCATTGTAATATCTGTATAGTGACATAGTCGTAGTCATTTGATTGCTTGGTTCGTAAGTAATTGTTCAGATATCACAGCTCAATCTGGCGCTGGTGACGCAACTGTGCAGTCGCATATTGCTGTTTTATTTGTCGCAACTCTATACGTCCAGGTATTAGCAGTAGGATGGATAGGATGTGTGCGGGCTGTGTGCGGGCGCAGGAGGAACTGGCCGCGGTTCGCGAGTAGCTGAACGTGCTGTTGGCCACCGTCAGCCGCCTTCAGGCTGCTGCCTCGAGGTGCAGCGACGGCGGAAGGTCTGGCGCCAATGTGGAGGCTGGCCGGCTGGCCTCGCCCGTTCGCCCTGTCAGTGGGCAGGTGGCCGCTCCTTCAGCAGGGCCCGAGCAGGCACATGGGGACAAAGGCTCGCTTGTTATTGGGAGCTCCAAAGTTAGGCGGGTGATGGAGCCCCTCGAAAATAGCGTACAGGGCTGGAAAGAATTCCAACGTGCACGCGGTGTGTCTGCCGGGGGGCCTCATCCAAGACGTGGAGGCGGCCTTGTCTGCAGCTATCGAGCGTACGGGGTGCAGTCATCTGCAAGTAGTTGCTCACGTCGGCACTAATGACGCCAGTCGCTTGGGTTCTGAGGCGATCCTCAGTTCGTATGGGCGGCTGGCGGATTTGGTGAAGACCGCTGGCCTCGCGGGGTGCAAGCAGAGCTCTCCATTTGCAGCATCGTTCCCAGAGTGGATCGGGGTCCTTTGGTTTGGAGCCGAGTGGAGGGTCTCAACCAGAGGCTTCGTCGACTCTGTGACGGCGTTGGCTGCAGATTTCTAGACTTGCGCTATTGGGTGGGGAATTGTAGGACGCCCCTAGATAGATCAGGGGTTCACTACACAAAGGAAGCAGCTACTCGGGTTGCAGAGTACTTGTGGCGTACACATGGTTTTTTTTTTTTTTTTTTTTTTGGCTAGGCAGTAGTGCGACGTGACCTGATAAACACTCACCAGTCGACGTGCAGGCAGGGAAATTAGGACGCACTCAGTGTAAAGACATTTCATCTATCAAGATATTAGCAGTAAATTTTCAGAGAGTTCGGAATAAAGTTCCTGGATTTACTGCATTCCAGAAAGCGTGTGGCACGCAAATTGTTTTCGGGATTGAGACCTGGCTGAACCTGGAGATAGTAAGTTCTGAAATATTTATTGAGGGTTGGAGCGTGTATCGGAAAAACAGATTAGACATCGTAGGAGGTGGTGTCTTCACTGCAGTTGACAAAAATATTATGTCTACTGAGGTCGAAGTAGAGTGTGATTTTTAAGTTATCTGGACACGTTTAACAGGGCTACGAGAAAGAAAGTTAATTGTTGGGTGTTATTACCGGCCACCAGGTTCCACCGTGACAGTTGTAGAATCATTCAAAGGGAGTCCACACTCTGTGTCGCAGAAGTACCCGGATCATGCTATATTACTTGGAGGGGACTTCAACCTACCTATTATAGTCTGGGATGTCTATGGATTCATTACAGGTAGTACAGACAAGCCGTCGTGTGGATTACGTTTGAACACATTATCCGAAAACTCTCTTGAGCAGCTAAATCGACAGCCAACGCGTAATGGATATATTGTAGATCTGGTAGCCACGAACAGACCAGACCTCATCAACGGTATCAGTGTTGAGACAGCGATTACTGATCATGATGTCATTACGACTGTGGTTACGAAAGTTAAAAAGACGGTCTAGAAGGCTAGGAGAGTATTCTTACTAACAAGAGAAGATAAGCAGTTGTTAGCATCCCACTTAGAAAATGAATCGACTTCATTTACTTCCGGTACGATGGACGTGGAAGAATTATGGGCAAATTTTAAAGACATTATAAATCACGAGTTGGGTAGGTTTGGGCCGAAAAAGTGGGTTATGCACAGAAAAGACCCACCGTGGTTCAACAGCGCAATTCGGAGAACGCCCAGGAAGCAAAGACAGTTGCACTCGCGGTACAAGAAAGATCGGGAGAATGAGGACGAAAAAGTTAGTAGAGATTCGTGCTGCTGTAAAAAGAGCGATGAGTGAACCATTCAACCACTACTACTGTCATACCTTAGCAAAAGTTCTTACTGAAAACCCAAGGAAATTCTGGTCTTACGTAAAATCGGTAACCGGGTCGAAGGCTTCCATCCAGTCACTCACTGATCAGTCTGGCCTGGCAACGGAAGACAGCAAAACGAAAACTGAAAATTTAAATTTAGCATTTGAGAAATCTTTCATGCAGGAGTATCATACAAACATACCGCCGTTTGAGTCTCGTACAGATTCCCGTATGGAGGACATAGACATCCCTGCGGTTGTGAAGCAGCTGAATGGGTTGAAAATAAATAAATCGCCATGTATTGATGGGATTCCAATTTGGTTTTACAGAGAGTACTCTACTGCATTGGCTCCTTACTTAGCTTGCATTTATCGCGAATCTCTTTCCCAACGCAAAGTCCCGAGCTACTGGAGAAAAGCGCACGTGACGCCTGTATATAAGAAAGGTAGAAGGACGGATCCTCAAAATTACAAAACAATATCCTTAACATCGGTTTGTTGCAGGATTCTCGAACATATTCTCAGGTCGAATATAATGAATTTCCTTGAGACAGAGAAGTTGCTGTCCATTTATCAGCACGGCTTTAGAAAGCATCGCTCCTGCGAGAAGGAAACCGTCCTTTTTTCACATGACATCTTGCGAACCATGGATGAAGGGTATCAGACGGATGGCATATTCCTTGACTGCCTGAAAGCGTTGGACTCGGTGCCCCACTGCAGACTCCTAACCAAGGTACTAGCATATGGGATTGGTTCCCAAATATGTGAATGGTTTGAAGACTTCTTAAGTAATAGAACCCAGAACGTTGTCCTCGATGGTGAGTGTTCATCGGAGGTGAGGGTATCATCTGGAGTGCCGCAGGGAAGTGTGGTAAGTCCGCTGTTGTTTTCTATCTACACAAATGGTCTTTTGGATAGGGTGGATAGCAATGTGCGGCTGTTTGTTGTTGATGCTTTGGTGTACGGGAAGTTGTCGTCGTTGAGTGACTGTAGGAGGATAGAAGATGACTTGGAGAGGATTTGCGACTGGTGTAAAGAATGGCAGCTAACTCTATATAAATGTAAATTAATGCAGATGAATAGGAAAAATAGTCAGGTAATGTTTGAATACTCCATTAGTAGCGTAGCGCTTGACACAGTGACGTTGATTAAATATTTGGGCGTAACATAGCAGAGCGATATGAAGTGGGACAAGCATGTACTGGCAGTTGTGGGGAAGGCGGATAGTCGCCTTCGGTTCATTGGTAGAATTTTGGGAAGATGTAGTTCATCTGTAAAGGAGACCGCTTATAAAACATTAATACGACCTATTCTTGAGTACTGCTTGAGCATTTGCTATCCCTATCAGGTCGGATTGAGGGAGGACATAGAAGAAATTCCGAGGCGGGCTGCTACATTTGTTACTGGTAGGTTGATCATCACGCGAGTGTTACGGAAATGCTTCAGAAACTCGGATGGGAGCCTCTAGAGGAAAGGAGGTGCTCTTTTGTGAATCGCTACTGAGGAAATTTAGGGAACCAGCATTTGAGGCTGACTGCAGTACAATTTTACTGCCGCCAACTTATATTTCACGGAAAGACCACAAGGATAAGATAAGAGAGATTAAGGCTCGTACACAGACATATAGGCAGTCATTTTTCTCTCGTTCTGTTTGGGTCTGGAACAGGGAGAGAAGATGCTAGTTGTGGTATGAGGTACCCTCCGCCACGCACCGTATGGTGGATTGCGGAGTATGTATGTAGATGTAGATGTAGTCTTAAGAACTAAAATGTGCGCTGTTGGACGAAGTAAATGTCTTTTATGAATATAAGGAGACGCAGGGATTATTAAGAGAATGGTAACATTGTAAGGTTTCGCAATAGCTTGAACATGAACCGTTATATATGTTTCCACTGCCGGAAAAAAATTAGTCCACCCGTTTAGAAATTTCCAGTTCACTGAAAACTGTTATTGCAACACTGCATATGGAGTACATGAAACGATTACTTTTACAGATCAATAACACCAGCGGTTCTGAGGTACCAGATATTGTTCCATGCTGACACACCATTTTTAGTACGTGGTGTAGCGTCCAAGAGCGACAAGGTGGGTGCTGACTCTGGTATTGAGTCAATCGTACAGATGGCGAATACTGTGCTGGGATGCGTTGTGCCACTCCTGCAAAACGTGTTCACATAGTTCTGTAAGAGATGTTGGTTGACGAGTCGCGTGAGTCATTTTTCGTCTCGTCATATCCCACACGTGCTCAGGTGGAGAAAATTCTGGAGATCACGGTGGCCATCGTAGTGGTTGCCCGTCTTGAAGAGCACAATGAGTTTCAGGGCAGTATGTGGGTGAGCTTTATCCTGTTGGAACAGGAATGTAAAAGGAACGGTTCTAGCAACATTCTGTACGTACAGAACGCTTGTAGAATCCCATCCCGAAATACCAAAGGTGAACGAGAGTTGTAGCTTATTGCACCTCAAACCATAAGGCTTGGGATGGGGCCGGTCTTTCTTGGACCCTTGTACTCTATTGTTTACCGCGATTCATCACTCCACACAACCTTTTTCCAGTGTTCAATTGTCCAATTTTTACGCTCCTTACACCAAGCGAAGCATCGTTTGGCATTTACCGGCGGACGTGTGGCATGTGAGCAGCCGCTCGACCATGAAATCCAAGTTTTCTCAACTCCCGCCTAACTGTCATAGTACTTGAAGCGGAGCCTAATGCATTTTGAAATTCCTGTCTCATGGTCCGGAAAGATGTCTGCCTATTACACATTAAGACCCTCTTCAACTATCGGCGGTGTCTGTCAGTCAACAGATAAGGTCGACCTGTATGTTTTTGTGCTGTAAGTGCCCCTTCACGTTTCCATTTCACTATCACATCGGAAACAGTGGACCTAGGGATGTATGACGCAAGTAACACCCAATCACCCGACTTCGAAGTCTGTGAGTTCCGCGGAGCGCCCCATTTTGCTCTCTCAGGATGACTAATGACTACTGAGGTACCTGGTGCTAGGTGGCAGCACAATGTACCTAATATGAAAAACTTGATTTAATCCCATCATGTATATCGCAAATAGTATGCTACGTAATGTATAGGGGAGTTGACCCCTCAGACTACAGTTTTCTATGGTTTAACAAGATTATTTTATTAGGTATTAATTTTTGTTCTGCAACACCTCTGCCGATCCCAGTTTCCGTCACAGTCCATGAACGCTCCTTGTAATCAGATGAGCACTGACAGGTCGTTTAGGAATGAAGAAAGTTGAGGGCTCAATGTCTCATTGGAGACGAAACATACACGATTTGGCGGGAAGTCCTGCTCAATGACACTGGGTGCATGCCATTAAAATACTATCAAAACCCTCCTGCGAGAAAGATTGTTATCCAACAGAATATATCGTAATATAACCAAGGTGTAAATTCATGGGCCTGTTACGCATATGAGTAAGAGTGGGCAGCATCTGTGCCAAAGAGTTTGTGCTGCAACAGACTGTTAGGATAGCCTTTGCTTGTGAGCGGAGTGCAGCTTTGGAGAGAGAGAGGTGAAGTCGAGTTGCTTCTTGTGATGGAGTAAGATGTGTTTAGGCCGTGCTGTGGGACAGCAATAATTTTCTTATATTATTTTCTGTTCGTTTAGAGACATTTTGTATATTAATTCAGGTAACTTCAAAAGTACTACAACAGCGCATTTGCCAAGACACCGAAGTGTGCGAATTAATATGGTCAGGGTTTTAGGACTGGAAATTATTATAGCAACATAACAACGTGCGATTTACTGATTTTTCTTCAAAGATGGATAGCATATGAGTTTCTAACAAAGTAAAGAGAATTTGTTCAGGTTTTTCCACTATTCATGTGAAGTGAGTTTTTAAGTGTTGAAATATTTTGTCTTCGTGATGTTAAGTTTTGCAATTACAGATACCTTATTATTTGTCCATCAATCAGCATTCGTCTGTTTATTTCAAACTTCATATATATAATTTTGCTTTCCCAAGCTTCTCAGTAACAGAACTTTAATTGACAATGATGATTGCAGCAATGACTTATATTTGCAGAGAAGTTTTGTGGATGTCTCTAAAGTTTAAAACACACATTGCACTGACGTTAGTTTCAACTTTTATTTTTTAACTATCATAGCAGTAACAACCGCAGTAGATTGGAGATAGATGCAACATGTCATATATGCATTACACAAATAGGTGGGCCAGTTATAATTTATGTGTGATA
This sequence comes from Schistocerca gregaria, assembly GCF_023897955.1. Lineage (NCBI taxonomy): Eukaryota > Metazoa > Arthropoda > Insecta > Orthoptera > Acrididae > Schistocerca > Schistocerca gregaria. The sequence goes on along the minus strand of NC_064920.1, from coordinate 459,455,077 downwards.
CAATTAATATTTCAACAGTAACTTACTTTAAAGACACGGCTTTTTGGTAACCATTTACACTTCATATACTTTTGAGTCATATCGATTGTATTATTGCAGTCATACCGATTGAATTATTGCTAATAGGACAGTTCTCTTTAATTTAACAGAACACTTTTGCCATGAACATTAATTACTCACAAGATTTTCTTTTCTTTCACATATTTAGAACTGAAGAGATGAGTGAATAATTATAGAGGTTTTTGACATTATGATGATGCTTATAACGATGATGCCACGAATAATTTGAGATGATTGCTGGATTTATGAGGATTGTAGTATGAAGCTGAAGTCAAGATGTTTATGAGGGTCTCTGGTTTATTTTGGGGTGTTTTTCAGTAAGTGATAGAAGTGTTAGCAATTTTATAGAGACTTCTGACTCTTTTGCTTGTATGATCTACATGGAATTACTTTGGCGTAGGTGATTCATCTCAGATGAAGAAAGAACAGGCTAGATTTTTTTTTGCAATGATAGATTATTTGAACACTGTGACTGATACAAAAATTTTCTTTGTTTTTAGTACAAATGATTAATCTTCTTGACAACTTGATACATGTTTTGATTCATTTAATCCTTCTTTGCAGCAAGTATGATTCCACCACTGCAAACTTGTTCAGTAACTTATGTTTGTTTAAGTGATTTTTTTCTGATGATGTTTACTTACACTATTTTTCAGGTGCAACTGAATTTTTTTCCCTACATTTATCTGTGCTTATGTGTAACATACTGTTTTGCCGATAGGTTTCTTTAATTTTTCAAACTTAATATATTAAATTTGCTTTTTTATCTGCCACTGTATTTTTTTACTGACTGATGACTAACATTTTACAATAAATATCTGTATTATTTTTTCATGATATTGGCCCTATGTATCATACTTATTTGTGTACATTTTTTTGTTAGTGAATAGCTGTTATTATACTAAGTTCCACTGATAAATGATGATCATTAGTTAAGGTGCACTATGCTACATTTTGATTAATATGTATTATGTTACATACACTGCAATTGTCACTGCTACTTTCTTTGCATCATATTCTGCCTCAATGATTACTGAGATATATTTTCTTCTTCCTTACTACTACATTCCATTTGCTGAACTATTTTTTCTTTTTTACTGCCATGCACACATTTTATGATCTACATTTTACTTTTTCTTTTTCCTTTGGGATAAATTGATTAGAACTAAGTTAGTACAGATGAGCTTAACTAGATTATTGTAGTTTTAAGAGAAATAAAAAGTACTGTATGCAATGCAAAAAATATTTAAGTAATAATTTACAGTGATTAATCCACTACAGTTACACGTGGAAAGATTGATTATACAACAGTATACACTAGCAAGGATTACAGAATTTGGCAGACAGAAGTATTTGAGTAACTGAGATAAAAGAATTACATTTTACAAAGCTTGAATGGAGAGAGATATATAATTTCCTATGCAGCCTGCTGATCAATAAGTCTTTACTCTTACACATGAGATACACACAATTATTGAAAGATTTACACTACAACATTGCAATCCTTTTCTTCCTCTCCTAATCTGGTACAATTCCTTTTTTGCATTTGGCCAATATTTATTTTGCCATGCAGTTTCATTTCTTGTACTATTGTCAACATTTATGATATCTATGTCAAGTCATGTTTCTTGTATTATCACGTATTTTCCATGTTGTGTGTAATTGTATACAATTTTGATTATTGTGAAATATTACCACGTCCTTTTTCATGAATTATTGTACAAAACTTTTATTGACTGGTTAACATGTAAAGCAATGTCTAGAATTATGGTTTTATTTCTTGTGTATTTTCTGAGAATGGCCATTGAATTCCAATATATACTTGTCTCTTTGTACAACATAATTTTGGCAATTTTTCTACTGGTTATCTGACATGTACGAGATGCAGGCATTACTTGGACTCTTCATGATTAAACAGTATTGTGATTAGGAACACTAAGATGCAGTCATTAATCAACTTTTAGTCATTGAACAATACAGTGATTTGGAAGTGATTTAATGTAATGAGGACACCTATTTCAGAAAACACACAGACAAGTGACAAATCCAGAAGATACTATTTGCTGACAATGGATTGAAACCTTTTTGTGTTGCTGTCAGTATAGGTTGCGATAATGTGGACACAACAATAGGATCCCTCTTCTGAGTCTGCCTCAATATTTTGAGTTATACATTTTGTAAGGAAGAATGTCAGTGAAAAGCAGGCTTCCCTGTTGAGGACTATTTAATAGCATCTCGTGTGAACAAAGTGTACTGGAATTCATGTGTGATGTCCGTAGGTTAGTTAGCTTTCAATAGTTCTAAGTTCTAGGGGACTGATGACCTCAGATGTTAAGTCATGTGGTGCTCAGAACCATTTGAACCATTTGATCATTGGATGCAGCTTTCAGCAGTGTGCTGGGAAAAACGGAAAAGACAAGCACTTGGTTCTAACGATAAGACAACCATCAGCAGTGGAGAATGGAAGGAGTGGAGCTACTAATGCGAGAAAGACGGTCTGGTAACTATGTAAATGTCCAGTTTACTTTATGGTAGCGGCTGACAAGTAAGCAAAATTGTTTTCATCTCTACTAGGCATGGATAATGTCGAAATAGTTAACAGGCAGTCTGACGATTGAACATCACCCAAAAATTTGAAGAAAAGTTTCAGTACTCTTGAAGATCAATGTTTGACGATCACCAACGTAACAGAAGTGATGAGATGGTAATTGAGGAATAAAAATTTCTCATAATGTATCTGTTTTATATTTATTTTTCCATTTACTGAAATATACTATTGATTCAGGATACGAAATTTAAAGTGGACACAGTCATGTAGTATGTAACAAATTTTGTTTTCTTTATCTTTCATGGGAAGTATTATTTGTGATGCGTTACTGACAAACAGTTCAGTTTCTTTCGGTATAAAACAGTTTTAACGTTGAGTAGCTGACACCTAATGTCACGTCATCAGACATACGCTAGCTGATCGGAAGCAACTATTGGTGTACATTAATAGAGGATGTGTCTATCGTGGTTGTAGCAATAGTTAAACCGCTGCTCAGGTTTCTTCATTACAACTAATACATATTAACAAATAGGCTAATCCTATAAACAGTCGTTTGATGATATACCTCAACAGTGCAGCTAGAATCGTGATAGGACCTGTAAGGTACACTGACATTCTTCAGTATCACCCACACATATTTACCAACAAGCTGAATGTCACAATTACTTGGCGATGCACCTCAATAGTTCAGCTTCAGTCCAGTGGTGATAATCTTTCACAGGGCGTGACGGCAGGTCCGTCCCCGAACTCATTTTAATGTAAGATAGTTGGCCTACCATACCATTGTGCCACTTTTACTGCCTACACATGCAATTCCACAATATTACACCTATAGTAACAGTTATCTTACAATTCTGCTGCCAGTACTGACAAATTGACAAATTATATCATATTCTACCACTGTTCAGCAAACTTTTTTGCCACCTAACCCTCCTATTGGCCAGTTTCATAATTACACTTATCATGAAACAATGTTAAATGTCTGTTTATATCTGCAGTATCTTAATTTCTAAATCTGCATTAGGCGTGGCTTGTAATGTGTTATCACAATATATGCTATATAAACTGTTAGAAAGTATTAAAAGTAAGAGGGGAGCTGTTGTTAGCATACATGAAAGTTGTACTTATTCTTATTGGTGTGTGTGGCGAAGAAGAACACAGATCAGATTATCAATAACAATAATCAAGGCTCATCTTCAGGGAGAAGGCTGGAAGAGGGCTGGCAGTTGTGGCCGAGCTGTTCTAAGCACTTCAGTCTGGGAACGCGCTACCGCTACGGTCGCAGGTTCGAATCCTGCCTCGGGCTTGGATGTGTGTGATGTCCTTAGTTAGGTTTAAGTAGTTCTAAGTTCTAGGGGACTGATGACCACAGATGTTAAGTCCCATAGTGCTCAGAGCCATGTTTTTGAAGGAAGGAAGGAAAATACTAAAGAGGAAAGAGACAGAATATCTGTCCAAATGTTCTTTGGAGTTGTATTTAAGAACTGAATGTTAGTTAGTCAGTTAAGAGTTTTTCAAGGTTTTTCATAATATTTCGTCTTTAGTATTATTAAATACAGATATATAAAAATGCGCACGTACTCGACTGCAAAGTTGTGTCATAATTTCGAATCAATCAGTGAATAACTTTCAGTGAGTTACAGTTTTCTACAAACGAACATTCAAAATTTCTTACAATATATAGATTGTCGCAGCTATGACTGTGAGAGATCGTTCTTAATCTGTTGGGGCGCTAAGGCGGCCCATCGGAGCCGTAACAATGTGTGTGTCTCCGCGGCAGCGTGGCGCGCGCCTGCCGCTTAACTGCGTGCTACACGGCAGGCCGTAATTAATAACAAGTCTGGGTAACGAGGAGCGGCGGGCGGCTCCTGTTCCCGTTACGCCACTCGGGTCGCCCCGGTAACCTCGCCACGTCGTGTCGCCCCGCGTCGCGTTCAAGTTCCGGCCCGGTCCGTAATGAGCGTTGTTAGCTGTGTTCCGGGGTGCAGCTCCGCGCATTATGCAGGTGACACCTGCCAACAGGCGTACCAACGCCGTCCGTCGTCGAACAAAACGCTGTCTGGAACAAGCCTCACTCCGAAACTTACGGCATCTCCTAGTAGCGAATTCCGGGAGAAAATGAGTGACCTCAACTGCTCCCTATGTGCGCAGGTGAATACATTGGCTGAAATGGGAAGTCTTACACCATTAACTTCAGTCAGTTTTTTATCATATTTTTCGGACGTTTCCATCTACTCAGAACTGATTTCCATCAGCATCATCACTATATGATATGAGCCCCACAATCACGGACATACACTCTCGTATTCGTTGTGGCTGTGATATCGTCCAAAGAGCGAGGTACCGCGCCATAGATGGTACCAAAGTAAGGGCAGTCGCTGCCTGGCGCAGTCACAAATGAGAGACGCCGTCGTAGGCGGTCCCTCAGGAGGGTCCATATGCCGCCGCTGCTGGAAGAGCACTTACGTCAGAGTGCAGCGCCTCTCTGTCTCAGTCTGCAGTCATCGCTTACGATGTCAACATCGTTTTAGTTGGATCCAGCAGCTACGAGTTCCATCAGAAGTCACCAGAACTGGATATCACGCTTTGTAGGCAATTAGCTTAGCGCCCGCTGCTTCGCTCGCGTATACTGGTGCACCCACATTTTTTTTCTTTAATCGAATTTTTATGTTGTTCGCAAATGGTAGCACCTTCTAAGATTTTCAAGAAAAAACAAGCTTGTGGGAGCATGGTCTTTAAGATGATGATGTTTAAACAGAAACTTCATCCCAAACACGTATATTCCTATATCTAACCGACAAGTGGAAAAACAGTTTTCATAGCTTTAACTTAAAAAATATTTTAAAACTACGAAATTGTGCCTTAAAAATTCTCATCCAACGTTTTAGCCCCATAGCGGTTGAATTTGCAAAAAATTTTAAACTTTTTTTTTAATTCGGGCTCAGAAACCAAACACAAATTTTGGTACTGGTACGTTCTAAATTTACTTAACAGTCACATATTTTTAAAAAAACCACTCATCCTCTCTTTTGTCCTCTTAGGAATGCAGTTTAGAACAATCGAACATTTCGAACAGTCCTCTCTTAAACGATCCATACAGTATAAGATCCACATGCCCTCCAAATTTCAAGTTTCTATTCTTAGTCTTTTGCGTAGGGGCCGACCTCTGTTGCCGAGCGGTTCTAGGTGCTTCAGGCCGGAACCGCGCTGCTACTACGGTCGCAGGTTCGAATCCTGCCGCGGGCATGAATGTGTGTGATGTCCTTAAGTTAGTTAGGTTTAAGTAGTTCTAAGTCTAGGTGTCTGATGACCTCAGATGTTAAGTCCCATAGTGCTTAGAGCCGTTTGAACAATTCTTTTTTTTGCGTACGGCAATGATGACTCATTTAAACTGTCTAGCCCTATTCGAACGATGTATAGGCTGAATTTCCAAAACAATGAAATGCTTCTGAGGAGCCAAATACCAACCGTCATAGATATACCTCATGAGCCAAAACATTATGACCATCTTTTTAAAAGCATGTTGGTCCACCTGTGGAACGAAGTTCAACAGTGATTCTGCGTGCCATGGATTCGACAAGTTCCTGATAGGTTCCCAGAGTTTGTGGCACTAGGTGCTTACACAAAGGTCACATACCACCCGTAATTTATTGGCGACTGGTTTGTGGGCACAAAGCTGCCGCCCAAAAGTGTCCCAGTTGGGTTTCATTGGATTCAGATAAGCCTAATTTGAAGACGAAGACATCTGTGTGAGTTCACTATCATGTTCCTCAAACCACTGCAGTGCGATTTGGGCCTTGTGACATGGACAGTTACCCTGCTGCAAGGTATTATCGCTGTTGGGAAAGACATCAGCATAAGGGGGGCTACAGACGGTCCTTTGTAATGTTTACGTAGTCAATAGCTGTCATGGTACCTTATATACTACTGCAGATCCCATGGAAGCTCAAGTGAATGTCCTCCACAACACAGCACTGCTCACACAAGCCTGCATCGGTGTGTAGACGCCCCGGTGGTCCCGGTCGCCTGTGGTGGACTGGATGGCCAAGCGGCGACCTCTCCAGTTGGCAGGAGGCTAGGAAATGACTGTGGACGCGACAGACACGCGAAAGAAACATTTATTCATAACACCTTTATTCCTGCTGAGTAGAATGTGGCTTTGTGATATCAATGACCTTTCCGAGTCCTTGCTGATTCGTAGGGATGACATCAGCTCCGGGCCGCACAGTCTTGCTAGCGCAGAGCCGCGTGCTGTGACGTAGCGAAGGAATGTCCTTATTTCATGCTTCGGTCGCGCGTGGCTGATGGCGCCCGGCTGGCCGGCCGGCTTGGCTGCGGACAGCAAGCTGCTGTATATGGGAGGCTCTGAGCGGGAGTCCCAGCGCTGTCGGCGCGAGAGGCGTTCTCGTAGTGCGGAGTGTACTCTGTCCCACCCCGTCTTCTTCCCTGCTCCTCCTGGTGACTTGTCCTCTGTGGACAGGCGGAACAGGCTGCAGTCCCCCAGCGTCGTCGGCTCACGTGGTTGTGACGGCGGATGCACAGGGCCTAGGGCCGGCACGATCTCGACGATGGCTCACTGATGTGGCCAGCATTGGCGGCGAGCGAGTCTGCCGCGATTTCAGCTAATCCTGGGTTGATGATTGACAGCGGCAGCAGAGAGGACCAGAGCTGGTACTGTCCCCTCACGTCTGCTGCTGGATGGGCCGTCCTTACTGCAACATCTCCTTAATAAAGATTAACATGTCGATCACCGAGCTGAGCGCTACACAGCAACCCATTTAACTGCAAGTCTAACTGCGAGTGCCTTGTTGCTATCAAAGCTGAAGTATTTAAAGGAAGCACGACCGACGTCCTGACGTCATGCTTGTTTGTAATGAAAGGCATTTGGTTCACTTATACTGCTGATACATCTGTCGTCCTCGCCCCTTAGGTGTTCTTGCGACAGAGTTACGTGTTGTTGCGACAGACTTAGGCGAAGTTGTGAAATACAGTACAGCTTACCCTATACCTCTGTCTTACACTCTACGAAAATCTCCGTCTAACACAAACCCGCATGCTAAGCAATTCTTTCTCGCCTGTTCTGTGTAACCAGGCCATTGCCCCTGCGTGGAATCCTCTTAGCTCTTGGCTAACCTACTGCCTCTGGCTCTCGGCATAGGCATCGAAACTTTGACAATATTGCACGTTTCCAACTCTTTACTATTCCGCGACACTACAGGTGGCGCGCTGCCTGTTTCTAGCAGCCGTTCACCAGGGTGATGGCTTATGTGTACATGACCGTCGTCCTGGTTTAACAACAAAAGTGGTTTGATCCGACCAGGCGACACAGTTTCACTGAACTATAGTCCAAACTCCATAATTACATGAGAATTGTAATCATAACTGACTACTTTGTTGGCTTAACATGGGAACATGTAAGGGTCTGCCGCGGGACACCATGTTCGTGCAGTGAACAGCGTGCTTCAAAACTCGTGTGCCTGCACCAACTGTATTCTGTCATCAGATCTGCCACAGATCATCGCCTATCGTGCTTTGGAAGATGGGCAGTCCTTTGGTCCCTATGTTCAGTGTTCAGGTACAGATGTCCAACTTCTTGTGATTTTAGCATTCTACAATGCTGAACAGCTGACCAGCTTTGTCGTTTCTGGAACGCTCGATCCCAGGCACTGGGCCACTGGGCCACAACAACCTCGTTTTCGTCAAAGTCGCTTAAGTCGGCAAGTTTCCACATTTGCGTCACTTAGTCGCCGCTAAAATAGTTCCCCATTCATCTCTGCTCCGCTCATGTACTGCTCTTACTACGTCATGTCCCTCAGCACCACCAGGTAGTTTACAACCTGACAGTGGGCACAGGTCATAAAGTTTTGACTGGTCAGTATCGCTTTAAAAATGCTTCTACAACCAAATAGTCTCATAAAATGCTCCATCCTTATTTCATCCTCTTAATGGTTGAACACGCAAACCAAAGACATCTGTATTTATTTTATGTTCAGGAGGCTTTCCCGCAGTCGTTCTTCCCGCGAACCATACGCGACTGGAACAGTAAAGGGAGGTAAGTACAGTGGCACTTAAAGTGCACTCCGCCACACACCGTTGGGCAGCTTGTGGAGTATAAATGTAGATTACATAGATTACATAGATTTAGCTTTATAATGCTTAGATAATGAAATGTTTCATAAACCCTTATTAGGTGTTGGATTTTCAAAAACACTGAGACACATACATTTTTATTTTCAATTGAGAAATCATATACCAGTTTTCTTAGATCTAACTTTAAATATACATTAGTAGTTCTTCAATAAATGTTTATGTTTAAAAAAACTTTCACACACTCTTTCACCCCCATAGGGGTTAAATAGTAAAAAATACTGAAATATGATTTCTTTATTTCTGACTGAGAAATCGAATAGCAGATGTTGCAAATGACAAAATTACTGTTAATCGGTACAGCTATAGCACACGCACTATATCACTAGGAGTAACGAACTGCATTAACTTTTGAAGAACTGAAACAAGGATTGCTCAAAAGGTTTTAAAAAGCAGAACAGTTGCCGTTTTTATAGAGAGTGAACACCATACCCCAAAGGCATAACGAAACGATAGAAAGCTTTGTGGATAGAGTACGAAAAGTTAACAGTAACTTAATAGTAAGTTAATAGTAAGTTAGTAGCATTTGGCAATACGTGTAACAACATTCTTCTCATCAACAACGAGTAGTTCGCCTTCCATAATGTTCGCACACGCATTGACAATGCGCTGACGCATGTTGTCAGGCGTTGTCGGTGGATCACGATAGCAAACATCCTTCAACACTCTCCACAGAAATAAGTCCGGGGACATCAGATCCCGTGAACGTGCCGGCCGTGGTATGGTGCTTCGACGCCCAATACACTTGTCATGAAATATGCTACTCAACACTGCTTCAACCGCACGCGAGCTATGTGCCGGACATCCATCATGTTGGTAGTACATCGTCATTCTGTCATGCAGTGAAACATCTCGGAGTAACATCGGTAGAACATTACATAGGAAATCAGCATACCTTGAACCATTAGATTGCCATCCATAAAATGGGGGCCAATTATTCTTACTCCCATAGTGACACACCATACATTAACCCGCCATGGTCGCTGATGTTCCACTTGCCGCAGCCGTCGTGGATTGTCCGTAACACAATAGTGCATATTATGCTGGTTTACGTTACCGCTGTTGGTGAATAACGCTTCGTCGCTAAATTGAAAGCGTGCAAAAAATTTGTGATTGTTCCGTAATTTCTCTTGTGCCCAGTGGCAGAACTGTATACGACGTTCAAAGTCGTCGCCATGCAAGTCGTGGTGCATAGAAATATGGTACAGGTGAAGTCGATGTTGATGTAGCATTCTCAACACCGACGTTTTTGAGATTCCCGATTCTCGAGCAATTTGTCTGCTACTGATGCACGGCATAGCCGCGACAGCTGCTAAAACTCGCCGGCCAGTGTGGCTGAGCGGTTCTAGGCGCTTAAGTTGCAGGTTAGAATCCTGCCTCGGGCATGGAAGTGTGTGATTTCCTTTTGTTAGTTAGGTTTAAGTAGTTCTAAGTTCTAGGGGATGGATATGTGTGATGTCCTTTGGTTGGTTAGGTTTAAGTAGTTCTAAGTTCTTGGGGACTGATGACCTCAGATGTTAAGTCCCATAGTGCTCAGAGCCATCCGGCGAACGGTGCGGACACATGGATGATGTTGTCCAGGATATCGAGCAGCATGAGAGCACACGCACGTTGGGAATTTTGATCACAATAGCCATACATCAACACGATATTGACCTTTTCCGCAATTGACAAACGGTCCATTTTAACACGGGTGATGTATCACGAAGCAAATACCGTGCGCACTGGTGGAATGTTACGTGATACCACGTACTTATGCGTTTGTGACTGTTACAGGGCCATGCATCACAAAACGAAAAAAGTGGTCCATCTAAAACATTCATATTTCTTTGCGTACTACGCGAATATTAAATAAAAAGGGGGGTTCCTATTTTAAAAAACGCAACGCCATCTAGCGGGCCAACCCCCTTCAAGCTCGACGAGTTTCGTTCTTTGTATGTTTTTCGTTTGATGGTTATATCGTGAGGTATTTGGCCTGGTCACTATCAATGGACTACCTGTATATATAAAAAAAAGATTGCTTCGTGAAAGTAAAGGAGGATGTAAACAATTATAGCATTGACAGGAAGTTAGCTTACAACTAAACTACGCATAATGTGTCAATAGTCAGAAGATTATAAACATATGGAGAAATTAAATGAGTCAAAATTGAGAAAGCAGTATGTCAAGGCTAAATTTTGTCACCTTATTTATTCCATCTATTGTATATGTAGACCACATTGTGAGGAATGCCAGATTAGAGGAAGCAAAAACTGGATTTAAAATATCTGGAATAAATATAAAGAACCATAGGTATCTAGATGATACAATCCCCATGAGAGAAAGTGAAGAAGACTTAAGGATCCTCTTTCTGAAGGTGTAAGAATAAAGGGAAAAGGCTGATGGTGACTGCAGCCACGAAATTATGAGACCTTTGCTATTTGGTAGGAAGACAATGTCCAGGTGTGATAATGTTTAAGGAGTAACGATGTACTTTTAACAACAAAGATCCGTACAGCAAAGACTACAGTCTGTAAAGTTGTGATGTGAAGATCAGAACTTGGCCACAAGAAAGACTTACCGTCGTAGAATAGACTCCTTTGGATTGTGGTGTTGGAGGAAACTTCTTAGAGTTACATGCATCGCAAAGAGGACGAACAGATCAGTGTTACAGCAGATAAAACCAGATTACCGTTTGGAAAGTCTGATACTGAAACAAAAACTGATCTAGTTTAGTTATATCATTAGAAGACTTGATTCACTGGAAAAGAACTTAAAGCTGGAGAAGAGCTAAGGCACAAGGAGAAGAGGGCATTAAAGGGTGAAATGAATAGATGGTCACGCAGAAGCACAGGACTCCGACCTGGAAATTCTGGAGGAGATAGTGCAGGATAGAAGGGACTGGCGTTCCTTCTCACATGGAGACGGAATCGACTAAACGTCTAGAGGGACATAGAGAGAGAGAGAGAGAGAGAGAGAGAAAGAGGAGAAAAAAACGGTATCAGCGTTTAAGAAGTTATGAGTTGGCGTCAGCGGAAGGGAAATCTGAATTAAATGACGAAAGTAGAAATAATTTTGTACGTCGCATCCCGTTAAGGATAATGCTACTACTCAAAAAACGCAATACTTGAGAAAAATCGACTTAAATAATTCTGTGAAACTCATATTGAAATAGTGTAAGCGTGCTTTAAATATCAAGAAAGTAATTTTGACAGTAAATTAAGTTATAGTCTATAAAACTGTAAATGGGCTCGTACTTCGGTATTAGTCGAATGTGAGGCGATATCAGATAATTATTTCTTAATTCTCTGCTTTGTGTCAATTTTCTTGATTTTCTAAAAACCTGTTTGTTTCTGTTTTGACCCCTCATGTAATACTTTCGCCACTTGTTACCATATGTTACTTACTGTAATAGAATATGACACTCAAATCACCATGATGTAAAGCTAGTACTAAAGTTGAACTTAAAAAAAAATAAAAACAATTTGAAACTGTTGCAGAAAAATACAAAATGCAAAATTACACAATGGAAAATCCAGGATGGAATAATGACAATATTATGAAAAGAATCGATTGCTACTCGCCATATAGCGGATATGTTGCGTTGCAGAGACACGCAACCAAAAAAAGCTGTTAGTAAAGCTACTTTTGGCGAAAAGACCTTCTTCCGAATTAGATAACATTCACATGCACAATCATGCAAACGCAACTCACAATCACAGACGAAGTCTGATCACGGCAGTGAGAGACAATGGTTATCCGAGTGGAAGGCCTTTTTGCCGAAAACTAACTTGTATGACAGTCCTTTCGTTTGTCTATCTGCGACTCGGCATGTCCGCTACGTCGTGAGTAGCCGTCTATCCTTTCCATAATCATGTAAAATGCAAAACTGTAATTTATGAAAAGTAATTCAGTTTAACAGGTACATCAGTTGGGTCCAATTTAAGGAACACAGTTTACGAAAATGCAGAACCGTAAATCGGCTCATGTGTTGTGGGAATAGTTTTAGACGAGAAAAGGGATGCAGTTTGAACTTCTGTATAGCAGCAATTTAGGTTTCTTTATTATTTTCTTCTTTGTACGTTACGACGCAGGAAACTTCGTAATATTTAAAACAGCTGTAATCCTCGAAAATGTGTTCCTTCGAACACGCATGCATGTCTGAAGAAAATTTAAGTTTAAATTACAGACATAGTAATAATCAATGATATTGAAAATTACATTCAACTTGTCTCATACACGAACAGTTTTACGATTCAGAATGTGCCGTTGTCCCTGAATGACCAGTGCGCCCCTGTCAGCAGCAAAGCTGGAGCGACAATATAATTGCCGAGGCGAATAATGAAGTCGCTTATAACGAAATTGTCAAAACTGCAATGAAACGGACAATTTACCAGATGGAGCTGCGACGTTGCTAGTACGCTTTTAGGCACGTTACACGAATTTTTCAGTGGCAAAAATGACTAGTGTCATTTTTCTCACCAGGCTGCAATATAATGAGAAGGAAAATATGTTTTAAGAATATATTATAGGAGAAATTAAGGGAAAGAAAACAACAATTTTGCTCGCTGAATCTTAATTGAGTTGCTGATGGAGGTAATAATGAAGAAAAGAAGAAAAGGATATGAAACCCTTTTGAGCACGTCTGCTGCTATCCCGCGGTTATAACAAAGGCTCATACTTCAGTTCAAGCAATAACGGTGCTGGAGAAGAGGGTGCATGGGTTAATTGTCTCCAGAGAGGGCGCTGACCTCAGAGGAGCCGTGTTTCGACAGAACGACCCCGTCCTTCGGCCTCGTGCTCTGTGTGGGCTGTTAATTTCTCTTTAACCAGGCCGGACCGCAATATTTGCCTGAGATGGCTGCCATTATTGCTTCGGCAGAGGGTCGCGGGCAGCAGCACTGTCCCCCCTCCTCCTTCCGTGTAGACAGACTCGCTTCAAAGGCTGAGCTATAGTTTTGCAGAGTATCCTGGGATGTGTGCACACGATAAATATTTGTTTTTCTCGGACAGCTTTAACAGCAAATGGTGAAAGTGTAATCTTCAAATAATGTATTTCTGGAATTTTTAACGTCCCACGCTGCAGTGATGGCAATCTTAAAGCTTGTGAATAGATCGGCCGGAGTGGCCGAGCGGTTCTAGGCGCTACAGTGTGGAACCGAGCGACCGATACGGTCGCCGGTTCGAATCCTGCCTCGGCCATGGATGTGTGTGATGTCGTTAGGTTAGTTAGGTTTAAGTAGTTCTAAGTTCTAGGGGACTGATGACCTCAATAGTTAAGTCCCATAGTGCTCAGAGCCATTTGAATCATTTTTTGAACTTATGAATAGCATCGGGACAGTCTTGAATACATCGTTTGTTTGACAGGTTTCCAGAACACTGTTAGGCTCTTGCTTGGAAATAATACTTGAAGCTGTAAGTGAACTGCTCTGAATTAAGAAAATGTTTTTCAGCACATGAATTTTTTGTCATAGGTAAGTCGATGACATCGTAATCTTTGATACGGGAACCACTGATGTCGTTAATGACACTGCTAATAAAATTAACCGGTCCATCAAAAAATTAAATTCACACCGGAGATCTAAAAAGATGGAAGTATTAGCTTCTTATACCTTTGGTTAAGGAAAAATAATGGGACACTGTCTGTTGACCTTTTCCGTAAACCAACCACGTCAGACTTCATTACTATTGCAGGCTAGTATTATCCAAATAGCCACCAATGGGCTTCTTTCAGGTCAATCATTAACAAGCTTCTGAAATTATCTCTTTGTAATATTGGTACTGAACGTGAATTAAATGTAATCTCACAGGTAGCGATAGCTTATAGTTTTTACAGAAATAATGTACTGAGGACGTACAGAAAAATAGAAGATGAAAGGAAAACACACGGAAAGCACTGAGTGACTAAAGCCCGATTCACCTCTTAGAGATATAATATTAAACTAAATGTTGGATTTCGTAAAAATAGATTTTTAAATAATAGATTACGTCATCTACAGCACACAAAACATTTTTCCTAGTCTGGAGCGCATAAGTTCAAATGTTGGGATCGCGATTAATTTTATTTAGGCCAAACCCGTAGGAACTTTGCAACAGGGTATACAGAGCATATGAGCGTGTCCTACAAGAATGTCTTGCGAAACCTTTTAAATTCCGAGAAACGTATTCTAGGCTTAGAATCCTACTCCGGAGTTTGGAAGAACTTGAAATATAATATTCTCATAGAAAAAGACAGTCACAATGAGTGATAAACGAGCAGACGGATTTTATTAAAATTAATTTTTTGGCATCTTCTGTGATCTGTTAGGACGTGTGAGTGCCTTAACAAACCAATCCACTCTCTTTCACCGGCAACTTATTTTATTGGCTCCAAATGGATTACACACTGGTTGCCTTTGAGTCATCTATCTAAGATTTCGTCATTTCCTTTTCTTGTATTACGTTAATAAGCTTTCTTTTGTTCTTGGGCTCCACGATTTCTCTCATTTCGGTCAGCAGCCTTGAAGTCGGAGTTGTATTATTGTACCGTAAACTGTCATATGTTGCACAAATCTTGCGTTGCATTAAGTTCGTTAAAACGTCAGGAGGGCCACGCAGATGCACATGTATTAATCCATGAGGAGTTTGAGCGTAATATTTACTTAACACACTAAAAAATGTAAACAATACTTTTTCTCCAATTTACATTATATTCACGTTGGCACTTACCTGTCATCTGTCAAATGGACAACATTGCTATTATGTCTTGACCGCCACTTACAGACGGTCGAATAATTTGTCTTCGTACCGGTGGCTGCGAAACCACGTAGAAATAAGTACGATTCGACAAGAACACTGTTTTGATATCTGAAGATATCTAGTATGTGTTACTACGCGTATTACTGCGTTTGTACCCTATCTATTGTGAGCACTTCTCATTCTGTGATCTGTTGACGTAATGTACATCCAATGGATATTTTTCTTTCATTATGAAAAGTATTTTTGTAATAAGTGCAAATAATTTATATCCTAGGTTATTACTTTTTGTCTCGTGACAGCTAAAATGGATACATTCCACGGACATACGAAAGATATTTTGCTGTAATATCTGCAAAGAATTTATAACCACGTTTTTATATTTTGTCTCAAAACAGATGGCCAAATTGCGTAATCAAAATAAGCAATAGTAAATTCTGAGTGGCAGGACTTTAAAACCCAGCGTCTCTCGTTTACTTCTTAAGAATATGAAACATCTGTGTTGTGTAGAGATGTCAATTTTATGCGGCCTGGAAAGAACTCAGGCTCAGTATACTATCGCTTAGCTCAGGACCACCAACACAACTGAGGTCCTTCCTGAATTTATAATGGAATCTGTCATCGGGCTTTCCATTTATATAGATACTAAAAGTTTTTGCGGCATGTAGAGATTAGAAATTCTGTGGCATGTATCCAGAGACGAAATTATTAACACTTTGTGGCAGAAATAGAGGGCCACAGGAAATCATTTGGAGGACTGTTGAGGTAAAAACAAAGGGAAATATTTGAAGTTATCGTAGACAATCAGTTCGACGCATCCAGATCCTCAACCAGCATTCCAAATAAATTTCTCGAGCCTTATCAATCGTATTAGCATTCACCCTGCGCAGATAGAAAACACGGGGTTGGGCTCACGAGTGCCGAAGGAAAATATACTTTAAGCAACAAAGTGCCTCCAAGTAAAGGCAGCCTTTTTTTCATCACTGTTTCATCTCATTGTCTTAAAAAAGATGTGAAGAAAAAATGAAGTTGGAGGACGGTCTCGAGCGCCATTTACTCGTAAAGATATGGGAAAAAAATAAGAGAATGTGATGAAACAAAGGAAGGCTAGAAGGGGAGAGAGGAACGGAAAAGGAAAGAGCGCATTCGTGCAGGGGGGAAAATCTCTTTATGCGGCGAAAGCAAAGCGATTGCCCTCGAGGCTGTTACTGCTCGTGGAAAGCGATGCCAAGTATGGAGTGGGGCCTTTTTGTCCCCGAGCAGAGCAGAGGGGAGGGGAGGGGCCTCTCCAGAGGAGCGGTAGACAGGCACTTGGTACTCGTCAGCAGCGTGCCGGCCTACAGATGTAGCTGGCGTGTAGCTGGCTGTCCGCCCGTTGCTGCCCTGACTATCCTTCAGTGGGACAGAAGCATTTATGTTAGTAGCACTACAGCTTTCTTTCAGGAGTAGAAGTAGATACTTTAGGAGGTGCTACTGTGTATTCCATATACAGAGTGATTACGCTGCCCCTCTCGGTGTCCTTTAATGCAACCGTCTATTTTGCAGCTGTCCTTCACAAACCACTCGAGAGATTTTTATATGCCTTTGCTCGCCACGCCCAAACTATTAGCCGTATAGAAAAAATTCAGCGAAACCTTTTAGCAGGAAATTCAATGTTGTTAAATTTTGTACTGGAGGCCACGAGGCCGGCCGCTGTGGCCCAGCAGCTCTAGATGCTTCAGTCCGGAACCTCGCTGCTGCTGCGGTCGCAGGTTGGAATCCTTCCTCGGACATGGATATGTGTGATGTCATTAGGTTAGTTAGCTTAAGTAGTTCTAAGTCTAGGGGACTGATGACCTCAGATGTTAAGTCCCATAGTGCTTAGAGCCAAAGGAGGCCACAGTTTTCTCTTCAAAGAAAACGAGCAAAAGTGACCTTCAAACATACCTCCGTCCCAAACTCATCCGTCACATCTCGGGATTTCTAATATGTTGTTCATGGCATGCCCCTCACCCCCCCCCCCCCAAATGACTTACCACCGTACAAAAATTTCTGACTACACGAGCTATTCCCGATATTCGACCTTATTTGGTCTCTATTGATTGTATTATTACGCCACTAACATATTCTGCTACATTATTAATTTAAACGTGGCAGCGAGGGTAAAGAACCAGAAATGACCGTCGTAAAAAATACTCTCAGTCTCATCACGTTGACAATTCGATCCAAACTTAACCCTTACAGTAGTTTCGTAATGAGAAAACCTGACGAATAGAAGGATGTAATCGTTTATTTGATGCTGTCAAATTCAGAAGATTATAGGTAAAATTTAATACAGACCTCAATTTTTCAATTACTAAGTACTCTAAAACGGGGTGTGCGTAATAAGGCTAGCTACAGAAGACGAGAAGAAGGTCGAATGTAGGAAATAATTCTAACTATACCAAATTTTCGTATATTAGTGGGAGGGAGTGCCATGAACAATACACTAGAAATCCTGACTGGTGCAGGCTGAGTGATGGAGTAGGGGTGTGTCTGAAGATCATTTTTGTCAGTTTTTCCTGAATAACTGGCAGACTACGGCCTTAGTGAAAATTTATCGCAACTAAAAGTTTAACAACATTAAATTTCCTACAAAAAAGTCCCATACATGTTTCTCTGTAGACCTAATAGTTTGCGCGTAGCTGGCAGGAGAAAATGAAAATCAGGCGCGTGCTTTGTGAAATCGAGCTCTTACATTGTGGATTGCATAAAATGACAGTGGTAGGAGCGGGTGAATCACTCTACCATGTGTCCGATTTTTATTGATTACAGAGATACAGCTGTTAGAATACAGCCTAGAAAAAAGCTCTCAGAATTTTTTGTCATTCTACTGTTTTTTGTTTTTTTTTTTTTCAACGTGCCCCGTAACTAATGTAACACCTAAAAGAAAGAGGCAAATCAAATCAGACTACATTAATCTCCATCATAAAACGAAAGATGAATCAGTATCAGTTATAGGCCAGACAAAACTACGTAGATTAATATTTGAACTGCATATTCACCGGAATAAGAAGACATTGTGATAGATGATTGCACTTGGCTGTGGACGATGGGACGCGCTGTACGGCAATAAAACCAGCAGTGAATCACCCCAAGTAGAATTCGTGATTTGCCGCTCACACACATACATGCGACCATACCGCACAGTCGGGCTGGACGGTGCTTCGAAAAAAAACTTCTTTGGCGCCAGATGTCCAACTCACACAATACAGACTGCATCTCCAGGATGCGCATGGACAACAGAGACTGATTCTAGCGAACTCTGTGTGGACAGGGGATGCATACTGTTTTCGGCACAGTCTCAGAAGAACAGCTGTTGTGGAGGGAAACTGTAGAATGTTATACTTCACTGATAAAAACAGGCTGTTACATAAACATCTTACAAAGTTGAATGAATACATGGAAGTTTGGGTTCCTTGAAGATCGTGAAACACAGACAAGGTCTCACAAAAATCAAACGTAAGAAGTTGCTCATACTGAGGTCCACCCTTATAGGCCCGTAAATGAAGATAAGCAGAGACATGGGGACAATAGGACTCAGTTCTGGAACACCAAGTATAATAAATTAGAAAAGCTCTTTTAACCACCTGAGATGTGAGTAAGGAAGGGAAGCAGCGTCTTGTAAGACTTCTGACTGCCCACCTCCCAATACTTACCATTCAAACAACTAAAATTACGTAATGACAGAAACAAATGCAGGGACCAGAGTCTTCCTTGTCAGAAGCAAACTGAAGAAAGTTACTTTTCTGACAAATTTCTCCAAGAGCAGACTTCACTTCTAGACCATTCTCCAGCCTGGCGTTGGACCAGAGCTCTCATCCAGATGAAGTGAACTTAGACGTAAGTTGCAGGTATGGAGTCTGTTACTGACATTGCACCCACTTCAACCACCACCTCCAGATTATGAGGACGGTGACCTATGTCCACAACAGAGTGGCGATCTGCAGGGAAATTCGAATAATGTCTAACGGTATTCAGAAATTTCAATCTCCGATCAGAAGACATGTTTGCAGTTAGGGGCTGAACATGCTTTCAACTCCAGCAATAGATGCATATGCAAAGCATTTTCGTCTCTATCCGCCAACCTTTGGTAGTAATGGCATGACTTCCTTGACTAAATAATTTATCCAGATATGCATTCATCTGAATCACATTCTAGTTCCCTTGTCCACATTTTCCAAGGCGTTATCTTATTATTTCCAATAACTACTAAACGATTTCTTTTTATTTTTCGGGTAGTAAATTGAGTTAACTGAGATCCTTCTGTAATTTCGTAGTATGATAAATTCCTTTATCATTGATTTGTTGGGTAATAATTTGCTTATGTCATGTATACAGGGCCATATTACAGTATACAGTTAAAGCAACCCACTACAATCTCACACACACTAGGAACGTACGGCCTGGAGACTCTTCTCAGAATATGTTTACTTGAAAACTCCTGATGCTGCATTTTGGCCAATGTACAATTTTTTCTCCAATTAAAATTTACACTTTTTAAGAATGATTTGCATTTGCTATCTCAATAATCATGAAATTAACGAATATAAGATTATTTTTATTTCAGTAAGGGGACACCATTGTTGAACTTTTACAGCGTATTCTACTTCTTCTCTGGCTAATTGGCGTGTTTTGTGGTAGTGGGACACTTAATTCTAATATAGTCCTGTTTTGAGCATTTTACCGGAGGTTCGATAGTTCTATTCAAATGTTAAGGGTCCTGAAGATTAGTGATACTGTTAGGAGAAATTCACAGGGCCACCACCAAGGGGTTTAGTTACGATGAGAGAGGTAGAGACAGAATTTTCAGTTAATTCAAAAACAGTAGACAGTGCTTTTGACATGGAGGTTCAGCAGGAGAATATTCAACGTGTAGAGTTCAGTAAGCCATGGGACGCAGCAGCAAGAAACGAAACGAACTTTGTGACAGAATAACGTCAGGCACAGATAAACGAAAAAATGTCAGAAGGTCAATTCAGGAGAGAAGGTGATGGGGAAAATTCATAGGTAGTGAAAGATCTTCCGAAATAAAAGGCAACACAAGTGCATCGCAGTATGTTGTAATTCGTGCGCCCACACCTTAACAATCAGCAGCATTCGATTGGCAGTGTTTCCTGACTGAACACTTGAAAGTAAATGACGCGCTATTTGAGAATCATGAGGAACGACTCTTGAAATTCCAGAAAAAAGGAAAACGCAGTTCGATAAGACTGAAGAACCATTCGAGAAATCTAAAATCTGCTTCAGAAAAATGTGCAAATATCTAGGAAAAAGGAAGGAAAGAGAGACACAGAACTTGAAGAGGACAGGAAACAGTCTGAAAATCCAAATCAAAAGTTAGACGAACAAGTAGGCGTTGACAGAAGAAACTCAACGATCCCTACATAAATTCTAGAAGCATATTAGCGTACCAGACAGAAGGTTATGGATACACAAATCCAGAGGATGAAGAACGTAGCTGATTAGGATCAAGACTTTAATACCAAAGCACATATGTTGTCGTAGATCAGTAAAGGAACCATGGGTCACTTAACACAAGACATTGATACCAACGCACAGAACACTGATTCAGCAGAGAGTACCTTAGATTAACTAATTAAAAAGAAGTATTAACCACTGCTGTCGAACAGCTTTTGACAACCAATATAACTACATCCCATAGGAGAGTACAGTAAACATAAGCAAGAAGAGATCAGAGATTTGATACAGTTCAAGGAGGCGCAGGCTAACATTAATCAAAGGAAAAATAAAACATTAGTTGCGCTAGTAAAATAAAAGAAATAACTGAAGAAAAACGTGATGAATCCAAGTGAAAAAGGCAAAATTCATGATAAAGAGAAACTAAGAAAGCTTAAAGACAGATTAGGTCGCATCCGGTGAGTACCGACACATTCATAACCATCAACGTTACTTCTGCGTCTGTCAAAAACTTGTGATGTCATGTAGACGAAGAAGAAACCAGAACATAGTTTGTAACAGTGCAGAAATATTCATTTATACCAGATGCATCCAATCAATTACAACCAAGGACCTGGATTGACCAGTTCCGAGAGGCTTTACCTGATCATGGCCACGTTTTGATGATTAACTTTGTATGGCCATACTTTAGGGAAGAGGCAGCAGCAAGAATCAGAGTGATTGCGGGGGGAGTGTAAAAAGTACGAAGAGCTGAAATGCGCACTCCTTCATGAGTACGGTTGAAAGGCAGAAAAAGATCAAATTAAGCTGGGGATACTGATAAAGGAACATTATGGAGATACTAGGTGGCTGGACCCCGTACAATATTACAAGGAGGTGGTCAACAGAAATTAATTCTTAGGCGTGCCTTATGAGACAGCAGAACCAATACGAATTTGTTCGACGGAACTATCGACTCAAATAGAGAGAGAGGTTATAATAGCTGGTAGGAACATGCCTAAGGTAAAAGAATTCCAATATTTGCTGCAAGAGTTATGTTAAAACCAAAGTATGGAAGCCAGGGAACTTTCGCACTTTTCTCAGATGCACATTCCACCTCAAAATCAGCAAGCGAATAACCGGAAGCAGAGACATCTTTCACAAAGAATTTGACGTCCGATTTTTAGCTTGTGAGAGGTTTTTGATGCCGTGTTGGAGACACCAGAAGAGGAAGAAGACATAGGCGAAGATGAGGACGTTTCAGACGTGGAAAGTTGGAAAGTGTTCAGATGTGCTACTGACTGTAACAGAGAAGGTGGGGATGGACGACGAATAGGTAGCAGATAGCAACTGCGTTGACGACCTGTGGAGTAAATTACTTGACGAAAGAATTAGACATTAAATACGCACTGGAAATTTTCAGGAAGGTGTACTGTCAATATACTAGTGAAACATGACAAATGTTTGATAAAGAAGGCGATCGAAAGTAAAACTAGTACTGAAGAGGATAAGTGCGAAGGCCGAAAAGAGGAAGGGAAATCAGAGAGGACTGATAAGCTTACAGTGGACGAGAAAGCATTATTACGATCACAGAAGTCGTAAGGCAGCATATAGATTAGCAGCAAATTCTTTTATGTATTTTGTG
Organism: Schistocerca gregaria; assembly: GCF_023897955.1. Taxonomy (NCBI): domain Eukaryota; kingdom Metazoa; phylum Arthropoda; class Insecta; order Orthoptera; family Acrididae; genus Schistocerca; species Schistocerca gregaria. The sequence continues at coordinate 459,432,545 of NC_064920.1, read as the reverse complement.
GACTTCACCAAAATAGGAAAGTTGTTCACCACTTCGCTGAAAAAATTTAGAAATCTGCACCTCAAGATGTTTAGGGATTGAGAAGTTTTATAGAAATGAGAAGAGATACGACCTCTAGTCTCACGTCTGTTGTAAGATGTGGTAATAACACGAAGTAAAGTAAAAAAGTAAAAAAATCATGACGTCGTAAAGGAGAGTTTTCACAGTGAACAAGTCCAAGTGTCATTCTGAGAAATCAGGAATTATGTTGGAGATACTGAGACGAGAAACATTACACAGATCATTGACTATATTCGTCCGTTGCTGAAGATGTGTGTATTACTTCATATTTATTTTCCATATGTTCGCCAGATGCGAAGGCGCACTGAGGGGGACGCTATGGAGGTTGATGTTGGAGTTTCTGTGAATAATGTGAGATATAAATGACATGACAAGAATTTGAGGATAAAAGACTGTAAGGATTTACTAGACGCAAGGAGTGCTGCAATATGAAGATAATTGATGAGTTTTTGCTAATTTAGTGAGAACATGATTTGATGATTTTTGTGTATTACCATATACTGTGGACAGGATATAGAGATAAATTTTGGGGAAAACCATAGCGAAAGAGAGTACAAGAGATGATAAAACATGGAACGTAGCATGACCCACGTTAAAGGCAGAGAATGTTGATAGTAAAAGATACGCAGACTATGAACCGTAACGAAGGTAAAAGTAAAAGAAGAGATAAGGTAAGAAACAATTGAAGCAAATAACGTGTGGTGTGTAAGGGAAGATGAACTTTGAATTCGTTTCAGGTTTGAGTCGCGACAACTGTTACAGTTGCCGTTAAGTTCCAGACTGCTGATTGCTAACATTTTGAGAACACACTGTATAAAAGAAAATTCAGAAGTTGGAATTTGAGGGATGTATAGAGAATGAAAATTAGCCAATGAGGTGAACAGGATGGTGAAATAGTAGAGTAAGTAGGGTGGCCATCATAAAATTAGGCAACAGGTAAACCATAGCCAGTGCACAGATAATTGCGATTCGTCCACTAGATTGGTGGTAGAGCTGTATAGATTAACCATTAGCGCAAGCGAACGTTAATAACTCCATGAAGACGATTAACAAATAACACAAGCCTTCCCTGAGCTCGCAACCAGAATATCTATTTAGACAACTGTTGTTACGTTAATAAGAAGATTATTACTTAATTGCAATGACGTGAATTAAATATATAAATTTTTGAAAGAATGAAAACCCATTTAAGAATTATAAGTAAGAATAATAAAAATATGTGAAATAATCTAGACCATTCGTTTGTAATGTTATTAAACGGGAAAGAAATTGAGAATCTTTCATTATTGAAAAACGTGTAATAGGAGCAGAATATGTTTTTAATGACTGTAATATTGTTGTATGTATTGATATCACACTAGTCGCACGTTGGAGGCCTGTACAAGACAGCTTCAGGTAAGGAGGAACGAGAGAGCTGAAATGAGTAACAAATGGCCAGCAGTATAGCTGGTCGCACTCCCAATTGCCCAAGAAACCTGAACAGGTGATAGGATTCCCGTGCCATGGTACAGCCGATGCTCGCCAAACCGGACGAGCTTCCGTGGCAATACGCTCGCCACCTAACTGTTAGCCGTTGAATGGGCCCAATACGCAAGCTGTGGTCCCAAGGGAATCTCCAAGAACCTGTCACCTCCTAGCCATGAACGAAAGCGCAACTGGACATTCTGAGGCGTATCTACAACAGGAAAGTGAGTTCCAGCAGCGCTATTTACCAATGCAGAATGATGACATCTATGGAGACTGCACATAGTTAGTGTCAATGAACAACTACGTGTTGCCCATTTGATAAACATACTAGTTCCGTCCCTAATTGAGTCAATTCTCAAGATCATGTTCACGCAGGACCTACACTTTTGACCTTGATGTAGAAAATTGCCGACGGAGTGGATTGTTTCATGAAGTGAGAGGAAGCTGCCGACCTCTTCTCAAATGAATACCGATCACAAACCGCGATAATGGGACAGTAAAACAACGCAATCAAGGAAGGAAGAGGTATTTATACTTGTTACTACACATGTACCCAAGACCAAACGTTAAAATCTGTTACAGTATCAAGGACTTGAACTTTTTAGAGATACATTATTGTCACCAGTACAGCAAACACCTGAATGAACGATTTCGTACATATGTACTACAGAGAAACTAAATGTTGAGAACAATTTTGGATTTAAGACATTAACCTACTTGTCAACCTAATGTCAATGTGCCACGACAAAATACACTCATTGACGTGAAACCCGAACACAGAAACTAATTTAATATCTCTCGTACCAAACAAGGGTTATATCATTCTCATGCGAGGAGCTAGTTTTGTGCTTTAAATCGATGGTGGTGTTCCGACTGTATTTTCTGTAAGGGACAGTATGAGGCATCATTGTATCAAACAGACTGATCTGTAGGTCCTGATTATAAACTACATGGATCCCATTGAGATACCCGTAAAATTTTGTTTCGTTTGGTTTCTTACTTTAGTCACTATTTTGTGTGGAGCACACATGTTTGATGTAATTTTTCACTCCACGATTTTTGTATTATTTTTTACGTATTGTTTCGCCGCTCCAGTTGTATCACTATTTACAGATGTTGACAGTTATTTTATGCACAGTGACACAAATATGAATTACGTACGAAAGAATGAATTTCACGTGTTGCATATGGCTTGATATTTGCATGTATTTTGTGCCACTATGTTTTTGTATATATATCTTTAGTTTCATGTGAATTTTATGGTATATATATATATATATATATATATATATATATATATATATATATATATATATATATATATATATATATATATGTGTGTGTGTGTGTGTGTGTGTGTGTGTGTGTGTGTGTGTGTCTTAGTGAGTTAAATTAAAAAACATTGTTGTAAGTTAGAGTGAGTCTTTCATTGATATTTAAAGAATAAAAATTTATGAGCGAGCCTATTCCATCAGCGAGTGACTGAACAAGAAAAGTAATAATACGTTGTTTTGATAAAGAAACTGAATATAAATGACGGTCAAGACAAGAGTACAAATTTTAATATTAATTAATTAATAAATTTTTGAGCTAGTACACCAGATGAATCTGCTTAGTAATTTAATAGTGTTTAATAAATGAAGTGAACGTAATGAGCCTCTGCGCGAAAGCCTGGGTATGTTATAGCTTAATAGATTAGTAACGAAGGTTATCAATGACGATCTGTAATCTTGGCAAAACCCTATCCTTCTCCAAACAAAAAGTGTCAAAGATGAGTACATTAACAGACTGCCACGTTAGGACAAATTTCTATGGTGAAACTACGCTACAGAAATGTCCAAGTGCAGCTGCATCTGCATCTGCATAAATTGCAAAAGAGCAGGGCGATGTGACGCGAGCATTATTTCCAAAACTGATATTTCGTATAGTTTCCATTAAAGTCGAAATTAGCAGCTATCGTACGGTCTGCGATTGCTTTATATGAACTGTATCACGAAAGATCTCACAGACTGTGAGATCACAGGCGTTGTTCAGTTGTTAAGGAATTAGAAATATGTAGTAATTTATTGCAGTTAATGATATGGTGAAACAGTAATAAACGAAAGAAATTTGAGGAAGTCGTATGAAATGTTCGAAAATGGATGGTGAAATGTACATGATGAAACTGAACGTAGAGGTCCGTCACTCATCATAGATGATAGTAGGAAAGAAATGGAGAACAGAAACGTGTAAGAAACCTTTTAACGAAGAAAAATTGTTCTTGTGTAGCAAGCGTTTCGGAAATGATGCCGGGATCAACAATGCGGACTTACGACGCGTGACTACAATTTCAGAACTCCAGTCATCGTGCTCCAATAGCTCTGAGCACTATGGGACTTAACATCTGAGGTCATCAGTCCCCTAGAACTTAGAACTCCTTAAACCCAACTAACCTAAGGACATCACAAACATCCATGCCCGAGGCAGGATTTGAACTTGCGACCGTAGCGGTCGCGCGGTTCCAGACTCAAGCGCCTTGAACCTCTCGGCCACACTAGCCGGCACGTGCACCAATTAACGAATGTTTCATTAACGATGATTATGCAGGGAAATAAATTATAATTGACATGTTTTAGTTAGCAGAACACATTTCTAAAATTCGTTAAAGACAAACGGTTGTTACGTCTGGTATTATCGTAGTATAAATCGTGGGATTCAGAAAAAGTTCCATAAGCTACACTGTCGTTTGACAGACTGGATGTTGCGAATGAATATGTTGTAAAACAGTATAATGACAATACACGATCAGAATAGTGTAAAAACAATGTATGATAAGTTTTCTTAGACACAGAGCGTGCACATAATGCAATAGCGGCCATCCTGATTAAAGTTTTCCGTGATATCCCTAAATCGCTTCAGGCAAATGCCGGGATGGTTCCTTTGAAAGGGCACGGCCGATTTCCTTCCCCATCCTTCCCTCACCCGAGCTTGCGCTCCGTCTCTAATGACCTCGTTGTCGACGGGACGTTAAACACTAATCTCCTCCTCCTCCATAATGCAATAGCACGCTTGTTTGTGTGGCCCGAAAAGTTAGTGTCATGCAGAGCTGAGGCAGTGAACAGTCGTCGAACTACGTGGGTGCCTGGAAGCTGCTGCCATAATCCCATATCAACGTCAAATGACCAGTATTAAAAACGAATGTGTTATTCACTAACTTTGTGGATTACTTTGTCCGGAAACCCGCTGAACTGCAGTGGACTCTGGAACACCGTTGCTGGCGTGTTTGGGACGATCACTGCCTCAACCTGTGCTATGCACGTTGAACTCTGTTTCATTCTGGAAACCTGCAGTCTTGTGCAGCGGCTTCCACAAACACCAAATGTGACGAATTGAGGCGCCATTAGATGTATCCGATCTGTATTCTTGTGTATGGTTTGCAGTCTCAATAAGAATCACTTCAACACGTACGGTTTAGATCCATAAATAATCATCCTCCTTCAGTCAACTTCACATGCCACATATCAAAAGGACAGCGCTCACCCATATGTGGACGCAATGGCCAGAGCTTCTTGGAGGAACCTTCTCGTTCGCCTAAAACATCAACCATTTAAAAAGCGGGCTATGTGGTGATGGTAACTTGTCCGTCACGACAAAAACTATGTTTATTGGTGTCACACATAGACTGCGTGGCGGAAGTTCTAAGGAACACATCAAGACCCCTTTCTGGTATCATCCATCGGACTAGGAACTCTACATCGTTCCTTAAGCGTCTCAGTTTTAATAAAGCCTTGTGATTCATTTATGTATTATCTACAGCGGCAATTACGACACCATCTATTATTAACTGCATAAATTGTAGCATAGTCGTATTATCAGAAGAGTTGGTGATAGGAAAAGTACAGTATCCAGTGACCACTTCAGGACTCCTGGGGCCGTATCAGTTTCAAAACAGTTGTTGTAAAGGGGAAAGTGGAGTAGGCAAGTACGCTGGGGTTTTACTGTTGTGAGACGTAATGTACCAAGAACTGTTCTCCGAAGCTAGGTCAATGTCTCATAAATCCGAGATCTGAGGAAGAATCGCTTGTGAGTCGATTTCCGACACCGTCTCCTCAATAAACGTAAGTTAAACTACACTTGATATGAACAGCAGTACCGGGGATGTCAAATATGCATTAGGTCGAATGAGTGCTCGGAACAAAGTTTTAAGTAGGACTCCCAAAAGCGCTGACACAAAACACGTGCTACGAAGCATAGACGTCGCGGCCCAAGATGAGGAAAAGCTTAAGATCACTTTAACTGCGAAGTGACTTCGGAGAATGATCGTTTTAATTTTAGTTGTCAGAAAATAAAGAACGACAGAAAACAACAACATACGAAGCCATATACATCACACGGATCAGCAGCACATCATGTCCTACTGACTGCAACCACATCATTCTAGTATCAAAATAAACGAATCTTTCTTAGGTGAAATAACAGCTATAAGACACACACTATATTTTTTCTATTGTTAAATGCGTTGCCAAGATTTTACGTATAAAAACGCTATAACAAGTCTGTTTGGAAATAGTGCGTTTAAAGGAATTTTCAAAAGATGAAATTCTTGAAAGTCGTTACTTATTTAATTTAAAGTACTTTTTGACTTCCTTGAGAGTTAAGTGAATTAGGAAGTATTGTAATTCATAATCATTGTTGTTGTAAGACCTGCGAAATATTAGAATTTTAAAAAACAAACTTACTACCTCACTGAAAAGATTTTTCTTTGACCAAAAATGTATAATTTTACTTAGAAAACATGTTGATACTGAGCTGCATCACTTCTAAAATTTTTATTCTACAAAACATATTGTCAGAAAATAAGAGCAAAGGGGAAAGTTTTGTATATTAAGAATTCAATCTATAACAACCAAATTTCAGATTCATTTATCAAATGCGTAGTCATCAGCTAAGCTGAATGATTTCAATACCAGTAAATAAAAGTATTTCTTCCTTTTTTTACTATGATGATTGAAAATGTAATCATTGTTTATTTCATTCATTTATAAAATCTGTCCTACGTTAGTTTTTAAATAGCTCCTCTGAAAATTTACAATCTCAGTTTAATCTGCAACGAATATAGTTCCGTACATTTAGTTCTGTAAAAAAATATTCTATAGAGTCAATCTCTGTTATAATGACATCGAAGAAATCCAAAATGTTAGTGAATAGCAAGATAAGTAAATTTATTTAAATATAATAATGGTCATTAGAATTTGAATACAAATACTGAAAAATTCGGATGTCAAATCGACATTATTAACAACAGGAAATACAGCCAATTTCCATCAAGGGAAATTTCGAGTAGGTAACTGAAATTTCTGTTTTTATTGCTTTGCCTTTGCCTTAGGTAACAAAAAGTAATACGTATCTTACGTTTCGCGATCATTTTGTGGAGGACGAAAAGAGTTTGCTGCAAGAAGGATCTATGATATCTCTACTATGAGTCATGTTAAAAATCGCCATAATATGAGGATCAATGGAAATAAAAAGGACAATCATCGTCAAAATATAAAGGGCACACCGAGAGAATGAATGACAGTACGTGAATGAAATACAGAAAAAATCCATTGCAGGATAAGGCTGGGAAAACAAGGCGTGGTTCAAAATGGTTCAAATAGTTCGAATGGTTCTGAGCACTATGGAACTTGGCGTTTGAGGTCATCAGTCCTCTAGAACTTAGAACTCCTTAAATCTACCTAACCTAAGGACATCATACACATCCATACCAGAGGCAGGATTCGAACCTGCGACTGAGGTGCCTAGAACCGCTCGCTCACCGCGGCCGGACAAGGTGTGGTTTCCAGGGCTCAAAGAACATCAGATTCTCGCAGCAACTGATGAGCGGCATGCAGATAGCGCTCACACATCGTTTCGTGTCTGCCGGCATGTGTCACGTGATTGGCTCTTTAGAACTGAATAGCTTTTCTCGCTAACTGTGAACGTATGGCCACTTCCAATCATTCTTTCCCGCATTTTCGTCTTCTAAAAAACTACTCTGCTTACTCCATTCCCTCATTTCTACGTGTTGATGCAAGTCATTGTTATCGCTCAATATAGTACGGCTCTAATCTCAGGGGTAATTAAAATATTAACAAAAAAATTCAGTGTTGTCAAAATCTAGACGGCAATGACCTGACAAATATTTAAACAATATTTTAAAGTTAGCCACTACAGTCGCAACTAACTCAGAGCATACATATACCCACACTTACCATTTAAATCTACTGCATAAAAGCGCTATAATCTTAGCAAGTCACACTGTAAACTGAGATTACGATCTATAATAAATTATAAAAATATTGACTAATATGAAAGGAGCTGTGTGGCTAGTCTCTCTTAAGCTCCTCGGAGAAGTGTCTATATATCTGGCAATGCCCTTGAACAAGTCTCAGTTCACGTTGTTAAAGAAGCTTCGTCATATATAGTCATTCAGCGTCGACATTGCAAGGAGCAGCACTGAAGAAATGTTGAAAAAACTCGAGCGAGAACAACTTCTACCGCTATCAGAGAGAAGGAAGGGAAGATTATCTGCTGCTTGACCGATTTTTGTGACATTAGCTTCATGTTGTTTGTTACCATGTTTCTACAGTCGATTAGCGGAGATACTTATTTTATGACATGTCTTCCAAACATGTCAATTATAACTCAACGAAAAATGTGTGTTACAAGTTTTCGATTTCTGAACGCACCTACAAGTTTTTATACTGTGTTAAGATTCATGCGGAGATCAGAAAGAGTGAAAGAATTCAATACCTTGTAAATGTTTTACGACTGGCTTGAGATAAATGAACTTCGTGAGGCAAAGTGGACACGCATGCTTGCAAGTAATTATTTATCTACAACGGAAAGTTTGTATAGAGTGTATATTTATCAGGCTTGACTTACGTCAGTTGGATATGGACTTCGCATGACAGGTTCAAATAGCAAGAGAAATACCCATCTTAGGTATTTCTATGAAAGACAGAAAAAGCAACTAATGAATCACGGAGCAAGCTAGAGTGGATGAAGTAGTTAAGGCTGCAATGAAGATGAAGTTGTGTGGGAGATGTAGCAGTGTAGAAATGATGACGATCAAAGCATGTTCTTGGGCTCGAAGAGGTGGGCACAACAAAATAGAAAAGAGTACAAAACGAGCAGAGATGCATATTGTTGAAGATCCTATTGCTTGGTAATGCCGAGAATGTCTACATGCAGCTGTGGACATCATATTGGAGATAATAGCGTTTATACTAATTTCAGGATGACACTGAGATCCCTGGTATGGCTAGAAATTGTTGCTATTACTGAGCCGTGGCGACGGCTCCTTATCGCTTATTCCCTGCCTTCCATAGTTGCATGTCTCTATGGCGCTGCATTTCCCTCTGTGAATCGATTCTCCTTGTGAAGCAACACCTTTGGCGGTCCATCGAGGAGGCAGCGGAACGCAGAGCGAGCCACTGAGACGAGGGCAAGTGAACAGCTGGGTACGGCTGGCATTGATGATTATTTGAGGTTCGTTATCTCAGGTACTTAAAGATCAATGTACCCTGAATCTGCTTAGGATGCGAATTGTAGAGAAAAGTTTGTTACAGAGTATGTGTAATGAGCATGAGCGGAGGAATTATTGGTGGGTACAAGCTGCCACGGAAACCTTGTGTCAATAAATTGAACGGGATCGTTTCTCCGTCTTGCCTTGGACATGAGTGTTACTGAGCACAACAGTATCTCTGGTATTTTAGAAGGAATGATATCGGAAGGACGATCACGTTTGGTGTTTGTCCACAAACCTACTACCTTTTCTCAGTTGGAAGACTTACTCAGTACTGTTGAGGCACTTACATTTACTGATGAGCAATGGGATCGGAGTAGGGATTTTCAACTCGCATCTCCCACTCAAGACGGCAGTCATCGGTAGTTGCCTTGATATCCAATGACCAGTTCTAAAAATTCATGGTGGTGTCTGTTTGTACTATATCGTGTCTCCCTACCACTTTCGATCAACGACGTTCTGAGCGTGTTTTTTTAGGGAATTAACTAGTTTGAACCTGGGTCCTGTTGCTGGTAAGGAGACGCCAGACCACACATGACATGTAGAATTCAGAAGAGTTCAGTGAGACTAGCGATGATATAACCAAATACTAAATGATCTCAGCGCCAGCTCCACTGTACTCCCTGTAACAGAATCTTAATACTAACTAAATTTAGTGGAAAGGGTTCAAGGCTTTCCTATTTTTAGTTAGCTGGTAAAATAACGTCGAAAAAGCAGTTAAGTTTACCATTGGAAATTTTATTCTACTCACAAAACATCGTTTATAAATTGCACTATTGATAAAAGGAAATGTTTTAATACAGGATGGTAAAAACCAAGTGCGTTCAACAAAAATGTGAACGAATATTCCCTGAATGGGTTTCCAAGTTCTACAATCTATCGAAGGATGACCTATGCCATATCACACCTATAATCTAGTTTTAATTTAAGTTTCACAAAAGAGAAAACTATCAAAATGGTCTACAGTGACCCTCAATTATCTTTAATTACTTATTTAACTTGTCGTAAATTACAGTGGCTGATGTGGCTTCTCAATAACTATATAAAAGAAAAATCATTGCGTTTCAGATCTTTTCTTCAAGTGGCAAATGTGAACACCATGAGTTTTAATTAACGATCGACACTAGTATTACGCAAAAAAGGGGTGTAACAGATGAGACTTCTGCAGTTCTGAGTGAAGCTTTATGCGCTCAAAATTGCGGCATCGCGTGCGTTCATTACCTTGTCGGTGTTTAAGCAGCGTCAGGGCGGCAGCGGCCGGCGCAGCAGCCATCCAGCTCGCCGTCTCGGAACGAACTCTCTAACTTCTCCTTACTACAATTTACCGAAGTTAGTTAAAAAAAAACTATTTGGCTATGTTTTCATCTGACCAATCAGGGTCTCAATGTTAACCTTAAGCTCCGCCTACAAAAATTCTGTCAATCCAATGAGAAACGTTATACTTTTCGTGGTGGGGCAATGTTTTTAAAGTTTGCAACGTAACAGAGACGCTAAAAAGTCTCACGCTAAAACCTGCAGCTGGTGTGGTCCTTTTAGCGTTATCGTGAGATCTATACTGTTCTTCTGGAGGGCTCTATCTTTTAACATGGGCTGGAGGATTGTCCTAATGTAACAGACACGTGAAAAAGTCTCACGCTAAAACTTGCGGGTGGTAGTGGCCCTTTCGGTGTTATCGTAAGATCTATACTGCTCTTCTGGAGGGCTCTAGCTTTTAACATGGGCTGGGGGTGGTCCTTGACATACCTGAGACGCGAAACAGTCTCACGCTAAAACGTGCGGGTGGTAGTCGTACAGGTAGTCTGGCCCGTCTCTTATCGTAGGGCCTTCTAGCTTAACACGGTTCTGCTCTCGGCTTCTGTCCTCGTTTCTCCCCTCGGAACTGCGTCTGCCTCACATATCCAAATTGTGTAACAGATTTCCTTGCATTAAGTGTCGCGTTTAATTCCAGATATAAGCTCGTTCCTTCTTCCTTTTATTGCAATATACGCCAACAAACGGCTTGGTGGCCTGACACTTATCGGCTGTATTTGTCACTGAGCATCTTATTGTAACTGTGACTGGCTAGCTTATAAAAGCTTTAGGCTGTCTATAATTCTGATGTTCTCTTTTCCGCAATAGAGATTTTTGTTATTAGAGTTAAAGATAAGTGTCTACTCTTTGGTATGCACTTGTGAGGGCTTTATTTATAATTGTTGAACCGCTCCTTTGGCCCCCACTTATTGCGTGCCTTTTGTTAACAGCTGCCGACTTTTCTACGGCGTAATGAGGGCTGGGACCTGTTGATGTTACGCACCGCGTTGTTGTTTGTTAACTTGTATCATGACACGGGGGATTGGCCTAGCACAGTAATTCAGTTTTCTCTTTTGTATTTTGCATCCTGTATTCTTACTAAAAATGGTACCCTTTCCCTCACGACATCTGGCTTATTTGAGTTTTAGATTTAATTATCTACACTGTACCAGCTTTCTCTCAACCATTAGGGAAACGTTTATTTGAGGTGTATCTTTTAACTGGTTTTAACCTGAGTAGCCAGTGTACTGCTTTCACCTTGTATGCTCGAGAGGCACTTTCGTGTTACTTATCTAAAAAAAATTAATATAGAAAAGGGGAGGGATATTGTGCTTTAACAGTATATTCAGTTCTTTTCTTAGTGTAAGGAATTGTTAATGCTACTATGAAACAATTTGTTGCCTTTTGTGAAATTACTGACTGTACTATAAACTGTAGCAGTTTCTGCGATTAGCAACATTGCTCGGTCGAGTGCAGACTGAATGCGGGAATACGTCCCGTGGCTTCATTTTTACCATTTCCTTAATGTGAAATGCTACTGCTCTTCATTGTGTGTATATCTTTGTCATACGTTTTTGGTATGTTTGCCCTTTGGTTGTTGTGTGTTAAGAGGAAGCTTGAGCATTACTGTGTTTAATATTATTTGTTGTTAGTTGAATAAATGTATTCAAATGACAGATGACTTTACTAATCTGGGTTGCTTCTCGTGCTTGCTTACTTTTCCATCCTGTGTAAAGGAGTTATCATCTGTATTTGAATTATTCAGCTGGATATTATGTATGTTGCAGTAATTTGTCCTTCGTTTTACAAATGCGTTCTGGGTTCATTTATTCTCGTACAACATATTCCACAACACGCTGCATAATGGGCATTTTCTCTCACTGATAGCTTCATATTATAGTCATCGTTAGCGCCACAGACTAAATGAACGCAGAAGTTAAAATCTTCTGGGTTATTAGGCAGCGTCATAGTTCTTCTAAAAAGATCGGTTTTTCGATCCTTCTGCTCGGATCTTCCTCAGGATCTGCCGGTGTCCACTACTGCTAGAACACTGTCAGAGACGAGCGTCGGGTCCTGTTATAAAGGGGAGTCTTCCCGCGGTGCGGTCGTGCCGGAGAAGTGGTAGTATTAATTAAAATTCTTATGGCTACCATTGGTGGGCCATAGTCATAGGCTAATATTCCCGCTCTGATGCAGAAGAAGGGGCGTTGTTGGCTAAACTATTGTGGATACTATTGGTGGCCCATCGTCATTGGACAAAAAGGTACTATTACACAATTCCGCCGGAGAAGGTTTAGTGGCTGAAATTCCTCCCAGTGCTATTGGTTGGCCGTCATTGGCTACATTCGAAACGGACAGAAGCAAGAGAGGGGGGAAAGTTACCCATAATATTATTGTCTTCGGAGGTGATTGCAGCACGTTGTTTATGTCGTTCGCACACCGCAACCGCATATTCATAACCATGATTTCGGGGAGCCACGATGCCGGAAACCTATAGCAGTCCTCTCTATTGAAATTAGATGCATTCTTGAAAATTTCAACCACTTCTCGGACCTTTCTTCTGTAAATTTTTATTCCCTTAGCCAGCATACGTACGTCATTAAAATAGATGTCGGAGTCAAAGTTCTCATGATGTTCCGTAACTGCCGATTTTGCACTTTGTTTTAGCCGCATGTGCCGTTCGTGTTCCTTAATGCATCCTTTAACAGGTCTTCCCGTTTCGCCTATATACACTTTGCTGCAGCCACATGTCACCTGAGAGACGGTTGCATTGCGGAGACAATCAGGTGCATCCGTCTTCCGTCGGAAAAAATCTTTTATTTTGTTTTGACAGTGTTCTAGCAGTAGTGGACACCGGAAGATTCTGAGGAAGATCCTAGGAGAGAGGTCGAAACGCCGATCGTTTTAGAGGAAATATGACGCGGCTTAATAACCTAGAAGACTTTAACTTCAGTGACAACGGCCAAGAGAGTTTGCAGACGTACATAAACGAACGCAGTCTGTATTGCCTGCACAGCATATGTGGCATTTCCCAGTTGCCCTTTCCACATCAGAATTATTGCACGTTGAGGTCATGCTTGAAATACCAAATGCGCCCGTAATAAAATGTAAATGATACGCCTGTTAGCAAAACTGAATGCGCCGTGGTGTATAACAGCCCCTACACGAAAGCCATTTGAGGTAACATTTTCATTAGAGAGGACATTCTGTATGTGTTTATTATGTAACCGCGATAATTGTTAACAAATTAAACTTTACTTTCGATGGTATTCCTTCCTTGAGGCGACTTTGTAATAAATTTGACTTGTTGCTATAGTATGCCTTTCTTTTCATTTCGAAGACATAACGACATGCAACCTTTCATTATTTTTGGGTTTGATACTTGAGCAAAATAAAATTCAAAGTAATATTCACAGTGATTGTTCTATATATTGTTCAGACGTATTGACATAAGAAGTGACGTGGAAGCAACGTTGTTGTCTTTATATTTTACATGGATTTGTCTTTTCAGTTACTTAAAATTTTTGTTATTTACTTCAGATAATAATTTACTTTAGCATTCACTTTCCTTGCAACAATAAACCAAACGCAACTTTGATGCTACTTTTCTAGTCCCTGTCAAACGTATGGGAATCTACTCTGTGATGATGTTAGATGCTCTCTAGGTTGATACAAGATTAATGAATAGTTTGGTGGCCTTATTGGTGAAGGTCTCCACTTGTTTTGAAAAATTTCAGTTCCCTTTTCTCGCCTCTCAGGCCACTATTCACTTCAAGGATTCGTTATGATCACTACGAGCTCAGTGACACTACCAACTTTTAAACTTTAAATAGTCTTATTCTGGCTCGATTAATTCAGCTGGTCTAATGCAATTACTCACTTTCTAGACCAATGCAAATATCACAACAAACTACAAATCGAGCTTTGTTTTGAGGCTGATCACTTACAATGATAATTCCCAACCACCTACATTTCTTTTCTTCCAACGCACAAGTTACGTGCTCATAACGATCCAGTCTCGAGCATCAGCACTTGTCCGCAATTGTGGGATGCCTTCGTTAGGGGTACAATTGAACCGTTTGCAGGCAAGCCGCCATTCGCCGTTGCGAGACGTTCGCTTCTTTCTTTTGTTCTAGTACAAAAAAAGTTAAATTTCTTGTGTTACAGACAGGTGACGTTGCAAGGAAAGTTAACAACAGAACGCAGTCAACGGGTCAGTTCTTTCGAAAGCCCATTTTGTCCCCGCTGTGAAGCAGGAGTTTGAAGTTTGCCTTGTAGGTGACGATAACCTTCCTCTGTGAAAGAAGGAAAGCATGGCGTCAAGTACCTCACCCTCCGGCTGAGTGATGCATCAAACAGCAAGTTGTCGGCACATAGGAAAAGAGTCCGGAGGTCAGTCATTCATTTAGGGTGAAAGGTCGGTTAATAATTGCATATTGGCACCACGTTTCACCAAAATTTGCCCAACACCACTGAAGACGTGGTACGTAATGGGAGGGCCGTCACATCCCTTCTTACCCACAACTCACCCCATGGTTTCCACCTCTGCGATGACGTCAGAACGGCGTAGCCCACGGTTTAAATCTCGTGATTTTCATAGAGACGCCCGAGCGAACATTTCAGACACACCACTGCTCAGTATCGACACGACAAGGCATAGAACGTCGTATGAATGGCGTCAGTGATAGCACCCCTTAACTTGGGGAGTTGATTCCCTTATATTTCACTTCCAAAAACTACAGTTCACTGTGCGATGAACAACAGCTCGACGTTCTTCATAACCTGTGACACTGCTTACATCTCCCACACGATTCAATCCTTTTCTAAATACATCGTGGGCCTGTAACCTCACAGAACGTGATCGCACTTCTTTGGAACGTGGTGCCACCGACGTTGTGGCTCGGAGTGTAGGGTGGATCCACTAGGAATCTTTGAAATACATTCGACGAAATTTGAACGCCAATTAGCGAAGTGCGTTTATGCTCTTTCAGCCCTACGGTTACGCTCTCTCTAGTGGCGTGAACACAGGGCGATGCTACATGGACACATACCTGAATAAAACGGCATACCATAGCTATGAGACTCCCAGTTTGGCCACACGCTGGGTGCCACCAGTGCATCTTTGTCTGTAAATCTTCTTGTGCAGAGATCGCTGGTTATATATTCTTAGTCACCGGTATGACAGGCAACCCTTTCCACACCCCTTAGATTTCGCGTGCGACCACCAGGCACTAGTTCAGGACACAGAACCACTCAGCTCAAGGTTGTCGAGATAACTAACTACCTGTCACGCCAGCGCCAGTACAGGTACAATTTTAAATTGGTCAGCAAAGGTGCGAGGGTGGCACCAAGGATATGGCCTAAAAGCTGGGACTTAGAGGCACCCTTTGCTGTTCTGTTCGCGCGTGTACTAATGTCGCTCCCCCATCCCCCGACCCTTGCCATGGTCACGTCACATGAGTGCGCGAAACAGGACGGCAAGAAAAGCATAAATATACTGTACTACTTTTCATCATGCACAAATTAATTTCGCCGATTGGCTTCGAACGGTTCCTGTTGGTCCCACTCCGTACTCAAGAGCAAAAATTGCGGTGCGATCATGAACAGTTGGGTTTCTGGCTGATGGGCGGTGGGTTTATAATAAGTCATAAGTAATAGGGATTAGCCGAGCGGTCTAAGGCGCTGCAGCCATGGACTATGTGGCTGGTTCCGGCGGAGGTTCGAGTCCTCCCTCGGGCATGGGTGTGTGTGTTTGTCCTTAGGATAATTTAGGTTAAGTAGTGTGTAAGCTTAGGAACTGGTGACCTTAGCAGTTAAGTCTCATAAGATTTCACACACATCTTTTCATAAGTAATAGGAAATATTAGAATACTTTAGCCGTCTTTTGCGACAGCCTGGAAATCATTATGGTGGTCAGTCTGAAAGCGGTTAACATACTGACCATGGTTTCCAGTACGCAAACCCACATTCTTGTCCAGCCCATTGAAACAAATGTTTCTGTTATCTATTTTACCCATCAGGGTCAGGAACTATGATTATAAATGAAGATTTTGAGTTGTAATTGATAGATGTATTGGATAAGTTTTCACATGCACAACATCGTAATATCCATGATGTTAATACTAATAATAAATCTCTCTAAGCTAAACGGCCCTATGAGCAGTTTAGAGCAGACCTCTACGGTAAGTTCCCCTTAAACGGTCTCTCGTTCTGACTTCTGATAATCAAAATAATTGTCACCATTTGCTATGCCGATCTGTTAACATTACGGGCGCCACACTAACAGTTACTTCCACGAAATCTAAGCTATCCAGGACGGTGTACAGTCCTCGCAATTTCACTTCCTATTTGTATCGTTAACATGAGTTAAGTTGGTGTGGCTGTGACATCATCCGAGGCATCACGTACTCTGGCGTTTGAGTGAGTAGACCGTACGATAGCTGTGTGCGAAGTGAAGTCTTGCCTATCAGGCCGTTTTTATATACGAGGCAGCGGACAGCCAAGGGAACACCTGCTGTTCTCCGCTCTATGCCCACGGTAGTAGCCTCTAATCAGCCCCTTTCTCGGATACACAATATCCTATAACAATGTCATGAATCAATTTAGAATCTTCGTATTTTTGTAAGAGTGTAGTTAACTTTGTTAAAATCACAGAAAAAGTTTTAGCTCGCCTGCATTTACACTTGGTGCTTCTCATTTATTATAATGTTTTCTACCAAGAACCGACGGAAGATTCTGTTAACGTGGTAAACTTTTCCGTCTATAATTGCCGGCCGCGGTGGTCTAGCGGTTCTAGGCGCTCAGTCCGGAACCCCGTGACTGCTACGGTAGCAGGTTTGACTCCTGCCACGGGCATGGATGTGTGTGATTAACCTTAGGTTATGAAACTTCCTGGCAGATTAAAACTGTGTGCCCGACCGAGACTCGAACTCGGGACCTTTGCCTTTCGCGGGCAAGTGCTCTACCAACTGAGCTACCGAAGCACGACTCACGTCCGGTACTCACAGCTTTACTTCTGCCAGTATCCGTCTCCTACCTTCCAAACTTTACAGAAGCTCTTCTGCGAACCTTGCAGAACTAGCACTCCTGAAAGAAAGGATACTGCGGAGACATGGCTTAGCCACAGCCTGGGGGATGTTTCCAGAATGAGATTTTCACTCTGCAGCGGAGTGTGCGCTGATATGAAACTTCCTGGCAGATTAAAACTGTGTGCCCGACCGAGACTCGAACTCGGGACGTGAGTCGTGCTTCGGTAGCTCAGTTGGTAGAGCACTTGCCCGCGAAAGGCAAAGGTCCCGAGTTCGAGTCTCGGTCGGGCACACAGTTTTAATCTGCCAGGAAGTTTCATATCAGCGCACACCCCGCTGCAGAGTGAAAATCTCATTCTGGAAACATCCCCCAGGCTGTGGCTAAGCCATGTCTCCGCAGTATCCTTTCTTTCAGGAGTGCTAGTTCTGCAAGGTTCGCAGAAGAGCTTCTGTAAAGTTTGGAAGGTAGGAGACGGATACTGGCAGAAGTAAAGCTGTGAGTACCGGACGTGAGTCGTGCTTCGGTAGCTCAGTTGGTAGAGCACTTGCCCGCGAAAGGCAAAGGTCCCGAGTTCGAGTCTCGGTCGGGCACACAGTTTTAATCTGCCAGGAAGTTTCATATCAGCGCACACTCCGCTGCAGAGTGAAAATCTCATTCTGGAAACATCCCCCAGGCTGTGGCTAAGCCATGTCTCCGCAGTATCCTTTCTTTCAGGAGTGCTAGTTCTGCAAGGTTCGCAGAAGAGCTTCTGTAAAGTTTGGAAGGTAGGAGACGGATACTGGCAGAAGTAAAGCTGTGAGTACCGGACGTGAGTCGTGCTTCGGTAGCTCAGTTGGTAGAGCACTTGCCCGCGAAAGGCAAAGGTCCCGAGTTCGAGTCTCGGTCGGGCACACAGTTTTAATCTGCCAGGAAGTTTCATATCAGCGCACACTCCGCTGCAGAGTGAAAATCTCATTCTGGAAACATCCCCCAGGCTGTGGCTAAGCCATGTCTCCGCAGTATCCTTTCTTTCAGGAGTGCTAGTTCTGCAAGGTTCGCAGAAGAGCTTCTGTAAAGTTTGGAAGGTAGGAGACGGATACTGGCAGAAGTAAAGCTGTGAGTACCGGACGTGAGTCGTGCTTCGGTAGCTCAGTTGGTAGAGCACTTGCCCGCGAAAGGCAAAGGTCCCGAGTTCGAGTCTCGGTCGGGCACACAGTTTTAATCTGCCAGGAAGTTTCATATCAGCGCACACTCCGCTGCCGAGTGAAAATCTCATTCTGGAAACATCCCCCAGGCTGTGGCTAAGCCATGTCTCCGCAGTATCCTTTCTTTCAGGAGTGCTAGTTCTGCAAGAAGAGCTTCTGTAAAGTTTGGAAGGTAGGAGACGGATACTGGCAGAAGTAAAGCTGTGAGTACCGGACGTGAGTCGTGCTTCGGTAGCTCAGTAGGTAGAGCACTTGCCCGCGAAAGGCAAAGGTCCCGAGTTCGAGTCTCGGTCGGGCACACAGTTTTAATCTGCCAGGAAGTTTCATATCAGCGCACACTCCGCTGCAGAGTGAAAATCTCATTCTGGAACCTTAGGTTAGTTAGGTTTAAGTAGTTCTAAGTTCTAGGGAACTGATGACCTCAGATGTTAAGTCCCATAGTGCTCAGAGCCATTTGAACCGTCTATGATTTTAGTACGGAACTGACAGTGGAACATGACCTCTGGATTACAACT
The DNA here is from genome assembly GCF_023897955.1 of Schistocerca gregaria. Lineage (NCBI taxonomy): Eukaryota > Metazoa > Arthropoda > Insecta > Orthoptera > Acrididae > Schistocerca > Schistocerca gregaria. The sequence goes on along the minus strand of NC_064920.1, from coordinate 459,413,454 downwards.
TTAAGAGACCTATTTGTTATTATTTACATCCAAGTTTGGACCTTATTATAGCTCTATTACGTAATACATTTATCATGTGTCATAGTCAGAACATTCTAGCATTAATATGACAGATAATCTAAAACAAATCACGACATTCTTGTTCCAAATATGGTTTTCAGTAAATTATTCGACAACTATTACATGTAGCTCAATGGTATCACGTAGTTACTTTTTCATGTTGAACTAAAGCTTCATACAAATTTTAATATTTTGGAGTCTAATATTTAGAGCCTTCATTTTCCTTATAAATAAGGATTCTGAGCAAAATATTGCTTTAATCACCTTGACGCTCGTACCAGTTAATTTTGACATGCATTTTCACATTATGACCAATTTTTGCATTTCCAGCCTTATTTTTAGCGCCACTTACTTTTTTCTATTCAGTGAAAAATATTCGTTTGATTAATTTGACATCTGACAATTTAAACATTAATACACCGAAGCACATTTTGAAGTTTGGAAATGCAACTTAAACTTTACATTTCATTTGGTTATGGTGACTTGTCGCTAGAAGCAGTGATATGTGGTAAGTCCCAGCACACACGCTCGCCTCTGTATCTCTCAAATGATACATCGTTTCTTTCGCCACAAGGCCCACGATGTCCTCAGAGAAACTTAAAATCGTCCAGAGGTATCAGTAGCATCAGAGGCTGTCAAGAACGTCAGCCTGTTGCTTATGGTACGGCGAACTGTCCTTTTCGACCGTGAAATGTATGGGAATCTGTGCCCCGAGGGAACGGGTAATTTCGTTGACCTCATTTACGCCAACCTCTGAGGCCTTTTATTGTCGATACTCAGCGGTGGTGTGTCCGAAACGGTTTTCTCTTCCATCCACAGTAAAATTACGTGACTTCAAAGCTGGGCGTTTCAGTGGTGATCTCCATCGCAGACGTCAAAAACAGGGGTGAAATGTGGGAAGAAAGGGTGTGACGAACTTCCCATCAGGGCACGTCCGTGGTGGCGTTGCGCCGCATTGTGGCGAATTGTTTGCCAACTTGACATCATGAACCCACCTTATACCGCACGTGAACTTCTGAGCTCTGGTCTTTTCATCGCGTGTATTGACACCTTGCCTGTCTAAAGCGTCATCGAGCCTGAGTGTAACATCGCAGAGCAATACAGAGGAAGGGACCGTCAGATTTCAAACATTTGCGTTGCAAGAGCGGAAAATTACAGGGTTTCGAAGATACCCATTAACTGTGTAGCGCAATGTACACTCCTGGAAATTGAAATAAGAACACCGTGAATTCATTGTCCCAGGAAGGGGAAACTTTATTGACACATTCCTGGGGTCAGATACATCACATGATCACACTGACAAAACCACAGGCACATAGGCACAGGCAACAGAGCATGCACAATGTCGGCACTAGTACAGTGTATATCCACCTTTCGCAGCATTGCAGGCTGCTATTCTCCCATGGAGACGATCGTAGAGATGCAGGATGTAGTCCTGTGGAACGGCTTGCCATGCCATTTCCACCTCGCGCCTCAGTTGGACCAGCGTTCGTGCTGGACGTGCAGACTGCGTGAGACGACGCTTCATCCAGTCCCAAACATGCTCAATGGGGGACAGATCCGGAGATCTTGCTGGCCAGGGTAGTTGACTTACACCTTCTAGAGCACGTTGGGTGGCACGGGATACATGCGGACGTGCATTGTCCTGTTGGAACAGCAAGTTCCCTTGCCGGTCTAGGAATGGTAGAACGATGGGTTCGATGACGGTTTGGATGTACCGTGCACTATTCAGTGTCCCCTCGACGATCACCAGAGGTGTACGGCCAGTGTAGGAGATCGCTCCCCACACCATGATGCCGGGTGTTGGCCTTGTGTGCCTCGGTCGTATGCAGTCCTGATTGTGGCGCTCACCTGCACGGCGCCAAACACGCATACGACCATCATTGGCATCAAGGCAGAAGCGACTCTCATCGCTGAAGACGACACGTCTCCATTCGTCCCTCCATTCACGCCTGTCGCGACATCACTGGAGGCGGGCTGCACGATGTTGGGGCATGAGCGGAAGACGGCCTAACGGTGTGCGGGACCGTAGCCCAGCTTCATGGAGACGGTTGCGAATGGTCCTCGCCGATACCCCAGGAGCAACAGTGTCCCTAATTCGCTGGGAAGTGGCGGTGCGGTCCCCTACGGCACTGCGTAGGATCCTACTGTCTTGGCGTGCATCTGTGCGTCGCTGCGGTCCGGTCCCAGGTCGACGGGCACGTGCACCTTCCGCCGACCACTGGCGACAACATCGATGTACTGTGGAGACCTCACGCCCCACGTGTTGAGCAATTCGGCGGTACGTCCACCCGGCCTCCCGCATGCCCACTATACGCCCTCGCTCAAAGTCCGTCAACTGCACATACGGTTCACGTGCACGCTGTCGCGGCATGCTACCAGTGTTAAAGACTGCGATGGAGCTCCGTATGCCACGGCAAACTGGCTGACACTGACGGCGGCGGTGCACAAATGCTGCGCAGCTAGCGCCATTCGACGGCCAACACCGCGGTTCCTGGTGTGTCCGCTATGTCGTGCGTGTGATCATTGCTTGTACAGCCCTCTCGCAGTGTCCGGAGCAAGTATGGTGGGTCTGACACACCGGTGTCAATGTGTTCTTTTTTCCATTTCCAGGAGTGTATATAAGCGGAGAGGAGGCGACTGGGAAACGCGATTTTGACAAAGAGAAGACTGTTGTGAGCAGGCGCTTGGGCACGAGAATGTCGGAAAAGGCGACTGGTTAGCTGCTTCTATAGTGATCATCTGCGGAAAGTGGCTAGAGGACGGTGAAAGGACGAGAAGGTGACGAGGTGTTGGACGTGCACGCCTCATCACAGAACGTGGCAGTCGGAGACTTGTCCGCTCTGTACATAATGATAAGCGGCGATCTGTAGCAGGTCTGACGACAGCGTACAATACTGAAGAGGCCACAAGAATTTCATTCAGCGCACATTGTTGACCGTGGTGCTCCGTAGTAGACAACTCATTCGTGTTTACTTGTAGAACCGACGACATGGTCAGCTATAATAGACGTAGGAACAGGATCGCCAAGACAGGAGCATGGATCACTGGAAATGGGTCGCCTGGTGGGATGAGCCACGTTTCTTGTTACACCAGATCGGCTGTCGTGTCAAGATTCGCCGTCATCTAGGCAATGTGATACCCCGAAAACTGCACCGCCACATGGATGCAGGCAATTGTGAGAAGCATTGTGATATCGGGGACATTGAAAAAGAAATGGTTCAAAAGGCTCTTAGCACAAGCGACTGTAGCAGTGGCGCGGTTCCGGACTGAAGCGCCTAGAACCGCTCGGCCACCGTGGCTGGCGGGAACATTGAGCTAGGCTTCGAAGGAAATGTTGTAGTAATCGAAGACATCGTGACTACAAGAACATCGTTAAAGAAAACTGCATACTTTCCTGTTTGATGTTTTCCCAGGCATCGATGGTGTCTTCCAGTAACAGAACTGTTCGTGTTACGGTTCCAGAAAAGAGCTATAGTGATTTGAGGACAGTGATAGTTAACCCATCTTGATTTCTTCGCCACCAACTTATCCGACCTCAACCAGATAGAAAATGACTGGGTCGCTATCGGGTCCCGACTCCGCGACCACAAACCATGGTGACGAAATTTAAGTGAATAGTGGAACCTGTATGTAGACATCTTGTAGTACAAACCTGCGGAAAGATATCGTGTACACGTCGAATGCATGTCGTGCAGTATCGCATCTTTGATGTGTTCCAGACTTGTACCATCACGATGTTAAGAAGGTAGGCGTAATACTTTAATTCATTAGTGTATTCATTAGAAAGCTGATTTGACCCAAGATACATTAAATCCACCTTCGGTCTTTCCATTTTTCTTATTAGGCGAGAGCACGATGACAGAAACAAATGCTACGGAAGACTATCTGGATCTGAAAGAAGAAACCAGAGAAATTGTTGTTTAGGTGTAAATGAAATCACCAGACAGGAATATTTCACTTTAAGTTTCTCTTTCCGCACAACGCAGTTTTCTTAAACGACAGCGTAAACAAACTACTCTAGCAAAACAAACAACAAGTTTTAAAACAGTAATAACGTCATAAGTCAATAGCGTCATCTAGAGGACACATATAAAGCTTAAGAGGAGACCCTCGTATTAGAACCTGAAGAAGTCTGAGATTGCGGACGAAATGAATGCTGATGTGCGCCGTGATTTTAAATCTCTTATACTTGGCGCCTGAGGCAGAAATTAGAAACCATTTCAAAAATACTTCAAAGTATTCAGCATCAAGAATTTAAATATGAGTTGCGAAATATCTGTGGATGATGCTGTTGATGCAGAGAACAATGGGATCAACATAATGTTAGAGTGCAGCATGAGTAGTGGGGTGCCTGAAACAGTCACTTCGATTAAATATCTATACGTAACGTTACAGAACAATATGAAATGGAAATAGCATATAGGAATTGTAGTAAGGAAGGCGAATGATCGACTTCGATTTAATGGGAGAATTTTAAAAAGTGTGTTTCATCTGTAAAGTAGACCGCATATAGGACATTAGTGTGGCCCACTGCAGAGTACTACTCTAGTTTCTGGATCCGCAACAGTTCGGATCAAAGGAAAACATCGGAACAATTCAGAGGTGGGTTGCTATAATTGTTAGCGGGAGATTAGAACAAGACGAAGGTGTTAGGGAGACGCTTCGCGAAATCAGACGGAACCGCTGAACGGAATGTGACGTTCTCTTCGAGGAGCACTGTTAAGAAAATCTATACGTAACGTTACAGAACAATATGAAATGGAAATAGCATGTAGGAATTGTAGTAAGGAAGGCGAATGATCGACTTCGATTTAATGGGAGAATTTTAAAAAATGTGTTTCATCTGTAAAGTAGACCGCATATAGGACATTAGTGTGGCCCACTGCAGAGTACTACTCTAGTTTCTGGATCCGCAGCAATTCGGATCAAAGGAAAACATCGGAACAATTCAGAGGTGGGTTGCTATAATTGTTAGTGGGAGATTAGAACAAGACGAAAGTGTTACGGAGACGCTTCGCGAAATCAGACGGAATCGCTGAACGGAATGTGACGTTCTCTTCGAGGAGCACTGTTAAGAAAATTTGGAGAACCGGTATTTGAAGCTAACTGCAGAACGATTGTACTGCCGCCAACATACACTGCGTATAGGGACCACGAATGTAAGATACGAGAAATTAGGGCTCATATGGAGGCATACACACAATGTGGTTTAGGAATATACGTACCTTCAGCTTACTTGCTTGTTTGAGAATGGTTCAGACAAAACAATCTGTGCGTGTCTTTCTACTAATGGAGGTAAACCCGAAATTCTGGATGGATCTGTGGACCTTGAATGCTTGTTTGAGAATGAATGTGGATCTGAATTTGATGAGCGATCTGCTATTAATGTGGCGTAGGAGCGTAAGGAGAGAGAAAGATATTATGCTGAGATTAAAGTAAAATGTAGCGGACTTGAATGGTACTGTTGATTCTGCAACCGCATGATGCTGTAGCTATAATTTATCTGACGTAACGGCAGAGGATGGTGAAACTCAGCAGCTGTTGAAAGTGCTGTTTGTGAGGGTGTTTGCAATGACGTGGAAGTAAAAAGTAATGCTTTATTTCGTGATAATGATGTTGTAGCTACTAATGTCGATAATCTTAAAAGAGAATACAGTGAGTTTTATTCTAATATAGAAAGTGATATTTGGACAGAATGGTATCTTAAGGAGGAATGTGATTTTACTGTCACTGATTGGCGATGGTACAGCTGAACATTACAGTCGTTATTGCTTCATTTGTCGACTCAAGAGAAGCTAAAATAGCGAGAGAATCAAAAGGAAAGAAAATTAAATTGAGGTGAAAGAAGCAATTAATGAATTATTTCATGACGAGTACGAAATTGAGGCATTGATCGAACAGGATATGCGTGCTTTAGAGATGGAAGAGAAGGGAAGAGACATAGAGAATTATTTATTGAGGGAACAGTGTTTAGTGCGAAAATCAATTATTAATGATCAGCCTATCACTGAAATTAAAGTAAATGACGAGAAAACAGACACACTGCTCGATTCTTGAAGTAATGTGTCGGCAGTGTCGGAAGGTTTTGTACATAGGCTAAAGAATAAGAAATTAGTATTACTACCTGTAAATAGTGTAAAAATTAAAACGGTAGTTGGCGGTTGAAATAAGCCGATAAGGAAGGGGATAGTAGGTTAATAAATACGTGCATCTGTGTGTAGACTGCAAGATTATTTGGAGGGGTAATTTGCAATGTTTTATTTCAGTATTTATTGTAGCTTGTGTGCTGTCTCATCGCATAAGGATTTTTTTGGCACTAGGTCTGGGCAATTATAAAGAGATAATTTAGATGCACATTTATGTGCGAGGAGGTTGGAGAACCCAGTTATTTGGTGAATGGTATCAAGTCAAAAATCAGTGCATAGTATGCAAATAAATTACGTTTTCGGAGGTATATAAGGGATTTATTTATGTGTATGTATGTGTTAGGCTTATGTTTTTGGATGGTTGTAATTTCCAAATTACAAGTTATGATCACGCCAGTTTGGGTTCATAGAGGTCGGAGAAATTTGGAAAATGATAATTAATAATGCTTACCTAGGAAGATAGATGTATGTTTACCTACTTATCTGAAAAAAAGTTTTGGGGAATAATTTATTGTTATATGGAGAATCGATCTGTGTACAAAGCTTCACTTCACAGTATTAAGGGAGGGGTGAGATTTGCTCATATTTATTGTTAGTTTTGAGTCTAAGGGAGTTATTTAAATTAAAAGAAAATATTAATTTGCCGATGAAGTTGATTGGGAATGCGTCACGAGATGCATGTCTCTAGTGGGACACTAGAATAACGTGTCAGGAACATTGAAGAAATTACGAGCGTCTTGCAAACGCTGTAAATAAATTGTTTACTAAATAGTTTAGATCTGTTTGTATCGACTCCACTGGCGAAAATGCTCACTGCAGATCCTGGGTGATTTTGGAAAGTGTTTGTTTTTTGGTATCTACACCCGATTCGAATTTCAACAGCTTTGTTCAGGCAAAACGATGGCGATGGAATACAGAGCCATACAGAATATCGGCGGGATACTCGGCTCCGAATCTGTGGAGGGCCACCAGAGACTTCGTTGTGACAAAAAGGTTGTGTGAAAGTGAGCGCAGTGGCGCTGCTATTTCTGCGTCATTTCGATGTACAGTCGATTTTGATAAATTTATAGTGTTATTTGGCACTTAAATGATATGCTGCAATCCATAATTTATGTTAGATATGAGTTTCTTTAAATTTAAAGCATGGTGCATCAACACCAATACAAATAATTACGCTACTGATCTGGCGCTTCGGAAATTACGTTTTTGTATTATAAATTTGTGTTTTGTAAATTTAAGTGTTACTTCGTAACATATATGGCACGTCAACATGCTAGGAAACAGAAGTGTCTGGATTTGCGAGCATTTTCCTTTCATTGAAATATATGGCCAAAAGGGTCAGCCTACAGGAATTTTGAAACGAAACCTGTCGTCCGGTACCGTATACCACAAGAGCGCAGATTAGCCACGAGATGTGGAAATTCACATTAATCAATTGTGCTGAGTGTGCGAGTGTGCGAGTGAGACAGATGAGAAAGTACGTTGTTTGGAAACCCGGTAGATATCGTTTGTGGCCGAGGAGATGAATCAGTGTTAAATATGTCGGACGTAGGATAGAACACGAAAGACAAACATTCATGAAAACTATTTAATTCTGTAGTAGTTCAGTGAATGCAGCGACAGTAATTTTAATCTACCATCCTTCATAGAATTTCTTGTGATCCCAATTAAACTTGAATGTTGATTATATCTTTAAAATTTTTGGATTTACTGTTGAAGGGAAAATAACTAGTTTTGTAACAAAGACCTGAATGCAAAAATCTGAACCCTTTAGTCGATCTTAACGACCGACATTTCATATAGAAACGCATTATTAAAATAAGAAACGTTGTAAATATCAATTCCGTAACTTCATTTGTTTAAGAGATATAGTAAATTTAAACCACCAGTCTTTGCAGTTAAGCATCAGATCATCAGTTCCTCCACACAAATCTCATTGAACGATGACAGCATGACACCTTATTGAATGATTAGGTAACAGAATATTTGTTGTAAAGTTTTGGGCATAATAGTTACTTTTGTTGTTCATTTACTTATCAGAAAACACTTTGGTGCGAGACTACTGGCCGTCCCATTCAAAGGCAATTTTTTTGTATTGGTTTTATGTAAGAGAATTTAACGTTTATTATGTAATGTATATTATTGTTACTTTATTTAGAATGTGAAAGTGGTCAAGCTTCGATTATTTAAATATGTTAAAAATGTAAAATTAATGTAGAATAAGCTGTAGCCAATCAGATTGCTTCTGGAAAGGGAACTGCCCTAGTCAGTTGGGTGAGGATACTCGGCGCGCGGGAAACGCACCCTGGGACGGGCACAGGGGCAGTTCCGATTGAGACGCGAAAGTGGACGGTCGGTCTTTAGGCAGCTAGGAAATGAAACGACTTAGAAAATTCCGCGTTGTGTGCTATAGAGGGACTTGGTCTCCGAGCGGTGAGCAGCCACGGACCTAGTGTGAACTGTAAGTTTTCGTATAGATAACGAGGTGGACTATTGGACTTGCGTTTCACGATGAGAATGACTGAACTGTGTCAAATGGATATGGGATCGAGTTTAATAGTTATTCTAAATACGACCACTTTCGCTATTATTTTGCTTTCTGAATAAACATTATTCTAAGTAGATCATAACTGTGCGGCCTACATCATTTATCGGTCGTTATTTTAGTTCCAGATATTATTATTAATGTTATTATATGTTATATTAATTTTGCACTTCTCAAACTTACCATTAGTCAGACAATTTAACAAAAGGATCCCAAGTGTGTGATATAGGGCGTGTAATGCGACACGTGCGGTTAAACTCCTAGACGAGTTTGAGCCAAGACATTTCGACAAAGAGGAACCGCAAGTGAGCCCAAACATCTTTGGGGTGTCAGCTTGCATTCTGATCATAAAATTTTTCCATGGCTGTTCATTTGTTTTCTTGACAATGTTCTTTACAGTATCTCTTTCCTCTTGATATTTTTGTTTCGCAAATTCAGATTTCACCAGTAAATATATCTGATATGCTCGTTTCTTCTCCTGAACTCCTTTTGAAACAATTCTGTTCCATTCTCTAAGACACTTCTTATTTTTTCTCATTCTGTTTTCGTAATGACTCAATTGCTCCATATTCAGTACATAGCTTTGTATTTTGCTATTCGGTTTCTAAACTCTCAACTGTATATGCAAAGATTGTTTGTTATGGTATGGATGATTCATGCTCTCACTCTGTAATATGTGGAACTTACACCTGGTTCCATTCTTGTTTCAACTATTTTTGTTTTCTTCCATTTAGCGAACATAACCTTGAGTAAAGTTCGAGATTACATATTTTTCCTCTGCCTGTATGTCAACGGGCATGTAAATTATCGCACTTTTAAGAGACGGGTCCACGTATATAACGGTTCTGAAGCTTTTCCAAATTTTCCTGTGAGAATTTCTAGCCAAACCAGTATTTAATGTGTGCATTCGGTAGATTTCTTTTAGCCGTGCTAGCACTGAGCGTTTGGTGAAGAGAACCATACTGTTATTGTGTCTTAAACTGAAGAGCCTTTTCGACTGCAGGCAAAACTGAAACGATCACTGCGAAATGTTAGACACTCACAGTGAAACAGGAATACTATATAACACACAAAAACCCACAAGCACCAACACTCTGCAGGAAACTAAAGATAGATAAAGATGGTCGCCAGTGAGAGCCATTATTAACTTCAGGAAATCCCAAAAATACCACATAACCTAATATCTCCAAGAGTTAATTACAAAACACTATAAAGAAAAAAAAAACAATGGAACAGTGATAAACACAGGAAACCTAAGAGAACACATCCAGAACATACATCTACAACACACAGCATCGCTGATTTCATTTGAAATAGAAAATATGTATACCTCCATCCCGATCATAGAAACAATAGAAATCATAGAACAGAATTTCGTATCCCCAGTATTTTCACCACAGAAGTTTAAAAGAAATAAGAAATATGATCAGACTGATAACCGAAGAAAAGTGCTTCCTGTTCGTGAATGAATATTACCTACAAAGTGATGGACTGCCCATCTGAAATATTAGCAAACATTTTTATCAGTTATCTAGGAAATCAGGTATATTGGTATAGATATGTGGATGACATTATCTGTCTCGTAGATGAGCCACACTAAGACATACCTGTATGTTATATAGATTAAACAGGATCCCGCTGAACAAAAGCAACAAGAAATGAGTACAATCATACAAATAACTAGGAACAGTGAGCGTGATACACATGTAGTACACAGACTTAACCAAAAATAAACGCAAATACAAAATAAACTCATCACCTCCAGAACACAAGTTAACTCACAAGCTACCAACTCAAATACATTCAATAAACACTTACAATGACAACATCACACAGAAAGGAAGCTGCTGGTACACTATGACTTACACACATGAATTACCACACAGAGTGCCAAATATATTAAAGAGACATGGCTTCCAAATAGCATATAGGACTAGGCAAACACTCCAATTAAAACTAAGCCAACCAACTACCAAGAGGGATAAATTACAGGGATCCGTAATATATAAAATTTAATGTCAAAATTGTGATGCAGTGTACATAGGTATGGCATGCGAGAATTTTAAAACGTGGTAGAAAGAACATAGCAGGTGTTGGAAGTATGGAACAATCTATTCCACACTTGCAGAACATTTAAAACACCATAACCACCATCCTCAAAACTTGGAACAATAAATGAAAATAATGAGGATAAACAACCATGACAAATACCTTACACAAATGTAAGAAAACTTTAGAACTAGAAAGCCACCACTGAAAACAAACATATCATAAATGAGCAAACACACAGCGTCATAAAGTCGTACTACACTAGATAAAGGAAATATTAAATAAAAATCATCCCTCTCGCACAAGCAGCCAGAACAAATTATATATCCCCTCCTCACCCCTTTCGCCTTGTGCACGCACACACACACACACACACACACACACACACACACACACACACACACACACACACAAAGAAAAGGGCACCAAATAATACTATTTCACAGAAATCACACACATACGCACACATGCATATACAAACAGGTCACAGACGTCTCAAAAATTACACTCTAAAGTTGGCAACAAAATTCGCTCTTTCGCAAATAGCACCCGACAGTTTGCAACACAAAACAAAATACTGCATAAAAACAAGTGTTCAATTTCTAGTGCTCTAAAAGTTGGAAAACAAAAACCCCAATTGGCAAATTATAAGAAGAGCAACAGCACCAAAAATGTAACTGAAACGTAAGACGTAGGAAACCGTCCATGCAACCTGTAAGTAGAATTTTAAATATTACAGCTTCATAGATGAAACCAACCACCAGAACTGTTTGTAACCTAGAAGTAAATGGCCCCAAAACGTAAACTAAATTGTAAAAAATACACACATATCCCAGGCCATTGAAGATGATCTTGCAGAGAATAAAGGAAAACGCGTATGGAACAAAAATTCTCTTTTGTTCAGATGTAGTTAGACGGTCAAAAATTAAAAATTGGAGGTGTCCCAACAATCGGCTAGGTAGAGCGACTGCAGCCTTTGTCGGGACACAGTGCGGCAGGCTCTGAGATTGGATGGCGGCAACTCCACGACCGCCGGCACGGAGCAGCCAGCAGGGTGTGGGTGGGGCCAGGCTGAGGCTAGCGGGCACTGCCGATTAAATTCCTGGCGAGCCGCCACCCCAGCCGCTAAGCCAGGCTCTGTAGTACGCTCTCAGCCGCCTTCTTATTCCATATTGCGCATCACATGGAAACGACGTATCCGTCTCGCGCATCGATCAGGAGGCCGTGAATATTGAAAACTTATTTTAGATAGGCTTTCTCATAAAAAATATTTTATCATTGCAATATAAATCTAGTGCCTAAAAGGGAGGCAAAGTCGTGGAATAACTGGAAAAATTTATGAAAAAAATAAAAATACTTCCTTTGAAGAGATGGTGAATCAGTTATTACAAAGTTTTTTATTTCCGATCCACTGACACCCATAACAACTTAAGATGGACAGTGCGGTCCGAAACCGTTTATGATGGTGTCACAAAAAGTGACTGTCACAAATAAACAGAACTTTAAAAGCAAGACTAGAACTCACTGTGCATGGCTGTTTCAATTTCCGTACGCACCAGAAATATGCTCTCTATATACAAAAGCCCTAAAACTGCTTTGTATAAGTGTTTGATTCATATATAAGGCAAATAAATGCCTGTGATGGTCTGAAGAAGATGGACGCTGGAGAGACAGAGACGCCCCTGGAGAACCCTTTACGAGACAGCACCTGTAGAACAGACCTCCACATTTTACTACACAGGGTCGCAATGTATATGTAGAATGGAAGATCTAATCAAAAAAATAAATGTTATGAAATTTACGACTAAGCAAGACTGAGAAATTTCTTTCTCCAGATGCTATAAAACTAAATGTTACTCTTTAATGTTGTTAGAACAAACATTGGTAAGTCTGTGTACTCTTCAGCGAGTGAGGGAGAAGCAACTTTCAGTTCCGAAACTTTATTCGATTTCTGAAACAATCGTGGCTGGTCAGTCAAAGAATGATGAGCGCCCATGGCGAATTACGTAGAACCCCAAAGGAGAGACTGTCTCATTATGAGACATTTTGCTACCATCCATCAGTTATCGTTATTAATACCTGCAGCAGTCCATCCCAGCCTCTGCTACACACTCAACTGCTTGTCATAATTGCTGTCTTCCGCCAGGGAGCTCCAAAATTCCAAGTGATGTACGTTGATAATAATATGCATCTAACGAAAGACTCCTGCCAACATGGAAGTTGTCTCGAAGTGACACCTGACACCCTGAAAAGTAACCCTACGGTATTTAAATCACGAATTGAGCATATCACACGGTTCTTTTCCATCTTTTCGTGTGATGGAAATACGTTAATTTTTTCACAAAATGACATCACACTGTAAAAGGAGTGTAAGTTGAAACTTTCCCACAGTGTTGTTGTTGTTGTTGCTGCTGTTATCTTCAGTCCAAAGACTGGTTTGATGCAGCTCTCCATGCTATTCTATCCAGTACAAGCCTTTTCATCCTCGAGTAACTAGAGCAACTTACATCCCTCTTAATCTGCTTACCGTATAAATCTTTGTCTCCCTCTACGATTATTACCCTGCACGCTACCCTCCTGTACTAAATTGGTGATCTCTTTATGGCTCAGATCCCTTCTTCTAGTCAAGTTATGCTACAAATTCCTCTTCTCTCCGATTCTATTCAGTACCTCCTCATTAGTTACGTGATGTACCCCTCTAACCTTCAGCATTCTTCTGTAGCATCACATTCCAAAAGCTTCTATCTCTTCTTGTCTAAAGTGTTTATCGTCCATGTATCACTTCCATACATGGCTATACTCCATACAAATACCTTCAGAAAGGACTCCAGACATTTAAATCTATACTCGACATTTAAAAAATTCTCATCTTCAGAAATGCTTTTCTTGCCATTGCCAGTGTACGCTTTATATCCTCCCTACCTAGACCACCACAAGTTACTTTTCTTCCCAAGTAGCATAACTCATTTACTACTTTAAATGTCTCATTTCCTAAAAAAATGGTTCAAATGGCTCTCAGCACTATGCGACTTAACGTCTGAGGTCATCAGTCCCCTAGAACGTAGAACTACCTAAACCTAACTAACCCAAGGACAACACATATATCCATGCCTGAGGCAGGATATGAACCTGCGACCGTAGCGGTCTCTCGGTTCCAGACTGTAGCGCCTAAAACCGCACGGCCAATCCGGCCGGCTGTTCGTCTCATATCCTCTTATCCACACACTGTCCTTTCCGTTAACTGGGCTACCAGATCCTTTGCTGTCTCTGACAGAATTACAATGTCATCGGCAAACCGCAAGGTTTTTATTTTTCCTCGATGAACTTCGATTCCTACTCCAAATTTTCCTCCTGTTTGCTTTACTACTGTCTCAGTATACAAACTGAATAACATCGGGTTAAGCTACAACCCTGTATCACTCCCTTCTCAAACGTTGCTAACCTTACGTGCCCTTCGACTCATAACTGCTACCTGGTTTCTGTACAAATTGTAAACAGTTTCCTGTATCTCACTACTGGCACCTGTAGGTTTCCAGACAGTATTCCTCTCATCATGGTAAAAGGCTTTCTTTAAGTCTACAAATGCTATAAACGTACGTTTCCCTTTCCTTAACCTACCTTCTACCCTGAAGAGCCAAAGAAACTGTTACCCCTGCCTAATATCATTTAGGACCCCCGCGAGCACACACAAGTGCCGCAACACGACGTGGCATGGACTCGACTAATGTCCGAAGTAGTGCTGGAGGGAACTGACACCATCAATCCTGCAGGGCTGTCCAAAAATCTTTAAGAGTAAGAGGGGAATGAGGAAAACTCTTCTGAACAGCACGTTGCAAGGCATCCTGGATATGTTCAATAATGTTCATGACTGGGGAGTTAGGGGGTCGATGGAAGTGTTTAATCTCAGAAGAGTGTTCCTGGAGCCACGCTGTAGCAGTTCTGCACGTGTGGGTGTCGCATTGTCCTGTTTGAATTGCCCAAGTCCGTCGAATGCCCAATGGACATGAATCGATAAAAGTGATCAGGCAGGTTGCTTACGTACGTGTTACCTGCCATAGTCGAATCTAGAAGTATCAGGGGTCCCTTATCACTCCTGCTGCACACGCCCCGCACCATAGCAGAACCAGACGCAGGGTCCATGTATTCATGAGATTGTCTTCATACCTATACACGTCCATCCGCTCAATACAATTTGAAACGAAACTTGTCCAACCTGGCAACGTGTTTCCAGTCATCAACAGTCCAATGTCAGAGTTGGCGAGCCCAGGTGAGGCTTAAATCTTTCTGTTATGCAGTCATCAAGGGAACACGAGTGAGCCTTCGGCTGCGAATTCCCATATCGATGATGTTTCGTTGGATAGTTCGGTCGCTGACACTAGTTGATCATCCAGCACTGAAATCTTCAGCAATTTGCAGAAGGGTTGCGCTTTTGTTACGTCGAACTATTCTCTTCAGTTGACATTGGTCCCATTCGTGCTTGATTTCTGATACTCACAGTACACTCGTGAAATGGTCGTACGGGAACATCTCCACTTCATCGCTACCTCGGAGATGCTGTTCCCCATCGCTGGTGTGCCGACTATAACACCACGTTGAAACTCACTTAAATCTTGATAGCCTACCTTTTTAGATGCAGTAATCGATGTGACGACTGCGCCAGACACTTTATGTCTTATGTAGGTGTTTGCGACCGCCTTTTTACGTATTTGAATACGTGTGTCTACACCGTTTGAAAAAAAAAAGGCTCTAAACACTATGGTACTTAACATCTCAGGTCATCAGTCCCCTAGACTTAGAACTACTTGAAGCTAACTAAGCTAAGGACGTCACACACATCCATGCCCGAAGCAGGATTCGAACCTGCGACCGTAGCAGCCGCGTCGTTCGGACTGAAGCGCCTGGAACCGCTCGACCACAGGGTCCAGCACACCATGTCCTTTGGCGCTTCGGTGTATGAGTAGTCGTAAGGTCACTGTTGCCTCGCGTGTTCCTACATTTCTTCGGAATCCAAACTGAACTTCTCCGAGTTCGGCTTCTACCAGTATTTCCATTTCGCTGTAAGGGATTCGTGTTAGTATTTTGCAATCGTGGCTTCTTAAACTGATAGTTCTGTAATTTTTTGCACCTATCAGCTTCTGCGTTCTTTGGAGTTGAAATTGTTTTATTCCTCTTTAAGTCAGAGACTCTTTCGCCTGTCTCAACATCTTGCTAACCAGTGTGAAGAGTTTAATCATGGCTGTCCGTAGCTCTACCGGACCATTGTCTATCCCCGGAGCTTTGTTTCAACTTAAGTCTTTCGGTGGTTTATCAAATTCTTCTCGCAGTATCTTATCTCCCTCCTCATCTTCCTCTACGACCTCCATTTCCATAATATTGCTTTCACGTACATCTCCCTTCTAGAGATGCTCTATATACTCCTTCCACCCCTCTGCTTTCCCTTCGTTGCTTAGGCCTCATTTCCCATCTGCGTTCTTAATATTCATACAGGTGTTCTTTTTCTTCCAAAGGTCTCCACAATTTTCCTGTAGGCAGTACCTGTCTTACCCCTACTGATACATGCTTCTACATCCTTACATTTGTCCTCTATCCATTCCTGCTTAGCCATTTTGCACTTCCTGTCAATCTCCTTTTTTAAACGTTTGTGTTCCCTTCCGCCTGCTTCATTTATTACATTTTTATATTTTCTCCTTTCATCGATTAAATTCAATATTATCTTGTGTTACCCTCATCCTTTTACTTATTTGATCGTCTGCTGCCCTTCACTATTGCATCTCTCAAAGCTACCCATTCTTCTTCTATTGTATTACTTTTCCCCGTTCTTGTCAATCTTTCTCTAAGGCAGCCTCTGAAACACTCTACAACCACTGGTTCTTTGAGTTTATCCAGACCCAATCTCCTTAAATTCATGCCTTTTTGCAGTTTCTTCAGTATTAATCTACAGTTCATAACCAATAAATAGTGGTCAGAATCCACATCTACCCCTTGAAATATCTTACAATTTAAAATCTGGTTCCTAAATCTCTGTATAATATGACCAGCCTGAAACCGTCCGGTGTCTCCAGGTCTCTTCCACGTATGCAACCTTATGTCACGATTCTTAAACCAGATTTTAGCTAAGATAAATTTATGCTTTGTGCAAAATGATACCGTGCTTCTTCCTCTTTCACCCTTTCCTCTAGTCCATACTCACTTAGCACTTTTCCTTCCCCTGCTTTTCCTACTATCGAATTCCCGTCCCTAATGGCTATTAAACTTTGGGTTCCATAAACTATATGAATAATTTCTTTTATCTCAGCATACATTTCCTCAATCTCCCCTTCATGTGCGGAAGTGGTTGGTATATTAACTTTTACTACTGTGGTGGGTGTGGGATTCGTGTGTATCATGGCTACGATAATGCGTTCAGAATTTTGTTCATAGTAGCTTACCCGCATTCCTATTTTTTTTTACTCATTATCAAACCTACTCCTGCATTACCATTATTTAATTTTGTGTTTATAACCCTGTATTCACTTGACCAGAAGTCCTGTTTGTCCTGACGCCAAACTTCACTAATTCCCACTATATCTGATTGTAACCTGTTGATTTCTCTTTTTAAATTTTTTAACCTGCCTGACTCATTAAGGGATCTGACATTCCACGGTCCGATACGTCGAACGCCAGTTTTCTTTCGCCTGATAACGACGCCTCAGTAGTTCCCGCCCAGAGACCCAAATGGTTCAAATGGCTCTGAGAACTATGGGAATTAACTGCTGAGGTCATCATTCCCCTAGAACGTAGCACTACTCAAACCTAACTAACCTAAGGACGGCACACACATTCATGCCCAAGGCAGGATTCGAACCTGCGACCGTAGCGGTCGCGCGGTTCCAGACTGTAGCGCCCAGAACCGGTCGGCCACTCCGGCCGTCCAGAGATCCAAATGAGGGACTATTTTACCTCAGGAATATTTTACCCTAGAGGATGCCATCATCATTTAACCGTACAGTAGATCTGCACGTTGTCGAGAATAATTAGGGCTGTAGTTTCCCATTGCTTGCAACCGCTCGCAGTACCAGTCGGTGCATCTACTGAAAAGACTGCTTGCTGCCCCTCATCAGGAACTGCACGTTTGTCTGGCCTCTCAACAGATAACCCTCCATTGTGATTTGACATACGGTACTGCTAACTGTACCGCTGAGGCACGCAAACCACCCTACCAACGGCAAGGTCTTTGGTTCATGATGGGCTCCCAGAGTATAATCAGTAAACAGGGTGCTTCAAAATGAACATACGGGCTTTAAGGCTTGGTCGACCATATTAAATAACTAATACAAAAAAATGAAAGAGAAGCGCAAAGAGTTTTTCTTACAGTTATTCACTGTGAAAACCGATCACACATCGAGTCGATAGGCGAGTTGTTGTGAAACCCTCATCAATCTGTTAGGAGTAACTGTTGCAATAACACTGTTTCTAAAGTCGGATAGATCAGATGGTATTGGAGGCACGTACACATGATCGCCTCAGATCGTGCGTGAACGTCGAAGTTATGCATAAACTGCTGTGTCAACCGGTCCCTTGCGCCCAATCCACCGGTCGGATACAATTCCAGTGAGGCGGCGCACCATCTAGCTCCCAACTAAAGATGTGTTGTTCTGTTTCTTCCCATTGAGGAACGGGCCATAGCTGTAGCACATCAAGATAAGAAGCATCAGTTACAGTTGATCCACCGAAAAAAAAAGAAAAAAAGCCCACAAACTTTCCGCGCGGATATTTCTTGGGGCTAAGAGTGAAAGACCCGCAGACGTTGAACACATTTTTCAGCCACTCTGTCATTCCACTCTCTTCACATTGCGCGCAGATATACAAGCTAAACTGGTGTATTATTTACAATTTGAAGTTGAACGATAAATGCCACAACACCTTAAAACCAGTATGTTCATTTTGAAACACCCTGTATATTATAAAAGCAGGAGTACAATGTGTGTGGCGCTAAAACTCAGAGACAAGTCCCGCTACGATCAAGTGGGTTACATGACTTGGTAGCCCTGTATCTCCCATCTATGAAGAAGGTTCGCGTTTTTACCTGAAGGGGGTGCTTTTGAAAAATAGTCTGAGAAATTTTCAGCACTTTGAGAGTATTCCAGAACATTGCAGAACATTCCACAATATTTCATAATGTTCAGGATTGTTCCACAATGATCTGGGATATTCTGGAATGTTCGGACATAGTCTGGAACATTTGGGAAGATCCCAAAAAATTCGGAAACGTCCCGAAACTTCCCATATCATTATGTGACATTCCAGAACACTGTCGAATATTCTGGAATACTTAGGAATATTGTGGACCACACTAAGCCATTTTTGTATGTTTTGGATTTTGCCACTGTTTGGGCTACCCATTGGTAGGGATATATAAAGTAAGACCTGTCGTGGTTTCGAACGTCAGTTTCTTATCAGTGACGAAGGGAAGAACCGAAAGAGTAGTGCCGTGAATAAAAACGAATAGTTAAGTATGGGAAGTCAAAGTGATTCTGAGACTGTATATAAATCGAAAATAAAGCGTGAACAATGTTTCAATCATACTTAGTGTATTTGTTAGTAAAAAATGATTTGGTTTCTATTTTAGACAATGCCCAAACGTAAAAAAGAAAATTTTGCCACATCTGAAGCAAAACAGCAGAAAATGAGACAAACGAAGAGGGCGAAGCACGTTTATGTTCCCAACGAACGAGAATGAGCACCACGAGAAGCAGAAAAAGTGAAGAACAACAAAATGAATGGACTGAATATCAAGAATTTTGACACAATCTTTTGCGAACTGAAGCCAGACGTGAAAATATCATCCTACGAGAAGTGCAGACGAGGACAAGTAAACAGTGCAACCTAACAAATGAAGCATTCCACTGCGACCTAACGTCGTTATCGGAAAAATCGATAACCTCTGTCAATTTTGCAACGCGAAAACATTCAGTAGAGAAACACCAGGACTATGTTGTATGAAAGGAAAAATTCGATTACCACCACTGGAAGCACCTCCTCAGGATCTTTTCAAGAGCGGGAAAATTACAGAATCAAAACACTTTATTCAAAATATAAAAGCATAGTGTGTGCGCTTCCAGTTGACGTCTTTCCGTGTCACTTCGATCAACACTAACAGAGGTGAAATCACTTACTCTTTTTTTCTATACAAGGACACATATATCACAACATGGAGTCATTACTACCACTACCGAACGAAGACCACAAACTTCTGTAAGTACATTTCATCGGAAATAAAAAAACCGAAAATGATCAACGATGCACAAATATCAATGGATTGAGACGAGAAGTAGTCCAAGGTTTACAGAGGATCTTACACAAATAATAATAACTGATTCACATATTCTGAACAGCACTAGCCTAATGATTTCTGGTGACGATAAAGTTACAGTTCGAGCCTAAAAAGGACTACTTGAAGAACACGAACGTCGATTTAATGCACCGAAGGTAGACGAAGTCGTCACCGTAATTGTGGACGATGAAAACAAAATGCGTGACATAATTGTACAACGAGACAGAGAAGGACTACAGTGCATTGCAAAGACACACCATTCATATGATACCCTCAACATCCATTAATATTTCTAAACGCAGAGGACGAATATCACACTGACGGGGTTCGCTTCTAAAGCAAGCTAAAATTATATTCTGGGACGAATGCACAATGGCTCATAAAAAACACTCCAAGGCGTAAACAGAACATAGCCAGACTTTTGAGGAAATTCTGTAGTGATATGGGGAGCTCTACTCAATCTGTCAGAAGATTTTAGACAAACACTTCCAGTTATCTCCAAGTCATCACCAGCACAGAAAATTAATGCATGCTTAAAATAACACATCACTGGACACACAAATACTGCGACTAACGAAAAATATGATAGCTGCATTATCTAAAAACGAAGCAACACCACATTTTGTTCAGCAACTTTTACAAATGGGCGAAGGCACATATCTTTCTGATCAGACGACCGGCCTCATTGAACTCAACAGTGATTTACGCAACATAGCCACTACTGAAAACCAAATTTATCCGAACATTGGTTATAGCTATACCAATCTGGACTGTCTATTTGAAAGGGCAGTTTTAGCAACTGAAAATAATATTCCCAGAATGAGATTCTCATTCTGGAAACATTCCCTAGGCTGTGGCTAAGGCATGTCTCCGCAATACCCTTTCTTTCAGGAGTGCTAGTTGTGCTAGGTTCGCTGGAGAGCTTCTGTAAAGTTTGGAAGGTAGGACGCGAGGTACTGGCAGAAGTAAAGCTGTGAAGACGGGGTGTTAGTCATGCTTAGGTAGCTCAGATGGTAGAGCACTTGTCCGCGAAAAACAAAGGTCCCAAGTTCGAGTCTCGGTCCGGCATACAGTTTTAATCTGTCAGGATGTTTCGAAAATAATATTGTCGACGATATCAATTTTAATATACAAAAGGAAATTCCCATTAAGTAGACAATGTACAAATCGATGGACACGATGGTAAACGCTGGAGAAAGTGTGAACTTCGCTATTGAATTTCTAAACTCTTTGCAAGTACCAGGAATGCAGGTACACTGCCTTCGTCTTAAAATTTCATCTCCGATCGTACTACTCAGATATATCGACTCACAAAAACTATGCAATGGAACAAGGATGATCGTGGAACAGCTATCGAATAACATCATTGAAGCCGAACTTATGACTGGCAGGTACGGAGGCACATACTATATATCCCGAAAATACAACTGGTCTCTTCTGAACTGCCATTCCAGTTTAAAGGACAGAAATTTAGAGTTAAATTAGTCTACAGTTTTACAATTAACAAAGCTCAAAGATAAGCTTAAAATATTGCGGCGAGCAGGAAATTCGAAAAACGTTGAGCACCTATACCTCGGATGGCAAAATGAAAAATGCTGTTTATAAACAAGGATAGTAAACAGTTAGGATATGTTTTCAATAAATCTTTTTTACTTTTTGTATTTTAAAGTTTATCCTTTTATTCCAACAGCCACGCTATCTGATATCAACTCTCTGAAAAAAGCCGGGTGCACCAGCAAATGTTCAATAAAATTTCTGGCGTACTGCCTGATGCCAGAGATTTCGTTGCAGAGTCTTCTGACCATATTCAGGTGCATACTGGCGGCAGTACACTGAGCTTCCCTGTTTATGAACTACTTCGTCAGTCATCCGTGAGTCTTGTCCTAGAGGTCTGTTTAAGTGTATACGGAAATATGAGTGAACCATAGTTGAGCAGACATTACAGAGCAGGGGACGGAGTCAGCATCCAGCCGTTGAGAGCGTTGCTGGTCCTTAAAAATACGACCAAGGCTACGAAGAAGGGTAGTAGAAAGCTGGAATCAATACACTGCGGGTAGGCTGAACACTGCCTAAGAGGTGCCATCTGTTTTCTGTCCTAGACTACAGAAAGCCACTGTGTAGTGGTTTTTATATGGACACTCTTCTGGCACCAAGGAGACATGTCGTGAGCTTACAATGAGGGAGTGCAATATTGCCGTGCCCCGCCGAAAGGGTGATAATCAAACATCGGATAATACAGTAGTATAGTGAGAGAACCAAATAAAATGTGTGAAGAATGAGGACACTTGGTTCGCTGAAACGTGAAAGAGGGCAGAAGGTGGCAGTCAGACATTGCTTCTTCCTGAACTGTAACACTAAAAACACACATGAGTTGTTATGTTTAAATTGAGTATGGAATGGAGACTGTTACATTATTAGAATGGACCTTTTGTTTGGCACGCTCAAGGATGAATGCGATCGGTGCCCAAAATCGTCTTTGAGGTATACATACAAAAGGAGTTGAGCCAAGAGAGGAACTTTTGAGTCCGGGCCATCTGACAGAATTTTCAGCCACTCGATGACCCTGACAGTGTCAAATATGGCGAGTAACTGCAACATTCACAAAACATATGATAGGAAGTACACCAAGTTTTCACACTGATGTTAGGGCTGTTACATACCTAATTCAGGTATGTTTACTAGTAATCTCGAACTCAGATGTGCTCTACCACGACAGTTGATTTACGCATGATTCTTTGAAGTCTTTTTCTTTCTCCCTTGATAAATACTGAAAGGTTACTATGGCTTCTGTGGACTTAATCATTCCCCAAACTTTGTGTAGACTTTCATACGTTCATTTCAAGCTCATTACTCAATCTTACAAATATATATTTATACATTTTAATTAAGGTGTATCTTGTACTGAGAGTTAACGAATGGGGCGATTTCATGTCTTTGTGTACTTGGGTTTAACTTGTAGTTCACACTAAATCATAATAAATAGGGTACTATAGTGACCACTGTTTCGTTCAGTAGTTTGACGAAACTCTCTAGTCTTATCTTGCGAGTCACTGCAACCATGTTTCACTTATGCTATGATCACGCATAATTAATAAAATAAAGTCATTAAGTTATCCATGGCGCCTGTAATTAAATTCACATGGTTCTGTGGGTAGCTATCTGATTATCACTAAGTCACCCGGTAAAGAATTTTCTGACATCGGCAAGACAATGCCGATGACTCAACCATAATTTCACGCTAACACTGGAAATAAAGAAAGCACGCCACCCATTAAGAACAGTACAATAACCGTTCCGTGAATCAGGCGAGAGACAAGCTAAGTAAATGTCTCCTTCCGCTTGAAGTGTAGTGTGGGGCCAATCAGATTTTACCACTCGCAGAAATAAAGTTTCTTTTTATCGCACAGAGCAGCGTCAGACTGTCATGACAGTGCCTTATTTAGCGGACATCGTAATTAGGCGGCCACCGTCGTTCTGCTATATGGTCGTTTTCACAGGGGTGGAGAGTAAGTCGCTTACTGGATGGTACTAGGAAGACGTATGAGGACAGTTACGGCCAGAACGAGAGCTTTCTTCTCGTTGCAATTGCGAGATTATGAGCGAGTGAGTGCATCTATAAAAGTCAAAACACCTTGACAGTGGTTACTGCATCGGCACCGAACTGCCGGGCCGCTAAAGTAAGCAAACACTCCATCGATGTTTAAGTAGCTCTACCACGGGAAGTCAAATGAATGGGTATGTTTCACCTTTTTTTCCTTTTTGTATATTTTCTTTTTTGTATTTTTTCTTTTGTCTTTTTCTTTATGTTTTTTTATTTATTTTAATTTTGTTTTTTATTTTTTGTTTTTCTTTCGTTTTTATTTTTAATTTTTTCTATTTTTTGTTTTTCTTTTTTTTCGTTTTTTATTTTTTCCTTCGGTGATCGGACGAGAACCGGTGAATTTCTTTTTTCTTTTTTGTTTTTTTCTTTTCTGTTTTTCTTTTTTAAATTATTTGCATTGTTTTTAAATTTAAGGATAATGGAACCGCATCCTATTACTCAGTTACTCTCTTTCTCTAACTTTCTTCCTTTTTTTTCTACTATGATCATATATATACTAGTTTATACGTAGGCATTCAACAAAGATAGACAGATACATGGATACTGGTTATATTTTACCACCTGACGCTAACTATGTGCCTAGACTTATTTTTCCTAGAACAACATGTATGACGCAAGAATGAGATCAGTGTACGAATCATCAAAACTCAATTTGCGATACTAAATGGAAAATTGAGAGGAGCTCGCACACATCTTAGAGTTGTTTCACGTATGCATGATGCAATGCACCTGATAAATTGGCATGATATTCATGGTGTTTTTCACTATTTTTGATCTTAACATATTGTTCCCAAATGTAAGTCAAAAAGGTGAGTCCATCGTGAATTTGCCGGTCGATAAGGGCGTAGACAGTATGGCCCAACAACCACACAGCAGTATTGTGTTTTGCACGTGGTAAAATATTTAAAATCCGGTACAATGACACTATCAACAGAGCCGTGGGACGGCGTAGTTCGCGTGATGAGAGCCACCATTTACTGGCAAGTCGTCCACACATCGGAAACAGCTTGCATTACAGTCGGTGTTCTTTGGTGTCGGCAGGCACCACCTGCCACAGTTGAGGGAGGCGAGAAGCTGAATATCGGCTAAACGCTGATTGGTGGGCAGTGTATTGTTGACAAATTTGTACCACAACGCAGACACATCGGACGGCTGAATACTTTTCTTGATATTTGACCACACTTGCTTCCAGTTTACAATAGGTAGGCGAGCTCCCAATTTATTAAGAGGAGGTTGTCCCGTCAATTCAATATAGAGTTGCCGTGCTGTTCTGTGTGGATCCGTGGCCGTGCGGAGGTCGTAACTTCTATTAAGGACATACTCTCGTACAAAAGACGTACGGTAAGGGATGTTGGCCACCGATACTGGGGCTCTTTGAGATTCTGGCCGATAGATTTCCAGCAGGGCTGCTGTCGATCCATCGGGGAAGCCGGCAGTGCGGTTCACGAGCAACGCTGCACATTTGCGACTGAAGTCTACTAGCCCGAGTCCTCCCTGTCAAGGGTCCAAGACACAAACCGTTGCCCGCACTTTAAAAATTTCGTGACTCCAGAGTAGCCAGTAAACTGCTGGAGATATAGCGCGTCCTATTAGTTTCGGCACGCTAAGCAACTGCGCCATATACCACGCCTTAGAAAGGATAAAGGAATGGATGAGTTTGACTTTATGGTGCAAGTTAAGGTGCCGGGTTGCATGGCTTTTGCAGACGCCCTTAATGAAGTTGAGAATTCTTATCCAATTTCGTGCTTCCATATGCTGCGGCCACGCAGTTATATCTAGACCTAATACTTGGTGGCCACTCACGACTCTGTACCAAGGACGAACAATATCGCTGGCTAGTAGATCCAGTGGAAGTAGAACAGTTTTAGAAGTATTGATCGCTGCTCCAGACGCACGTTCATACTGGTGAAGGGAGACGCGTATCGAGTCTATGTCGGCTGTGTGGTCAATGAAAGCGCCTGCGTCGTCTGCGTATGCCACACATTTAATGGAAGCATTGTGTATTTGTACACCTTTTGATGTCCTTCCTATTATTCTGAGAAGTGTGTCTACACGATCACGAATAAGAACATTGACAGCGGACATCCTTGCCTGACAGAGCGGCAAATAGGGATCGGTTTAGTTTGCCATCCATTTAATGTGGCTATTGATCTTGCTCCCGTCAGAATACTTTCAATAATTTTGATAAATTCTCGGCCAAATCCCATTTTTGTCATGACTTGTAGCAAGTACTTATGGCTTATGCGATCGAAAGCGTTCGCAAAGTCAATGGATAGAATAGCTGTCGATAATTTATGGACTGCCGTGTGCGCTACTATGTCTCGGTGTAAGGACGCTGCGTGGAAAATATTGTGGTGTGTGAGTCCGCACGTTTGTAGGAGCTGATAGCTTTGTTCATGACTCGCTTCATCTTCGCTGCAAGGCACCTTGGAACGATTTTGTAATCAGTATTGAGTAACGTGATTGGCCGGAAATCTTGGACCCGACATGTATGTTGCATTTTGGGCACGAGCACAACTCGACCTTCCAGAAATTTTGCGGGAATTTCGGTGCCACGAATTACTTCATTTACTATGTCGGTGGGATTTTGCCCAAAGATGTCCCAGTGGACTTGATGGAATTCGGTTGGCAGGCCATCAGGTCCCGGCGACTTTCCTTTAGAGCACGATTGTATAACAGGTTTTGTGTCTTGTACTGTCATCTCTGTTATCAACTGTTCTCGGTCCGCGTTCGAAATGTCAGTCTTCAGGTCACATAACAAGTAATTTAGTGCTACCTCGTCTGTCTCAACGTCTCGCAATAAGGCCGTGTAGTGGGCTGTAATATTTTTATATATTTTAATTTAGCTGTATCTTGTACTGAGAGTTAACGAATTGGGCGATTTTATGTCTTTGTGTACTTGTGTTTAACTTGTAGTTCACAGTAAATTGTAATAAAAATGGTATTATAGTGACCACAGTTTCGTTCAGTAGTTTGACGAAACCCTCTAGTTTTATTTTGTGAGTAACGGCAACCATGTTTCATTTATGCTATGACTACGCTTAATTAATGAAAGAAAGCCATTAAGTTATCTATGGCTCCTGTAATTAAATTCACATGGTTCTATGGGTAGCAATCTGCTTATTATTAAGTCACCCGGTAAAGATCTTCCTGACAGCGACGAGAGCATGCCGATGGCTCAACCATAATTTCACATTAACACTGGAAGAAAATAAAGAACGCCACCCATTAAAAACTGTGGAATAACCGGACCGTGAATCAGGCGAGAGAAAAGCGAAGTAAATGCCTCCTTCCACCTGAAGTGTAGTGTGGGGCCAATCAGATTTTACCACACGCAGATGTAAAGTTTGTTTTTATCGAACAGTGCAGCATCAGACTGTCATGACAGTACCTTATTCAGCGGACATCGTAATTAGGCGGCCACCGTCGTTCCGCTATGTAGTTGTTTTTATGAGGGGAGGAGGGGGGGGGGGCGGGGAGTAAGTCGCTTACTGGATGGTACCAGAAAGACATATGGAGACAAAGTTGTGGCCAGAAGGAGAGCTGTTCTCAAGGCAATTTTGAGAGTATGAACGAGTGAGTGCATCTATAAAAGTCAAAACACCTTGAGAATGGTTACTGCATCGGCACCGTACTGTCGGGCCGCTAAAGTAAACAGACACTCTATCGATGTGTAAGTAGCTCTACCACGGGAAAATAAACTAATGGACATGTTTCACCTTGGCATTTTCCGCTTCAGCGATGTCGACTCGGGGTACAGATCCGCCACGTGCCGTTCACTTTTTAAAGGCCCTACTGTGGACAGACTACAAAGAGACCCTCCCACCTTTGTTTGACCTGGGGCTACTCTCGGCTAATGTGTCTCTCAACACACAGTCTGGAACGCGTATATATAACGAATTTAAGAAGTGGAGAATACGTACCAAATTTACGTTTGATTAAAATTCCTTAACCATTGCATCACAACTATAGTAGGATTTCATCGGGTATTACTGTCTTTTTTTTCTATCAGGTTCAGAAAATAATGTAATATGAAATCAGTCTGGTAGTTAAGTGACACATTCTAATTGGTACACTTACTTAATTTACAACAAGTATTTCTCCTTATCAATAAAAGCACTGATAATTCACATTAATGTAATTTCGGCATTTGATACTGTATTTTGTTCCTCGCCTCGAGCAAAAAGGGAAAGTAAGAAAAGCGCTTACTTCACCCATAATCTTTGGCAGCATACATAACTTACGTCAGGAGCCATATATCTGAGCCTCTCGGACGACTGCCCTACGTCACGCATTTTCTGTACTGAATTAATAGATTACAGTCAGTTTTAATGCGACTATCAACACAAGTGATGATCTTAGTGCAAATATAAACACCGTCCCATATATTCTGAGAAAATGAAGTTATTGAACTATATGATATGTTGTGCGTATTGTTACGCTGAAACCTAACACAGCTGGAAGAGAACTGACTTCTGGACAGTGTGTGGAGATATTTAAACACGTATACAAGCGGTATAAAAGCAAGAAGTCTCAAGAACATTCCAGAAACGAACAATACTAAATAATAAATAACTGTTCGTGGCCGAATTTTAACTGGCCACCCGCAGTGATGCTGACCACAAAGCCAAACTGCGTGCGCGATAGCTCACAGCATTGCTCTTCCTCCTGGCGAAACAGCCAGCTGATGTTTCAGATATTCTCATTAGAACCGACCATAAAGACCTGGATCGTCGTTACATGTCCTTCATTGTGGTAAGCATGTAATGATCCTCCCCCTCCCGTGGAACCTACGCAGTCATCGAGTGGGTTTTTAATTTCCTTGAACCTCTATAAGCGCATCTGGACTGTGAAACGTCCCCTTCGAACAATTACACAAGACTGTGCTTAAACTGACACACAATATTTTTAGCGCAACGCACTCTGACTTTCAAAAATCCATACAAAAGAATGGCCCTGACTAACATTAACCTATACCTTTCACAAATCACTTACCTCACAAAACTCTTGGTTACTCTAACTACTTCAATACAGCGAGCGCCACTACTGCCAGCTAAATAAAATATTCAAACTACGGAAGGCACTAACTACTGATAGGGATAGTTAGCAAATGAAAGATTTTAATAGTGAACAAACAATGTATTTACCTTAATAAGCATAATATATATAGCAGTTCATGACATCCATTCTTACAAATTTCAAAACTCCGCCATCTCTCTCCCCACATCCACCACTGCTGGCGGCTCACCTCCAACTGCGCAACGCTACGCGCTGTTAACAGCCAGCTGCCCAACACTACAATGGCGAGTATTACAACAATGCGAACCAGCCACTGACTGCACACAGCACAGCCAGTGATTTTTCATACAGAGCGCTATGTGGCGTTACTAATAAAAAATCCTAAACAGCCTACTTACAACTGTAGCAGGGCTTCATACGGAGGACAAGTTCAATGTCTCTGCCTGTTTACCTTCTTTTAACAGTAATCCCACTTCCTGCACTGGCATAAAAATCCAGACTGTGTCTGCTGAGCTGTATCTCACTCGTCGGTGCAAGGTCCTACGACGTTTTCGGTGATTGTCCTGGGCGTCCCAGTGGGTGAGATAGTCAATGTAGACTATTGTCCACCGAGTCCCATTTGTCGACTTCGGCTACTTCCCAACTGGCCGATTCGATTTTCGTGAAGTGGCGCTTCCGGAGGCCGAAATTGTACCAGAAACCTCCGAGGCAATTTCAGTATGTGCTTCCCTCAATGCCATTTCATACAATAGAGTCTAACGGATCGCTAAAGATTTGGTCTGTGAGTCATGTGTCTGATTCTGTCTAGAGTCTACGAGAATCCTAGCAGACAAGGTCCTGGGACACGGTGGAAATACTTCTGGCTAGTGAGCCGTGGATCAGATGGGGTGACCAGCAACTATCTCTGCCCCGGCATATAATGGTTCGTACTACATAATGCTCTCTATATTAATCCGAATACACTCTTTGGTTGATTCCTCCTGTTATGTAGTATCTATCGCTTTTAGCAGTGCTGGATCTACCCACTGCTCTGCACCAAAGTAATTTAACGCAGCGATGAATGAGATTTGATCCACGTTGCGGTGTTCTTCCAATGGATTTTTGAATAGCAGTCAGAGTCCTTGTGTTTGAGTCCGCTTTTGTATGTCTTTCTAACATCATACTCCTGAAGCCTCAGTACCCATCTCGCCAGTCGATCTGGGCGATCCATCAGTCTAGTAAACGAGCAGAGAGAATTTTGGTCTATCACACATGTGAATGGTTTGCCAAATATTGTTGGGAGTATTTGATGGTCTAAACAATTGCACGACCCTCTTTCTCGATTATGGAGTAGTTCGTCTCGGTCTTTTATAGTAGTCTGGAAACATAACCTATCACATTTTAAGCGTTCTTCTGAATTTGTACTAGAATTGCCTCTCCACTGAAACTGCTAACGTCGATGTAAAGCTTCGGCTTGGCATCTTCGTTATGCAATGCTAGAAGTAGAGCAGATGTTAGTGCAACGTAACGGACAAGTGAAGATCTTTCTGTGGTCGACTTACAGGAAAATTTGGCGTCTCCCTGTGGTTGTTCTTGCAATGGATGTGCCTTTCTACAGAAGTCCTTTACTAACAGCTGGTAATGTGAACACCCTCCGACAAAACATTCACATACGTCCTCCAAGACTGTGCGACGATGCAGCATATTTTCGAACTCAGGCATGACCTGTAAACAGAACGCACTTCAGCAAGATGTTAGGAGACTTTGATGTTCTTCAAATATGTTCTAAAGGGCTACAAAACTGTCCAGATAGCGGAGACAGGCTGTCCGTTTGAGATGTCCATGCACGATGTCGACCGTACTTTTGAATGTGGCTGGGCTGCCACACAGTGCGAAAGGCATAACCTTAAACGCAGAGGCCGTCAGGAGTTATAAGGGCTGTTTTTACCAGTCTGCCTCGTCAAACCCGATTTGCTTGTATCCTGACTGCATGTTCATAGTTGCGGACCTTGTTCTGCTGTCGGTCATGTCTATTTCGTCACACTCCGGTGTTCTGCATTTTCTCGTTTCTCAAGCACCACATCATGAATTCCTATGACGCTGTAATATACTTTACTAGAAGAGCTTCTTAAATGTCTCCTGTGACTACTTTCAACGAGATATTTCGTCGACTTGTGTCGTATTTGGATATATGATGTGCCATGCAACCAAAACGTTCTTTATGTACGACTGTCATTTTTCGATGACTACGTTCCCTGTAGATCCATTGTCCTTCCACTAAGGAACCTTATTACTGATTGTCTCCAAACGTTTTCTTCAAACTTGGTCCCAGCTGTTGAGCTTGTTCTCACTGTTCTCAAATCACTACTGGACTGTGTACGCTTTCGCCAAACACATCTTGTCATCCCAACTGTTGTATCTGGCGTCGAATCCCTCAGCAGTTTCATCGGATCCTGTTCTGCGTCTCACTAAACGGTGGCGGTCATACGTGCAGCTGAAGTACTGCTGTTTTGGTATTTATCTCTTGCACATTCGTCTCTTAGGAAAGATTTAGTACTGTCCACGAAGGCAACGGCTGTTACTTTGCCGCCCGCATCTCGTGGTAGTGCGGTAGCGTTCTCGCTTCCCACCCCCCGGGTTCCTGGGTTCGATTCCCGGCAGCGTCAGGGATTTTCTCTGCCTCGTGATGATTGGGTGTTATGTGATGTCCTTAGGTTATTTCCGACAATATGTTATTTATACAATAAAAACCACCACCTTATGAATTAGTGGGTCATAATATCATACATTAGTTTGGTACAGCATATACATTTTTTAGTTCTAATCTACAGACAGTATTGTTAGCTGAATGGGCAGACCTACTAATTAACAAATCTACTACTACCTGATATTACTGCTTACACTAGTCTCTACTGCCTGCAGCGTTACAAACATGCCAGTAAATATACAAACCTACTTGTGTGCCTTGCTCACCGAGCTAACCCCGGTGAACGCGCCCTGGCACAGGGCAGGCCAGTACTTTTGTCCGCTGCAGGTTTCTATCTTAATTCCTATTCTAATTTCCTAACCTAATGAACTATTCTAAGTCAAAATCAGTGCGTTGTCAAGTCCGGTATAATCACCCCTCTCCCCCTATCCTGCACGTGGCGGATTCCAACTTTACTAATCGACCAGTCCACGCACAGGCGGTACGGGATTGGGGTATTGACTTAGTATGTGATTTCTTTAAGTCTCATAGCTCTCTCAGGTATTGTATTAAGACCTTCCGTGATACCTCATTTGCCAACTGATTTAGCAGTCGAAAGGTCTCGTCTTGTCTTAATAACATATAAGAGTCATGGTTGGGTAGTTGTTGTCTAAGTGTAGCTGCTACATCATCGAAAAGGGGGCACTCGTAGACCACATGGTCGGGAGTTCCCTCCGATGCACCACAGTCACACGCAGGCGTTGCCCTCTTCCCAAACTGACATAGATACGTCGGGTAATGCCCATGTCCAGTGAGAAAGTGGAACAAACCCCTAGTTGGTTCAAAATAACCCATGCTCATTCTTTCCCTCACATTCGGCAGGAAGCTGAAAGTTCTTCTGCCGGAATCCTCTGCCTCCCAAACTTCTTGCCATAGCTCTTCACCCCTCTTCCGTACCTCCCCCTTATCCCTAACCCTTGCTCCCATGATTTCTTCTACTTTCTCTATGTCCCCTTTCTTTGCCCAATACCAAGCGCCCTGTTCCCTGATTTTGATGTCCAGAGGACAAAGCCCCATTATTACTAATAGGGCTCCCCCCGGAGATGTTCTATATGCCCCCACAGATCTTAATATCATGTTCCTTTGAACCCTTCTCACTGACATGGCGGGCACAACCCTCGTGAGCCTGTGTGCCTAGACTCCACTATTGATGTTAATATGCTATTGTGATACAATTTGATGAGGTGAGGGGGGAGATGAAATCTTTTATGACCTATGGTAATGAGGTTATTGAGGATTTCCAGAGCTCTTTGGGTCACGGTTTCAATGTGCTTTCCGAAGTTCCACCTTTCATCGATGATGATCCCTAAGTAACGTCCCTCTCGTCGTCGGAGTACTGGTGTGCCCTCAATTCTTACAGTCGGGTTTCTTATTAGCTGTCCCTTCAGTAATAGATAGGTTGATTTGGTCGGTGAGATGGTCATCTTGGTGTTACGGCACCATGATAGTAGTTGTGTCATGGCTCTGTCTATTTTAGGTTCAATGTCCTCGCGACTTCGGCCGCCAACCAGTAGAAGGAGGTCATCAGCGTAGGCTATCACCTCTAGCACATCTTCATTCTGTTGTAATGTATTTAAAAGTGGCTCCATGTGGATATCCCAAAATAGGGGACCTAAGACGGAACCCTGGGGACATCCCTTTGTTATAGGTTTTCCAATCCTCCCGCTAGGGGATGATAGCCAGACCTCCCGATCTACACAATAGCTCCTAAGGCAACCGTATAGCGGCCCTGGGCACTCTTTCTCCCGCAAGCAGGAGAAGAGCGAAGGCCACCACAGGTTGTCAAGGGCGCCACTAATGTCCACCATGATGCCGACGATGTACTTGCACGGGGCCGAACCACAGACCTCGGCCGCCAGGGCGATCGCATCAGATGCGGAACGTCCAGGCCTGAAGCCAAACTGTCTGTCGCTCATCCTGTGCAGCACTCGGTGCGCAGTCAGCCTATCAGCAAGCAGCTTTTCAAGGATTTTCCCGAGCACATCCAGAAGGCAGATGGGTCTGTAAGACTTTGCCTCAGCTGGATCTTTATCAGGGCCTTTCTTAATGATTACAACGTTTGCTGCTTTCCAGGTCTTTGGGAATTTGCCTTGCCGAAGGCACTCGTTGTACAGCTGGCTTAATGGTGCGACCAGTTGTGGGGCTAAGAAGTGCACCACCTCCGCCACAATGCCGTCTGGCCCGGGGGCTTTCCCTCTCTTTATTGTCTTTATGAGGGCAGCGACCTCCTCCTCCGAGAAAGGGAGGACTGCCTCATCATTTGTATAGTCGTCAAGATCTAAGTCCCGCAACCGTCGCTGTTCCTCAGTATCCTCTGTTCTGTCGTCGTCAGGCAACAGGGATCGGAGTAGGACCTCAGCAGTCTCCTGCCATGAGTTCGTCATCCCATCCCCATGCCTGACTGTGGACAGCATCATCGGGGAGCGGATCTTTTCTCTTACCAGTTTGTACGGAATCCCCCACGGATCTAAGGCCAGCTGATTGGTCACGAAAGTCTCCCAACTTCTGACTCGGACCGCTTTTAGTTCCTTCTGAAATCTTTCCTTTGCCTCCCGGTATAGCAGTAACCATCTCTGCTTCTCCCACCAGACGACACTGCGCTGGTAGTGCCTCCGCAGCCTCCTGACAGACTGACGCAGCTCCTGCAACTCATCAGACCATGGTGTCGGCGAGGCCGCCATGGCCCTCCTCCTAGCTGGCACGGCCGCCTTCATCTCTCTAGTCACTGCACACACCAGTTCCTCAGCTCTGTTGTCAATGTCAATTTGTCCGTCACCTTCCAGTAATGGAGGAATGTCACACTCTCTGGCTAAGCGTTCCCAGTTGGCTTTTCTGAAGTTTAGCTGCACTTCCCACCCCATGGCCCAGTGGCACTCCCTGCACCCTAAGGTAAAAGTGATAAGGTTATGATCGCTTGTGGTGGCACTGTCTATCACCTTCCAGTTCTGTATTAGGTTTGCCGAATTTGGCGTGACCAAGGTCACATCGATGTTCGTGCCTTGCCCCCCTCCCGCCGCATAGGTGGGAGAGTTTCCCGGTTTGTTTGCCACCACAAGCTGCAACGACATAATCACTTCTTCCACCTTTCCACCATTTTCGTCCCTTGTGCCACTGTACCATAGGGGGGACTTCGCATTTATGTCCGCAGTTATGACAACTCTCCGTCCCTGCAACGCCATAGCTACTCTCGTTAGATGGTCTAAATGTATATCAATATCATCTCCATATTGGAAATACATGTTGATGAGTATTATAGTGCCTGCTGGAGATTGCAGTTCTATGACGTTGCAGTAACTGTTTGAGTACAACGTCATAGAACTGCAATCTGTCCTTAGGTTAGTTAGATTTAAGTAGTTCTAAGTTCTAGGGGACTGATGACCATAGCTGTTACGTCCCATAGTGCTCAGAGCCATTTTAGCCGGTCGCGGTGGTCTCGCGGTTCTAGGCGCGCAGTCCGGAACCTTGCGACTACTACGGTCGCAGGTTGGAATCCTGCCTCGGGCATGGATGTGTGTGATGTCCTTAGGTGAGTTAGGTTTAAGTAGTTCTAAGTTCTAGGGGACTGATGACCACAGCTGTTAAGTCCCATAGTACTCAGAGCCATTTGAACCTTTTTTTTTTTTTGTTACTTTGCCTAATAGGAGACATGATGACGGAGATGTTTGAATTACCAGGAGTCTCCGCCAAATACTGTCACATCGAAACTCTATCAGTTCCACATCAGAGGGCAGGGTCGTCAATAAAGTGCAGCACTTTGAATGAAGGCACGTTGATTTTTGACAACAACGGTCAATGAGAACAAACCTATTCCTGGACAGAGAATATAGCTATTTATACAAACACGGAATATTGTAAAATTCTGGTAGTTACAGGTTGTTTGCAAATTCCCGTTACAATCTTGTAGGATCTGTAGAGGAGAGTGAGTAGATAATATTTTGAATAGGATCGCATAAGCGTACCGTTTCTGTTCTACGGCGGTTTTAGTTCAGATGTTTAACTCATTCACTTCAGCTTGAGAAATTGAATTATATGTGACACGGTAAAATTATGAAGTAAAAATTCGAAAGGTAACATAACGAAAGATCCATTAATCACTTGTGTAAATTAGTTTGTATTAACACTTAAACATTACGTGTTTACATTATAACGAAACAAAAAAGAACTCAGCATACAGTACATAAAGAGCAGTATGGTGCATCACAACAGAGGCTCGATACGGCGACCACCAACGTTGTTACAAACATTGTTCATATGAAGCACCTTCTGGTACGCAATCTCCATCCCACCTGCTGTCTCTTCAGTTTCTAGTCAGAACTCGTACCAGCACATCTACCTGTGTCTCTTCGGAACTCTTGTAAATTAAACATTGCTTACAACAACACAAGTAGTCCTGAAGAGCTAAATACAGCGAATGCAGCGGCCACATGGTTGGACCACATCAGCCTACCCTTCTATCGCTATATCGTCTGTTGAGATGTCTCCGAACTGCACGTGAGGGTGCACCATAATGCTGAAATCACATTTCCTGACGGACAAAAAAATGGTTCAAATGGTTTTGAGGACTATGGGACTTAAAATCTGAGGTCATCAGTCCCCTAGACTTACAACTACTTAAACCTAACTAACCTAAGGACATCACACACATCCATGCCCGAGGCAGGATTCGAACCTGCGACTGTAGCGGTCGCGCGGTTCCGGACTCAAGCGTCCAGAACCACTCGGCCACCCCAGCCGGCCCTGACGGACATTCAGTAGCATAGCTTCCAAGAACGGTTCCAATACGTTTTGTAGGAAGATCGAGTATGTAGGACCAGTTAGCTCGAGTGGAAGGTTCAAATGGCTCTGAGCACAGCAAATCTGTGGTCATCAGTCCCCTAGAACTTAGAACTACTTAAACCTAACTAACCTAAGGGCAGCACAAAACACCCAGTCATCACGAGGCAGAGAACATCCCTGACCCCGCCGGGAGTCTAACCCGGGAAGCCGGGCGCGGGAAGGGAGAGCGCTACCGCACGACCACGAGCTGCGAACTCGAGTGGAAGGAGATATGGCCCAGTCACATGACCTTCCAGAATTCCGGCCCACAAGTTAACACCAAATGGGTGCTGAAGTCAATGAGCGCGCGTGGCACAAGGGCTTTCGTCTGTAGAGAAATGGCTGTTTCGTGGATTCGAAACATAGTCGCTAGAGAACTTACACTCATCTGTGAACGGAGGTCGACGTGGACACGTTACTAATTTGAATTGAAACCATCGTAGAACGAAAACCGTACTTTGCCGGTCATGGGTTCCTATTCAAAATACTATGTACTCGCACTCCTCTACAAGTTCTAGAAGCTTGTAGTGGGAATTTCCGAACAGCCTGTAAACAAATTATCAGATATTCCAGAATATGCTAACACTGCAAACATAATATTTGAAGAACGTTCCAGAGACGATAGAAACTAAGTGATAACTACTCTCTGGTCGGACTAAACTGGCGTCTCGCAGAGAGTTAACCAGCGATGTTAACACTACCACGTACTGCGTGCGCCGTATTACAGACTTCTAATGTAGCCTAATGTCAAAGGATTGATGCATACTTGATCTGCAAATAAACGTAATATTAAGTGCACTACTCGTCAAAATGATTAAATTATCTATCGCAGCTGTGGATTTATGATTATAGATATGATTTTGTTTTGAATATTTTAACTTATTCCCAATCCACAATAACTACTTTGGACAAGAAGAGAATAGAAGCTTTCGAAATGTGGTGCTACAGAAGAATGTTGAAGATTAGATGGGTAGATCACATAACTAATGAGGAGGTATTGAATAGAATTGGGGAGAAGAGGAGTTTGTGGCACAACTTGACAAAAAGAAGGGACCGGTTGGTAGGACATGCGTGGAGGGTAAAAATCGTAGAGGGAGACCAAGAGATGAATACACTAAGCAGATTCAGAAGGGTGTAGGTTGCTGCAAGTACTGGGAGGATAGAGTAGCATGGAGAGTTGCATCAAACCAGTCTCAGGACTGAAGACCACAACAACAAACATTTCATGTCTGACAATAACACAAATGTAGACATCAAAAGACTAAGCGCTGTGTCCTGCATTCTATTGGTTTTCCCATGGAGGGAAACAATGATGAGCCTCGACAACAACACTAATATGCCTTTAATGAAGACCATACCTTCCGCTGCATGTGTAGCAAATACACTCCTGGAAATGGAAAAAAGAACACATTGACACCGGTGTCAGACCCACCATACTTGCTCCGGACACTGCGAGAGGGCTGTACAAGCAATGATCACACGCACGGCACAGCGGACGCACCAGGAACCGCGGTGTTGGCTGTCGAATGGCGCTAGCTGCGCAGCATTTGTGCACTGCCGCCGTCAGTGTCAGCCAGTTTGCTGTGGCATACGGAGCTCCATCGCAGTCTTTAACACTGGTAGCATGCCGCGACAGCGTGGACGTGAACCGTATGTGCAGTTGACGGACTTTGAGCGAGGGCTATAGTGGGCATGCGGGAGGCCGGGTGGACGTACCGCCGAATTGCTCAACACGTGGGGCGTGAGGTCTCCACAGTACATCGATGTTGTCGCCAGTGGTCGGCGGAAGGTGCACGTGCCTGGGACCGGACCGCAGCGACGCACGGATGTACGCCAAGACCGTAGGATCCTACGCAGTGCCGTAGGGGACCGCACCGCCACTTCCCAGCAAATTAGGGACACTGTTGCTCCTGGGGTATCGGTGAGGACCATTCGCAACCGTCTCCATGAAGCTGGGCTACGGTCCCGCACACCGCTAGGCCGTCTTCCGCTCGCGCCCCAACATCGTGCAGCCCGCCTCCAGTGGTGTCGCGACAGGCGTGAATGGAGAGACGAATGGAGACATGTCGTCTTCAGCGATGAGAGTCGCTTCTGCCTTGGTGCCAATGATGGTCGTGTGCGTGTTTGGCGCCGTGCAGGTGAGCGCCACAATCAGGACTGCATACGACCGAGGCACACAGGGCCATCACCCGGCATCATGGTGTGGGGAGCGATCTCCTACACTGGCCGTACACCTCTGGTGATCGTCGAGGGGACACTGAATAGTGCACGGTACATCCAAACCGTCATCGAACCCATCGTTCTACCATTCCTAGACCGGCAAGGGAACTTGCTGTTCCAACAGTACAATGCACGTCCGCATGTATCCCGTGCCACCCAACGTGCTCTAGAAGGTGTAAGTCAACTACCCTGGCCAGCAAGATCTCCGGATCTGTCCCCCATTGAGCATGTTCGGGACTGGATGAAGCGTCGTCTCACGCGGTCTTCACGTCCAGCACGAACGCTGGTCCAACTGAGGCGCCAGGTGGAAATGGCATGGCAAGCCGTTCCACAGGACTACATCCAGTATCTCTACGATCGTCTCCATGGGAGAAATGCAGCCTGCATTGTTGCGAAAGGTGGATATACACTGTACTAGTGCCGACATTGTGCATGCTCTGTTGCCTGTGTCTATGTGCCTGTGGTTCTGTCAGTGTGATCATGTGATGTATCTGACCCCAGGAATGTGTCAATAAAGTTTCCCCTTCCTGGGACAATGAATTCACGGTCTTCTTATTTCAATTTCCAGGAGTGTAGTTCCCATTAGTTTACAGTATACTTCGTATCTAACTGTGCGTTTGTATACCTGACCATGTTCACACCATGTTAACTCCGAATGGAACGGAAGAAGGAGACTGCAAATGAGAAACATGCTGTAATTGTAGCTCTGCACCAGATAGGCTATTCTAGTAGAGAAATAGCAACAAAAACTGACCTAGCCCAATCTAAAGTGGTGTATACGTTGCAGCGGTTCAAGCAAACTTTTACCAATGCGTGTGTTCCGCAGTCTGAAGGAAAGATCAGTTCGTACGTGTGCAGAGTAAACATCAGAGCAGCCATACAGGATCTGAAATTCGCAAGGAAGTAAATAGTATGCGAGCAGCTCCAATCCCTCTCTCAAGAGTACAGCGCTGTCTTCGTGAGAAAGGTTTAAAGGGGTCCATTGCACCAAAAATGGTTATAAAGCAAACAAAATAAGGTGAAAAAATGGCAACGGGGACAGCAACTTAAAATCCAGAGCGTGCAGCAATGGGCTAAAGTATTATTCACGAACGAGTCTAAGTCGAATGTACCTGAAAGCAATCGTCGAATGTTTGTTCCTCGACTTCGGGAAGAACGTATGAAGAGTCAGTGTGTGAGCAATGGTGAGGCATGATCAGCGGTCGGTCATAGTGTGGAGATGTTTTGTAGATGATAGAGTCGGTGATCTAATTCGAATTAATGGAATATGAAAGAAAGGAAGGATATCAGAGGATATCAGAGATCGACTGTCGGGAGACTAATTGCCCGCAGGTTGTTCTGCAGCAGGACAGTGATCCTAAACTTGCTTCTAAATTCTGCAGAGGGTATGTCAATAAAAAAGAGAAATGAGGGGAACCGAAGAAATGATTTGGCCAAGTCATTTACCTCACATAAGTCTCCGATTCCGGTGGGGTGAACATGACAGCGAGGTCAGAAAACATACTCGTAGGTCATGTAATTTTTAAGATCTACAGTATAATTTACATACGTGTTGGACTGCAATACCTGCAAAAACGCTACGTAATCGTATCTCCAGAACGCGAAGCGTTCGTGCAGCTGTTCTGATGGCAAAGACTGGATACTTTGAAGACTCTAAAATCTAAGCCATACTGCATTATATTTAATGATCGAGAGCGCTTATATTTATTTTGTAGGTCTGTTTCGTTTGTACGACGTATTTGTACCTTGATATAAAGTAAATAACTTTCATAATGGGTGATCGATTACTTTTGACCGGTAGTGTAGATCTTCCTCGCCATCCTCTCTAAACTCGATTGTGTTTGTATGCATCTAGAGACATACTGTGAATGCAACTATTCTACAGGCAAGTGAAGGGTGGAGAGCGGAGCGTGGAGTGGTGCTAATTTGGAATCTGAATGCCTGCGGGTTTCGTGCTCTCACTGAAGCTTTGCTGTCTTAGGAGAAACATGGTGATGAGCAGACTATCGTAACCTGGCGTAGACAATCTTATGTAGAAGAAATAGAGACAATGACTTTCATAGCTTTGTAGCTCTAGAAAAGAGCACTGGGCACAGAGAGTTTCTCTTGAGATACATCTCTGCTATCCCATTGCCTCTCAAAGGACCGAACATGCTACGCGAATAACTTTTTCCTTGGCTTCACGAAAAACAAAATTCTCCCCCCTCATTATTTTGTGCTTCAGTTCTGTAGCTGCCCAGTACGTTATCCTTTATGCAGCTGACTTCTCGAAAGGTCACAGTGTTCTCTCTTACGCATTCCTTTTTGTGACAGTATAACGAAAAATGCAGTCTGTTTAGCCTCTTCCATTTCACCATTTGAAGGAGCCAGTTCGGCACTATTTGTCACCTTTTCACTCTTAATTTCTTTTTTATTCGGTGTCTACATCACTGAGTAGAAAATACCCACACGTGTTGTCCTAAATTCAAGAAGTAAAAGGTGCCCGGAAACGAGTGTAGATTCGTTGTACTGTGTGCATGGTGTAAGTGAGGTAGGATGATGAATCACTCGCCAAATATGAGAGTGGATCTGATCCGTTATATAAATCATTGAAGATAACGTTCGTTTTGGCAGACTGAAAAGAGAAAGTGTTAATATAAAATTAGTTAACTACCGTATCGGCCATCGTAAGTTTGCAAAATTTGTCTCACTATTAGTAATTACAATATTGGTCACATAAAACTACTAACATATATATGTGATGTCGCTTAGGGTGAGCAAAGTATGGTACTGGTCTGTGCGGCACTAGAAAAATTGTTTATGGAGTGATTTACAGTATAAGGTGAAGTAATGATAAGGGTGTGTGAGCATTTCCTTTATGCTTCGGCGAATTATATTTACCCGAAAACGTATAACATAAGAAATAAGGTGGAAAATCCTCTGTACAGACATTAAAAGTGTAAAGAATTTTATATGTTTATACACAGTAAACGTTAATAAACCCCACAAACTGACTGAAAATGGAAGAAAAACGGTCCTTTGTACTTGTGTCCGGAAATGCATCTTTGCCATGGTACATGCTGTTGACGACCGTTCCTCTGACCACGTGCCTTGTGTTCCTTGTATGTTGCAGGTGATAGGGATAGTAGCGGATGTCAAGCACAATACGCTTCATCGTGCTTTGGCTTACGCCATGTTGGGGCAACTTGCCTGTAGAACACGGTCCTCCAAATCTGGTGTACGCACAGTCCGCCGCCTCCCTGCATGTTCATCTGTCTGAAAGGACTCATGGTCACACAACGCCCAAAATGGGGTTTAAATGTGTGATGTAGCTATCTGTAGTCTGTGAGAGTACTCGTTTTTGCTTAGTCCTGCTGCCTCTCGAGCGTTTCCATCTGTTTGGCTGTACACAAACACCATCCCGGCTAGTTCCCGACATGAGTACATGAACATTTTGCTACTTACAGCTCGCTGCGTCGACCACACAGCCTGGAACACATGAGGGGCACACGGCACTCGGTCAGAGCAACACCGACTCAAAGGAAGGCCTCGGCGCTTGTTGGTGACGTCACGTCAGGTAGGCACGGCGAACGCCAGGTCTGTTGTAGGCAGAAACGCCTGGTCGTGCTCTTATTTTTGGACAAACTGTTTGGTATTGTTTTGGATTCTGCAGTTTTATTTAGATGAAAGATTTTTTTACTATCGTAAAGCTACAAATGAAGATCATAGTTCTGTATTAATGCATCCTGTCGAAACAAACGTAGATCAATATGAGAAGATGCTTTGCCTCATTGCAAGCTTCGGAAATTTTACATTCAAGAAACTACATTAACTTGATCAATTTTTTTATCGAAACTTACCGCAACCCCTTTACAATGAACTCGTTTCTTTTATTTATTTATTTATTTTCGTTTGACATCGTCACTGGAAATGTGAACTAATTTACACGTGAAAATGTCCAGCTGTTGCCAGTCATTAGATTACAGTCGTTTACAACGAAAGGAATTCTAAACAGGAAGCAAAATAGCTTCATACATCGAAAATACTGCTGAGCTTAAACTTTTTTAAGCATGCACATTAGAAAAGATAAATATTCCCCTCTTGCAACTGAAAGGAGAAACGTCATAAGACAAAAACAATTTATTTTATAAAACAAGTATCTCTCTTTTGCCTCTTCTTCTGTCCCCCACCCCCTCCCTCAACGTGTACAATCGCAAGATATTTCATTAACATTCAGTGCTCCTCACCCCATTGTCAACCAAGATACCTAAAGAAGAGCACCAATATGTTCACAGTTTCTTGTAACAGTAACCCAGTACAAACGTAACTTCCTCAGATTTAGAAATAAGGTAAAGAAGTACAAATTCTGTTGCTGCTGGACCATGAAGTTGTTTTTGTATGTCAGTCCTTAAAACAGGTGGAAATTTAAGTTCAGGAGTACACTACTTGTTAAGAAGCGTACTGGATTGCACAATTAATTGATTGCAGAAATCTCTCAGAACAATGTGTGTCGGTCAACTACTCGCCAATAGTTTCACATTTTCCTGTGTCAGAGAGGAAGACACCACCATTATGAGTATCCCTGCAACAGACCTGGCGTTCGCCGTGCCTACCTGACGTGACGTCACGAACAAGCGCCGAGGCCTTCCTTTGAGTCGGTGTTCGTCAGAGGCATTGTGATTCATTAGCGCCAGCTGCTCTGCATTTCTGGACAAATAGTCATAAGTCCTTTTCCGGTCAGTAATCTGCCCCTGCAATGTGTCGGTTTTCTTAATTGTCACCAAGTAGTATTCTTCAGGTATTGCATTAATTATCAACACTTAGTATAAATTGTTATTTCAACAGTATGAAGTACATGTAATATATCATCACTGTTTTATATTCAGGGAACAGGCTCGATATCAGTTAGTGTATAATACATTAATAAAAATACAGTTTCATCAATTTCACAATACAGGATTTCTTTAAAGCATCACCATCATCGCAAAAAATCATAATTTGAAAACTGTTAGAGGTAGAGAATTGTCCCTTTTGTAAAACTTTTACTAGAGGTCGAAACTTTTTTCCATTGTCCTTTATTGCGGATATGATCTGAGT
The DNA here is from genome assembly GCF_023897955.1 of Schistocerca gregaria. Taxonomy (NCBI): domain Eukaryota; kingdom Metazoa; phylum Arthropoda; class Insecta; order Orthoptera; family Acrididae; genus Schistocerca; species Schistocerca gregaria. The sequence goes on along the minus strand of NC_064920.1, from coordinate 459,369,882 downwards.
GCAGCAGAATGGAAACAGACAAAAATGTGCAATGTGTCATCTAGTACGAAGAATCTAATTCGCTGATAACGTTACGGTGGAATCATCGACACCAGTATAGTTCATGCAGTCTGTAGGAAAACGGCTTGGTTAGGTTTATATTACCAAAAAAGAACACGCTAGTTCGATAATACTGTTTTCTCTGCAGAATATCATACCTGAACAAAAAACAGTCGCCAGTTACGAAATGGAAGTCGCCAAGAATAAGTCAAGAAATGGAGAAGAGGTGGGATCTCAACCCATTTTATAATTAATTTTGTAATGGATAAAGAACCAGCTAGTGGATACCATTAGCAGCACGGAATCACTATGTTGACAACTGATATAGCTTATCTGTATGGCGGATGCTCAAAGCAAAGATATCGGTGTCACAGCTAAACACGCACCCCTACTACTATAAAAACAGTGACAAGCATATGATACATTTCACTATGAGAAAAAAAAAAAAAAACAGATTTACATCATCAACAGATGAAAATGTGGAAACAGTACAATAAATAGATGTTTGAATATAATTTGTCTCATATTATTAATTTTTTCTAGCGCTTTGGGAATTGAATGTGTGACAACAAACTTTGTTCCAAAAATAGCGTTGCCAGAAGGTAGCTCATGAGTCGTCATATGTAGTTAATAAATATGTAGAACGCTGAAGCGTGTCGCAACAGGTAATGAAATGCGTTTACGGATGTTGTGTCGAAATAAGACACAATCATCCCAGTGGAAGCATTCCGGCTAAACAAGGTTTGGAAAAGCTGAGGAAGAGCAGTCAAATGTGAAGACTAATCTCAGCGTGCTCTGCGATTTCAGCGGCTTAAATTGAAAAGTACGAGTTCTGCGGTATGGAGGTTCCAGTGGCAATAGAAACGTATGTTTCACTGTCGACTAGCAATGCACGAGTGAGAGATGATAATATCGAATATGTACAAAGGTCTATGGCCTTTCTGCTTTACGCAAGGAGCATTTTCAACCCGACTGGTCGTATTTTGCGGAAGTGTGGTGCGAAAGGAGTTGTCCAACCTCAGTCTAAGAACAGTGTCCTTTTAGGCTCCGCTATGGATGATCTTGGTTGCATACGGCGGGTGTCTATAGTGCTGCTTGCACTTGTGGTACGTCGTATACTAGTCAGATATCAGGACAGAGGAAGACCGGTTTACTGAATATAAGCGTCGCACACGCTTACCACTGTTGAGCAAATCGGGTATGGCAGATCTTTGTCTTGGCACCGGCCATCCTGTGGAATATAAAAAATACAGAGATATTGGCACGCAGATCCTACTATTTGGGTAATATAATTACGGAAGGAGTTGAAATGAAATTATCAAGTAGCCTTGTAAAAAGACGTGGATGTTTTTGATTAAATTCCATGTGGAACATTGCTCTCTCCCTTGCCAAAAACCTGAGGGGAAAAGTTAATGGTATCTCATTCGCTTATTAATTTTCACTACTGATAACTTCTGGTATTGGTCATCTCTGCTTGTGTGCAGGAGCTAGTGTAAAATGTGTGTGTGTGTGTGTGTGTGTGTGTGTGTGTGTGTGTGTGTGTGTGTATGTGTGTATTGTCTTCCCGTATTTGCTCTGCAAACGGAGGTTTAAAATTCACTTGCACACCGCATACTTGCTGCAGATTTTCTTTGAAGACAACAGTGTGGTAATCTGTTGAAATATCGGTGGTTGTCGACGAAGTCACCCATCTGCATTCCCGTAAGTTATTTGAACACTGTATACGCAGGCAAAAACTAATACCTAGCACATCCACATCTACATCTACATCTACATCTACATCCATACTCCGCAAGCCACCTGACGGTGTGTGGCGGAGGGTACCCTGAGTACCTCTATCAGCTCTCCCTTCTATTCCAGTCTCGTATTGTTCGTGGAAAGAAGGATTGTCGGTATGTTCCTGTGTGGGCACTAATCTCTCTGATTTTAACCTCATAGTCTCTTCTCGAGATATACGTAGGAGTGAGCAATATACTGCTTGACTCTTCGGTGAATGTATGTTCTCGAAACTTTAACAAAAGCCCGTACCGAGCTACTGAGCGTCTCTCCTGCAGAGTCTTCCATTGGAGTTTATCTATCATCTCCGTAACTCTTTCGCGATTACTAAATGATCCTGTAACGAAGCGCGCTGCTCTCCGTTGGATCTTCTCTATCTCTTCCATCAACCCTATCTGGTACGGATCCCACACTGCTGAGCAGTATTCAAGCAGTGGGCGAACAAGCGTACTGTAACCTACTTCCTTTGTTCTCGGATTGCATTTCCTTAGGATTCTTCGAATGAATCTCAGTCTGGTATCTGCTTTACCGACTATCAACTTTGTATGATCATTCCATTTTAAATCACTCCTAATGTGTACTCCCAGATAATTTATGGATTTAACTGCTTCCAGTTGCTGACCTGCTATTTTGTAGCTAAATGATAAGGGATCTATCTTTCTATGTATTCGCAGCACATTACACTTTTCTACATTGACATTGAATTACCAATCCCTGCACCATGCGTCAATTCGCTGCAGATCCTCATGCATTTCAGTACAATTTTCCATTGTTACAACCTCTCAATGCACCACAGCATCATCCGCAAAAAGCCTCAGTGAACTTCCGATGTCATCCACAAGGTCAAACGTTGTATGCACTACTTTTCGTGGATGACCAAGTGATAATTGCAGCATATGTTGAAAATCAGGAGTATATATTCCGGGAAGATCATAAGGAAATCTCTGTATAAATCTTCCAAACATTCGTTGGCAAGACAAAAGGAAGTATTTTTAAACCTTGCAAACTGACGTTGGTAAGGTAAATGGCAATAAAGCTTTTAAGTCTCTTGGGACAGCATTACCTGTTAGCAGAAGAACTCCAGGAGAAATGAAAGATAGAGCTGTAAAATCGAAGAAAACAGTCCATCAAATAAATGCTGCCTTACGGAATAGAAAACCAACAATACAAACCAAAAATGCAACACATCGTACAATTGTTGAAAGTATTCCAACCTCTGTGTAGAAAAGCTGGGAAATGAATAAAATTGATAAGCAGGCTTCTTGCAGTGAAATTGGAGTAGCTGAGAAAGACTATCGGGGTATTATGGATGGATCAGTTAATAAATGAGATATTAAGGAAAACGGAAGTTGAAAAGATTATCGTAGACACAAATGAAACTAAAAGCCAACTTAGGTGTGGGCATCTTCATAGGGTGGGTCGTAAAAGATTACTGAAACAAAGATAGCAGTGGATAGCTCCTGTAGCAAGAAAAAGAGATAGACCACGGAAAACATGAAAACAGGATGTAGAAAACAACTCGAAATAGAGATATGCAATATGGATACTGGACGGTCAATAAGCGAGAAACAGATATAGCTTTATTAAGTTGGCGAACTTTAAACAGCTTACGGCACCACGAGACCTTATCACAAGATCTAAGGAGCAATTATAAGAACTTCGAGAAAAAACCTCTCGGATTTTTGGTGAAATAACTCATCCATTTGACACCACAATATCACCCCTGGTCGCCCGTTGTTGCTTGTTCACGAGTTTTCAGCAAGAAACAATAGTGTATTGATTCCCAAGCCTCCATATTCGACAGCCATGGTCCTATGAGACTCTTTGTTCCAAAAACAAAGTAAACCTTTACGAGCAGTCATTTTCAAAGATTCGACTAGATTAAAAGCGCCTAGCTGGGAGAGATAAAATCTATCGCAAAGGTTGAGATCCAGACGTGTGTCGGGGATTGCAGAAAGCGTAGGCACAACTTCATTACCTAATGAGGGACTACATAGAGGAGTACCGTGGTGTAGACAAACGAATAAAATTGTTTGGGAAATCTAATTATATTTTAACACTTCCTATATAAGAATCATTTGCTACAAGTCCTTCATAATTACAGTGAATAACAACGTCAAAAATTTCATAAAATCGATCAGATCTTAGAGATGGATGATAATTTCATATTCAGTGTTCAGAGATGAGGCTGAGCGCGAGTTCAGTGGGAAAGTGAACCACCACAGCGTAAGAATATGGGAACACAGCAGCCACACACCAAATTCGAATAAAAGAGAGAGCGACTGAAAATTCATGATTCGTCCGCGGTTTCCTTACAGTATACATACATAAAAGAAGTTTTGCATCATCCCGGTTCCCAGAAGTCTGGAACACAGACGTTGACTGTGGATATAGTATCACAGAGTCAGTCCCTCTGACTGTTCAGAGATGTCACTAAATCCACCCAAAGATGTAAGCATCCATGCATAAGCTGCGCCTATTAGACAGAGGGGGTCCGACAACCGATCAGATCCATCATTCCACAAGGAAGGAGATACACGGCCCGTGTTGTCTGTAGTTCGATCATGCCTAGACGGTCAATACCGCGATTCGATAGCGTCCGCGTTGTTACTTTGTGCCAGGAAGAGCTCTCAACAAGGGAAGTGTCCAGGCGTCTCGGAGTGAACCAAACGAGGTTCGGATATGGAGAAGATTCACAGAAACAGGAACTGTCAATGACATGCCTCTCTCAGGCCGCCCAAGTGCTACTACTGCAGTGGATGACCGCTACCTACGGATTATGGCTCGGAGGAACCCTCACAGCAAAGCCACCATGTTGGACATTGCTTTTCGTGCAGCCACAGGGCTTCTGTTATGAGTCAAACTATGCGCAATAGGCTGTATGATGCGCAACTTCACTCCTGGCGTCCATGGCGAGCTACATCTCTGCAATCACGACACCATGCAGCGCGGTACAGATGGGTCCAACAACATGTCGAATGGACCGTTCTCTTCACCAATGAGTATCGCATGTGCCTTCAACCAGACAACTGTCAGAGACGTGTTTGGGGGCAACCCGGCCAGGCTGATGTGGAGGTTCCCTGCTGTTTTGGGGTGGCATTATGTGGGACCGACGTAAGCCGCTGGTGGTCATGGAAGGTGCCGTATCGGCTGTGCGACACGTGACTGCCGTCATCTTTCTACCGATAGTGCAACCATAACGGCTGTGTATTGCCCCATCGTGCACATTTTGTGTATGACTTCCTTCAGGACAACGAAATCGCTCGACTGGAGTGACCAGATGTTCTCCACACACGAAACTTATCGGACATGCCTGGGTTTGGCTGAAAACGGCTGTTTATGGACGACGTGATCCACCAACTACTGTGAGGGATCTGCGCCAAGCGCCATTGAGGAGTGGGGCAATCTGGATCAACAGTGGCTTGATGAATTTGTGGATAGTATGCCACGACGAATACAGTCATGCTTCAATGCAAGACGACATGCTACTGGATATTAGAGGTACCGGTGAGTACAGCAATCTGGGCCACCACCTCTCAAGGTCTCACTGTATGGTGGTTCAATGTGCAAGTGTGGTTTTCATGAGCAATAAAAAGGGCGGAAATGATGTTTGTGTTGACCTCTATGCCAATTTTCTGTACAGGTTCCGGAACTCTCGGAACCGAGGTGATGCAAAAACTTTTTGATGTTTGTATAACAAGGTTGCAACGGCAGTAGACTGCAGTTAACTGCAGAAAGACATGCGGAGAGGAGACGATTGCTACAGGGACAAGCAGTTAACATCGAAGGTAATCGAGGTGATGCAAAACCTTTCATGAAGTTTGTGTTTACATCTTTTTATATACGGAGACGTCAGTTACCTGGATATCTAGGGAACCTTATTGTTTCCAAAATTACGAGTACATGCCGAAGACTTTATTTTTCTCGTTCCAACTGCTTCAGAACTTTTGGCTCAATATCTGTCGTGCGCCTGGTGACGGGCACATTCAAGGTAAATGAAAAAATCTCCTCTTTTACGGAACTCTGAAAAAGAACACAAAATTGTATGAGCACGAGGGTAAAATATCTGGTGTCCCAGTAGCCTTTCCCTGATTATAAACGTTCAATAATGTAGATAATATTGGGCCTTCTCCTGGTTTCAGTATACGTTGCCTGTAAAACGTGTCCAATTTTGTTATTAGTACTTCAAAGGGCAAGGAACAAAATAACCAAGTATGTATATACAAAAACTTCGGTATCTCACATGCAATTCAAGAAAAAAGTATTTGACTATTTGACATAGTTTATGTTTATGAATGTTTGTAATCAAGGAAAGACTTTTGGGGCACACGGTACATACCGTAACACATTGTGGTGCCTCTTTAACAATAAAATTTGTCGCACATCTGTAGTTAGTTAAAATTGACCTGGCTTTCCTATCTTCATTCATGTAGAAATTATAGTCTTACGAAGATGGGCGTATCTTTCCATATCTCCCTGTCTTGTTGGAGACCGGAAGAAAAAGGGCTAGAAGAATGTCCTACCTAAGGTCGGGGAGGCTTGTTGGGAACAGTGTGTAACCAGAGCTAGGGCGTAGAACAGCAGCTGCCGTACGCCCAAATCACGGGAAGACGCGAGACGTGTATGTATAACACCATCCTTTTAGTTTTATTTGAACTGCTCCGTAGTTCTCAAGAGGTTAGCTTAATGAAAGCTGCAATTTATCACTTGCAACGGAAACAGCGAGTCAGAGCTATGTATAAGTGATTAGTGTGGTCCAACCTTTAGACCATGAAATTACCGCTAACTCACAACACGTGATACTCAAGGATCACCTTCACGAAAACTGTAAGCTTCTATCAATAGAACTGCTAAATGTTTGGAGCCAAGTAAGCTTTCGTTACCATGATGCACGTAACCTATAACATGATTATGTGCGTAACCATATTGTATTATAAATGTAAGACTACCAGAAAAAATACTTTAAAGGATCTGAATATTTTTAACGTCTTGCACTATTGCTATTTAGCAAATTAAAAACTGAGATCCTGTGCCATTTCCAGTGTACATTTCCATTAAATCTACTTCTATTTTCATTACTTTTATATACGTCTTTTAGTTCTTAGTTGATGTAACACAGTGTTGTAGCGACTTTTCTAGAACTACAGAGCGAGATTGTGACTGGTAGTGGTACAGGATATACTCGGCCACGCACCTCACGGTGGCCTGCGGAGTAGATGTAGATGTAGAAGCATCTAAATTAGTAGATAAAATTCGTGCAAACATGCAGTGGATCCTTAGTGGTTACACTGAGGTATTCGTGAAAGTGCAATGTTAGTGTGAGAAATCACGTTAAAAGTAATGGCAGTAGAAATTTTTATGATCAGTTTTTTCCATTCACAAGCTGTAATTGAATGATTTTCTAAAATCACTACTTAGTTTCATTGAGGATGGCACAGCATATCGTGGGTTTTTCACGATTATTGTGCAAGCGAAGAGATGGGCTGATGGTAAGTGGTTTGGAGCACAGTGTTTTCTCATGGCGTGGTTTGCATTTGAGTTTCAATTAATCTAAATTCACACAACTCCGAAGAATTACAGATACGAGATTTGGTTTAAAGACGGGTCTCATAAACCTTGTCTTTTTCGGCAGTGCAAACCTTACTGGACGAATTAGGCAACACATAGTATCAGGAGTTATTGTATATAAATGAAAGATAATGTTACACGTGTCGAATACGGGAAGTTACATGTGGTATAGTGATAGAGCAACTTGGAGTTGAATTTTTTTTTTCTGATGTTGCCCCCGCACGATTTATTTTGACCGATCGCAACATGAAGACATTTGCTTACGATTCGATGATATCTTTACTCATACCCTTTCGGATCTATATAGAAATGGTAGACATCTAGCTGGGACTGTTGTATTGTGAGTCCAAGAAAAGCAGGTTCTGGCACGCTCAAAAACCACACCGCGAGCTCCATCCAACACATCGCGGTCAACTGGGGTAACATTCCTGCGGCCGACCTGTTCGCTCAAAACACAGCAACTGTTATTTACCGTACTTGAAAATAAATTCAACCATCAGTTAATACAACTTCGTGGAAAGTTTGCACACAACTAAAGTCGTCGCACTGCAATGGAAAGGAGGTTCTTTGCTCCGCTAAGTACGGTGATGGCTTTTTGTAATCGTGATGGAAGACCGGATATGTTTGAGCAGACGGCGTATGTCTAGTGAATTCAGATCTACTGTAAATAGCTGTAATCAGAGCAATAAGATAGAAAGCTTACAAGCGACGATTAGAGCGATATTTTGTTATACATGGTGTATCGTAATTAATGGCGTAAACGCATACAGTTGAAAGTAGACTTGCTAATTTGAAACACAACTCTTCTAATGACCAAGTGTTCGTAACTTTTAAGGTATGCGTTTTAGAGTACATGTTTTCTGGACATTTTTTTCTTATTTTGGTCCATACTACCACTTTCCAAAATATGGAAAGCAAAGAACTTGCAGTAAAAGAGATTTGCTTCTCAGTATCGAAGATGAGAAATTGCTCGTAGCTCTTAAGGTATGCATTTTCGACCCTATGTTTACTTAGAACTTTTTCTTTCTACTATCGTGTACTTTCAACTGTATGCGTTTACGCCGTTAATTATGATACACCCCATAGAGTTTGGAATCGATGTGGTCCTGATATGCAGGGAAGGAGATAATGGCTGCCAACACTGGTAAAACATGTCCACACACACACACCCACACACACACACACACACACACACACACACACACACACATATATATATATATATATATATATATATATATATATATATATATATATATAGCGAGGGTTTAGGAGTTTTATAAATAATATCGTATTGAAGGTATATAGCGAGGGTTTAGGAGTTTTATAAATAATATCGTATTGAAGGTTTCTACGTCAATATTGGGTGTGAAATTACACAGCTGTGGAATTTGCGGTATAACAACATGAAATCATAGGAGGGTGTTGGACGGGAACACTGCACGTGGTTCTCTGTTGTAGTGTAAAGCAAATATTCGCTGAGCTGCATGTAGATTTGTATGTCACAGACAAATAAAGACATCTGAGCATTTCACGTCAGTCAGTTCTTTAAAGACCGAGAGACAGAAATCTGAACGTGAGGTTTTAATTTCCGCAAAGGAAATAGCCTTTGCATGGGCCAGGGGAGGCAACCAGCGTATTTAATCCCTTCAGAAGCGTGGACAGCGCGTTATTAATAAAAAGCGAAATTCGTTCTTCCTTCACTCCGCAGCAGAAGCACAGAATGTCGGCAGCAGCTAAATTGTACGAAACAGACGGTGTTCTTTGCCATTTTATCTCGCAGCGCTGTATGTAATCGCTGAATACACTGTCAATTTTTGTAAATACACGAAGCGTCAAAGCAACTTGTATAGGCATGCGTGTTCAAATACAGAGATACGCAAAACAGGCAGAATGTGGCGCTGCGGTCGGCAACGCCTATATAAGACAACAGGTGTCTGGCGCAGTTGTTAGATCGGCTACTGCTACTACAATGGCAGGTTATCAAGATTTAAAACGGGTAACCAAAGGTTGAAGTAGCAGAAAAATAATTATTTAGTTTCTTTGGGTAACAGTCACCATCGATCCCGTACTGGCACGCTGTTTACGGACTAGGGGGTTAGCTGTGCTTAAACTATCCAACAACTCATATAGCCCCAAAAAGTGTTGAGCTTGTACGTGTGAAACCCCAGTATCCCTACTCGCGGCAATATTGAAGTTACACATGAAAATTCTATCTCCTAGTTTGACCTTTACGTAACGTCTTCCATGATTATAACGGCGTGCCTGCCTACAATGCACCAATTCTGTATTATGGCTGGACGTCCTCCAGTTATGATGAACGACTCCTGGAGCTATTTTATCAGGGAGGAGGTCGCTGACCACAAATTAGTCAAAGGACTGTTGATGGAATACTCAAACATTAAGAGCGCGACTTGCCTTAATAGCTTCATACTGTGCTGAATTAGAGGCGAAAGTTAGTCAAGACCTAAATTCTAAACCTTTCTAAAGCAAAGAGCACACCTAGGGCTTCCCACTCATAGACCGAGCATTTGAGCTCAGCTGGTGATAACTTCGTTGAGGCGTTAACTATCGGAATCCACTCCCAAGTTGTTCTTGCAGGAGAATGGCCGCTAGCCCAGTATTAGATGCATCAGTGCGAACGATAAATCGGAGCTCAAAACCAGAGACCTGACGGCTTTCTCCCCAATTAAATACTTCGCTCTTTATCCCCTGGTTTTTAATCGAAACTGCTAACTGAGCGAAGAATGACACGAATTTACAGAGGAAATTTGTCATGACAATAAATCAGGCCATCCCTTTCTTGTTTCTAGGGGGAGTAAACCTTCGTAAATTGCGAGTCCGCTCTAGGACAACTGAATCCCGTCCGCTGAGACTAAATGGCCCAAGATGGAAATCGGTTCATTAGACAAGGTGATCTTAGAGGATTTCACGGTGAGATCCCTGCAGACGTAGCAGGATCTCTTGGAGGTGTTGCAGATGTTCAGCAAATGTGGAGCTGTAAACCACAAGTAGTGGTAGAGCGACGAACTTAAGATAACCGAAAACATTATCTAAGAGGTGAGGTAAAACAGCAATCTCAGTAGCAAGACCAAAAGATACTCTGTGAAACTCTTTCACATTCCAGTTCGTGTAAAATGTAATATTGAGTCCTCGATCAACGGAATCTGGTAACAGGTTTGATTCAATTCAACCACAGGAAAAATATTTATTAAGATCGGGCAGCGCAACTCATTCAATAATGATCTTTTCATACAACCACGGTCGATAATCTTCGCCTTACCCCTGACGCGCAAGAAATACAGGAGAGGCATTTGGGGATGCCGAGGTTGTAATCAGCCCTTCTCTGAGCATATCGTTTCAGAAAATGGTTCAAATGGCTCTGAGCACAGTAGGACTTAACATCTGAGGTAATCAGTCCCAGAGAACTTAGAACTACTTAAACCTAACTAATCTAAAGACAACACACACATCAATGCCCGAAGCAGGATTCGATCCTGCGACCGTAGCGGTCGCGCAGTTCCAGACTGAAGTGCCTAGAACAGGTCGGCCACTCCTGCCACCATACCGTTTACCTTCTGACGTAAGATTTTCATGTTAGGAGAGGACAATCTATAAGGCACTAGAATCATAGCAACATCTGTTAGTTTGATATGCTTCTTGGAAAATACACCAGGGAAATATTTAAAATTTCTAGAAGTTGCTGAGCCTCCCCGAATCTCTAATGGCTAACATCGAATTTCAATCGTCGATCCAGTACAACGCTGACCACTGGAATTCTGTCGCGAACCCAGTGCTATCCTTTAAGTTGGGGGAAATTCAAAGAGAAAACTATCGGTGATATCCTGCCTTACGAAATGACATCAGAGAAGGAGGACGATGGACAAATTCTTTGCCATTGACAACCTAATACAGTAGGAAAAATTCACAAAACTGTATCCTCCGGAATTCGCCTACCAAAGATAACAATTGCCCATTGACAGACAGAAATCTCTAGAATGACTCGCGTAACGGAGGCGAATTACATACTGGCCTAAATTGAAGATACCAGTTGAAATCTAATAAAGGAACAGCACTTCCGGAATCAAGAACTGAGCACACAGTTTCCTGATTACTTTGGACACAAGCGTAAGACAGGAGCTGATCTTTCGCGGCCCTGACACCACCGCCGTGCTTCGGCGACTTGGGAGCTGGCCCCACCGCCCATTTCTCGTGACGTCAGACGTTCGGACGCGGCCCACATTTAATCGGTCATTCCAACAACAAATGTGCGGGTCGCCACATCGAAAAAAATCCGTTACGTCTAGATTGTCTCAGATGGCTCCTCGTAGCTACCACCTCCCTAACCTGATAAGGACGGTAAATACCACCCTCGTCCATACGTTGTTCGACAGCGAACCTAAGTCCTTCGATGTTAGAAATCAAAGCATCCAATCCGGCTAAGTTAGGTTCTGTGAAAAATATACCAGGAAATGGACTAATGAGGAGGTATTGAACAGGATCGGGGAGAAGAGAAGTTTGTGGCACGACTTGACTAGAAGAAGGGATCGATTGGTAGGACATGTTCTGAGGCATCAAGGGATCACAAATTTAGCATTGGAGGGCAGCGTGGAGGGTAAAAATCGTAGAGGGAGACCAAGAGACGAATACACGAAGCAGAGTCCATAGGATGTAGTTGCAGTAGGTACTGGGAGATGAAGAAGCTTGCACAGGATAGAGTAGCATGGAGAGCTACATCAGACCAGTCTCAGGACTGAAGACCACAACAACAACAACAACAGCCCCGTAATAAATTCTGGGTGAATGGTTATTATAAGACGGAACCGCAGTACGAACCTCCTCGAATTAATTTCCCAAAGTCTCGCTCTTGACCTGCACGTGCCAGGAACGTCTGCGCTCAAGATCTTGCGTAATTCGGGGCAACAGCTTCTGCTAAACGTTATGCCTCCACAAATCATCTAATGACCATTGCGTCTGCAGAATATCAGAACACATTCTTCTCAACAACCTTCAGGCTAAAGGATACAACAGCTGTAGAATAACGCTTTGCGATATACCCAAGGGATCAACTTGAAATCGGAAACAGTCAACCAAAGAATAAACTCCACGTGCTCTACCTGCTCCACTGAAAGTTCGGTGATTCCTGGCAGTAAATTAAAAATAGGATTCGGTAATCTAGAAAATGCTTAGGCAACAGGACTACCCGAGATACTTTCTCCCACATAATTACAATGTTGAGTAAGGTTATTGATCCCTTGTTCACCCACTTCATTCACCCACCCCATCATCCAAATCTAATTGCAGTTCTTTCGCTTGCGCAAGCAACTGAATAGTGATGTGGTCCTATTCTGCACTAACCTGAAGCTCCTTTGAATCGCAGGACGATTACTCAAATGGAAAAGTTGTGCCCGTAAAATTCCTACCTGTCTATGAGTGGGTTGACTGGACTAAAACTTTGTTGCGCCCCAACTCATCTAAATCAACCGAGCAGGAGTAGTTCGGCACCTACGCTGCTAATGGAGTCTGGAATAAGTCTTAAAGGTTTACCTAGAGCGCAGCGTAAACCTATTGCCAAATCAGCTACGCTGCCGTCAACTGTTTGTTGTCAAATCTTGAGTACATACTACAGGTGCTCTCTCCTAAGAAATACTGGGACTGTTTCTGTCCTCGAGGACTTACAATGGTCTCCTGGAACAACCAACGGTTAACACGTTTAGTTAAATTGTAATGTAACACGCATATTAACAACGCAACAGACTGTGCAACATGCTGTTAACAAGGAAATAATTCCTTCTCACCCCTCCCCATCCCCGCTCTGCCTACAGATTGACAAGCACACACTGAACTAACAGAACTGTTCACGAACCCCTTAAAATTAAGGAACACCAAGGTAAAAGGATTGGGCCCGAAATTCAGCTTCATTTGGAGCTCCTTTCACTGTTTTCAATTTCTCAAGAGAATTTATTTACATAATCTTTAGATTTTACAACATACAAAACATATAATAACCCCATATCAGATGAAACCATGGAATCCGTGGAACTGGTGTTCAGGTTAAAATTTCAACAAAATGAAGTTCTTCACATAATTCAAAATGTCAGGTTAGGTTCCTAAAATTCCAAAAATGAATAATCAGCTCAAACAACAACTGTGAGAACCTTTGGAATGGGTTTCCACGTTTAATTTTTAGCACCAAGTTTCTTACAAAATACCATACTTGTCAAACTCAGTTTTATAGAAACTTTAATATAATAAATATTCAGTCAAATATTAAATAGTAGGAATTCACAGGGTAGGCATTTAATTTAAATTTTCTGAAACATACGGCTCCCTAATCCAAGTAAATTGCAGCGACACCAAAGATAAACTACATTTTCAAACCTGAATAATTTGTTGCAGACGTCTTCAATCTTCAACTTAGGAAACACTATATTGATTGGAGCCCCACTGAAGTAGTTCAAAACAGCCAACATTAAACCGGACGACTCAAACAACCGTCAATCGTGTCACAAAAGTACCGAGGATGAACTGAACATAGACTATATAAGTTCTAGGGGGAAAGGCAGTTCTTTTTACAGTAGTGCTTACTAGTTACTGAAACAAAAAATGTTCATATGGGTGTGAAATCGTACGGGACTTTACTGCTAAGGTCATCAGTCCCTAAGCTTACGCACTACTTTACCTAAATTATCCTAAGGACAAACACACACCCATGCCCGGGGGAGGACTCGAACCTCCGCCGAGACCAGCCGCACAGTCCACGACTGCAGCGCCTGAGACCGCATGGCTAATCCAGAGCGGCTTACTGAAACACAAGATAACTTACGTATAAATTTGGCAAGCAGGTAACAGAAGTGTCACGGCACAACCTATCATTCAACGCACCGCGCCCACAGAGTTGAAGTGCCAAGAGGAAACCGCACCGCCGAAATACGGTCCAAGTTTTATTTCTGGTGCTCGTCCAGCAATGAATGTATTTACCACAGTGCAAACACAAGCTGTGGCGACATGCCCATGGTACCGGCTGCTGCAGGAACACAGACAGAGTTTATTGCAGGAGAATGAAACACGCTAAATTCTACTAATGACAACACTTGTTTGAACTATGTCAAACTATGTCAATAACTAAGATGACTAAGACAGCTTAGAAAATTAAGTTCAAGTATGACATTATGAGAATGACGTAAAGATCTGCTAAGGACTACGAAGCAGATCACCATATATTTTAATCACAACTTTTTTTTTAATACACAACTAAACTTCCACATACAAGTAACGGGTACCACGTGAACTATACAGGCCCACTATAACTTCCACAGAGGATCACAATTGAACTTAACAGGGACCAATGTTTGACAATAAATAAAACAATTAAAACATTACACAAGGTACAAAAAAGCACCAGCAATTTTTTTCTTAATTAAATTCAGCGCTCTTTAACATGAAATACAATGTTTAAAATCTCTTGCTCCCATTTGTGTGAACGTACCACAAGGTATCTAAAATTTTAATTCTGTTATATCTACAGACCATACAGAAGGTCGTTGCAACTTACAAGGGGAAGGCCTCAGGCACGGCGAACAGATTCGGCTCAAATTTCTTGTACAACCTAAAACGAAGGACCCTAAGATATTTTGGGTCAACACCCCCGCAATTTTGAGAAAATCACCCCTAAAAGTTATGACGAGCAATCGACTCAAAATTGGCGGGATCGATAGGTAATTGTAAATAAAGCATTTTTCATCACCAGAAATGGGGTCCGTAAAAGCATACTTTTCGATAAATCGAGGTAAGAAACTTTTATAACTATCGTTCTGTAACCACATGGTAAACGCTTCTCGCCGACAGCACCGATATCGCCGGCATGGTAGCTCAGCGTGTTCGGTCAGAGGGTTAGCTGCCCTCTGTAACAAAAAAAAAAAAAAAAAAAAACACCTGAGTTAATCGATCAGCAACGAACTTAAACGGATGTCTTATGACGTCCGCCCCGAGCAGATGCAATGAACGAAAGCGAACAAAATGATATCAAAGAAAAATAAAAGATAGAGCAACGGCCAAGGTAAGTGTCTGGAAATCGGAGAACGCGCGCTCGAATCTCGAAGAAACCTACCGGATGTTGTTTTCGTTTGTATTTTTCATATATCAATTGTTAGGGATAGGAGGGTTAATAAGGTAAGTAAATCAATAAGGAATGATAACAATAAAGTAGGCAAATAAATTTCTCAATCCTCTTGGGATAGTCAACAACCAAAATGTTACTCCACGTCACTTTACAATGCCTTTTCCAGTGACTGTTACGTGTCCTCGCTTTTCTTCGAAAACTAGATTGATGGTACTTGACATATAAATATTCGAAGGAAATATACTCAAGGCACCAAGAACATCTAGTGAATGCAATCTTTCGACAGCTACACTGTTCCTTCCGAAGAGTTGGCGAAAAGCGTTTACCATCTGGGTGCAGAAGCGGCAGTTGTAAAAGCTTCTTTCCTCGATTTCTGGAAAAGTTTGCGTTTGCGGACCCCATACCTGATGATGAAAAATGCTCTATTTACAATTATCTATCGATCACTCCAATTTTGAGACGATTGCTGATCATAACCTTTAGGGGTGATTTTCTCAAAAACGCGGGGGTGTTGACCAAAATATCTTAGAGTCCTTCGTTTTAGGTTGTGCACAAGCCACGTGCCAAATTTGAGCCGAATCGGTTGGCCGTGTCTGAGGCCTTCCCATTGTGAGACGAAAAATTGTCATGACCGTTAAGGGTTAAAAACGAAAAGACCTTTAAGCCTCATCTGCACCACAAAAGCTACAAGAAGATTAGCTTTCCGCTATCAGGGAGGACTTCCAGCGCCGGTTCTTCACCTCAGCCACGTTCCAGGGAGACCTGACTTTGAAACTGATCGATCATTTACCTAGCAACTCCACACGCAAGAGTTCACCATCGACTTAGCCCAGTGCCACTCTGCGCACACCACAGGAGGACTCTCGCTGCAGGCGCTACCTGCCCTCTGGTCGCGGAAAGTGGGCCGGGATCAACTTTGAAACTTCCCCTTTGAATGAAAAGAATGACAGTGCTGGTAAAACTTCTAAGTTACTTGAAACTGAAAAAGCTGAGTAAAACTGAACGTACTGAGACTGTTTTCTCTTTACTTATTCTAGTCATTTCTAAACTGACACACAATACTTTAGCGCTACGCAATCTGACTTAATAATCCCTACAAAAGAATAGCCGTGACCAACCTATACCCTCCATGAACCACTTACCTCACAAAAATCTTCGTAACTCTAACTACTGCAATACAGCGAGCGCCAATACTGCCAGCTAAATAAAAGCTTCTAACTACTGAAGGCACTAACTACTGATAGGCATATAGTTAGGAAATGAAAGATTTTGATAGAGGAAAAACAGTGTATTTACCTTAATAGTGTTCAGACGTCATAATATATATAAATTCTGACATCCAGTTTAACAGATTTCCTTTTTCTGATGGACACACGTCCAGATCGTCCGCTCATATTAACATCTCGAAACTCTGGCATCTCTCTCCCCACATCCACCACTGCTGGTGGCTCACCTCAAACTGTCCAACGCTACGGGCTGTTCACATCCTAGCGCCCAACACTACACTGGCGAATAACTTCCAACAACGAGTCCAACCAGCCACAAACTGCAAACAGCGCAGTCAGCGATTTTAATAGAGAGCGCCACATGGCGTTACCAACATAAAAACCTAAACAGCCTGCAAAACTTTTTGCTGTCAAAGATCTACCAGATTCAGTCGCCATGGCTCGGCGACGTCTGGTATGATTTTTCACAATGTAGCTGTTACCACCTTTTATCTAGTTTCCTTAATCGGGTTTATATTTTGTCTAGATCGTTATTTAAGTCATTCCTTGTTTTCTGCGCATATTGTTCTAATTCAGTTGTTAAGTTCCATACAGTTTTAGCAACATTTAGTATCTTTGTTCCTTGCTTACTATCTGTGTTGTGTGCAAGTCTTCCTTTTTTTATATCTTCAGCTAAAACTAGAATATTTTTAACTTTGCTTGATATCATCATTATCCACTATTCCATACACAGTTTTTAACATTTTCCCTCCTCCATCTATCCACCCTCGTTTAATATGTATTAGCATTTGTGGTACTACTTTTGTATATTATTGCAACTGAGTCCTCAATTTCCTGACAGAAAAAGAAGTATCGTCCACCCCCTCCGTCTTTTATGATGGTTGGAACTTTAATAGTGACAACTAGTTATGTACAGCTAGTACAAAACATATACAGGTTTCAAAGTTTCACTGACCTTGAAAGTAGTCACCAGCATTGTGTAACCCATTGCCAGCGATGTAGAAGTCGTAGGATAGTCTTAGCAGTGCCAGTTGTGTTGACAGTTCGAGTGATGCCGTCTATTGTCCGACGAATTGGTAGCACTTCTGATGCGAATGCCGTGAAGTGTTTCCTTCAGTTTAGAAATCGAGTTGAACTCACGAGGACTTAGGTCAGAGGAGTGCAGAAGGTGGTATAGCAGTTAGCAACTCCATCAGTCAAACAAATCAGTAACAGCTTGCACTGAACGTGCTTGAGCGTTGTCCTGCAAAATGATGGTTAAGTCCTGCAGAAAACGTCATCACTTCTGTCTCTAAGCTGGTCGTAGGTTTTGTTCCAAAAATGAACAGCAATGGCTGAGTCCTCCCGTCGCCTGGTACAGGACTTTTTAGTGTACACCACTTCGGTTACTTTGGTATCGGGGAGGATGAAATGGTGATGGAAGCAACACAACACCTATTCCGCGAAAGGAGGAAACCTCCTACTTAGGCGGGAATCCAACACGATTTTCTCGCATGGCATCCTGTCGTGCTGAACAATGAGTCATGTAGGCAGACATTTTCCTCGTCAATACCTCTTTTCCGTAACGGTTCAAGGTATCCGTGGTATCGCATAAATCTCCCCTCTAAACGGTTTAGTCTGCTTATATGGACTACAGATGCTGTATTTGGTAACTCTAGTTTTACGTTGACTGGCGAAGTCATTTCTATAAAGTGGTGTCGTGTACAATATTTCGTAATTTTTTTTCTATTTGTGCTTTGGAGTATACGTATAAGCTACCAATACCTACTGTCCTACTCTTGTCTGGTGGCAGTTTGCTCCTCTGTTGCCCAATACGTTCTTGCTACTCTAAAGCTTTTGTGCTCGAACACTTTACACTTTAACAAATTTCTTTAAACTTCTCTGCACAGTTCTTCACTGGTTGACCCAGTGGGTCCAGTTTATATTGAATTACATCAAAAGTGGCGGCATTTTCCGTCCTTATATTACTTCATATAGCGAGAGGCCAGATTCCTTACGAAATTTTGAATTATATTTACAAACTATAAAACTTGAATACTCGTCCCAATCTGAACGCTGTGAATTCGTGTAATGACTTGATATTTTGGATAATGCACGGTGAACGCGGTCTATCTATCCATTTGTTTGGGGCTGCAACGTAGCAAATAATTATGAGTTCTCACCTTGCATTGAAAACGCAGCTTGTCGCGGAGCCGAGAGAGGAGGAGATTACGATTCTCATGTTCCCACAGCTGACGCAGATTACTTGGCCAAGCGGGCGGTGTAGTTGAAGAATCCTGCGTGCAATACGTTACACTTACTGTCTACGAATCAGAAGACGTACTATTAAATATCAATGGACCTATTTTATGATTCGTATACCAAATTCTATGGGTAACACAACTACATTGCCAAAATTTTAAATCAATAACTAAGTTATTTTCGGAGATATAAATTATTACCTAAAACACATGATACCCGTGATCGCATTGTGAAACCGAGATAGGTATTGCAATGTCTTCATCTATAGTACCAATTGGAGCTACAATCAAGAGGATAGGTTCATATCATCTAATGTCCTGGAGTTTTCTGTAGTTTCATCTCCACAGATTTCTAATGTAATTAACAATAAATTAGAAAATTATTATTTCATTATGTTTTGGTTGTCTTATTATTTTGGAGAGACTGAGAGAGTGGATGAAGGAGATACGTAAAGTGAGAATATGATATTCTATTAAAACTGTCTAAATGTATGGAGAAAGTTGAGCAATAGGGGGATCTGTGACGTACCTGTATGTAAGTAAAAGGCAACCAGAAGCAACGGCGAGCATTTGATTTATTAGCAACCTATTTTGTGCTAAGGAATAGAGTTTTGTTTCGTTAAATTTTATTTAGTTTCGAAATTACGAAATTTATAGTCTAAATAACTTGTGGTAACGTGATTGGCTAACATTAGAAATACCGCGCGTGTAGAAGTGCTCGAGACTTTGGCTGACATTAGAAATACCGCGAGTGTAGAAGTGCTCGAGACGTTCTGGTTAGCTGCTTAAAATACTAGCCAATAGGAATTCAGCATATCCCACCTATTTGAATAGGGATTTGCGACTTACATCTATGAGTCGAGGTATGTACTCGGGATCCGTCTTCTAGTAAACACTTATCGCTGATCAAATTTGTACCAAAATGAAGAAATCTGAGCGTTTGATAGGTTCCTGTGTATTTGATGAAAAGCGACTATAGTGTTGAGTATTTGGAGAGAGTTTGAGCTTTGTGACAGATTTTCTTTAGGAGATTTCCCGTGTGAACGTTTCTAGTCATACATGAACTCCTCGTGGTGTGTTTCGAGCAAATTACGAGACATTATAACGAGCACTTCCGTACAAGAAACTACTGACGGATTGACTGTGTCTACTCGCGAATATTCGTGGGTCAGTGGCTCTCTAGGACCTTTAAAATATCGGGTCGGACTAAATGTCTGCGTAATTAACGTTGGTATATTAAATACGAAATTGATAGCCATTTTGTCCGCAGCTCGTGGTCGTGCGGTAGCGTTCTCGCTTCCCGCGCCAGAGTTCCCGGGTTCGATTACCGGCGGGGTCAGGGAATTTCTCTGCCTCATGATGACTGGGTGTTGTGTGATGTCCGTAGGTTAGTTAGGTTTAAGTAGTTGTAAGTTCTAGGGGACTGATGACCATAGATGTTGTCCCATAGTGATCAGAGCCATTTGAACCATTTTTTGACAGCCATTTTCCTTGTTTTAGGAACAATAAATCAATTAAAAGGAAATTTTAGACATTGTTTTCAAACGAGTGATGCAAGTATCCCGAACACTTGATAGTTTAACTTACTTTCAGCTATTGCCCTTTACAGAGCTAAGGGGCAGACAGCCTGAGGCCTACCCAGGTAAGTGGGTGAGTGTACAGATTGTTTAAAGGATAGTGAGAGACAAACTCGCCTCGCCGCAAGCGTGTAACATGGTGATATGTAACTTTTTAATTTCCAGTAAGCGATGTAACTGTTACATTAGTCTGGATAAGAAGTTAGGTCACTAGTGTCTACGGAACGTCTCCGGCACATCAACTTTCAGTAACCGTACTGTTGCCTATCCTATGATGCTCACCTTCTGATTTGGGATGGCCACCATAACTAAATGCCGTGAAAAATGATCTAACGTTGTCAGAACATAATCATTACTTGCTTGTGTTCTATTAGAAGATGCTGTAATATCCACTCCTAAAATATAAAGAGGTTTGTCAGCTGCGGGTAGTCTCTGTAACTGAATTTTCCAATGACTGCAATGTGCTCTTTGTGCACATGGGATGGAGTTTCTTACATGTTGTTCTATATCAGTGCGATGCATTTTCCTCCAAAATCATTCAGCTGCACGTCTCCCAATTGTTCTTTTCGCTACATGACCTGATAATATGTGATAGTGTGTTTGACGTAATACTTCATTTTCAGCACTGCACAAACTACAACGCAAGGTCCGCATCTTGTAAATCTGCATACCAAGCATTCTTGCATTCTAAATACAGCTTGAGTTTGAAACAACTGATACTTTCTGTTAGCTGATAGTGCCTTTATTCAATCTTTCTCGCTTTCACCTACTACTTGAAAGCTCCTGTCTTCTGCTTAGGATATCAGCATTCGTATGCCTCACTCCATGTTTAGGAGTTACTTCATAATCGGACTTAATTTTAACGCCAATCTCGCTGATCGACTTGATGGATCTTTCAAGCATGTCAACTCTAAAAACCATTTTAAAGATGCATGGCCTCTAATCACTTTGAATTTATGACATTGCAAATATCAAGAAAATTAAGAGATTCTTTCAATAACTGCTAACATTTCTTTCTCAGTTCTCGAATAATTACTTTCAGTATTAATGCTAACATTTCTTTCTCAGTTCTCGAATAATTACTTTCAGTATTATTCAAATGTCTGGAGGTATATGCATCGGGGTATTTTTCCCCATCAACATACTGAGCTAAAATACAACCAAAGCATTGTTGGAGGTATCACAGAAATGTATTATTTCCTGTTCAAAATCGGGGAATATTAACAGAGGAACTCATATTAAAATCACTTTGACTTTCTCGAATGCTTCTAAACGCTGTACTGGCCACTGGAAACATCATTTCATTGCACTTTAGTTAACGGCTATGCAATTGCAGTGAATCTTTTCATGAACGTAAAGTAATATTTACAAAATCCAATAAAAATTTAGTAGTTTGTAACATCGGAAAATCACGTCCGATGGAATTAAGTCTAGGATCCATCCTCACCCTATCATGGTTGTTAATGTGCCCAAGTTAACTTAATAACTTACTTGTGTCTGAGCAAAATGGCATTTCTCTGCACTAACTGTAAGATCTGCTGCCTTTAGTCTACTAAATACTTCATCCAGACGATTAAGATGATCCTCTACAGTTTTCGAACAGACGACTATAATGACAAGATATATCATACAGATTCTTGTTTTCAGTTCACAAAGTATCCTGCCTAACAAGCATTGGAATTTAGCCTGAGCAATTTTCCATCCGAACGGCACTCTTCAATATTGGTAATGACCTGAAGATGTTGTAAAGCTGATTTGGGTCTGTCTTCGGAAAACACTTCCAGTTGCTAATAACCACTTCTAAGATCAACGTTGCAAAATATTTACATATTTCTATGTTATCTGGTATACCCGTGATGTTTGGGATCGGTTATATACCTGTTTTGGCTCATGGAGTTGTCACAACAAAATCAATATTTTCGATTACTGGCTTTTTCAGTACACTAACAATACTTGCTGACCACAGGCTATCACTGTGCACTATAATACCCTCATTTAATTGCTGATCTATAAATTCATCTACAAGCAGCCGTAGGTGTTTCGCAGTTCCGTATATTTTCCTATAGACAGTTGGATTACCACCTGTTGGTATGCAGTGTTGCGTAATAGAAGCCGTTGATAATGGACCATGGCTTCTCATTAACTATCTTTCAAGTGATTAAGTGATTTATGGTTAGTTTGAGGGTTCGATTACCTTGTAATCCATCGGTATCCTCATCGTAGAGTATCTCTAAACTCGCTATAATGAATCCTTTCAGCAGGTTCACTTCATCTATCCCATAATTATCAAATCATCCTGGAATCATCAGTTCTCCATTACTGTTTCTTATGTACGAACGCTTCTTCGCATAAAACAATGCATTTCATTTAATGCTTCATTCTTCTGCAGTGGCTCAATCATATATAGTCCCTGCTGTGGCACATCGGCATCTACAGATGCCCAAACTAACTTTCCTTTACCAGCAGGTGCTCTGTAATGCGTAATTACCTTTAACGTACGTGTACGCAATTGCCGACACCTCGGCAATCGGTGTACCGTTTGACACTGAAACACTTACAACTGTCGGACTCATTGGAAACAAGATCCTGCCCACTTCAACTATGCACGGTGCAAGATAAATTTTTGCATACCTATCCGGGGAGACAATTACGAGAATCGTAAGGTACCCTTGCACAACTGTTGGCAACAGTTCCATATGCTTACGAACCTGAATAATTCCAATTTTAAAAACGAGCTGTGTTGTCCCCAATGGTACCAAGTCATTGTTTCCCGCTCGACGTAATTTATGCCTCTGAGTGACCAGTCTTCTCCTACTAACGAGACTAATCTCAGACTCGTGTATAGCAGTATCGACTAAAAATTTACATTCCTTACCATTTAAAAAGCCCACAAAGTAGCAGTCCGTGTCTATGTTAATCTCTATAGTACTCTGAATCACGGGGAATATTTTCAGACAGTTGAAACAACCCCTTTGTGTTTAACGTATTTCGTTGCTTATTTCCTTTACCCTGGTTTCTATCCACACACTCGTTTGCCTTGTGGCGAAAAACCTCACATCTGTAACATTGTGGCTGATTGCACTGCGCCTTGAAATGCCCTTTGTTTTCACAACGATAACAATTACTTCCAGAAGAGAATATACGCTTATTATTGAGTAATCGTATTGCGAAGCATATCTCCTGCAGCAAAACCTTTACATTTTCCAGTCGTACCTTTCGCGAAAACTCCACAGAAATTCCTGGAAAAGAAATACCGAGAGCTCTGTTTTCTGCCTCCCTGAGTCTCTACAGTCTCACTTCCTATCTGCATCAACCAACATCATTTTTCTAAATAATCTGGCACTATTCTGCTAACAGTGCCTCTGTCGCAGATATGCTCCTAATTGCTGTTATGTAGTAGCCTCGCTCAGCGTTTCGTGATACATCACGTACGTCTTGGCTTTACCAGTAAGGATTAAACTGGCCATATGCATAGTACTTAAATCTGACAATTACTCATTCCGGCTGTAGCAAGTACATCATCAGTGAATATTGTTACGCCCTGCCATTTTGCCGGAAAATGGATTAGGTTATCTGCTGGAGAATCTACCAAAAAGTGGAGCAATGTTACAGGCGATTGAAATTCGGTCGAATCCGACTGCAGCTCTTTCGCTGCCTGCAAAAGTTCTAATTGAGCCATCAAATCATCGTGAAGGGACTTCTGTTGAGCATTCTCCTCTAACAGTTCTGACACTTGCTCAGTAATAGCAGCTATACTATCACTCACTAGTATATCTGACCTTGTGGATAGCAATTATACTGAAAATGAAAGGAAATGAATGTGTGACATTGATGGCCAGGAGTCCCCAAGTGAAAAAGTTCGGCTACCGAGTTACAAATCAATTGACACGACATTAGGAAACTTGGGTGTCGATAACTTTGAAATAACGATGAACGATGAGGACACCGTAGCACCCTGTCCCCGAGCAGACAAAATCTCTGACCCAGACTGGAATCGAACCGGTGCTCCACTGACTGGCAGTCAGACGCACTCACCATTCACCTAAGGGACGGAATACACGGAAGATACACTACTGGCCATTAAAATTGCTATACCACAGAGATGACGTGCTATAGATGCGAAATTTAACATACTGGAAGAAGATGCTGTGATATGCAAATGATTAATTTTCAGAGCATTCACACAACATTGGCGCAGGTGGCGACATCTACAACGTGCTGACATGAGGAAAGTTTCCATCCGATTTCTCATCCACAAATAACAGTTGACAGGCGTTGCCTGGTGAAACGTTGTTGTGATGCCTCGTGTAAGGAGGAGAAATGCGTACCATCACGTTTCCGGCTTTGATAAAGTTCGGATTGTGACCTATAGGGATGGTGGTTTATCGTATCGCAACATTGCTGCTCGCGTTAGTAGAGATCCAATGACTGTTAGCAGAACATGGAATCGGTGGGTTCAGGAGGGTAATACGGAATGCCGTGCTGGATCCCAACGGCCTCGTATCACTAGCAGTCTAGATGACAGGCATCTTATCCGCATGGTTGTAACGGATCGTGCAGCCACGTCTCGATCCCTGAGTTAACAGATGGGGACGTTTCCACGTCAACAACCATCTGCAAGAACAGTTTGACGACGTTTGCAGCAGCATGGACTACCAGCTCGGGGACAATGGCTGCGGTTACCCTTGCCGCTGCATCACATACAGGAGCGCCTGCGATGGTGTACTCAACGACGAACCTGGGTGCACGAATGGCAAAACATCATTTTTTCGGATGAATCCAGGTTCTGTTTACAGCATCCTGATAGTCGCATCCGTGTTTGGCGACATCACGGTGAACGCACATTGGAAGCATATATTCGTCAACGCCATAGTGGCGTATCACCCGGCGTGATGGTATGGGGTGTCATTGGTTACACGTCTCGGTCACCTCTTGTTCGGATTGACGGCACTTTGAACAATGGACGTTACATTTCAGATGTGTTACGACCCGTGGCTCTACCCTTCATTCGATCCCTGCGAAACTCTACATTACAGCAGGATAATGCACGACTGCATGTTGCAGGTCCTGTATGGGCCTTTCTTGATACAGAAAATGTTCGACTGCTGCCCTGGCCAGCACATTCTCCAGATCTCTCACCAATTAGAAACGTCTCGTCAATGGTGGCCGAACAACTGGCTTGTCACAATACGCCCGTCACTACTGTTGATAAAGTGTGGTGTCGTGTTGAATCCGTATGTGCATCTGTACCTGTACACGCCACCCAAGCTCTGTTCGACTTAATGCCCAGGCGCATCAAGGCCGTTATTACGGCCAGAGGTGGTTGTTCTGGGTACTGATTTCTCAGGATCTATGCACACAAATTGCATGAAAACGTAATCACATGTCAATTCTAATACAATATATTTGTCCAATGAATACCCGTTCATCTTCTACATGTGTTCTTGGTGTTGCAATTTTAATGGCCAGTAGTGTATTTTCGTCAAACATAGTAACAAGAAAAACACGAATTAAAATGTACGAAACTACATTCAACTAATTTTGTCTGATCATCGCCCATTAACACACACTGCATTTGTGTACTGCATGACGATACGTTTCACAGGTGGAACAAGTTACTGGTACAAACTTAGTGCATGATTCACCATGTACAACTAAATCACAAATAGTGCGTCTCATTGGTACCTAATATATTGCTTTGCAATCCCCTCTGAATTGTGATAAATCAACAGGTCATATAGATTTCAGAAAAGATGCATGAGACATACCATGCCAATCAGTGTGCCTAAATTCTGCCATATCACAAGAATACAAAGAAGAAAATCTTTTCTGTTTACCAGATTGTGGTTACTACTGTGTAGATGCAGACCATGCCTCTGAATTCGAGGCATTCGAGTCGAACACTTCCAATGCCAAATCATGTGATGACGGCGTCGGAATACACACTTCTGCACGAATTAACAGAGGGACGGAGCGGAGACTCGTCTGCAAAAAGTCAGGATAGTTTTCATCAATCTGTGATGCGTCTTTGACGCTTGTAGAATATTATTAGAGTTGAATCATTTCTTCACATTGCTTACAAGCAATCATCTCTCCGCACTGGCGTTAGCTCATTGCTGATGCTTCGTTCATCTACTTTTTGAATTCTAGCTGGCGTCTCTGAAGTCAGCTCTGCATCTGCATTGCCTAGCCCTAAATGGTCTCATGCTGGCTGCTGGAGTGTCCTCAGTCCCTCTCCAAATTCTATTATGACCCTTTATGACCCATCAGAGGTGTACCCCTGGTGTTGGTAGTGATGTGGCTGGTTAACTGGCCTGGTAGGTTTTAGCACTTGGACACACTGGGGTATTGAACACGTATGGGCTTCTGCATTGAAGTTCAACACGATAAGGTGTCAACAGAAGACAGTCAGTTTCTCCGTCAGCAGATGGTAGGCAGCGTGCAGTATGACGTTCATCAGGTGAAAACCATCATCTCGAGTACATCATCGGCTAGCTCATAGACTGTGCAGAGTCACTGCAGTATCATAATCATATAATCAAGTGCTAATGCTGTGAAAGCCATCGATTCTATTTATCAGCTAATGGCAGGACTAGGAACGCTGGAGCATTTAAATGGAACTAGCTTGAAGCTCTGATGTGAGGCTCAGTTCATAATGATTGCTTGTTTCCTCTTTATTCTGCTACATAGATTCAACACGATGATAACTACATTGTCAGTTCCTCACTATGTGCCCTTGTGTAAGAAGTAAAGATTCTTGCACCAGGTCTTATGAGCTAACGAATATGCTTGTTCAACTTCCTTGGTCTTCTTTCTGCTGGCTGTGTATTTTTACTCTGCAGACGGTTTCGTAATGTGTCGAGGTCTGAGCCTCCTGTGACATACCAGCCAGCCTGCTTCCTCCTACCGCCTCTATCCCAGACATGACTTGTTTTAGTCTGTGGCCATGTTAATGAGGTTTAATAAAAATTTCTAATTTTCTAGCCTTTACTATTCTGTGATGTAACAATCCAAACCCACCAAACAGAAACCGAAAATACACAACTGTCTAAAGAAGCAGATAAAAATTCGCTTGATGCGTTCCTAAGAGACAGTCTTCACTCCTTCTAGTCTTACTATGTAACCGCAGAACAATTGCAGTTTAAATTCAAAGAAATTGTATCGACAGAAATTGAAAGATGTATACTAAATCAACTAAAAAGAGATGGCACACAAAATATGACAAAACAATGCTGCAGAAGCAACGAAAGAATCATACTAAATTTAAAAGAACGCAAAGCTCCCAGGGTTTTCGAAGTTATGCAGGAGCTCAACAATTAGCATGAACTGCGATGAGAGACGCTTTTAATAGTTTCCACAATAAAACTTTGTCACTGATTTTGGCAAAAAAACCAAAAGTACTCCATCTACAAGACCAATAAAGTAACTGCAGGATAACAGTGGTTATGTTTATGATTACAGTGCCTTTTAATCAGCGTTACTTAATAGGATTTTCCGAAATTTCTTCACGTAAGAAGACGAAGTAAATATGCTAGAATTCGAATTGAGAAAAATTATTCACATGAGTAACTTTCGAGATAAATATGGCAAGTGACATAACGTGACATCTTAGAAACTTCCCTCAATGGAAGATACCTGACCGTTTCTGTATGAAACGACGGTCAAAGTTCTTCGAGATATCTTTGTGCCTCTTACCACGTGATATCCTCAGACGAAATACTTGCACAGTGGTTAGCGTCGTGGCCTGTTAATTTTGAGCCATTTGTCCGAAACCAGATTATTACTTTTACTTTTGTTTTTCATTTGTATACCCACGTCTGTAGAAGATTACTACAAGAATGTTTTCCAGTGTATGGTTATGTAACGTCCTTAATCGTCTACTAAATGTGTATTAGATAAATGAATTGAACAAATGAGACAATCATTAGAAATTGTTTTCGGTGAAATTCCTGTGAATTCCAGCTGCAAGACCCAACTTCCGGAAAAGTGAGTCGCTACGCATGGAATGCCGCACAATTAGTGCCAACGCACGGAATCTTCACCAGTGTCAACGACATTACACTCCCGAGTGATAGATACGAAGACCTATAACTGAGGTAAACCAGCCTTTTCGTGATGCTTCTTGTATTTGGAACACCTGTTGGGTTGGGGTTGGGTTGTTTGGGGAAGAGACCAAACAGCGAGGTCATCGGTCTCATCGGATTAGGGAAGGATGGGGAAGGAAGTCGGCCGTGCCCTTTCAAAAGAACCATCCCACCGTTTGCCTGGATCTATTTAGGGAAATCACGGAAAACCTAAATCAGGATGGCCGGACGCGGGATTGAACCGTCGTCCTCCCGAATGCGAGTCCAGTGTGGGAACACCTGTCTTTCGAATGTTTCTACGCTCGTTATCATCCAACGGAATGCACCAAATCTTGCTGAGGAATAAATATGTCAATAACACATTAAAATTAATATAGGAGTTGATATGAGAATAAAATATCATAGCATTAAAATTTAAAAAGACTGTAACCGCTTAGCATCCCATATTGTCGTATAAATGTATGACACCTATTGCGAATTCCAGTTGTAATTTTACATTTAATATAACGCCTATCTATTCCCTAATTTGGTTATAAACATTCATGTAGTAACCTTCTACGCACGGGGTTAGATAAGTGAAAACAATAAAAATGAAATAAAGTAATTGAAAACACTAATTGTGTTTCGACAACTGAGACAAAATTAAGAAACCGCAACGCTAACGACTGTGCGATCATTTCGTCTGAGGATATAGCGCAGTAAAAGACAAATAAAGTACCTCGAAAATACCTCGCAAACTTTGGCAGTCGAGCCTTTAGAAACGGTCGAGTATCTGTGGATAATTCTAGAATTTTTTTCTGACTCCTCTTCCATTGAGCGAAGTTCCCAGGGAATCGGTTTATGACTCTTGCCGTGTTTTCCTCGTTGGATGTAGATGTCTTTGGTGCAACGAAGCAACTTAAATCACTAATTAAAGGCGAGGGCTTCAGTCCAGATTGTATACTAGTCAGGTTTCCTTCAGAATATGCGCCATACTTAAGCAGTCACATAGAACCGCTTCTTTGTCGAAAGATACATACCTAAATACTGGAAAGTTTCCCAAGTCACACTAATACTAAAGAAAGGAAAGAAGAGTAATCCGTTGAACCACAGATCTGTATCACTAACGTCGATTTACAGTAGGATTTTGGAAAGTATTCTCTGTTCGAACATTTTGCATTACCTCACAGAAAACGACTTATCGAGAAACAACCAACACCTTTAGCTCTTTATTCTCATGAAGAAATGAGTGCTGTCGACGAGGAATGCGAAATTGATTCCATATTGTTAAATTTACAGAAGGCTATTGACGCAGTTTCTCACAAGCGACTTCTAACCAAATTGTGTACCTATACAGTATCGTCTCAGATGCGCGCTTAGATTCGGGACTTCCTGTCAGAAACGTCACAGTTCTTACTGAGTGTTGAATAGTCGTCGAGTACACAGAATTAATATCTGGGGTTCTCCAAGCCAGAGTTACAGGCTCTCTGCGTTTCTTGATCTCCAACGACATAGGAGGCAATCTGAGCAGCGCTCTTAGATTGTTTTCAGATAATATCGTCGTATACCCACCTGTAAACTCATCAGGCGATCAAAACCAATTGAAAGTAACTGACTCACGATAACCGTACGATGAAAAAAGTGGCAGTTGTTCTCAGAGGGAACAGTGTGTGGTTATCCACATGACTACAAAAATAAATCCGTTAAATTTCAGTTACATGAAAAATCACATAAATTTGAAGCCTGTCACTTAGAATAATACCTAGGAAATACAATTACGACGAACTTAAATTTGAACGATCCCAAAAATGTTGTTGTAAGGAAGGCGAACCAAAGACTACCTTTTATTGGCAGGACCCTTAAGAAAATGCAACAGGTTTATAAGAGACACTGCTTACACTACGCTTTCCCCCTCTCTTCTGGAGCATTGCTGTGCGGTGCGGAAACCGCTTTAGATGGGATTGACGGAGGCCATCGAAAGAGTTCACAGAAGGTTCAAATGGTTCAAATGGCTCTGAGCAATAAGGGGCTTAACATCTGAGGTCATCAATCCCGTAGAACTTAGAACTACTTAAACCTAATGAACCTAAGGACATCACACACATCCATGCCCGAGGCAGGATTCAAACCTGCGATGGTAGCAGCAGCGCGGTTCCAGTCTGAAGCGCCTAGAACCGCTCGGCCGCAACGGCCAGCTATAATTCACAGAAGGGCAGCTCGTTTCGTATTAACGCGAAATAAGGGAGAGTATATAATGGATACGACAAGCGAATAGGTTTAGCGATATTTAATCAAAGATGTTTTCCGTTGCGTCAGGATCTTCTCATGAAATATCAACCACAAACTTCGACCCCACGTTGTGGAAATATTTCGTCAACACCGACCTACAGGAAATAAACTATCATCATAATAAAGTGAGAGAAATCAGAGGTCCCACGGAAAAATTTAAGTATTAGTTTTTCCCGCGCCCTGTTCGAGAGCGGAACGTTAGAGAAATAAACTATGTGATCAAAAGTATCCGCACCCGCCAAAAACATACGTTTTTCAATTTTGCTGCATTGTGCTGCCAATTACTGCCAGGTACTCCATATCAGCGAGCTCAGTAATCATTAGAAATCGTGAGAGAGCAGAGTGGGCGCCCCGCAAAACTCACGGACTTTGAACGTGGTTGGGTGATTGCGTGTCACTTGTGTCATACACCTGTATGCGAGATTTCCACACTCCTAAACATTCCTCGGTCCACTGTTTCCGATGTGGTAGTGAAGTGGAAACACGCACAGCACAAAAACATACAGGCCGACCTCGTATGTTGACTGACAGACCGTCGACAGTTGAAGAGGGCCGTAATGTTTCATAGGCAGACACCTATCCACATCACACAGGAATTCCAAACTGCATCAGAATCCACTGCAAGTACTATGACAGTTAGGCGGGAGGTGAGAAAACTTGGATTTCTTGGTCGAGCAGCTGTTCATAAGCTACAAATCACAATCACGCAGGTAAATGCCAAATGACACCACGCTTGGTGTAACGAGCGTAAACATTGGACGATTGAACAG
Organism: Schistocerca gregaria; assembly: GCF_023897955.1. NCBI lineage: Eukaryota > Metazoa > Arthropoda > Insecta > Orthoptera > Acrididae > Schistocerca > Schistocerca gregaria. The sequence continues at coordinate 459,338,212 of NC_064920.1, read as the reverse complement.
TGGAAGAAACGTTGTGTGGAGTGATGAATCACGATACACAATGTGGCGATCCGATAGCAGCTTGTGGGTATGGCGAGTGCCGGTGAACATCATGTGCCAGCGTGTGTAGTGCCAACAGTAAAATTCGGAGGCAGTGGTGTTGTGGTGTGGTCGTGTTTTTCATGGAGAGGGCTTGTACCGCTTGTTGTTTTGCTTGGAGGCCGGCCGCAGTGGCCGCGCGGTTCTAGGCGCTGCAGTCTGGAACCGCGTGACAGCTACTGTAACAGGTTCGAATCCTGCCTCGGGCATGAATGTGTGTGATGTCCTTAGGTTAGTTAGGTTTAACTAGTTCTAAGTTCTAGGGGACTAATGACCTCAGAAGTTGAGTCCCATAGTGCTCAGAGCCATTTGAACCATTTGTTGTGCTTGGAATTGTCACAGCACAGGCCTACATTGATGTTTTCAGCACCTTCTTGCTTCCCACTGTTGAAGAGCAATTCGGGGATGCCGACTGCATCTTTCAACACGATCGAGCATCTGTCCATTGCGCACGGCCTGTCGCGGAGTGGGTACACGACGATAACGCCCTGTAATGGACTGCCAGGCACAGAGTCCTGATCTGAATCCTAAAGAGCACCTTCTGGATGTTTTGGAATGCCAACTTCGTGCTAGACCTCAACGACCGACATCGATACCTCTCCTCAATGCAGCACTCCATGCCGAAGGGGCTGCCATTCTCCAGGAAACCTTCCAGCACCTGATTAAATGTATGCCTGCGAGAATGGAAGCTGTCATGAAGGTTAAGGGTGGGCCAACACCACATTGCACTGTAGCATTGTCGATGGAGGGCGCCATGAATTTGTAAGCCGTTTTCAGCCAGGTGTCCGGGTACTTTTGATCACATAGTGTAGATTGAAGGTCGTTCGATGAACTATCTGCCAGACACTTAACTGTGAACAGCAGCGCAATTATCTACTTATCTCGCGCTGACCTTCTACCTCATGATCCAGTCGCAGTCAATCGTATGCGACCGGAATGGATGTGTACCAATGAACAATCGAAACAACTGTGGGCATTTCTTCCCCAGAGGCTGCTGGTTCGTTGAGTAGTTCAAAGCGCAACACGAAAGGCAGTATAGAATGTACGCAAATAACACCAGTTGATGTTCAAATGTCTTTGAATTCCGAACTGACCAAACTGCTTAGTTCATCGGTCCCTAGATTAACACACTACTTAAACTAACTTACGCTGGGAACAACACACACAACCATGCCCGAGGGAGGACTCCAACCTTCGGTGGGAGGTGCCGGCACCAGATGAGATGTAGAATCAATCGATACATTGTTCCATTGCAGTCTGATCCACCATGAGAAAAAAATATGTAAAGATGTGTCGAATGAAATGCTACAGCCTGTGGCCACCTCAGTCTGATCAGGAAAACTCGGCATTGAGCCAGATCAAAAAAACGCAATCGCAATAGCCAATATCAGAATTAGCACCTATTCCCAATAACACCCACCACAAGCTTGTGAATTACCGTTCCTCAACACGTGTTAGTATATTGAAACGTCCCCTTAGAAAAATTATACACGACTGTGCTTAAACTGACACACAATATTATTTAGCGCAACGCAATCTGACTTTCAAAAATCCCTACAAAAAAATGGCCCTGACTAACATTAACCTATACGTTTCACAAACCGCTTACCTCACAAAAATCTTCGTTACTCTAACTACTGCAATACAGCGAGCGCCACTACTGCCAGCTAAATAAAAGATTCAAACTACGGAAGGCACTAACTACTGATACGGATAGTTAGCAAATGAAAGATTTTAGTACAGAACAAACAATGTATTTACCTTAATATTATCAAAAGTCGTACTGTATATAGCAGTTCATGACATCCAGTCTTGCAAATTTAAAAATTCCGCCATCTCTCTCCCCACATCCAGAACTGCTGACGGCTCAACTCAAAATGGGCAACGTTACGCGTTGTTAACATCCAGCTGCCCAACACTACAATGGCGAGTATTACAACAATGCCAACCAGCCACTGACTGCACACACCACAGCCAGTGATTTTCATACAGAGCGCTACGTGGCGTTACCAATATGAAAAACCTAAACAGCCTACTTACAATATTAACTGCATACTGCACTAAGCATCCTGTCTTTGTGTAGAGTTTCAGTATCACAAAAATTGATTTTATTACCTTAAAGCTTGTCGAAGAAATAAGTTACCGAAAATTTAGAAATACATAGCAAAATGTGCACTGGAAGGATGCGTAAACGAAATTTTTAAACTGTGAGAAAAAAATGTAATTTCAGTGCCACTGAAAAACAAACATCGTTACAATGAATATTGGAGATAGCGTCCTTGGACGATCTTTTGCTAGTCATGATTGCGAGCAGTCATATCAGTAAGTGTCCTAATAAGGCTTTTGTAAGTAATTGTTGAGAGATGACCAGCGAAATTGCAGCGTTGTGAGACTTGGATAACTTCTGCTAGTTTGCTAAGTTGGGGTTGGTGTTCAAAATACACTACTGGCCATTAAAATTGCTACACTACGAAGATGACGTGCTACAAACGCGAAATTTAACCGACAGGAAGTAGATGCTGTGATATGCAAATGATTAGCTTTTCAGAGCATTCACACAACGTTTCCAACCGATTTCTCATACACAAACAGCAGTTGACCGGCGTTGCCTAGTCCGAAACGTTGTTGTGATGCCTCGTGTAAAGAGGAGAAATGCGTACCATCACGTTCCCGATTTTGATATAGGTCGGATTGTAGCTTATCGCGATTGCGGTTTGTCGTATCGCGACATTGCTGCTCGCGTTGGTAGAGATCCAATGACTGTTAGCACAATATGGAATCGGTGCGTTTAGGAGAGTAATACGGAACGCCGTGCTGGATCCCAACGGCCTCGTATCACTAGCAGTCGAGATGACAGGCATCTTATCCGCATGGCTGTAACGTGTCGTGCAGCCACGTGTCGATCCCTGAGTCAACACATGGGGACGTTTGGAAGACAACAATCATCTCTACGAACAGTTCGACGACGTTTGCAGCAGCATGGGCTTACAGCTCGGTTACCCTTGACTCTGCATCACATACAGGAGCGCCTGCGATGGTGTACTCAACGACGAACCTGGGTGCGCGAATGGCAGGACGTCATTTTTTCGGATGAATCCAGGTTCTCTTTACAGCATCATGATAGTCACATCCGTGTTACGCGATATCACGGTGAACACACATTGGAAGTGTGTATTCGTCACCGCCGTTCTGGGGTATCACCCGGCGTGATGGTATGGGGTGTCATTGGTTACACGTCTCAGTCAGCTCTTGTTCGCATTGACGGCACTTTGAACAATGGAGGTTACATTTCAGATGTGTTACGACCAGTGGCTCTACCCTTTATTTGATACCTGCGAAACCATACATTTCAGCAGAATAATGCACGCCCAAATCTTGCAGGTCCTGTACGGGCCTTTCTGGACACAGAAAATGTTCGACTGCTGTCCTGGACAGCACATTATCCAGATCTCTCACCATCTGAAAACGTCTGGTCAATGGTAGAGGAGCAACTGGCTCGTCACAATACGCCAGTCACTACTCGTGATAAACTGTGGTATCATGCTGAAGCTGCGTGGGCAGCTGTACCTGTACACGCCATCCAAGCTCTATTAGACTCAATGCCCTGGCGTTCAAGGCCGTTATTACGGCCAGAGGTGGTAGTTCTGGGTACTGATTTCTGAGGATCTATGCACTCAAATTGCGTGGAAATGTAATCACATGTCAGTTCTAGTACAATATATTTGTCCAATGAATACCCGTTTATCATCCGCATTTCTTCTTGGTGTAGCAATGTTAATGGCCAGTAGTGTAGTTTTGACACTCACAGGGCTTAGCCTTTCGAGGTCATGGAGGTTTTAATTTTATATCGGTAGCTATGGAGTCTGAAATAATTCCACGTAGTTCGGACTGAATATTTTTTGATTAGCAGTAACATGACAAGCGTTGATTAGTAGCCGTCCAAAACTACAAGCGTCTCGCAATGTGTTATAGTGTTTGAATATTCAATGAAATTAGTTAATTTACATAAAATTTCCCATTCAAAGTACTTCCGTGACACTGTATTTTGTTGAGAAAAAGCATCGCGTTAGGTTACTATTAGATTTCAGTGGCTTAAAAATTGACGATTATCCGTTGTCCTCCTAGACACTTATTTTTAGCCTTAAAGATGTATGTCCACAAAATATTTCTGTGTTTGTGGCCATATCATCTGTGATAAAAGTACGAAGATTTCGTCTGCTGTTGCTGGAAACGACCATCAGAGCGACTAATGATACTGTGGTGTGCAAAACAGAAGCGAATCGTAGCACGGCATATTAATATTATATTGTTAGTATGTTATTATTGTATATTTTATAATTACCTACTAATATTTATAATATTTAAAAGTTTAAGTAAACAATAACAAACCAAGGGACTGTTACCCAGTAATATGCACCTTTGAAAATTTAAAGAATATAATAAATTATTTATCTCTTTTAAGAATAAATTCTGTAATGTGCATTAATGGAGATAATATACGCGGCTGTAAAGTAGATAGGACGGACTGTATTATCAGTAATTCCCTATATACTTACATATAATTAATAGAAAAAAATTTAAAAAGTGCGTGACAGTTATTAAGTAACCAGAGGGAAGTTAATAATTTGAAACAATGCACAAGTCTGTGAAGCAGAGATTTGCATCAACAAACATCATCCACATAGACGTGAAAATTCATATTACAAATTTTAGAGCTTTACATATACGGATGTTAAGCATCCAAAGGGATCTACTATTTCATTAATATGCAGACTCACAGCAAACAGAAAATTTAATACAATGTACATGTCTGTGAAGCAGACTTAGGGTATTATCAAGCAGTTTCATGAGCAACAAAATCGCAGACAACCGAAGAGACCAGACCACATGAAATAGTCATTTAAAATAGCGGCTCAGTTTCGTCAGACCTCCCAGACAGTTGCTAAACAACTTCTGCAACATACACACAGCATAAAATTTAAATTTAGGCAGTAAGTGTGTGTCAAGGATTTCGCAAACCTTCAACTACGACAGAAACATGATGGCATGCAACTGAGTCCTTTTGTCTCGCTAGGACCAAAAAATAAAAAATAAAAAAGAATGTATAAGAAGGCAATTCAGTACAGGAAGTAGCAGACACTAAGACTGAGAAAACTTAGAAAACCCATACGCCTTCTGAAAGTGATGACAGCTTAAAATTAGATAAATATCTTATTTAGAGTGTTTCTTATCGCCATGATGCTGGTCACCAAAAGGCAATGGCCAAAAACGATCCGAATCAGTTTACTGTCAAAGTAACAAACTAAACTCAGAATTGTCTATTCAACGAGGGTGGCGTGGGTGGTATTGCGTCACGGATCGTTGCCTACACTTAACGTCCGCGACAACTGGCGCTCACCATCTTCCCTCAATCAGGCCACAGCAAATCATAGACGGTGTTTGTGGTCAGGTAACAGGAGCTGCCCGAAGTCCATTTCCAGTAAATGGCTCGCCGCCGCACAGGCAGGGTGAAGTGGCAGCTCTCCAGATTCGGACCGCGATGTAAACGTCAACTGTAGACACGATGAGCGTCCACTATTGCTCCCAGATACAAGTCGCGATATCTCGCGAAGCTCCAGAAAAACAGCCAAATGATAACAGGCCGCGCCTCAACTGCGCAACAGCTTGAATTCCTTACGGAGCCAACCAAGGCGCCTCCACTTGAGACGGCAAAGAGTTTCAGCAAGCAAAGGAGTGCTTATGATCTCGCACACAGCACAGTATTATTTTAAACTGAAAGAATAAATATTGAAACTGAAATCAAAACGGATAATAGTTTAAATCGAAAGAACAGGTATTGAAATATTTAGATCTAAAGTCAGTTTATATTAGCATAGGCAGATTATATGCAAAATAATTAGCTTTTGTTTTTAAATTCCCCCTTGACTCTTCGGTAGATCTTCCCTGAAAGACTGACAGAACTGATATTCCTCTCCTGTAAAACGGATTCAAAACCACCTCTTTAAAGAAATGTTCTTTGTTACTGAGTTCCATTAATACGTAAACCTCCAAAATCAGACAGTAGAATTACTCTCCAGTAGAAATTCCAAAAGCAGATTTCGATTCTCTTCAGTGCTGGAAACGGTTTTCCACTGAAGAAATACTCAGAGAAACTGTGTGCAGTAATGACACTAACATATCCCGCTGAGAACTTTAGTTTACCTCAGTAGTATGGCCTCCAGAAACTTTCCATGTGCGTGTAAGAAAGTTTGGAGGCAGCTTTCGGGGAACTGGCTAAAATGTGGACCACAGATTTCACTTAAAAATAAATTTAAAGAGTTCAGTTGTAAATAATATTGAAATCTGAAATCAACGTGGCTGTAAATGTTATCAAACACTTCCCAACAGATGTCTTTATTTTTCCTCTTCAAAGATTCTTCGACTGCAGACACGGTTCATAGGAAAACTTGTTCACAATCGTCAGACAACGTGGAGCCATGAGTATTTTGGATTTTCTGTTCATAGCACGAAATATCACTTGCTTGGCTCTGAAGCTTGTTGTAGAACACATCGGTGTATGCAAAAATCTTGTCGAATGTGTTCAAGAGAGAAACAAGTTTGAAATCTTCTAAAAGTGCCAAGAAACGATTAACTGATTCTAAAGTATCTGAATCAATTTCATGTGAATGTTCTAGCATGGCACGAAGCACATCATAAAGTTCAGTTCTGTTCCTGCATACAATGTTCGCTGATGAAAATAACTGTATGTCCATTAAGCGAACTAAAAATTTTTACGTTCCAGTATTTCGCTGGTACTTTGGAACAAAACGAGGTCTAGTACAAGGATATAACAGTCCAAACATATTGCTTCAGTATTTGCGGCTTCATTTAATGTGTGTACTTCATTCACATTTTGCGTCATGGTCCCCGCATAATCAAACCTTTGTGCGGTCAGTTAGTCATTAATCCGAATTCCAATAACAAGTGCCAGATACGTTCTGAAATTACCTACACATGTTTGTCACTACTTACATCACCGAATTCGAAGAATTTTTCCTTTCTCTCTCCTTTTATATGTATAACTCAGAACAAAAGCAAACTGTTTTATTTACCACATACAAAGATTCATCAAGACTGAAGACTACAAAAAGAACAAAAACATGTACTACTTCCCGCTTTATAACTGATAAAACAGTGGAACCTACATCTTGTATCAGCTCATTTTGAATTCGATTAGAAATTCTTTTAAGTCAGTGGAGGTATCTACGCGGTTCGCTGAAAGAGGATCATACCCTGCAGTGTGCCTCAACAATTCCTCCTTATTTCCCTGATTTATAGAATTTGTTGTATTATCGTGTCCTCCAAAAGCCAACTTTTGTTTACCCAGAAAAAAATCTCTGCAGTAAGAATTAATCCTTTTAATTATGTCCCCGTCGTGCCTTACCTTTCGATTTTGTTGAGATATTTCAAGTTAATCGTCAAGTGTAGCTTCTGTTCTGTTTTCCGCAAAAGCTGTAATAGCTAGAGACTACCGCAGTTGGTTAACAGGCAACTCGGTTATCGACGTCACTACATTTTCCAAATGCGTGTAAACATATTTGGCCCAGCTAATATTTCTGTCATGTCCAAAGAACAGACAAAGGCAGCAAAAAGTCATATTTAGGCCACCACTACGGGCTAACGAGTCACATTTGTTATACGTATTACACGGGAAAAGTATGGAGAATTTTCAGGTCTTTTGAACCAATTCCGTTTTAAATGTATTGGCTGTCCATTGTCAGTTATCTCTGTTTTTCTAAGAAAATGAGAAAGAATGAACAGAAAATGACTTGGACAAAAGTTCTTTTTTAATATTTAATATTTGTAGATATATTTATATATTATGTTAAGAGATACTATCTGACATTTTCACACACATTAATACATATTCGCCAAGCCCGTAAACTGAGCGAAATAATACCGTACTATTATTCATACATTCCGTTTCTCTGTCTGTTTTACTGCACATGCCCATCTGGTTGTGGCAGAAAAACACACACCAAGTTCGTGACCACCAGAAATGAGCGTATCAGTCTCTCACTGCTCAGCTAAACTACATGGGCATTTCTTCACCTCCCTTCATAATGCGCCGTGAAGGATTTATCATAATGAACGTGTTAATTCTATGTGTTTCCAAGAAATGCAGTGGTTTTACCTAAATATTGTCACGTAGAAGAAGGTGTAATTAGATGAGTGACGAACACTAACTTCACTTAACGAAGGTTTATCAGCACTTGCACACACTCGCACAAGAGCGCGGAGAGAACTGCCTCCGGCCAGAACACATACAGTATATATACAGCTACAGACCGTTCCTGTACAATGATTCTTGACATTTGTAGATTCTTCTAGAATGTACTGGAACCGGATATAGAAATTAAAATTTTACAGTCCAGGTAAGTTTTGAACTCATAACCCTCTATACCATAGTTCAGGAGCATAACCACTACACCACACAGCTACTTTGTTTATGTAACCTTTATTGAGCAAACTAACAGTGCATATATATGCAACTTTTTTTGTCGGTGCATGAGAACGTGGATAAGGGTGCTGCATTATGTGACGGGTAGGCATAGCACACCCCAACTTTGAGGGGTTCAATGAAGAAGCTGCTGAGATAACCGGCAAAAGTTTGTCAGTAAGATGGTTTTCGGTTGGCGGTGCTATGCGCGGTCACAACGTTTTACCAGAATTCGAGGGCTGTATGCAGACCTCTCTGAAAGAGGTATTCTAAAGCCTGTCCTCGAAACCAGATGAGTATACGGTGCTTAGCAAGAGGGTAAAGAAATGTCTGAGGCAACAACAAGAAATCTGGGGTTACCGTCGATAGCGGGGCACGGAGGTAAAAGCCCACGATTCGTTGGATGAGGAACCATACGTTTCGTTTGAGGGGCACGTAAGACGGTCCTCTTCGGTGTCTTTACTCAGCCTCTTCTATGACAACTTTGTTAAATAACCGTTTGACTCTAATTACATAATACCGTATATTGTTACAGTTATTGTTACCGAAAGAGTGTTTCCCCTTATTGCGCGACACTGGTTTTTTAACAAAGAAAATAATTAGAGTGAAGTCACAGCGATTTATGATGGTCCTCCCGACATCACACAAAGGTGGCACATAGTTCTTAATAGTGTGTGTGATTATCACGAACTGTAGCGTATTGTCTCCAACGTGCTCCCATTGTGGCCGCAAGGTTGGTAAAGAGTTCTTGTGGTAGTGCCTTCCATTTCTTCACCACCACGGTTGGCAACTGTTGGGTCGTCCTCGGTGCATGCGGAATTGCCGTAATACGTCTGCTCAAAACGCATTCCGCACGTGCGCGATCAGGTTTAAGTCGTTGGAACGAGCAAGGCACAGCATTCGCCGAATATCCTCCCGTTCCAGTCGCTCGTCCACTTGAGCCGTTCGATGCTGTGGCGCATTGTCATCCATAAAAATTATGTCACGGCCGGGTGCGACTGTAACAGAAATGGAGTAGTAGCACAGTGTGACAATAACATTGACCAGTAAGTGTGCCGTGTTCAAAGATTTGGATTGCAATACACCCATGCACTTATTATACCTCCCCACACCATCGACACCTGGACCACCAAAACGCTCATGTCAGACAATTTCCTGGGTGCAGTACCTGTTCCCATCTCTCACCATATGAGGAATCCTCCTCTGTCACTACTGAGATAGAATGTGCTCTAAACCGGCGTGTGTCAATGGAACACAGCATACCAGTCGTTGGGCAAAGAGACCACCTCCACGCAGTCGCCATGCTATAGTGAGGCGTGAGACTGTGTGCCTATTAAATGTGCAACTGCACCTGTTGTTTGACCTGGATTCCTTCGTGCTTGTTGTACTATATAGCGGCCATCTGCTGCTGTACTTGACAGTGGTCGGCCATCCCCTCACTTTCAAGATACAGTGACTGTGTTCATGAAGGGCTCCACATGCTCGTGAAACAATGCTGAGAGCAATACCCGGCTCCTGGGCTACACTCGTCACACTTCGTCCTTCTTCCGGTTTCTCCATTATTCTCACTAGTGTGAAATCATCCAGATGTTGTCACACAGCCATGCTCTGATGAAGAACATCACCACATAGCATAGTAACCGCTCACTGATTGACATACACATGTAGTCTTTTCCTGTTCCTTCATCTGCATCTTCACCGTCTCCGTCGACTAGATTGCTAAAGCTCGCCTGTGGTATGGAGCTTGGCACGGAGGTAGGCTGGTTCGAATCTCGCTGGTGTTTAAAATTTTCACTGGTGGTTTTTGGCGGGCAAGGGGAGGAAAGATGTTGGCTTAAAGTTTTTGATCACTAGTCGTCGTGACAGTGTGTCAGGTTGAGTTCCAAAGCTCTCCGCAGTGGCGTATGAAGTGAGGGCATGTGACACTGTTGACTGTGGTCAGTCTGTGGCATGAGGACGTTAAGCTCGGCGGCCTCCTCGGAGCTTGTCGCGAGGAGTAGGCTATGCGCCGGCACTGGGTTTGACCCTCACCTTCTCTCACCACATCCAACATCAGCATGATACTGTACTACAATCCACACACACACACACACACACACACACACACACACACACACACACACACACACACTCACACACTCACTCACACACATACAGATTACAGTCACACACACGTAATAGTTACACTTCCCCAAACAACTCTCATAGTCGGCAAAGGAAAGGTGTCTTCAGGTGCGAAGTTTAGGAAAAACCTCCCAGCCATTTATACAATACGACTTTGCTGTAACTAGCTCATGTTTAGAGGTCAGCCCCATTTGGCACTATAGTGGTGCTGACCTCCACCATGTGACGTCCACCTTTGTGTGCACGATGTTTTTGGTTACATGTTCCCGCACTTTCATTCATTACCACGGATTAGTTAATGCGTTATGTTACTGTATCTGTTCCATCCGTAAGTCTTGCGGAGGACTGTATTTCCGTAAACAATAATTCCAGACTCAACAATAAAAAATACCACACGTTATTACTGAAGGAATAAACAACTGTGTAAATAATAGTGTTGTTAGTGCGTTATAATTTAGCAGATCACGATAAAATACGGATATAGATAATGTTTAAAAAACAACAAGCCACTGAGATCACGGCTGAAGGCTTTACCCGCCAATAATGGCAATAAATTTAGAATATTTAAGAACTTACTACAATTACAACTTACAGGTGTTGAAATATTATAAGTAAGTGGCCACAAACACAGCAGAAGGTATAAGATGCCAGGAACGGCAGTATATAAGGTATTAAGGCTTACTGCTAAAACACAAATGTCGAATTATTTTTTCACAGCACGTGACCACAATCGCGGCTGAAAGCCTTACTCGCCAGGAACGGCAGTTATATAAAAAATTTATAAACTTGCTGTAAAACAACAAATACAAAAAAAGGTTAATCAATAGAAACAAGCAACAGAGCGCCAAACAGGCGACATAAAATGATGATAACCTTTTAACACAACCCTTACACTGCTAGATTTATTCCAGAAGGCGACGATGAGATAGGCAGCCAAGTGTTGCATTCACTTCACAAGATGGTAACTCAGACTAGTAGCAGTCTAACGAATGACTAGTGACAATCTTGCAGAAGCTACCTGACGTACTATAAACTAAATGTAAGAATGGAACAACACGCCAAAGCCGGAACCTGCAGCCTGCACTACGCCCCCAGAATACTTTGCTTAGAGCGCCAAGAACGAGAAACGAATCACTACCACCACACAATCAAGAAAGCTGTCGAAACTACACGCCTTACCGGACAGCAAGGAAAAATACCGCTGGTTGAACCTAACAAAATGGCTCTGAGCACTATGGGAATTAACATCTATGGTCATCAGTCCCCTAGAACTTAGAACTACTTAAACCTAACTAACCTAAGGACATCACACACATCCATGCCCGAGGCAGGATTCGAACCTGCGACCGTAGCAGTCGATCGGCTCCGGACTGAGCGCCTACAACCGCTAGACCACCGCGGCCGGCGGAACGTAACATATTGTGACAAGCTGAACGTAGTAAATAATAATAAGAAGTCGAGGAAAGCTAATCAGATCCACTTTCCCCAAGCACTCCCCTCGCTGCTCTTCGCCTCGGTGACACTAAGAGCAGCAACACGAACCCAAGTCACAAGTACGAACTAAATGCCCTGTTCGACCGCACCTGAAACAACGCCGCGATTCCTATTTAGCAGACTCAGCCGATGCTGATAACCCGGAGTTCCATCGCTGACGCCCAGGGGCTGAACTCTAACTTCACTGTGTCTACCGTTCGAAAGCGGCAACGTGGATATCGCTACAACGGCGGCACGATGTTCTTCCCAAGTAGAGGGACGACCACGAAAACAAAATGTGACTTATTTTCCGCTCTCATTCCCCTCTTGACAACTGAAACTAACTTCCATTCTGAGAAGTCGACTAACAAGGCTAAACAGGCCGTCTTAACCCTTTCCACATATTGATGCAACTCTTCCTTATCTTGCTGCATCTGCCAAATATAGCGACACTCTAGCTATTTACAAACTCCCGTGTCAATCTGTCGCTGATCACGAGCTCCCTCAACTGTTGCGATGAAAACCCTTCTGCCATAGCCCTGGATACCAGAGTCCTCAATTCGCCTCTAGTTAAAGAGTGCAATAGGGACAAAATTACCTGATGCGAAACACCAAACGCATCAGCGTGTTGCTCAAAGCGAACCAAAGATCATAACAACCTTTCAGTATGCTCGAGTCGGTCTATAGTTAATTCTGTGACGTCTCGAAACAGATGCAACAGGGGATTACGCAATTTAGCAAACGTCTCGGCTAACCCCTTGGAGGACATAAGAGAGTCGATCGTGAATGGAACTTCAACCAGTCACTCACTTGCAGTCATTCAATCTTAAACAGTGAAGCTCATTTTTCTGTGCATACTGTAGCAACACCAGCGAGTGTTATGAGATCTCCATACAGACTTCACTATACTCGTCCAACGAAATTAACTGTTTCATTGGACAGTACCAGTAACCTCAAAGTGTTTGTCAGCTGGGAGGTATTGTAGACAGAAAATCATTTGCTCTTCTCTTTTAAGAGATGTTGTGGCTTATTTTCTTACAGACTTGTTGTAATGGAAACCATCAGCATGAGGGCATCCTCAGGATGTTACGGCACTCACTGGCTGGTCCAGGTTTCTGCCACTTGCATAGCTGGAGTGACTGGATTCTTGGAAATGGCAATTAAAATAACTCTATCTTGTTTTCCAGTAAATGCATTACGCCTGGAAGCTCATAGTCACATCGATGTCTGCTGTTCATATTGATACCCAGCTCCCCCTGAAGCGCGAACGTAATTGTTGCAGGAATCAGTTCCGGCTACTGTAACAGAGTAGATATTGCTGAGACGTAGTTGTTACCGAAGAGTTAACAGCTTGTGCTCCATGAACAGCGCAGCCGCTGCCAAACGTTCGCAATCACGTTGAAGGACATTATATCAAAACGTGGAACACATGTACTGCATTTAGACTATGTGGACGGATATTCAGATAAATTTTACTAACTTTCCACTATGTGCTTAGTGTGCAGGTCTAACGATCAACCGCCCCCGTGATCATTTTTGGGAATTTGTTGTTTTCATATGAAATGTCAGTGTACACGGAAGTGAAACATAAACGCTAATATTTCGCGAGGGGTTGAACGTTGAACATTCGTTTCGTTACCGTATAGTGCAGACACGACGATTCGCATGCCTAATGCCTAGTGAACTGTACATGAACTGTAGATATCAGAACGAAGTATACTTAAATGTTGCAGAACACACACACACACACACACATATATATATATATATATATATATATATATATATATATATATATATATATATATATATATATATATTGTGTGTGGTGAGCAGTGAGTAGCAATTAGCCTTAGAATATGGCAACAAGTACACTTTGCTTACGAATGATTATGAACTGCAAACAACGCTGCAGCCACATTTTCATATGTTGTTTCTGGACTGGAATTACGATTTTACGAGAGCTTCATGTGAGTGTTTTAAACGGTTTCTGTTTCCCAACTCTGTAAAAAATTGGTTTTTATAAGGATGCATGCTGTTGGTGAAACAGGAACACAAAAATGGGAGGACCAGGTATGTGGATACTGCAGACACCGGTCGATGACGTTTATTACAGTTTGTGGGCCTGTGTATAACCCTGTTGCTACAACTAGGCCGCGTTCAGTCGTTCCAGACTTTCGGCGGGTAAAGACATTCTTGGCCTTTGTCTCGCATTTTCTTATGTAAAATCTCATAGTTATCTCTAACAAGGGAATTGCGAGGCTTTGAACGTACAGTATTGCACTAAAATGGGCTTAGATTCTACTGTAAATCGCTCATACTGAAAAGAGTGTTGTGCGCAACTTGCATGCAAAACTGCATGTATTACCACGAGAGACATTTAAATGATCAACTATGGTAACGCGAAGAAACCAAATATGAGTATAATAGGACCAAAAAGGACATATTTCAATGTCGTGACTTACTACTGTATTTCAATCTGCTTAAAATAATACCGTTATCTGAACAATAAACTTTTTTTACGGACCTGATGGTCTTGCAGAGCTATTCAATCTTCCAAATGCATTTGTTGGATTTAATATAAGTGATACAAGGAAAGTGGAACAGAGTAGTATACATATTTCACTAAAGCCACTTTTTGACATTCAGCATCACTTCTTCAGTCAAGCGTCCAGCATCAAAAGCCACGCTAATTGCTTTTTCAAAGATGATATTGGTGTTGTCAGTGTCAAACCGGCCCTTTGCCAAGCATATAGTAAAATAAGCTTTTACTTCGGTGCTGATAGTTTATTGTATAGTACGGAGTCAAACTAACATCGAAATTAATATCGCTTTAGTTGTGTTTTTCTCATTGGAGTCCTACAAAATCAACGATCCTTCTCTAGGCTTACAGCGCCTAATGAAGTATATATCAAGAGGCTGTCCTTATTTTGTTGTCTCCGATGTCAGTACCTTGACAGCAGTATCCTTGTTTGGAAAACTTATACAAAAAGAGTACGATGTTTATGGCGTGCATTCTGCATGTAAATTTCTCGAGGGATGTATATAAGAAGCCAATTTTTGTGAGATTCTTCGCGCTCTTCGTTACGAAGCAGCACAGTGCTTCGGTGTAACTGTCATGTATACTCAAGTGGTTCATGTAAAAAAGTTTCCGATATGATTATGGCCACACGACGGGAATTAACGGACTCTGAACGCGGAATGGTGGCTGGAGATGGCGCATGGGAAATTACGTTTCGAAAACAGTTAGAAATTCGATATTCTGTTATCTACAGTGTCAAGAGTGTACAGAGAATATCACATTTCAGGCTTTATCCCGCAGTAGCCAACAGCCTTCACTTAACGATCGAGAGGAGCGGACTTTAGTAGATTTGTCAGTGCTAACGGACAAGCAACACTGCGTAAAATGATCGCAGAAATCATTGTGGGATCTCGCGAACGTATCCGTTAGGACAGTGTGGTGAATTTGGCGTTAACGAGCTACTGCAGCAGACGCCCGCCGCGAATGCCCTTCCTAACAACACGACGTCGCCTGCAGCGTCTCTGCTGTGCAGGGCACGTGAGCATATCACTTGGACCCTAGATGACTGGAAAACCGTGGCGTGGTCAGATGAGTCTCGATTTCAGTTGGTAAGGACTGATGGTGGGTTTTGAGTCTGCCGCAGACCCCAAGAACCTATGGACTCCAGTTGGCAACAACATCAATGGTTTGGGTTGTGTTTACATTCAATGGACTGTGTTCCCAGGTCCAACGGAACCGATCATTGACTGAAAATGGTTATTTTCGGCTGCTTGCCCCCAAACAGCGAAGGGATGTTTATGGATACATAGCGCCATGCCACCGTTGTTAGCGATAGGTTCGAAGAACATTCTCGATAATTCGAACCAATGGTTGGGCCACTTAGATCGCCCGACATGAATCGAATCGAACATTTGTTGGACCTAATCGAGAGGTAAACCCGTGCACAAAATCATGCATCCGTAACAATTTCGCAATTATGAACAGCTTTAGATGCGGCAAACGGCAAAAAGGAGGTCCGACACTATGTTAGGAAGTATCCCGTAACTTTTCTCACGTCAGTGTAACTCTATAAGAAACACAACTTCACTACAAAAACAAAACTCTGTCGAGGCCAGGAATGGGCCTGATGTTGAAAAATAACAATAATAAAATATTCACAAAGGCTAAAATTCAGAAAACGAAATAGTCCTTGAGACAATAAAAGCAAAATGTTGTGTAGGTAACGGCAACAGGAATTCTTGCCCATAGGCTTTACGAAAAGGATTAAAATCCAAGTAAATAGACGTTTCAAGTTAAGCACTGTCGGTCGGTACCTTCAATCAGTCTTATGTAAGCTTCGGTGAAGCAGACGTCCGTCCATTAAATGCGTGAGTTTCAGTTGGGCGATCTCAAGTACAGGGCACACGGCGCAAGGTCTACACAGTCCATGCACTCCAGCTACAAGCATTCTGCGGACCACACCGACCGCAACACTTTGGCCAGAATTCCTCTGCGCAGTCGGCGGCACTGTGCTGTACTGTTCTCCCAAGTGGACGTCCTCGGCAATTGGTCAACTGACTAGCGTTGGTGCCCCTGCATCACGGATTAATCACCATTCGTGACAGTGGCTAGACTGGATTGTGAAAAATTTGACTGCGTAAAAACTGAGACTTTGTACGGCCACTGATGACCACGCAGTTGAGCACCCCACAAACCAAACATCATTATCATCATTCCAACTGGACAGACACCACGCTACCCATTGCTCGCTCGGCCTCCCGCTAACGAGGGGATCCTACGAACGTCCCATCACCGATCTGAATCAGATTGACAGGGTGTGAAAGACACGACTAAGACTTCAAGATCTGCAAACACAAAGACGTAAGTCTCAACTCTTTTCGAGAAAATCGAGTTAAAAATATTTTGGTGCGTAAGTTCGCAGTGTTTTCGTTTTGCGTGTTGGTGTTCCGGTTGATAAGGGTTTATTCATTGATTGAAATTATTTATCTTAGTTTACTGTCGTTATTTTAGTTTACATATTGGCATTTGGAGATTGTGAATTTAGATATGGACCACAGAAAATGGAGCACCAAGTGGATATGTCGGAATGTTTCCGACGTATTCTCATATTTGTGTTCAATAGAGGGGTGACAGTAACGGTGGCAGCCAGAAACATTTACGTCGTATATAAGGACAGAGCACGGTAAGAAAATCGTTTTCTCGTTTTGACATTAGTGACTCTCCACGTTCAGGAAGGCTTTCAGCGTTTAATGGCGATCCTTTGACGCATTCATTCACAACAATCAACATCATTATACTCGAGAACTGGCAAATACGATGAAATTATGAACTGTGATCATTCCACCACTGAGCGACGTGTAAATGCAGTGGTGAAGGTTCAAAAATCGGCAGCATACGTGGCGCATGATCTAAGCCAAAATCACAAAAATTAGGGGGTAGTCCACGTGCATTTCAGCTTGCTCTTCATCGACTGTTTCAGTTGTATCGTGGTGACGCGAAATGCAGCATTTGTGCACACATACGGAAAAAGGTATGATTGAGACCAAATAAACAGCAACTCCCCGAACAAAGACCTGCGCGCATTGACAGAAGGTAATGTTATGGACCTGGTGGAACAGCGACGGTGTGGTGTTCTACGAATTGCTTCTCCGAGGGGTAACCATCACTGCTGACATTTATTGTCTTGCAGACGTGTTCCAAGGACAACGACGATCGTCGAGTTCTTCTCTTCAGAACCACGTGATTTCTACTGTCGCGGAATCTAAAAGTTACCCCACCGTTGGCAGACTGTCGTAAATGGTGAACACGTTGTAGGTGACTTAAGTCGCTGTTATGTGTATGTCTTGGTCAAGGAAAAACACTACGAACCTATGCCACCAACCCAATGGTATCAGTAATTCCGAATGTGGGATGCAGTTATTTCTCCGATTGTTTATGTTTACTGTGTGAAACTGCAAGAGTAGTTCATACGTTTGCTAGTCTCAAATAAACGAAGCGAAAAGGGACTGCCGATAGAATATTACTCTAAATTCTGAACAGTCCTTTTACATCTCAGGTACGTGTCCCTTATAACAGTTTCGCAGGTACTACAGTACAAAAACTGATATGACAAAGACTCGAACCCGTGACTCAACACTCTACTGACTTTCCTGCGGGAGCTCTACACGACAGACACTCACGATAATGGTTTCAATATGCTCTATTGTTCAGGAGTTGCTCATCACTTACCGTTTACGCAAGTTCTCCTGGAGTTCAACTCATATCATAAACTGTATAGTAGTTTTGGTTGATATTCTGTTGATATAAAAAGATTGGTACCTACCTGACTGTCTAACATCTGGAGGTATGGGTGTCAGAGAAGTGTAAGACTGCTGTCTCCCAACAATTTGTCTGTGGCTTTCAGGCACGTCTGCCCCGCAGCACCGGTACGAAAGGGCCACGAATAGACGCCAAGCTCGGCCCACCGGACGGGGGCGCTCGTCTGTATCTCTTCAATGTGGTAAATAACTCCTATCGTGATTACTGAACCAGATACAGAACATATAGACAAACAATTAATTATTTACATTCTTTTTATTTTATGTTCAGGGTTTTCTTTAAAAACTGCATTTAAAAAACTGTTACATTTACATGTATTTAGGTGGTTCAGCAACTACGCTGAGATGACAAAGTAATGGGATAATTTATTTGCCCACGTGCAGATGGCAGTAGTATCGCGTACACAATGTATACGAGGGAAGTGCCTTTGCGGAGCCATCATTTGTACTCAGGTGACTCAAGTGAAAAGGTTTTCGACGTCATTGTGGTCACTCGACGGAAATTAACATACTTTGGAGGCGGAATTGTAGCTGAAACTAGGCGCACTGTAAACGTACTGTCACATCGGTGGCTTGCTTGCGGAGTATCTCTGCGGGCAGCCGCATATTGGAGTCGAGGAGCGCGGGACACGGAACTGTCATGTTGTTTTGTGGGTAAGCTCTGCATGTGAGACGGACTGTTAGTATGGAACCTGAAGCGTTGCTACAAGTGCTATTACTGTAAAGTGATAAAATATGCAAATGATTCAGAAGTAAGTGCGTCAAGAAGTAATTTAATGAGCAATGCTGCTGATAAAGTATTTGTGTATCCTCTCGTTGCGTGTTCTGCCGTACAGTATCAGTCATCCGCACCGTGTTCGATCTCTCAGAATGAACTAGTGTGAATCAGCAAAAATTAGTTACTATAAAAGAGTGCAAACAAGTGCCAGTGTCATGTAGCGAGCCGCGCCGCCAACGTTACACGCACGCTCGTACAATTGAGAACTGTGAACTGTAAATTTAACTTTGTGAACAGTGTAGGAGGACTGGTACCAAAAGAAATCTGTGTATGCGTGGCGAGCGTAAGAACTTCCGTTCGGTTCTTCGGATTTCGCATCGTCAACAATCATCCGCGCCGTGTTCGATTACGCGTACGCTCGTCCGAGTGATTAATTTGAGGACAGAGAATCAACTAGAAGTTGACATCAAAACTTGTGACTTAGAATGTAAGCAGTGCAGCCTGTGATTTCTTCTCGCATCAGAATATAGATGTTCATACCACGCGTAGGACAGTGTTGTGTTTTGACGTTGAGTGGCTCCCCTAAACCCGCTTGCATATTTCGATAGATAATTTCAGGCAAGACAGCAGCAGTGTGGAATAGAACAGCACGACCGCCGCGGGATTATCATGTACATGGTGTGGACAGGGCACATGGTAAGAAACGGTACATGAGTGAAAAAACAGTTTAAACGGTTTCCCCACCCATTTGTACCCTGGGCGTGTAACAACACGAGACATTCCATTTCTTAAGTCGTTGGTCAATTCGTTATTCGGAAAACCACAGTGTCGAAAGTGTGCTGAAAATACCAAATTTCAGTCATTGCCTCCCACCACGGACAGTGCAGTGGTGGACGGCCTTAACTTAACGACGGAGAGCAGCGGCGGTGGCGTAGAGTTGTCTGCTCTAAGAAACAAGCAATACTGTTAGAAATAACGGCAGACGTCAATGGAGGATATGCGACGAACGTAACGGTTAGGACAGTGCGGCGAAATCTGGGGTTAATGGGCTGCAGGAGCAAAGGACTGACACGAGTATCTTTGCTAACAGAGCGAGTATCTTTGCCCGTAGAGCCTCTTCTGGGCTCGTTACGATATCAGTTGGGCCCTGGACGACTGGAAAGAGCTGATGGTAGGGTCCGAGTGTGGAGCAGCCCGCACAAAGCCACATACCCAAGTTGTCAACAAGGCTCTGTGTAAGCTGGTTGTGCCTCCGTAATGATGTGGACTGTGTTTAAATGGCGTGGACTATGTCTGATGCTACGCAACCGGCCATTGACTGGAAATCGTCGTCTTCGGCTACGTAGTGACCATTTGCAGGCATTCACGTTACCAAACAACGATGGAATTTTTATGGACGACAATGCGACATGTCAACGGAACACAGTTGTTCGCGATTGATCTGAAGAACGTTCTGGACAGTTCGAGCGAATGATTTGGCCACTCAGACTGTCCGGCATGAATCACATCGAAAATTTATGGGACGCAATCGAGAAGTAATTTGGTGCAAAAAATCCTGCAACAGCAACACTTGATCAATTATAGACGGCTAAATATTCCTCCAGGGGTCTTCCAACGACTTGTTGAGTCCATGACACGCCGAACTGCTGCACTACGCTGGGCAAAAGGAAGTCAGACACGGTATTAGGAGGAGTCCCATGACGTTTGCCACCTCAGTGTATAGTGTACTGAAAGGTACGAATATGTGAAATCTGGTACAGATATCTGTAACAGTTCCTGAAATAATGGACTAAACATGTAAAAAGAAAAAAAGGCCTTCTCGGTAGTCAAGGTGAAGATTTCAGATGACATAAACTCACAATCGGCAGCGTGGTAGCTCCTACAAACAGTCAGGTGCAGAATCGGAATCGTCTGCACACTGTTCTTGATCATCTTGTAGGCTTAGACGCTTCCTTCTCTGCCTGCCTCTTGCTTTATTAGTCGTTGCTTCTGTTGGACGCTGGCATTTCATGATTCTAACTCGATCCATTCGCCGGGAGGCTTGGATGCTATCAAGTTGCTCTAGCACTAGAGTTCTTCCTTTCTTACCATCATTAAACATTATCACAGCATGACAAACACACAGTTATAAAGATTTCATTCCTACAAACATATTTTTTGATATGCGAGTCGAGATGAAAGGCTTGTTCATGTTTTGTTTTCAAGGGTGGAGATCAGGTTGAGATAACTCCAAGTACACTGGTTTCATAACTCTTGCATCACTGGAGATGGTACGCTGTTTTTGAGTCTCGGTTGTTTCCTCTACCTACCGCGTGAGTTTTGCAGTTCTTTCATCGTGTATCAGCACCCGCTGGACAAATATTTTGTGAATGGGTATATCGGTGGATGATTTGCGGAAGAATGGAGGCTACACTGTTGTCATCGTTTCTTCATGTGGGCTGCGTCGCATTGTCGTCCCATAATAATGATGCATTCCACCAAGGTTTTTTTGTAAGTTTTCTTTAACATTTAGAGCTTATTGTCTTTACAGTGCAACACTCAGGAAGCGTTAGATGCATTCTCAGCACGCCAATTCTGTTTACAGAGTGTATCCAACCACTTAAGATGAACATGAAATCAAGGAATAAATATGTGAAAGCCACAGCCTTCTAGAGTGAATACCTGCTGATATACAGACAGTGCAGTAATTAAATGCAGAACGACTGGATGTTATTACCTTTGCACTGTTAACTTTGAAATGATAAGTACACTTCCCATTGGAATTATTTGACAAATAACACCTCACATTGTTCAGATGAGAAAAAGTATTATTGACAGATAATAATTGGAAAATACTCCTTTTAGACCAGCTTCACAATACTTACTCCCCATGAGAGATTGGGTAATTAAGGAATATTAACCACGAGACACGAACCTAGTGTCTTAACACTGTGCCGTATTGCTCGATAAGCACATGCAAGGAGAATGAAAGCAGTAATGCGTTCATTAACTCTGAACAACAGCCATCTGTATCAGTCATACCATTTCTTCTGCCCATACAAAGTACCATATCTATATGCTTCATTACATGGTGATTTAACTAAAATTGTTAGCATAAATTACTTAAAGTAGAAGTAAAATTTTAATTTCTGCGTATATGAAAAGTAAGTTCCAAATTCCTGCATTTCGCGTTTTTGAACCTAGTGTCTTAACACTGTGCCATATTGCTCGATAAGCACATGGAAGGAGAATGAAAGCAGTAATGCGTTCATTAACTACGAACAACAGCCATCTGTGTCAGTCATATCATTTCTTCTGCCCATGATAAGTACCATACCTATATGCTTCATTACATAGTGATTTAATTAAGATTGTTAGCATAAACTACTTAAAGTAGAAGTAACATTTTAATTTCTGCGTATATGGAAAGTAAATTCCAAATTCCTGTATTTTCGCGTTTTACTTGCTAACAAGAATATACTAAAATTTTTAAACAGAGATTTATTTAACTGAAAATGTCCTGAAATGTTTCCATTTATAATGTTTTACGCGGCATTGCACTTCGCAGCTTACGGTAACTTCGAGAGTTTTTGTACAGGTGCAACAATTACAATAGTTGGGGAATCATCAAGCTATGGTATTCATTACGGCCTGATTGCATGACACCGTAATGGCTGTGTGAATGTGCTGAAATATTTATTAGGGAATAAAAGTCTTTCTTTTAGTCTGACCAGCTCCAGATATATGCTGCTTTGGGTAATCTTTCGCAATAGACAAAAGACCATCTTCCTTGCAGTGGGTAAAATGTCCTATTGTCTGTGCTGTTCAGAGGTATATTTTCATGAAATGTTTTTTCTTTGAATAATATAGTGTCTATTTTCTTATATTTTGAAGGGTATTTGATATGTGTTTGCGTATGGACAGTTTGGTGATGTCCTCCCTTTATTAAAATACTCTCAACAGTGTACAGTCTGGTATATAATTTACTAGTTAAAGGCCTACATAATTTAAACATTAGTGATGTAACGTGTCTTTGTAGCACATGTGAAATATTAGCATAATAAAGCTTTCAGTAGAACACGTTTCATATACATTTGCTGTCATAAATTGCATAGTTCAATACGATTATTATATTGCCAACGATAGTAATGAATCGAGTTAATGACACCATGTGTTGACAACTTGTCTTACCGAAGTACCCGCGCATGGCTTCCCAATTTTAAATAAAGGGACTGGATTTAAATATACTTTGTTCTTGAATCTGAATAAGAAAATATAACTTCTGAAATACGTGTTTTCACCAAAATTTGAATACTAACGCGAATGCTTCCAGACGTTTATTAAATACATTTATACCTAAAATTATTTTAATCGCCTACCAGCTAAATAATTTACACATAATGCCTAGAAAGGCGAGTGCACACACTGAGGTTTGGTCTGCTACCAAGTGAGGCCTTAGCGGAATTGGAATTCCGGCACCGTTGACCTTCAGATGGCCGCCGGGCCCTCCACTGTAATGGGAAATGTCAACTTCCAGGCGCGACCGACAACTTCAGCATTGGTTACGGAATTCAGATTCGTGACCTCTGCTAGCCACTAGATCAATACTGCCTCAAACATTCAGTTTGGTAATTCGCACCGATCTCTACGTTTCAAGGAGACTGAATTCGTCATAGTAATAGAGTTTTCGCGGATTGTAGAATGTAGCAACAATTGGGATGTGTTGCAGTTTGACACAGTGAGAATGACTGTCGTGTACAAAGTTCCACGGGCCCTTAACTGATCTACGGGTTTCACAGCGCTTACTGGGGTCATGTAATTGCTAACTTCAGTAATTTTTGAAGTTGGATAGAAACTGGACAGCTGTTTTAGTCCATCTAGAATTAACGTTCCCGGTCCCTCCTAATAAGTATGTGAATTACTTCCTCCTCCTTCCTTGCTGTGCGGCTACAACAGCTGTTGCCGCATACCACATACTTGACTCCATCGGTTTCTATTTTGCCGTGCTTCTTCATCTTCTTCTAATTTTCTTTCTTTTCATAACCGCCTTTACCCATCTAACCAGACAATCTTCGGCCCTCCTTTTGTTCCCTGTAGAAGGTAAATCAAGGTCTTCTTTGACCATGTGCCTTCCGACATCCGCATAACACTTTCACACAGGGCGAGCTGCGATCATCTATTCGATGTGCGATGCTTTCTATGGGTCTGGGTTACTTCCCTAATCGTTGCATTTCTTAACTGGTCTCCCAGAGATGTTCTATATGATCTTCTGAGATAATCCACTTTACCACTCTAAATTTTTCAGTTGCTCCAGAAATTACCCAGCACTTGCATCTATAAGTTGTTACAGGTTCTATGATACTTCTATTGAACATCTTTACTATTTTAGAAGACAATAACAGCGGATTTAGCGTCTGGATTGCTGTTTTTAATAGGTTACTCGTTGCTTGGTCCATCTTCCCATAGTATGTTACCCAACTATTCAAATTTTTTTATATACCTCGATGTACTTCAGTCTGCTACGCTTTCTGAATTTTCTCCACTACTCAGGTATTCAGTCTTTTGAAAATTTACAATCAATCTCCGCTTATCATATTCTTCTAATAACTTCCTTAGGGTACAATATCAAATACTTCAGTATTGTTGTTGTTGGCCAAAGACTGGTTTGGTGTAGCTCTCCACGCTACTCTCTCCTGTGCAAGCCTTCTCATCTCCGAATCACTATTGCAATACACATCCTTCTTAATCTGCTTACTGTATTCGTCCCTTACTCTACCACTACGTTTTGTACCACCCACACTTCCCTCCAGTACTAGACTGGTGATCCCTTGGTCTCTCAGAACGTGTTTTGTCAACAGATCCCTTCTTCAAGTCAGGTTGTGCAACAAATTTTGTTTCTCCCCAAATATATTCAGTACCTCCTCATTAGTTATGTGATCTACCCATTTAATCTTCAGCTTTCCTCTGTAGCACCACATTTCAAAAGCTTCTTCTCTGTTCTTGTGTAAACTGTCTATCGTCCGCGTTTCACTTCCATACATGGCCACACTCAAAAGAAGTACTTTCAGAAGAGACTTCCTGAAGCTTAAAACTATACTCGATGATAAGAAATTTATCTTTTCCATAACGCTTTCCTTCTCATTGCCAGTCTAAATTTTATATTCTCTTTACGTCAGCCATCATCAGTTATTTTGCTGCACAAACATCTACTACTTTCAGAGTGTCGTTTCCTTGTCTGACTCCATCAGTTCACCTAATTTAATTCACCTGCATTCCATTATTCTCCTTCTGATTTTGTTGATGTCCATCTTATATCCTCCTTTCAAGATACTGTCTATTCCGTTTAACTGTGCTTCCAAATCCTTTGCCGTCTCCAACACAACTGCAATATCGTCGGCAAACCTCAAAAATTTAACTTCTTCTCCCTGAACTTCAATTCCTACTGCTAATTTATATTAGGTTTCCTTTCCTACTTGCTCAGTGTACAAACTGAATAACATCGGGGACAGGCTAGAATCCTGTCTCACTCCCTCTCCAACCACCGGTTCCCTTTCATACCCCTAGACTCTTATGAGTACCGTCTGGTTTCGGTACAATTTGTAAATAGCCTTTTGCTCCCTGTATTTAACCTAGCTACCTTCAAAATTTCAAAGAAATTGTACCAGACAACACTGTCGAAAGCCTTCTGTAAGTATACAAATAATATGAACCAAGGTTTGACTTTCCTTACCCTATCTTCTAACGTAAGTCGCAGGTACAGTACACTCACGTGTTTGTACATTTCTACGAAGTTTTCCATTATTTCGTAAAAAATTGTTGTTAGTATTTTGCGACCATGACTTGTTAAACTCATAGTTCTTTAACATTCAAAACTGTTTTTGCTTAGGACTTGATATTCATACAGCCATTTCTCTTTCCTCCAAAGGCCTCTTTAACTTAGGCGATAACTATCTTTCCCCTAACGATATACGGTCCTAAATCCTTATAGTTATCCTCTAGACATTCTTGCTTAGCCGTTTTGCAAACCCTGTCAAGCTCATTTTTTATACGTTTGTATCCGCTTTCTACTGCTTCAGAAACTCGTTCACAGATCTAATTCCATCAGATCACCTGACTTAATTCACATACATTCGATTATCCTCGTTTTGATTTAGTTGATGTTCATCTTATATCCTCCTTTCAATATGCTGTCCATTCACTTTAACTGTGCTTCCAAATCCTTTGTTGTCTCCAACAGAATTGCAGTGTCGTCGGCAAACCTGTATTCACTTGATTAGAAATCCTTTTCACCCTGGCTCCGAACTTCATTAATTGCCTCTGTATCTAACATCAACCTATACATTACCCCTTTTAAATTTTTTAAACTACTTACTCGACTAAGGAATATAAACTTCCACGCTCAGATACGTAGAATGCCAGGTATTTTCCCCTTCATAGCATCCAAATGGGGGACTTTTTTACCTCAGGAATATTTTACTCGAGAGGACGTCATAATCATTTAACAATGCAGTAGAGCGGCATACCCTCGGAAAAATTTATGGCTGTAGTTTCCCTTTGCCTTTCAGCTGTTCGCAGTACCAACACAACGAGGCCGCTATGGTTGATGTTACATGGCCAGATCAGTCAATCATCCTGACTGTTGCCGTGTATCTACCGAAAAGCCTACTGCCCCTCTCCGGTAACCACATGCTTGCCGGACCTCTCAACAGATATCATTTTGTTGTGGTTCCACCTGAGGTACGGATATCTCTATCCGTGAGGCACGCAAGCCACAGCAGCAACAGCAAGGTCCCTAGCTCATGGAGAGATTCTTCACCAGCCATCACTAAATGATTATATGCCTAGAACATTGTGTGCATGCATTGACCCTTTTTTAATGGAATACGTATTCTTGCCGATTTCCTACTCGTTAATTGGATATATCAGCTTCCATTCTTTGGGAAAATTATTTTACCTCTAATGTACATGAATTAAACAACTTCCTCAAGCACTGTCATAAAATACTCGGCCGGTGTTTCGCTAATTATAGTGGTATGTCGCCTGGTTGGGGACGGTTTCCACTTCTTTCATAGGTTTTCCCACTTCCGCTGCGGTTATTGGGTCTTCATTTCCCTTACATAATTCATTCTCGAAAGCCATTTCTATGCTCTTAGGTTTTCCCTTCCGCAAGCAGCGTCACAAAACGATTTTCCCATTCTCTAACATGATAACTTTATATTTGTCGTTTCTTTCACATTTATTGCTAAACTCTTCACTGTTTTTCCGGTTTCTATTACTTTTGTACCCACATACATCTACCTGTCTCCTTATATCTCTATTACCAAATCTCATTTTTTAACTTCCATATTTATATACACACACTTTCTACAACCCTTGGGGTCTCTCGTCCTCTGTCAGCTCTTTTACATTTTCGTCTTCAATTTCATCGATACCCCAATGTTCTCCGTCCAACATTCGATGCTGTATAATCTTTCTCCGCTTTGTTGATCCATCGCTTCATATGCTGCCACATGAATACATCTTTTAATTTGTTGGTAATTTTGTTCAGCATTTCCGCCATCATAAAAATTTTCACGCTGGTAGCTAGTCTCAGCTTATAAAAAAAAATTGCGTTTTCGACTCTGAAATTATTTAAATTACAAGGAACAGCATTCAGAATTTTAATAGGAATACTATTTTCATGAGGTGCCATTTTCCCCCATGGACGGGAGATAATTTTTTTCTTTGAGCAGGAAGTGATAGAAGCTACATTCTGGGCCTTTGCAGACCCATAAGCCATTCACCCTATGTCTAGAACTTTTATTTTCTATGAAGTAATAAAAAAGTGTTCTCGAATCCTTTGAATGACTCTACCAACTGTTTTATCTACCCATCTAAGGGGTCTGTAACCATTTAAATTTTTCGAATCCGACGCAGTGCATGTCTTTTTAAGTTTATCTCCATTTTCATTTACGAGATTATCTACTATTGTATCATTCAACTTTGAACCCATTCTTCCATTGCACTTTCACAAAAGGACCATTTCCTTTTGAGGGTTTATCTTCCCCAAGGCACTTGTCAGTTCCTCATTAAACTCATCTTTAATTTTCCTCCAGCATCATTTGTTGACGCAAAAACTTTCACTAAGAAGCACTCATGTTCATACTTGGAAAAATTCACAGTCATAATTCTTTCGTTTATACGTTCCCAATACTTAATGTTATCTTTATAGTTTATTGCGGATCACTATTGATATACGTCTCTTGGTCCTTCCCGCTTCCCCGCCTTCCCTATAGAAATGAATGTAACGTCACATAATTTCATTTCCCTTCCATAATTTTTTCCGTTTTTGTTAAACCCCACATCAACCATTAACGTTTCCAACTCCTGGGAAACTTCTTTTTTCTTAGCATTCAAGGTCTGTGCATTCAGTGTTGCCTTAAATAAAGTCCTATTCCGTAGTCATTTTCATCTCCGTGTTGTTCGCTTTTTCATCCGTGTGTTTGACAAACACCCTGAGCCGCTTATCCGTGTTCATTCACCTGAATTATGTCTGAATAACCCCGCCCCTTAAGCGCACTTGATTTTATGAAGGGCTTCGTCAAAAGTCCATACACTCCTTACTTTCAATATTGGTGTGATACACCGAGAATCGTAAGTTTTTTTTTCATATGTTACTGTCATATAAATCTGTCTCAAAATGGTATTTCTACTGGGTGTGCCAGTACGTTAAAGTGGCAAAAAGTTGTCTCTGGCCAGAACAATATAAAACGCGCTACTTCATATTGTACTACAGTTTGTGAAAGGTGTGTGCTATACTGAGCTAAGCAGAAGAAGGTTTGAAGTACTGTCAAATCTCTTAGCCAAACTCAGACCTTAGACAGTGGCACCTCAAACGAGCGAATATATATTTATTGTATCTTTACTTGTGTATGCTTTCAACATTTGCCGCGCCAAACTTTTGGACTTAACATCCTTCGGTCGTATTCTTTCGTGTTATTCCCATTTTGCGTTCAGATGATATTTGATTTTCATGAGATATTTTTCACGGGAACCACTTTTTCCGTGAATTTTTTGTCAAACCAGATGGCATTGTATGACATATAGCATGAGCGTATTTTGAGCAGTTTCATGAGCCACGGTGCTTGTTCTTATCCTTCTGGAGGCTTACAGCTTGCCTGTTATGTCCACGCATATAAGGCCAAACGCCATTCAGGATCAAGGCTGTTATTTCTGTCGGCGTAGCTGCAAAGCTCTTCAGTACCTTCCTCTGGGCTTGGAAAATGTCTCTCATAATTTTTCTGTTAAGAACGAACCATTGAGAAGCCTAAATAATTTCTCAACGGTTTGGTTACTGTAGTGCCTGGGATATTAATTGTAGACTTCGCGTGATAAGTGAAAGCTATACCTAGCTTACGATTGGTGTTACTAGTACCCTCAGTTCTTACTCGAATCTGCGCCTGTCCATTATTCTTAGTGAAACAATGTGTTTCCTGGTCTGATGCGAGTAACCGCAACTTGACAGTCTCGAGACAGAATGTTTTTGTATTCCAAGCAGATCATTTACTACTATTTTCCGATGTGTTGAAGCAGAAAGGAAATAACAAATATTGTGGTTTGAGGCTCAGCCAGTGTTGAGATTGTTCAAGGTAGTTACAGGTGTGACGTAGTCTTTGGAAGGAAATGGTCTTGACGTAGGTCTTAAGCGTCTTAAAGACACGACCAGAAACTTAAATGCCTATAACAAAGTTCCGTCTCTCTAAAATACGCTGTTCCAGTGAAAAAGACGTGACTGATGTCCCTTCCGATTCTTTACAGAGCCAAAGCTTCTGCTCAGTCTCTAACAACGTTGCCATTGTCGGGACATCGAACCTCCCTTTTTGCGAGGTAGGGATTCGTTACATGTGTCTTGAGTGTCCACGTACAGTCAGGCGACAAAAGTCGTGAGGCACATATACAGATGGTGCTAGTATCACGTACACAAAGTATAAAAGAGGTGTACGTTGGCGTTGCTGTCATTTGTACTCGCGTGATACATGCGAAAAAGTTTCGGATGTGATTGTGGAGGAAATTAACAGACTTTGAGCATGGAATGGTAGTTGGAGCTGGACGAATGGGACATTCCATTTCGGCAATCGTTAGGGCCTGATCATATGAGTCCAGATTTCGCTTGGTAAGAGTTGACCATAGGTTTCGAGTGTGGCGCAGAACACACGAAGCCATGGAACCAAGATGTCAACAAGGCACTGTGTAAGCTAGAAGTGGCTATATCTACATGGACGAACCGGATTCTCTGGTCCCACAGGAACCTTTCTTGCCTGGAAATGGTTACGTTCGGCAACTTGGGGACCATTTTCCGACATTCATGGACTTCATATTCCCAAACAACGTTGGAATCTTTGTGAATGACAGTGTGAAATGCCACTCAGCCGCAACTGCTCATCATTGGTTTGAAGAATATTCTGATCCATTCGAAAGAATGATTTGGCCACCCAGATCGTCCGACACGAATCCCATGGAACATTTATGAGACATATTCGAGACGTCACTTCGTGCAGAAATTCCTGCTCCGGCAACACACTCGAATTTACGGACGGCTGTAAGGTGAGCATGGCACAGTATTTCTGCAGCGGATTTCCCACTATTTGTTGAGTCCATGCCACGTCGAGGTGCTGCACTACTCAGAGCAAAAGGAACTCGACACAATTTTAGGATGTATTCCATGATTTTGTCACCTCAATGTTTGTGTGGACATGAATGATTTGTAGAAAAAAAGGTAATTTCGAATACTCTTGTAATCGAGACTGTCAATAAATGTCTCAGAAGAAATATTGGTGGCCTATGGAGGGAGGGGTTCGCGTGAAAGCTTCATAGCTCCGAGACATCTTTATTCACAGGATGCTTGGTGCTTGGTCTGAAAGAAGCTGGAAGAGACACGTAAGACAGATAAATGCGATAGGGAGATCTCTGAGGTAGTATCGCCTGCTGCTGTGTGCTAGCAGGCACCTCCCGAGTGACCGGTTGCTGCCGAGAGCAGCTTATTTCCTAAGCTGATCTTCCTTTTGACTTGCACCTCAAAAGGAGCGGCATCAAGTAAGAGGATTTCGGCGTTTCCTGCAGACAGGTGCGGTGTCTTTGCTTCTTTTCACGGCCTTATGCAATATTCTGTGAGAAGAGTCCCTGAAACGAAAAGAAGAACCGACAGTAGACGGTGTGAACCAATATTTTCTGGCAGATAGCATTTGAGACGGAACACAAGCTTATGTAAGACCAATAAAGTTGATTAGGGAAATGTGTGTAATTTTCACAGCAACCGTCCGGCGCATTCGCCCAAATTGTATATGGGAAAACAAAAAGCGGGTAGGAAGTTTGACACGGGATGACGTATGTGATTTTTATGAGTATGCAGCTGTAGTGATTTTTGACAAGCCAATTCAGCCAATGGAGGATCTAAAATCACAGCTTAAACTGGAAACAAGGTGTCTCATCGTAGGTTTATTGAACGTATCTTGTGCTTATTTTTACAATCTACCTATATTCTCTCACGAAATTACGTGTAAAACCCATACTGAAGATACAATCAAGTAAGTTTTCAGGTTAAAACCATTCCATAGCCGGCCGCGGTGGCCGAGTACTTCTAGGCTCTTCAGTCCGGAACCGCGCGACTGCTGCGGTCGCAGGTTCGAATCCTGCCTCGGGCATGGATGTGTGTGATGTCCCTTGGTTAGTTAGGTTTACGTAGTTCTAAGTTCTAGGAAACTGATGACCTCAGATGTTAAGTCAGATAGTGCTCAGAGCCGTTTGAACCATTTGAACCATTCCAAAGTCAACGCAGTTACTACCATGTAAGAGTGGAAAACCGACACCATCTATGAATTGTCGCTAATTTCGAGTGGAAAAATTAAACATGCACAGACAAAGATAATATTCATCATAGTGGCCCGCCTCTTTGAAAGAGAATTTGTATATACAAGGAAGTTAATTAGTCCGAGTGAACTTTCAACAGTCTCGGAATATGGACTTACAATATGTTCTACATAGCAGCTTAACCAGTAATGCATAACATTGAATAGTATTTTTAGTGACCTGAGTGAGAGGCGTGGTAAGTATGGTAGCAGTCTTGATAGAGCGCTGTCGGGAAATCATTTACTGGACGAACTGCTTTGGACTCGGAACAGGTGATACTGAAAGCGATGTGATTAATAAACGACTGTTCATCACAAATTTAGCACATGCGTTGTTCATAGGCTGTCGAAATGTATAATTATGCAGAGTGACTTTGTTGAACGGGGATAAACTGCAGAAGCCAATCCCTGCGAGAATAAAGAGCAAGGATTGTCAAACGGGTATGCGGCCGGAAATGCATTCCAAGGGAGGTACATCCACTTGTAGGTGGTGGTAAGAGATGTTGTATGCAGTCGAATATGATCCCTGTGTCAGTGCCAGACAGCTGGTCCCTCAGCGTGGGGTAAGCCAGATGACACCTTCAACTGTTCATATCACTTAACAACGCGCAGAGGCCTTATTACCTGCGAATTTGCCTCCGAAGAGACTGTGATGTTTGCTGGTTGGTCTCCCAAGCAACCACCGTGCTGGGATTTCTCCAATCCGTCCTATTCAACATTACGCTACGTTAAGAATGGGGGAGGGGGGGGGGGAGATGGCGGGGTGGTGGTGCAGGGTGGTATCGTCAGTCTTCACAACACCTGACACCTGTCTGCCGCAGGGAATAGTGGTGTAGTGTCTGCGAGCCGTCAGAACCAGTTCAGTCTCCATGTGTGGGCGGACGTTATTTTGCGACTGCCTCTCGCGTGTGGAGCTAAAGGACTAGAACAAACAGAACATTTCGACTGTCCTGGTATGTTCTCACGGGTACTTTCAATCATTGAAGGCTACAGTGTGAAAGACCCTTTATCTCCATCCCCGAGAGGATGCAACTCCCTTGGAACCGATTTTGTGACCTTCACTGCTCCTTGTCTTCTCAGAGATAGTTTCCTGCCAGAGTCTTTGCTTAGCAACATGACCCTATAGTTTCCGTGCTCGGGTCTTGGGCAAGGAACGACCGATTAACGGTATCTATTGTGGAAAATTTTGATTTTGCGAAACTCTGTCGCATCCATCAAGCATCTGTGAAAGGCACGTCTTCGGACACGTGGTAGTCTCTCTGGCATACCTGCAAGTGCGTAGCTATGTTTTAAATGTTTGGTTTTGCAAATGGTTTACGTCGATGTTGTTTAAAGTTCCTAGTAATGCGAACCTGTGGTAAGGTCATCATGTTGCCGATAATAGTCATTGTCCTGTTCGACCTAATTACATTCTGTTATCATTTTGACTACACTGATTACGCTGAGAAACAAATTTTCAATGTTGGTATCCATCATCTGATGTAAGACGAATAAAAGATGTTGATTCCAATTAAGCAAACCATTTGTCTATCTCGTCCATCGCTTTTTTAAGATGTCCTCTTTCAGTCATTTACATTTCAATAGCGCAATTAAAGCGTTATCACGATAACGGGTTTAAGCTCCACTTTAGTACAAGATGTGTTTTCTACTTTATTAAGTGTTATGTAAAAAGAACTTTTACGTAATAAAAGGGCTATCTGCAATTATGGCTGATGTAGGTTTTATGAAGGCCAGTAGATGGCTTGAGAGGTATCTCCAGTGACTTGTTCATGGTAAATGGGCAAGTGCAGAATGTGTTACAAGAGTTGGCTGTACTGGACATAGTGATCATACGTTTCCACTTGCTCCTATTGTTTTTTAGCCTTTCTCTTGAATGTCTCCATTGGCGATACAATGAATAGTGAAAACAGTGTGAATAATTAAGGAAAAGGAAATAAAAGATTAACTGGTAACTGTCAAAGACTAAGCATGACTTAAGAGTGCGTCGTATATCGTATCTCAAACAGCGAGGAAAATAAATACGGGCGAATACTGTATCATACAATGAGATATGTTTTGAAGTTATCTCATTTTGTGTTTTTTTTTCTAGGCTTCTGCTTTCTAGGTCTCTACTACTGTTTACAACTGGGAATGGATGTAGTGAGCACCATGGCAACAGCTCGCAATAAACACCATTAAAGTACTTCAGATGAAAGCCATTTATGGACTTTCAACAAGCAGCTGGTATGATCATTAGGACAACTGCGAGTAATATAAGTTCTGTCTCATGGATTACGCTCGCGAAACACTTTTGATGAAATAGAGGATCGGGCAATGATAGGAGCGTTTAAAAAAGGGTGGGGAAGTGAAAATTTCAAAAGTTCATATTCACTGAGGTCACTGCTGGAAAAGGATTGTCTTCAGAAAAGAAAAGAGATCTTAGAATAATAATGGAATACTTGAGCTGCTCAAACAGTTTGACTGTGAACTGTTCCAAGACTGAACAGTTAAAATGATTACCAGAGGTAGAAATGTTACAACACTTGAAGGTGAACATGGCCCATTTTGGATTGCAGTGCAAATTTATTTTCAAAAGTTGTTGTTTAAGTGTTATTTTTGTATCATGCCAACTTGCTTTCCTGAAGTCAGTGAGCAAGTATTAATGTGAAGCTGATGGATCCTTTTTTCCCATTATCTGCATAAAGTTTATTTTGAATAACATAGAAGGTACATTTTGTTACTTATACGTTTTCCGTTTAGGATAATACCGTTTCAGTTATTGTTACATGTAGCACTAATGAACATGGGACCAGCTATGAAAATTGTGAGACTGTTTCGTATGACACGTGTACTGTATAGCAGTATACATACTTCAAAATATAATTCACGCATAAAATTGAGACACATTTGAAATACTTCCTTAATCTGAGGTGTGTTTGATTTGAAATTCTTTCCTGCATATTTGCTTTCGTGCTGAAAACTTGGCATGTCTCCCTGCAGTATGTAACAGCAGTCAGCCAACATTGCTGAACACTATCGATCTTTATACCGTGACTCCATCACAGATATGTCCGGTGAAAACGTCCACCATATTCGTCAATGACTGAGCCTAGATCCTCGGAGAAGAAGTTAAGTTGTGAATCGAGGAGATCATCTTCGAGGGAAATCTTAAAACTCATCTGTTTGTACCCATTGACACACTCCTTCTCTACATTTCTATAGACAGCAGATTTATAATTTCTAAACAAATGGGCTACAACTGCCATCCATTCATTTCTTTCAGTCTCATCCAGTATCTCTCGAAAGTGGGTGTCAACAATTACATTGCTTATTTGTGGAACTAAGAATCCAACTTCATTCACTTCCATATGACTCAACTCTGGAAACCTTTTCCATAGGTAGCAGAAAGCATCTGAATCGTTGTCTAGTGTCTTCGCGAAATTCTTCACAACCCTCAGCTCATTGTGGAGCGGTGGCTTGATATCTTCGTCGCGGTGCACCAACGACACACGAAGGTCACTTTTATTTGTTGGCTCCATTTCTTTATGATTGGCCAATTTTTTTAAAGTAGTGGTACTTTTCATAGTTACTGTTCTACTATAAGATAAAACACAGTACTGTACACTGTCTCCAGTCCCATTAGAGTCGTGATACGTTGTAAATTACCACAGATACACTATTTACAGTAGTGACGTCGTACTTTTTCAAGAATTAGCGACATACTTGTAGTTTCATATGTTCCTTTCAGATTTGTAGAATGTCTAACCGGTATTGGTGCCGGTACATAGCAAATACTGTCACACACTGCAAAGAATTTCACGATCTCTTTGTATCCTTGGCAAAAATATGGAGTTGTTGTGCCCTGCACAAGCAAATTAAATTCCTTAGCGTGTGAAGCGAGCAGCTTAGCTTGATCTTTTGTTAACGACTAGTCCCGTACAGGGTCACGAGGATCAGCATTGTTGCTTAAACGAATACCTTCGCCACAATGGTAATCAGGGACTCAGCTGCACACATAGCAAACCATTTCTGGTGATATTATAAAAGCTCTGGATGTCATAATGTCGTCTTAAACTGAAAATACAAAAGTAGCAAATAAAATTTGGTATCGAAAATGTTTTGACGTAGTGCTTTAAATATAACTACTTTCACAGACGAAGAAAATATTACATGGCGTTTAATGAAAAATTACTAAAAACGTGGGGGTAAGAATAATTGATGAACGGTGTTCCGTGAAATTAATTTTTATCGACCTCTGCAAAACTTCACAAGATAGCACAAAACTGTTTTAGATATAAAATTAGCATAAGAAACCGCATTAGAAATAGCTGAACACGATCCCAGTTATCTATATCTTATTTAGCAGTCTTATTTCTCTTATTATTTCTGGGGTTACGTTGCTATATGATCTGGGGCTTGTCAGTGATTTATATAGACAGACATGATCTATAATTCATTACCGTGATATTACTACGAACTGAGAAATGACAAAGTAACAACACTGAGGGTGCCAAATTCGTTTTCCCTGCACATGAAATAAATACTGCAAAACATGTGTACTTTCAAAAATGTTGTTTATGGAACCGTTATGAACATTAGGAATGGTTTCTAGCCAATCATTGCCATTAAACATTGAGTGGTGTCAGCACACGTAATTCAGAACCAGTAAGCGGTTTTGGTGTACGCTGTGTGCTGACAGAAAACGTCGAAAAAAAACTTTGATAAAGAAGAAAAAATTCAACTGGCGTGGGAACACAGGACTGTTTAGCAGCCTAAGCAAGGCTTTGTCTGTGATAAGAATGTTGTCAGGTATAGGTTACGTAAAAATAAAAGAGTTTGCATACTTTGCTTAATTTTCTTCTGCAGTATCAAACAGCTCAATGTCTTGAGGTGATTCATTTAGCAAATCGTAATGATTGTTTACTAAGTGTTAATTACCTCTTCTAAGTATATTTATCTATGATGACTTTAGTCGTAACTGTTATCATATCAACAGCTCAGCTAAAGCAGCCATGACTAAGAACAAGAACAACCAGTATCATTACTGAAAGATCTGCATTCTTCAACAACACACATTTTTCAGTATCTCCGTAGCACCTGTAAACTGCTTAATGTCAAGTATTCATCTGTGATCAACTTATATTCCAGCAACTAATTTCTCAGTAGGGGCAACAGTAGACGTATTATTAACTACATCACGTAACGATACTAATATAAAGAGATGACTTTGGCACATATTTTGCGCATTAATGCGTTCTATGTAAATAACCACTGTATGATTAATTATCCGAGTGCATAATTACAATAGAGTCCGAATTCTGTTACACACTGTGCAAATGAACAATTCAAACGTTTACAGCTTTTTTGCCTATTCAACATGCTTAACTATAGCTTATTTAGGATTTGTGTAAGAAACAAAAAAAATGTTCAAATGTGTGTGAAATCTTATGGGACTTAACTGCTAAGGTCATCAGTCCCCAGGCTTACACACTACTTAACCTAAATTATCCTAAGGACAAACACACACCTATGCCCGAGGGAGGACTCAAACCTCCGCCGGGACCAGCCACACAGTGTAAGAAACATTACCATTTTTGAGGATATTTTCTATATTTTAATATGTAGGGACATTGTTTAGAATACAATTTATTTTTGTCATTTTAACTGTAGTGACCTTGGCGTACTACCTTTATCACATATCATTTTATGAAACAGTGGTATTTATGGAGTTTATTTTCAATTTAAACGACCCTGCCTGCAAATTAATTATATTTAACTGGATAAGTGTAGTTATCACGGAAATGGAATGGTAGGAATAACTCAGTCACGTTGGTTTAGTTTACCATTCTTGGAATGCCCATACAATGCTGCGTTTAATCTGGCAGCAGAAGCGGATTTGCAGTGCACGAATCAGAGAGATATTACATATAGGTGCATGATGTAACACAGTAACCAAATTGAGTGTCGCAAACTATGCATTATCAACTTTGCTGCACTGCCTGTGTAATTTGGGTAATGAATATTCTATTAACCTCCGGAATATGGATCAGCTAACGTTGAAGCTGTGTTTAGTGTCAGCTTACGATCTACTGGTTTATCTACGCTTGTGAAAGCTCAGTAAAATATCAATTGCTCTTGTCTTAGTATTAATTTTCTCTGTGACAGAAAGCATATACGAACGCTACTATGACAGTAACATATCATTTTAATTTGTGTAAGAACTACTCAATATTTACATGAGTACATGATAACTTTCTGCCATAAAATATTTTGTTGGATGTGAATAACACTATTCTCTTCATAGAATAATGCTTGTTATTGTTATATAACTTCAGCCTTTGATTTTGTGTTTCATAGTGTCTTACTGGAGTATGTACACATACTACATGTTATTTGGTTGGTATCGTGAGACGTCACAACTCTTGTACATAGATTACATTGTGTCACCTGTCGACGGATCAGTTGAGTGCTTGAGAAACGCACTGGCGAATACTGGCGAATTCTAGGAATTTTATTGTGATTAAGCGCTCCAAGTTGGCCGAGAACATCTCATGCAGTATTCAACGTACGTTTCCAATATTGCTGCGAGGATAATATTTGATAAGTGGCGATAATCACATAACCACTTGACATTAACAAGGGTTGCTCAAACTGCGGAGTTTACTTCCTCATGATGACAGAGGTCCATCCCTCTTATTTCTGTTACCAAATGTGAGTAACATGTCCATCTACATCTGAATCTAAATAACTATTCTGCAGTTCATGCTTAAATGCCTGGCAGAGGGTCCTTTAAACCACCTTCAGATTTCTACCGTTCCACACACTCTCACACGTTGTAAAAAGAAATACATAAATCTTTCTGTACGAGATCTGATTTTTTTTATAGTTTTGTTCTCGCACTTGCCCGCGAAAGGCAAAGGTCCCGAGTTCGAGTCTCGGTCGGGCTCACAGTTTTAATCTGCCAGGAAGTTTCCTATCCGCGCACACTCCGCTGAAGAGTGAAAATCTCATTCTGGAAACATCCCCCAGGTTGTGGCTAAGACATATCTCAGCAGTATCCTTTCTTTCAGGAATGCTAGTTCTGCAAAGGTTCGCAGGAGAACTTCTGTAGAGTTTGGAAGGTAGAAGACGAGATACTGGCAGAAGTAAAGCTGTGAGGACCGGGCGTGAGTCGTGCTTCGGTAGCTCATATGGTAGAGCACTTGCTCGCGAAAGGCAAAGGTCCCGAGTTCCAGTCTCGGTCGGGCACACAGTTTTAATCTGCCAGGAAGTTTCGAAATTTGACGTATTTCTTTTTGTACTGAACTGGATGACTTCACTCTTTTTCTTGTTGAGAGACAATCTGAAGCCGACCAGTTTTGACATTATGCAACGGCTGTTCAGTGTACTGACGCGAATTTCGTGCTGACTTGCCTGGGCACAATGAACTAGGCTTCATATGGAGAAATTAAGAACTCAGAACTGAAATCTCCCGGTATTACACCAGAGTTAGAAGTGTACGCGCGTGACTTATCATCAAAACCTCGACTCATACATGAACGAAAGTAAAAGGATGCAGCTCACTTCTTGATATTTTTATGACACAACTATCTAGAATGAGATTTTCACTCTCTAGCGGAGTGTGCGCTGTTATGAAACTTCTTGTCCGATTAAAACTGTGTGCCCGACCGAGACTCGAACTCGGGACCTTTGCCTTTCGTGGGAAAGTGCTATACCGTAGAGCACTTGCCCGTGAAAGGCAAAGCTCCCGGCACACAGTTTCAATCTACCATGAAGTTTCACATAACTATCTAGCGATCTGTCTTTCACTTAAGCATTGTTTGCTGGCGTTGGGAATAGTTCTAGATGATTTTCTAGTGATGTTTTTGCTGATTGGTTTACATTATTGCAGAAGTTTTATCTTGGCTGGCTTATACTTACACCACCGGTATAAAATTAGTACACTTTGAAAGACGACGTCGTTTTTGATTCGATGACTGCAAACGCCACCTGGGAAATAGCAGATGTACTGATGATGGTTTCAACGTCGCCCTCCGCCAAGGGATAGCTTATTGGCATAGTTAGCAGACCTGAGTCGAAACAAGGCCCCAGGAGTAGACAACATCCCATTGGAACTACTGACGGCCTTGGGAGAGCCAGTCCTGACGAAACTCTACCGTCTGGTGAGCGAGATGTATGAAACAGGCGAAATACCCTCAGACTTCAAGAAGAATATAATAATTCCAATCCCAAAGAAAGCAGGTGCTGACAGATGTGAAAATTACCGAACAATCAGTTTAATAAGCCACAGCTGCAAAATACTAACACGAATTTTTTACAGACGAATGGAAAAACTAGTAGAAGCCGACCTCGGGGAAGATCAGTTTGGATTCCGTAGAAACACTGGAACACGTGAGGCGATACTGACCTTACGACTTATCTTAGAAGAAAGATTAAGGAAAGGCAAACCTACGTTTCTAGCATTTGTAGACTTAGAGAAAACTTTTGACAATGTTGACTGCAATACTCTCTTTCAAATTCTAAAGGTAGCAGGGGTAAAATGCAGGGAGCGAAAGGCTATTTACAATTTGTACAGAAACCAGATGGCAGTTATAAGAGTCGAGGGACATGAAAGGGAAGCAGTGGTTGGGAAGGGAGTAAGACAGGGTTGTAACCTCTCCCCGATGTTATTCAATCTGTATACTGAGCAAGCAGTAAAGGAAACAAAAGAAACATTCGGAGTAGGTATTAAAATCCATGAAGAAGAAATAAAAACTTTGAGGTTCGCCGATGACATTGTAATTCTGTCAGAGACAGCAAAGGACTTGGAAGAGCAGTTGAACGGAATGAACAGTGTCTGGAAAGGAGTATATAAGATGAACATCAACAAAAGCAAAGCGAGGATAATGGAATGTAGTCGAATTAAGTCGGGTGATTCTGAGGGAATTAGATTAGGAAATGAGACACTTAAAGTAGTAAAGGAGTTTTGCTATTTGGGGAGCAAAATAACAGTCTAAACATTCATGGTGGTTTCTGATTGTACTATATCGTGTCTCCCTACCACTTTCGCGCAACGACGCTCTGAGCGTGTTTTTTTAGGGAATTAACTAGTTTGAACCTGGGACCTGTTGCTGGTAAGGAGACGCCAGACCACACATGACATGTAGAATTCAGAAGAGTTCAGTGAGACTAGCGATGATGTAACCAAATACTAAATGATCTCAGCGTCAGCTCCTCTGCACTCCCTGTAAAAGAATCTTAATACTAACTAAATTTAGTTAGCTGGTAAAATAAAGTTGAAAAAGCTGTTAAATTTACCATTGGAAGTTTCATTCTACTCACAAAACATCGTTTATAAATTGCACTATTAATAAAAGGAAATGTTTTAATACAGGATGGTAAAAACCAACTGCGTTCAACAAAAATGTGAACGAATATTCCCTGAATGGGTTTCCAAGTTCTACAATCGATCGAAGGATGACCTATGCCATATCACATCTATAATCTAGGTTTAAATTAAGTTTCACAAAAGAGAAAACTATCAAAATGGTCTACAGTGACCCTCAACTATCTTTAATAACTTATCTAACTTGTCGTAAATGACAGTGGCTGATGTGGCTTCTCAATAACTATATAAAAGAAAAATCATCGCGTTTCAGATCTTTACTTCAAGTGACAAATGTGAACACCATGAGTTTTAATTAACGATCACCATTAGTATTACGCAAAAAAGGGGTGTAACAGATGAGACTTCTGCAGTTCTGAGTGAAGCTTTATGCACTCAAATATGCGGCATCGCGTGCGTTCATTACCTTGTCGGTGTTTAGGCAGCGTCAGGGCGACAGCGGCCGGTGCAGCA
Source organism: Schistocerca gregaria (assembly GCF_023897955.1). NCBI lineage: Eukaryota > Metazoa > Arthropoda > Insecta > Orthoptera > Acrididae > Schistocerca > Schistocerca gregaria. The sequence continues at coordinate 459,296,321 of NC_064920.1, read as the reverse complement.
GCCATCCAGCTCGCCGTCTCGGAACCAACTCTTTTCTAACTTCTCCTTACTACAATTTACCGAAGTTGGTATAAAAAACTATGTGGCTGTGTTTTAATCTGACCAATCAGGGTCTCAATGTTAACCTTAAGCTCCGCCTACAAAAATTCTGTCTATCCAATGAGAAACGTTATACTTTTCATGGTGGGGCAATGTTTTTAAAGTTTGCAACGTAACAGAGACGCTAAAAAGTCTCACGCTAAAACCTGCAGCTAGTGTGGTCCTTTTAGCGTTATCGTAAGATCTATACTGCTCTTCTGGAGGGCTCTATCTTTTAACATGGGCTGGGGAGTGATCTTAATGTAACAGACACGCGAAAAAGTCTCACGCTAAAACTTGCGGGTGATAGTGGCCCTTTTTGTGTTATCGTAAGATCTATACTGCTTTTCTGGAGGGCTCTAGCTTTTAACATGGGCTGGGGGTGATCCTTGACGTACCTGAGACGCGAAAAAGCCTCACGCTAAAACGTGCGGGTTGTATAGTCGTACAGGTAGGCTCGCGGCGTGGGTGCCCAGCCCCTCCCTTATCTAGCTTAACACGGTTCTGCTCTCGGCTTCTGTCCTCGTTTCTCCCCTCGGAACTGCGTCTGCCTCACGGTGGGAAGGTACGACATGCATTTAGGCATTCTTGTGTTAGTCTGTGGTATTCCATTTGCTCACTCGTTACTCGTATTACTTTGGTTAATTTAATGTCACGATTTATTCGGAGCTATGTGACATACTACTAGATTTGCTTATCGTGTCAGGGTTTTCATGTAAGGTGTTGGATTTGCCTGACACCTTCCAACTGATCATGATCGAAGTAGAGAGGATATAAAATGTAGACTGACAATGGGAAGCAAAGCGTTTCTGAAGAAGAGAAATTTGTTAACATCGAGTATAGATTTAAGTGTCAGGAAGTCATTTCTGAAAGTATTTGTATGGAGTGTAGCGATGTATGGAAGTGAAACATGGACGATAAATAGTTTGGACAAGAAGAGAATAGAAGCTTTCGAAATGTGGTGCTACAGAATAATGCTGAAGATTAGATGGGTAGATCACGTAACTAATGAGGAGGTATTGAATAGGACTGGGGAGAAGAGGAGCTTGTGGCACAACTTGACCTGAAGAAGGGATCGGTTGGTAGAACATGTTCTGAGGCATCAAAAGATCACCAATGTAGCATTGGAGGGCAGTGTGGAGGGTGAAAATCGTAGAGGGATACCAAGAGATGAATACACTAAGCAGATTCAGAAGGATGTAGGTTGCAGTAGGTACTGGGAGATGAAGAAGCTTGCACAGGTTAGAGTAGCATGGAGAGCTGCATCAAACCAGTGTCAGGACTGAAGACCACAACAAAAACAACACCAGAGCGCCATCTTTGTCTACCCCTTAGTAGGCAATCCTCACAGCCAGAGGGCTCAGTGTGGTGTAAACGACTGAAGCGAGAAAGAAACCATGGCTCCGAGACACACCCGTGCTTCCTACAGCCAATTAAGCGAATCTGAAAGGGATCAAATTATGACCTTCCGATTGACGGGATGGTCCTTTCGAAGAATTGCCACATACGTTGGACATGTCGCGGCACTTGTGCAACGATGCTGGTGTTAGTGTTCATGTGCACATTCTAACACTCCTAGACGAGACTTTGCATTTCCGCGCAGCGCAGATCCTAACCAAGATCGTCGTATTGTAAGGGGAGCAGTGGCAGATCGTACAGCTGCCACAGCACGGGTAAGAGGGCTTGTGCGACAAGACGTGTCAGCACGAGATGTTGTGAACCAGTTATTAGCAGTGGGTCTGCGAGCACGCACACCTCTCGCCCGTATTCCACTGGTGCTACAGCATCGACTTGCACGGCTGAAATGCTGCCGTTAGAGGATCACTTGGAATGGTGCACCAACGATGGAAGAATATTCTGCCTGCAGGCAAGTGCCGGTCGTTTGGACGTACGACGTACACCTGCTGAGCCCTGTCTCGTACAGTTTATTTTTCCAAGACACACTGACCTCATCCCAGGCCTTATGATATTGGGGGCGATAAACTACAACTGTCGTTCCCCCTTGATTTTTTTGGAGAGAAGTCTAACCAGCGCTCGGTGCGTGAAGAACATCGTTGGATCCGTTCTTTCACTGTTCTTGCTAAAGGAAGGTGACGTTTTTCTCCAGTACATTAATACTCGCCCACACATTGCCCGTGAAACTCAACGTGTTCTGTAAGACATGCAACATCTTCCCTGGCCAGCATGATCTCTGGACTTGTATCCAGTTGAGCACGTGTGGGTTATGTAGGACTAGAAGTGTCTCGTGCGACTCAACCAACAACTCTTACAGAACTACCTGAACAGGTCGAGCCGGCGTGGTACAAGGTATCCCAGGTCAGTATTCGTCATGTGTACGATGGTCTGGATGAAAAAGTCAGCGCCTGCATTGCCGCCTGTGGAAGCTACACGACGTACTAATATCGGGGTTTCAGCATCGGACGATACTTGGAACCTCGGAACCGCTTGAGATTTTAATGTGTAATGTAATCGTTTCATGTATTCCATATGCACTGTAGCCACAATAAATCTAGAGTGAACTGCAAACCTCTAAAACGGTGTACAATTTTTCTTTGTGGCGGTGTATTTCTAGGGTACATCTAAGAATGTGTCCCGCTTCTCGAACCTGCCGTAGGTCTCAGCTGATAGTATTAATGGGAGCTATATGCGGTAATAACGAAACACTACTGGTTGAAAGTTCCCGACGACGAAACCGTAGCCACTGTTTTTACGCTTATGCTCCTTGTAATTGTTTTACAGCACAGTGCCAAGTTACGGCTGCAGCAACCACAGCCAACGCAGCACTACTAAGACGAAATATTCACATTGTCTTCCGGCCGCTGGTAGCCGAGCGGTTCTAGGCGCTTCAGTCTGGAACCGCGCGACTGCTACGGTTGCAGGTTCGAATCCTGCCTCGGACATGGATGTGTGTGATGTCCTGAGGTTAGTTAGGTTTAAGTAGGTCTAAGTTCTAGGGGACTGATGACCTGAGATGTTAAGTCCCATAGTGCTCAGAGCCATTTGAGCCATTCACATTGTCTGTTTTCCTATTAAGACATGTTCCGAGGTTATTGTTATTGTTAGAACTCATCTGCAAACTCTGCAACAACATGTTAACTTCTTACGTATGTAGGACTTAGTGTCAAAGAAGGCATCTACTCAGGGAATTCAGCACAGATATAGATACTAGCTATCTGTAGCTGAACAAAAAAAAAAAAACAAAAAAAAAAAAAAAACTCCATCTCTCTCCACTGCAAGCGCTTTTACCCCACAAATGTGCTAAGTCGACTGTTATCTCTGGGACAGTGGTAATATCAAAAAGCGTTTCTTTGGTTTTCCCTAGAACTTAAGATTTTTCTTTTCTGTGTTGCAGTCATACAGTAACGCTTCTGGAAACAGTGACAGTTTTTGCTTAACTTCCAGTTCCCATTAGAAACAGATTTTTCACCTCACTAATATCGTAAGTAAACTATAAATTAATTAATTTAATCTTAGAAGCTTTTGAAAAATTTAGATAATTACATGGATATTAACAAGTATTTATTGAAGCAATGAAAACTTCCCAATGCAGTAACATCATGTTTTTGTAAGACAGCAACAATGATTAATCGTGAGCTCTGACGGTCGCTTGTTTCGGAATGGAAGCAAAGTAGTACACGTACAAAGTAGTTGTCTGTCGCATTTCATCAGTACGACTGGACTGACATTGTTAAGACAAAAAGAGAGCAATCGATATTAAAAGCAGAGTTGCGTTTGGAAGGTTGCAAATGAAACAGTAGCGTCGAAGACAGTCTGTTATACTGGGTGTATCTCCCCTGATATTATCCAATGGGACTGTCAAACTTCTAGAGTAATGTACTTTTGAGACTTTTGTTGGAGCACGCGGCAGTTTTACACCAGTCTGCATCCTCAGGGATCATCTAAAGTTATATAACCCTAATTATCTCTTTATTTAAATGTACCAGCCATTTGGTGCTGGAATTTTCACAAAACGTAGTGTTAATTGTCTGTTTCTGCAGAATTTCCTTGGTCTTTCCATGTCTTACCTAATAGTATGCCGATATTTCTCACATTTCATAGCGGACTTTCAACGACATATGTGCCGCATGATCGTTACAACAATACGTCTGAGTTGATTGTCCTGTGTATATTTATTTATCTCAGTTTGTCTTCGTTTTTTCCCCTGAAGTTAATCGTTAAACAACTAAAACATACCCCATTTTAGTGGACACCTGTCTCGAAGCCTTCCTCTTCGTACTCATGACAGTTTTGTTTTTTCTTAGCAAAACCGAAACGGCAGATTTTTAAGCTTTGTAAACTTGTTGCGCTTTTCGGTATTATACGTGGTATTCATACAGCCCCTGGACGCTCAATCTGACAGATTAATAATGTGAACTAAGAGAAGCTACTTCGGATATGGCAAAACTAATGCAAAGCGCCACTAAAGGATGGATTTCCTAGAAGTAACAAATTTGAGAAATGGACTGTCAATAACAGAAAACCTCACTCGATACTGCCACAAAGTGTAGACATAGTATCTTACAGGCACCAAAAAGAATATTTTGTCTTCTGTTGCGTACACTACGGAACAACCTGGAAATAATGAGCTGGTGTGATGAAAGCTATAATCTACAATGACGCCGTCTTGGTCGCAGTATAATTCCTAGAACTGCATCACCGTCGTCTTACCTGGATTTCCGAAATTTGTTACGAAACGTAAAATATAAACGCAACGTACCCCTTATCAAAAGGCAATATAAGTGAATATAGTGCGTGTTGCATGGGAAAACGAGTGAATATAGTGCGTGTTGCATGAGAAAACGATTATGCATTCATACACGGAGGCAAGGAACACGTGGTAGAATCTGTAAACAAAGGAAAGAGGTAAGATAATGGATTCGCCAAATGTGTGAAAATGCCGAAGTAACACAGGAACAGATTTGACACACACGTTTGTATTTATGGCTGCGAGCACACGTATTAAACACATCCTTCGAACATCACTCCACAAAATTATGTACAAATAACTTTACGTAGTGTTCAGCAACATACCAGCAAGTGAAAGAAGTTGTTTGTAAATACTTGAATTTACAGATGATTATTTGCGAGACGGATATCGATCACAACGTGTTGTGAAGCAATTGTAAACGAGAACAAAGGCCCAGTATTAAGCAGAGCAAGCCTGGATGCAAATAAGCATCGCGAAAAGGATGTGAATTACCTAACTACAACGCTATCGCAGTCTCGAGGGACGAGACGAGGAGAGCCTTTGTGTTTCAGACTAAATGAGGGAACCTACCTAACTATGCCCGCATAGTGCTGTTGATGGGCCGATAGAGATTCCTCAAGTTTCCTGCCTGTCAAAGACGTTCCCTCTTGCGTACTTGGACGGCTGGTGAACGATCGTCTGTGAGTCGACAAGTGACTTCCCCATTACGCGGGTGCAAGATATGTCCCTCTTAGATTACTTCCCTCCGTTCCTCATACGTCATTTTCATAATGTATCGCGATTCTGACTGATGCCAGGCATGTTTTAATTGGGGTCACAATCACATCAAAATATTTGATATTTTAAATGTTAACACTGGTTTTAGCCTATGGCACCTGAATTCCGTTTTGGAACGTATTTGACCCTGGCAATTTTGGACGATTCGGAACAATCCATTAAATTCTTATTTAACATTCCTTCAAATCTTACTATAATGCTCTTGGCACTGAGTAAAAAAGCAATCTAGGACTGTATCAGAAAAATGCTCGTTTCCTTTTCCTCCAGTGGTTGTTGTTGCAGATATTAAAAAAATTTGGGCCTGCAACCTTATATTATTTGAAACTTTCTAGCACATTAGAACTGTGTGCCCAACAGAGATTCGAACTCGGACCTTTTGCCTCTCGCGGGCAAGTACTCTACCGACTGAGCTACCCAAGCTCAATTCACGCCCTCTCCTCACAGCTTCAGTTCTGGCAGTACTTCGTCTCCTACTTATATTAGTTACTTGTCAATTGAAGCTTCCTTCAGTAGCTGACAGCCCAGAATTTTTTTTAATTTTTAAAATAAGGACTATACAACAGATGGGCTATGGTCCAACAGATGATGAAGATCCAGTGTCTCACTGCATGAAAAGTGTAAGAAAATTCTGCCGGTTGCATTTAATTTACAGCTGCTCAGCTCGCTAAATGGGACCCATTTATTACTAAGTAAGTGGAGTTTTTCTTTCAGTAAGAGCTAACGCAGTGTGTGCTGCTTGTTATGGCAGTTCTAGGTAATTATACCGTAATTATTTCACCTTTTTACCCATTTCTGAATTAAGAGCTGGAGAGCCTAATAATATACACAGGTTTCATATTGTATCACAATAAAAGAGTTGACTTCTGCATTTGCAACGATTTGTTGACACGACATGTTGCAAAGACATGTCTTTCACCTTCATATGCCCATATCTTGAAAGTTTTTATGGGTTTCAACTAGATGATAGTTACGTTTCTGGTGGGTACTCTTCTAATGATATGATAAACACTTGAAAGCCGGCCGCGGTGGTCTCGCGGTTCTAGGCGCACAGTCCGGAACCGTGCGACTGCTACGGTCGCAGGTTCGAATCCTGCCTCGGGCATGGATGTGTGTGATGTCCTTAGGTTAGTTAGGTTTAAGTAGTTCTAAGTTCTAGGGGACCGATGACCACAGCAGTTGAGTCCAATAGTGCTCAGAGCCATTTGAACCACAAACACTTGGAAGCTTTTAAAACTAATTGTCTTTACCTATTAGAAATTATACCTAGAAAGAGATTATAAATTCGCTCTAAAAATTTGGATAGAAGCTTGAGTCAAGGAATGTATTTTGTCTCTCCGAAACAATTTGAAGTAAATACAGAAAATTCAGTGACTAATAGTATCAGTATGCGACCGACTTGAATGAACAATGAGTACGAGGTGTATCATGAACGGTGTCTACAACTTCGAGATTACATTAATGTAAAACGTAAATCAATCAGCTAACTTTCGTAGCGATTCTAGTCTCTGTCCTTACCATAGGTGTCACAATCTCTGAACAAAAGAGAAAAACCAGGTAATATGTAAGGTTTCAAAATACTCAACTGCTCTCATAAAACTGTTATATATTTTCATACTTACTGTCATTGTTATGAGAGGAGTAGTCGCCATTACCAGCTCCTTCCCTACAATAAATCTTCACAAACAATGTACTTTCCAAACCGTAAATAGACTCATGCTTTTAATTAAATAAACTTCATAAATAATCAAAGAATAAAATTAGTAGCTTATAACAGAAGGAAATTACATATTTTTTCTAGGCAACATACATGAACTCAGACAATTATTCTTTGTTCATGCACCATTGTTTAGTTATAATTTACCGAAGAAAGTAGAGCAGCCGTAAAGCAGTGGACAAGCATTCTGGATAACGGGGTTCAAATTCACGTCAGACCAGCCAGGGCGAATGATTCATTCATTTCTCTGCAACGTCTAAGCCGAATGCTTCCGTGGTTTCTTTGAAAAGGAGGCCGCTCGTTTCCTTCCTCGTCTTTGTCCATACCGAGATTGTGCTGCGTCTCTATTGAGCTAATTATCAATGGAACGCTTAACCATACTCTTCATTCATTCCTTTTCCTTACAATAATTGAAAACACAATATATTGTAATTTACAGTGAATATGTGGTTTGTTTGAAATTACGGTGTAAGCAAATGTGACATTTTGCTTAGTTTAACGCAACATTTCTACACAGGATCTTTCAGGAGGAACAGAAATTTTTTTTGGAAATCTTATTTCAGATAAACTCAAATAAATAGTGTCCAGTGTTTATTCGTTACAGGAGGTTTCCCAGACTATGTTCGGCAGAACACTGGTGTTCCACAGGAAGTGAATAAATGTTCAGTTACAAATAGCTGGGAGCCTTTTTCGGCGTTTTTTCTTGATTTTAAGAAAAATTATAAAGATTTCTGTACGAACATTTTAGGTCAGCTTTACTATGACTGTTACTGATATCGAGTGAAACAACAAGTTTACTGTAAATATTCGGTTTATCCATACCCACAATGCGTTTCAGAGGTTTAAGCCTCCAATATCAAGTGGATTTATATGTGTTAATACGAAGTATGAGTGTTGTGTTATGTCTTTGTAATAACGTGTGGCACTGTCTAGTGGAGAAACAAAACACTATTTCAGAACATGATTTTGGGGAGCTTTTTTAATTAAAAATTAAATTTGAACGTAAATAAGAAAAAAGCATCTGAAATAGACTACCTCTAGAGGTCACAGCCTGGTTTCTCTGTCGTAATATGATACGTATAAACTGTTACATTTTTTGAACAAAGACGGCGTATGGAAATTACTAGGTGCAGGGAATATATTACAAAAACAAAAACATTATTGAAATTATATGCATTTTTATTGGCTGAGAAGCAGCAACCGTACGTTATTTAATTACAGGATATTCAGGGTGGTCCATTGAATGTGACCGTGCCAAATATCTCACGAAATAAGCCTCAAACGAAAAAACTGCAAAGAACGAAACTTGCCTAGCTTGAAGGGGGAAACCAGATGGCGCTATGGTTGGCCCGCTACATGGCGCTGCCATAGGTCAAGCGGATATCAACTGCGTTTTTTGAAATAGGATCCCCCATTTTTTATTACATATTCGTGTAGTCCGTAAAGAAATATGAATGTTTTAGTTGGACAACTTTTATCGCTTTGTCATAGATGGCGCTGTAATAGTCACAAACATATGGCTCACAATTTTAGACGAACAGTTGGTAACAGGTAGGTTTTTTAAATTAAAATACAGAACGTATTTCAGTTGTTTCAAAGAGATACATGAACCTTTGTGATCTTATAATTTCTGAGAACGCATGCTGTTACATCGTGATTATCTGTAAATACCACAGAAATGCAATAAATGCTCAAAATGATGTCCGTCAACCTCAATGGATTTGGCAATACGTGTAACGACATTCCTCTCAACAGCGAGAAGTTCGCCTTCCGTAATGTTCGCACGTGCATTCACAATACGCTGACGCATTTTGTCAGGAGTTGTCGATGGATCACGAGAGCAAATATCCTTCAAACTTCCCCACAGAAGGAAATCCGGGGACGTCAGATCCGGTGAACGTGCAGGCCATGGTATGGTACTTCGACGACCAATCCACCTGTCATGAAATATGCTATGCAATACCGCTTCAACCGCACGTGAGCTATGTGCCGGACATGCATCTTGTTGGAAGTACATCGCCATTCTGTCATGCAGTGAAAGTCTTCGCCATGCAATTCCTGGAGCATAGAAATATGATACGGGTGCAATCGATGTTGTTGCAGCATTTTCAACACCGACGTATTTGAGATTCCCGATTGTCGCGCTATTTGTCTGCTACTGATGTGCGGATTAGCCGCGACAGCAGCTAAAACACTTGGGCATCCTCATTTGTTGCAGGTTGTGGTTCACGTTTCACATGTGGGTGAACACTTCCTGTTTCCTTAAATAACGTAACTATACTGCGAACGGTCCCGACACTTGGATGATGTCGTCCAGGATACCGAGTTGCATACATAGCACACGCCCGTTGGGCATTTTGATCACAATAGCCATACATCAACACGATATCGGCCTTTCCCGCACTTGGTAAACGGGTCATTTTAACACGGGTAGTGTATCACGAAGCAAATACCGTTCGCAGTGACGGATTGTTACATGATACCACGTATTTATACGTTTGTAACTATTACAGCGTCATCTATCACAAAGCGAAAAAAGTGGTCCAACTAAAACATTGATATTTCTTCACGTACTACACGAATATGTAACAAAAAATAGGGGTTCCTATTTTAAAAAACGCAATTGATATCCGTTTGACCTATGGCAGCGCCATCTAACGGCCCAATCCTAGCGCCATCTTTTTCCCCCTCACGCTAAACGAGTTTCGTTGTTTGTAGTTTTTTCGTTTGATGCTTATTTCGTGAGATATTTGGCCCGGTCACTATCAATGGACTACCCTGTATGTATAGCCACATCGATTGCATGAAATTTGTCTACCGATGTGGCTGTGTATATATTCTGCAATTAAAAACATTACTTCGAAGTAATGAGAACATATAGCAAAACAAAGCTAATATTTCAGAGTAAATTTTTAAGCACTGTAGTTGAATTGATGAACACATGAACAGAGCCAAGTTTAGGAAATGCTAGAGCTGCTGTATTGTTAAACTTTCATTTGTTATAAGTCGTAACTACGTAAATGATGAAGTGGTACATTAATAACGAGTTAAAGATACGCTGACAGACGTATTTTTCAAAACACAAACAGATATCCTGTATGTAATATCAACGCATTGGGTACAAATGCGTGACGGGGGTTTACACATTTGAAACTCCTTGTGGATATAAATAAACTAAGTCTGGTAACAGTAACTTGTTGTTTCATCCAATACGATTTCTGTGATTTAAAACTGAAGTAACATTTAATAAAGGACGTGTTCAAATTGATAATTGTTTTTTAAATTTTGTTAACCTTCAAAGAAAACATTATATTCCAGCGAGGAACCAGGATTGTCAGAGTGTTCCAACACAGGAAAAGTGTGGGAACTCCTGCATTGCAACAATACAGCTGTTTAGGGGGATAAATTGTTCACATGTTCGTACTCCAGTTGCTATGGGTTGGTTATCGATTGTCAGTTTTGTTTCATGGTCAAGTTGGGAAGCTGTACTTGAGTTTACATCACTGAGTTTTTCAACTGTGGTTATAATTGTGGTTTATTGGCAATTTCTACTGGATTGTGTAGCTTATGCATGCCGTATGAATTTACAATTGCATTGTATGCCTCTACGGTATTTATGTACGAATTTTGTAATGGAGAGGTTGCGACTATTTGTAGAGAATGCGGTAGAGAGTCTCTAATCGTAGAGTACTCGACTCAATAGTGTTTACTTGTGGTTTCATTGAAGTGTATGAGGCTGGCGCAATGCGCATTAGTCGTATTTCATCTGAATGTGCAGATCAACAATGTATGAATACAGTGGAAGAAGTCATTATGAAGTTGGTAGAACGTAGTCCTTTACAAGCACCCACAGAATTTCTACACGTCTCGATGTTCCACATACTGGAATATGGCGAACATTTCATATGCACCGCCTCTATCCTTATAAATGAAAGCTGATTCGACACCATCGAGAAATATGAAGGTAGCCGACTGGAATTTGAGCGTTGGCTAAATACAAATTGCAGAGTAATCCCATTTACACTATTCACTGACGAAGACGTTTTTACACGTGACGGTCTGAGTAACACTTGTAACTCAAACCGAATATCCATATGCCTTTGTGGAGATACATTTTCAAGAACGCTTATCTGTAAATGTGCGGTCTGATGTGATAGACCACCAGTTGACTGGGCCTGTTGTGCTACAAAACATCTTACAGGACCCTCTTGTGAGAACTATCAAGCATCTCTAGTTCTATCTTGGTAATGTGAGCGATATAGCTCGGAATCACATCGTACCCTAAGGAGCCAGTGCTGACTGAGTTGCTCAACGGAATTTAAAGAACTCGACAAGGTCTGGGGCCCTGAGTACTGTTCTAAACATTCATGGTGGTGTCTGTTTGTACTATATCGTGTCTCCCTACCAGTTTCGCGCAACGACGCTCTGAGCGTGTTTTTTAGGGAATTAACTAGTTTGAACCTGGGACCTGTTGCTGGTAAGGAGACGCCAGACCACACATGACATGTAGAATTCAGAAGAGTTCAGTGAGACTAGCGATAATATAACCAAATACTAAATGATCTCAGCGTCAGCTCCACTGCACTCCCTGTAAAAGAATCTTAATTCTAACTAAATATAGTGGAAAGGGTTCAAGGCTTTCCTATTTTTAGTTAGCTGGTAAAATAACGTCGAAAAAGCAGTTCAGTTTACCATTGGAAATCTATTCTAATCACAAAACATCGTTTATAAATTGCACTATTGATAAAAGGAAATGTTTTAATACAGGATGGTAAAAACCAACTGCGTTCAACAAAAATGTGAACGAATATTCCCTAAATGGGTTTCCAAGTTATACAATCGATCGAAGGATGACCTATGCCATATCACATCTACACTCCTGGAAATGGAAAACAGAACACATTGACACCGGTGTGTCAGACCCACCATACTTGCTCCGGATACTGCGAGAGGGCCGTACAAGCAATGATCACACGCACGGCACAGCGGACACACCAGGAACCGCGGTGTTGGCCGTCGAATGGCGCTAGCTGCGCAGCATTTGTGCACCGCCGCCGTCAGTGTCAGCCAGTTTGCCGTGGCATAGGGAGCTCCATCGCAGTATTTAACACTGGTAGCATGCCGCGACAGCGTGGACGTGAACCGTATGTGCAGTTGACGGACTTTGAGCGAGGGCGTATAGTGGGCATGCGAGAGGCCGGGTGGACGTACCGACGAATTGCTCAACACGTGGGGCGTGAGGTCTCCACAGTACATCGATGTTGTCGCCAGTGGTCGGCGGAAGGTGCACGTGCCCGTCGACCTGGGACCGGACCGCAACGACGCACGGATGCACGCCAAGACCGTAGGATCCTACGCAGTGCCGTAGGGGACCGCACCGCCACTTACCAGCAAATTAGGGACACTGTTGCTCCTGGGGTATCGGCGAGGACCATTCGCAACCGTCTCCATGAAGCTGGGCTACGGTCCCGCACACCGTTAGGCCGTCTTCCGCTCACGCTCCAACATCGTGCAGCCCGCCTCCAGTGGTGTCGCGACAGGCGTGAATGGAGGGACGAATGGAGACGTGTCGTCTTCAGCGATGAGAGTCGCTCCTGCCTTGGTGCCAATGATGGTCGTATGCGTGTTTGGCGCCGTGCAGGTGAGCGCCACAATCAGGACTGCATACGACCGAGGCACACAGGGCCAACACCCGACATCATGGTGTGGGGAGCGATCTCCTACACTGGCCGTACACCTCTGGTGATCGTCGAGGGACACTGAATAGTGCACGGTACATGCAAACCGTCATCGAACCCATCGTTCTACCATTCCTAGACCGGCAAGGGAACTTGCTGTTCCAACAGGACAATGCACGTCCGCATGTATCCCGTGCCACCCAACGTGCTCTAGAAGGTGTAAGTCAACTACCCTGGCCAGCAAGATATCCGGATCTGTCCCCATTGAGCATGTTTGGGACTGGATGAAGCGTCGTCTCACGCGGTCTGTACGTCCAGCACGAACGCTGGTCCAACTGAGGCGCCAGGTGGAAAAGGTATCGCAAGCCGTTCCACAGGACTACTTCCAGCATCTCTACGATCGTCTCCATGGGAGAATAGCAGCCTGCATTGCTGCGAAAGGTGGATATACACTGTACTAGTGCCGACATAGTGCATGCTCTGATGCCTGTGTCTATGTGCCTGTGGTTCTGTCAGTGTGATCATGTGATGTACCTGACCCCAGGAATGTGTCAATAAAGTTTCCCCTTCCTGGGACACTGAATTCACGGTTTTCTTATTTCAATTTCCAGGAGTGTATAATCTAGGTTTAATTTAAGTTTCACAAAAGAGAAAACTATCAAAATGGTCTACAGTGACCCTCAATTATCTTTAATAACTCATCTAACTTGTCGTAAATTACAGTGGCTGACGTGGCTTCTCAATAACTATATAAAAGAAAAATCATCGCGTTTCAGATCTGTTCTTCAAGTGGCATATGTGAACACCATGAGTTTTAATTAACGATCACCATTAGTATTACGGAAAAAAGGGGTGTAACAGATTAGACTTCTGCAGTTCTGAGTGAAGCCTTATGCGCTCAAAAATACGGCATCGCGTGCGTTCATTACCTTGTCGGTGTCTAAGCAGCGGCAGGGCGGCAGCGGCCGGCGCAGCAGCCATCCATCCGTCTCGGAACTAACTCTCAACTTCTCCTTACTACAATTTACCGAAGTTAGTTTAAAAAAGCTATCTGGCTGTGTTTTCATCTGACCAATCAGGGTCTCAATGTTAACCTTACGCCCCGCCTACAAAAATTCTGTCTATCCAATGGGAAACGTTATACTTTTCGTGGTGGGGCAATGTTTTTAAAGTTTGCAACGTAACAGAGACGCTAAAAAGTCTCACGCTAAAACCTGCAGCTAGTGTGGTCCTTTTAGCGTTATCGTGAGATCTATACTGCTCTTCTGGAGGGCTCTATCTTTTAACATGGGCTGGGGAGTGATCCTAATGTAACAGACACGCGAAAAAGTCTCACGCTAAAACTTGCGGGTGGTAGTGGCCCTTTTTGTGTTATCGTAAGATCTATACTGCTTTTCTGGAGGGCTCTAGCTTTTAACATGGGCTGGGGGTTGTCCTTGACATACCTGAGACGCGAAAAAGCCTGACGCTAAAACGTGCGGGTTGTATAGTTGTACAGGTAGGCTCGCAGCGTGGGTGCCCAGCCCCTCTCTTTCCTAGCTTAACACGGTTCTGCTCTCGGCTTCTGTCCTCGTTTCTCGCCTCGGAACTGCGTCTGCCTCACGGTGGGGAGGTACGACATGCATTTAGGCATTCTTGTGTTAGTCTGTGGTATTCCATTTGCTCACTCGTTACTCGTATTACTTTGGTTAATTTAATGTCACAATTTATTCGGAGCTATGTGACATACTACTGGATTTGCTTATCATGTCAGGGTTTTCATGTAAGGTGTTGGATTTGCCTGACACCTTACACTGTATCCTATGTGGGTTTTAATTAACTTCCTATTGATTCTGCCAATAGGTAATGGATTCATTGACTATGAGAGCGAAATTAGGGAGTGAAACATATTCATGATTTATTTCATCAATGGCTTGTTAAATACTGAAGGAATTATACAGTGACTGTAAAGAGTTCTCAGTAAGGTAGCACGTAGGCATCAAATCTATGACTATAAGTAACTCTTGGCTATGTTATGAATCGAATGTGAGTAGTAATTTCTTTACGTCGATTCCCTCTCATCGTTATGCTGCTGCAAAGTTAAACAACTAGTGTGCAGTGACGGCAAGGCAAGAAGATCATAGCAAGATTAGGCAAGAGTGTTATTGGCGTAGAGCGACCGCTGGAGGATTCGCTATCAACGAGTTAACACGCCCACTATTCCCTACCATGCGGAGTCTGACGTGACCGAACTGAATAACGTCAATCGAGGGAGTTCTCCGTCTACCCTCAGAGTCTGTATCTCAAATCTCCTCCCTCCCCGTCATGGAGCTGACGTCTCCTCTATCAAATCCCCGGGTTGGATCCATTTTTTGGTTCCCAGCCTCTGTCCAGTAGCTCCATAATACACTACTGGCCATTAAAATTGCTACACCAAGACGAAATGCAGATGAGAAACGGGTATTCATTGGACAAATATATTATACTAGAACTGACATGTGATTACATTTTCACACAGTTTGGGAGCATGGATCATGAGAAATCAGTACACAGATCAACCACCTCTGGTCGTAATAACTGCCTTGATATGCCTGAGCATTGAGTCAAACATAGCTTGGATGGCGTGTACAGGTACAGCTGTCCGCGCAGCTTCAACACGATACCACAGTTCATCAAGAGTAGTAACTGGCGTATTGTGACGAGCCAGTTGCTTGGCCACCATTGACCAGATGTTTTCAATTGGTGAGAGATCTGGAGAATGTGCTGGCCAGGGCAGCTGTCGAACTTTTTCTGTATCCAGAAAGGCCCGTACAGGACCTGCAACATTCGGTCGTGCATTATTCTGCTGAAATGTAGGGTTTCGTAGGGATCAAATGAAGGGTAGAGCCACGAGTCGTAACACAACTGAAATGTAACGTCCACTGTTCAATGTGCCGTCAATGTGAACAAGAGGTGACCTAGACGTGTAACCAAGGGCACCCCATACCGTCACGCCGGGTGATACGGCAGTATGGCGATGACAAATACACGCTTCCAATGTGCGTTCACCGCGATGTCGCCAAACACGGATGCGACCACCATGATGCTGGAAACAGAACCTGGATTCATCCGAAAAATAACGTTTTGCCAGGCTCGTGGTAGAGAACACCATCGCAAGTGCTCCTGTCTGTGATGCACCGTCAAGGGTAACCGCAGCCATGGTCTCCGAGCTGATAGTCCATGCTGCTGCAAACGTCGTCGAACTGTTCGTGCAGATGGTTGTTGTCTTGCAAACGCCCCATCTGTTAACTCAGGGATCGAGACGTGGCTGCACGATCCGTTACAGCCATGCGGATAAGATGCCTGTCATCTCGACTGCTAGTGATACGAGGCCGTTGGGATCCAGCACGGCGTTCCGTATTACCCTCTTGAACCCACCGATTCCATATTCTGGTAACAGTCATTCGATCTCGACCAACGAGAGCAGCAGTGTCGCGATTCCATAAACCACAATCACGATAGGCTGCAATCCGACCTTTATCAAAGTCTGAAACGTGATGGTACGCATTTCTCCTCCTTACACGAGGCATCACAACAACTTTTCACCAAGCAACGCCGGTCAACAGCTGTTTGTGTATGAGAAATCGGTTGGAAACTTTCCTCATGTCAGAAAGTTGTGGGTGTCGCCACCGACGCCAATCTTGTGTGAATGCTGTGAAAAGCTAATCATTTGCATATCACAGCATCTTCTTCCTGTCGCTTAAATTTCGCGTCTGTAGCACATGATCTTCATGGTGTAGCAATTTTAGTGGCCAGTAGTGTACTATTCCTTAAATGAACTGTGTTACTATTCCTCTCAATACACAATGTGGGAGTAATGAGCTACATCACAGGTTGTTTACCAATGGAGGATTGCCCTGTTCCTTCTGGCGCGTTGTCGCCACCGTTGGGAAACTAAACAGAAGATTAGGTCCTGCTCTCTTGGCTTGCACTTGATACACCACCAGGCACGTGATAATAAGTCAAACTTTGTAGTGTTTTCGGTAGGGCTTGTAAAGATGTTATCTACGGGCAGAGCATAAGTTTTACGAACTCTGAATTCTTACAGTACTTCTCTAAAATCCGTCATACCACCAAACAAGTTTTTTATGATTAACCTGTGGATGCTTGATATGGCCCACAAGTTAGACCGGGGTAATGTGGTGTGGAGTGGCGCTTTAACATTGCGGTGGCTCCTCTGTGAACTGTCCCTTGACGCTCGTCGTTCGTGGCCCGGCACATGCATGGCGGCTGCAGAACTGTCTGCGACTGAGGGACACAAAGCATCTTTCTTCCAATCTCGCATGACTATGAGTTCACTGTTTGACTTGCAAGGACACTGATACTTGGGTCACAAGGAACAACACCCGATCTGGCCCATGGTCTCCTTCCAGTGTCCATACTAAGAAATAGGTTTCACAAAACAGTGCACTCTCTTTCGATTGTGGCCTGAGGTACTAAACGACGCTATCCTCTGGTATCTTACCATTCGGATAGGCCAGGAGAATATTCTTAATTATTTAAAGTGAAATTATCATATCCGTAGGTTGCTTGAGTATCAAACCCTAGACCGAGTTTCCATCAAAACACAGAACAGAGAGCATGCTTAAATCAGAGCAGAATACCTCCTTAGACTTCGTGAAGTGCTAGGCCAAACGTAAACGTCCAAAGCCTACAAACATTTAATAATATTATCATATATGTGACTGTGAATTGCATTAATGAAGACGTAGATCTTCAACTTCACATTATAGCAACGAGTTACTACATATGCGGAGACAATCAGTAATGGACATATTTCCTTGATGTACTAGGCTCTGATTTCATTTATTTCGGAGGTACTGTGGAAGACAGACAAATAACAGTAGTACGAAGAGATTTAAAATTAATTTCTCAGTGGAGGATCGATCAATCTACACAGATGTTATTCTTTTTGAAAATATAAGTACAGTAACTATAAATAGGATAACATCACAATCTCTACTAAATCGCCAGAGGTGGTAGACATTTCTAGCTCAGGTCATGACTCTGTCCATAGACCTTGTGGAATGCCATAAGAGGTAGTTCTCAGAGCCATAGTTTATTGTCATAACTAGATAAATATTAACATTAAAGTGGCTCGTTGCTTTCTGTCTCTACTAGCTACTCGCTACGTACATACATTTCAGTTATACGTTGTAAGAATACAGCCTGAGTTGTGCCCAGTATTCAGTCCAGCTGATGAGCACGAATATTGTGGCAAGGACGGATTAATCTGTGAGCAAATTATGAGAGTCATAAACATTAAGCAGGTGTTAAAATACAAATAACTCTGCTGACATAGACTCCTCGTAGTCCATGTGGATTCGATGTGTCAATATGGTCCTAAGATTTTCTACTAGTACCACCATGTAAGCTAATTGTTAGTATACAGCCAGTTACTCATGTCTTTCCAGAAATCAGTAAAAGATAAACGAGATTAATCATTAGCGTCTATATTTCCTAAGATGATGATGGGAATATGACTTGATTATTTGCGTGTGTATCTAGTACAAAGCAGACAGTATCACTGTGCTTGGTTACCGATAATGAAGGACTTTAATAATGTTACAGGCATGGTTCTATAATTTCCCATTCCAAAATCTGTAGAATTTCTTTGGTAACCAGTTTTCGTTTTGTCCATGACATGGAGTAAGAATTTTTGCAGTAAGTTTGTGGTGGAAGTATTATCACACGATTTTGAAGTAAGTATGATAACTGTCTTACTACTGAAAATGGGCTTAAGCTTCAGTAACAGTTCTTTTAGTTTAGTCTGCTGTTTGGTGTTAATAGCTGAAGATTCCGTCACTTTGTCTTTTATGTCATCTTCATCTTTCTCTAAAATGCTATAGCGAGGAGGTTAGCTATTAAATTGGGCAGCTTTTCGTTTAATAAATGTAACTCTTCTGCCTTGACACTACGTACGACTTCTGGAGTTCAGTTTTTTTCATATCCACAACAATATGTTCACCTTCAGTTGTGTTGGGTAGTTTGGGGAAGACCAGACATCGAGGTCATCGGTCTCATCAGATTAGGGAAGGACGGGGAAGTAAGTCGGCCGTGCCCTTTCAAAGGAACCATCCCGGCATTTGCCTGGAGCGATTTAGGGAAATCACGGAAAACCTAAATCAGCATGGTCGGACGCGGGATTGAGCCGTCTTCCTCCCGAATGCGAGTCGAGTGTGCTAGTCACTGCGTCACCTCGCTCGGTTTCACCTTCAGTACTCAGAATATACTTGCATTGGGAGATCGGGCACACCATAGATCCGTTTCCGACAACTACGTCAACCTGAATTTGGACTTTGACGTGTCGTGATCTGACACCGACTGCTCCAGTAATTTGCACTAAGTTCAATAATCTTATTAAATATTTCCACTGAGATCACATTCACAGAAGCACCTGTGGCAGTAACCACTCTAGTAATGACTTCACCTACAGTGGTGTTAACAGTGACCTAAATTATATCTTTATATTGATCATGGCATTTGTAGTGGTCAGTATGTAACTCACTTCCAAAGTCCTTGTCGTCACTGTACCTCAACATGTACACCGAATTGTTTTCTCTGTCTCTGCTCCTTCCCACGACTGTAAGTTGAAAACATAATGCAGCTGGTTTTATTTCATTGAATTGGCCACAGCTGGACCAGATACTTCTGGCACTTCAATAACACACACTGTTCAATTTTGCATTCATTTCCTCACATCAATAGCACAGTTTTATATTGGACCATTTTTTTCCTCTGTGCTGTTTATATTTTATTCACTGCAGTTTATTGGAATGACACTGAGCATTATTGTTTTGATTCCATTAACCCACTAAGTTACTATGGAATCCAGGGTGGGTATCTATGACCTGATCTTTTTCTTTTGTTACATTCTGGCAGAACTCAGTCAGCATGCTCAGCGTTGTGCAGAGGAGGTGCTGTCATCTGTGTCACAAAGTTAACATGGTAGTCATTTGATCTTCGAGGCTGTACAACTGTGTTTGTGGTTGACTGAACTGAGCTATGTCCCCATTGTTATTACCTTAGAATCTTTATGTATTAAATCAATAGAACCCGGTATGGACATGAAGAATTCTACGTATGTCTCTAGAACATTGACGCCCATTTCTCTTACATCCAGAACCAACTTCGGTTATAGTAGTTGTAACGTGTCTCTGTGCACAATAGGTTCTTCCAAATATTTAGTTTCATTTAAATATATTTCGAACCTTTTTGATGACTCCTTGCTTACTGTGGAACAACTCTGGGTCGAACACTTCTCTGTGGAGTCTTTCCTGTATGCAGTATGATTAATATTTTGACAAGAACGGTTTCCCAAATTCTTCTTATATTTGACAGTTTTTAGACATTTCAGTTCCCCTCGATTGAAAGTTGTAATGAAATATATTTTTTGTTGATATGATTAGTTGGTGATATAATTTCTTTGCTTTCAGCCTGAAACTCCACATCGCATGCGGAAGCATCAATTTTTCTATAGCCATACCGGCGAAGTCACTTGTTTCAGCATATGATTCTTCATTATCACGTGCTTCAGACTTCATCCTACAGACGTTTGTGTCAAGGTGACTGAAATTATATCAGTAAAATTATGTACTTTAGTCTAATAGCAGAACACATAATAATAAGGCTGAACACCAACTTCTCAGAAAAAAGGGTGCCAATCTGTTGAAACAGTGTAACAGCGCTGCGTTACGCTGAGCTCACGCAACATGAATCAGCCATCTTGTGGTACTAACCGTTTAATTATTACAGACAGTTACAAAAATCTTAACAACCAAATTTTGAATAAAACTGAGACTTGAACACATAATTTGACTGGCAACAATAGTGACATACTCGGCAAGGAGAGTAAATAATGTTGTCCTTACCTTATAAGTTATTTCATAAAGGAGATCAATAACATGTAATTTGGAAAAAAACTGTGTTATGTATTTGTTTGATTAGTTGCTCTTAACTATTTTTGTCTATATTATTTCCTTCAATATCACTCATTCTCCTTAAGCTTGAAATAGGTTTTGTCAGCACATTAGCGACTCTCATTCACTTAATTTGTTATAATTTAATGACAATAAAATTTCATAATAAACATGTTTAAATCATCCTGTAAGACAGTCTACAATGTAATGTAATGTTTTGCAACAGTGCGGATTTTTGTGAAATGTTAACGAAGGAAGCACACATCAAACTGACAGCAAAAGAAACAAAGCATGTAGTTATGAAAATTGGAGACAAGTCATTGAACTTAAAGCTGTTCGTATCGTATAAAACGATTCTGTACGAGATTATGTCCTAACTCATGCGAGTTTTGATACTTGTCCAGAAGTTGTCGTCGGAAAGCAGAAAATTTGGTGATACAAAATCTGGTTATTAAAAATTGTCAGTATAAGTTAATGGTTTCTGGAATAATAATAATAATTACAGTCGAACTTCTGCTAAAAACAGAAACTGCAGGTTCAATCTCAAATGTCGAAACCTGGAAATGATAGCGTACTTATGACGCGTGGTCATTGTGTCATTAAACTGGCTACTTTCAGCTAATGGAAAGGGCCAAAAGAGCACACGAAAGATTTTATTTTTACAGGGAAGAGAGGGCAATGCACTCAACAGCCAAAATCAAATTGTAACTGACTTAAAATATATTATTATCCCGCAGAAGAACTCGTAATACAACCGCGTAGCAGCAGTGTTCGAAGGAGAAAAAGGAAGACTAAATATCAGTTCTATTACTTTTTAACTAAGGCAGATCGAAAATTAGATGGATAATTACGAGAATGAAATAAAGTTCATATTCTAGTTGTAATCTTATCGATAATAACGTTGAAAGACAATGATTTGCTATACCTTTGTCTTTTGCATGCTCGTATCCGTACTTCCATGGCCAGCTCTTTGCATTCCATTAATCACTCTGCCATCCCCACACAATGCTCGTTAATATATATGGGACTCTTCTCTGCAACTACTTATTTCTTGCAAACATTGTGCAAAACAAAATAACAAAATTATATACTCCCTTACTCGACGTTATTACGTTTTACCTTTACATTTCGTAACGGCCATTCGTGAGACTTTGGACGCTAATACGCTTCTCTCATCTTTATAAGCACTTCCTTCTCTCTCCGCTGTGGGTGTTGCCGCCTCTACTTATTAAAAACAAAAAAATGCATATATATATTTTGAAACAATCATTCGTTATAATCAAGTTTACTCTTTTCTTCAGCTGCTCAATAATGCACTTTACTGTTAGTTCACTCACTATTCAATCCTTCACTTTCCTCTGCTAATTTTACGGCAAAACACTTGTTCCTAATCCTCAACAATTACTTCTATGAGCAGGCCGAAGTGGCCGTGCGGTTCTAGGCGCTGCAGTCAGGAACCGCGAGACCGCTACGGTCGCAGGTTCGAATCCTGCCTCGGGCATGGATTTGTGTGATATCCTTAGGTTAGTTAGGTTTAACTAGTTCAAAGTTCTAGGGGACTAATGACCTGAGAAGTTGAGTTCCATAGTGCTCAGAGCCATTTGAACCATTTTTTTACTTCTATGCTTCATACACACTATAAAACAACTTCGCCCTTCTTTCTATAACATTTAGAAAAACGCCATGTGCGCCAGATAAAAAATCACCTAGTACTCACTTCACAGGCGTTCTTTATTTCATCTGCTTCCAAACGCGTCAAAAGATTTCCTATTTTCCCTGACTTCAAGTCAATTATTTTACTTCCGAGTACTCCATGTCTTCTATTACAAGCTCATAACGTAACTTCCGCCCTTCTGTTGGGTCTTTTAGGTGTCCTTGTACAACATATCCACTTGATTAAAATTCATTGTTTTATTATGTTATTGCCAACTTTTCCATGTATCCGAAG
Source organism: Schistocerca gregaria (assembly GCF_023897955.1). Classification (NCBI taxonomy): domain Eukaryota; kingdom Metazoa; phylum Arthropoda; class Insecta; order Orthoptera; family Acrididae; genus Schistocerca; species Schistocerca gregaria. Next base: position 459,273,481 of record NC_064920.1, on the reverse strand, counting down.
CCGGTAACTGTACTCCGAAACTTGTCTCCTCTTTCCACACGTCAGCATTTACTCCCACTTACACGTAACACAATTTTAACGACTACATTGTCTGCTAACTACTGATTTAATTTGAACCTACACATTTCCGTCATTTCTTCTTATGTCAAAGGCCTTACTCCCATTCTTGGGTTATTGTCCATAAGGCTTGGTCTTACTAATGTGGTGTTTTCATGTATATCAGCCTATGTTGAGCAACTCCTGCTCTACCATCTTACCATAAACAGTATGTCGAATCCTCACTGACACATAACATCGTGCGAAAAATTCATGACACACCGCATTCTGACTGCTTGGTAGGATGTCCAACTGTATTAAAATTTTCTGCCATTCGTCTTATTTTACTTATTTCCATTGTAATTACTTGTTTGTGTCGTTTGTGGTGCGTCTTCCAGAACTATGTACAAATTATTTATGTCGTTGGCGGCGTCTTTTAGGGAATTCTGTAATCTCTGTAATCTTGTCTTCTAGTAGTTTATTCTTCAGTACTGTTATTGGAGCGATCCCTGGTGCGCTATGAGCCGGCCTCTGTGACCGAGCGGTTCTAGGCACTTCAGTCCGGAACCGCGCGACTGCTACGGTCGCAGGTTCGAATCCTGTCTCGGGCATGGATGTGTGTGATGTTCTTAGGTTAGTTAGGTTTAAATAGTTCTAACTTCTAGGGGACTGATGACCTCATATGTTAAGTCTTATAGTGCTTACAGCTATTTGAACCATTTTTGTTGCACTATGCGGCACATTACCCATCATTTCCTGAAAGCCGGTGAGGAACACATCCCACGATGGTTGGTTGATGTTTATTTTATTTATTTATTTATGTATTTAACCTGATCAGATTAGGGCCATCAGGCCCTCTCTTACATCGGACCAGTGATCCACACATGCAGCATTTCACACATCACATTTACATCATGACAATAGTTTAAATGAGAAAATCAGATTACTCTAGTGACAATATGAATAAAGAGTAGTGACTAAGACCTAATAAAGTAAATGTGGCAGTATTTTTACAGCAGGTGCTATACATACAGATTACGATAAAACAACAATAATAACAGTAAAAAAATCGAATAATAATGATAAACATGAGAAAAATTGGCAATAGTAATGAAGACGTACATTAGTATCTTGGTGTGTAAAGTAGATGTTTACTGGTATAGCGAGTTTTGGGGAAGGGAAATTTAAGGAGGGGGAAAGAGGGAAATAATGAGTTGAAGTGCATTCATGTCCAGAGGAAGGCATTACTGTTGCTTAAGTAGATACGTCATTAACTGTTTTTTGAAGCCGGACATGTTTTTAAGTTCTCTAACATAACGAGGGAGGTTATTTCATAGTCGGGTTCCTGCTACTGCAAAGGACTTGGAGAAGGTGACTTAGCGATGCAGTGGAACAGAGAGGGTTTTTTATAATGGGAACGGGTGTTTGTGTCATGTTGTTCCGACATGAGCGTTAGGGACGAGGAGAGGTATGAGGGACAGTGTACATTTATAAGGCAGTGGATGACACAGAGTGTATTGAAATCTCTGCGTTTGTCTGCACGCAGCCAGGACAATTTTGCATATGATTACTGCAACATAATCGCCAGAGGCATCCCAATTCTCTCATCATTCTCTCACATGAATTTGACGAAGGAAGATAAGCTGATGTAAACATCGAACTGTTCTTTCAATAATCATTTCATCTACTCGATTAGTGTTAAGTCCCATTATCAGAGACAGCCTTTTCCACTTGCCCAATCTGCTTCATAAATAGCTTCCGAAACTGTCCTAGCTATTTGTCACCAATGTCATGTATCTGAAGACTATTTCTGTCGTCTGTCGTCACCAAACGTAATCTCCTCTCATACAAGGTAACGCTCCCATTAAATTTCTTACTGCTAGTTGCCTTAACTTTTCGATATGTGGGGAACAGAGGCCCTTCGAGGGATGTCGTTAGCGGTTCTAACTTGTGGCATAGTTTGCAATGGCTAGCAAATTTAGGTTCTCCTTTTCATACTCTTTAAGTATCAGGTCACCTTAATATCAAGTAACATTTTCTTGGCCCGTAATTTATGTGGCTCAAGTGAGAATACCACAGTAATTTGTTTATCATTTCTTCTGGTGTTCATAGCAACTACCGAGTCCCATTCAGGTTCTGCCCCAAATAGTACATCTTTCTTCAACATGTTCAGCTGCCTTATGATTTCCCTTTATTTCATCTTCCATTTTGTCCCATTTGAAGTTGGGTCACAGTCCTGTGCCTTCACAATATGTTTCAGACATGTCAAATTTCTCAAGTGCTACCTGCTACATACAGCACAAACTTTATTGGTTCTCTTCTAATTGTTCCTCCTTAGTCTCTCTTAATCCTAACAGGACGCGAGATAACACGTCGGCCACAATACTCATTACGCCTGGCATGTATGTAACTGTGAACTGTAGGTATAGTACCCATTGTCCTAAGCTGCCACATGTTGTTTTTTCCATCGTCAAAAATTGCCACGCCTTCTTATTTGAGAACACACACGTATTCCTTCCATGCAGAAAAAAAATCTAGATTTTTTTAATCCCTACACAATGGCGAGGGTCTCCTTTTCCGTCATCGAGTAATTCTTTTCTTTATTCGTAAGCACACAACTGCCAAATGCTGTTATATTATAAATTCTTTTTCCTACTCCCTCATATTCTTTGAAGATACCTTCATTGAAACCTGTCTTTGAGCCCTCCGTTATCATGTTTGGAGGTATCAAGGTGGCATGTATCGATGCAGATACTATCGCCGTCTTTAGTTCCTGGAACTCTTTCTCAGCATCTGCATCCCATATCAAGTTCGTCTTTCTCCGCACCAACTCACACGCTCTCGATGTTGCCAGACCCTCAAGGTTCACGAAATATTATAGAAGTTTATTAGGTCAAGTTACCCCCTTAAATGCCGCTTAGTTTATGGAGTTGCATAAAATCGTACCGCTTCCAGTTTCTTGCAGCTCCTGAGAGATTCCAACGTTGTGTACTAATCGTAGTAAGTATATGACTCTACCAACACCAAATGGCAATTTCTCAACATTTGCTTTTATTCCATGGTAACTGAATATTGCGAGTAGGTCATTCAATATGCGATTATGCTCTTCCAACGAGGAGGTAGCTATTAATACGTCGTCCACATATCTCGTTACATGGTGTCCTAGTGAGTCATCCACTATGCTGTATAAGGATTGAGTAGCTGCGGCCGTATTTTACAGCAAAAGGGAGCCGTCTAAACTGGTAACAGCGATCAAAAACTAAGAATTCAAAATATTTTCGACATGATACATCCAGTTCAATTTGCCCTTACTGGCCAATTCCAGGGGCAGAAAACTCGTATGCCATAACACTTCTGCAGCAGCTAATCTAGATTTTTCAGTCCTGAAATAGATCATCTGATATGGGAGAAATTTGGCAGCAACTGTCAAGAATGGCTTCAAAAAGTATTTCTCATACTTTTATATTTACTACCTTTTTCCTCTAATAGCACTTCTTGTAAATCTTCATACACAACATAATCTGCTACGAAGTTCGTTAATGGAACCAATATTTCTTGCACTTGTGACATTCTTCAGTCATTCTGGCAATGACTGTCGTGCAGTTGGGTTCATACGTGGATCAGGTTCTCGTATTTCAGTAATTTCTGACGATTGCCATGGCTTCGCCTAATCATTACCCTCCTGTTTGTAATCCAACTTATCATTGTAGCTGTTGTAACGGTTCTTTCATTGGTCATCCGAATTATTCCACTGTCCCCAGTTATAGTAGTAGTGGTAAGAACTAAGCTATCCTCTGCTATTGCGATGTGAATAGTTATTTCTGTTCTTGTAGTAAAATTGCTGTAGTCTGGTAAAATAATATTACGGTGATCCACTGACTGATTTCATCAGTGATCACCACACTTCACAAATTAAATTCCCTCCAGAAGATCCTTACGTTCGATTATATCATTACTGCAGCGGCCCCGGTGGCTGTGTGGTCAGCGCGACAGACTGTCAATCGTAAGGGCCCGGGTTCAATTTCCGGCTGGGTCGGAGAATTTCGCCGCTCAGGGACTGGGTCTTGTGTTGTCCAAATCATCATCATTTCAACCAAAACGACGCGCAAGTCGCCAAAGTTGCGTCAAATCGAAAGACCGACTAGAGACCCTAGTCACACGACATTTCCGTTTCCATTACTGCAGCATCAATTCAGAATGCGTTTGTAATTCCTGGGTAACGTTTGGAAACAAAATCTAAATATCCTCTATGAACTATATGGCAGATCCAAAAATTGATATTTTATCATCATCTCTTCCAACAATTTTACTGAACTTTGCAGTCCTGACCGTTCAAAGTAACGTCCAACAATAACTTAATTTTTATTTATGGGCGGTTTCTGTTTGGAGTAGTAGTTGACCAAAAACACATCTTTGGACTCGTGATGCGTCATGTACTTTAGAGCTATGAGCCACATCTTCACTGCGGATTCTCCCTCGAATACAATGCAAATGCATTCAAGTTTGTGGATCAGCGTCGAAGCTGACTGATTGAAGCTATTAAATTTTTCAGTCCAGGCCTCGAGGTGAAGCTTGTTCATGTTCTTCTTCAATATATGGTGCTTATGTACTGATTTAAAGCCTGTAATCAAACCACTCAAGGTCTAATCTCTCTGCCTGGCCAAATAACTCTTCTCCACATGCACCATTGTTCGCTCATGACTCTGATTCGACTGATCTCTCCACATTTTCTGTTCCTCTCTTGTCTGTGTCCGCGATTGGTAACTCTTGAAGTGGCAACAGTTCTTAATATACTCTGCACTACTGCTTGTACCGATAACGCCCGCCTTTCATTCTTTAAAATTGCTGTACTGTTTCTCTAAATAGTGAACTCGATCTGCTATTTCTTATTAATATTTTCTGGCTTCTATCTGAAATACAGTAGCAACCGTACTTTCAGTACTTCGGCTAGTGAAGCTGGAAATGTGCCCCCTGGTTCTTCACACCCATTCTGTGTTAGTTACCTAATAATTTTCCTGTCCTGCTTCACAGACTATCTGTAGCCTTACACACCTGCAGCTGGGCATGCTCCCCCTTGCCTGCTTGGTCTACTAACGTATCTGTTTGCCCTTACATATCTTTTGTCTTCTTTTCCTGTTCCTCCTGTCTTTCTGCTATTGTAGTAACCTTCTGTTCTACTACTTGATATTGCTCCAACGGTTTCTCAAGTTTACCTATAGCCTCATGTCCTAATACTGCTCCTCAAGTTTCTTAGCCTACCGTCTCAAAACATTTTTCGACAAGTAATTAAATTTATAGTCGCCGGCATTGGTGGCCGAGCGGTTCTAGGCGCTACAGTCTGGAACCGCGCGACCACTACGGTCGCAGGTTATAATCCTGCCTCGGGCATGGATGTGTGTGTTGTCTTTAGGTTAGTTAGGTTTAAGTAGTTCTAAGTTTTAGGGGACTGATGACATCATAAGTTAAATCCCATAGTGCTCAGAGCCATTTGAACCATTAAATTTATAGTCAATACGGGACAACAGTATATTTTTGTAATGTTTTCCATCGTTCCTCCAGAAACCCCCTACAACTATTTTCCTAATTCACTACAGTAACGCCCCTCTCAAGCCGACGTATGGGACTCAAGATTTGCTGCACAAGCCATTTACCAAAGCAGCCTCGTGCCCTTATCACCAGCTAGTTGTTGTCACCATGCGGAAAAAATCGTTGTGTTCTCTTTTTGTCAGCTTGTCAGGGCACCACCCATGTGATAGTTAGTCAAACTTGGTGGTGTTTTCGGTACTCTAATTAAATATGTTACCTATGGCCAGAACCTATGCTTCTGCAAATGCAAAGATGTCAAAAGCACATCTCTGGAATCCTTCACAATACTGGAAAACCTTATCGTGTCAATCAGTGGGCGTGTGGTACAGCTCGGAAGTTTAATGGGCGAAAGGAGAGGGTTGTGTTTTAGCATCATTGTTTTTTAAGTGTATTGTCTCCTGACACTGGCTGTCCGTGGCCTTGTAGCTGCCTGTCAGATTCACGGCCGTCTGTGATTTAGCGGCTCAAAGCACCATTCTTCCACGCTCCCCAGTAGGTGAGTTCACTGTCCAACTTGAAAAGAGACAACCTACAACCTGTTACATCCCAAGGCACGACCCCTAGTGTGGCCAGCTGTCTCCCTCCAGAGCTCGTTTTCCCCTGAGGGCTTCCCTCCCACCTCTACAGATCATTATTTATAACACCCCTTCATTTAAACTCCAGATGCGAATTTCGAGTTTAAATCTTATGAACATGCTAATTGATCCCATTTCCTCGCACACGGAAGAGGTGCGGCTAGCTGGAATGGTTAGCCATCTCTCACCGTTTTCCAGACGCCCTTGAGAACGAACTATCAGCATTACGGGATGAAGTACCTTTCCCTGCAAGGACTGACATGTTCATTCAGTACGACTGGGTTTTCCTGTACATTCTATTCACCAGGAAACATAAAATGTGAACTTAATATTTCCTGTGGCGTGGTTGGTCAGAAATAGTCCCGTTTCGTGGCTACAGAGGTCACCGTATCCTACTCCTTTATATACACACCTGGAAATTGAAATAAGAACACCGTGAATTCATTGTCCCAGGAAGGGGAAACTTTATTGACACATTCCTGGGGTCAGATACATCACATGATCACACTGACAGAACCACAGGCACATAGACACAGGCAACAGAGCATGCACAATGTCGGCACTAGTACAGTGTATATCCACCTTTCACAGCAATGCAGGCTGCTATTCTCCCATGGAGACGATCGTAGAGATGCTGGATGTAGTCCTGTGGAACGGCCATTTCCATGCCATTTCCACCTGGCGCCTCAGTTGGACCAGCGTTCGTGCTGGACATCAGACCGCGTGAGACGACGCTTTATCCAGTCCCAAACATGCTCAATGGGGGACAGATCCGGAGACCTTGCTGGCCAGGGTAGTTGACTTACACCTTCTAGAGCACGTTGGGTGGCACGGGATACATGGGGAGGTGCATTGTCCTGTTGGAACAGCAAGTTCCCTTGCCGGTCTAGGAATGGTAGAACGATGGGTTCGATGACGGTTTGGATGTACCGTGCACTATTCAGTGTCCCCTGGACGATCACCAGAGGTGTACGGCCAGTATAGGAGATCGCTCCTCACACCATGATGCCGGGTGTTGGCCCTGTGTGCCTCGGTCGTATGCAGTCCTGATTGTAGCGCTCACCTGCAGGGCGCCAAACACGCATACGACCATCATTGGCACCAAGGCAGAAGCGACTCTCATCGCTGATGACGACACGTCTCCATTCGTCCCTCCATTCACGCCTGTCGCGACACCACTGGAGGCGGGCTGCACGATGTTGGGGCGTGAGCGGAAGACGGCCTAACGGTGTGCGGGACCGTAGCCCAGCTTCATGGAGACGGTTGCGAATGGTCCTCGCCGATACCCCAGGAGCAACAGTGTCCCTAATTTGCTGGGAAGTGGCGGTGCGGTCCCCTACGGCACTGCGTAGGATCCTACGGTCTTGGCGTGCATCCGTGCGTCGCTGCGGTCCGGTCCCAGCTCGACGGGCACGTGCACCTTCCACCGACCACTGACGACAACATCGATGTACTGTGGAGACCTCACGCCCCACGTGTTGAGCAATTCAGCGGTACGTCCACCCAGACTCTCGCATGCCCACTATACGCCCTCGCTCAAAGTCCGTCAACTGCACATACGGTTCACGTCCACACTGTCGCGGCATGCTACCAGTGTTAAAGACTGCGATGGAGCTCCGTATGCCACGGCAAATTGGCTGACACTGACGGCGGCGGTGCACAAATGCTGTGCAGCTAGCGCCATTCGACGGCCAACACCGCGGTTTCTGGTGTGTCCGCTGTGCCGTGCGTGTGATCATTGCTTGTACAGCCCTCTCGCAGTGTCCGGAGCAAGTATGGTGGGTCTGAGACACCGGTGTCAATGTGTTCTTTTTTCCATTTCCAGGAGTGTATATGACTGTGGTGATGGATTGGAGGCAAAAAAAAAAAAAAAAAAAAAATCAGATGAGGCGAATAAATCACTCGGTTTGTGAACAATACTTCCTCGGTTAGAGAACGCCAAGACACCTCGGAAGAGCTACACGTAGTATTGCAAAGAGAATTCGAAAATGCATGGACCTTTTTTTGCCTCTTTATAAAAACTGTGAGTACTGTGCTTCAGGCACATTATATCCATTTGACACGAATTAGTGTACGCAACCACCACCTCAATTATCACTATTCCTTCTGAAACGTCGTGTTTTTACTTCCTTTTTCCCGTTTTTCTGTTATATTCTCGAGTAACTGGTTATTAAATAAATCTGTAGCCTCATCAGAAGTTTCTGTGAGATCATTTCAAAGCGTGTTTCCTTCTCGATCTAAAAGACACAGCGCAGGCGCTGCACGAACGCACGCGCATGCTTCCACGGTTGTTAACTAAACTCACTGCATACGGAAGTGGGGGGGAGGGGGGGCGTCAGAGTAGGAATTAGGAGGCTTGGCCACGAGTGTAATCCCCTTGCATATTACTGTAACTGCGTTAGCAGAACTCTTACGCTTGTAATGCCTATGCGGTTCAATAGCACGTTCGTGGTGCGGTCAGCCACTCATTAGAGGCAAGGCCACTTGGAATTCCGCTTTATCGCTTCTAACCGGCACAGTCACAAATGAAACACCAAAAATGCAGTGACGTTTGCAGATAGCAACTTAACGACGTGAAGTCTTGCGGTTAACAGTGAAAAGCAAAGATCAGACACAATCACAGAATGCGAAGTTTGCTTTATGTATCCGTCACTGCAAATAGGAAAAATGGAAGAGAGAAGAGGAAGATAGAGACAAAATTGAGGTAAAACCTAACTTATGGAAGCTAAAAAGAGCATAAAATAAATTAAAAGTGCAAGACGTACTTCTTTCTTGATTATTATTATTGTTATTATTATTATTGTTACAATTACTAACTGGGGTGCCGTGCTTTGCTCAGGGAGCTGATATGGTATTGTGTAGTAGTCGCAATAAGGGGACAAACTTTAAAATATAAGAAGTAAAAATTTTTTTGTAAAACATATTCTATCTATTCACAATACTTGTTTACAAACAGCATTTTTCAAGATGATATCCAGGTTAACTGTGTACAAATTTTTCGAGTTTGCTTCTTGAGAGCAAGTTACTTACAGCTGACCGCGAAAGAAGCAGGAGTCTGTGAGAATGATGGCGCAATATTTTAAAGTTTGTCCTTTCGCTTTGTTAATTGTACAATTGTAGACTAATTTGATTGTAAACTGCAGTCTTTTAAATTGGAATGGCAGTTCAGTAGACCTCAGTGGAATATTCTGGGGATAAATAGTGTGTGCCCTTTCTACTTTCCAATCACAAGTTCGGCTTCGATGATGTTATTCTATAGCTGTTTCAGGCCGGCCGTGGTGGCCCAGCGGTTCTAGCCGCTACAGTCTAGAACCGCGCGACCGCTACAGTCGCAGGTTGGAATCCTGCTTCGGGCATGGATGTGTGTGACGTCCTTCGGTTAGTTAGGTTTAAGTAGTTCTAAGTTCTAGGGGACTGATGACCTCAGACGTTAAGTCCCATAGTGCTTGGTAAGTTGAGATATCTGAGTAGTATCATCGGAGATCAAATTTCAAGTCGAAGTCAGTGTAACGGCATTCCTAGTACTTGCAAAGAGTGTAGAAATTCTGAAGTGAAGTTCACACTCCATTCTACGGTTACAATCGTGTCGCTCGATGTGTATATTGTCCCTTCACCGGAAACTTTCTTTTCAATATTAAAGCTGAAATCGTCGAAAATATTATTTTAATTGCCGAAATTGATCTTTCAAATAACCTGTCCAGATTGGCATAGTGGTGAATAATGTTTTGATCAGTTTGGTCAATGAGTTCGTTTTCAGCAGTGGCTACGTTGCATAAATCACTGTTGAGTTTCATGAGGCCGGTCATCTGGCCAGTAGGATATGTGCCTTCGCCTACTTGTAAAATTTGCCAACCAAAATGTGCTGTTGTTTCTCCTTTCGATAATTCAACTCTCAAATGTTTTGTTAGGCGCACTATTTGTATGTGTAGGAAGGGATGCGATTTTTAAGCACTTTATTTTCGTTTCATATTCAGTCACCGTATCATTCTACCACTCACTCTTCACTGTTTGTTTTTATTCACTCACTGCACTACTTTTTCAGAATTCTTGATTTTTCATTCCGTTCATTTCATTGTTCTTCGGTTTGTCTGCTTCTCACGGTGCACATTCTCGTTCGTTGGGAACTTATACGTGCTTCGCTCTCTTCGTTTGTGTTGGTTTTTTCGCTGTTCTTTTTGCTTTCGCCGTTTTGCTTCAGAACTGGCAAGAGCTCCTGTTTTACATTTCGGCATATTCTAAAATATAAATCCAATTAACTTGTTATTAACAAACACGCTAAGTACACTTTACTTGTTTTCCATTTATGTTGGGTCACTCTATGACTCTGACTGCTCACACCTCACCGTTTATTTTTCGGTTTCTACCTTCGTCACTCATAAAAAAACTGACGTTCCAATCCACGACGGGTCTTGTTTTTTACACCTCTACCAATGGATAGCCCCACGAGGCCCGAATTCCATAACATACCTAAAAGGCTTCGGATGATTCGCAATGTTCTAGAACATTCCACAACATTCGAGAGTGTTCTGAAATGTTCCACAATTATCTAGGTTGTTCCGGGATGTTCCCCAACATTCTGGAATCTTCCCAAATGTTCCAGATTATTCCCGAACATTCCAGGTGTCGGATCATTGTATCATTCTCGAAGACCTGGAGGTTGCGGAATGCTCTCGAGTACTCTAGAACATTCTTGATTGTTCTCGAATACGCTCAAATGTTCTGTAATGTTCTCGTATACTCTCGAATGTTATTTCTTGAAAAGCGCATCCTCAAGATAAAAACGGAAGTCAAGGAGTTTATCCATACCATGTGGACAGATGACGAACGTGTCGTCCACGTAACGGAAAAAGCAAGTAGGTTTCCATTCTGATGACGACAGTGCTTCGTCCTCGAAGTTCTCCATGTACAAATTCTCTACCACCGATGAGAGTGGGCTCCCCATGGCGACTCCCTCCGTTTGTTCGTAGTATTCCTTACACATCTAAACTCCGTACACCCCAACATCAAATTCACTATGGAGACTGAAACGGAGGGTAAATTACCTTTCCTTAACGTCTTGGTCAAGAAAAGGGCTGACGGCTCCCTAGGTCATGGGGTGTATCGCAAGACAACGCACACTGATCTGTATTTGCACGCAGACAGCTGCCACCACCCTTCACAGAGGAATGGGGTAGTTAAAACTCTAGTACATAGGGCGCGCACTATCTCTGACGTAGAGAGTCTACCCCAGGAATTGGAACATCTGAGAACCGAATTTCGAAAAAATGGGCGCTCAGAGTGGCAGATTGAACGTGCTCTCCGCCAAATCACTACAGCACAACCTGTGGAGATGAATGAAATCACGAGGGAGGAGGTAGGCACTGCGTTTATTCCACATACAGGCGCACTCTGGGGAAAAATCGCCAGCATTTTGAAGGAACACTGGGTCGGAACTGTGTTTTGTCCTCCGAATAAAACTCGTGCACTGGTGGGGAGCGCCAAGGATGACTTCCGTTTGAGGAAGGCCGGCGTGTACTAGATTCCGTGTGAGTGTGGCAAGTCGTATATTGGTCAGACGATGCGTACCGTCGAGGATCAATGCGTGAGCACCAGAGGCACACTCGACTGATGTGTCCGAGCAAGTCGGCGGTCGCTCAACATTGTTTGTCGGAAAATCACGCTAAGGAGTATGAGCGCACGAGGATTCTGGTACAGACGTCGAGATACTGGGACAGCGTTGTTAGAGAGGCCATCGAAATTCGCACCAATGACGACCTCATAAACCGTGACTGTGGCTATAATCTTAGCAAGGCTTGGGAACCAGCGATTGTGTTAATCAAGAGTAAATCGAGCAAACGTATAGTTGTGACGACCACGGCGGACAGAGCCATCACACCGACGTCATCTCAGACGCCTTCGCAATCTGTTCCACCGCGCGACCGTGGCGCGGGACGCGGACGGCGGAGAGAGCGCGCCTCGGGCGGAGAGTATTTAAATCGGCCGCCGCCGCGACCGAACCCAGTTCCCCCTGAGCAGCCATAGCGCACGGATCTCCGTGTCGGCACCTTCATAGGAGCTCAGTCCGTCAGTTCACCTGATGATGGCGACATGTATGATCGCCGAAATATTGTGCCCGTTGGACACTGTAGACCTGCAGTACACTCGTGGATATTTTGATTACCAAATACGCCGGGAGAAACTCTAGTATCACATCTTTACAGCTGTTAAACTAAGTACTCGAGTAGATGATGTACTGAGCCAATGTAATAGGAAAAATTGACAATTACGTGCAATGTCGGAACACTGAAATTTCCATAATGATAAATTTGAATTAATACAAGATCTCGGAGGTATTTCTATGGAAGGAGATGATATGACTTCCTAAATGTCGAAGACTCATAACGAACTGACGCGGGAAGGAACACAACAAGAGTTTATTGAATTCAAACGCGCCGAAATCCTTCATTTCTGTATCAGTAGAGATTATACCAAAACCAATGTTAGATAGTGGAGTGTATAGCGTCATCTGCAAACGCAGAGGAGAACTATATGGTGGAGAATCACGTAGATCTGTGAGCCTTGGGTTAACTGAACGCGGCAGAAACTACAGACACCAGAAAGCGGATTCAGCCTCTGGTAATGCAAAAATATGTACATGGGATACCATGTGACAAACTTTATACAGCTACACCCACACATATAGTCCGTGGCGGCGGAGGAGGGTACCCGTACCACTGCTAGTCATTCGCTTTCCCGTTACATTCGCAAACAGAGCGAGAGAAAAGCGACTGTTTATACGTCTTTGTATTAGCCCTCATTTCTCTCATCTTCGTATTCCTTATGCGGCAGTAGAATCGATCTGCACTCACCTCCAAATGCCGGTTCCCTAAATTTTCTTATTACAGTTCCTCGAAAAGGAAGTCGCCTTCCGTCCAGGGATTTCCATTTAAGTTTCCGAAGCATTTCCGTAATACTTGCGTGGTGTTCGAACCTACCAGTAAAAACCTGGCAGCCTGCCTCGAATTTCTTCAATGTTTTCCTTTAATCCGACATGGCACGGATCCCAAACACTCGATCAGCACTCATGAATGGGTCACACTAGTGTCATCCTTTACACATGACTGCCACTTTCCTAAAATCCTCCCAATAAACAATATTCGACCAATTCACCTTTTCTACTACAATCATATGCTCGTTCCATTTAAGATCGATTATTAACGTTATGGCTAGATATTTATTACATTTAACAGCGTTTCGTAGCACACTACTAATGTTGCATTCGATTACAAGTTTGTTTTTCGTGCTCATCTGAATTAACTTACATTTTTCTACGTTTAGAGCTAGCTGCCATTCATCATATGAATTATAAATTTTGTCTCAGTCATCTTGTAGCTCCTACACTCATTTAACATACCCCTACACCAGCGTATCGTCACCAAACAGCCGCAGATTGCTGCTCATCTTACCCTCCTGGTCATTTATGTACTCAGTAAATAATAACGACCCTATAACGCTTCGCTGGGACACTCCAGGATATACCCTTGTTCTGGTGAACACTCGCCGTAGAGGACAATGTCATACGGATGCCATGGATCGAAGAAGGGAGAAAGGTGACGTTAATGTAAAGAATAGAAACCAGTATGAATGTAACTGAATGCTATACTAGTTTTAAATGACTAAACGTAATATCCTTTTTAATCTAAATTAATTGTTTTATTAACGTATAAGAGAGAGAAATAGATATTTACAATTTGAAAAATACTTCTTAAAATGTGTCGATCTGTTTTGTACTTCATCTGTACTGAACTTGATACAGCTTTGCAAATCGTACATGCTTATCACATGTTCCACATTACTTTAGGTGCTGTTGCAACAGTCAGGTATCTTTCACTGATTGCCTAAGAACTTGCGGCAGATGAGTGAAGAACTTACATGGTGAATGTCAAGAAATATTTCTTTCTTATTATCAGGTTCTGTCAAGCAACATTGAAGAATTCAGTTAATGTAAAACAAATACCTACAGCGACAATAAGTGCCTGTGTTATTGTTGATATTATTATTATTATTATTGTTACTAGCTCATAAATACACACATCATATGTTATTTATTTTCGTTTGTTTTCTGTGAACATTCCAGATAATTCGAGTACATAGTAAAAGCAAAAAATAAAAATACCCGAAGAGTGTTAGTAAACCCACGCTAAAAAGGACTTTCAAGTGCTATTAACTCCATTGTAGTAATCAACGGTATGCTAATCTGAAATATGCTACTCTGCCAATCATTTCTTTGTGAAACAGTAAGAACATTACAAAACATTCGAGAAAGTTAAGAAATGATGCTCTTCCTAGAACATTCTAAAAACTTCAACATGAATGCTCGATAAAATAGATAAATCTCGACGTTTTTCTATTAAAATACACTTTGATGCTAACGAGAAGGAATATGTTCTGGCGGCCACCTTATTATGTTCGCGATCACTACAAGGACTCGCACCTTCTGGAACCTCACAGCCACCACCGTCTCGTCACTGTATTTCAGACCTAATTAACTTGCTGGTGAACTCCGTCCGTCACCTGGTTGTTTGGGGAGTTGACAGAAATTCTTTGGGTTTTCCATTCCTATGTATGTGCGTGAGCAAGCCGTTATTCTTTTCAATATAACAACGCCGTAACATTTATCAGTGTGTCTTATTTATGATGATACTAAGCTTATTGGAAATTGCAGTCTTTTGAACTGAAACGACAGTTCTGTAGATATGAGCAGAATATTCGTAATAAATTGTCTATCTGTTCCTTATATCATTTTTTCTTCAATTATATTGTTATATAATTGTTGACTATTATCACTTGTTTTACATTTTTAAATTAATGTCGCCAGCTACTTCATTTCTTACTGCTAAAACGGCTCTTGCGAATAACCAAGTTGAACATTTTTTAACAATGTTTGGGAAAACTTTATCTTTAATTCATTTAGGCTATTGACAATGTTACGTAATTCATTTTAAGTACAACTTGGCCAACTACACAGTAAACTGACTGAATGTCTGCATAATTGGAAATTTGAACTTCCGTCGCTTTCTACATTATACCTTCCTCACTCGAGAGCGAAGAAATGATTTCTTCAAACATTCATTGATTTCGTCTGCTGGAGTTGATTTTGGAACAACTGGAAGAGCGTTTGCCCCAAAATGTACAGAATGTGTAAGTAATTCGCCTCCCATTAATTGCGGGTTGTCTAGGAGATCTAGAACATTCTCGTATTTTCTGGAAGGTTCTGAAACTTTCTAGAATAAACATCTTGGCATTCTCGGACACTTCGGCACTCGATCCCAAGCTGCTTCACTGTCTTTCCATGATAAATCCGTTGACACGATGCCCTCTTTCGGTGCTAATATCTTCGAACCCAAGCCCTACAGTTCTAAAACAAAATCTTCCTCATGGATGGGAAGCCCACATCTCGTGGTCGTGCGGTAGAGTTCTCGCTTCCAACGCCCGGGTTCCCGGGTGCGACTGCCGGCGGGGTCAGGGATTTTCTGTGCCTCGTGATGGCTGGGTGTTGTGTGATGTCCTTAGGTTAGTTACGTTTATGTAGTTCTAAGTTCTAGGGGACTAATGACCATAGATGTTAAGTCCCATAGTGCTCAGAACCATTTGACCTCCCCATTTGACCATGGATGGGAAATGGAGGATTATCACATCATGTAACCCCCATTGGTGGTGCACTGAAGCATACCGCAATTACGTTGTGTGTTGATCACATGCGTCTCCATATCCGAATCCAGTGATGCCTATGGGCTGATGATGACACGGCGACCGGTCGTTACCTTTAGGCCTTCATTGCCTGTTCGGGAGGAGTTTATTTTTTTTAGTTTTTAATTGTATTTTGGATAAAATGAATTTTTGAATTTTCCGCTAACTATAAAACTGATCGAAAAGACTTTTGCGAGTGCTGAATATCTTGATTAACCTTCGAATCGCGAACTGAAATGTATTTACGGCTTATAATGCGCGTAGTATATGGTACAGGACACGTATATAGATCTTGTCAGGGGGAATATTTTACCCTATGTGATGAAACAATTCAACTAAATCACGATTTTGGTGTTGAAGTCAGTAAGAAGATATTCTCTGTCCATCAGGTTATGCGATCTACATCTTCGAATTTTTTGTCTGTGTCTCAAACGATGGCTCATGTACCATTCTAATGATCATGTGAGCTTAATCAACACAGTTACTAAAGCTCAAGAGAAATAAGTTGTTGAGGTGGAACCAGAGTTAACGTCTCTCGAGCGTCTGCTAAGGAAGGAACAGTAAGATTATATTACTTGATAGCGTCAAAGTGTGATTATCATTGCAAAAAATTGTATTGTGATGCCCGGAAAGTTGTAACTTATACCAGAGTCATGAGATGTGCTTCATTTGGTGATTAAATTAGAAAATAAGCCTATACTTCTATTAACATGTAACACCAAGGTTGAGTTATGTATTTTGCTTGTGTTTACATGGCTACTTGCTTTCACAGTGTGGAATATACTGGGCAATACGATTAAAGGGTCACCTTTTAGAAAGCAAGAAGATATTTCCTGTAGCTCACAGCTGCCTAAAACACTCTTCTGTACTGATTCGAAAGCGTGCCGCCCTGAGTCGTCACAATCTAATTCGGCGACGCTTCTTACAGCAAGGTCTCCTGGACATGCGAATAAAAGACCAGAGTTCAGAAGTTCATACGATGTATAAGGTAGGTTAATGATGACACATTGGCACCAGAGTTGACCTAAATCCTGCCCAATGCTACCACCGTGGACGTGTGAGACGATGGCAAGGTCGCCATACACCCTCTTATCCACGTTTCACCCATCCACTTGACACCTCTGCATCGGTGGTCAGAACCAGCGCTAAATTGAAGGTCGTTTTTCCTAGCCGCCCGAGGAAAGTATTTCAGACACACCGCCGCTCACAACAGGCACAAACAGTGTCTAGGGAGTTTAAGTTAAGGACGTCAATGAAATCACGCCTTCAAATTGTTCAAGCCGGCCGGGGTGGCCGAGCTTTTCTAGGCGCTACAGTCTGGAACCGCGCGACCACTCCGGTAGCAGGTTCGAATCCTGCTTCGGGCTTGGATGTGTGTGATGTCCTTAGGTTAGTTAGGTTTAAGTAGTTGTAAGTTCTATGGGACTGATGACCTCAGAAGTTAAGTCCCATAGTGCTCAGAGCCACTTGAGTCAAAATGTTCAAATGAGTGTGAAATCGTATGGGACATAACTGCTAAGGTCCCTCAGCTGACACACTACTTAACCCAAATTATCCTAATGACAAACACACGCACCCATGCTCGAGGGAGGACTCGAACCTCCACCGGGACCAGCTGCATAGTCCATGTCTGGAGCGCCTAAGACCGCTCGGCTAATGCCGCGCAGCGAAATCACCCCTTCCTTGTGGCGTAGAGTCCTATACATTTAACGGTGGGAAACGACAGGTCTCGTTGCGGTCAGCAAACAGAAAGACGTTTTCGAAATCTTTGGCACTGCTGACAGCCACCGGATGATTGAGTCCTTCTCTGACGTCGTGGTTCTGCAGCGCCACTCACTGTGATCTTTCTCCTTGAGCAGTTTTTGCTCTGGGTACACGCCACATAAACATCTGAGCTCTGGCCTTTTTTTCCGCATGTGTCGTCGCCTTGAGGTCTGAAGCGTCGCCAAGCTCGAGCGTGGCGTTGCAAGGTGCCCCGCACTAGCGGGTAGAGTCTCTGTAAGCCCATATTTATTCATAATGTTTGCAAGTCCTCTGCTATTCAATAGACAATGTCGGATAAAAACACTTTCAGTCGTCTAAATTTCTAATTTTAATTTATTTTTGCTACCAGTTTGAGCGTTACACTGCTCCGTGTTCGGCCCCCTGACCGAAGTGTAGCAAGACTCTCTGTCCTGCACAATCGGAGTAGGGGCCAGCACACAGTCACCAGTATCCACAGACGTCTTTGTAACAAGGCGGTCCCGTCTACCAGCCCTTGCAGGCGGTCACTTGCAGACTTCGGTCTACAAGCGATGACCGAGGGCATCACGTGGCAACCACTTTCGGCGTTACACTAGACCATCTTGAAGCCCTCTGACCGACCTTTAGCAGGATCCCTCCTCTTTTCTAATCGAAGTGAAAAATCCCCTTTGAAATATTAATGTATTACTGTGCTGATAAACCTCTACGTTATTTGATTTTCAAACATCTGAGCAAAACTGAAAGTGCTCAGACATTACTCTCCATACTTATTCTAATCAACACTCAACTGACACAGAAATTTTTAGCGCAACGCAATCTGACTTTCAAAAATCCCTACAAAACAATGGCCATGACTATCAATAACTTATACCTTTGATGAGACACTTACCTCACAAGAATCTTGGTTACTCGAACTACTGCAATACTGCGAGTGCCACTACTGCCAACTAAATAAAAGATTCTAACTACTGAAGGCACTAACTACTGTTAGGCATAGTCAGCAAATGAAAGATTTTGATAGAGAACAAACAATGTATTTACCTTAATAATGTTCAAAAGTCATCATATATATATATATATATATATATATATATATATATATATATATATATATATATATATACTACTGGAAATTGAAATAAGAACACCGTGAATTCATTGTCCCAGGAAGGGGAAACTTTATTGACACATTCCTGGGGTCAGATACATCACATGATCACACTGACAGAACCACAGGCACATAGACACAGGCAACAGAGCATGCACAATGTCGGCACTAGTACAGTGTATATCCACCTTCCGCAGCAATGCAGGCTACTATTCTCCTATGGAGACTATCGTAGAGACGCTGGATGTAGTCCTGTGGAACGGCTTGCCATGCCATTTCCACCTGGCGCCTCAGTTGGACCAGCATTCGTGCTGGACGTGCAGACCACGTGAGACGACGCTTCATCCAGTCCCAAACATGCTCAATGGGGGACAGATCCGGAGATCTTGCTGGCCATGGTAGTTGACTTACACCTTCTAGACCACGTTGGGTGGCACGGGATACATGCGGACGTGCATTGTCCTGTTGGAACAGCAAGTTCCCTTGCCGGTCTAGGAATGGTAGAACGATGGGTTCGATGGCGGTTTGGATGTACCGTGCACTATTCAGTGTCCCCTCGACGATCACCAGAGGTGTACGGCCAGTGTAGGAGATCGCTCCCCACACCATGATGCCGGGTGTTGGCCCTGTGTGCCTCGGTCGTATTCAGTCCTGATTGTGGCGCTCACCTGCACGGCGCCAAACACGCATACGACCATCATTGGCACCAAGGCAGAAGCGACTCTCATCGCTGAAGACGACACGTCTCCATTCGTCCCTCCATTCACGCCTGTCGCGACACCACTGGAGGCGGGCTGCACGATGTTGGGGCGTGAGCGGAAGACGGCCTAACGGTGTGCGGGACGGTAGCCCAGCTTCATGGAGACGGTTGCGAATGGTCCTCGCCAATACCCCAGGAGCAACAGTGTCCCTAATTTGCTGGGAAGTGGCGGTGCGGTCCCCTACGGCACTCCGTAGGATCCTACGGTCTTGGCGTGCATCCGTGCGTCGCTGCGGTCCGGTCCCAGGTCGACGGGCACGTGCACCTTCCGCCGACCACTGGCGACAACATCGATGTACTGTGGAGACCTCACGCCCCACGTGTTGAGCAATTCGGCGGTACGTCCACCCGGCCTCCCGCGTGCCCACTATACGCCCTCGTCAAAGTCCGTCAACTGCACATACGGTTCACGTCCACGCTGTCGCGGCATGCTACCAGTGTTAAAGACTGCGATGGAGCTCCGTATGCCACGGCAAACTGGCTGACACTGACGGCGGCGGTGCACAATTGCTGCGCAGCTAGCGCCATTCGACGGCCAACACCGCGGTTCCTGGTGTGTCCCCTGTGTCGTGCGTGTGATCATTGCTTGTACAGCCCTCTCGCAGTGTCCGGAGCAAGTATGGTGGGTCTGACACACCGGTGTCACTGTGTTCTTTTCTCCATTTCCAGGAGTATATATATATATATATATATATATATATATATATATATATATATATATATATATATATCAGTTCATTATATCCCGTATTAGAAATCTACTCTTTCTCATGGGTACACGTCCAGATCGTCCGCTATCAAAACTCCGCCATCTCTCTTCCCACATCCACCATTGCTGGCGGCTCACCTACAACTGCACAACGCTACGCGCTGTTCACATCCAACTGCCCAAACTACAATAGCGAATATTCCAACAATGGCAAATCAGCCACAGACTGCCCACAGCACAGTCAGTGATTTTGGTACACAGCGCCACGTGGCGTTACCAACATGAAAACCTAAACAGCCTACTTACAGAAGTAGAGGCAGCATAGACTCACTGGTATCCGTAGACCACTTTATAACAACGTGATACCCTCGCTCATCGCTTGTACACCGAAGTCTGCCAGTGACGGTCTACAAGTGCTGACAGACTGGGCCGCGTTGTTAAAAAGAAGCCTACCGATACCAGTGACTCTATTCTGCCTCTACTTAGATAAGAAAAGTGGAGTGATCTTGCTAAAGGTCGGTCAGAGGGCTTCAAGATGGCCTAGTGTAAAGCTGAAAGCGATAGCAAAAATAAAATAAAACTAAACAAATTTAAAAGGCTGAAGGTGTTTTGAACTGACATTTGGTATTACCGATAAATGTTTTAGGCACCTCAAGTCCACGTTCCAATCGTTTCTATCAGGCGACAGTCACGGGGTTTCTAAGATATGACCCTTCAATTGTGTTACACAGTGAACATACGTGGAGTATCGAAAAGGTGTGGCTAAATTTGGAGGAAACATTTCTCACACGTTGAGGACATCGGCCCTTAAACGTTTCATTTCTCCGCTAGATCTCAATTACTACACATGGTAAGGACAGAACTCCTTCTAATGTAGCTCCCTCCGGAGTGTCATGTGGTCAGTATAGCCTGTTGTAGCTAATTGTCTTACGCTGATTTGAACTGAACGAAAAAGTACCTCCTCCAAATTAGATGTCCATGTTTCCGTTGGTGCGCCGTCGCTCTGAAAATCTCTCCCGGTACAAACGCTGAACGCCACGTCCATTACTACCTGTTAATCCGTTCAGCAAATGGGCATCTGCCATCTCTGCTTTTCAGTACATTTGCACTGCATTGTACCGTAAATCAAATCCATTATGAACACAAAATAGTTGATGTTACGTACTTGATCCTATTACGACGATACAAGAAACGAAGTGGGTCACATGTCAACTTTGATTTCGTTCAACTGGACAATGGCGATGAAGCTACGAATTTCAACGTATTGTACATTCTGACGAAACGTAACCAAGAAGGTATTTCGAACATTTCATGTAATAAAACGTTTCACGTAATACTGGTACTTTCTGTTTTTGTGTGTGTTTCCCGTAATGAATGTAATTATTGAACACAAATAGAATAAGAGCTCTAACATGGACCTGACATAAACTGGCCTACATCTCAAAGTCGAAATAAAGGGTTTCCTTTATGTTTGAGTAATCTTTCCTAAGAGTTTTGCCGTACCCTTCTTGTACACTCTTCATTTGAGCTACATAGTAATTCATGGAAGTACTGTTATATCACTTTTAGTTCAAAAGTAAGTACAGTACGAAATATACGATGATATTGTTAATATGTACACTTCCTTTCAGGAAATCTGCACGCTGTATTCTTACTGAGCAGCCCACATATCTTGACCACTCCAGGCTTTTGTAGCTCTGAAAAAAATCTAGTAAATGTTGTTTAGCTATCAGGAGTCAGTAAACATCGAAACTGCCTTTCTTACGTCTTTGTTCGTCACGAACATATGAATAGATGCACGTATGTTTTAAATAGCGCACTACATTATTTATTCGATAATCAACTTCCTCTCCTCAAGACCTCCCAAAAAAACGTGTTAGGTATTCAAGGAATCACAACCTTCAACTTCATAAGACATAGAAACGGGGAGCACAACAAACAATAGATCGTCCTGTTTCGTAATAACGCCCTCACCCCACACTGTTATTCGAGAGAAGCATATTTAGTTAAGGGACACTTTAACATTGTCCATACAGCATGTATCTTTCCCCGCGCGATTTTCACATCGTCAGCGAACTGGAGAAAGGCTTACGACAATGTCAGTTTTCGTCGGACGAGGAAGTACAATAGCGGGTGTTGTTGTGGATCCGTCAGCCGCCGACTGCGTCCTACGAAACAGGAATTTATCATTTCCTTTTCCAATGCGATAAATGTCTTAGCGCATGTGGTGATGACTTTTGAACAAATCATTGCCATGGTCCCGTTGTGGAGGATTTTTGGTATTCATCTGACTGCCCCTTACACGAGACGATGTCCACTTGTTTTAGCAATGCTAATCCCCTGTTCAAGAAGTCTTGAACTCTCCTCTTGATCCATTACAACAGAAATGTGATTAGTAACTGGTGGTTTTGTATGTGCGACTTCTGTGACGACTGTGTTACTTTTGGCTGAAACTTCCTTTATTCTGAAGCTTTACGACAAGGCTAGGAACCATCCACCGCGAACGTGGGTTATTGTCTGAATGTTGTTGACTGTATGGTTCTGTCTGGGTAGCGTTTCGTCTCTCTTCAATCACAGATAAATAAAGTAATGATGATGTAGTTTTTGATAAAGGGCTGTCTTTGCTAAACATAATATGTCGTCTAGAATTTCTAGAGTGTAGTACAACATGCACCGATATTGTAAATAAGGAAATATTATTTCCATTACTATGCCATCAACTTACCTCCACAGATGACTAACATTTCTAGCTTCTCTTCAATCGTGTATACTTTACTGGTACAAATCTTCCACTGAAGACTGTTGGCTGAATTATCAGTGTGCGTTTTTCTTGTGTTTCCATTTATTTGCTGCCGGCTAGAGTAAGTCGTCTAACTACCTTACGACGGGTACTTGTCTTTGTTCTAGTGCAGAAGAGACAAAATCACGTTGTGTTACTTTCTAATACAGGCATGTTACGCAAGTGGTACATTGTAATACATTATTAATGAGGTCTTGACAAAAGGAAGTGGCTTACCAAATAAACAATTGAAGGTGCTATCTAAAATAGACGTACTGCTGTTCATATCTTATAATTAACAAAGATACAAGAAAAGCAACCATGCTGGTTGGAGCAATGGTAGCTTAACAACATACAGGTACACTTTGTATTTTGGTTCTGGACGAAAGTTGTTCGGGGATAAATGGTACACCCTCATGTTGTGTTAGGTCTCTAACCAATTCAAATGAACAGAGAATTATCTATTACCAGTAGTAGAACTATAACGCAGTTTGATTGTTTTCCAATCTTAAACCTGTCACCATAGTGTGGTTGCGGACAAAATTATTTTTATTAAGAAACGTAATGGCATTTTCCTTTACTATGACAATATGATAATAAATCTCGAGATCATCGACATATTTTGATAGTTAGACAAGCAACGAACAGTTTATATTAAGTAAAGTAAGACTTTGTACAGCAGAATCATTTACAACTGTGTAATGCATTATGTATTGTGGCGTTCGCTGGGTTATTCAGTGGTTTGGTAGTTAACTAATTTGTAAATGGAAATGATAATCTCATTTTATTACAATGAGTAATTACTAAATAATTTTTCTCCCGGCTAAAGATTTGATCAAGTTGCTAAAGAACTCCAAGCTAACGTCGTGTTAAAGTGTTGTCTGTAAGTTGTGTAAGTGTCACTAAATCACAGTTCGTACAACAGATTCTATACAACTATGGATTATGATGGAAACAGTTATCTTCAGCAAAATGATCATTAAAACCACCGAATATCAACCGCGCACAACACTTACGTATGTTAACTGAAACAATATTCTTCGCAATTCGTGCGAAATTAATTTCGGCTCCATACATCAGTTAGAAAAGTTTGTTATAACGTTCGTGCTATGAGCACTGTTTTTTAAAAACCAATCTGATTCGAATCATTTTCATTCAAATGAGTTCGGGACCACCGGTGCACATTTATTCTTACACATTTGTATTACGTTCAGCATTTATGTCTGCAGAGTTGGGTAATTTGAATTTGCACTGAGACAATTGTTAAGATGGCGGCAGACTATTGATAGAGACTTTCTATTGTTAGACCAAATAAGTATTTTAACTGCTTATTAAACTTTACAGAAACTCTACTTTCGTATTGTGCACTATTCAGACTTCATCAAGCAAACATTTGTTTCTAAGGAAAACACAGACAAAAACGCGACACAAAACGCTATCATCAATGGCTGCGCTCCTAGCAGCGGAAAGAAACAATTAACACAGATAATGCTTACTGAGAGAGGAGTTACAGTTACAAATAATTATTCACTCATGCGCTTCAGTACTGCAACATGAAATTCCCAGAATTCTTCTGAACATAACAGAGACTCTTTACAAATATTTCTCCGTCCTAACCACTTTATAATAATTATTATTTTTTCTTTTTTTTTGCCTCTCACCGTACTTCACTTGTACAGGCAGGGTAACTTTGAACCTCTTCATCTCTGGAATGGATAAGGATAATAAATATCGTAAAAACCAATAATTAGCTGTGTATAGCCATCTCGGAATCCGCAGCTGGGTTTTGGTACCCAAAAACCATGTTTCTTATGAACCGTCCATGAACTAATGGTGTTTCCGCAATCTCCTTAAGGAGCAACCGATTTCCTCTATTTGCCTGAAGTGAAGGAAATTTGTAATATTCATGCATTGATCTTGCACTGTAGAATAACTTCAGTGACACGATCTCTCTCGTAAGTGTACTGATCGTCCCTAGCCTAAGGGCTATCCAAAACATATGATCCAAACATTCTGTCACCAGTAGAACCCGAGGTATGAGCCTCGGGATAATCAAGTTGTCATGCGCTGCGCTTTCGAACACATTAGTCGTGGGTTCTTATCCACATGTACCGATGAGAGCAGCACTTAGAGACTGCCAATAAATTTCATACATAATATCGAATCTTCCCGAAATATTTTCTCGCTGACACCTCGCACAAAATGATGACAGCAAAAACTTTATCGCTTAGTATATTTCCGCTATTCAGAAGTAAAACTTCCGCTCATGCCACCATGTTTTAATTTGTTACTACTTTACCCAACTTTATTCGCAACAACTTTTGAACGGTACAGCCATATAAAGCACTGATGTACATGCAAAATTATGACACTGGACGACACATCAGGAGATATCACGGCATAAAGGTTGAGACGTTTGGAAAACTAGCTTTTGCTTAGAGAGGAGAGCAAATTAAACAGGTTATACTCTTCTAGTATTAGCTAACGACAGTAATTAGCGACTTTCAACGAACTTTAAACGTATTCCAAGCCTTTCTTAAACTTTTCTCGCTCACATGCTTAACTTCAAATGTTTATCACACTGATTCACTTGTAAAGTAATCAGATGTTCGTAACTGTTATATACATGGGAGTTCGATTCACTGAAAAGCCGGTGGTTTACTGTAAAACTATTAATATGTTCTTAGCTTGGAAGTATTTTTTACCGTTCTTATGATTTTACAAGGTTAATAAAAAGAGGGAATGACAAGAATGGCGTTGTAAAATTTATATTCAGCAAGAAACTGAAGCTACTTTTTGTGATTAATGATGTTATGCATGTTATAACTACTTCGTGACTCTGGTTCGTATTCCAATAAAGTAGATTTGCGTAATCCTTTGAGCCTTGCACAATTCATACACTGTGGTTTTGACCAAGAATATTCCGAGCTGAAACTGCACAGAGGCAACCATTGCATGGAATGGTGCACCGAATATCTCTATCCAATCGCTGGCAGTGTAGATGACTTTTAATTCAAAACAAACCAAAAAAATCAATAAGTAAGGTATGGGAAAGAAATTGCGTTTCGCTGAGCTAAGAACATCAGCAATTTCAGGGAACCATTTGTGGAAGTTGAAATGAGACACGGAGATCATTGTCTTTTCAGTGATATGTGCCGAGATACAGCACATCACAGGTTCAACGTGAACTAAAAGCTTCATTATGAAGTGCCAGTCGTATTACAGTATCCGGGAAATTATGGCTAGCATTTTTTTATCATGAAGATTTGTAAACAAAACACCGCAGATGGCGATGAAGAGATTAAGTTAAATCCAGACCTCACCTCTCTTTTACCACCAAATATTTAAAAATATACATCTACGAAACGTGATTCTCTATAGCAGCAAGAGCGGTTCTGCAGTATAAATTTCTGATACTTCGATTAGCTACATTATTTGATTGTTCATTCGAAACGTGAAAAATCAAATGAATTCGAGATAATAAGGACATATTTTCCCAGTGATCCAGGCTTTAATCTGGGTAATCAGAAGGGACTTCCTTCGCATGCGTATGTGATCAACGAATTGATTTTACTGGGAGTGTGCTTACGCTCAGTCGAAAAATTTAAAAGTTTATTAACAGGCGAAACGATAACTAAAAGTGTGTACCAAAGAGCTTGTGATGTAACGAATGTTTCCGAGCTTCAAATAGAGACTGCTGCAATTTATATTTGAAAACTGACGTGCTACTCCTTTCTGGTGAGGTCAAAAATTTTTATGCCTTTATCATAGGACACATGAACTTAATCCCTCAAATTACATTGCTTTGCCTGACTTGGAATGGGATATTCTGCTCAAAATTACTGCAACTTATTACATACCAACTTTACTTAACATGGGTTCCAATTCGTTGAAACAGGCATCACAGGCGGTACTATCCATTGCCCTTGTAGACATGCCATTGCCAATAACAGATGCAAGGCCAGTTACGCAACTGCTACAGTTTTGTTGTTGATGAATGTTGAGCTCAATATCATAATGCCACCCAGTCTGCAGTGCCGACATTCTTTCAGCGTGTAGTGTGCTTCCCAGGTGCTCAGGTGTATTATGTTCAGTGAAATGCAACCAGGAGAATCCCTAGTTTCTTCTGCTACAAAAATTAATTGATGAACAAAATATCTAGATTGCACTAGTAGTATTTAGTGCATGTTGTACTTAGATTCTGTGAAGACGGTGTCTGGGTGCTGATAATGATGTCGCTCAGAGTCCACTATTAACGAAAAACTATTGCAGCGAGTCTTTTGACTTTTGTGACATGACATCATGCTGAGTCAGCAAGCAAAAATTTGATTACCAGTTATTAGTGAGCAACAACTGTTGTTGAAGCAGCACCATACCACATGCTCTGAGATAATTTCATAATCAAGCGAGCTCAATCTTTGCAACAGTACACCTCACATTTCTATGTCACGATTTAGCGAGAAATTGTTTTTATTCAGTCTATAAGCCACGCTTAATAATCCAGGACACCTCACATTAGTCAGGAAATTCTTGCAGCCTCCGTGGTAAGACAGCACCCACCTTGGTGCGCTAGCTAGCTTACGCACTACAATCTTCAGACGTAATACTGGCTCTACAATTCGGTCTATATTTTCAGTTCTTCTCTCACATAATGTCCAATACCTCCCGCGAAATATCACACATTTTGCCGTTGTGTGTTTCAACACTTGAAATGTTCTCAAATGGATCTGCAACGGAGACATCGTATGCTTCAAGCCACAATCGATGTTTGCAAAGCTAACTATTCTCAACTTTCAGCTTGATCTGCATTAGCATTCACAGGCAATTCGCCAATGCTCACTACCATTTGCTTCTACTTGCGTTTCCTCTATAGGGAAAGTAAGAGAACAAGAGCATACTTTAAGAACACTGCCTTTTGACGCAAATAATCGACAACATGTTGTACACTCAAGAGCCAAATTAACTTGTACACCAGCCAAATATCATGTAGGTGTTCCTCGTGCACAAAGAAGTGCCGCAACACGATCTGGTAACTGTAGTAGCGCTGGAGTGAAATGACACCATGAATGCTGCAGAGCTGTACATAAATCCGTAAGAGTACGAGGGGGTGAAGATCTCCACTGACAGCACATGGCGAGCCATCCCAGATATGCTCAATAATGTTCATGTCTGGGGACTTTGGTGGCCAGCATAAGTGCTTAATCTCAGAAGAGTGTTCCTGGTATCACTCTGTAGCATTTCTGGACTTGTGGGTGGTCGCATTGTTCTGTTGGAATTGTCCAAGCCCGTCGGAATGCACAATGGACATGATGGATGCTGGTGATGAGACAGGATACTTACGTACGTGTCATCAGTGAGAGTCATATCTAGAATTATCAGGGGTCCCATATCACTCTAACTGCACACGCCACACATCATTATAGAGTCCCCACCAGCTTGAACAGTCCCGTGCCGACATGCAGGGTCCATGGATTCATGAGTTTGTCTCCATACCCGCACACGTCCATCCGCCCGATACAATTTGAAACGAGACTCGTCCGAACAGCCAATATATTTGCAGTCATCAACAGTCCAATGTTGGTGTTGACGGGTCCAGTCGAGGCGAGAAGCTTTTTGTTGTGTGGTCATCAACGGTACACGAGTGGGCCTTCGGCTGCGAAAGCCCATATCGATAATGTGTCGTTGAATGGTTTTCACACTGATACGTCTTGATGAGATTTGATGTTCTACCGGATTACTGATATTCACGGTACATCAGTGAAATGGTCGTACGGGAAAAGCTCCACTTAATCGCTACCTGTGAGGTGCTATGCCCCATCGCTCGTACACCGTCAATAACACCACGTTCAAAATCACTTAAATCTTGATAACCTGCCATTATAGCATCAGTAACCGATATAACAACTACGCAGACATTTTTGCTTTATGTAGGCGTCTCTGACCGCATGTTTACATATATCTGTATTTGAATACGCATGCCTATACCGGTTCTTTGGCACTTCAGTGTAGAGCCAGGAAGCAAAACTTTGGATTGTTTTGGATTCTGTTTTGACGAGACAAGTAAAACGAAGTAGTAAAAGAAGAATTTAGATATGTGAATTTGTACAGAAGCCTAAAATGCGTGGATAAAGTGCACATAACACTGAATTGTAGCTCTAACTTCCTTAGCATTATTCCAAAATTTGCTTGTAAATCACTTACCGCTTCTGATTTCAGATGAGAAGTAAAGTTACAATGAGAACATTAGAAATTACGGTCTGGTTATTAGCAACTGGATTCATATATGTTAGTGATGATTTCCCTTTCAAAATCTACTATATTTCAGATCGTTCGTGGTGTCAGCAGCGAAGAATTGCAAGTACTTTCTTATAAGGAAGATAATTTCAATAAATTCGGATTAATGAGACTTGAACTATCCATACAACTTGTCACCTTTGCTACTTGATAAAATGTGCTACATGGTTTATTAGAGGGAAAATAGCATGATCCAATGATGCATGACTTATTTTGCTTAGCATCCAAAATCTCTACCATAATAGTCATCAGTTAGATACGTAATTACAATTACTGTGAATTAAAGCAAAGAGAATGTTCAGAACTTTCGTATATTTTTAGTGATCATAACAAATAGATATTCGCACTTCTCCACATTCAAGGAATGTTAATGTACTTCTCGTTTGTATTAAAAATATATACAAAGATTTTGGCTTATTCACTTTATTACCACCTGATGTAAGCACCTGCATTTGGCTTGCAAGCAGCAGCTGAGTGTGATAAGATCGAAAAATTGCGGGTCAGAAATCCATGGCCCACTTTCCTGTTGCTTCAAATGTTGAAGAGAAAGAGAAATGTTTACCTCTTGAAACACGCCGCTTGGAAGACTTGGCGTTTCACATAAGATGAGAGGGTGCTGCTTATGCACACTGTGATCAGCAGACATTCACACATGAAATAAGAAATCTCAGCTGACTTGAGAGAGAGTTGGTAGTATGAAAGTAGAAATTCAAGTAGAGATAGGGACTGCTCGGACATCATTGTAACTGTCAACATCATTCAGTGCTCTCAAAAAGTAAGTCTGTCAAATTAATATTTCAATATTAACAGTTTTCCATTTTTAATCTATTGATTATGAATTCATTTTTCTCAGAGTCAAAGTTTCAGCAATAACGTGGAGACGGAGCAGTGACCACTGGGAAAATACACCGAAATTCGACACACGTAGCAACTGTGAAAAAAAGCGTTTAGTCTTCATCTGATTGTGGAGTCTGTAGTACGTTCCTTGTGATATCTATGAATGCAATTCAGGCATTCTCTTAATTCAGTATTACAGAATGTGTAAGAAGTCTTTGATAAAGCACTGGAGAGCTGGAGAGTATGTAAACATCTGCTGTCTAGTACTGAATATGGGAGCAGTGACTGAAGAAAGCCAACGACGACTGCTAATGGAAAATTCCCTCTGCAGGCTAAATTTCGTCGACTTTGAAACTTAGTAAGTAGTGTTTTATGTAATTATAAATAATGCGACAGCTGCGTATAAAGCGTCATTTTAAAATAATTGATGATAGTCTTGGATGATTTGTGTGGATTCGGCTTTCTAAAATTCGAGTATTCACCGGCTTAACAACAGTCATGATGTGTTTAAAGATACAAAACAATTTCTTGCCGTATGCCCCTCAGTTTTCGCCATGAGAGCTCAAGACCCATATTGGAGAACTAAGATATATGCCTCACTTTTCAGCGAACTTCTGTTGCCCAAGTTAGGTGAGGTAACAAGCAGTTTATGAGTACCAAGATGTCATCCGAAATTAGTTATGACTGGCATTCAACCGGAGTCACAGACTGACTTTTTTAAAAACTATAAACTTTTCAAGTTCGTAAGAAACGTTTCGAGTTCATAATACTTGGTGGTCCTTAATAGAAATCTCGACACTTTCTATTCTGTTAATATAAAAAAAAGGTTTTTTGTGGGAATGAATATAAAGTTACCAACAATAATTGCAGACAAAAAATTTATGTAAATAAGCTTACTCAAAAAATAATAATTCTTTTAAAGTGGTCAATTACAGTCATTTTGGATCCAGACAATAACAGTGTGAGCCACATATCTAAAGATGTCATATTCATTAAACTTCGCGAATTTTTCATTTCCTATTGAACTGAATTATGTGGGAATATTTCAGAAAAACTATGTAAATGTGTCTGTTAATATGTACAGAACTCTGTACCATGAGCACGAGTGGATATTGGTTACATATACTGAACTATACTCTTGTAGTATGTTTTGGGAATGAAGTAGGCTGTGGTTTTCGGTTTTATTGTAGGCAAGTGGCATAATTTTTGGAAATCGTATAACATCTACAATTACATGATTTAAGAGATATGGTTCACATTATATGATCTAGAGTCCGTTAGTTTCTACAATAAATTCTGAACAGTTTTTTACTATCAGTAAACACAGAGTTAGAGGAAATAACTTGTGATCACAAAGTCACTAAGCAAGACAACACCTCTGAGCCCATCTTTCACTTCGAGCAACCTCTAGTCCCTTCCGTGGTTCAGTGAGATTGGTTCGCCAAGGACACTTGATGCTTGCAGCTTAGTCTCAACTGAGCTGCTTCAGAATAGGGTTGATCGAAAGACCTAATGTGTAATGCATGAGCCTCTCGTAGCTGATACGAAGAGAATTACTTCTAACGGGATAGAATATTTACTCCATGCTTTCAATGCTGTGCAATACTTCTCAGTGTGTGTCTCATTACATTTGATGTCATTTATATTGAAAACACTTGCCTAAATGTACATCGAAAGCTGTGCGGTTTTTTACTGTCCACCACTCTACCACTATTGATATTTTCGCCATGGAAGCTGGATTTCGAAAGTTTTTCCGTTCCTGAGAGTGTTGCGTTCACTGAAACAACAGCCTGATGCTAAATATTGCGCGCATGTCGCTTCCGCTAACTTCAGCGACGTCCAAGAAGTTCTATAGAGTTTGCTTGGCTGAGTTAGTAACTTTATAAAATTTGATACTGGCCCCTGTAAGGCCCGTGAGTCTTCAGCATCTGCATAGTTTATAACAGGGCCGTCCGCGTAGCATCATGTTCTCGCAGACACTTCGGCAAAAGTTTTGTGTGGCAGCATTAAAGTTTATGAATTTATGGACAGTAGTGGCTGGATACTTCAAAGGTTTATAGCAGACCTTATTTGGATCGGTAAAATTGTCATTAAAACCTTCATTTAATAGACGTCAACAGCTTACATTGGTCAGCTGAAACATTACGACCACCATCATCGTATGGTCGTTCATCTTTGTAACACAATAAAGCAATCATTCTACATGCCATGCAGTCGATCATTTCTTGAACCGTTTACGAGGTTATGTACGATGGTGTTAAATAAATAATAAAACACCTTTATGTGAAAGCAGGGTGTTTCATTGCGGATTCCAATACACCATATTATTCCCCACTCTTCGGGCTGCAAAAACCTATTTTTCAACATAATCTACATTCAGTGCGACGGCGTTACCGCACCTTTCTGGGAGAGCCTGTATTCGGATATAATAATTTTCTACTGTTCGTAGTCGAAGACAAGGCCTTGCCCCATCAATAAACTCCAGATCATTCACGCACAGTTTCCCGCGGAATGTATCCTTCATTGGGTCAAGCAGATGGTTGTCGGAAGGTGCGAGATCCGGGCTATAGGAAGAACAATCCACTGAAGCTTTATGAGCTTCGTTCGGGTGCACAGACTTGTGTGAGGTCTTTCCTTACCGTGAAGGAGAACTTAGTTTGCACCACATTGGCACACGCTGAAGTAGTTTCTTCAATTTCCTTAGAGTAATACAGTAGAGTTGTCAGTTGATCTTTGCACCATGAGGGAGGACATCCTCACAGATGGTCCTTCGTCGCTCCTTCTGTTCTTCTGTCTGTTGGTGAGGAACCCAGTGGGCACAAGTCTTCGAGTAGCCCAACTGGTGGACGAGTGTGTCAGCACTACCAACAGGGACGACCAGTTAAGCAGCGAGGTATACAACTGTCATCAATCCATTATTTCAAATGGGAGTTCCGCACGCACCATAGCTGCAGAAATCACAGATGTGTGCGGTGGACCGCCACAAGGGAGATCGGACAGGTTTACATGACCCTGTTGAGATGATGACAGACGCCTCGCCCAACGATTCATCGTGGTTTTTTTCATTGCCGGGTCTTCGCAGACATTCTGCAACCGCCTAAGACTATCTGCGATGCTCTGGTTTTTCCCACAAAAAACCTTTTTTTATATTAACGGAATACAAAGTGTCGAGATTTCTATTAAGGACCACCAAGTATTATGAACTCGAAACGTTTCTTACGAACTTGAAAAGATTCTAGTCTTTAAAAAAGTCAGTCTGTGATGCCAGTTGAATGCCAGTCATAACTAATTTCGGATGACATCTTGGTACTCATAAACTGCTTGTTACCTCACCTGACTTGGGCAACAGAAGTTCGCTGAAAAGTGAGGCATATATCTTAGTTCTCCAATATGGGTCTTGAGCTCTCATGGCGAAAACTGAGGGGCATACGGCAAGAAATTGTTTTGTATCTTTAAACACATCATGACTTGTTACGCCTTCCTGCTTGGAACGGACCTCCGTTACAGACGGTATTTTCAAGGCCAAGTATAGCATGGCCACCTGCCAGAACTTCAAGAAACTATAGGGGCTGAAGCGGGAATATTCCATGATGTCTGGCAACAAATTCCGAAACTGGCTGAGAAAGGAAAGTAATTCATGACTTGTTGAATAATCTTCATAACCATACGTCTACATACAGGTCACAGAATTATCATACACTCCTGGAAATGAAAAAAGAACACATTGACACCGGTGTCTCAGACCCACCATACTTGCTCCGGACACTGCGAGAAGGCTATACAAGCAATGATCACACGCACGGCACAGCGGACACACCAGGAACCGCGGTGTTGGCCGTCGAATGGCGCTAGCTGCGCAGCATTTGTGCACCGCCGCCGTCAGTGTCAGCCAGTTTGCCGTGGCATACGGAGCTCCATCGCAGTCTTTAACACTGGTATCATGCCGCGACAGCGTGGACGTGACCCGTATGTGCAGTTGACGGACTATGAGCGAGGGCGTATAGTGGGCATGCGGGAGGCCGGGTGGACGTACCACCGAATTGCTCAACAGGCGGGGCGTGAGGTCTCCACAGTACATCGATGTTGTCGCCAGTGGTCGGCGGAAGGTGCACGTGCCCGTCGACCTGGGACTGGACCGCAGCGACGCACGGATGCACGCCTAGACCGTAGGACTTTACGCAGTGCCGTAGGGGACCGCACCGCCACTTCCCAGCAAATTAGGGACACTGTTGCTCCTGGGGTATCGGCGAGGACCATTCACAACCGTCTCCATGAAGCTGTGCTACGCTCCCGCGCACCGTTAGGCCGTCTTCCGCTCACGCCCAAACATCGTGCAGCCCGCCTCCAGTGGTGTCGCGACAGGCGTGAATGGAGGGACGAATGGAGACGTGTCGTCTTCAGCGATGAGAGTCGCTTCTGCCTTGGTGCCAATGATGGTCGTATGCGTGTTTGGCGCCGTGCAGGGGAGCGCCACAATCAGGACTGCATACGACCGAGGCACACAGGGCCAACACCCGGCATCATGGTGTGGGGAGTGATCTCCTACATTGGCCGTACACATCTGGTGATCGTCCAGGGGACACTGAATAGTGCACGGTACATCCAAACCGTCATCGAACCCATCGTTCTACCATTCCTAGACCGGCAAGGGAACTTGCTGTTCCAACAGGACAATGCACGTCCGCATGTATCCCATGCCACCCAACGTGCTCTAGAAGGTGTAAGTCAACTACCCTGGTCAGCAGGATCTCCGGATCTGTCCCTCATTGAGCATGTTTGGGACTGGATGAAGCGTCATCTCACGCGGTCTACACGTCCAGCACGAACGCTGGTCCAACTGAGGCGCCAGGTGGAAATGGCATGGCAAGCCGTTCCACAGGACTACATCCAGCATCTCTACGATCGTCTCCATGGGAGAATAGCAGCCTGCATTGCTGCGAAAGGTGGATATACACTGTGCTAGTGCCGACATTGTGCATGCTCTGTTGCCTGTGTCTATGTGCCTGTGGTTCTGTCAGTGTGATCATGTGATGTATCTGACCCCAGGAATGTGTCAATAAAGTTTCCCCTTCCTGGGACAATGAATTCACGGTGTTCTTATTTCAATTTCCAGGAGTGTAGATATTATCGATTTACGGTTGGTTCTTACAAAGAATGTTATTCCTTAAGTATTAAGGAGAGGAATCAATGTGTTTATCAGACTTAAACCATTCCCTAGAGCGTTCCGTAAGGGAGAGTGGACCGATGTATCATATCTCACCTTTAATAGTGTGAGGGGAGTGTACTCGAGATAAATGGTGTTAGGACCAAATTGGTATATTATCCTATATATGAGCAAAACTACCAAACATCAGAACCAGGACTTGTATGTGCAAGGGGCTGGCTACCAGAACCGTGGTTATTCTACTATAAAAACCAATAAGACGGTTACATCTCCTTTGGTTACTGATTGTGGTTCTTACTCCATCATATGAAGTTGCTGCTACTTCGTGCGCTCTTTCGAGCAGCAGGGCTAGGTAGGTACCTCAATGTATCGTAGGTACCTCAATGCATCAGCTTTGGAAAATATTCTTGTAGGTTTTCCTCTCTGTATTTCCTAGTGATACATCGCTGCATGTGTCAAAACTGAGACTGCTGCTACTAATGTTAAGCACCACTGAGGTGGGAAGTGTGATTGAGGATACACACGTTTCCAACTTAAAAATGCACATAAGTCCATTAATTTCCTAAGAGGCGCAACAGGAGTCTCCTGACTTTGTTCCATTTGGTTTATAATCAGCTCGAGTGACGGATACACACTGAGGATGCCCGCCTAGGGCACCAGAATAGTGTAGAATGCAGTAGTTGTCATTTTAAGATTTGTCAGTGTAGTGATTGGGGTAGGAATCTTGGAAGGTGGTGGTAGATATGATGATGGACAAATATATCCTGTGTTAAGAGTATTAAGACTGTTGTATTCCACATGATTATTTCTTGGGACACCATATGGCTTTAACAATATATCATTTTTAGGCGCAGAACCATATACGCAAAGGAGTGTGTGTTTATCATTACTGTCTTGCCAGTAACTTCCTGGTACTGATTCCAGACAGTGGAATAAGGCTTCAGAATTGATAGCACGGTTTATTTAAGTAAAATGTTTCAAACTCTATCTGTTTGGAGCTCCATCATGTATAAATCACATATTTCTCCTTAACCGTCTGTTACATCACTGCAACCCTGTCACGTCTACTATGTACCATTAAGAGGTTCCACCCTCCTCGACATGCACACGCAGAGGCGATCTTGTGATTTGGATCCGTGTTGTGGGTAAGATTGGTCTTTCAGGGAGGACTGGTCAAGGACAGTGTGGGAGGTATCTGTCAACTTTCGGCCTTATCCTATGAATGCAAGGATTTTCTGTGACACCCATCCACACGGGGAACAATGGTCACTTGTAATTGTAAATTCTGCACTATGATCGACGCATTGGAAATATGTAGATAACCTAATTGCATCGGTATATGATGCTGTCTGGTGTACTTGGTGTACATGGAATATGGATGTACTTCACAATCATTTCTTTGTGTTTGAAGTGAAGTATACTGTACATGCAAAGATGTGCAGGTGTGATTTAGCGCCGGCCGAAGTGGCTGTGAGGTTCTAGGTGCTGCAGTCTGGAACGGCGAGACCACTCCGGTCGCAGGTTCGAATCCTGCCTCGGGCATGGATGTGTGTGATGTTCTTAGATTAGTTAGGTTTAACTAGTTCTAAGTTCTAGGGACTAATGACCTGAGAAGTTGAGTCCAATAGTGCTCAGAGCTATTTGAACCATTTTTGTGATTTAGCGATGAGACAAAAATTGGGAAACTATCTGCTGTGTAATTGCCTGGCACTGAAACTACAGGACAGCTCATAAAATTGCTAAAATTGATCATGCTAGCCACTGTGGTGCATATTACAGTAGATTGCCACACATCAACAGTGTCTTTCCCAACCTATTCGTCCAGTGGTACAGGTGTTTCCCACATAACAATGCCACATGGTTGAGATGGAGAGAGCTTTGGTGGAAAACTGGACATCTGCTCTATTATAAACGGTGGTATAACTGCTTAAAATTTGGATGCAGAGAATTCTCTCAAACCTACACCAATTTTGCTCATGGAACTAATACAAATTTGCTGTATCTGTTCTCACGAAATCGTGGCTGGTTTTATTATTATCATCATCGTCATGATTGCATGCTTAAAATTAGGTGCTACCGAAACTCTTGTGTTATTTCATATTACATATCCATTAATTGTAAAGTAGACATAACGTGAATTATATCTCGTTGTAGAACCTACGAATGATAGTGTTTTTTCCCGACATGTGCATAAATTGTGTGAAACAGGCTGTAATGATCAAACTCCTTACAAAGCTAGAATCCAAGAACCCACTGAATGATAGAAACTTCCGATACGCTGGTAGAAGTGAGTTATGGAGCAAAAATGTCAAGAAAGCCCCAGTAATATTTTGTAGGAGGTTCTATTACAAGACAGGCTCTCACGAATTCTTTCATAAATTCTGGTGTGATATAGCATCACATTGGTAAAATGAAACCTAAAATAGTGTACAAAACAGCAATGTTCTTATGAATTACTACTTGTTCTTGTCGAATGTAAAATGATTGTGTGTTTCTAACATGTGACTAAATGGCATGAAAGTCGTATTCTCTAATGTTAAAATGGTTCAAATGGCTCTGAGCACTATGGGACTGAAGTGCTGAGGTCATCAGTCCCCTAGAACTTAGAACTGCTGAAACCTAACTAACCTAAGGACATCACAAACATTCATGCCCGAGGCAGGATTCGAACCTGCTACCGTAGCGGTCGCGCGGTTCCAGACTGTAGCACCTAGAACCGCTCGGCCACCTAGGTCGGCTCTCTAATGTT
Organism: Schistocerca gregaria; assembly: GCF_023897955.1. Classification (NCBI taxonomy): domain Eukaryota; kingdom Metazoa; phylum Arthropoda; class Insecta; order Orthoptera; family Acrididae; genus Schistocerca; species Schistocerca gregaria. The sequence continues at coordinate 459,235,412 of NC_064920.1, read as the reverse complement.
ATTTCACATGTCTGACATGTTTATAATACACATGTGCATAGCAGATTATTTGCAGGTGCTGAAAATTGAAAACGATACATGCTGTTGTGTACTTTGTATATCATGCTGAAAGAAATAGCTTAACATAGATGTTTTTTCTTTGGAATTGAAATTCTTCGTTATTCTTAATTTAGAAGATGTTTTTGAAATAGCAAGGGAATTTTGTTATGATTGGTAATTTTCACATTATGACCTGTTGCTTATGAGTGTTTTTTTATTCACATTAATTTCGATGTATAATTAGAGATGTGATGCATTTTCCATTAATTGCAATAACATGTATTGGCTTAGATTACGTAGGCTGCAGAGTCATTGTTGAGCATGTGCCTATAGCGAACTCTGATGTCAATCAGCAATAGATATAGTCACCAGCTGTATGTTTATAGGTAAGATACTTATTAAATACCTCTCTGCCCAAAACCAGCATCTTGTCAGTTGTCTCAGTCAAAAAAGAAATAAAGCTAGTACCTCCCACTCCAGCAAATTTTCCCACTAGCTTGTAGGTGAAGTGTAGAGTTGAGTGAATCTGCCAGTGGTTTCTAGTGGTATTGTGAAATCTAGTCCCAGTAGGATAACAGTAGATATATAGCCTCATCAGTTTTTGAGCTGAACTGTGATTTTAGGCAGTCCTTGTGTAGTGCTGTGCATGTAGTTGTGTAATTAGGACCTATGATTGTGATCAATTACGTAATTAGCACCAATCTTTATTTCAGTTTCCCAACCAAAATAAATAAAGTGCATTAACTAACCTTCCTGTGCTGCATCTGGGCAGTTTCCACGTGTTGTGGGCTGCACTGGAGTTTTACATCCAGAAGAAGAAGGGTTAGACTCCCAGAAAGGACACTGCCATTTTTAATTTCCCACAAATTCCCATGGGGGAGTGGGGGAGTGAGGTGGAACATCAGGAGAGCCCTGAAACAAAGAAATTCCTGCAAAACTTATAAATTCCTGTCAAAAATCGAAATTCCACCAAAATTCGAAATTCCTGCCAATAGATTAAGTGGGAGGGGAGATGTGGGAGGGAAGAAACAGGCCTCCTCATGCCCACAAAGGAAAACACGTGACACCATCTGAGGGATGGCTTGGGTGCGGAGTTTGGGTAATTAATTGAATAATTAATTATTAGCTTGTCAGTTTGATATCAAAATTTGGATAGAGCTGCCATCACTCTACTATTTGCGTTTAAATCGGCTTTGTATGAGAGACATAAGGATTCTTTGGTTGTTCTGATCTTTAGCTTCTGCACGAAGTCCATGTTATCTAGTCACTGGTCGTTCTATAAGATGTTGGCTAAAGTTATCTCCAGGGGAAAAAAGGGAGGAGTATAACTCTAAGGAATGTCTTGGCGGCCAATGGCCGATGGCGCCCTAATAAAATCATTGTCGAGCAGCAAATGTATTTAAGAAGTTTTGGACGCGAAGCAGGTGGGAAACTTCTTCCAAAATTTCGGAGAACTCGTCAAATTATGGGTTTCGTCACTCCGATTATCGTGATACTGAAAGACATGGCTACAGCGAGATACTGCAGGGACCATGCATGCCTACTGACGTGTAGCGTCAGCTTATAAGGCATTATTGTAGACAGTTGTAATAGTTCATCATCATCATCGTAATGCGAATATTCGATTATGACCCTGGGTGCATTACATGCTCATACCTCCTGCCATATAACGCTACGTCCAGCAATGTGGAACGTGATTGTTTTGGTGAACAAGGTGTTATGGTCTGGGGAAGCATAATGTAGTTTGGTCGCACTGAACTTTAAGTCTTTGAAGTCCATCCAATCACCAATCAGTGTTATTGTGAGACTGTGCTCCTTGCCCATGTGCATGTTTTCAGGGGTGTACCCTACCATGACTTCATTTTACAGTGACTATGCACGTCCGTATGAAAAGGTGGATGAGCTCTTGCAACGAGAAGATATTTGCGGAATGGACTGGTCTGCCAGTTGACTCGACTTAATTTCCATCGATCAGGGTGAGATGCTCTGAGGAGACACATTGCAGCATACGTGCGTGCACCAACGACCATTCAGTATTTGTTAACTACGGAGAAGTGGAGCGCCCTGCCACAAGAATTCATTTACCACCTCGTGGCTATCATGGGACTACATTTCAGAGCAAGCGTTGCTATCCATGGTGCTCGCACACGCTATCGAGGACTACGGTATGTCTTTTGTAATGTACAGGGGATCGTCAAGAATCACAGTAACTTCAGTGTAATTATTACATGTGAATGATAACATAATTTTTGTTCTTCTCTTTGCGTATTTCTTCCAGTTATGTCATGTAGCTATAGTAGTTCTTCTTCTTCTTTCAAATAACCCATTTGGAGGGTACGATGAATCAACTTTGGCTAATCTTCATTGTATTAGATTTCCTCAGTTTCCAAATTTCCTTCATCCTTTAGAGTGTTGTTCCTTTTCTTCTTGAGTCCACTTTCGTCTAGTTATTTTCTTTCTCTCCTGAAATTCTGCCTTTTGAACTGCCTTTCTGAAATGTGTTCTGTTTTCTATTGTGTCTATTGTAACTCCAGCATTTTCAATGTCCTTTTCAGTCTCTATGAACCATGCTGGCTTGGATTTGTAGCTATTGAGTAATGTGAATATCCGCTTGGTTAGTCTGTTGTTATCCATTCTGAATATATGTCCAAAAAACTGTAGTCTCCTCTTCCTCATTACACCAGTTAGTTTCTCCGTTTTCAGATATAGCTCTGTGTTTGGTCTTAACCTGTATTCAGCATTATCGTTTCTTTTAGCTCACAGTATTTTCCTTAAAATTCTTCTTTCGACCTTCTCTAGTTTCTCAAGGTCTCCATTTCTTGTTAGTTTAAGTGTTTCTGCCGCATAGAGAGCTTCAGGTGTCTTAATTTCGTGTTCCAGTACAAGGATTTTTTATTATAAACGTTTTTGGCCATATGAAACACTCTTTCCATTTTGTGCACTCTAGTTTCTATAGCTATCTTTTCTTTGGCATTGTATGTAATCCACTCTCCTAGGTATTTAAAGGAATCTATTTTGTGTATTGTGTTGTTGTCAACTGCAATATTTTGAGGAGCATCACAGATATTTGTCATAAACTTCGTTTTTTCATAGGATATTTGTAGTCCTACTTTGGCTGCTTGTTTTTGTAGTTCTATTATTTGTTCTTGGGCATTGTCTAGTGAATCTGTAATCAGTGTCATGTCATCTGCGAAGGCTAAACAGTCGACAGTAGTTCGTTATATGTATCGTCCAATTTCATCGAGCCAGGTTACTTGGCAGTGATAAATCACGTGGAAGCTACTTTCGTCCATAGTTTGGCACACCAGTTTAGTTTTCTTACCACGTCACGTGCCCGCGACAGCACGAAGCTGTATTCATTAGCGCTGTGAGCGCTGGTCATTATGTATAGGATCATGAAGGTACCACTTAAGAGAAAAAGAGTCGCCACGAAGTAATTATCCGAGTAGGAAGGGAATCGGCAGACGTGATATATATCTGAAGACAAACAGATGTTTCCAATGTCAGAAAAATAGTTTTTCGAGAGAAAGCGTTTCACAAACTGAGTAGCTTAATAATGAATTGATCTAACTCTGGCCTTTATGCAAGCAGTTATTCGGCTTGGTATTCATTGATAGACATGTTAGATGTCCCGCAGAGATCGTACCAAATTCTGTCCAATTGTCGCTTGAGATCTTTAAAATCCCGAGTTGTAAGCAGCGCCCTGTCCATAATGCACCACACGGCCTCAGTTGGGATGTGATTCGGCGATCTTGCTGGCCAAAGTACCGTTTGGAATGTATGAAGACAAGCAGTAGAAACTCTCGCGGTGAACGAGCGGGCATTATCTTAACTGACATGTAAGCCAAGGATGTGCAGATGTACTTTAAGGATGCCACTATTGACAACCAAAGGGGTCCTCCTATGAAAAGAAATGTCACACAGACACTCTTGTTTTCGCATATGTATGATGACATGTACATGTAGCTTGAAATTTGAAATTAGTCAACAATGGCGAATACATTACCTCATTCAAATAATATACAGCCTGTTAGTTTGAAACTAGTCACCAATGGCGAAGAAATTACCTCATTCAGATAATATACAGCTTCGGTGGAACCGTGATATCGTTCTTTTTCTTTAAAAGGACATGATATCAATTTTTAATGCTCAAGTTCGTTTATCCTATCACTATTTTTGTAGCTGTACTTGCGGCGAGAAGGAAAACTAGTTGTTGGCTGTTGAATAACAAAAGAAAGTTTCCTTTACTAATTATATTTTGTTTGATTCGTTTCTGAACTTGTACTTGGTTGGTTGCCTGGTTCGCTGTTGTTTAGCTTTGGGCGACTTTGTGCATTTGTAACTGCGAGAGAAACGAACTATATCTGCCTGCGCGAATACAACATGAATTTGTCATTGTTTTATAATATTTCTAAAAATATGTAAAATTATTAAATCGCGAACTTTACTATTAACCTTTTTAATTAAACAAAATGGTCCCTGTGCGTTGATGATCTGCCTAATAATGCTGTCCAAGAAATGGTCCCTGTGCAATGATAATTTTCGTAGCAAACATATCCTGAAATGAAAATATCTTACCTCATAATGTAATTCCTCAGAAATGTGGAGCTTCCTGCTGCAAATTTTTAACTGCAGATGCTCAGAGATTTGAGAAATCCTCCAGACAACAAGTAACCTATTTTATATCCATCATTGAGTGAAACACGCTTTAAATAAAATAGATAAAATTGACTAGGATCGAGGATGTGGACAAGGCTCTTAGGAGAAATATTTGGTTCACAAACTTGTTTTAAATTATCTGGTATATCATTGCTTGTACGAAATTCATGTTGCAACATTCATTAACGTTGAGAAAGGGAAACATTGATATCAAACTCTTACTCTCACGGAAGTCAGACAAGTAATTGATACATATAAATATACCTTACAGTGAAAATTACACGATCTTTAATGAAAAATCTAAAAATCTCTGATATGGAAGTCTCATTCAACGATGGATCCTAACTACGTACGACTGCACTGCCACTAAATAAAAATATTACCTTCATTCCTCTTCATGACCTTTAGGAATAGCCTTACATCTCATTTCATTCTAAGTCACTGATCAAATCTTTCTACTCTGCTTCACAATACTCAAACGCAAATCATTTTAGTTAAACTATCGCGCACTCGCTTCCAGGCAGTGATGAAGAAACAAACACGTCTTCCAGTGACACAGTTGCTCAACCAAAGACTGCGCGCGCCTAATAATCGATACAAAATCATCGCTTAGCATTTGAGACATCCAAAGTATGTACAAATTCCAGAAATGCACTCCCAATAGACAGGTTCACTACTTCACGGTGTCTCCGGTCAGAACTTAGCAGGATGATTATTGCATATGGCAAAGGTTTTACTGAAAAATTCATCTATACCGTATTACACAAAACTAGTAGAAGGCTAAGAAGTAGTACAATATATCACTGAGAAACATAAAAGATTAGATAAAATGTAAATGTTGTGTGACTAAGGCCTCCCGTCCGGTAGACCGTTCGCCGGGTGCAATTGATTCGATTTGACGCCACTTCGGCGACTTGCGCGTAGACGGGATTGAAATTATGATGATTAGGACAACATAACACGCAGTCACAGAGTGGTAAAAATCTCCAACCCAGCCGGGAATCGAACCCTGGAATGAATTTGGTCGCGCAGACCACTCAGCTACCCGGGGCGGACAAATATTAGATAATATACAATATGTACATGTGACGTGCATATACGCACTGTAAAGACTTAGGAGAAACATTTTTGTTTTGGAAGTGGTGGTGCCCAGCCACTCATAAATTAATTTGCAGAAAGCTTTGTACATTTGACGCCCAGGTGCACTCCAGGTAAAGTTACACTACTGGCCATTAAAATTGCTACACCAAGGAGAAATGCAGATGATAAACGGGTATTCATTGGACAAATATATTATACTAGAACTGACATGTGATCACATTTGCACGCAATTTGGGTGCATAGATCCTGAGAAATCAGTACCCAGAGCAACCACCTCCGTCCGTAATAACGGCCTTGATACGCCTGGGCGTTGAGTCAAACAGAGCTTGGATGGCGTGTACATGTACAGCTGCCCATGCAGCTTCAACTCGATACCACAGCTCATCAAGAGTAGTGACTGGCGTATTGTGACGAGCCAGTTGCTCGGCCACCATTGACCAGTCGTTTTCAGTTGGTGAGAGATCTGGAGAATGTATGTGCTGGCCAGGGCAGTAGTAAAATATTTTCTGTATGCAGGAAGACCCGTACAGGACCTGCAACATGCGATCGTGCATTATCCTGCTGAAATGTAGGGTTTCGCAGGGACTGAATGAAGGGTAGAGCCACGGGTCCTAACACATCTGAAACGTAACGTACACTTTTCAAAGCACCGTCAACGCGAACAAGAGGTGACCTGGACGTGTATCCAATGACACCCTAAACCATCACGCCGGTGATACTCTACTATGGCGATGACGAATACACGCTTCCAATGTGCGTTCACCGCGATGTCGCCCAACACGGTTGAGACCATCATGATGCTGTAAACAGAACCTGGATTCATCCCAAAATATGACGTTTTGCCGTTCGTTCACCCAGGTTCGTCGTTGAGTACACCATCAAAGCTCTCCTGTCTCTGATGCAGCGTCAAGGGTAACCGCATCCATGATCTCCGAGCTGATAGTCCATGCTGCTGCAAACGTCGTCGAACTGTTAGTGCAGATGGTTGTAGTCTTGCAAACGTCCCCATCTGTTAACTCAGTTTCGAGACGTGGCTGCACGGTCAGTTACAGCCATGCGGATAAGATGCCTGTCATCTCGACTGCTAGTGATACGAGGCCGTTGGAATCCAGCACGGCGTTCCGTATTACCCTCCTGAATCCACCGATACCATGTTCTGCTAACAGTCATTGGATCTCGACTAACGCGTACAGCAATTTCGCGATATCATAAACCGCAATCGCGATAGGCTACAATCCGACCATTATTACAGTCGGAAACGTGATGGAACGCATTTCTCATCCTTACATGAGGCACCACAATAACATTTCACAAGGCAACGCTGGTCAACTAGTGTTTGAGTATGAGAAATCGGTTGGAAACTTTCCTCATGTGAGCACGTTGTACGTGTCGCCACTGGCACCAAAGTTATTTGAATGCTCTGAAAAGCTAATCATTTGCATATCACAACATCTTCTTCCTGTCGGTAAAATTTCGCGTGTGTAGCACGTCATCTTGGCAATTTTAATGGCCAGTAGTGTACAAATGTTGCTTACATTGGTGCTCAGGTGCACCGAGAATATGTGTTACATTTCGTTTGAGAGAAGTGTACACAAGTTAAAGAAAATTGTCCATGACATTCGTGTGGACAAGTTACGAAGCAATAAATTGCGGGAAAAAATAACATTATTATTTAGTAATTATTCTGCAGAAAATCTCGTGAGATTGTGATTACATTGGCTTTTGGTCGTAGCAAATATGTGTCGAAGCAGTGTCTTTTCATCGTTGTTGAACACAAGCTATCGACACGAATTTACACAGTACACTACGTAGCACATGTCGGAGTGTCTTTTAGCGCTTATTACTTTGTAATAACTCATCAAGTGAAAGACTTGTACCGTGATTGTTTATCAGGCGGTTGAAAGCAGACTCAGTGGATGCACTATACTCGTCCGTAATAAATCCAGCGACAACTCAGACCAATCACAAGTGTACTACCATGTCATTTCCAGCAAATGTCTGTGAACTAATCTAAAATCAAGGTGATTGATGTCGCATGTCGTGGTAAAGAAAAGGTTCATAATACGTTGAACTTTCACACAGTGCAGAGATTAACTCTATGTGAGTCCTTGAATGTGCTGCTTTTACAAACTACCTATATTCTGTTACAATACAGTGAAAGGAAATAAAGCTAAGACATTCATCTAAAACTATGTATGATCAGCTCTCAAATTACATGGCAAGAATAACAAACCATTTATACAGATGTGTCGGTAGTGGTATCTCAAAGAGCATAATTATAATCGTAACTTGTTTTATCCTGTGAGAGGAAAGAGAGATTATAATGTAGTAGTCATTACATGCAGAATGCATTGTGCGGAGGATATCTATATACGTGATATTTCATTTTTAATATACAGTTTGTAGGAGACTGCGTAGTTATTCTACAGCATGGTCTTTTCTGGACGCATGTGTCATGTTCTGGGTTTGTGTTGGGAGTGCGAACATAACAGCAGCTTCTGTACGACAACGTAGCTTCGGTTATTCACGACTCAATCACTACCACATGTGTTGACCGTAACGGTCACGCGTGAGCGTCCAGGGCCAGTTCAGTAGGCCAGAGGCTGCAACAGCTTGAATGCTGGGGTCACGGAACGTATCTGCCGCGGCAGGTGGCTGTCGTCAACTCTTCTACTTGCAGTATACAAATACGTTCCGGTGAAGCATCAAAACTTATTTGGCTGGGTACATTTGTTTGGAAATGTGTGCAGTGCGTAAAGGGGCCTCGTTGTTAGTAATAATCTCTAAAAGTTCGTGATCGATCTATTTCCTATTTTTGCTCGATATTCTAATAAAATTTCGGACAGACATAGGCTACATAACGTTGTTAGCAAAAATCTCGAAAACTAGGAACATACAGAGCTTCGGTTAAACACGATTGCGCGACAGAAAAAGCGGTGCCATGGTAATGCGGTGTTTCTCTCAGTCACTTTTAAGCTACATATCAGGGCACTTGAAATATCAGAAAAATCATTTCTCCAACATATACATGGGACTATAAAGCAGGCAATTTATTTCTTCCATATTTACAGAATAACTGAAGAAGAAAGAAAAGATTTTAATTGCTTATTACAGACAAACTGAAAGATAGAGGAAGGTTCAGAGTTTCACGTTGGCACAAACACTATACATTCAACATGAGCAGCATATCTTGCTTGAGAAACATCGAAACGATAGTCCATTTCACTTCACACAAGAATACATAGGTTCCTATTTACTGAATCCACAGCTACAACAATTCGATTTCTCAGATCATTAATAATAGCTGCCATAGACGGTAGGAAGACTCAGTCTTTTACGTGCCCCACAGGAAAAAATCGCAGGGTGTTGGGATGGTGACATGGGAGGCCCAAAGCAAAGAACAAGATCTTCTTGTCGACCTCTACCAATCCAGCGTTGTGAGATGGTTTTTTAAGATAACGCTGAAAGCCAGTGTGCAAGGGAGGACCGGCCGAAGTGGCCGAGCGGTTCTAGGCACTGCAGACTGGATCCGCGCGACCACTACGGTCGCAGGTTCGAATCCTGCCTCGGGCATGGATGTGTGTGACGTCCTTAGGTTATCTAGGTTTAAGTAGTTCTAAATTCTAGGGGACTGATGACCTCAGACGTTAAGTCCCATAGTGCTCAGAGCCATTTGAACGATTTTTGCAAGCGAGGCAGGGTGCCATTATGCTCGAAAAATGAAATAATTGGTATCTTCATTAAGTTGAGGAAACACCCAATTTTGCAGTGTGTCCAGGTATAAAACTCCTGCCACAGTTTCCTTTGTGAATAATAACTGCAAGGAACGCGTTCGGTTTGCTTTAACAGACAGATGAAACGTCGATTCATTCATCAAGACGAGTCGGCTAGCAAAAGTGTCCCCTGTCATATCCTGAAGAGATGAAATGCAAAATTCGTACCTTCTGTTATGATCACCTGGACACAATTGTTACAGTAACTGCCACTTGTAAGGCTTCATATGAGGGCATCGTTCTTTGTAGAGGTTGAAGTTCCCAGCCTGCCTGTCTTATGGAATACCGAGGGGCTCCATGTGAATGCATACGCTCGGCAATTTCATCAGATGTGCGTGGCCTACTACTTCTACTGCTACTGCCCGCGCGGTAGCCGTGAGGTCTAACGCACTGCTTTCCGGGCGGGAAGGCGTGCGGATCAGTGTCGAGGTCCGGTGTGCCGGCCAGTCTGTGGATAGTTTTTTGGGTGGTTTCCCACCTGTGTCGGTGAATGTGTGCTGATTCTCCTTATTCCGCCTCAGTTGCACTATGTCGCCGATTGCTACTCAAACAATGCCTCAACGTAAGCGTACATCATAATTACTCTACCACACGTCTGGTGTGAGACGATCCCGTGGGAGGGTGTCCACTTGGGGCTGAACCGCACAATAACCCTGGGTTCGGTGTGGGGAGGCGGTAGTGCGAGTGGACTGCTGTGACCTGTTGTGGGGTTATGAACCACTAAGGGCTACAGTGTGACGAAGCCTCTCCGTCGTTTCTAGGTCCCCAGTTCAATACAATACAATACAATACTACTACTACTACCACTTTACTGTAATATTGTATAGACTAATTTTTCAGTACAACCTTTGCCATATGCAATAATCATCCTGCAATATTTTGACCGGAGAGGCGATGGGGTAGTGAAATGGGTCTATTGGGAGTGCATTTCTGGTATTTGTACATACTTTGGATGTTGCATGGGGGCTTAATTAATATAGAATGCAAATAATTTTAATTTTTTTTAGTCGCTGTTTGTCCGGTTACGCAGTCTCGTAACCGGTTGGCCCTGAATAATATTAGTACGCAATCTGACTGCATAGAATAACAACAAAGAATGAAAGGAAATTTTCGTTAACACAATTAATTAATTAAGTCCCCAGCAACTATAAAAGCTACGAAACAACAAAGTACAAATGTAATTGTTTTGTGTGGGGAAGTGTGATTCAACGTACACATCTGGCACGGTTCTACCTCAATAAGACAAGATATTTTAAACACGACTTACACTGAAGTAATTAAAAAAAACTAGAAATACTATAATTGCATATAGAAATCAGAATTACAGTGTAACACAAGAACACGAGCCAGATGCTTTGTTGACTGAACCTGTGACCAAGAGGCATTGTTATTTAGGACGTCTAAAATAAAAAAATTCTTTACCTTCATATATATTGACGAAAAATACACTTTGATAATTACAACATCCCCAACCAAATAACATATGGTGTCTTGCCCAACAGAACAACTAGTACTCTATCGACTTCTCAACAAGCACAAATCACGCCTACCTCAGAACTACTACTGCCCTCAGCAACTTCTCAGCTGCAACTGCCAGTGGAGGCGGCGGCTGAATAATACTCTTTGGCGCAATCTCTGGCCCTGTGACTCAGTGTAGCCACCTTTCATATGCCCCGCCTCCATGGGCTAGAATTTCATGGTATTTTTGCCAGCATTGGTGGTGAAAATACCACCAAATTCGTCCAAAAAATACAGACAAAATAAAAGATAATATTAAATAAGTAAATACCACATAACTAAATAAATTTATGCTTTGACTGACCCTTCAATAACCTAATATATAAAATACAGTAAGGAAAACAAATGCTTGCATACATATGATTTTACGTAATAGTTTACACAAGTATCATGGGCTAGAATTTCATGGTACTTTTGCCAGCATTGGTGGTGAAAATACCACCAAATTCGTCCAAAAAAATACAGACAAAATAAAAGATAATATTAAATAAGTAAATACCACATAACTAAATAAATTTATGCTTTGCACTGACCCTTCAATAACCTAATATATAAAATACAGTAAGGAAAACAAATGCTTACATAAATATGATATTAGATAATAGTTAACACAAGTATCATGTGGTTAAACAATTCAATCAATAGCGTCAGAAATGACGAATAGGTGCAGGTAAGAGTCTCATAACATTTCATAAACAGTAAACACACAAAAAATCAGCTTATACAAATATTAACATAAAAGCCTTTCAGTAGTTCAATAAAGAAGTAGACTACTTGACAGTTTCAGCAGTGGCACCCAGCAATGGTCAACAGGTGCAAATACCAGTCTGATAACATTTCATCAGAAGTGTTTAAACAGCTCCAACAGTGGCACCCATCAATGTTGAACACGGGTAGGTAACAGTCCATGATACTCACTATCACTAATTAGACAGTTCATCAGAGTTTATCAGCAGAAATTAAAGATTTCCAAGTGGCACCCATCATGTTGAACAAGTGCAAGTAACAGTCCATAATATTCACTATCGCTAATCAGATAGCTCATCAGAGTTCATCAGCAGAAATTAAAGATTTCCAAGTGGCACCCATCGTGTTGAACAAGTGCAGGTAACAGTCCATAATATTCACTATCAATAATTAAACAGTTCATCAGAGTTCATCAGCAGAAATTAAACATTTCCAAGTGGCACTCATCATGTTGAACACGTGCAGATAAAAGTTCATAATATTTACTATCACAAATTAAACAATTCATCAGAGTTCATTAGCACAAATTAAACCTTTCCAACTGACACCCATCATTATTGAACAGGTGAAAGCACGAATAACAGCTTGAATGCACACACAATTGCTTTTACAAAATTATTATCAATGCTCTTACACTAAACATACAAATTATAACAAACACACAAATGATATCAGATAATTGTCATATTAATTATTACAAAAACACAAATGTCAGTAAACCTATAATATTTATGGGTGTCAGTGCAAGCCACAACAAACAAGTAAAATAATATTTAGGAGATAGATTGGTACCAATTATTTGGGATTAGGAAAGGAAAACACACAAAACACACTCACTCATCTTTCATCCACATTTAAGTACTACTGTGTAATTGAATAGTGTTAACTGTGTAAATGCAATTCTATCAAAATTTGATGCTCAGTATGTGTATCAAGTAGTAGTGGTACAGTGTACAACAGTCAATAATAGTTAGTCAACGTCATAGTCATCATGTCAAGACCAATGTTTGCCAAGCCAACTTTTTCTGAACAATTGTCAGTGTGCCATGATATGCAAATACTTCCTTTCTGCTTATTGATTTAACAAAGTGTGTGTGTGTAGACAATCTTCAAGTGCTCTAGTCTGCCATCTTCAGCCTCCTTGTTCCATATAAACAAAAAAAAACAAAAAATGCTCCTCACTCACTTTACCTCTTATCCACCAAAACTCCAATAATCATCAGTATCACATAATCTTAATACTTCAATAATACCTCTTACGTCGATACATATAAACCTTATCACCAATATCATTTACCTTACCTCTTGTCCACCAAAACTCCAATAATCATCAACATCACACAATTACAATACCTCAATAATACCTCTTCAATACGTCCATACATATAAACCTTATCAGCAATATCATGTCACTTCCATAACAACTCTTTCCTCTAGTCAGTCTCCTCGAACAAGTACAAATAAAATCCTAGTGTAAACTTCAGTTCATCATCCCATACAATCCGAAGACACAATGTCCACACACAACCTCTGTGTAATCAATCTGACCCAAATCTTCAACTCATTATGATTTATAAAATAGATTTTGGTTACCTTGTGCATCATTAAATAAAAGAAATGCATACATGACCTCTAACAGCCTTTAGTTTGAATAACTTTCAGTAATTAAGTACGAGTACGGAGTGTGAATGATCGTAATATTTCACAATGTGTGCACCACTTCAAGAATCATGGCAAAACAGAAGCAAACATGTGGAGTATTTCTTATGTCAAGGGTCACTTGCTATTTCAATTGCTCACGAAGAATGCAGTGTAAAAACTGTCAATGGTCTAAACCTAGTGTTGGTATGTCATATCGTTAGCTTCCTTCCTATTAGCATAAATTTATACAGCTTCCATAGAACCTCCAGCTCATGTGACTTCCGTGAAGTTTCTCGTACCAATGTCGTTCGTAGAATTATAGCAGTTCATTTTCTTATCTTAAAATATAAAGCACTGAGAGAAAGCAAAACATGCAATAGCGAGTAAATATACCAGTATAGAACAGAATGTCAACAAGTGGACGTATCACGATCACTATAGCGAGGCTCTGCCAAGCGAACAATCTATAATTAATACCATTGTGTGACCTATACTCCATGTTCGTACAATATCAGCATTTCTATATACCAAATTAAAGAGTAGTTATGACAACAAAACAGAAATGTGTAAATACGCAATCCATACGCAAAGCAGCAAATATATATCTTACATAATAAACAGGTAATTAGCATCACATCAGCATAAGCAAATGAATGTTCATATCTTAATAAGTAAACATGAAGGTACAAGCAGATAAATCACAAATTTAAATAAATAAGCACAGCAGGCACATACCTAAAAAAAATGTGGCATCAGTGAAAAAGCAGTGCAGCCATAATATACACAAGTGACAACCCTGTTCATTAATAAAACATTGTCAAAATCAGCAAATGTACGCAAGCACGTCGCTTCACAAGTAAATTCATAGAACATGAAATTTAGCACAAAGTATAAACCACGTAATCGCGAGCAGCACGTTACATATAAAGTACATACCTAAGTAGAAATATGTTACCTGAAAAATAAAATCAATTAATAGTTATCTTTTAGTTTATTACTTTCTTCTTCGAAATTACATTCTTCCTGAAATTTTCTCAATAGCAAGTCCTCTTACCGTCGGACACACACAGAATTTACCTGAAGTTCTTAAATATTTTATGCAACCGTATCATGAAAAATACTGAACATTAATAACATAATTTATCAAGTAACTATAGCTTTATATTGAATTCACTCAGAGAAATTAGACTGCGTATATGTTTACGGCTGTCAGTGTATTCGCACTGAGCGCTCGATCAGCTGTAAGTACGCGTGACGTAAGAAGTAATTGTTTGCGGTCAACGGTTGCCTTGTGCTGCGCACAGACTTGACTGTTGCTTTGAGTATGTGCCGCGGCCAGAACATGGCGCGGTATCCTTGTACTCTCCGTGTGTTTACGTACAACTGTTAGTTTCTCAAAAGTATGTCATTACACAAAAATTTTAACGTTCGCTATATGATGTATTCCTTTAGAGCGCCGTGATTTAAGAGTTTCTACTTGGACAGTGTTATCATTAATAATTTTGCGAAACCTATATGGACCGTTATAAAGTAGAAAAATTTGCGACACAAGCCTTTTCCTTTGTGAGACAAACGATGAGACTTAATTAACACCTTTTGACCAACTGACAAGGTTTTTAAACGACCAGGACGTTTAGCTGATTTCTCTCTTCCAGCAGCCGCAGATGCAATATTTTGTAGAGCCAGATGGACAACTTCAGAATGCCGCAGTTTCCGTGAGGCGAAAAAGGAACGATGTCAGAAATGCGATTTGTCGGTGCTTTATTAATATCAATATAGGCGGTAAAGAAGTTGAATCGTTAGGGAGTTCATTCAGAATGTTTTGAAAAATATGAAGATACTGATCCCAAGTTCTATGATTCTGATGACAATAAAGTCGACACAATTTATTGATTTCCTTCATCCATCTCTCTGAAGCGTTAGATAGAGGGCGAAAAAGTGAAATGAAAATTGGTTTAATCTTACGACGCCGTAGAGTACGAACCCAAATTTTAGAGCGAAACTGTAATCCATTATCCGATATAACCTTATCAACATGACACACTTCTTTAAGAAAACGTTTGATGAAAGCATTAGATACTGAACGAGCTGTTGCTTTGCGTAAAGGTGTAAAACACATATTTTCATGTCAATTCCACTACTTCCAAAATGTACGCAAAACCATTAGTAGAACGAACCACTGGACCGAACAAATCGACTGCAGCCATGTCCATTAATTTCGCTGGAATAATGGGAAACAACCGTGCTCTGTGAGAAATAGTTGGCGGCTTAGCCTTTTGACATAATCGAATACGTTTTTCCATATTACTGAAGTAGCAATTTTCTCGTAATTTATGAAAGCATTTTCTGGGACCAAAGTGTGCATAACTGAAATGTGTATACCAAATGAATTTATTAACACACTCATTAGGAATGCAAACTAACCAAACAGAGTTGTCGACCGATTTTCGTTTCAAATGGATATAATTGCGAACTAAATAATACTGTCTAATCGCTACACTTTCCTTTCTCCTCCACTTCTCCTTCATGTCCTTCCAGACTGGATCCTTGTTTTGCTCCTTAGCGATGTCCTGGAGCGAAAACGAAATAAAATTTTCAAACGCCACACCTTGAATATACATGAAACAATAATGGTTTTCTTTGCAGTCCTCCTCAGCACTTTGTTTCAAACCCATAGGTACACGTGATAAAGCATCAGCAATAATATTTGAAGAACTCTATATGTAAACAATACTAAAATCAAATTCATGTAGATACAGCGCCCATCGTGACAATCTTCCGTGTTAATTTTGCTGACATAAGAAATTCCAGAGCTCGATGATCGGTGTAAACCTTACTATGTATGCCGTACAAAACGATGCGAAATTTTGTGAAAGCCCAAACAAAAGCCACTGCTTCAAGTTCCGTAATCGAATAATTCTTTTCTGATTTAAAGAGAACACGACTTCCAAATGCAATCTTTTTCTGTACTACAACGTCGTTTTCTTTTATCTCTTGAAATAAGTGTGCACCTAGGCCTTCGTATGATGAGTCAGTCGCCAAACAAAAATCTTTATATAAATCCGGATGTGAAAGAAGCGGAGCAGCAACTAAAGCATCACAAACTTGTTCAAATTCTGATTGAGCTTCCTCATCCCAACACCAATTAGAATTCTTTCCAGATAGTTCACATAAACGAGGTGTGGACAAATTGTCCAATCTAACAAAGCCTCTAAGAAAATTACAGACACCAATGAAACTACGAACATCACTTTTTGTAGTAGGAACAGCATAATTACGAATAGCGTCTAGTTTCTCTGGATCAGAAAGAATATCTTCTGTAGAAATAATATGACCAAGGAATTTCACCTGAGAAAGACCAAATTCAGATTTTTTCAAGTTCACTGTAATACCAACTCTTGCAAAAATACGTAATAATGAATCCAGAATTTTGTTATGCTCACTCCAAAAACGTTTAGCAATAAGAATATCGTCAACATATGAAGTAATATTGTCACGAAGATAAACAGGTAAAATTTCGTTTAAACTACTAATGAATGTTGCTGAAGATATAGTAAGTCCAAACGGTAATTTGGGAAATCACTTTTGGGTAAAATTCTTACCGGCTCTCTAGATAGATTTATAGTTGAAGAGTTGTTTTGATAGATACAAAGAATAGTAAAAGAGTAGGCAGCAGTGCAGAAAACTAAAAGGGAAATAGCACCACTACAGCTCGGTGCCCTGTGCACGCTACGGCACATATTCACTTAGTGTAGCGAATCCCCTGAGGACCTAAATAGCCACACATAAGTTCCAGTTTGCAACTTAGTGGCCAATTTGGTGGAAGTGCGTATATAAATTGATCTAACCATGAACATGGATGTATGTCATTCTTAGAATTGCGAAAGATCTTAAATTTACGAACAATTAAAAAGTGTTTATAGTCAAAGTTTTTGCCTCGTTGCGACAAAGACCTACCGCGTCTGCCCCCGTCCCAATGTCGATTACTGTCAAGTTCGCGCGCCTGGCGCTCTCTTGATGCTTCTCGTAAATGAAATAAATTGTTTTCTTCAAAGCCCTCTGCTATCTGTGATTCTAAATTTCTTCTGTTGTCTTTTCCTACGATTTCGCTTTCAATTTGTGTGACTTGCTTTCGTAACGCCTCAAATTCCCTTTTAACGCGTTCGTTAAATTTTAGCTGATTTTCAACATGTTTATTTATGTTCTGGTACTCTCCGGTTTCTGCAAATGGCAATGGAGCTGTATCGTCTGAATCTCTGCCCCGATTTAAACTAAGACTTTTCAATTTATCTGAAATATCCTCAACTCTTTCCGATAAGTCATCTATTTTTTCTTTCTGTTTATTTACGTCTTCCGTAAGTGCCGCCACTTCGGTTTCAGTATTGACACATTTAGTAGTTAACTGTTCATACTGTTGTGTTAGGTTATTTATTCTGTCATTTGGTACAGATTCCTCGATTCTTTCAAATATTTCTTCCTAATCGGGTGCGCGTTGTAAATTTAACTCTGAAAATTTTTGTACTATCACGCGATCTCTTTCTTCCTGTTCTCTATCCTGTTCCTTTTGTCTGATTTCTATTGAAATTAATCTGTTATTGTGATCATTCAAAATCGGTTGTACTTCTTCTCTAATTTCTTTCTTTAATTCATCTTTCATGTTTTTAAAACATGTCCTTATTCGTGAGTCTAACCGTGTTTCCACTGTTCCCATATCAGATTTAATTGTTCCTATTTGTGATTCTACTGTTTTTAATTCAGATCTTAACTGTGTTTCCATTGTTCCCATATCAGTTTCTACCCATGTTGCCAATGTTCCAATCTCTGTTTTTAATTCAGATCGTAGCTGTGATCCCACTGTTTTTAATTCAGATCCCAAATTAAATATTGCACTCATCAATTGCTCCATATTAACTAGTTCGAAATTCTTTTCGCCCCTAAAATTTCCCGTATAACTGACTTCCTTCGGCGTAGCCGTAACGCTATATGTGTTTGATACTATTTCAGAATCTTCTATCGTTAATCTCGTATTCTGTGAATTTTTTGATTGAGAAAAATTTTGAACTGGTTCCGGACTATTTTCCCGACTTATTAAATTGTTTTCTACTTCATTAGTCATTATACTGTTCTCATGTGTTGGCGAGTTCGCCATGTTAACAATTTCGTCATTCTCACTATGCATCAGTTTTGCCTTTTTCATCGATCGCGTAATCATTTAAAAACATACAAAATTCGTCACTATACGAAAATTACACACAATATGACAATTTATCACCAACAATACCATTCACACGAAATGCTTCCCGACAAACACGATTAACGAAGAATTGAAATGTTCATAATTGCACAAAATTGTCAAATCCGTATATAAGCCATCAAAAATTAAATCCTGCAAAAATACCATTAGAAGAAAGACAAGACAACTACAAATGTTCAATTACCAAATCTACACATGGAATATAGACTACAATTACTAAACCACAAATTACTACAACAATCCTACTGTCTGCTATTTTTACTATCAAAAGAATTCCAAGGGACGATGCGAAGCAGCGGTCGCCACGTGCATGGGGGCTTAATTAATATAGAATGCAAATAATTTTAATTTTTTTTACTCGCTTTTTTTCCGGTTACGCAATCTCGTAACCGGTTGGCCCTGAATAATATTAGTACGCAATCTAACTGCATAGAATAACAATAAAGAATGAAAGGAAATTTTCGTTAACACAATTAATTAATTAAGTCCCCAGCAACTATAAAAGCTACGAAACAACAAAGTACAAATGTAACTGTTTTGTGTGGGGAAGTGTGATTCAACGTACACATCTGGCACGGTTCTACCTCAATAAGACAAGATTTTTAAACACTATTTACACTGAAGTAATTAAAAAAAAACTAGAAATACTATAATTGCATATAGAAATCAGAATTACAGTGTAACACAAGAACACGAGCCAGATGCTTTGTTGACTGAACCTGTGACCAAGAGGCATTGTTTTTAGGACGTCTAAAATAAAAAATTCTTTACTTTCAAATATATTGACGAAAAATACACTTTGATCATTACAACATCCCCAACCAAATAACATATTGTGTCTTGCCAACAGAACAACTAGTACTCTATCGACGTCTCAACAAGCACAAATCACGCCTACCTCAGAACTACTACTGCCCTCAGCAACTTCTCAGCTGCAACTGCCAGTGGAGGCGGCGGCTGAATAATACTCTTTGGCACTGTGACTCAGTGTAGCCACCTTTCAATGTCTCAAACGCTAAGCGACGATTTTGTATCGCTCATTATTCGCGCACATCCTTTGCATGAGAAGAACTGTGACTGAAGCTACTGTCCATCAAGAACCAGCAGCTAGAGAAGCCTCTCTTCTCTCCGTTATTTAACGGTCCCAAGCGATTTACCCATTCATATTAAGCGTCATTTCCCAGTCAAGATTTCGTTTGCAATAGTAACAAAGAATGCCAAAGATGAGTGAGGGAGGGAAAGGAGAAGATGGATAGAGAGGGCATGATGAGGAGATGGAGGGAGAGTGGGAGAAGGAGATGAACCTGGAAAGACGGGAGGAAGAGGACAGTGAGAGGAGGCAAGATGGATGGACAGAGAGAGGACGGGAGAAGCAGATTAGGTCGTATATACAATTCCCACACCTATTTAGCAAATGCGAAGGATAGCCGCATTCTCTACATATGTATCTACATATGTAAAACCATTTCTGATATTTACTTTGTGTGCCGTCTAGAATCATGTGTTACGGATAAAATCACCTCGGAAACTTAAACCCAAAGCTTGACGTAATAGTTAAATGTGTTTATGGTCCCCATTGTATCAAAATTCGTGCGTGTGTCGTAATGCATTGCGTATTTTCGTACACTGGTTTGCGAGAAACATAATTTAGCATCAGCTTTAACCACCATTTGAGCTTTATACAAGTTTAGTACTAGTGCCTTCTTTCACACTACACTATGTAATCAAAAGTATCCTGCACCTCGCTGAAAATGACTAGAAGTTCGTGGTGCCCTCCATCGGTAATTCTGGAATTCAACATGGTGTTGGCCCACCCTTAGCCTTGATGAAAACTTCCACTCTCGTTGGCATACGTTCAATCAGTGCTGGAAGGTTTCTTGGGGAATGGCAACCCATTCGTCACGGAGTGCTGCACGGAGGAGAGGTATCGATGGAACGAAATCGGCGTTCCAAAACATCCCAAACGTGTTCTATAGGATTCAGGTCCCGAATCGTTGCAGGCCCGTTCATTACAGGGACGCTGTTGTCGTGTAGCCACTCCACCGTAGGCCGTGCATTATGAACAGATACACTATCGTGTTGAAAGATGCTGTCGCCATCCCCGAATTGCTCTTCAACAGCAGGAAGCAAGAAGGTGCTTAAAACATCAATGTAGGCCTGTGCTGTGATAGTGCAACGCAAAACAACAAGGGGTGTAAGCGCCCTCCATTAAAAACACGACCACACCATAACACCACCGCCTCCGAATTTTACTGTTGGCACTGCACACGCTGACAGATGACGTCCACTGGGAATTTGCCATACCCACACCCTGCCATCAGATCACCACATTGTGTACCGTGATTTGTCACTACACACAGCGTTTTTCCACTGTTCAATCGTCCAATGTTTGCCTAACTGTCATAGTACTTGCAGTGGATCTTGATGCAGTATGGAATTCCTGTATGATGGTCTAGATAGATGTCTGCCTATTACACATTACGAGCCTATTCAACTGTCGCCGGTCTCTGTCAGTCAACAGACGAGGTCGGCCCATACGTTTTCGTGGTGTACATGTCCGTTCACGTTTCCACTTCTCTATCATATCGTAAACAGTGGACCAAGAGATGTTTAGGGATTTGGAAATCTCGCGTACGGACATATGACACAAGTGACACCCTACCACCCGACCACGTTCGAACTTGTGAGCTCCGCGTAGCTCCCCATTCTGTTCTCTCCGATGTCTAATGACTACTGAGATATGTGATATGGAGTACATGGCAGCACAATGCACCTAATATGAAAAACGTAAGTTGTTGGTGTCCGGATACATTCGATCACATATTGTATCATTCACGCCGAATTTCATTGAATTCATTGTGAATAAATGTACATTTTTTAAAACCTTCCGGAAGTTACGACAGTGGTTTTTGGACACTTGCAAACGTATCTTTTGTAGAGTCTTTGCTAAGTTAACGTGCAAAACGTATTGTGTAATAAATCAGCATTTGCGATTTATCATTGAATAAATAACTAACATAGCTCGTCACATTAGCCTTCTCTTTCAATACAAAAGTGTATTGTCAGCCGCGCAGGATGGCCGCTCTGTCTCAGGCGTCTTGTCATTGTCCGCGCGGTGTTTCGCAGATTATACATTTATCTATAATGAAGTACTGTCTGTAGGAAGCTGTTCAAATTTTCAGTCTGATATTCATAAGATTTAAAAGTGATTCAGAGATTGGCAACTTACTTTAAATGATCGGAAATATAAAATTAAGCATTTCGCAAAACGAAAAAGGTTCAGCTCATACAATTACACATGAGTAGCACTTTGTACAGATGGGAAATTGAGGAATCACAAAGGCTCAATGTTGGATAAATCAGTAGGGAGAGTTTGGTTTACTGGGAGAATACTAGTGAAGTGCAATCAGTCTGCAAAGGAGATCTCTTACTGGATCGACCTTGGACGTATGCAGAGTGAGCTGTGGTAAAAATGTTGTTTTGAAGAGCGCGCCGCAGCGCGTTGTGTGAAGCAGTCGCCCTCCGTTTCTGGCGGTGGCGCCGCTGTGGTAATCGCAGCTTTGTTTCTCCCTCTGGTGGGAAAGCGGAGAGGTTGCCTGTTCACGTGCATTTAAGGGGCACGGGGTCAGTCGCAGTAAGGCTACGTCAGTCTCGCGTCATCAGTTGCTGGTCTGTCTCTCGTTTGCATTTGTGCGGCAGTTAGTGTCTGTCTGTCTTTTGGATCAACTTTAAAGCTAGAAAATAAAAGTCTTGCCACTCCGCCAGTAACAGAACTCAGCTTGTGGTCGTCCCGTCTGGGCTGAGTTCCTGCATCTGAGTCTGCGCGTTAGGCCGCCAGCCTGCTCGAGTTGCTCGGGCAACGGTCGTTGGCGGTTGGATCGGTCGGTTGGTCGGTCACGCACTGAGACACGAGATGACGTGTCCGCCTTGAGCGTCGGCACATTTGAGGTCCCCACCTGAGTCCAGTGGGGAGCGCCGTATAGAAAGGGGTAGTGGCTTCGCGGTTCGCACGAGAGCAACAGGAGCGAAACCACGAATCGGGCTAGCCGGGGCGAGCTGCGACGCCGTGAGACGGGAGATCGGCGTGCCTTCTTGCGTCCGGTGAAGCGGATGGCAATGGATGGCTCAGGGAAAGCGTTGGGGGTGCTGCGCCAGGTCTTCGCCAGAAATCGCAGTTTATCAGAAGTTAAGTGCTTGGAGATATGTTGTTTCATTTACTTGTTAAATTCTATTTATTTTCTTGGTGAGGTCACCAGCCGCTTGTTTTGGGGTCGTCCCACCATTCTTCTCCGTTTGCCCACCCGCGGGAAGGTGGTTGTTTGTGAATTCGGTGGTCCGTTTTTCCCTTATGGACTTGAAGAGGTTTAGAGCAATCTGAGGTTCGGGTTGTTTAGTAACCCCCCGTCAATCTGCCGTACGTTAATAGCTGCCTCTGTCACGTTTGTCGGATTCGGTGTTAATGAATTTATAGAATTAAGGTATAGGCCGAATTCCTGAAATATGTTTTTATCTTGCCTATCATCTTGCTAGGTGGTATATGTGTAATGTAATTGGCTTACACTTTATGTAAGTCTGAATTTCATGGGTTTTATTTGAATAGTCATTTTATAAAGTTGCCACCCTTCCACCGTAAAAACAAATTGCACTTTGGTGGCAAATAATTTCTTAGTGTGAGTGTTTGTACCATTTCCATCTCTCTTACGGGGTGCATAGTTAATGTGTTTGTTCGAGTTGTTAAAATTTTTTAGTTTAAGGTAATCTGGTCAGTTACAGATAAACACCAGAGTAGTTTTCAAGAGGTCGTTGTGAGCGATCGTGACTACGGCCGCGTTGAAAGGGGGCGGAAGCTTCTCCCCCCGAAGGCTCCTATTTTTAAAAAAATAAAAATAAAAAATAGATAAATAAAATAAAATAAAAATAAAAAATAAAAATGGTATTTTGCCTCTGAATAATTGTAACTCGATATTTAGAGGTAATTTTAAATCTTTTTTTGAAAAGGCTTTTAGGAATAAAATTTATATTTGTTAAAGGTAGAATTATTTTCCATCAGTTACTTCCTAGCGACTACTTTCACGCTCACGTAGTGTGATTAAATGTGTTAATGTTCTTGGTGAATCGCTAGTAAATAAAGTAAATTCTTTAAGAACAGACTTTCATAGTAAAATTACGGTTCACAGAGAACCGTTGCACGAGTGGTCACAGGTTTGTTTGACCCGGGCGATCGAGGCAAAGAGATGCTGAGGGGCATACGCTTGAAGATAGACATAAACTATTCCGAGAAAGCTTATTTATAATGTTTCAATAATCGACTTCAAATGATGACGCTAGGAATTAACTACAACCTTTCCCAATCACTGTCGTGAGGATTATGAGGAAAGGATTAATTACAGAACGGACTGAGGCATTTGAACAAGCATTCTTCGCCTGCTCCATACATGAATGGAACCGCTAAAAACCCTAATAACTGGTACAATGGGATGTATCCTCTGCTAGGCGCTTCAGATATAGTTGTGAAGTATAGCTGTGGATGTCGATGTAGACGACAGCACATTCAACAGTTTATGTTATCGTTTATATTGTTTCTTCCTGAATTTTAACTCCATTCGTAAGATTTATTTTGTTCCTTTCTCAATGCACATACTGAACAGTAGAGGTGAAGGACTTAAGCCCCGCCTTACACAGTTTCTAACCCGAACACTTCGTTTTTGTTTTTCTATTTTTATTGTTCCCTCTTGATTCTTGTAAATATTACATATCACTCGTTTTACGTATGACTTATACGAATTCCCATGTAAACTACGTACGCCTAACACCATATTACAAAGCAGAACGCATATTCCAGGTCGATGAAGCCTGTGTGAACAAGTCTTGATTTTTCCTAGGTATGCTACTCATGTTTATGGATTTCCGTCTATGTCTTCTGGAGGTACATGGTCCATTCACATTAGTGTTGGACGTCAATGTGCAATAACCACTAAGAGACAGTTGGCAGGACCAATAGTGGAGGGTATGTAGAACGTGACTAGAGTACTAGGTAACAATGCAGCCATTTATCTGACGTCGATACGGGCATGAACGCAGCGATTTATCTGACGTCGATACGGGCATGATCATTGGCTTTGGTGCCAGGGACAGAAGAATTACCGAAACGGCTAAGTTTGTAAACTGCACTTAAAGTACAGAGTGCACACGAAAATGGCGCTACATACAACTGCCACCGAGGCAACCGTATTGCACGACAGTACCGCGACTGGACCTTCACCGAGTGTCGAAACGTGGCCAGATCTGATGAGTCACGTTTTATGGTGCATCGGATAGATGGCCGTTGCCGTATACAGCCCTGCAACAATCGCCGTGACGGTCCAGGCCGGAAAAGTCAGTGTTGTGATCTGGGGAATGTTTTGGTGACATTTCCAAAAAGGTCATCTCGTCATTTTGGAAGGCACAATTGATCAACACAAGTAGTTATCTGTCCTTGAGTGACCATATCTACTCGCATATGCGTTTCTGTTTTCCCAGATGGCATCTACCAGGAGGACAATGCAGTGTCTCACACAGCTCGCAGGGTGCATGTGTTGTTGGGAGAGTACCAGGACGAGTCTACCGTACTCCCCTGGCCACCAGTCTCCAGGAATTTGAATCCAGTCGGGAATCAGTGGGACCACCTTGATCGGGCTGAACGTCAGCATGGCTCCAGCTTCCAGAACCTTACGGACTCTCCTCATGCACGTCGGTGCTACACAAGGTGGTTATTCACAAGTGCTCGTGAATGGCTGTTGCTGTTGCCAGTACACAGAACTGCATACACGGATTCTTTTCAGTTTATTTTATCGAATGACGTGAAACCACATTTTAGCAAGACACCGTTAAAGAGGTAGTCACAAGGAAATTTTCATATTTTGGTTTTTGTATGTTTCTGTGTATCTCGCTTTTACAGATTCTTTATAACAGTTCTGATGACGAGGGCTTTCTCCCATAAAAGGTGTCAATTTTAATGCTTTTCATTGCGGTAGATGGTTGAACTTGCCTTTTAATACTGATATGAACAACCATGACGTGGTTTCCATTATGTATAAAATCAGCGTTGGGAGCGGTCTTGGAAAGAAATCTGAGAGCTGTTGCACCATTGGGCACTTCGGGATTGTTATGCCAACAGAACCACAAACTGAATCCTTAACAAGTAACGGTAGTGCGTCGACCGAACAAATGCGTTAGACTCGCTCGACGTCATTACTGCGACTGGTTGTCGCAGTATGTGCGTGAAACAGAGGATGATCCAGAAATGCTCATTCTGATGAATGATGCATTTACATCGGTGCATGAACTCATAGAACAAACAACGTTGGAGTTTTGGAAATCCTCATTAGGTATCAAAATTGCTTACATGACGTGAGAACAATAGCATATTGTAGTATAGTGAGTGCCACACAAATAATTGGACCGGTTGTTTACTGCCGAACCAGAACTTCTGGTAGGTAAGTAAGATTCTAACGAATTTCATATTTATATAAATGTTGCAAGAACACTGTGGTTCGCTGTCTACATATTATGTAGATTATATTACATTATCAGTACAATCCATCACAGCACACCCCGATCCCTTCTAAAAAGTCATCAGACTCATTCTCTCTCGTGTTTTGGGAGATATTTGCAATTTAGTTTTTGTAACATATATCTCGAGTCAACACAAACAAATACTGCCCATCACTTCTGTCATACGGCGCCCACCGTCGACGGAAGTAGTCGCTTTGTTTCCCGTTACAAACAAAATTGTTTTTAAAGCGATATGTTATGTGTCCATTCGACAGAGTGCTCCCTAATTAGTCCATTGCGATATTCGGTTTAGCAATGTGTATTATCAATGACACTAAATCACAAAGAGAAACCAATACTCTGGTATCTTCTGAACAACACTGATGCATGGCGGTAACAGTTAGCGAGAGCCAGGGTAGTGCTGTCACTGGTGGAGTACTGGTTATTCTTAGTGCTTTAACATCTCTGTTAATACATACCAATAAAACTAATATTTCACTTGGCTAATTGTGCATTGCTCTATTTTCTTGTGTGTTTGTAGCGGGATATAAATGGTAGCTTTCTGTCGACACAGAATGTCTCGGAACATTTCATGAGCAGAATTTGTTTGGCATGACTCTAGCTGCACGTTGCAAAAACGAAATTGCAAATATCGGCCGTAACAGCAGAGAAAACGAGCCTAGCGACTCTTAGGACGGACAGCCTTATGCAGGGTGTTGGCGGTATAATTGCAGAATTTTTTTGGAGACTGAGAATTGTGAACTGAACGACATTACATCAGCATTTACTTTATTTGCACACACATAATTACAGCTTTTAGGAGCTATAATTTTTTTGGTTGATTAGTATCTCGCAATAACATGTGGCAAGAACAAGCCATTAAGAGGGAACGAGAGAATGACGGACGAAAATGTTGCTCAAATTCAGGTAAGTGTTTTCTTCCTACAGGAATGTAGTTCACAAATGAGGTTTTTATTGGTGTTTTTTTATGAAAAATATTAATACCATCACTGTGTAATTGGGATTTTCCCAAGGCAACTCTGAAAGAACTTAGATCGATGGTTGTAGTTGTAACTCGGTTTGTGGTTATCTGAAACATGAAATTAATCCTTACAGATGTAATTTTAGTTCATCATAGCAATTTGAAAACAAATTTGGGGAAATTACAAATATTTGAAAAAATTTACAGTTCTGGACCCCTTCTTTGCCGAAAAAATACCAAATATCACCATAAAATAATCGGCTACGATGAACTGAAGAGAATTGAGTTTCCTTCAAGGGAGACCAAAAATCATTAAAACTGGACGAAAATGGTAGCATGGTCGACGACAACCATGCCGAAAAAATGGTTTTGAGAACAACCCGTTTAAAGTTTGACACGTATTTATCATATAAAAA
Organism: Schistocerca gregaria; assembly: GCF_023897955.1. NCBI lineage: Eukaryota > Metazoa > Arthropoda > Insecta > Orthoptera > Acrididae > Schistocerca > Schistocerca gregaria. Next base: position 459,207,749 of record NC_064920.1, on the reverse strand, counting down.
AGGGGCAAAACTTGAGACTTAAGGGATATCATCGATGTCTGGTCCATAATAACTCTCGCACCGGCTAGTCGATGGCATCTTTCTACTGCTTCGACCCAATAAGCCCCCATTTTCGTCCTCAAAGCCCTTTTCGTCGCGGAGGGCATCGCCGCTGCCATCTCTATCTTCACAGAATCGGTGCACTTCATCGCCGGTCATTATCTGAGGCCATTTGGCAATTGCATGAATGCACTATGGCCTGCACTCAGTAGAAATACGGAAAAATTTGAAGCAATGTTGACAATTACGCTTTGGCTGGATGTTATTTTTGGAGCGTATCTCCAAATGAGACAATTGAGACATTCGTTCACATTTTCAGTGAAACCTCCCAAACAACGCACCAGAAAATCATATTTACTCAGATAGCTATAAATAGCGGTGACGGCATCGATAACGACTTTTGGCAACCGGTTCTCTAACGCCGGAGTGTGCCGTGCACGCTTTGATTCAAATGGTCACAGGATCGTTACTTTTTGGAATTGACGTATAATATTTTGGGATATAATTCTTCAATGTATATACATTCGAATTCAGTAATAACCAAAATTTCGGGTTTTTTCGCCCCTCACCCTGTTGTTCCCCTTTAATGCTCATTTTCCGATACGCAGCAGGTCAGGTGTTGAACTGCTGACGCATAGGTGCAAAATGGTAAGATTACACTGACAGGCGAAGTGCACTTAATGGTGCAATCTGAGCATGCAGAAAACGTCAGGTAGTAACTTATGTGACGTGTTGACGAGACGACTCTAGATGTATAGAGAAAACGACTAACACACTTAAGTGCGTACATATTAAGGCACCAAGGATCACAGTATCAGCACTTATACCCCTCACACCTGTGTGTACACTGTTTCAAAGTACAACACTGAAATGAAATAGTTTGCGCAGCCTAGTATCACTTAACATACGAAATTTGCAGTATTTCACAGATGCGCCAATGAACACATGTGCAAAATTAGAGGCTAGAACCGAAAATGGAAAAGATACGTCTTAGGCCCCCATGGCAGCCAATGGGCTTGTGTCCTCGGAATATACTGCAGCCTCTTAACAGAGAACTAACAACTAATGAAAAGATAGCGGTTTTTAACATAGAATAATCCAACATCACTTAGCGCCTATGCGTCCCTGGCAACATTATGAGGCTTTATAGGTGATATGAACGATCCTATTATACCACTACACGACACGGACCTTGCTATAGGAACTAGTCTATGTTTAGAAATACCTTGTAATTAGGCTTACGTTTCTGATCTACTAGTTGCGTAGTATGTGATGCGTCACAAAATTTTCCTACGCCCGAAATATATGGACCTGAGCAAACTTAATTTTCCCTTGCATTCGCACTATACGTTTTCGTAGCGGTTTGTGTTCAGGAAGGTATGCAGGAGAGCTTCAAATCATGTAGAAATAACAACCGAATTATTATTTTTAAACACTGGAAATAACTGAAGAGCTTTATACTGTTAACCTGACAATAACTGTAAGAAACTGCAAGACGTATGCTGTGGAAGATAGTGTATTGTATAACGCGCTATGACGAATAGCTTTCGATACTCCATTTTTTAAAAACGTTGATGAACTCACGTAGGGATTGTGTATCTATGTTAGCAAATCTGCACTGAAAATAAAATACGCTTAACAGCAGCCACTGAAAGCAAAACGAATGTCAGCTGCTGTATTTCATATGTGGTTAATTAACGACCCCTGGCTACATTTGTAACATATTCGGTTTACCTTTGATCCATCTGCTGTGCTTTAATTGCTGGCGTGTGCTGGGCAGAATACATCAGAGGTGTCACCATTGACTGACAATTGTAAACAGAACTGTGAATGGTACGCAAAACATGTGATCAGAAAAATGAAACCATGGACATTGTTAATGTCTAAATATACATTCCCTGACGGTCGGAGTCTACTTATAAGCAACGCAACTCACATCCAGCGCCTGATAGGCCAATTCGCCATGTTTCTAATATTAAAAGCCACAAAAATCAGCATGTAATATTCACCTCTCGGACTAAAAGTGCAGGTAATTCTTTAAATTGTTGCCATGTTTCTCTTGAGGTGTTTTGTCGCGCACCCTGTTACATATAAACGCGTTGGAATAAGTCACAGTTTTCCTACAGGTCACCGTTTAAAAGTCATGACACGAGAAGTTAGTTCGTTTTTATTTGAATTTCCACAACACGGAGGATGTATTTGAAACGTAAAACGAAGTGATCAGCGTGAGGAAGTTATAACCCTCAATTTGATAATTATTAGTGTAATCATGCTGTCTGTGTTGCTATCGAATTCAACACTTTGTGGTAACAAGCAGCTCCATGCGCATATTATGTAAAGGAATTTGTGCTATATTTACTTTCCTGTCTTAGAATTTAAACGAATATATAACATGCACTTAGCTCAAAATATGCTCTTGTGGATTAGCACTTCGCTCCGTTGTCCTCTTCAAATAAACTGTACAGTTTCATTCGAAACTCACTGGAGTGGAAAATGATTTTACATTATTTCATAGTAACATGTTAACCATGCTTAAAGTTATTATCGAGTAATTAAAATGGAACCGTATCAAGCATAAGAACAAGTGAATTTATGGCACATCATTTCTTATAGCTTTACAACCACTTTAATCAGATGTAGAAGAATTTTCTGATTCTTACATAGTTCTTACTTAAGTAGTGACTCTTTGGAAATGAGAGCTGATACTTCAGTTTTACTCAACATATTAACATTTATCCTAAAGCATTAGATTATTGTTTATTAACCTGTGCACTTTAATATATCGTGTTCAGACAACATCACAGTTATCTGGTGAATACAACACATTAATTAAAATATGCCCACATTGTATTTTGGTTAATGGTTCTCCTAAATAACTTTTTGGTTTGACATTTGCATTATACACTCCTGGAAATGGAAAAAAGAACACATTGACACCGGTGTGTCTGACCCACCATACTTGCTCCGGACACTGCGAGAGGGCTGTAAAAGCAGTGATCACACGCACGGCACAGCGGACACACCAGGAACCGCGGTGTTGGCCGTCGAATGGCGCTAGCTGCGCAGCATTTGTGCACCGCCGCCGTCAGTGTCAGCCAGTTTGCCGTGGCATACGGAGCTCCATCGCAGTCTTTAACACTGGTAGCATGCCGCGACAGCGTGGACGTGAACCGCATGTGCAGCTGACGGACTTTGAGCGAGGCCGTATAGTGGGCATGCGGGAGGCCGGGTGGACGTACCGCCGAATTGCTCAACACGTCGGGCGTGTGGTCTCCACAGTACATCGATGTTGTCGCCAGTGGTCGGCGGAAGGTGCACGTGCCCGTCGACCTGGGACCGGACCGCAGCGACGCACAGATGCACGCCAAGACCGTAGGATCCTACGCAGTGCCGTAGGGGACCGCACCGCCACTTCCCAGCAAATTAGGGACACTGTTGCTCCTGGGGTATTGGCGAGGACCATTCGCAATCGTCTCCATGAAGCTGGGCTACGAGCCCAAACATCGTTAGGCCGTCTTCCGCTCACGCCCCAACACCGTGCAGCCCGCCTCCAGTGGTGTCGCGACAGGCGTGAATGGAGGGACGAATGGAGACGTGTCGTCTTCAGCTATGAGAGTCGCTTCTGCCTTGGTGCCAATGATGGTCGTATGCGTGTTTGGCGCCGTGCAAGTGAGCGCCACAATCAGGACTGCATACGACCGAGGCACACAGGGCCAGTACCCGGCATCATGGTGTGGGGAGCGATCTCCTACACTGGCCGTACACCTCTGGTGATCGTCGAGGGGACACTGAATAGTGCACGGTACATCCAAACCGTCATCGAACCCATCGTTCTACCATTCCTAGACCGGCAAGGGAACTTGCTGTTCCAACAGGACAATGCACGTCCGCATGTATCCCGTGCCACCCAACGTGCTCTAGAAGGTGTAAGTCAACTACCCTGGCCAGCAAGATCTCCGGATCTGTCCCCCATTGAGCATGATTGGGACTGGATGAAGCGTCGTCTCACGAGGTCTGCACGTCCAGCACGAACGCTGGTCCAACTGAGGCGCCAGGTGGAAATGGCATGGCAAGCCATTCCACAGGACTACATCCAGCATCTCTACGATCGTCTCCATGGGAGAATAGCAGCCTGCATTGCTGCGAAAGGTGGATATATACTGTACTAGTACCGACATTGTGCATGCTCTGTTGCCTGTGTCTATGTGCCTGTGGTGCTGTCAGTGTGATCATGTGATGTATCTGACCCCAGGAATGTGTCAATAAAGTTTCCCCTTCCTGGGACAATGAATTCACGGTGTTCTTATTTCAATTTCCAGGAGTGTAATTGCAACTTCAACCATTAATAAGAATAGATTATTTAATTAACAGTTAATATACAGGTGAGAAATCTACGTTGAATGAGTTTTATTTAAACCTCTATAAATCAACTCAGACCAGAAAATTATAACATTATTAATTAACTTTTAACACCTGGGATTCACAGTCATGTAGAACTTTATAAAAGACGTCACATTTACGCCACTGACTGTAACACTTTTTTTAAAACGATTGCAATTTCGGCCTTAGTGCAGATTTTTGTGGTTTTAAGCCATGTCAACTTAAAATGAACTGACACATTTATATATCGTTGTCATTACTATTAAATACATTCGTGACGCTGTTACATATTGCTAATATATGGATGAGCCAAAGACAGAAAATTGAGTGCAGTAAATCTATAATGCCGACCTCACAATTTAACCTGCATTATGATAATGATGACGAAATTAATTTTGAGTTTGGCCGAACTTTAATCGTGAATATCTTCCGAGTTAGTGAGTTATTATAAGAAATAAACTACTTGTGGGAAGGAATGAGCTCATGGCTTTCTAAGGAGTCAAGTCAGTTCCTTCAGAACAACTGACTGGCTCACAATGATTTTATTATAGCACTATTCTATGATGATTTTCACTACTGGTTTCGGTTAGTTAAGCAAATTTAGATCTACATTTATACTAAGAAATTATTAATGGAATTACATCAGATGTTGTACGAGCAGTATTTTGACAGTTTTAGGCACACACTGCATAAAGACGGCGTGTGTAAAGATATTCAGATTAAATATAAGAAAAAAATAATTATTTAAGAGCAGTAGAAGGTCAGCAAATTGACTAAAGCCAGATTTTATGTTTCAATTAGTAGCTGTTGTCTCAGATAATCGTTCATTTGTGTGGTAACACATAATAATGTTCTAACAAATAAAATGCAATAGTCATTATTACTAGAACATGAAACATAATGTGCTTTTGTAAGAATGATGTAGACCACAATGGTGAAAGTGGTCGCTCTTGTTGGTTCATATGAACTTGAAATTTGAACGCAATTATCCCAAAAGCTGCAGTTCTGCAAATGTGTCTTCTTATTATAGACACACACACACGCACGCACGCACGCACGCACACACACGCGCGCGCGCATTCACACCCTGTGAACCAAAACCTCATGATCACTGCCCACCGCGAAGTTGTATGCTGCCTGGCGTAGCTGAGGGTATGTGACGCGGTAAGAGAAGTATATGAGAGGAACGGAGAACGATAAGCGTCGCAAATGGAGACATTCGCCGATATAAGCAACTTTGACATAGCCAGTTTGTTGCGGCCCAGTGTCCTGGACCGAGCATCTTGGAAACGGTGAAGCTGGTCGGCTGTTTGCGTGCAACTGTCATTTGCATCTATGTAAAGTGGTTTAAGAGTGTTGAAATCACGATTAGGTAACAAGGAGTTGGAGGTCCATACCTCATAAAAAATGTAGGGGTCGGAGGCTTGCCCTCTCTCTGAAGCAGGATAGGCGGCATTTTGTAGCAGATCTGACCACAGAGTACAGTGGTGACGTGGACACAAGTGTCCTGGAGCACGCTGGTCAGCGCACAGTGTTGCACATGGTGTTCCCATGTTTACCCAACAATGTCGTCAGTTATGATTACAGTGAGCACGGGAACATCGACGTTGGACTGCGGACAAATGGAATCGTGTCGCCTGGTGGGGCGAATCCCGTTTATTTTTACACCAGGTCGATGGTCGTGTCCAGATAGACAGCTGTGGACTACGTGAATATTATTAATGACTACCTGTGACTCTTTATGCTTGTGTTCCCAACAGCGATTGCATCATCGAACAGGGTAACTGACCGTGCCATAAGGCCAGAATAGTGCTGCTGTGGTTTGAGGAGCATGATAGTGAAATCAAGTTGATGTCTTGGACATTAGATTCGGCTTACCTGAACAAGATGAAACCCATCTGGGATGCTGTTGGGCGCCAGCACCGCATCTACTTTCACAGCCGCCCGTAAATTACGGGAACTGTGTGACCTGTGCGTAGGCGTCTGGTGACACAAACCTCTGGAAACCTATCAAGTACTTATCGAATCCATGGCACGCAGAATCACTGCTGAATTGCGTTCAAGAGGTAATCGTAATGATTCGACTCATCAGTACTTACATATTCACACTTGAGTATCTCTCAGAGGTTTGTCCAAAGCACCTTCAGACCATTTCTCTACCGTTTCTACCGTTTCACACTCTAATAGTGCATGGTAAAAGTGAACACGTAAATATTTTCTGTGTGAGCTGCCAGTTCTCTGATTTTATTATGATGATCGTTTCTCTCTAAATATTTCCATTACTACTGAAAAGAGCAGCATATTACACATTGCTCTTCAAAATCTAAGGACGAGATAAATAAAGGAACATAACATATTAACCACTCTGTGGAGGTGAATGAAAGTATGGGAACTTGTTGCCTGGGGTATCCAAGTCGTGCACAGAACGTTGGACGTCTCATGCCGTAAGGTCAGAGTCACTACAGCACGAAATGTGGTTGGCCCTGGAACGCGAGGCAGTTGAAGGCAATGGAGACACTGTCTTACCCAGCTAGCAGTTACTGATGCACTCTGGTGGTATCCTTCGTCAACAAGTATTCCAGAGACAGCAGTTGAACGACATCACGTCATCAGCAGACTGGAAGAAGAACAAAGTATGACGAGTTTCGTTGGTCCATTACGGCCAGGGGACATCGACTGGTACGTACTTTACAATTCAATAAACTTTACCAACAGCCGTACACTTAAAGATTTTTTTCTGAAAGCAACCAGTTTCGGCAATTCATTTTGCCATCTTCAGGCTCTTGCATAATAAAAGAGGGTGTACAAATCAATATTGCAAGAAGTGAAAGGTAATCATAATACCGCTTAAGCTTAAACATCTACATCTACATCTAGATGACTACTCTGCAATTCACATTTAAGTGCTTGACAGAGGGTTCATCGAACCGCAATCATACTATCCCTCTACCATTCCACTCCCTAACAGCGCGCGGGAAAAACGAACACCTTAACCTTTCTGTTCGAGCTCTGATTTCACTTATTTCATTTTGATGATCATTCCTACCTATGTAGGTTGGGCTCAACAAAATATTTTCGCATTCGGAAGAGAAACCTGGAGACTGAAACTTCGTAAATAGATCTCGCCGCGACGAAAAACGTCTTTGCTGTAATGACTTCCATCCCAATTCGCGTATCATATCTGCCACACTCTCTCCCCTATTACGTGATAATACAAAACGAGCTGCCCTTTATTGCACCCTTTCGATGTCCTCCGTAATCCCACCTAGTAAGGATCCCACACCGCGCAGCAATATTCTGAGGACGAACGAGTGTAGTGTAAGCTGTCTCTTTAGTGGACTTGTTGCATCTTCTAAGTGTCCAGCCAATGAAACGCAACCTTTGGCTCGCCTTCCTCAAAATATTATCTATGTGGTCTTTCCAACTGAAGTTGTTCGTAATTTTAACACCCAGGTACTTAGTTGAATTGACATACTTGAGGATTGTGCTATTTATCGAGTAATCGAATTCCAACGGATTTCTTTTGGAACTCATGTGGATCACCTCACACTTTACGTTATTTAGCGTCAACTGCCACCTGCTACACCATACAGCAATCTTTTCTAAATCGCTTTGCAACTGATACTGGTCTTCGGATGACCTTACTAGACGGTAAATTACAGCATCATCTGCGAACAACCTAAGAGAACTGCTAAGATTGTCACCCAGGTCATTTATATACATCAGGAACAGCAGAGGTCCCAGGACACTTCCCTGGGGAACATCTGATATCACTTCAGTTTTACTCGATGATTTGCCGTCTATTACTACGAACTGCGTCCTTCCTCACAGGAAATCACGAATCCAGTCGCATAACTGAGACGATACGCCATAGGCTCGCAGCTTGATTAGAAGTCGCTTGTGAGGAACGGTGTCAAAAGCTTTCCGGAAATCTAGAAATACGGAATCAACTTGAGATCCCCTGTCGATAGCGGCCATTACTTCGTGCAAATAAAGAGCTAGCTGCGTTGCACAAGAGCGATGTTTTCTGAAACCATGCTGATTACGTATCAATAGATCGTTCCCTTCAAGGTGATTCATATTGTTTGAATACAGTATATGCTCCAAAACCCTACTGCAAACCGACGTCAATGACATAGGTCTGTAGTTAGATGGATTACTCCCACTACCCTTCTTAAACACTGGTACGACCTGCGCAATTTTCCAATCTGTAGGTACAGATCCATCGCTGACCGAGCGGTTGTATATGAGTGCTAAGTAGGTAGCTATTGTATCAGCGTAATCTGAAATGAACCTAATCTGGACCTGAAGACTAGCCTGTATCAAGCGATTTGAGTTGCTTCGCAACCCCTAAGGTATCTACTTCTAAGAAACTCATGCTAGCAGCTGTTCGTGTTTCAAATTCTGGAATATTCCATTCGTCTTCCCTGGTGAAGGAATTTCGGAAAACTGCGTTCAATAACTCCGCTTTAGTGGCACAGTCGTCGGTAACAGTACCATTGGCACTGCGCAGCGAAGGTATTGACTGCGTCTTGCCGCTTGTGTACTTTACATACGATCAGAATTTCTTCGGATTTTCTACCAAATTTCGAGACAGTGTTTCGTTGTGGAACCTACTAAAGGCATCTCGCATTGAAGTCCGTGCCAAATTTCGGGCGTCTGTAAAATTTAGCCAATCTTCGGGATTTTGAGTTGTTCTGAACTTCGCATGCTTTTTCCATTGCCTCTGCAACAGCGTTCGGACCTGTTTTGTGTAACACGGGGATCCGTTCCATCTCTTACCAATTTATGAGGTATGAATCTCTCAATTGCTGTTGCTACTATATCTTTGAATTTGAGCCACATCTCGTCTGCATTTGCATAGTCAGTTCGGGAGGAATAGAGATTGTCTTTTAGGAAGGTTTATAGTCACACTTTATCCACTTTTTTAAATAAAATTATTGTGAGTTTGTTTCTGACGGATTTGGAAGATGATGAAAATATTGACGTTAAAGAAAATCTATGAGTACATCCAGTACAGTAGACCAAAACACGTTTATATGTTCAAATGTGTGTGAACACCTAAGGGACCAAACTGCTGATGTCATCGATCCCTAGACTCACACACTACTTAAAGTAACTGAAACTAACTTATGGTAAGAACAACAAACAACCATGCCGGAGGGAGGACTCGAACCTCCGGCGGGAGAGGCCGCTCAATTAGCATTAAACCAAATTTCTGTGAATATCCAGCACAATAGACTAAGACATGTGTACATATTGGTTAGTCATAAAACTATTTAACGTCACAGATTTACAAGGGAAGATGTAAATTCATTAAAAAGTTCAACACTAAACAGTGTACTATCAGGGGCCTAAAGATGGCAAAACGAACTGACGAAACTGGTGGCTTTCAGAATAAAATAAAGGTATCAGATAGATTATATAATGGTAAGACAGAGATTTAGGAACCAGGTTTTAAATTGTAGGACATTTCCAGGGGCAGATGGGGACTCTGACCACAATCTATTGGTTATGACCTGTAGATTAAAACTAAAGAAACTGCAAAAAGATGGGAATTTAAGGAGATGGGACCTGGATAAACAGACTAAACCAGAGGTTATACAGAGTTTCAGGGAGAGCATAACGGAACAATTGACAAGAATGGGGGAAAGAAATACAGTAGAAGAAGAATGGGTAGCTTTGAGGGATGAAGTAGTGAAGGCAGCAGAGGATCAAGTAGGTAAAAAGACGAGGGCTAGTACAAATCCTTGGGTAACAGAAGAAATATTGAATTCAATTCATGAAAGGAGAAAATATAAAAATGCAGTAAATGAAGCAGGCAAAAAGGAATACAAAATTAGATCGACAGGAAATGCAAAATGTCAAAGCAGGGATGGATGGAGGACAAATGTAAGGATGTAGAGGCTTATCTCACTAGGCCTAAGATAGATACTGCCTACAGGAAAATTAAGGAGACCTTTGGAGAAAAGAGAACCACTTGTATGAACATCAAGAGCTCAGATGGAAACCCAGTTCTAAGGAAAGAAGGGAAAGCAGAAAGGTGGAAGGAGTATATAGAGGGTCTATACAAGGGCGATGTACTTGAGGACAATATTATGGAAATGAAAGAGGATGTAGATGAAGATGAAATGGGAGATACAATACTGCGTTAAGAATTTGACAGAGCACTGAATGACCTGAGTCGAAACAAGGCCTCAGGAGTAGACAACATTCCATTGGAACTACTGACTGCCTTGGGAGAGCCAGTCCTGACAAAACTCTACCGTCTGGTGAGCAAGATGTATGAAACAGGCGAAATACCCTCAGACTTCAAGAAGAATATATTAATTCCAATCCCAAAGAAAGCAGGTGTTGACAGATGTGAAAATTACCGAACAATCACTTTAATAAGCCCCAGATGCAAAATACTAACACGAATTCTTGACAGACGAATGGAAAAACTAGTAGAAGCAGACCTCGGGGAAGATCAGTTTGAATTCCGTAGAACTACTGAAACACGTGAGGCAATACTGACCTAACGACCTATCTTAGAAGAAAGATTAAGGAAAGGCAGACCTACGTTTGTAGACTTAGAGAAAGCTTTAGACAATGTTGACTGGAATACTCTCTTTCAAATTCTAAAGGTGGCAGGGGTAAAATACAGGGAGCGAAAGGCTATATACAATTTGTACAGAAACCTGATGGCAGTTATAAGAGTCGAGGGACATGAAAGGGAGGCAGTGGTTGGTAAGGCAGTGAGACATGGTTGTTGTCGCTCCCCGATGTTTATTCAATCTGTATATTGAGCAAGCAGGAGGTTCGCCGATGACATTGTAATTCTGTCAGAGACAGCAAAGGACTTGGAAGAGCAGTTGAACGGAATGGATAGCGTCTTGAAAGGAGAATATAAGATGAACATCAACAGAATCAATACGAGGATAATGGAATGTAGTCGAATTAAGTCGGGTGATTCTGAGTGAATTAGATTAGGAAATGAGACACTTAAAGTAGTAAAGGAGTTTTGCTATCTGGGGAGCAAAATAACTGATTATGGTCGAAGTAGAGAGGACATTCGGCGGACCGACTGGTCTGCCCGTACCTCCCACTTAAACCGCACCAGGGTCGTGCAGCATGTGATGGGAGCTGTCAGCCGCTCTGGTGGAAGAATCTAACGCTATACAACAAGAAGTCCTTACCAGGTTTGTGGCTAACGGCGAAGCATGTTTTCAGAGCACTCACTGCTACTCGTTGTTAAGAACCACTTCTTTCCATTTGTAATGTTCAGATCACCCCCGTACATTGTTTGCAGATGGCGCTGTAATTTACCATCTAGTAAAATCATCAGACGATCAATTCCAATTACAAAATGATCTAGAAAAAAGTGGGAATGGACACTAAACGAAGAAAAGTGCGAGGTCATCCACATGGGGACTAAAACAAATCAGATAAATTTTGGGTATACGATAAATCGCACAAATCTAAGGGCTGTCAATTCGACTTAATAACTAGGTATTACAATTACGAACAAATTAAACTGGAAAGACCACCTTGATAATATTGTGGGGAAGGCGAAACAAAGACTGCCCTTTGTTGGCAGAACACTTAGAAGATGCGACAAACCCACTAAAGAAACAGCCTACATTACACTTGCTCGTTCTCTGCTGGAATATTGCTGCGAGGTGTGGGATCCTTATCAGGTAGGATTAACAGAGGACATCGAGAAAGTGCAAAGAAGGGCAGCTCGTTTAGTGTTATCGCGCAATAGGGGTGAGAGTGTCACTGATATGATAAGCGAGTTGGGGTTGTAGTCACTGAAATAATTGCTGTTCTCTTTGCGGCGAGATCTACACTCCTGCAAATGGAAAAAATAACACATTGACACGGATGTGTCAGACCCACCATACTTGCTCCGGACACTGCGAGAGGGCTGTACAAGCAATGATCACACGCACGGCACAGCGGACACACCAGGAACCGCGGTGTTGGCCGTCGAATGGCGCTAGCTGCGCAGCATATGTGCACCGCCGCCGTCAGTGTCAGCCAGTTTGCCGTGGCATACGGAGCTCCATCGCAGTCTTTAACACTGGTAGCATGCCGCGACAGCGTGGACGTGAACCGTATGTGCAGTTGACGGACTTTGAGCGAGGGCGTATAGTGGGCATGAGGGAGGCCAGATGGACGTACCGCCGAATTGCTCAACACGTGGGGCGTGAGGTCTCCACAGTACATCGATGTTGTCGCCAGTGGTCGGCGGAAGGTGCACGTGCCCGTCGACCTGGGACCGGACCGCAGCGCCGCACGGATGCACGCCAAGACCGTAGGATCCTACGCAGTGCCGTAGGGGACCGCACCGCCACTTCCCTGCCTATATTGGACGCGATCACCGAGAAGAACCGACTGTTTCGTGAATGGCAGCTCACTCGCCTACCAGACAAGAAGCGCCGATTAAACAGCATGAGACGGGAAATGAAGGCAGCAGTCGAGCATCACAGGAACCAGGAATGGGAAGACCTTGTGTATACCCTCAATCCTGAGGATGGCAGTGCATGGAGGGTGGTAAAGTCCTTTCTACGCCGGCGACAGCGAATACCGCCTTTACAGGTCGGGAACGACTTCGCCAGCGACCCCGACGCGAAAGCCAGCGTCCTGGCTGACGCCTTTGCAGCCAACTTCACACCGGTGGCCGACGTCATCGACGACGACCACATACGGCGAGTCCACGAGCAACTGCCAACCTTCCGCGGCGCAAAGGAGGAAGGCGACGTTATCGAGCCGATAACGGAGGAGGAAGTTGCGGTACAACTTCGCTCGCTGAACCCCAAGAAGGCCGGAGGCAGCGATGGCGTCACAAACCTCCTGCTGAAGAACCTTCCACCGGGCCTACACCGGCAACTTGCCGATGTTTTCAACGAGATTCTCCGATCGGGTGACTACCCCTCTGCGTGGAAACACGCGGACGTCGTGGCCATCCTGAAATCTGGCAAGGACCCACGCCAGGCATCGAGCTACCGACCCATCAGCCTACTCCCGTCCCTCTCGAAAGTTTTCGAGAGGCTGTACGCGAGAAGACTGATGCGACACGTCACCCAGGAGGGCATCATCCCGGACGAGCAGTTCGGATTCCGAGAAGAGCATGCCACTTCCCACCAGCTGTTGCGGGTGGTAGAACCGGCCATGAGGGCACTGGAGACAAGGGAATTCCTTGGCGCAGTGTTCCTCGACGTCTCCCGAGCGTTTGACTCGGTGTGGAACGACGGTCTCGAGTTCAAACTCTCTGAAAAAGGGATACCGACGTCTCACATGACGTTGCTGCGGTCGTACCTGTCCGAACGAACCTTCCATTGAGGGCTGACGACGGTACGTCCACAGACCGGCAGATACGTGCAGGGGTGCCGCAGGGGTCGGTTCTCGGCCCCTCGCTGTACTCCCTGTACACTGCAGACGCGCCGAAAGTGGCAGGAGTCGAACTGGCGCTGTATCCTGATGATACAGCCCTGTTCACGCGCAGCATGAATGCCCAGGTGCTGAGAAACCGCCTCCAACGCGGGTGCGACGCCTTGGGCTCATGGGCAACAAACTGGCGGTTGAAATTCAACGCCACAGAGAGCCAGGCAGTCGTCTTCACTCGAAGACTTCTGCCGCCAGGGCTTACGCCGCTCGAAATCCTGGTAGAACCCATCCCATGGAGAGGGACGGCAAAATACCTAGGGGTTACCCTAGACCGCAGGCTCACCTGGAAGCATCACATCCGTGATGTGAAAGGGAGAGCAATTGGACGCCTCCGCGCCCTGTATCCACTGCTAAACCCGCAGTCGACATTGCCACCGCAACACGGCATCACGCTTTACCTAACATAGGTTCGCCCACTGTTAGAGTATGCGACCGTGGTCTGGGGGAAAGCCGCAGATGCTCACATTGTGACTCTGCAACGGATACAGAACCGCGCCCTGAAGACTGCTATGCATCTTCCAAGGCGCTTTTCGACGCGCCAACTCCACGAGGACACCGGAATCCTGCCTCTTCGAGAAAGGTTCCGCGCCATCGCCAGGAAATTCTACGAGAGGACGGAACACTCCCGCAACCGGCTCATCCGTGGACTGGGCCAACAACCACATCACAGGCCAACCACGCGCTGGCGTGACCAGCTGAGGGATTACGTTTTACTAGTCCCCCAGCAGAGTGTGTTACTTTTTCTCCTACAGGTCACACCAGCATGGAAAATTCGACAAGTGTGTTAATATATTTTTCTTTTCACTTCCACAGGAACCGCAGGAATGCTTTCTGTCTAGACTGCACCATTCTCGAGCCAAGGATCGGCTCGTCTTTACAGCGTCAGCGTCAGCCACTTCCCAGCAAATTAGGGACACTGTTGCTCCTGGGGTATCGGCGAGGACCATTCGCAACCGTCTCCATGAAGCTGGGCTACGGTCCCGCACACCGTTAGGCCGTCTTCCGCTCACGCCCCAACATCGTGCAGCCCGCCTCCAGTGGTGTCGCGACAGGCATGAATGGAGGGACGAATGGAGACGTGTCGTCTTCAGCGATGAGAGTCGCTTCTGCCTTGGTGCCAATGATGGTAGTATGCATGTTTGGCGCCGTGCAGGTGAGCGCCACAATCAGGACTGCATACGACCGAGGCACACAGGGCCAACACCCGGCATCATGGTGTGGGGAGCGATCTCCTACACTGGCCGTACACCTCTGGTGATCGTCGAGGGGATACTGAATAGTGCACGGTACATCCAAACCGTCATCGAACCCATCGTTCTACCATTCCTAGACCGGCAAGGGAACTTGCTGTTCCAACAGGACAATGCACGTCCGCATGTATCCCGTGCCACCCAACGTGCTCTAGAAGGTGTAAGTCAACTACCCTGGCCAGCAAGATCTCCGGATCTGTCCCCCATTGAGCATGTTTGGGACTGGATGAAGCGTCGTCTCACGCGGTCTGCACGTCCAGCTCGAACGCTGGTCCAACTGAGGCGCCAGGTGGAAATGGCATGGCAAGCCGTTCCACAGGACTACATCCAGCATCTCTACGATCGTCTCCATGGGAGAATAGCAGCCTGCATTGCTGCGAAAGGTGGATATACACTGTACTAGTGCCGACATTTTGCATGCTCTGTTGCCTGTGTCTATGTGCCTGTGGTTCTGTCAGTGAGATCATGTGATGTATCTGACCCCAGGAATGTGTCAATAAAGTTTCCCCATCCTGGGACAATGAATCACGGTGTTCTTATTTCAATTTCCAGGAGTGTATTTACGAAATTCCAGTCACCAACTTTCTCCTCCGAATGCGAAAATATTTTGTTGACTCTCACCTACTGTAGAGGGAAATGATCATCATAATAAAATAAAAGAAATCAGAGCTCGAACGGAAAGATTTAGGTGTTCCTTTTTCCCACGCGCCATTCGTGAGTGGAATGGTAGAAAAGTACTACGAAAATGGTTCGATGAACCCTCTGCCAGGCACTTAAGTGTGAATTGCCCAGTAACCATGTAGATGTAGACAGTTTCTGAATATTAGTTCTCATAAACTGTTTTATCTACTCGTTCCTTTGACAGCCTAATATTGAAGTATAACCGGAATTACATCCTACATTTCTGTCACGAGGTAACGTTTCCGTGACAATGGAAGGGTCCGCAGAATCGGTTCACATGCGAGTAAATCATGACGCCCCGCAAATTACGGTAAACTTGATAGCCGGGCTAAACTAGGTAACTGCCGGTTAAAGTACCTGTAAATTACTATTCGCCCTCTAGCAGCCTTGAGTTCAGGGCACACGTGTGACGATTTCCACGATACGAGGTCTGAGCAAGGGTCTGGTGTAGTCATACGTGCAGTGGTGAAATCTTGAGCTCCAGAAGCTATGTGCAGTTATGTAAGATTGTGTTTAATGTGGAGCTGGATGTAGTTATTCGTAACTCCAAAATATAATTAAAGTAAAAGCTACTTTTCACATGTCTTATATTAGGTTGTTTTACAGCCTTTAATAAAGATAAAAGAGTGGTATAGGTGAGAATGGCCTTACTTGATGACACTACTGTAGTGCGTAAGCTAACTAACCTGGCTACGGTAACGGGTTTACACCTATTACCCACGGAAGGTATTCGATTCTGTTCCTCGCTCACATTAGATAGTAAAATAGGGACTTAACGAGTAACAGACCAGATCGGATTTAAGACTTCGTCGCAGATACATTTCACACGTTGTTCTTAATTTGACTAAATCGACAAATGCACACCCAGGGGGTGTTGTCGGACTGTTACTGTTTGTAGTAAATAAATTAGTTAAAACCGCGGGATCTCTGTGTGGTAGTTCGTGAACTATGTTGTTGCAGATGGGAAACTTGCAATAGCGAAAACCTTAACAAAATGCACGTAGACCTCAAAAGGATGCTCAAACTGACAGCGGACACCGAACGTAAATAAATTTGCTGAATTTCTTATGAACAGGTGAATACGAGGCTAGTCTGAAATGTTCTCACAACTGAATAGAAACAAACGAATTACCTCTGCGAAAGATTTTTGTTTTTCAGTGTCGTCTCCCTCTACCTTAATACAGTTGGTCCACCGAAGTTCGACTGCCTTCATCTCTTCTCGAATATTGCATTCCTGCAAAATACTGGTCAACTTCGGCTGTCAGTTCTTCGCCTGAAGAGAGTCACCGTCCACGGAGAATAATTTTGGCTTGTGGAACGGATGTTAGTCTGATGGAGCCAAATCAGGAGAATAAGACGGGTGTGGTAGCAATTCGTATCTTAGTTGGAAAAGTTCGCAGATTCGTGACCGGAGGTTCTCGAGTAATAAAAGTTCATCCTTTATGACTAAACACCTTACGCATCACTGGTCTGGATAGAGATCTGTGATGCAGACATCTCTCTGTTGCTGTTACCTTGCAGTGATTTGCGAAGATCGAAAATAATTGATATTCGAATAGTAATTAAGTTTTTCGAAAGTTATGAAAGCAAAGGAAATTGATGCCAATTTTATAATATACGGATAAATCTGTTCATTCATATTGAAGTGTTGCCACGTGGACAAACCAGTTTAAAATTGTTCGTGTCAGCTTAGACGACGATCAGCGCTGTGGTCGACCAAGATTTGCCACTCAGAAATTACTGCAAAGTGCATAAAGTCACGAACCATCGCAGACACAAAATGGAGACAATTCCTCTAGCGTTAGGGATGTCATATAAATGGAAATATTACATTTTAACAGTGTAATTGGATATGAGAAAATTATCTGTTATATGGATACAGAGACTAAATGCAGGAAAAAATCAGAATGGAAATGTCCGAACAATTCTGGGGCCTGTTTTCAGAGTAGCAAACAAGACTTTTTGCACCTGTTTGTGACCACAGTTGGAAGTTATATCCAGTGCTATACCCAAGAGTCAAAGAAACAAAGTAGTGTAAACATGATGATTTACCACCACCAAAGAAAGCAAAAGCTATCACGGTCGATCGGGAAAAGGCCATGGCGTCTATTTTCTAGCATGTGAAAGGGATTCTGCTGATAGATTATCTGCTCAAACAATCGCGGAACAATACTACGCTAACCTCCTAGAGCATCTACAACAAAAGATACGCGAAAAAGGCCACATTTGACAAGGAAGATAGTCAGCTTTCATCAAGACAGCGCTAGTTTACACACAAGTGTCCTTGCCATGGAAAAAATATGTGTAAGAAGATACTAACAAAACATTCGTTACAACGATTCTTGAGTATTTACGATCTGCCTTGGACTCCTATCGGGTAGAATTAATACAGGAGATAGAACATCCAAAGAAGAACGACCCGTTTTGTCACCTGATCACTTAGCAAGCTCGAGAGTGTCGCAGACATGCTCAACAAATACTTAACAAGAGATGTGTTGTGCATGACGGTGAGGTATACTATAGAAGTTCCGAAAGCCTAAGAAGGGTCGGTCGACACATTACTTTCCCCCATATAAGTCACACGAAATGACCAAGACGAGGAAATGAGAGACATTACAGTTAATGAGACTTACCGACAATCGTTCTGAGCTTATTCAAGAATGGGATAGAGATAGGGCAGGAGGTAATGAGTGCGATGCCCTAAGTACCACCACACACTGTAAGGTGGCTTGTGTTGAATAGTTGGTGACGTATTTACAGGCTACCTGGTTCATGCATAATGCTGACTGCCGTTCATCGGCGACGTAAGCGGGAATTTACATGTCAATACCGCAACTGGACGCTCGGGTGTGTGTGACAGGAGGCTCTTCCAGATGAAACAGGTTTTCAGTACCATCAGATCAGTGACCTTTGGTATGTACGGTGTGAAACGTTTGAAAGCAAACACCCTGCAACAACCGTCGGAAGTGTTCAGGCTGGAGGAGGGAACGTTTTCATTATATTTCCTGGCTGATATCGGCGTTCAGGAAGGTACAATGGACCAAGACAAGTACTCATCTAACCTTGGGGACCATGTCCAGCTCTATAAGCACTTTGTTGTTCGTCACCAGGGTGGCATTCATCAGCAAGACAACGCAACGTGTCACACAGCTCGCGATATCATTGCGCGGTTCGAAGAGTACCAAACTCCCCAGATTAAAACCCAGTTGAGAATCTGTGGGACCACCTCGATCAGGCTGTCCACATGACGGATCCTCAACCAAAAAGCTTAGCGTGTCGGGCCAGGCGATGCAGTCGGCATGGTTCCACGTCCCTTTCCATATCTTTCAGAGCCTCATTGACTCTCTTTCTACACGTCTCGCAGGAGGATGACATGAAAATAGTCGTTTTTCAAGCTACTGGCTGGTGGTCACATTAGTGTGACTCGACAGTGTACAATAATTTTGGCCGAAACTTTTCTACAAAAGAATGTTTTGAAAATCTCTTTCAAGAAGATTATATGGACATGCGAGAAGCACATATCCTCTCATTTGGGCAACTTGTTTCTGGGCTCACACTCGTTGCTAGGTATAGCATAGCGTGACTCACTACACTATAAACCAATGTAATGAGACTAATGGTTCAGATGGCTCTGAGCGCTATGGGACTTAACTTCTGAGGTCATCAGTCCCCTAGAACTTAGAACTACTTAAACCTAACTAACCTATGGACATCACACACATCCATGCCCGAGGCAGAATTCGAATCAGCGACCGTAGCGGTCGCGCGGTTCCAGACTGTAGTGCCTAGAACTGCTCGGCCACTCCGGCCGGCAATGAGACTAAACAAGATGTCCCAATTAATAAGTCTATAATAAAACCATGGATCACCCAAGAAATAAAGATTTCCTGTAAGACAAAAAGGAAAATGTATCTGTCGACCAAGAATAGCTCCAATGCTGATGATTTAGCTAAATACAAGGAATACTGTAAAATATTAAAAAAAGTAATTCAGGCATCTAAACAAATACACTACGAGAAGAAGAAAGCAATGTCAGGGAACAAAATAAAAACAATATGGGATATAGTGAAAAAGGAGACTGGTAGAACCAGAAAGGAAGAGGAGCAAATAGCACTAAGGGTAGATGACAAATTAGTAACCTATGTTCATAGTGTGGCAAATCTATTTAACAAGTACTTTATATCCGTTACTGATAGAATGGGATTTTCAGGATCAGTAAATAATGCCCTTCAATATCTGAAACTAGCCCATACAAATAGCTTTAGGGACATGAATATGTCACTTACATCACCAAAAGAAATATCTTCGATAATAAAATCTTTAAAAACAAAGCATTCTAGTGGTTACGATGAAATATCAACAAAGTTAATTAAGGCATCTTCTTGTGAGTTTAGTACGATTCTAAGTTACTTGTTTAACCAGTCAATTATAACTGGGACATTTCCTGACTGGCTGAAATATGCAGATGTTAAGCCTCTATTCAAGAAAGGGGATAAAGAGATGCCATCAAACTACAGACCGATTTCACTTTTGCCAGCATTCTCAAAAATTTTAGAAAAAGTAATCTACAGGCAGCTTCTAAACCATCTGACCACAAATAACATATTATCAAGAACACAGTTTGGATTTCTGAAGGGTTCTGCTATCGAAAAGGCTATTTACACCTACAGTGAAAATGTACTTAATTCATTAAATAAGAAGTTACAAGCAGCAGGTATTTTCTGTGATTTGTCAAAGGCATTCGATTGTGTAAACCACAACATCCTTTTAAATAAATTAGATTTCTATGGTGTCACGGGCAGTGCTGCAAAATGGTTCAACTCATACCTCGCTAACAGGATACAAAGGGTGTCAGTGCAACGGACTAGTGAATTAAGTCATCAGTCATCATCAGAATGGGAAGTAATTACATGTGGTGTCCCACAAGGATCTATCTTAGGGCCATTGCTTTTTCTTGTGTACATTAATGATCTCTCATATGTTACACTACCAGAAGCAGAGTTCGTTTTGTTTGCAGATGACACAAGTATTGCAATAAATAGTATGTCGAGTGTAGTTCTAGAAAGATCTGCTAATGATATTTTCATGGATATTAATAAATGGTTTAAAGCCAACTCACTGACATTAAACTTCGAAAAGACTCACTATATGCAATTCAGAACCTGTAATAGCTTTCCACCCAGCATATGCATAAAGTACAAAGAAGGGCAGATAGAAGAGGTTGACAGTCTTAAATTCCTGGGATTACAACTTGATAATAAATTCAGTTGGGAGGAGTACACAACAGAACTGTAGAAACGCCTTAACAAATCTGTATTTGCAATTCGAGTGTTAACTGACATAGCCGACATAAAAGTGAATAAGCTTGCATACTTTGCCTACTTTCATTCCATAATGTCATATGGTATAATATGTTGGGGTAACTCTTCAAGTCAAACAAAACTTTTCAGAGTGCAAAAGTATGTACTCGTATTATCACGGACGTCTTGTAGAAACCTCTTCAAAGAACTGGGTGTACTAACTACTGCCTCTCAGTATATTTACTCCTTAATGAAGTTTGTCCTAAATAATATATCTCTTTTTCCAAAAAAACAGCTCAGTTCATACATACAATACCAGGAACAAAAATGATCTGCACAAGGACTTAAAAGCACTTACTTTAGTTCAAAAAGGGGTCAATTACTCAGGAATACTCATTTTCAATAATTTGCCAGCAAACATAAAAATTTTTGTTACAAATAGAGATCAGTTTAAAAGGAGCCTGAAAGACTTACTAGTGGCCAGCTCCT
The DNA here is from genome assembly GCF_023897955.1 of Schistocerca gregaria. Classification (NCBI taxonomy): domain Eukaryota; kingdom Metazoa; phylum Arthropoda; class Insecta; order Orthoptera; family Acrididae; genus Schistocerca; species Schistocerca gregaria. The sequence continues at coordinate 459,186,178 of NC_064920.1, read as the reverse complement.
TCTACTCCATTGACGATTTTGTTAATAGAACCAAATGATGTGTTGTATTTATTTGTACTATTAGTATTGTTATTTCAGCTTAAAAAAATAAAAATAAGAAATAAAAAATAGGTGACATGTTCCACATCCACGAGGATCTCCTCAACACGGATCTATGGAACGAAAACTAATCTAATCTAATCTAATCAAAAGGGATCCCAATAATGGTGTTTTCTGGCAAAATAAGTCGCTGCAGGATATACATACAATTGTCCTCAGCATACATAGCTCTGCTGTTTTCCATTCACAATGACGTGAGAACAGGAAGAAGGACTGTTTATCACAAATGTGACAGTTTAGTTCGCACTATGTAATTTAAAACACAAATCGATATTAAAGTATGTCGATCGGACAAACAAATTGTTAGTCACCTGTCTCAGCATGGACCTCCATACAACGATATTATTTATAGTACTGAGATAGTTAAGCATGAGATAAAACATTTTGATGTTTTAACTTTATTTACCCGAGATAATACAAAGTTGTAGGTACTAATTTTCACTGTGTGTGTGTGGTGTGTGTGTGTGTGTGTGTGTGTGTGTGCGCACGTTCCAAGATATAAGAGTACAAAGAATCGACGACAGATTGGGGTGATAAGTAGAAGACGTTAGGAAACACGCAGTCGATATATGAATCCATGTAGCTGCGGACCGTATATCATGAATACGTCTGGATGAAACCTTTATCGGTCAGTGGATGAAATTGACTTATGCTCTGATCAAAAACTATTCGCAGGTTGACACTCAACACCATGTTTCATTTTCCTGGCGCTATTGCGACGGAAGACAAAATAAAAGGACACGAACGGGATGAGAAAGCATGTTTAATATGCTTACCACAGAAGAAACCAAGAATTACGAACAAAAAGAGAAAACGATCTTTATCAAAGAAAGTGCTCGAAAAAGAAGGACACGAACGGGATGAGAAAGCATGTTTAATATGCTTACCACAGAAGAAACCAAGAATTACGAACAAAAAGAGAAAACGATCTTTATCAAAGAAAGTGTTCGAAATTACGAACCCGGCCCGTGATGCAGGCCTCACATCTCCGGCGCATAAAAGGTGTTACAGTTAGTAAATGCTGTTCTCAAACAACCTGTACATATTTGCCGATTTACCTGAAGCAAAGAACTAATAGACCAGTTTGCTTTCTAAGGCATAAAAACAACATATTCAAACTTAAGATAATAGTTATTGTGTTATAAAATTTAAATTCGCAGTATTACACTTAGAAAGGCAGGAAAAAGGAATATCTCGAAGCTCGTACGGGTGGTATGCAATATTTCACTGCATGAAAACATAGAGACTATTTAATATTAGCATCACCAAACAAAATAATCAAATTCATTTTTTGACGTTGATACGTGGCTGTGAGAAGCTTGAACAGACTAGGGAAACTAGAAAATCTGAAAAGGTAAATGTAAAGGCTCAGTCTAGAAATCGCAGGGGGCAGTGAAGTGAAGTGGACAGAAGACAAGGATTTCTGGTCAAATGAGTATAGGGTGTGATATCAACAGCAGTAGAAAATGGTATAACGGGAGTAGGAATCTTTATGAACAGGAAGGTTGGGCAGAGAGTGTGTTACTGTGAACAGTTCAGTGAGAGGGTTCTTCTTATCAGAATAAACAGCAAACCATCACCGACGACAATAGTTCAGGTACACATGCCGAGGTCGCAAGCTGAATATGCATAGATAGACAAAGTGTATGAGGGTATTTAATGGGTAATAGAATATGTAAAGGGCAATGATGACCTAATAGTCATGGAAGACTGGAATACAGTTCTAGGGGAAGGAGTAGAAGAAACGTTTACAGGAGTAAATGGGGTTGGGACAAGGAATGAGAGAGGAGAAAGGCTAATTGAGTTCTGGAACTAGTTTCAGCTAGTAATAGAGAAAGAAATGATTGTCGGTAGGACAGGCTCAGCACACAGGAAAGTCAAAACACACTTTGGTGACATTATAAGTAAGGATGATAACATTAAGAGTGAAACAGAAATTCCACTGTTAAATGCCTCTATGAGGGGGAAAATTTGTCTGATGTGATAAGATTTGTCTGATGTGATAGAAGAAGAAACATGAGTCGATTTGGAAGAGATAGGGGTTCTGTATTAGAAACAGAATTTCAAAGTTAACTTAAGATAAGATACGGCAGAAGGGATAGATAGCATTCTATCAGAATTTCTAAAATCATGGGGGGAATTGCCAACAAAACTACTATTCACGTTGGTATGTAGAATCTATGAGTCTGACGACATCCCGTCTGACTTTCGGAAAGGCATCATCCACACAATTCCGAAGACGGCAAGGGCTGACAGCTGTGAGAATTATCGCTCAATCAGCTTAACAGCTCATGCAGCCAAGCTGCTTACAAGAATAGTATACAGAACAATGGAAAAGAGAACTGAGGATGCGCTAGATGACGATGACTTCGGCTGTAGGAAAAGTTAAGGCACGAGAAATGCAATTCTGGCCTTGCGGTTAATAATGGAAGCAAAATTAAAGAAAAATCGAGACACGTTCGTAGGATTTGTCGACCTGGAAAAAGCGTTAGAGAATGTAAATTGGTGCAAGACGTTCGAAACTCTGAAAAAAGTAGGCGTAAGCTGTAGGGAGAGACGGATCACATACAATATGAACAATAACCAAAATGGAATAATAAGAGTGGACGACCAAGAACGAAGTGCTCTTATTAAAAAGGGTGTAAGACAAGGACGTAGCCTTTCGCCCCTACTGTTCAATCTGTACATCGAAGAAGCAATGATGTAAATGAGAGAAATGTTTACGAATGTAATTAACTTTAAAGGTGAAGCGATATCAATGATACGATTCTTTGAGACATTGCTATATTACGTGGAAGTGAAGAAAAATTTCATGATCTGCTGTACAGAATGAACATTCTAATGAGTACTGAGTATGGATTGAGAGTAAATCGAAAAGAGACGAAGGGAATGAGAAGTAGTATAAATGAAAACAGCGATAAATTTAACATCAGGATTGATTGTCACAAAGTAGATGAAGTTACGGAATTCTGCTGCCTAGGCAGTAAAATAACGAATGACGGACGGAGTACTTGCCGGCGAAAGGCAAAGGTCCCGAGTTCAAGTCTCGGTCCGGCACGCAGTTTTAATCCGACAGGAAGTTTCATATCAGTGCAGAGTGCAGAGTGAAAATGACATTCAGGGCATTCCTGGTCAAGAGAAGTTTACTAATATCAAATATCGGCCTCAATTTGAGGAAGAAATTTCTGCGAATATAGTCTGGAACACAGTATTGTATGGTAGTGAAACATGGACTGTGGGAAAACCAAAACAGAAGTGAATCGAAGCATTTGAGACGGATGTTGAAAATTAGGTGGGTTAATAAGGTAAGGAAAGAGGAGGTTCTGCGTAGAATCGGAGAGGAAAGCAATATGTGGAAAACATTTATAAGAAGGGACACGATGACAGGACATCGATTAAAACCTAAGGGAAAGACTAAAGACTTCCGTTGTACTAGAGGGAGCTGTAGAGGGCAAAAACAGTAGGGGAAGACAGAGATTGGAGTACATCGAACAAATAAATGAGGACGTAGGTTGCAAGTGCTACAATGAGATGAAGAGGCTGGCACTGGAGAGGACTTAGCGGCAAGCCGCATCAAACCAGTCAGAAGACCGATGACCCCCAAATAAAAGCAGAAAAAACGAGGATTAGCCGATTCCGTTAGCCACGCATTTTAGTGACAACTGTTTTAGCGTCTGATGACCTCGAAGTCGAGAGCATATTAATATGCGAGTGTCCTTTCCTTTTTCATACAATCTGGGAAGTGTCCTACATGGTGTATGTTCGTCGCAAAGCAGAATCGGAAACAATATTTCTGCATCACTATTGCTAATATTTTGTCTAAATTTCATAATGGGAGGATAAATAAGTTTTTGAAACGAATCTTTCTGTTTGGCGGTTACTGTTAAAATAAACTAGACTCGATCAAGTTTCTTCGGGTGGCTATTTCCGCAGTAGCTGTATATACAGGGTGAGTCACCTAACGTTACCGCTGCATATATATTTCGTAAACTACATCAAATGCTGCCGAACCGATTCCACAGACCGAACCTGAGGAGAGGGGCTAGTGCAACTGTTTAATACACACCATCAAAAAATGTTCGGAAGTACGTTTTTTAACACAAACATACGTTTTTTTTAAGGGAACCACGTTAGTTTTGTTAGCACATCTGAACATGTAAACAAATACGTCGTCAGTGCTGCTTGTTGCATTGCAAAATGTTAATTACGTCCGGAGATATTGTAACCTAAAGTTGACACTTGAGTACCACTCCTCCGCTGTTCGATCGTGTGTATCAGAGAGCACTACAACATACATCGCGTTTCTACAGAATTATCTGCCAACGTTGTTCGAAAATGTCCCACTAGAAACGCGTTGACGTATGTGGTATCAGCATGATGGTGCAGCTGCACATTCTGCAATGAACACTAGTCTGACCCTTGACAGGATGTTCGACGGGCGTTTCATAGGACGTGGAGGACGCATAAATTGGCCAGCTCGTTCTCCTGATCTTACACCTCTGGACTTCTTTCTCTGGGGTACATTAAAGGATAATATGAACCGTGATTTGCCTACAACCCCAGAGGATATGAAACAACGTATTGTGGCAGCCTGCGGCGACATTACACAAGATCTACTGCGCCGTGTACGACATTCATTACGCCAGAGATTGCAATTGTGTGCAGCAAATGATGGTCACCACATTGAACATCTATTAGCCTGACATGTCGGGACACACTCTATTCCACTCCGTAATTGAAAACGGAAACCACGTGTGTACGTGTACCTCACCCGTCATGGTAATGTAAATGTGCAGCAGTGAAAAAGACCAATAAAAAGGTGTTAGCATGAGGACGTAATGTGGTGTTCCAGTCTCTTCTGTACCTAAGGTCCATCACCGTTCCCTTTGGATCCCTACGTAATTCGGTGCTCTCTGATACACACGATCGAACAGCGGAGGAGTGGTACTCAAGCTTCAACTTTAGGTTACAATATCTCCGGATGTAATTAACATTTTACAATGCAACAAACGGCAATGATTACGTATTTGTTTATATGTTCAGATGTGCTAACAACACTAACGGGGTTTCCATTTTAAAATACGTAGGTTTGTGTTAAAAAACATACTTCCGTGCATTTTTGTATGGTTTGTATTAAACCATTATACTAGCCCTTCTCCTCACGTTCGGTCTGTGGAATCGGTTCGTCAGTATTTGATGTGGTTTACGAAATATATCCAGCGGTAATGTTAGGTGACTCATCCTGTATATTACAACAGTTCAAAAGAAGAAACGCCATATATATGCGCGTCTCTTTGTGAAAATATATAATAAAAATAACACATACACAGAGGTAGGTAGTTAGAGAGAGAGAGACAGAGAGAGAGGGAGAGAGAGAGAACTCACATCAGCAGAGACATAGTGACAGGGAAAAAATAAAATAAAGAAATTAAAAGTAAAACCTGAAAAAGCTGGCAATACTTTCAGAAACGAATGACACTCTTGACACAGTAAATGACGGCTACGGTGCTACATTTCGATAACCGTGATCAAAAGAAAAACTCAAAACTTTCACATTATAGAAAGTTTTCTGGCTTATAAATGATGGATTAGACCCTCATTACTGAGTTTATTTCCATTTTATTACAAAATCGTAAATGAACTATTTTAAATCTGTAATCTATATGTGCAAACGGTAAGCTATATGTGCAAACGAAAAAATAGTGTAATATTTCTGGACACCCACTGAAGATGCCTTGTAAGTGAGGCGAAACGCATGTAAATGCTTAAGTTAAATAAAAAACGTATTGTACAGAATTCAAAAGGCGTTTTTCTTTTGAATTACGGTAATCTAAACTCAACGTTACTGCCTTATAGGGGCCATGACATGGATTTATTCAGAATGTCGTACGAAGTTTAGTGGTTTTCATTGTTAGCTATGAAGACAGGTCATATTTGAGAAACAGGATCTGTTGGTGCCCTGGCAACCAGCTGGGCTTCTAGAGAAGGTACGGTTTAGGGAATTGCGAGATATGTACGTAGACATCTGGCGACATATACCTGCGCAGAGCTAACAGGGATGTCTCGATACCATAGTATGCAGAATGGCTCATGTATTGTGCCCCAAATGTATACCAACACGATATTAAGCAGTTGGCGTTAATGCTTTGGCTCATCAATACATGTTCACCTATTTATGATGTAAATTTTACGCATACATACATATGAAAATAATATATTTGAAACCCATTGCTCGTTCAATGCTGGTAATTTTATTTGTATTTTGGTCCTTTATCTTATTACAGAAAAGCGTGAGTATGGATATTCCATGAAACCTTGCTGAATGGCGTTTCCAGTCCTACGTTAAAGCTTTAATTTCGCAGCCAACGCAACCAAATATGTGAATTTGTAAATGGGTTTTGATTGAAAATCTGTTGTAAAATGCCTTTCTGTATTTATGTTACACGCACCAGATATATGAAAACATTCTCAGAAACAATTTTTATGTAAAAGTAAACTCCACATATTCAGGTACGATTATCCCAATCAAATCTCTTGCTTTGGAGTCTATGTTAAAAATACCAAACTGTAATTCAGCAAGAGAAGACCAGGCACTTGGATCAATCCCCTCAGTAACGAATCATCAATTTTACTCAAATAATCTACTCTAACAGAACAGCAGCCTTAACAGAATTACATTGAATATTTAGGTACATCGTTGTTTATTGCCGAAACAGCGTTTTGTGGACTATCTTTCTGTGTCCTAGGGGCTACTGATCATGTAAGGCGCAAAACGTTTATGATGCGTAGATAATTTGATTTTTGATCGCAAGAAAATGTAATTTATAGAACTTGTACTTTCACGTGACTGTACATGTCAAGGCATAAGTTTGTGTTCCTGAAGCAGTGCAGCGCGATGGGCTTTACGTATTCTATTACAACTTTTAAATATCTGTTTCTCGAATGAGTTACCTTATGTGGCGTTACAAGGAACTGAAACAGTCATTTATGTTAAGAATTTCCTGTTCCGTATCAAAAATGAACATAGTTAATAAATTCCATTGTCAGGATATATTATGAGACGAAAATACTGAAAGGCTACAAGTAGGATCCAATCAACTCGCAGAACTTGTAAACATTGTAACTGGGATATTCACCATATCTGACATGAAAATAAAATTTATTCGAAGCTCTAACACTAGTTACTCCTCTTAAAGTTGTGTTTCATTTTGTATCTCGGTATAGAAACACGTTCTCAGGGCATGAAAATATAAAATGTCAAACATCTTTAAAAACAACCGCAATTTTCCCCATTCTATTTGCGTGACAGACGTAATACAACGAAGTTTTTAAGAGCATAATACTTTCTAAATGAAATAATACGTTTTCATGACACTTTTCTCTTCTTTTTAATGTAGATACAGAGGGACACCTCTTCCATCTATCCTATGGAACCTAAATTACACACAGCTGATATTTTGTGCATTGGGACTGGAAGGGTAGGGCCGGTGGGAGATACGGGACGGCTTGCAAAGAAAGAAAATCAGATTCGAAAACGATAGCTTCCCTAATGGAGATGTTAGATTCAAATCTTGGTAACAGCTGAGTGACAAAGAGCGTTATCAGAGCGTAAATCAACAAGAAAATGCGGAGCAAGGGCGAAGAACACTAGACGCTTGATATATACTGTGTCGTCGGCCACATCCATAACAGCTGACAGTACATCTCTGTCAGCATCCGATATAGGCCAACCGCCACGCACATGCTGTGATCATTATTCACCGATAGCAACAGCAAAGAGCTATTGGGTCCGCGATCAGTGATGGACGACATTACAGGCCGCGCATTTTATTAGTGTCTGTGTTTTAAGTCGCGTAAAATCTAAGGCAATCACAAACCATAAACGTTGCGACTTTGTTCCAGTACCTCATAAAATCTCATACTAAAGCGAGCACTTTTTTCAAAAAAATATTCTGTGTTTATTTATGTTAATAGTGATAAATGTTCAGCCTCGGTTACTTAGATTATCACGGTCGACTCTCTAGCGCACTCATAATTCATATGTAACGGTCGCCGATAGCCATTTTAGAGATATACAACTTAAAATGTCCATTGAATACGGTTCCCTTCGTAATATTCCGTCAGAAACTGTTCATATGGACTAGCATTAAGTGACAGGAGCGATTCCTGTCGTGTTTGAAAGTGATTGTCATTGACCTCATATGATACTCGTCTCCGGTTCCTGTCAGTTAGGATCTCTTTACGACCACTGTTATCACAGCGTATTACGTGGCTGGTACACAGTTCCGTGTATAATGGCAGTCAAAAGAAAACGGAGCTGACGGAAAAGTAAACTTATCATTATTTCAAAAGTAATAGCCATATCTGTCAATATATTTATCCCACTTTGAGACAAGCCTTCGTGGAAAATTGTCTGCGGTTGCCCACAAACTGTGATAGTACCCAGATGTGCACCTCTTCGTCCGAATCAAATCCACTGCTACGCTCAATACGTCACCGAGGTTGTTTTCAGTACGTTGCAGAAAATTTGCTGGAGTGCCCTTACAAATCTTCCATACAGCACCTATTTTTCTCTACACGATTTAGATATTTTGGGAGTAATGAAAAAAGACATGCGTGGCTGTCGATTTCCATTGGTCGAAGGACAGAATCCTGGTTCCGTAAGCAACTGCAAACGTTTTTGCATCAAGAGTTGACCGTCTTGTCTCACAGTGGGACCAATTATTAACAGTTATGGCGAGTAGTTTTCAAATAATAAACAGTTTACTTACTTTTTTTGCGTGTGTGTCGTTTCCATTTGACTGTCCTCATAGGCGCTTTCAGTAGTCCACGCTGATACGCTAATAAATTAGGCAACTTCATTCGCCGTGTAGCCATCAGCACATCTGGAAACGATACGCCATTTCTGACACTCGTACACGTCTGCCCGTCATACTATACTAATTCCTTACAACCGAACGGCAAATACGCCATTTCGCTGCCACGAATTACGTCAGCCAGTGCTAGGGGGTGGAAGGGGGTTGGAGGTCACATTGCCACATGTTACAAGGTCTACACAACCTACAGAACTGAGCACTCCTAAATGACCACGCCATCATCATTCTTAAAGGGGCTAAGTGTTACTTTGTCCATTAAGCTGTAAATAACACTGACGGGAGCCGCATCTGTTTTGAAGGCAAAAATAATTTGATGTGTGCTCTGCTGTGTTCTTACGTTGGATGGAGAACAAACAAAACAGAGAGAACTTCAACTGAAGTCACATAGAAGGAAAAAAGTTTAGAGATTAATCTTCAGTGGACAAGGCTGCCAACATATACATTGATGATTCAAAACGCCATGACTTAATAGCGCGTTGGTTCCGTTTTGGAATGAAATCGAGCAGCGGCAGTGATTTTGCATGGAAGGGATTCGCCAAGTCCTTGGTGGGTTTCCGATAGTATCTGACGCCAGATATCTACGTACAGATCCTGCAATTCACGTATGTCACGATCCGACGGTTTTGGGGGTGGAGCGTCAAAACGAGCCTCATTGCGACTCCGATGCTGATATACAAGCGCAGACACGTAGGCAGGGATTAAACTGGCATTCGTGTATTTCGGTTAATGTGGAAATGTGAATTATGACGTTATTCCTAAATGTGTCGAAACATCACAATCGTGCGATTATTCTTTTCTTGGGTGCCGAAGTATAAAAACTGGTAGACAGCCTTGAGAGAACGTGTATGAGACAGCTTGCCTGTCGAATACCATCGTTGTGGAATGGTGTCGCTGCTTCATGACAACGCACGTCCCCATATCGCAACTGTCGTAATACAGAAGTTACGCCAACTGAAGTGGGGACACTTGCTCACCAACCGTATAGTCTTCATGTCTCTCCACCTTATTATGACTCCTTCGGTAACTTACAATAGTTCTTCAGGGTCGACGATTCCCGTTAGGCGAGTGTGTGCAGCAGGCAGATGCGAACATCTCCACGCAGCAGGACATGGTGTCTTACGAAACGAGTATCTTCAACTAGGCGTGTCGATGGGATGATTGCCTCAGTGCTCACAGCGATTTAGCCGGATCGACATACCGATTCTTGACTATACGGATTTCGAACGGAAACTTTTTGATCGTCCCTCATGCAAGATCCCATCTCCTTCGGAAAAATATCAAATATGAATGGTTACACATTTTATGTAATAACGTCCATGTTCATGTGAGCCTGTTATCGCATGCAGCCAAAGTCTTGCTGAGGACGCTCAGCAGAATGCTATATGGAAAGCTGAATTGCGTAATAGGGGATGAACAATTTGGTTTCAGGCGAGGAGTGGGAACTTGAGATGCCATTGGGCTACTGAGAGTGATAGGGGAGAGGTACATGGAGAAGAAAAGGAAGGTGTATTATGTGTTCATTGACCTTGAGAAGGCTGTTAACTGTGTCAGATGGGACAAACTGATGGAAATCCTAAGGTATACGGAGTTGACTGGAGGGATAGACGGCTAATTAGAAATCTGTATTTGAACCAGAGAACAAGAATAAGAATAGGAGGTGTGGTGAGTGGAGAAACTGAACTGGAAAGAGATGTAAGACAAGGTTGTTGTTTATCACCAACACTGTTCAATATATATCTGAAGGAAATTGTTAGTGAAAGTTATGATGGAAGGAGAGGAGTTTGTATAGGGGTCGTAGAGTGGAGTGTATAAGATTTGCAGACGACATGGTTGTGATGGCAGAGAGTGCAACAGAGATGAAATAAATGTTAGATGATGTAAAAACAAAATTGTAAAAATATGGAATGAAGATTAAGAAGAAGTAAACGAAAAGCATGATAATTGGAGGAAAGAGGATAAAATGCCGTATGAAAATAGATGGAGAGGAAATAGAGCATCTGAATAACTTCAGTTACTTGGGAAATGTAATAATGAATGATATGTATTGTTCAACAGAAATTAGGAAAAGAATTGCAATGGCAATAGAAGGATTCAAGAAGAAACAGAAATTACTTTGTGCACCGCTAAACAAAGATATGAGGAAAAGACTTGCCAAATGTTACATGTGGAGCGTTGCACTATTTGGTGCAGAGACCTGGGCATTGAGGAAGGAAGATGAAAGAAGATTGGAGGCACAAGAGAGATGGATATGGAGAAGAATGGAAAAAATGAAATGGGAAGACCGAGTAAGGAATGAAGAAATATTAAGAAGAGTTGGAGAAGAAAGAAACATGCTGAAAGTCATCAGAAAGAGAAAACGGAACTGGATTGGACATTGTTTGAGGAGGGACTGTTTATTGAAGGAAGGAATAGAAGGAATAGTGGCGGGAAAAAGGGGAAGAGGAAAAATAAGATATCAAGTGCTGGACAATATCGAAGGAGGCAAATATTCAGAAATGAAAAGACTGGCAAAGGACAGACAAATGTGGAAGAGTCTTAACCCATGACAAGACCTGCCGTAAGGCAGAATACCATACTACAACTACTACTACTGCTACTACTCCACAGCTGCCGTAGTATCTTCTACTAAAACCACAGGTCCCATGCACGCCGAGGTGAATGTCCCCATAGAATAATACTGCCCTCAGCCACCTGCGTCCGTTGTGCAGTGTTGTTTTCCACTATCGAACTAACGTCACGGACGAGGCCAAGGGTTTTAGTTGTCACATGGACCAATGTATGTGATCCCGTGACATTCAAAATCTTTGGGCTAACATGAGAAGACGTGAGAGTCATCTGCTGCGGAGCCCAATGTTCAACAGCTTGTGCTGAACGAGGTGCTCCGAAACACTTGTGCCTCCGCCGTCATTATACAATGTCGTCTGATTTAGCCGCACTGATCGTCGCCTGACCTGCTTTGCGGAGCGCGTAAGCCTCCAAGATCTGTGACGAGGCAAGGACGTCCCACATCTTGTGGACTGCTCGTGGTTTTATCGTCCCCCTTCCCAGACGTCGCGCCATCTCAATCTGCGTCTTGTCAAACTCGCTAATGTCTGCAAAGCTACCGATCTGTGGCCCGCAGCGTCGCTAGAGTGATTTCTCAACCGTTGCTGTTCCGCTTTTATACTTTCCTCACCGCGTCACATGCCGACGTCGTGACCAGTCGGTTTTCAAAACAAATCCGTCGTGTGCTTTTGAAAGGAACCGTGTCACCATTCGCCTCAGTCCATTGAGGGAAAACACAAGGAAATCACAAATCGCAAAGCACGGAGTGAGACTTTAATCAAATGCGCGCCAGTGCCTAGACCAGTGCGCCACGTCACTCAGATTGACTCCCATGGAATGCCTTTCAAGCCACATAAAAGAGAGGAACGCTCCACTCCTTTTGAGAGGTACGCTGTACCAACACTCGCATTGCACAGCGAAGCGCGGAAAAACGAAACCTGCAGTGAAGTTATTACAAAGAGAAAGAAATACTCCATTACCTGACGACCCACAATCTCATTGTGTTTCTCCGTGAAAAGATCCCTTTCACAAGACCGTAAGCAGAACGAGTGACACTTCGTTTACTGACAAGGATCCACGTATGAGCAATTTTTATTTAGTCTCCACGTGTCACAAAGTTTCCCTCTGCCATATGTCAATAACGTTCTACAGAGTATACGCAACAGACGTGTATAAAAGGAAGTTTACGCTTACATGTGACACACGTACACAGAAAAACAAAACCGTTGAAAGAGAAGAGATCGGCTTGCTGTATAGTACATTGTTTGCCAGAAGCAATTTTAGAACAATAGTTGCTAAACTTAGAAAAAAAGTATTTTTTATTTTTATTTATTTATTTATTTTTACTGCTCGTTTCCGATTACTTGATAAAGTGATACACATTATATACGACACTATGAAACTCAAAGGCACTCTGTAATGTAACGACTGGTTTATCGTACAGTACAATGGTTCACCGTCAGTCTGAGATAAAAAAATGATAAGGCTATATTTACAATAATATGATGTTCTTTGCTTGTTGTATAATAGATTTTTATCTATCTCTATATCAAACTTGTTGGCAACGGCTGATTTAGATGTTGCTGGACTATCCACCCTGCTCATCATTTATGCCATCTTTTGACTTCCTCTTATTTTTACACCAGAAAAAATTCCTCGCTGGAAAACTTTTGAGGCCTATAAAGAGGTTATGGCGTGATGACTGAACAATGTGTGTCTCAAAGAAGAGGGGACCTTGACTTTACCAATCGGATTTCGAGGATGAATCAAATCTTACTCAAATAAAGTACCTCAGCTTGAAAATGGGCTATGTGTTGATGAGGAGTGTGGTTGTTGAGGCGAAAAAAATCGTTGGAAAGCAATACCAGGGGAAACTTTCTCATTCATGTTGTATACGGCACGACGTTAAAATTGCAACACCAAGAAGTCGGCGAGCGACAGACGCCAAATTGTCACGAAGTGTATTACAAGTTCCGATGTGCAAGTGGTTAGCATTTCAGGGCAACCATACCATGAAGGTAGTAATAACACCATATACAATCTAAATACGTTGATGAACCAAAACATTATAACGACTGCCCAAAGCAACGTTGGATACCGTTTTGTGGCGTTGCTGGCACATCACGCGGTACCACAAGTATGTAAGTGGAGCATACTCTGACGGGGCTCACCCTAACGACGATATGGGCTGCAAATGGGGAAACACATTGAGATTAGCGACTTTGGCACAGGGCAGATTATTATAACGCAGGGCATGTGATCGAGTACCTCGAAAACGACGAAGGTGGTCGAATGTTGACGTGAACATCTACGGAGAGATAGGACAGTGAAAGTACCACTGGGAGCTAAATGATTGGTTGTCCAAGAATATTCACAGAACGTTGGGTTCGGCAGCTTTTCTGCTCTGTAAAGTAGGATACATGATGATCTCTAGCACTTATGCCGAAAGACCACAATGCTGGTGCACGCACAAGTGTTTCGGAGCACACCATTCATCGTACGTTTTTGAACATGGATTTCCACAGCTGACCACCCCTAACTATTCACATGTTGACCCAACGACATCGTCAGTTACGAGTTCAGTGGGCACAGTCAGTATTCGACCGTCTATCAGTGGAAACATGTCATCTCTTCGGATGAATCACATTTTTGTTACACTTGCTAGATGGTCGTCTCCACACAAAAGCCGTCGTCGAGGTTAACTGCGGCTCGAAACGTGCAGCGCGCCACGGACACAGGCTGGTGCGAGCAGTATTATGCTATGGGAGACATTCACCTGCAATTGCGTGGGACTTGTGGCAGTAATCGAAGACACTGTGACAGCTGCAAACAACCTGCATCCCATCATGCTTGAAGTCTTCCCCGAAGGCGCTGTCATCTTTCAGCAATGTAACTGTCTGTGTCTCGGAGCCAGAACCCCACTACAGTGGTTTTAGGAGTTTTATAGTGAATTCATGTTGATGTCTCGGCGACCAAATTGGCCAGATGTAAATCCTATGGAACCCGTCTGGGTCGCTACCTGGCGCCATCACCGCGTACTCAAATCAGCGGTCCATTAATTACGGGAATTACATGAACTGTGTGTAGACATCTAATGCCACGTACCAACAAAAATCTACGAACAAACTGTCGGGTCCCTGACACACAGAACCAGCGATGTATTTCGTTCCAAAGACAGACAAAGAAGAGTTACTGAACACCGTGCAAGATCGCAACGACCTCATGCTATTAGTGCCCAGGAGACAGACATATTTTTCGTTTGGGCGTGCGTGATCGTTACATCCACGTCACTTACCTTGAGTAAGGAAATGAGCTTATTTGCAGCAAGACAACTGCCCCCACGGGCTGTGTTATGACACCTGCAGCACCGCTGCCTGTTAGGGCCGAGGGCTCTAAATCATATAACGTGCGCGTGTCTCTCATACAGTCTCTGTTGGATTCGACGTAGAGCCAGGCAAGGCCTTTTACGGCTGCTAGTATTGCCAACTCAGTGTATTAAATTTTGGACCCTGTATAGCGTCGAACAGCCTACAAATTTCATCACGTATTTTTCCAACAATCAGAATGCTTCCGACAGCATGTGTGCCTAATATTTTATAAATTGCCACGCATAAAACGGGATACTCTGGTGGCTGTACCTCGGGTTGTATTGGTGACATAAAGGTAGCGTGAAATGCTTTTGATAGCCTTTTGGCTAAGGATCAATTGCATACCGAACAGAAGGATCATCTGTCCTACACTGCAATTTGAAAATTAGTAACTTCCTCCCGCTTAGGTAAATAGAGTAAATCAGTTGGTACTTTTCGAATTTGATGTGGTCTACGGTGAGGCCGACGGGAGTTATAGAGGCACCAATAGTTCCTGGGCGGTTACTACGAAAACCCCCAAAAAATGCTTTTCCACTATGATGTCGCCGTCACCAGCGGATCATAATCCAGCACAGGATCATAAGACGGCTACGCACAGAAAATTTGTAAGAAATTTTCCTGACATCCCAATCTCAAAAAGCCTCGAAAATTTTCTTCATACCTGTATCCGCTTCCAAGTTCCACAGGTCCAAAATCACACAACTTCCAACACGTAAAATTTAGTTGTAGAAGAAACATAAACAATGAATAATTGTAGGTATATTCTCTAGGCATTTATCTAGAAGATCCATCACGTCGTTTGCAAAAAGCTTTGTCCGTTATCGAGAAACTTGTTTGGGGATCAAAACCCAAAAACGAATTCCGACGTGACTATGAACAGCAAATGGGTGTAATTTTTGCAGTGTATTGCTAAGATCCACATCTCAAACACCTTCGAAAACTTTCTCCATATCTTTATCAGGTTTCAAGATACAGAGGATCGAATGTGCCATACTTGTACACTGAAAATACATGCCTTTTGTTAGCAGTGACACAATCCCGTAGAACGACCAGATTTGTTGGTAGATGCGGGACATTATCCCCAGAAGAAAACGCCACAGCGTGTAAGATAAGGAGATTTAGGGACCCAGAAGTCTTGAGCAGGTCTTGCTTTCACATGCGAACCATCCATCGCCTAGGAAGGGATGATTTACAAATCATATTACATGGCGCTTCCAATGGGGTGGCACTCCATCGTGTTACCAAATGAAGTATGGTGGATCTTCGGTAATCTGAGGAAAAAGGCATTGTTCCAAGATGTCCAAGTGCGGCTGGGCGGGGTTTGTCCTCGTCGTTACTCGATAGTACATTCTCTGTCACTCATTGTCCACCTGCCTCAGTACGGCTTCCTTCCGACGTCCCTTCACTCTGCAGTAGTAGATACTCCTAATACCTACTACCCAGAGGCCGCGTAACTCAAGTTACGAATCAGTTCCTGCCAGTTCATTTTAAAATATTTCGGGTGGTGGGTAAATGCAGTTCACCTGCAGTAAGCCTTCGGATATTTTAGTTAACGGGTTTTTATTCTTAAGGAAGCACATAAATTTGCTATCAAGTCCGATTTTACTGTTTTTAAAGGCTCTACTATTCCCATCTCAAAGTCTGTACAAAATGTTCTCACAGGAAAAAATCAGCCAGAATATCTAATAGCCCGACCCGATTAATGTTCGATCAGACAGTTACTGACCCACTAGTATATCGAGTTGAAACTTCGGTCGTATCAGTGGTCTTCAAAGTTAGAAATGCTCACCCAAGTACTCCACAATGTATACGGAATATACCACGCGGAATTTCACTAAGACCGAAATATCACCCGCTCATAACACAACAGTTTATTAATTTAATTGTCCTCAAAATGTAAGTCACGACACATCCTATCAGCAATGAACTCAACAGTTTTTCATTTTCCTAGTTATTTTCTTGGTGACATTTATCATGATGTTACACGTACGAAGGTTGGCTACCAACACCCTCTATACCACCCCACTCTTTGCCTATCTAACCTTCTGCACGCGGAAACAGCTTAATTCTGATTGGGTAATGGTTTGAATGACCTATCAGAATGATGCTTCTGGATCATTCTAGCGTCAAAACTTGCCTGAGTCAATCACTAATCAGAAAACCATTTACGTCATTCCAATGCCAATTTATAATATAATATTTGATAAAATAGACCAAAATGAAAAATAACCTGTAAATTAATTTTGTAACTTAATCCACTTCTGACTTCTATTCGAGGTGCTCTCTTACAAAAGCAAGCACACATCGACATTCGTCATCAGCTTTGTGGTTGTACTACAATTCTCCCACGTTTCTGTTTTACATATAACAATATTAAGTATTAACGTATGTCCATGACTTTTAAACTACAAAAAGGAGAGTAATTAAAATTTTGAAAAGAAAAATTCCCATTAAGTGATTTTATATACTGAGAACTGGGTTTATGACTTTAGATGGCAATAAAAGACAGACTGCTATTGTTCCTAACTGAGTTTTGAAATATAAGGGTCGGTTTTTGGACATTTAAGTAATTATCTCAATCTCCGGAAATATAAGAAATAATAGTCTGAAAATTTTACAGGATCCTTTACTTAATAACAAAAGGTAGTGCACCAAGTTTGAGTAAACTCGGATGACAATCACTGTAGTTTATTTAGATGCGTAGGGGGTATGAATTTACGTTCCTACCAGATGTTACTGGAGACCGTTCTCACGGCTAGTAGCGTCAGTTGCACTGTGAGTTATAGCGAAGATACAGCCCTGCACGGCTACACGGCTGCATGCTTTACTGCAATGAATATTAATAACGTAATAACTTGCTATGTTACACACGTACGTTGTTCCATTTACAGCGCTTTCCGCATCCATTCTAAGGCACAGAACCGATTAGATTCTCTAGTCTCTCATTCTTGCAAGGAGATTTTTGAAACCCTATCTGCGAAAACTGAGTCTATTCAGTTCTGTACCAAGATGGAACGTAGCTCAATTGCAAAAAATTAAGCACGGTAGAAATGAATTATCCTCCATCATTTCTAGCACATCACCGCAGAATTAAATACGCTATTCTTCGTCATTCTTTGGGTGAGCCTGCGCAAGTTGTAAGCAGTAGGACTCGTAGAGCATATGCCCCAGCAGCTCGCTATACAATTGGTTGAGTTATTCGTAATTTCATATTGGCTGTATTGATTGACTTAACGTGTACTACAAACAGAACGTTCTTGTATTCGTCCAACGTTATCCTCTAACGTGTGTGTCGGCTTTTTCTTTGCAGGTACATCCAGTTTGTTGAAACTGCTTAAACCAACGGCTTATGCTTTTCGTCGATGATGGTTCAATGCCGAGTCGGAGAGGAAATGCCCGCTGCACTACAACTGCCGACCCACTTTTTGCAAACTCAGCAATGCAGAAAACCTTCTGCTGCATCATAGCCATCATATATGCAGTTGCCTGCTGGCGCGAGTACCCTAGTAGCCGTTTACGCAATTAGTCGTTAACAAAACAAGACACCTCTGTGTAACGCGAAATTTGCCATTTAGATGTCACGACAGCCGAACCTAACAGTGTTAAAGGACGCAGGGAGCACTGTGTTGTTAGTAGAGAACCAGTCACAGCAGAAGGGAACTGGTCAGCACAGTTCAATGACATCGAACGTGGGCTGGTCGCTGGATGTCACCTGAGTAACACACCCATCAGGACATTTCA
The DNA here is from genome assembly GCF_023897955.1 of Schistocerca gregaria. Lineage (NCBI taxonomy): Eukaryota > Metazoa > Arthropoda > Insecta > Orthoptera > Acrididae > Schistocerca > Schistocerca gregaria. The sequence continues at coordinate 459,167,550 of NC_064920.1, read as the reverse complement.
ACGTTTCGAAAAAAATGTGTGTGGAATCTTATGGGACTTAACTGCTAAGGTCATCAGGCCTTAAGCTGACACTACTTAACCTAAATTATCCTAAGGACTAACATACACACACCCATGCCCGAGGGAGGACTCGAACCTCCGCCGGGACCAGCCTCAACGTTTCGAAAGCTACCGATTTTGGTAATCAGACTGTGATGTGTGAATGCGATGAAACTACGACAGCTAAAGCAAGACCAGGCTGATCTCGTCAGTCGAACATTGAAGAGGTTGGTTGTAAAAAAAAAAAAAAATCGCATGAAATCAAAGGGAGGAATCACTCGCCAATTCCAAAGTACTACCTGCAGTCCATCTAGCACAATGACTGCGCGTGAGCAATTAAATAGAATGAATGGGGTACAATGTTTGAGCTCCTACTGATAACCCACAAATTTCTGTAGACTGTGCTAAACGACACTAGCGGTGGTGTGAGTAGATGGCACTGAATGAACGGAAAGGAGTGATTTGTAGTGGTGGATCACACTGGACTCTGTGGCAATACGATGAAAGGGTTTGTGTTTGGCGGCTGCGTAGAGAACATCAGCAGCCCTGATGTTTAGTGCCTACAGTTAAGTACGTAGAACGCAAGCCTGCAGTATGGGGGTGTTTTCGTCGTTAGCGTGAGGCCCCCTCATTGTGCTTAAGAAAACACAAAGTGCGGAAGGCTATGAACACAGTTACAGCATTATGTACTGAACTCAGTGGAAGAATAGTTCGGAGATGATGATTGTACCGGCATGACAATGCACCCTGTCTTAATGAAGCATCCTTTACCCAATGCTTTGTGGTCAACTGCATTTCTGAAACGGCTGGCGTCCGCAGAGTCCCGACATGAACCTAATGAAACAGTACCGATGTTGGATCTGGAGAAAGTGGACTATCTGAGTCATTCGAAAGCTAATGGAACAGCTTTCGAATGACTCAGATAGTCCATATTTCTCTAGATCCAACATCGATACTGTCTCTGGTTCCGGCTCTTCAGGAATAGTAAGCTGCCAAGCCTCCACAGACATTCAAACAGCCGCGCGCGGAAGCCGCGTGGTCTGGGGCTCCTTGCCACGGTTCGCGCGGCTCCTCCTGTCGGAGGTTCGAGTCCTCCCTCGGGCATGGGTGTGTGTGTTGTAATCCTAGGGACCGATGACCTCAGCAGTGTGGTCCCCTAGGAACTTACTACCACCGTCACATTCAAACTACTCATTGAAAGTGTCCCCGGCAGAATCCAAGAAGTTGTAAATGCGAATGTCCGCTAACAGGTGCCAGCATACTTTCGATCATGTAGTGCACGCTCATTGCGGTGATGTTTCATTGAGTCTTAACGGATAACCAACCAAAACATTTCGAAACGCCTTCCTGATTCACGCACAAATAAAATAAAAAGAGAGAGTACTAACAGGGCCACATTTTGCAATAATTAGTTTCTCGATGTGACCTCTTAGCTTTTGTCGGCTTGACTGATTAATAGTGAGATTCCGGGTGTTTACTCTACTTGCTATCCCCATTTTCTACACAATATTTCGAGTACCATCCCAGCCGTTTCCTTCAGGTGCTGATAGTTTTTCTGTTATCTGTAATCGATGTCTGGGCTCTAACCAGGCTACGAGCTATTGTTGGTCTCCTTGTCGTTCGATTCGCGGCATCCACTATGCCCTTTCATACCATTTTCTTTTACAGAGCACGCAAATTACCTCGGCGGCTTTCTAACTCTGACAGGTGTGATGATCGGTGGAATTTTAATAAAGTTAGTGCCAAAACCCAAGCATTATTTAAGTAGAATCCTGTACCCTTCGCCGGCCGCAGTGGCCGAGCAGTTCTAGGCGCTTCAGTCTGGAACAGGGCGACCGCTACGGTAGCAGGTTCGAATCCTGCCTCGAGCATTGATGTGTGTGATGTCGTTAGGTTAGTTAGGTTTAAGTAGTTCTAAGTTCTAGGGGACTGATGACCTTAGAAGTTGAGTCCCATAGTGCTCAGATCCATTTTTGTATCCTTGTTTATTACATTTTCTGACATCTTTATTTCGGTAGACACCTCAATTATTCCGTCCCACAGACTTTTCTTTTGCACCACAATACTGCTCAGCCTGTATTTCATTTCATTATAATCGAGGCAGTCCTCGTCGACAGATAAAAAATACGCAGATAATCATCATCTTCCTTTCAAGGATTAGGCTGTCTGCCTGTTCAGAACTCACAAATCATTCACATCTTATTAGAGGTCTTCCTGTATATCTGTCCGATTCAGCTTGTAGTTTAGGATCTTCTAGATATTTCTGTGTCCTGGCATTCTCAAGGGATGCTGTCTCTAATTCTCGCGATATTTTTGAATTTTTTCTCAATATTTGTTCTGTTCTAGTAGCGCCATCTGTAATCATGTCTCTTCTTGTGCAGCTCTTTGTCTTCCTTAGGATCGTCGTCTCTGCTGTTTGACTTTTATTTTATTTAATTTATTTAATTTATTGTGGAAATCCATTTTTCACTTACATAAGACAACACATGAACAGCACTCACTTTATAGAATTACATGATAGTATCTTTTTATACTTTATAGTCCAATGTTCTGCTAATTGTACCGCAGACAGCTGGAATGCGTATTTAATTTTGAGTATCAGACCAAAATTAAAACTTATAGCACAGCTCACGTGAGAGATTTGAAGGGCTTGTTCTAAAACTCATAAACCCAAAACAATTTTTGATCTGACTGGATATTATCCTCGGAATGCATCACTTCCTTTTATTACCAGAAAGCCGGCCATTGTGGACGAGCGGTTCTAGGCGCTACAGTCTGGACCCACACGACCGCTTCGGTCGCAGGTTCGAATCCTGCCTCGGGCATGGATGTTTGTGACGTCCTTAGGTTAGTTTGGTTTAAGTAGTTCCAAGTTCTAGGGGACTGATGACCTCAGATGTTAAGTCGAATAGTGCTCAGAGCCAGTACCAGAAATTTTAATCTTGTAATTCCTGAATATTCAAGAAAAAGTATTCTGTGTAATGCTAAACACGCCCTAGATCTACGACAGTCGCTTGTGTTTTGCATTCCATGTCAAGTTTCTAGGCCAGTATAAAATGGTTCAAATGGCTTTCTGCGCTATGGGACTTAACATCTGAGGTCATCAGTCCCCTAGAACTTAGAACTAGTTAAACCTAACTAACCAAAGGACATCCCACACACCCATGCCCGAGGTAAGATTCGAACGTGCGACCGTAGCAGTAGCGCGGTTCCGGACTGAAGCGCCTAGAACCACTGGGCCACCGCAGCCGCCCTGGGCCAGCATAACTAAGATTCCATAGAAATATAGATGTCCGAGAACTTAATAAACAGAGACGGAAATTTGAATTTAAATAACGCTTAGGGTCCAGCACTCAATTTATCAAAACATAGTCGAAAAACGTTGAAATGTGTGTGAAATCTTATGGGACTTCACTGCTAAGGTCATCAGTCCCTAAGCTTACACACTACTTAACCTAAATTATCCTAAGGACAAACACACACACACACACATGTCCGAGGGAGGACTCGAACCTCCTCCGGGACCAGCCGAACAGTCCATGACTGCCGCGCCTGAGACCGCTCGGATAATCCTGCGCGGAAAAACATAGTCGAGCGCGACATCCATCAGAGACAGAAAAGGCTGAGGGAATTCGCATATCACGGAGAATCACTGCATGATCAGCAAAACAAAACAGCAGCAAAGGGCGGAGTGGGTGTTGGCAGTCGAACTCGGCTAGAAATTACGGCCTGAGGCGAACAGTAGCTGACAGCTCGGTTGGAGTCCAGGCAGCGACTACACATAACAGCAAAACCTGGCAACAAATTAACGAGACGGCTAGGTCGCTCGTCGAAATGTTGTGCAGGTTATGGAAAGAGCGACTCAGCTTAGCACCCCGGAGCACACTGCTAATTAGTTTATCGTTGTTAAAGGAGAAGAACACACCTTCCATTCTGTACTCGAGAAGTTCCAAGAGCTTGCTTTGACAGACGCCGTAAGCAAAGAATTTTGCGTCCTTCCTGCGCTAGCGTAAACCGAGGCCGACGCAGCGCGCTGAAAGCTGCACAGGCGTCCGCCGCGGACACGGCGCCGCGCCGCCGCCTTGTGTGTGTGTGGCAGGAGAGGCGACGCCGACGCAGGCGGCCCATTGAGAGCGCCGCTGAATGGAGCAGCGCGGCGCGCATGCGCGCGGGCCGCCAGAGGCGCCGGATGCTGTGCCGCCGCCAGTCGGCGTCCTCGCGGCGTCGCGACGCTCCCGCTGCCCCGCGCTGGTTCGCCTCGCTCGCCGCCTGACGCGCCTCTCGGGATGACTGCCGCCAGGTAAGCGGCGCCGGTGCACTCGGCTCGCCGAGCTGGCACGTCATCCAACTAATGACGAGTGTCACCTCTCCTTCAAACGCCCCTTATGCCACGAGCAGCGAATTCTTCTAATTTTGCAGCTACTCCTCCAATATCCTACTAGTACGACTGCATCATATCCACTACTCGTACTTTTCATTTCAAATTTTTTTTGCGTTTTTTCTGTAATTACCGAGGAACACAATGTCGTATTCGGTACATTTGCTTACGAGCTACGGTGGCCCCCCCGTAAGTTTGAGCCCCCTTGGTTCTTCCCTGGTGCCGACACTGACAGCCGCAATGTGATCGATTTCTGACATTTCTCGTTTCTGAAATAATCGCAGACAGAACGCAAGTTACTGTTTATATCAACCCAAAAGAACTTGTAAATCCGTCCAATTAAGGTGTGAACTGATTTCTTTCTCAGAGGGAATATGTTTAGTTCATTCTGATACGTTATCTTACATACTGCAATACCTATTGTGTTTGTCTCCATATGGGAAATGCTGCCGTATCCTTTCGTTAACCCTAATGTCTATTACTAATTCTGAAACATGAGGTCAGAGCTGCTCTTGCACACTTCATCTAAGTGTTATCGACCACTATATGATAATATTCAAGTACCCACGATGCAGTACTGCTCGTCGAATATGAATTGAAGTTACTGGATTTGCCTGAGTAGATTATGATCCTCTACATAGTATGCGTGCGTTGTCGATGAGAATTCCAGTCGTTCATATGGCATTTCCATCACAGTGTATCAGCTTGAACACCGGCCAGTTGATCGAATACTAATTGAAAGGCATTGTGTTATTACGGTAATCGAGTAACTCGAGCTGTTTATTCATTCCTCTCTGCTGAAACAGTTGCAGTAGCTCTGAAATGTATATTCAAGTCATGTAACAATATTCAGTTTTTGCTCCAGCAGCGGAAAGCTCAATGCCAAAAATGACACCGTAACTTTAAAGGAGTATCTAACAAATCATAACGTATCATGTTTTATCCTCTTCTAAGGTACGGTTCACAAAGCTTTGAAGAGTTTCCTTAGGACTATAAATCTAAACTACATTTCTGAAGTTTCGTCTGATAGAATACATTAACAGAGATTCTGTATTTCGTAATACAAAACGCGAACTGTAGTTAACAGTATCATCAGCAAATAATTCAGTCTTTCTATGCAATAAAGCTCCCATTAATTACAAAAAATAAGGACGGTATGGTTTCTTAATGACCACAGAAGTAGAAATTCTTTTTGAACAGTTTTCAGGTATTCTGCCTCTGTCTTTCTTTTTCTTAATTACTAAGGAGTGAAATAAGAAATTATACTCGAAGCGCATAGTGTCCCAGAAATGTGAATTGATGTCGTATAGCGTCTATAGAAATATTCCTTCGATGACGCGTTATAGCTACACAGCTTGCATGTGATTTTCAGCGATGCTGAGAGACAATAGCAGATTAAATTCGAATGGAATCAAAGCAACGGAACCGCTGCTTCCGATAACACAACAAGTTTTTACTTCCTATCACATTACGAGCAGATTTCCTTTCGTTCAATATATGGTACAAACCTCATTGTCCAAATGTTGTACGACCTATCCGCGAGTCGGCACTTCAAGTGGTTAGCCCTCCTCAGATGGTCCGAAACCTGTTCGCGAGCCATCATTTTTCCGTCAGTAAGCACCGCCATTATAAACATCGAATAATAAGGGACTTCTGCTGCCTCGTTTGGTGAAGGTCTGATGCGCCCCAGGGGCATACAGCCCCTTCACTGCTTCGGCCGCAGCTCGGAATGCCGACCCACCACCCGCGTGGCGCTTGCCCCAGAGACTCACTAGACGGCTGCAGAAGACGCATTGCCGCCCTCTGCAGCTTCCGACACATGGTCCTCATAAAGAAGAAACAACGCGCTGGCTCTTCACACCCAGTCTGAAAGAACTGCTTGCCACAGAACGTTCCACAAATATCCCTGGTATACAAACGCACGCAGCTTAATATTTGCTTTACGACTGTAATTTTTAACATTATCGTTCCTTTTATGGACGTGGAAGCACAAAAAGTGAGATTTGTGACAAAAACACATAAAATTAAGCTACAATGTACTTTAAGACGGTCCCTTTATTGTACTGTAGGAGTCTAATTATTGTTAATGTAACGGTAATGATCTTGTAAGTTAGACACATGTAATTGCCAAATTGCGATATGGTTACTTAAGTGACGCTGCTATAAGATCAGAACTACTGGTTTTGTAATGCACAGTGTCTGTGAATGATTTCGGCTGTATCTGCACACTGGTCGACTCTTACTAAGATCTTCACGATTCCCTTCAGTACGGGAAGGTGAATTTGACAAAATATTAAACTATTTTTATTAACTTTAACATCGAAAGTTTAACTTTTTGTAAGATTTCGACGTAAATACTGACATCTATTTCTCTAGAGGTCAACATCAGTCCCCACAAAATTAAAGTGAAACAGTGCGTAACCGGTAGGTTTGTCTGAATTTCCCGAAGTTTCACTAGGCATAATTTCTTTCGATATTATATCCTGTTGCCTTTCTCTGACCTGTGATCTATCTTCCCCAGCCAATTTTAGGAAATTTTTAATGTACTGTGCAGTCGAAACCAGTTGAATGTACGCATTTTTTGCTCACGTAGCATCGTCATAGTTGAAAAGTGCGCTATTGAGGCTAACCGGCGTCAACCACAAATCTTTGAATTTAAGTGTAGTTCTAGGCTTCGTGAAGGTCAATTTCTCCCCTTTAGACAATTCTTCGCCTATTTCGTATGACAGATTATTACCCGACGTTGTCTGGTATGTAGCAGAGGTGTTCAAATGCTTTAAAATTTCAGTGCTTCCGTGTAACATGTGATGCGAGCGTAGTGTAATTCTCAAATGAGAACAGCTTATTGACGTAATGATACCACCTGGCTTTTAAGTGTGACTATCGGAAAAAGCAAAACTGTGTTTAAAATTTAAAGAAAAAGAAAATTATTTATTTGTACGAATGTGGCACCGAGTTCTTACTCAGAAGTAGTTGGATAAACACAGTTTGGTATATCGCTGCGGTAACTGCAGCGATGTTAGTGGGAAAACAGTGTGCGAAAGTGAATATGTGGTATCTGTCTTGACGCCATAATGTCAAAGAACATTACCAACTGCGACAGTGCTAATCCCCTAATATTCCATTAGTATCTACGCGTCATACTCTGGTACAAATTATGTAATAAGAAGTGATGACTGGATAAAGTAAAGTCAGTTAAAACGCAATGATACATTTATGCAAATGTGAAAAGGCAGCTGTAGATCAAAGTGTACACTTATGGTCGACGACATATGGAAGTTGGGTCTGGCTGTAAATCGTACTCGATGAGCGTAATGGTAAGGCGACTGTTTGGCGATAAGCGAGAAGTCCGGATTCAAGTCCCGGTCGGTCACAAACTTCCAATGCCGTCATTCCATTACACAGCTGATGGATGTTCATATTCATGTAAAGATAGAAAGGGTTCCTATTCAAAAAATTCAGTGATTTGTGTTCCTGTAACTTCAAGACATAAGTTTAACTTCCTATTCGTAAAAGTAACTTTACCTTAAACTTCCTAATGCTTCTTTTATCATGGTTTACTACGATTCCTTGGCACCTTATGATGGCATAAGAAGACGAAAACGACTGCATGGACAAATAAAAAACGTTCAAGAATAAGTCCAAAAAGTACTTCGTCTTTAGTCGATTAGTATCATTCTCAAGAAGAACTAACGTTCAAATTCAGTTCAAACAAATAATACAAAATATCACGAAAATAAAAAATTATTGTATTAGAAATCGTATTTTTTGTACCACTTTTCTACGTAATTGCTGCAACTCTCGATAACATCCCATGCCAATGTACTGAAAATGTAGCATTTATTTTTAACATGTGTGCAATGTCTTTCACCCGTGATGAAGTTTCGGCTTGCTATTCACCAAATAATTGTTAAATAGATAAATTCTTCTCATTTATTCGCCTCAAGTTGAACATGCGTTTTCTGTGATCTAGGGAAGGAATTAAGATTCTACATCTACATTCATACACCGCAAGCCACCCAACGGTGTGTGGCGGAGGGCACTTTACGTGCCACTGTCATTACCTCCCTTTTCTGTTCCAGTCGCGTATGATTCGCGGAAAGAACGACTGTCTGAAAGCCTCTTTGCGCGCTCGCATCTCTCTAATTTTACATTCGTGATCTCCACGGGAGGTATAAGTAGGGGGAAGCAGTATATTCGATATCTCATCCAGAAACGCACCCTCTCGAAACCTGGCGAACAAGCTACACCGCGATGTAGAGCGCATCTCTTGCAGAGTCTGACACTTGAGTTTGCTAAACATCTCCGTAACGCTATCACGGTTACAAAATAACCCTATGACGAAACGCGCCGCTCTTCTTTGGATCTTCTCTATCTCCTCCGTCAACCCGATCTGGTACGGATCCCACACTGATGAGCAATACTCAACTATAGGTCGAACGAGTGTTTTGTAAGCCACCTCCTTTGTTGATGGACTACATTTACTAAGGACTCTTTCAATGAATCGCAACCTGGTACCCGCCTTACTTACAATTAATTTTATATGATCATTCCATTTCAAATCGTTCGCACATATACTCCCAGATATTTAACAGAAGTAACTGCTACCTGTGTTTGTTCCGCTATTATATAATCATACAATAAAGGATCATTCTTTCTATGTATTCGCAATACATTAGATTTGTAGATTTGGATGTAAGGTACAGCTGACGTCGAGGTCATTTCAGACGCAGCATAGTCTCGGAATGTTTCAAGGATGAGGACGGATGTCGACTTTGCCCTTTTAAGGAACCATCCCTGCATTTGCCCCGAGCGATTTAAGGAAGTCACGGAAGACCCAAATGTGCATAGCTGGACGCATACTGGAAATATCACCCTTCCGAAAGTGATTCGAGTGTGCTAATCACTGCACCATCTCTCCCGGCTCCTACAATTGTAACTGAAGGAAATAAAAATGGCATATACGAACTATAGGTCGACTAAGGACGTAGATGAGAAGATCCAAGTTAATGTGTGATAATATTTGTTACCGGAGAAACTGAACTTTCCTAATCGACCACCTTGACTTTTCACAGGAGATTGATTCGACAATGGATTTTAGTGTAACCAAATTTCGCATAACTGTACTATGATCCTTTTTTTAATACCAATTTTGTGCTTGCGGTGATGCTATAAAGACTGGTACTTATTACATGTTACTGATTCTTCTTACTTATTAAGCAATTCAATGATTTGGAAGTAGTATTCCGTTATTAAAACGAAAAAACTGTAGCTAGTGGATAACTCCTTTACGACGCAACGTTAAGCTCTAATCTTCTGTTCAGTGTTTTCTTAAAGGTGAACATTCTCGTTCCACCCGAGGTTGCGAACCATCTCTATTGACGCCGCACGTTACCTACCTTTAACTTTATCCTTGCTCTTCATTCTCCATAGCATCAGCTAAAACTGTGGCTTTCATATTGATTTCTAGACCAATTTTTTTATATATATTACCGTACTACATCTCCGTCTTTACCATCAGAATTTTTCTCTTTCCTCGTCATCGCTTCGTTTCATTCCTTTTTGTTGTAACGTGTTCTGTACCCCAAGCTGATAGTGACATATTCATTATTTGGCCTAAATAGACCGAAAATATCCAATCTTAAACATTATCACTCAATGATTATATTACATAAGACTCTAAAGACTTTCCTTTGACATCAATAATTAATTTTAGTTTTTCAAGGAATTTCATATCAAGCGACATTTGGGAAAACTCTTGTTTCATGGGCCGTATCTATAGATCACAGACGTACAAGCCCACCGGACAAAGTACTTCTCACTCTTTGAAAGTGCTCACTAACCGCCTTGGAGCGTTACAAGGTGGTCACGTGACAGTTTCGCGCTGAAGTAAACAGTTACAGTGGAGTGTTAGGTGCCAGTAGGCTGTATGGAGTCAGCGATGTAAGAAGAATCGACAAGAAGACGTGACATAATTGTAGAAAGGAGTCGTCGTGAAACTTCTGAGTAGATTAAAACTGTTTGCCCGACCAGGAACTGAACTGCGACCTTTGCTTTTCGCGGACAAGACCTTGGGAAGCACCGTCTCATCTAGTTTCCTAGAGAACACTGCGACTTGATTTGCGTGTAATGGACATTCGGAATAGGGTACGTCGCAAAAGGCCATTTTGCTCATAACACCAGCAAAGCTGAAAATCTACAATCGGCCAAGCAGCATAGCAACTGGGCAGTGGATAAGTGCAGGTTCGTTACGGGATATGCTCGAGTCTTTTAAAGTCATGCAAGGCTTCGGCTGTACCGACAGTCCAATATTTGCGTTCACCACACAGTGAGCTGGGAAGGTGTAGCGCAGGTTGTTGGGTGCCCTGTGGCGTTTTTAGTAAGGCAATATGGGCCCCAATCCTCCATGTTCCTGAACGTGAACCACATTGTTTATAATATTACGATGACTAGTTCTTAAGGTTTCTTTGATAGCTTTAAAATGAATGTGTTACGGACACTCGCCTTCCAAGATGACAACATCCGTGATCGCAAGGTGTCACGCAAACGTTTCTGATTTTACTAATACTCACGTACCCAAACCCACATCGACTGGCCCACTAATCCGCACGCGAATCCCCAAGATTGGCGAGCTTTCACGGAAGCTAGAAATTTAGGGTGGACTTCAATACGAGAAGCATTTAACATTTTCCAAAACTAAACTTTGTCTCGGAACCTGGCAGAAAATCCGAAGAGATTATGGTCGTATGTGAAGTATATTAGCGGCAAAAAACAATCAATGCCTTCTCTGCGCTGTAGCAACGGAGATACTACTGAAGACAGTGCTGCGAAAGCAGAGTTAGTAAATACAGCCTCTGGAAATGCCTTCACAAAAGAAGACGAATATTTATATTTCAGAATTCAAATCAAGAACAGCTACCAACATGAGTTACGTAGAAGTAAATATCCTCAGAGTAGTGAAGCAACTTAAATCACTTAATAAAAGTAAGTCTTCTGGTCCAGTCTGTATACCAATTACGTTCCTTTCAGAGTATGCTGATGCATTAGCTCCATACTTAACAATCGTATACAACCGTTCGCTCGCCGAAAGATCCGAACTCAAAGACTGGAAAATTGCACAGGTCACACCAATATTCAAGAAAGGTAGTAAGAGTAATCCACTTAATTACAAGCCCATATCATATATGTCGATATGCAGCAGGATTCAGGAACATAAATGGCACTGGAACATTATGAATGAAATCGAAGAATACGGTCTATTGACACACAGTCAACAAGAGATTAGAAAACATCGATCTTGTGAAACACAACTAGCTCTTTATTCACACGAATTGTTGAGTGATACCAAGGGATTTCAGATCTATTCCGTATTTCTGGATTTCCGGAAGGCTTTCGACACTGTACCAGACAAGCGGCTTGTAGAGAAATTGCGCGTTTATGGAGTATCGTCTCAGTTATGTGACTGGATTTGTGACTTCCTGTCAGAGAGTTCACAGTTCATAGTAACTGACGAAAAGTCATCGAGTAAAACAGAAGTTACTTTTGGCGTTCCCCAAGGTAGTGTTATAGGCCCTTTGCTGTTCCTTATCTAGATGAACGATTTGGGAGACACTCTGAGCAGCCGATAGTGCTGTCGTTTATTGAGTAATGAAGCCATCAGAAGATCAAAATAAATTGGAAAATAATTTAGAAAAGATATCTGAATGGTGCGAAAATTGGTAGTTGATCCTAAATAACGAAAAGTGTGAGGTCATCCACATGAGTGTTAAAAGGAATTCGTTAAACTTCGGTTACACGACAAATCAGTCAAATCTAAAGGCCGTAAATTCAACTAAATACCTAGAAATTACAATTACGAACAACTTAAATTGGAAGGAGCACGCATATTATGCTGTGGGGAAAGCTAACCAAAGACTGCGTTTTATTGACAGGACACTTAGAAAATATAACAGAGCTACTATGGAGACTGCCTACTCTACCCTTGTCTGTCCTCCTTTGTAATACTGCTGCGCGGTGTGGTTTCCTTACCAGATAGAACTGACGGAGTACATCGAAAACTTTCAAAGAATTGCAGCACATTTTTTAGTATCGCGAAATATAGAAGAGAATGTCACTGAAATCATACGGGATTTGGCCTGGACATCATTAAAAGAAGGGCGTTTTTCGTTGCGACGGAATCTTCTTATGAAATTCCAATCACTAACTTTCTCCTCCGAACGCGAAAATATTTTGTTGACACCGACCTACATAGTGAGAAATGATCACCACGAAAAAGATGTAAGACTCCGTTATTTCCGCGCGCTATACGATATTGGAATAATAGAATATTGTGAAGATGGTTCGATGAACCCATTGCCTGGCACTTAAATCTGATTTGGAGAGTATGCATGTAGATGTAGATGTAGACCGACAACCATTATGTAGGTAGTCTCTTTAGTACACCTATTGCATAAAACAGTCTATGTTATTGGTAACTGCAATTCCCACGTTTTTAGTTGATTTCACAGCCTGTAATATAAGTGATTTATCATCTAACCGAAATCAAGCTGATAAGTTTTACTATTCATGTCGATAACTTCATACTTTTCATCATTAAGAGCGAATTGCCACTTTCAGCATCATACAGATATCTTTTATATCTTGTCTATACCAGTTAGAAATTTAGTTTGATCATCTGGTGACTGTACAAGACGGTAAATGAAGTCATCATCTGCAAACAATCTATGATGGTTCCCCAGATTATCTCCTAGATCTTTTACATAGATCAAAAGCAGCAGAGGGCTCTAACACTTTCCTGGGCAACGCTAGAAGTCACTTCTGTCAGGAAATCGTGAATCCAGACACACAAATGAGAATAAACGCCGTAACCTCGAAGTTTAATGTCGCTTGTGAGGAAAGGTATCGAAACCTTCTGTATGTATGAAAATATGGAGTGAGTTCGAGAATCCTTGTCGATAGCACTCGTTACTTCATGTGGTTAAAGAACTAGTTGTGTCTGACAATAAGGATATTTTCTGAATCCGTGTTAGCTGTTTGTCAGTAAATCGCTCCTTTTCGAGATACATCATAATATTCTATCACAATATGCGTTTCAAAATCCTCCTGCAGATCGACGTTGGTGACACTGTTCTGCAATTCATTGTATTACTCCTGTTTCTTTTCTTGGGTGTTGGTGTGACGTGTCCAGCTTCCGATGGAAGAGTTCGGGTTTACGTAATGCCTGAATAACGTTACCTGAAATCGCGGATGGTGCCTACAGTGAAGTACAGAGGAGGTGATGTTACAATATGGAGATGTATTTTGTTTGTAGGGTGTGGTCCTCCAGCTGTGCTTAAAGAAACGCTAAACGCGGATTGGTTCAAACACACTTTAGAGTGTTGTGTAATGTTTACACCAGAGTAATAGGTCGGTGACGATGATGGATTGTATCAGCTTGATAATCCACCCTGGCATAAAGCACTATCTGTGACACAGTTCTTTGTGGACAGTAACATTCCTGATGTGAACCGGTGTGTCCAGAGTCTTAACCTGAACCCAGTGGAAAACCTTTAGGCTAAGTCAGAACGTGGACTTCGCTCCACACTCCAAGTACCAAACATCAGTACGTTCTCTGGTTTCGGCTCTTGAAGAATAATAAATTGTCATTCCTCTACAGACATTCAGACACCTCACTGCATTGAAGATATCGCTGTCATAAATATAAAGGACGAACTTGTCCAGTGTTTATATCCACGAATAAATGTCCGAATACTTTTTGTCACACACCGCATAGATAAACTTCAACAGAAAACAATAAATCACAGATGTGCGGAGTAGTTGTATCGCTTAGTAAAGGCCATGTTACAAGAATATCAGTCGCAGACAAACCATCTAACATGTTGCCGCAGAACATTGCTGATGCTAGTGGTAAGTTCCTATGGGACCAAAGGGCTGAGTTCATCGGTCCCTAGGCTTACACACTACTTAATGTAACTTTCACTAAGGACAACACACACACCCATGCCCGACGCAGGACTCGAACCTCCGACTGGGTGGGGGGCGCGCGAACAGTGGCAAGGCGCCTGAGACCACGCGGCTACCCCGCGCACAATGTTGTTGATGGTCTTACCGTGGCCTGTGGTCTGACTTTTTCACTGCTTGATACAGCGATCACTTAAAGTGATCTCTGTATCAAACAGAATACAAATCTACAGTTACCATGTGGCTGGCTGTGCTATAGTTTGGGTAACATAATATTGTATTGTATTGTATTGAACTGGGGACGTATAAATAAAAAAGAGGATTCGTTGCCGCAGAAGCCGTCAGTGGTTTACAACCCAACAGGCTACATCAGTCCACTCGCCCGACCGCCGCCCCACACTAAAACCAGGGTTATTGTGCGGTTCAGCCCCCAGAGCATCCCCCCTCCCCCCTTCCTCCCCGGGCGAATCTAACCCCAAATGTTTGCGAGGTAGAATAATTATGATGTACGCGTACGTGGAAACAGTGTTTGCGCAGCAATGGCCGACATATTGTAACTGAGGCGGAAGAAGGGGAACCGGCCACGTTCGCCGAGGCAGATGGAAAACCGCCTTAAAAGCCATCCACAGACTTGCCGGCACACCGGACCTTGACACTAATCCAGCGGGCGGATTCGTGGCGAAGACCGGCACGCCTTCCCACCCGGAAAGCTTTTCGTTCGACCGCATGGCTAGCCGGGCTGGCATTCGTGTAACATAGTAGTTTATTGTCTGTCTGATCGTCTCTCGCTAGATTACACTAAAACAAGAACAAAATTAACAATAATTATTAGCATTTTTAATTTACATTGGCCAATGTATCTGTTATATTCTGCAGAGTTGAAGGTTGCTGTAGTTATCTCTATTGTTCGTTTTCTACCTCTGCTTGCAGCTTAAGAGTTCAAAGTTGCAACATTAAACGTTGATGTTCCATCAGAGTGTTACACGATCCTGAGAAATCAGTACCCAGACAACCACCTCTGGCCGTAATAAATAATTTGATACGCCTGGGCATTGAGTCAAACAGAGCTTGGATGGCGTGTACAGGTACAGCTGCCCATGCAGCTTCAACATGATACCACAGTTCATCAAGGATAGTGACTGGCGTATTGTGACGAGCCAGGTGCTCGGCCACCATTGACCAGACGTTTTCAGTTGGTGAGAGATCTGGAGAATGTGCTGTCCACGGCTGCATTCGAACATTTCTGTATCCAGAAGGGCCCGTACAGTACTTGCAACATGCGGTCGTGCATTATACTGCTGAAATGTAGGGTTTCGCAGGGATCGAATGAAGGGTAGAGTCACGGGTCGTAACACATCTGAAATGTAACGTCCACTGCTCAGAGTGACGTCAATGCGAACAAGAGGTACCGAGACATGTAACCAATAGCACCCCACACCATCACGCCGGGTGATACGCCAGTATGACGATGTCGAATACACGCTTCCAATATGCGTTCACCGCGATGCCGTCAAACACGAATGTGACCATCATGATGCTCTAAACAGAACCTGGATTCATCCAAAAAAAAGACGTTCAGTCATTCGTGCACCCAGGTTCGTCGTTGAGTACACCACGGCAAGCGCTCCTGTCTGTGATGTAGCGTCAAGGGTAACCGGAGCCATGTTCTCCGAGCTGATAGTCCATGCTGCTGCAAACGTGGCCGAACTGTTCGTGTAGATGGTTGTTGTCTTGCAAACGCCCCATCTGTTGACTCAGGGATCGAGATGTGGCTGCACGATCCGTTACAGCCATGCGGGTAAGATGCCTGTCATCTCGACTGCTAGTGATACGAGGCCTTTGGGATCCAGCACGGCGTTCCGTATTACCCTCCTGAAGCCACGGATTCCATATTCTGCTAACAGTCATTGGATCTCGACCAACGAGAGCAGCAGTGTCGCGATACGATAAACCGCAATCGCGATAGGCTACAATCCGATCTTTATCAAAGTCGGAAACGTGATGGTACGCATTTCTCCTCCTTACAGGAGGCATCACAACAACGTTTCACCAGGCAACGCCGGTCAACTGGTGTTTGTGTACGAGAAATCGGTTGGAAACTTTCCTCATGTCAGCACGTTGTAGGTGTCGCCACCGGCGCCAACCTTGTGTGAATTCTCTGAACCGCTAATCATTTGCATATCACAGCATCTTCTTCATGTCGGTTAAATTTCGCGTCTGTAACACGACACCTTCTTGGTGTAGCAATTTCAATTGCCAGTAGTGTGTATGGTACAATGCTTTTAAGTTCTCGACTTATGAAACTGTGAGTTATTTGTGACGATTCTGCAACGATTTCGCACCACGAATTAAGTAAATGCTCAAACAGTCAAAAGACTCCATGTGTGGTACAACTCATTCCATGGGCGTGACCCCTTGGGTGGTACGAAGATAGCAGGCCGGCCGGGACCATTAGGAGAGGACGTGGAGTACGCGCGGTGATCGTTAGTCACGAACCCGAAGAAACGAAAGCCGCTTGCGAGCAGGAAACTAAAGATACCGCGGGCAACTGTGAGGTGCGTTCTAGCAAACATTTATGTGTAAAACCATACTGGCTACAGATGATAGATACTATGACTTGTCGGGGCAAGGACTTTCGTTCTGACTTTAATGGTTTACAGCAGCTACCCGAGGAATTGAGTTTATCACAGAAACTGTTGTTTAGTGGCGAAATTATATCTTACGTTTCTGGTCAGGTAAATCGTCATAATGTGCGTTTTCATGGCACAGAACATGTAGAGAACGTTTTGGAACATATTCGCCATTTACTTAAGTCAACGTCTTTTCCACTGTGTCTTCTTTAAATTTTATAGACTATTTTACCTTGCAGAGAAAACTTTGATTTATTTAGCTTACCTGGACACGCTGCAAAGAAGACTTATGCCTGAATTGCAACAACACAGAGGAGAATACGTTTTGCAGCAAGACAGTGTTCCATCCCACTTTCTTTCAGAGATTCGTGATTACCTCAGTGCCCAACCGCCTCAGATAAATCTTTTTGATGTTTGGCAATGGACACCTGAATTAACTCTATGTGACTTCTTATGCAGTCATATAAAAAGCGTGTATGTCTGCCTCCATTGCAGTTCAATCTGGAATTATTACTGTCATAGAAAGCGACCATGACGTCTTGGAAAGTATACGGTCAGAGTGCGACTAACGTATTGACGCTTGTCGCATCACAAACTGTGCCCATACGGTGTACCTGTAATGTGAGTTACAAGTTTGGAGAGATGTTCTATCCATTGGTATAGGACTGTTTTGTGTGTGTCGTGCAGTCTGTACCTGTTAGAATTGTCTGAAATGTTTCTTGTAACATCCGTGGTGATATTTCAGAAATGAACTGTCACGTGAGATCAGGCAATGGTGTGTCTGGAATACTGCTGTGGAGAGCGCTACTAGCACTCACGTGAAACTTTCCTTTTTTTTTCTTTGTGTACATTTCGTTTTTAACTCCTGTCTTCAGATTCGATAAGCACTGGTCTTGGCTGTACTTTCCTGACGATTTTGATGGACTTTTGCTCGAAGGTGCTCAAACATAGGGCGATTCGAACATGAGCGAACATAATACAATGATGACGTTTCGAAAAGTGTCAGTTTATCTATTATTAAGCCTTTCTCTAGCTAGTTAAGGCGTTCATTGTCTCTCGGATTTATGCGACTAATTATCAGTAACCAGGTTACTCTTACTTAAATTAATAACGAATTATTGAACGTCCTGGCAGTAGCTGACAATAACTGAATATAAAATTAATATTTGGTTTCTGTGAATGTGAAGACCACCTACTAATTAGTTTACATGTCTGATAGAACAGACACTATTCTTGACCACACACCCTTCATATATATGATGAAATGAAATAAGTTCTGATATTAGCTGCAATCGGGCACTGAAAAAAATTCAATGTAGACAAGAGAAAACATATGTTGTAACGGGTCTGAAACCCGGATTTTCTGCCTTAGGCGAGGAGTAACTTTAACCGCTGCGACTATCAGAGCACGCTTTCAATTCGACCCAAATTCCCATCTCATCATACACTATTTAGGTAGCGCCCCTTGTCCACCAAACTCACGGCTCGCCACATCCACATCACTCTAGGTTCCCGCAAGAGTTCAGGGGAGACACTGCATCCGCACTGAAATCATATTCATGGCCGTCAAGCAGTAAACACAGATCAGTCACATCATTTCGACCACTTACCTAGTAGCCGGTATGTCCGCGTTTGGCACAGATAACGGCGGCGACGCGTCGTGGCACGGAAACAATGAAGCCTTCATAGGTCGCTGGAAGGAGTTGGTACCACAGCTGCGGATACACGTCACCTGACTCCTGTAAATTCGGGGGAGGGGAAGATGAGCTGTGACGGCACAGTCAATCACATCTCACATGTGTTCGATCAGGTCCAGATCTGGCAAGCTGGGGAGCCAGCACACCGACTGGAGCTCGCCACTGTGTTCCTCGAACACCTGTATCACACTACTTGCCTTGTGACATGGCGCGTTATCTTGTTGAACAATGCAGCTGCCATCGGTAAATATGATCGTCTTGAAGGGGTGTACGTGGTCTGAAACCAGTGAAAGGCTCTCCTTGGCCGTCATGGTGTCTTATACGAGCTCTACTAGATGGACACGTGAATTCTTTCCAGAGCATAATGGAGACCCCGCGACCTAGTCTGCATCCTGCAGTACAGCTGTCAACGAGCTGTTCTCCTGGAAGACGACGGATTCGCATCCTCCCCCCGGAATAATGAAGAAGATATCGGGATTCATCAGACAATGCAACGCTCTGTCACTGCGCCAACGTCCGGTGTCGCTGGTCACGTGCCCATTTTAGTCGTAGTTGCTGGTGTTGTGGTGTTTACACTGGCACGTGCATGAGTCATCGCTTTCGAAGGGCCATCACTAGGAGTGTTCTGTGCACTGTGTGTTCGGACACACCCAGCTTTAAAATCTGATGTTAGTTTTGCCAAAATTCACTGCCTGTCCTGTTTCACCAGTCGGCCCAGCGTACGATGTCCGACATCTTTAATGAGGGGTGGCCGCCCAATTCCACGACATCTGAACGTGGATTCCTCTTCGTTTCGCCACATTTTCAAGACACGCACCGTAGTGCTCGTCGAACCTCCGACAAGTCATGCAGTTTCCGAAATGCTCATGCCAAGACTGAGGCCCACCACAGTCTGCCCTCGGTCAAAAACAGATACATCAAGCTCCTTCCCCATTCTCGATCACTGGTACACATTGACCGTGACTGTGCCTGACTAACAGTCATTCCTCGACACGTGCATGGATGGGATGGGTTTATATCGATAGTAGGTCGTTGGTCATAATGCTCCAGCTGATCAGTGTCTACGTATAACCTATACATGTGTGTATGTTTGCAAAAAATTGGTCTAAAACAGTAACATGGTCGCAGTAGTGAGTGGTAGTTAAGAATTCGCTTCTCTACATCAAAATTCCTGATTGGCACTGCCGGCGCATTTAACGATGCTCGAGAGTGAAAAGCCCAGAGGAAATGCTCATATTAGCATCACACGCGATGAAAAATTAGTTACCAGGGAAACAACCATTAAACCTTAGCCACGAAGTTTTGAAACTCTGATTTTCGGCATCTTTAGCATACCTTTGATGTTCTGCATTGACGGGATCATATGACGACGGGAGTATTCCGGAACTGAGTGACGTGCATATGCGTAGCTCTCATCATTAGCTGTCAATGTGTCATTTGTATGACATGTGGCGATGTTCAAGGAGCTTAAGAACGACCTTAACACAACTGGTCTCCAACGGGCTGCCTCTAGAAATACATGCAATGCAACAGCTTTACGTAATCCCTGTGCCATATTCTGCTCGTTGCCTAATATTAACTGTTTCTTAATATAGTGGATTACCGTTGCGAAGGTTACTGCACTTTACGTTTTTCCAACTAATTTTACGCGGTCTGACTACCATGAAACCGTCGTTAAACTACTACTGCCTTTGCAAGGTTGATTCGCAGTTGTTATAATCATAGAATAGAATGTAAACGTTGTGGGACTTCACAACATATTTTTCACCGCTCTTGAAGCACTATTGAGAAAAAAATAAACTTTTATGTCGGATAGCAAGTAGGCATCGGCCTCAACTCTTTTGCATAAAACGAAACTAATACAGTTCTCGAGCATCTGACTACAGTATGAGACGTGCCGTCCCTTGTCGCCGAAAAATACGCCGCTCAGACTCGACCTTTACGCTGTGGACACACAAAAATAAGATGAAACGTATGAAATTATGGAAAAAAATCACCAAGATGGCACAAAATTTGTGCTCTGTTTCTGAAATGCTCTTGTTCGACATAAACAACGTCGTCGTTGATGGAGTTTGCTAACTCTTACGCATATTCCGTTTTGTAATGTGAATTTACGATGGAAAGCATATACAGTATTGTTTGAAATTGGTAACATATTGTGAACTAATGTTTGTTTGCATCACTTCATTAGTTATCTATAAAATAACGCTGCGCAGAATGAAAGTTCTCAGAGGGGGAAGAAAGTGATTGTCGTCCGTTGCTGGGTAACAGCTGTTACATTTGCTCTTTCTCGTTTCTTTGTATTACTACGAGTAAGAGACGACTACACGATCTCTCGTTACGCTGGCAGCACGCAGTGTATTGGTCAGATGGGTAGCAATAGGTAGTACTATTATTATGTTAAGGAAATAAGTACAGAATGTCCATGAAAGAATGTTTTAGTTATACGTTTTGATAGTGTCATCTGTAAGAGTTGTAGACTGTTGGTCCAAGGTCACAATTAAAGAGTAACTCAAATGGATGTAGATAAGCGCATGCGACAGTATTTCTTTGTAGTTTTACGTCATCCAGCTCCTCATGCAATACATGCGCCAAATGTCGACTACTGAGCGTAAATCGTCTTGTCTTTGCTGAGAACGAATCTGTAATTTCAGCGCAACGTGCGTTTCACTTGAAGCTTAATTGTGATAAGTCTTGTGGCAAAAACATTAGTCTATGGCCTAGTCGGGTACAACTGAATAATGGGATACAACCCGTCGGGTTTGACCAATGACATCATAGTATACTCATAGATATTAATGTCTTTATTTTCGAGTCATAGATTATAAATCAGTTATTTTCTGTTGCGAGGCATTGTCATTGTAAACTGAAATTAATGTATTTTTTTAAAAAAAAGAAAATACAATGCTAGACAGCGCGTACGATTTTTGTCGCTTATAGTATTTAAATCATTTGTTCGTAGCAATTCTTTCGGTACCTATTTTCGTTCTCAGTGGGTTTGAGATATTTTGGAGGAATAGTTTTTCATTCTGGTTGACATTTACTCTTCGATTTTCGTTTCTAGGTATGGATTTATCGAATTTCAACTGCAGTACGGGATACAAATTTTACTGTTGTCGCTTATTTCACCTTCGTTACCACCAGTATTACTACGATATTTGTCAGTTGTTACTAGCACTATCGAAGGCGAAAAGACCAAAATACGAAAAATTTCGCTTCCCGTTCTTCAGATGACTTGTACTAGCGAAGTCGAAAACCTCGACATGCATGACATTGGCTTCCAGTACCTCAGTTAAGCTACGAAGGTAGTGTCCGGTTATTTAAATGACCTATGTAGCTCAACCTTAAGTACGGATTACAAATCGTATGTATGTCGCTATTTTTCGCTTTCGCTAACACTAGTATTCTTTTCTTTAGTTTGCCTTTGTAGGTCAACTGAAGAATATCCCGCTTTTTTTGGACTTCGCTAGCGCTAGTATCGTGTTCTTCTGCAGGCTTGTATACCTTAACTGAAGAATAGGATACTACCTTCGTAATTTATCTGAGGTACAGGATGGCAATGTTACGTATGGTTGGTTTTTCCGGCTTCGCTAGCAGTAGCATCCTATTCTGCAGTTGACCTATATAGCTCAACTGAAGAACCGGATGCAAATTTACGTATGTCGCGTATTTCGCCTTCACTAGCACAACTACCCTATTCTTCAGTTGGCCTACAAGTGTCAAGTAAAGTACGGAATACAAATTTTACTGTTGGTTTTCTCGCCGTCACTAATACCACTTGATACTTTTCAGTCGATACTACCACTGTCTAAGGCGAAAACAAAATTGTATCCCATACTTCAGTTGACCTGCATATACAAATTTTATGTATGTCGCTTTTTCTTGCATCACATAAAGGATGCCAGTTTTACGTACGTCGATTTTATCGTCTCCTGTTGCGTTAGTGTCCTGTTCTTCACTTGACCTATATAGGTCAGCTGAAGTCAGAAGGCCTGTGTTGTTTGCTGACAGTTAGAACTTAATGGATCATATATTAGCTTCTAGATATTTTAGATTTAAGAATAAAATTGAGCTCTTAGGAATGTGATAACACGTAAGATTTCCGAGATACTTAGAATTATATATTTCTTTTACGTGCTCGGTCTGTTTTGCTACTTTTTCTTTATGTATTCAAACTATCAAAAGTGTCATTATGAAGTTACTTTCTTACATTTACAGATTTGTTTCACAAAATACTGTTGTTGCATGCACTACACTTTGGATCTATGAGACAAATTTATGATGCAGGAGTAGAAAATATAAAAAACAAACCGTTAGTTGTGACAGGTAAAGTTGTACTATCTGCCTTTGATGTTGAGTTAGGCCTGATGAAGTGTTTTTTTAGGGCTCTTGATATATAGCGAGCATTTTATCAGTTCAAAAGAGATTTTTCTCAAGATCAATGACGCAATGTTGGAACAGTGTATCTTTATCGGAAAAGAAATCATAATATAGTTAATTCCCCCCCCCCCCCCCCCCCCCCCAATGAACCATGGACTTCGCCGTTGGTGAGGAGGCTTGCCTGCCTCAGCGATACAGACAGCCGTACCGTAGGTACAACCACAACGGAGGGATATCTGGTGAGAGGCCGGACAAACGTGTGGTTCCTGAAGAGGGGCAGCAGCCTTTTCAACAGTTGCAGGGGCAACAGTCTGGACGATTGACTGATCTGGCCTTGTAACAATAACCAAAACGCCCATGCTGTGCTGGTAATGCGAACGGCTGAAAGCAAGGGGAAACTACGGCCGTAATTTTTCCCGAGGGCATGCAGCTTTACTGTATGATTAAATAATGATGGTGCCCTCTTTGGTAAAATATTCCGGAGGTAAAATAGTCCCCCATTCGGATCTCCGGGCGGGGACTACTCAAGAGGATGCCGTTATTAGGAGAAAGAAAACTGGCGTTCTACGGATCGGAGCTTGGAATGTCAGATCCCTTAATCGGGCAGGTAGATTAGAAAATTTAAAAAGAGAAATGGAGAGGTTAAAGTTAGATATAGTGGGAATTAGTGAGTTCGGTGGCAGGAGGAACAAGACTTTTGGTCAGGTGACTGCAGGGTTATAAACACAAAATCAAATAGGGGTAACGCAGGAGTAAGTTTAATAATGAATAGGAAAATAGGAATGCGGGTAACCTACTACAAACAGCATAATGAACCCATTATTGTGGCCAAGATAGATACGAAGCCCACACCTACTACAGTAGTACAAGTTATATGCCAACTAGCTCTGCAGATGACGAAGGAATTGAAGAAATGTATGATGAAAAAAAAAATTATTCAGATAGTGAAGGGAGATAAAAATTTAATAGTCATGGGTGACTGGAATTCGAGTGTAGGAAAAGGGAGAGAAGGAAACGTAGTAGGTGGATATGAATTGGGGCTAAGAAATGAAAGAGGAATTCGCCTGGTAGAATTTTGCACAGAGCACAACTTTAAGAATCATGAAAGAAGGTTATATACATGGAAGAACCCTGGAGATACTAAAAGGTATCAGATAGATTATATAATGGTAAGACAGAGATGAAGGAACCAGGTTTTAAATTGTAGGGGCAGATGTGGACTCTGACCACAATCTAATGGTTATGACCTGTAGATTAAAACTGAAGAAACTGCAAAAAGATGGGAATTTAAGGAGATGGGATCTGGATAAACTGAAAGAACCAGACTTTGTACAGAGTTTCAGAGAGAGCATAAGGGAACAATTGACATGAATGGGGGAAAGAAATACAGTAGAAGAAGTATGGGTAGCTTTGAGGGATGAAATAGTGAAGGCAGCAGAGGATCAAGTAGGTAAAAAGACGAGGGCTAGTAGAAATCCTTGGGTAACAGAAGAAATATTGAATTTAATTGATGAAAGGAGAAAATATAAAAATGCAGTAAATGAAGCAGGCAAAGAAGGAATACAAACGTCTCAAAAATGAGGTCGACAGGAAGTGCAAAATGGCTAAGCAGGGATGGCTAGAGGACGAATTTAAGGATGTAGAGGCTTATCTCACTATAGGTAAGATAGATACTCCCTACAGGAAAATTAAAGACTTGTATGAACATCAAGAGCTCAGATAGAAAACCAGTTCTAAGCTAAGAAGGGAAAGCAGAAAGGTCGAACGATTATATAGAGGGTCTATACAAGGGCGATGTACTTGAGGACAATATTATGGAAATGGAAGAGGATGTAGGTAAAGATGAAATGGGAGATACGATATTGCGTGAAGAGTTTGACAGAGCACTGAAAGACCTGAGTCGAAACAAGGCCCCCGGAGTAAACAACATTCCATTGGAACTACTGACGGCCTTTGGAGAGCCAGTCCTGACAAAACTCTACCATCTGGTGACCAAGATGTACGAAACAGGCGAAATACGCTCAGACTTCAAGAAGAATATAATAATTTCAATCCCAAAGAAAGCAGGTGTTAACAGATGTGAAAATTACCGAACAATCAGTTTAATAAGCCATAGCTGCAAAATACTAACACGAATTCCTTACAGACGAATGGAAAAACTAGTAGCAGCCGACCTAGGGGAAGATCAGTTTGGATTCCGTAGAAATACTGGAACACGTGAGGTAATACTGACCCTACGACGTATCTTAGAAGAAAGATTAAGGAAAGGCAAACCTACGTTTCTAGCATTTGTAGACTGAGAGAAAGTTTTTGACTATGTTGACAGGAATACTCTCCAATTCTAAAGGTGGCAGGGGTAAAATACAGGGAGTGAAGCCTGTTTACAATTTGTACAGAACTAGATGCCTGTCGAGGGACATGAAAGGGAAGCAGTGATTGGGAAGGGAGTGAGACAGGGTTGTAGCCTCTCCCCGATGTTATTCAATCTGTATATTGAGCAAGCAGTAAAGGATATAAAAGAAAAATTTGGAGTAGGTATTAAAATCCATGGAGAAGAAATAAAAACTTTGAGGTTTTCCGATAACATTGTAATTCTGTCAGAGACAGCAAAGGACTTCGAAGAGCAGCAGTGTCTTGAGAGGAGTATATAAGATGAACATCAACAAAAGCAGAACGAGGATAATGGAATGTAGTTGAATTAAGTCGGGTGATGCTGAGGGAATTAGATTAGGAAATGAGACACTTAAAGTGGTAAAGGAGTTTTGCTATTTGGGGAGCAAAATAACTGATGATGTTCGAAGTAGAGAGGATATAAAATGTAAACTGGCAATGGCAAGGAAAGCGTTTCTGAAGAAGAGAAATTTGTTAACATCGAGTATAGATTAAAGTGTCAAGAAGTCTTTCTGAAAATATTTGTATGGAGTGTAGCCATGTATGGAAGTGAAACATTGACGATAAATAGTTTGGACATGACGAGAATAGAAGCTTTCGAAATGTGGTGCTACAGAAGAATGCTGAAGATTAAATGAGTAGATCACATAACTAATGAGGAGGTATTGAATAGATTTGGGGAGAAGAGGAGTTTGTGGCACAACTTGACTAGAAGAAGGGACCGGTTGGTAGGACATGTTCTGAGGCATCAAGGGATCACCAATTTAGTATTGGAGGGCAGCGTGGAGGATACAAATCGGAGAGGGAGACCAAGAGATGAGTGCACTAAGCAGATTCACAAGGATGTAGGTTACAGTGGGTACTGGTAGATGAAGAAGCTTGCACAGGGTAGAGTAACATGGTGAGCTGCATCAAACCAGTCTCAGGGCTGAAGACAACAACAACAACAACGATATAGTTGATTATTGTGATATATGACGAACAACTCACGAATACCAAGTGACAGGCTCGGATTTCTTTCATATTCGTTGACCATGACTTTTTCGAAAATAATAGAGTTGCAAGATATGTCTCTGATATGAATGAAATGTTGCGCTACTACCAAACATGGGTTGTTTACTGCTACTAAAACTACATTTTTACTTCAGAACCTTGAGTTGTTTCGCAGAAACTTGGATGAGAGTGATGAACAGGGTGAACGCATTCACCAAGATAAAGGGACATCGCTATCAACTGTTGGCCTTTGTTTAGAGAGAGTGATGAGACATCTTTCCAGATGCATTTATTTGAGCATAGCAGTAAATTAATATTTTTAATTATCACTTTTTTCACATTATATCTGCCTTTTTGTTGTAAAATTGTGATTGTATGGTGTTTCGTGTTAAGTATTTGAAACATATTCGAGTTTTGTACATCATACTTTGGTTTTATTAATGGTCACGCCTTATTAGAAATGAAATTTATACAGTTTTATTGTTACTTCGTATCTCAGAACTGTGACGTGTTAGAGATAATACAAGGTATCTATAACTAATGTTCCTGTTTCAAAAAGCTATAGAAAGAGAACTAGTGCTTAGAACAACGTTAAATTTTAAGAGCGTGTTATTGACACAGCACGAAACGTTATGGAAAAAAAATAATCAGTGGACGGTGGTGTAAGTGTCTTAACATGAAAGGGGTCGGCTGTAAAAGGTAGATGAATCACAACACGATGGCTATGGTCTCAGACGCACATTACACCATGCGCACTGTTCAATGTGCATTACTGCCCAAGATCGGCAGTGAACAGATGTGACACTGTTACTTATATATGCCCATCCACCACAGTAAGGGCGTACCACATCGGACGGCAGGAAATCAGTTTTTAATTGTCCTGAAGCCAAACAACCGCACAAAGAGCAAAATGTCATCGATTTTTAATTTTCCTGGTGCCAAAACTCACATAAAAAAACAAAATGGTATGGATTTTAATGGTCCTGGGACTAAAAATAAAAACCAAAATGACATCGATTTCTAACTGAAATGAGACTAGCGCAAGATATGTTCAATATGTTGTCCACCGTTTTGTTCCGCAAGTTGACATTGAGGAGTAGCATGTTCCAAGACATATCGGAATGACTTGGGGGTCATGTTCAGAATGCTATTCGCAGTGCCTGACTTCACTTGAACTACATTTGTAATTGGAACTCAGAACTCGACATGTTTTAGGTAACACTACAGCCAAAAGTCACATGGATTAAGATCAGGTGATCTGGACGGCCGGGCTGTAGAGAAATGATGACTGATAATTCTACCATTTCGGAAATGCCTCTGCAGCAGCTGATCTGCTGGCTGTGCAATATGCGGAGGAGAGCCATGTTGGATAAAAATTATCCTTACCTGCACATTCACGCTGCTGAAGGACTGTAATTCCATTGGTGCCCAAAAGACTGTCACAGCATTTAGCAGTGACGGTAAAGGTAGGAAGACCCAGAGAAGTAATGTCCTCGAAAATATGCGACCAAACGATGTACGTTGTCATCAATCCTCACCGAGCCAACACCTATGCAGAATGAAGCGGCACCGTTTGTGTGCGTCGGATTTTGCGTTGCCCGTTTTCTCCATTCTGTGTATTTTTATGTCCTTGGTAAGGAAAATGGACTTCGTCTTCCCACAGAATGTTCAATTGCAGTTCGTTGTCCACTTCCACGTGAGTAAGAAATTCCTGAGCGATCGTTTGTCTTGCTGCAGGTCAGCAGAAAGCAGCCCCTGAACATGGATGGTTTTGTATGGATAGTAGAGCAGGATGTTTCGTAGGAATTTATGTACCGTGCTCGCAAGCATGCTCTACGTTCGGACGGTTCCTCACACACAGCGTGTTCGTAAACCACCACTCCATCCTTCCTGCTGTGTTGTGGCTTCATCTATCTTCAACAGACGCCAGGTCAGCAGGTTTCGTCCATCCGCCGGATTGCGTTTCAGAAGAATCTGTCTTTTAGAATATGGTAATCAATCTCCAGACCCTTAGCAGACATCGGACCAATACCTTTTTTCATACACTTGAGTGTCCGGAACATCTGAAGGGCTACTGGTGCGCGATCCCCGTGCTTCTAAAAGTACTTCACCAGCAGAATAGAATTCTTCGTGAAGATAGTCACGTTGGGTGTCTCAGACGTAAATTGAGGAACAGCCGTGTGCGACGTGTCTCTTAGTGTATATATACTGATCCTTACAGTCCCATCTATTTGTCATTTTTTTTACATGAAATTTACCTCTTCCTCTTCGTCAATAATGTGCTGATGGGCTGTTTAAATCTAACGTGATTCTGAGCTGTGGTTCTCTTTCTACAGTATTTTTAACTGAAACCTTAATTACGGACACCCTGTGTGCTTGAACATGTGAATTCAGCATCCCAAAATTCCGTAAATTCGTTCTCCTGAGAGCAGTAAAAAATTTCAGGTTCTTGAGAGTATTACCTAGCAATTTGACGCTAGCTGTGATATTTCCCTTCAATTCACCATTTCTTCGGTACAGTACACTCAACTAGTGCTTCAGTCTTCTTAATTAAACCTAGATTTTCTATTAATATTCTAATTGTTTAGTTCCCACTTTGTTTTGTGTTAGTACTCAGGATTTGAGGGGAGTGTGGTTCTGGCTGGGGGTTGAGTGAGCGCGGACTTAATTTGAAATAACTTTTATTGACAGCTTGAAAGACATAAACAGAAATCGTTCACAGTTAATGTCAAAAAATAAATACTAAGAAAGAATTCTTTAAAATAAGCACAGTACAAATAATAACAATAAAAGAGACTCATTCCAAGTATATACAATACCCTTAAACAATAATTTTCTTCGGCTTTGATGCCAGACAAGTGGGTGTCCAACCAAAAACAAACATTACAATATGAGTCAAAGTAGCTTGATGAGGGGGCTCCTAGAATGACACTGTACGCTGACAACAAACAATTCCTGCGCCATGAGATAAACCCTACTATCGTCACTCTCCATCATCTGTCCAACTAGTACTACGGATGAAGCAACTACGCAGGGATACCTAATATACTGACAAAGGAAAGCAACGCAACACAGAAAAACTTACGGTCATACCTCTCTCTTTCTTTGGTCTAACCAAACGAAAGAGTGTAGTGGCACCATGTGGTAAGCCTCTTGACGACCGACCGACCGATCTCTGCCTTGAGCACGCGACTTGCTTCTTGCTAGCCCATCCCGGACAGACCCTTAACCTGGTTAGTCGAATACAACTGAGAACGTCCTCTAACTCTTCGGCCGTAGACTTTCCCCTCAATGATAGTTCTTTCCATTTTCTCTTGACTTCTGGCAATGTTACCAAAATGTTTCAGTTGGTTTTTGTTGATAAAGGCTCGACAGTCTTGTTCTGACGCCAGCTGCCGCAGAATCATTTCTTTAGTACGATGTACTGTCCATGGTACTCGAAGTAATCATCTTTAGCACCACATTTCCATAGCATCAACCCTGCCCTCTTCGTCGCCAGAGTTTCTGCTGCGTACGTCACAACAGGGAAGCTTAGGTTTCAGACAGGGTGAGCTTTGCCTTGGCAGTGGCGAAGTGTCCTCCCAGATGCGATTAAGTCTTGTTGTAGAATTTCTTGCAGGCAAAATACTCCTATGGATCTCAGGCTCGCGATTTCCATTATCAGTGGTAACAGGTCGTAAGTGCGCGTAGGACACGGCGACGTCGTAACCAGCAATTCTTCTGATGTCAGATCTGCTCTCATTACGGCGACCACTTTGGTCCTTTGCAGTAGATTTCAAGACCATGTTCTCTGCTCTGTTCATCCTACTTTGCATGGTGGTTTCCCGTTGATGTTCGTTTGTTCGATTTCAGACCGTCATCTGCATGCCTGAGATTATTACCTTTTTAACTACGTGCTATTATGACGCCATACCGTTCTTCAAGAACCAATAGTGGAAAGAGAATAGAACATTGTTTCAGGCCAGCATTAGTAGAAAAAATGTCTGCAAGGTGTTATTGATTCTTACTGTCGCTCTGATCGAAAACTACAGCTACCAAATAAAGTGTACCAGGTATCTCAGCGTATACATCTCGATGAGGATAGTTCAAGTCGTTCAAATGGCTCTGAGAACTATGGGACTTAACATCTGAGGTCATCAGTCCCCTAGAACTTAGAACTACTTAAACCTAACTAACCTAAGTGTTGTGGTTGGCAGGAGAGCCAGCCTGTATAACTAAAGGAGGCCGAAATGCACGCGTTTTAGCTCACGCAGGCTGACGTGAGGTCTGGAACATGACAAGGGAATTAGAATTGAGAAAAACGGACGTAGCTGGTGGAATACTTAACTTTAATCCATCAATGACGAACGTCGCTCTTTATGGTACATGATTCACAATATCAATAGTACGGATACTGGCGCCTTGCTAGGTCGTAGCAAATAACGAAGCTGAAGGCTATGCTAACTATTGTCTCGTCAAATGAGAGCGTAGAAGTCAGTGAACCATCGCTAGCAAAGTCGGCTGTACAACTGGGGCGAGTGCTAGACCTGCCGTGTGGCGGCGCTCGGTCTGCAACACTGATAGTGGCGACACGCGGGTCCGACGTATACTACCGGACCGCGGCCGATTTAAAGGCTACCATCTAGCAAGTGTGGTGTCTGGCGGTGACACCACACTAAGGACAGCACACACATCCATGCCCGAGGTAGGATTCGAACCTGCGACCGTAGCAGTCTCGCGGTTCCGGACTGAAGCGGGTAGAACCGCACTGCCGATGATGATTGTCTTTAGCTTTACGGCTATGTACAATGGTACAAACACATCATCTATGTGAATACCAGCAATCGTAGTGTAGTGCAAACATATTCTTGAGCATCATGGCCACTCCATTAATACAGATTTCTCAACTTGTGACAGCTACACAGTGTTTGAAAGTGACACTACCGCCATTGGCTGATTTCAATATATTCGGTACACGCTACACACTAACTTCACGCTGACAAAACGTCATCGGCCCATCAAAAAAATATGGATCATAAAGGCACAAAAATGGCTCTAAGCACTACGGGACTTAACATCTGAGGTCGTCAGTCCCCTAGACATAAAACTAAATAAACCTAACTAATCTAAGGACATCACACACATCCACGCCCGAAGCAGGATTCGAACCTGCGACCGTAGCAGCAGCCCGGTTCCGGACTGAAGCGCCTAGAACCGTTCGGCCACAGAGGTCGGCTAATAAAGGCACAGCACTTGGTGCTTCAGACAATCCTGCAATAACTCACTCTCCTTTCTTCGTCTCTATATGTGGGCTGTCGCCTTCTGGGAAAATACACTGTCTGCTCTCCAAGTTGTCCACGTACAGATATGCCACACCTCGCGTTGACCTTTATGCCTCTCCTGATGCTGCCTAGTTTCACGGTACAGCTTGTTCCATTCTTCTCGTCTTTCCATCTCCCTTGCTGACCGTCAACGAACTTCCGCTCTCGCCGTCACGCCGCCGGAAGTTGCCCCTAGAGGCGGTAGCGTCGATGTCCGCGCAAGGAAAGCACGCTACCTCGGTGTGTGCTCCCAGAAGCCTCCAGAAATATAGGTACGGCGCCGGGAAAGCGCAAATGTGTCACTTCGCACGGGGCAGCAGTCATTACGGACGAATCGTCTTTGCATGTACACACACCGAGTCATGAGTAGCTATGTGCACGTACACAGGTGGCTATAGCATCGTGTACAGCAGGGGTAAAGGGCAGTTCATTATCAGAGCTGTCATCTGTACAGTTTTTGATTTTGACGTTACTTTGGTCATACGACAGGAGTTTACAGACTTCGAACGCGGAGTGCTAATTGTAGCTAGGCGCATTAGAAATTCCATTTCGGGAAACATAAGAAACTCCATATGTAAGTAGGCTGTTTAGGTTTTTTATATAAGTAACGCCACGTAGCGCTCTGTATGAAAATCACTGGCTGTGCTGTGTGAAGTCAGTGGCTGGTTGGCACTGTTGTAATACTCGCCATTGTAGCGTTGGGCAGTTGGCTGTTAGCGGCGCGTAGCCTTGCGCAGTTGGAGGTGAGCCGCCAGCAGTGGTGGATGTGGGGAGAGAGATGACGGTATTTTGAAATTTGTAAGAATGGATGTCATGAACTGCTATATATATTATGACTATTAAGGTAAATACATTGTTTGTTCTCTATTAAAATCTTTCATTCGCTAACTATGCCTATCAGTAGTTAGTGCCTTCCGTAGTTTGAATCTTTTATTTAGCTCGCAGTAGTGGCGCTCGCTGTATAGCAGTAGTTCGAGTAACGAAGATTTTTGGTGAGGTAAGTGATTTGTGAAAGGTATAGGTTAATGTAAGTCAGGGCCATTCTTCCATAGCGATTTTTTAAAAGTCAGATTGCGTTGCGCTAAACAATATTGTGTGTCAGTTTAAGCACAGTCATGTATAATTTTTCTAAGAGGACGTTTCATATGTCGACCCTTAGCCGAGGATACCTCACTGGAACCTTCTGATGTTTTCTTGTTGTTTGTGTAATTAGTGTAGGTTTTGTTTATTGCTAGCGCGTAACTATAGAGAGAATTTCCTCTTTAGTTGTAGTTTTTCATTGTTGTACAGTAAAACAGTGGTGGCATGCATGTAGGTTTGCACCAAGTATTTCGCAGCTGCGCTTGCAATTAACTAGATATTATTTTCATTGCTACTGAAACGTCCCCTTAGAACAATTTATACACGACTGGTCTATATGAAACGTCCCCTTTGAAAAATTATACAAGACTGTGCTTAAACTGACACACAATAGTTTTTGGCGCAACGCAATCTGACTTTCAATAATCCCTACAAAAGAATGGCCCTGACTAACGTTAACCTATATGTTTCACAAATCACTTACATACCTCACAAAAATCTTCGTTACTCGAACTACTGCAATACAGCGAGCGCCACTACCGCCATCTGACTAAAAGATTCAAACTACGGAAGTCACTAACTACAGAGGCACAATTAGCAAATGAAAGATTTTAATAGAGAACAAACAATGTATTTACCTTAATAGTCATAATATATATATATATATATATCAGTTCATGACACCAATTCTTACAAATTTCAAATCTCCGCCATCTCTCTCCCCACGTCCACCACTGCTGGCGGCTCACCTCGAACTGCGCAATGCTATGCGCTGTTAGCATCCAGCTGCCGCTGCTCAACACTACAATGGCAGACAACAATGCAAACTAAACACAGACTGCGCACAGCACAGCCAGTGATTTTCATACAGAGCGCTACGTGGCGGCGGCGCTACCAATAAAAAATCCTAAACAGCCTACTTACATAGCCCCCATGCTCCCCACAAAAAAATTTACAAATTGTTTTGGGCAGTGGCCAATACAGGTTTGAAAAATTATTTCATAATTACAATAACAAAGAAATGAAATGCACACACTTATCGATACAATGTTGGTCAAAAGCTAAAATTTTCTCACAGTCCATAAAGACAGTCCTGATCATTCATCAAAGTAAAATTGCAGTGTTTTTCTCAAAGTCTGAGCAGTAAAAGAAAATGCACACAGAAGTAGTGGATTTCCATGCAGTCTTGAGGAAGTGTTGTCCTTTCAACAGAAAGGCAGTGCTGACTCTTGACATGCAGACAGGTAATGGGCCACAGCAGAGTCAGTCGACGTTGAAGACTATCGGTAGGTAGGTCATCACAGAGCAGACCCACTGTAGTCCTGGTAGAGATTACGGTAGTGGTGGGCCACCAGAGGTGCAGACCCATTGCAGTCCTTGTAGAAATAATGGTATTGGTGGGTCATCAAAGGTGTAGACCCACTGTAGTCCTTGTAGAGACGGCCAGCAGCCATCTGTTGCAACCATGCAGGTGCACAATCATCACCGAAGAGTCTTGCGGATAATGTAACAAGTCCACAACCACCACTTGTGCACTCACAAAAATTGTTTTTGAAATGTTCTTACAATCAGCAAAGCTGTTATCCATCTCTTACTGAATTATTAACACACGTGCAAACACTATCAGTCCCTACTTCTCACATATTGTCCATATACTATGACCAACAGAAATGTGTGCAGAGAAATGTAATTTACAATTTACTTAATTTGATGAACTGGTGTCAATTACAATTTTATAACATAAGAATGCAATAACAAAGGTACAAAATACATCTTTAAAGAACATAACAATACAGATAACATTTGCAGTAGTACAGGCTGTACAAAAGAATCAAAATAGAAAATACATCATTGTTACAAAAATTATGACATAAGTACATACATAAAAGATCAGAATAACTTTTGAAACATCAACTTCACACATGAGCATTAAAACAAACAGAATAAATAATGTCTGAACATATTTACAATGAAAATAACATAGTATTTGAAAAATTCTACAACATAAATCTTATTAGCTAAACACATAAAGACAGGAAAAAGACAAATACACAAGGGTACATAAACACATAGAGGAATAATACAAAAGGAAAGGACAGGGTTTGTTTTACTGCAGTATTTTGCATAGAGATCTCCCTTAGTTCATCATTATTTCCAAAAAGTCCTATCTAAACCTGCTTTCTGTATTCTGTTCACATCCTCTTCCAAAAATAGTTTTTCTCCACTGTACACTACTTTTTTGGCCAAACCATTTTCTTAAAGCTTCTCAATGCTTTTCTTCCAATTCATCATAGTTAGTTTCTTATATAGTCTACCCCCTCTTAAGCTAACTTAAATCTACTGAGCTCAGATGCTTAACTAAGGGATGAGGCAATGCAGCAGCACAAAACAATTTACACAAACAGCAATGTTAAAAAATGGAAATTGGCAAAAAAAAGGCAGCAATATTACAACTAATATAAGGCAATGCGCAGCAAACAAGAAAAATAAATCAGTAATAAAATTGGCTTAACCTAGTAATACAAAGTGACATTCAGTAGCACTATGCCTGGCACATAGCAGCAGCAGCAAATGCTATAAATTATACCTAAACATGACAAAGCTCAAGCAGAAAAAATATTACGCTAAAGACAACAATGCAGATAAGGGAAATGTATATTCACATCTTAATGTCTATATAATTAAAATGGTGCACCACTACTTATTCAATGAAATAAATTACCAAGTACTTGAAAAGAAAATTATATATACAGTTACTGTTATTAGTCGCTTCTTATTGCTCTTTCCATTCCAAAAGCTCCTTTTTCGCAGAATGTGGATCATAAAATAATTATTTAATAGATCTGTCGACAGAAAGTGTTCACATTAGCAAATGCATTTAATTTTATAAAACCAAAGCTGCAACACAGCTGGAAAACAGATATCAAATGAAATAAGCAATTATGGACAAAGCATAAAAATATCATTCAATAGTCATGTGACATTTTATAAGTTAGTAGAATTCTCTCAACTTTCGTAGAAAGACGTTTGTTATAACCAGGTGTACAGATGTAAGATTGTTTCCAAGTAATGAGCGGGTCGTATTTGCGGTGCTTTCTACAAAGGAATGTCAATAGCGAGGATAATGGCCTCCTTTTTTTTCACCTGTGCCTCTGAAAGGCACACACTAATGGCTTGTTTCCAGGTGGCTGTCACCCAGCTGGGTGCCCACGACGCATTAGATGCAGGTGGTCACTTAACTGTCTTACCGAAATATTTACGACACCAGTTTCCGCTACAGTGGCAGTCTCATATAAAAAAAATTCACAGGTCAAGAATTTGCGTTACAAATCTGTAGAAATAAAATCATTTAAATATAATTGTGTCCAAAAAATTTTCGCCAGCATAGTGATACATTCACGCATTTACACTCATTTCATAACTCTTAAAGTACAATTCTCGGTTTCCAACATCCTTTCTCACAAATCAGAGTCCCTAACCACTACTCATTATTTCTTACCTTATTACACATATATATATTTGTCGACACTTCTTCAATATTTCATCATAACAGATACGTAACATAACCAAATAACTCATATAGCATCAGCTTATTGACCATAAACATACCACAACAGCATAATACACATAGTTATCGTAATAATAACATCATAACACCTCAGTCAAATCTCAAAATCGTCGTAGCTTCCTCCAATAATTTCAAAACCTAAAAAAAAATTCTCTGCTCATGTCAAAAGTGTCATCTGCCTCAAACGTACTTTAAAAATCGTGATCCCATACCAAATATGTCATTCAAAGCTCTCATAGTATCACAATGGTTCCGAAAAAATATGAACAGTTCACAAAGTACAGACAAAATACAACTTCGTAAGTGTGAAGTTATCCAATGGTGTAATTACGTAAACATCTGTCACTGATGTAGTAAAGTAAATGTTTTGTCTCTCTCAGTTAAATGATCAGATAGCTGTGTAATTTATGTGTTAGCGAAATATGGTACCGATGTGTAAAGTTGTATAAACAAATACCATATTAGCTAGGGCTCCTTGTGCTTGCCAAACACATGGTACACAAAGTAAGCGTGTACCCCCCTGAGGAATAATGTAATTATATCCTCAGGTGTTACAGATTACAGCAATGGAACGAAATGTATCACGGAAAACTTTCTTTGTAATTCAAATATGTTGAAAAATAAATAGTTTAATGCGTGTCCTATAGCGCTAAATGTGCGTCTTGCTGTAAGACAATCTCTGTGGAAGTGTCGTAGTTATTGTCCTCCGAAAGCTAAGTTCTGCAGAAGTCAATGTACTTATCTCATGATAAACGAAATTGAAATGCTTTGCGTATAGATATCTTAGTTATTACGCTTATTGCCGTGATGAAGTAAGTACTGTACTGTACATATTGTTGTGCTACAGAAAAGGCTGTCTCATTGTAGCTATACCACAAACGTTACTACTAAAACATGTTTTACTTTCCAGAAAAATTCAGAAAAACTGTGCAGATATAAAACAGATAAACTGCAAAAGCAACATTGTAAATTGTCACTCATTTGTAGCGTCGTGATAAAATCGTGTAGCTGTCACATAAACTAACCACTGTATTATCTGGTATATCACAGAAAGTACTTTAAATCCAGAATGTATTTTCAAGTAAACCAAAATGTTGCATTAAAATCTCATTAGCAATACTGGTAAATGTTCTAAGTATGTGAGCCTTATAGTCGTTACATAATCGTGGAACTAACAAGCAAGAATGTACATACGAAATAACACAGTGATGTCTGTTCACTATAACAATGCACTCGTAAATACTGTCTAAATATGTTCCGTAGGTTCTAGACTGGATAGTGAGCTTCAAAACATGGTTGCGAGTTAACAGTTTCTAAGTGTGACAAAGCATACTAGAAATGTGAAGTGAAATGTTTTATGGCAAAGACAAAGTTAAAAAGCAGATTATCTTTCAATAAACGGTTTTACATGTGAAATGTGGTGTAAACCTTTACTCTTCCTAGTACGCAGAGTTTCAACTTCAAGGCAATTATCATGTGGTATACGTTGGATTCCGTAAGGTCCATTGTAAACTAGAAAGAATTTGTGACTCAAGTGTTTCTTCTTATGTGACAATGGATGAGCTTTAATGAGAAGTTTCTGACCAATATATAATTTCTTTGCATTTGCTTTATCGTGTAATTTTTTCCTTTAGTCTGCAGCAGAATTTATATTTTTAATAGCCAAATCAATTATGTCTTTGTGTCGAAGTTTACGTGTATTCGGAAAAGGTACAAGCTCTCTGATTCTGTTTGGTGGTTCTTTATTCTTCAGTACAAGAACAGGTGGTAAAGCAGTGGAGTCATGAGGCATTTCATTCAGCACGTTTTGAAATAAGTGTAAATATCTGTCCCAGTGCTGATGCTTTCTGTGACAATAAAGTCTGCAAAGCTTATTGATTTCTTTCATAATCCGTTCAGACGGGTTACAATGGGGTGAGTACAATGAAATAAAAACAGATTTGATTTTATGGTTACGAAGAATGCGTGACCAAACAGCAGATCTGAATTGCGGTCCGTTATCTGAAATTACTTTACTAACGTGTCCAGCTCCAAGTAAGAAATTTCTAACAAAGGCGTTGGATACAGACCGTCCAGTGGCTTTACATAACGGAGTGAAAGAAACAAATTTTGAAGTAAGTTCAACAGCGACTAGAACGTATGAAAATCCATTAGATGTTCTGACAAGCGGTCCAAAGAGATCAACAGCAGCAAATTCTTTTAATTTAGAAGGAATGATAGGAAACAATGGAGCACGATGAGAGACAGTAGATGGTTTCGCCTTTTGACAAAGTTTACAAATAGACAAGACTCTTCGAATTCTCTTTTCCATATTGTTAAAATAACAAGTCGTTCGAAGAATATGATAACGTTTTCGTGGACCAAAATGTGCATAGCTGAAATGAATGTACCAAATGAGCTTATTAACAAAATCGTCTGGAATGCAAAGTACCCATAGCTTGTCATCAACAGTGCATCGTTTGAACAGTATGTTGTTTCTAACCAGATAATAATGCCGAATCTTTGTGTGTGTCTTTTCATGCCATTTACTTTTGATGTCTTTCCAAATCGGATCTTTATCTTGTTCATGAGCAATGTCCTTTAAAGATGTGGTGATGAAGTTTTCAAAGGCGACTTTCTGGATGTAAAGAATACTGAAATTTCTCTCGAGGTTGCCTTCTGTGTTACTTTTCTGAAGCCCAGCCGGTGCGCGTGACAGTGCGTCCGCAACAATGTTCTACTTGCCGGGATTGTAGACTATTGTGAAGTGGTATTCTTGCAGAAACAATGCCCAACGTTTTAACCTGTCATTATTTAATTTTGAAGACATAAGAAATTGTAATGCACGATGGTCACTGTATACTTTTACGTGCTTACCATAAAGAAAGAAACAGAATTTGTTAAATGCCCAAACGATAGCTAAAGCTTCTAATTCAGTAACGGAATAATTTTTTTCAGATTTTGTTAGCATTCGGCTAGTAAAAGCAATGGTTTTCTGAACAGTAATGTCATTTTCTGTGGCTTCTTGAAATAAATGGGCACCAAGACCGACTTTAGAAGAATCCGTGCTAAGGCAAAAATCTTGTGAGAGATCTGGATGAGCTAGTATTGGCGCGTTAAGTAGCGATTCTTTCAAAGAATTGAATTCCAACTGTGCTTGTTCGTCCCAGTTCCAAATAGTATTTTTTCCAGCGAGAGAACAAAGTTTTGGTGTAACTAGAATTTGCATATTCAGAAAACGACGGTAAAAATTTATGAGACCTAGAAAACTGCGGACTTGTTTTTTGTGGATGGAACAGGAATGGTTCTGATTGCTTCTAACTTTTCAGGATCCGGCTGGATGCCTTCAGAAGAAATAATATGTCCCAAAAACTTCACTTTTGTCCTACCGAATTCAGACTTTTCCAAGTTAACTGTAATTCCAGATTCTGCAAAAATATGTAACACGCTGTTGAGGATGCGATTATGTTGTTCCCATGAGGCTTCTGCTATCAGAATATCGTCCACATATAAGGTGATGTGACGTTTTAAGAGCTCAGGTAATATGGAATTTAGCCCGCGAATGAATGCTGCCGAGGAAATGTTCAAACCAAAAGGAAGTTTCCGAAACTGATAACAAACGCCGAAACAAAGGAAAGCTGTGTATTTTCTACATTCTGGATGAAGTTCGATCTGATAAAAGCTGGATCTGAGATCAATGGAAGACAACACTTTTACACCATTAAAATTTTGAAGAAGTTCTTCCAACGTTTGCGGCCTGTCTGTTTCAGGAATAATGATAGTATTGATTTGTCTCGAATCTAAGACAAGCCTGATTGATCCATTTTTCTTCTCAACAACATGTAATGGATTGTTGTATGAGCTTACTGCAGGCTCAATAATGCCGCCGTCAAGCATAGATTGTATTTCTGTTCTAACACAGTCCCTATAATGTGCTGGAATTACGTATGGTCTAACACAAAATTTAGTATGCTCACGAACACGAAATTGCTATTGAAATCCCTTGATTGTTCCTGTTTTGTGAGTAAAAACTGTGGAATGTGGTTGTAAAATCTCAAAAAGGTCCTGCCTATCAGTGTCATTACAATTCTCAATTGTTTGAATTTTATTCTGAATTAACTCATTAGTTTCAAATGTGCTGTCGATATCATCCCTGTCAGTACTTGCAGAGCGACTGTTAGTGTCTAGTTCCGTAGAAAATTCCGAACTGTTGTCTAACAGATGGTAAAGCCGATTAATTTCCTCGTCATGGTTTGAGAGCCAATCTTCAAATTTCAAAGCTATTGACTTCTTTCTGTAAACTTATTTCAGCATCGTGAAAGTTTAAGATTGCTTTGTATTCATTCAAAAAGTCTACTCCCAGTATAATTTCTGTCGACAATAATGGAACAATAAGAAAATTCATAGAGAAGCTGTGGCTTTGACAAAAGAATTCTAAGTTGGTTTGTTGGCGTACATCTACACTTTTTCCAATGACTGCACCTTGTAATTTAATCTTGCGTAACGGAAGTGTGGGGCAATCTTTCGATTTGCTGCATTTACTAAAAGCTGTTTCACTAATTACTGAAATGGGACTGCCTGAGTCAAGTACTGCCGTAAATTTTACGTCATTTACTGTAATGTGAATCATAGGATATGCAATGTTGTTATGTTTTACGTCCTGTTCCTGGAGTAAGATGTCCCTAATGTCTTCCATTTTTACGTAATTACTAGCTACGGCAGCTGCGTCGTAAGTTTCATGCGTACGTTTTGTGGCTGCCAGCGGTATGAGTCATTGCCTATTGTGTCTTTCTTGGCGCGAGTCGTTAATGGGATTTGGAGACCTAACTTCTACAAATTCACCTTGTCGAGAGGGCCCTGCTCTGTTTGAATCCCGCCACTTCTGCTGCAATTCAGGTCTGTCGTTACGATCATATCGTGTGTCGTCATGTCGGTAGATTCCATAGTTTCTTTCTTGTCGGTCACATGGTGGAGAATTTCTCCCTGAATCGTTACTGCGCGCTGGACCGTTGCGTCTTAAGTTATTCCGTCTCCCTTGATAATAATTATTTTGGTTTCCATATTGTCTGTTTCTCTGATTGTCTCTGTGATAGTCATTACCGCGGAGAGGTGATCTTTCCCTGTAATAATTACTACTCTGCCAACGGTTGTCATACGGGTGGTGTCTGTTTTGGTCATGATTTACGTTGTACGAATAGCCTTGTCGTGTATTATTTCTGTCATCGCTGAATTGTGACAGGTGTGACCTGTAATTGTTGTGCTCCTGTTTTCGCGTTCCGCGATTGTCAGTGTCAATTTCCAGTTCTTGTAACAGTCCCTGAAAAGCTTCAATGTTGTCTTTGCAACGTCCTGCCAAAATAATATGTCGTAAATGTTCACGCAATTTCATTAAGCAAATGTGGATGAGTTCTGTGGGGCTGTATGGGTTTGAAAGATATTTATTCTTATGTAACATGTCTTCAAAATATTTCACAAGACTTGAAAATTCAGATTGTTCGAAATGTTTCATCATCATGATGCCATGTTTTACTCGGTCTTGTGTGGCTTGGGACCAATATGCTGAGAGGAAGGCGTGGTAAAATTCTCCTTCACTGTGGCAATCGTGAATGACCGATCGCATTCTTACAGCTGGTTCATTCTCTAAGTAGCCACACATAAATTCTAATCTGTGCTCTAGTGACCAGTTGGGAGGAAAACAATGAGAGAATTGATGGAGCCACACTTGTGGATGAATGTCGTTGCCAGAATTCTTAAATGTTTTGAATTTACGTGTAGTAATGAACAGCTTATAGTCAAAATCATCGTCTCGGCGGGTAGCATATCGGTCATTGTTACGTCGTGTCGGCGGTTCCATCTCAGAATTCGGTGTACCTTGCCAATTTCTTTCATAATTTCCGAAGTGCCCTGTGTTATTATTTTGTGGCTGTTCCGTATTTCTATGTCCCTCTTCCCGTATTGGAGCGCGAGTGTCCTCTGAAATACGTAATTGTTGTATTACCTGTGTCAGCTGATCTTGTACTTCCCAGATTTCTCTTTGGTGTTGCGTACTAATTTGATTCAGACTTTGTTTGAATTTCCTAATTTGTTCGCACTCTTCTGTTTCATTAAAGGCTACCAGTTTTGTGTCATTCAAATTATCATCTACCTTCGTAGATAAATTAGTGAACTGATCCGGAAGTTCGGCTACTTTCTCCGATAGTGAACACATTTCCTCAGTGTGTTTTTCTGAACCAAGTTTCAGAGTGTCCATTTGTGTTGAAATCGAATCTACTGTGTATTTAAGTTTTCCTGAGTTCTTGCAAGTTGCGTAACCGAATCGGTGGATGCAACTGAGTCCATTTTAGCTTGCAAGGTGTCGTGATTTTCACGAACAACAGTTTGCAATTCTTTTATGGCTGCTTCGTGATTCTGTAATGAGTTTTCATGCGCGAAAAAATAGGTTGAAAATGCTCACAAATTTGTGTTTTTACGTCATTACAGATTTTTTGACATTTCGATTCAATGTTATGTAACTCAGTAGTTAAATCTTCACGTGTTTGTTCAAGTGTGGTGTCTAACTTCCGAAGATTATGTTCCATTGTGTCCAACTGTTGCTGTGTTTGTCTCTGATTTTGTTCCATTGTGTCGAACTTTTGAAGCTTTTGTTGTGTTTGTCTCTGATTTTGTTCCATAGTGTCTAACTGTTGCTGTGTTTGTCTCTGGTTTTGTTTCATTTGTTGCATTAATTGCAATAATAATGTATTAGTGTCTGGAATCTGATCATCTATGCTTTTCGGCAGTGCATTTGCACCGGCAACATTCACAGTTTGTCAAGCAGAAAATGTGTCTCGGCTGATTTGAGAAAACGGTGAGGACGCAAAACCTGAATGTACAGTGTTTGCAAGATTGTGTCCTGTCATATCGGATTCCTGAC
Organism: Schistocerca gregaria; assembly: GCF_023897955.1. Classification (NCBI taxonomy): domain Eukaryota; kingdom Metazoa; phylum Arthropoda; class Insecta; order Orthoptera; family Acrididae; genus Schistocerca; species Schistocerca gregaria. Next base: position 459,124,242 of record NC_064920.1, on the reverse strand, counting down.
GCGAGCTGTTGCCGACCAATCGATCGATAATGCTTCCCTGTTCACTAACTGTTTCACTTCCTACACCATTATTTGCAGCCCGCTCCATTTCCCTATGCACTATTACCAAATTACTACTTTGAACATTTGTGAATTCATTACATGGTGGCGCTAACACATTGCCTTCGTCTTCACTGTCATTTCTCAGTTTACTTTGTAGCCTAGTATTACGTTTATCACACGCCATTATTGTCACAATATTTCACACGATAACACAGAAAAGCACAATTTGAAGAGCAAAAATAAGAGAACACATTAACATAGCACTGAAAATAATATCTAGTTAATTGCAAGCGCAGCTGCGAAATACTTGGTGCAACTCTACATGCATGCCACAACTGTTGTACTGTACAACAATGAAAGACTACCAGGGTCGCCATATGAAACGTCCCCTTAGAACAATTTATACACGACTGGTCTATATGAAACGTCCCCTTTGAAAAATTATACAAGACTGTGCTTAAACTGACACACAATAGTTTTTAGCGCAATGCAATCTGACTTTCAATAATCCCTACAAAAGAATGGCCCTGACTAACGTTAACCTATATGTTTCACAAATCACTTACCTCACAAAAATCTTCGTTACTCGAACTACTGCAATACAGAGAGCGCCACTACCGCCAGCTAACTAAAAGATTCAAACTACTGAAGGCACTAACTACAGAGGCACAGTTAGCAAATGAAAGATTTTAATAGAGAACAAACAATGTATTTACCTTAATAGTCATAATATATATATCAGTTCATGACACCAATTCTTACAAATTTCAAATCTCCGCCAACTCTCTCCCCACGTCCACCACTGCTGGCGGCTCACCTCGAACTGCGCAACGCTACGCGCTGTTAGCATCCAGCTGCCGCTGCTCAACACTACAATGGCAGACAACAATGCAAACTAAACACAGACTGCGCACAGCACAGCCAGTGATTTTCATACAGAGCGCTACGTGGCGGCGGCGTTACCAATAAAAAAATCCTAAACAGCCTACTTACACTACGTTAATGTTTTCTCTTATTTTTGCTCTTCAAATTGCGCTTTTCTGTGGTATCGCGTGAAATATTGTGACAATAATGGCGTGTGAAAAACGTAATACTAGGCTCCAAAGTAAACTGAGAAATGACAGTGAAGACGAAAGCAGTGTGTTAGCGCCACCGAGTAAAGAGTTAACTAATGTTCAACGTAGTAATTTGGTAATTGTACATAGGGAAATGGAGGGGGCTGCAAACAAAGGTGTAGACAGTGAAACAATTAGTGAACAGGGAAGCATTATCGATCTATCGGTCGGCAACAGCTCGCCTCAGGATTCCGAAATGACAGGACACAGTATTGCAAATACTGTTGATCCAGGTTTTGCGTCCTCACCTTTTTCTCAAATAAGTCAAGACACATTTTCTGTTTTTCAGACTGCGAATATTGCCGGTTCAAATGCTTTGCCAAATACCACTGAGGAACATGTTTCAGACACCAGTGCGTTGTTATTACAATTAATGCAACAAATGGGAGAAAAGCTTCAAATGTTAGACACAATGGAACAAAATCAGAGACAAACACAGCAAAAGCTTCAAATGTTAGACGCAATGGAACAAAAGCTACAGAAGTGGAACATATGCTTGAACAAACACGTGAAGATTTAACTACTGAGTTGCACAAAATCGAATCGAAATGTCAAAAAGTCTGAAATGACGTAAAAACAGAAATTTTTGAGCATTTCCAACCTATTTTTCACGGCATGAAAATACATTACAGAATCAAGAATCAGCCATAAAAGAACTGCAAACTATTGTTCATGAAAATCATGAGACCTTGCAAGCTAAAATTGACTCAGTTGCATCTACCGATTCGGTTACACAACTTGCAAAATCTCAGCAAAACTTAAAGGACACAGTAGATACGATTTCAACACAAATGGACACTCTGAAATTTGGTTCAGAAAAACACACTGAGGAAATAAGTACACTATCGGAGAAAGTAGCCGAACTTTCTGCTCACTTCATTAACTTATCTGCAAAGGTAGATGATGATCTGAATGACACAGAAGAGTGCGAACAAATTAGGAAATTCAAACAAAGTCAGAATCAAATTAATACGCAACACCAAAGAGAAATCCGGGAAGTACAAGATCAGCTGACACAGGTAATACAAGAATTACGTACTTCAGAGGACACTCGCGCTCCAACACGCGGAGAGGAACTTAAAAATACGGAAAAGCCACAAAATAATAACACAGGGCATTTCGGAAATTATGAAAGAAATTGGCAAGGTGCACCGAATTTGAGATGGAACCGCCGACATGACGTAACAATGACCGATATGCTACCCACCGACACGATGATTTTGACTATAAGCTGTTTATTACTACATGTAAATTCGAAACATTTAAGAATTCTGGCAACAACATTCATCCACAAGCGTGGCTCCATCAATTCTCTCATTGTTTTCCTCCTAACTGGTCATTAGAGCACAGATTAGAATTTATGTGTGGCTACTTAGAGAATGAACCAGCTGTAAGAATGCGATCGGTCATTCACGATTGTCACACTGAAGGAGAATTTTATCATGCCTTCCTCTCAGCATATTGGTCTCAAGCTACACAAGACCGAGTAAAACATAGCATCATTATGATGAAACATTTTGAACAATCTGAATTTTCCAGTCTTGTCAAATATTTTGAAGACATGTTGCATAAGAATCAATATCGTTCAAACCCATACAGCCCTTCAGAACTTATCCGCATTTGCTTAATGAAATTGCCGGAACATTTAAGGAATATCATTTTGGCAGGGCGTTGCTAAGACGACATTGAAGCTTTTCAGGGACTCTTACAAGAATTAGAAATTGACACAGACAGTCGCAAGATGCGAAAACAGGAAAACAATTACAGATCACGTCCGTCACAATTCCGCGATGAAAGAAATAATAACTGGACACGACAAGGTTATTCTCACCACACAAATCGTGACCAAACCAGACGCCACCCGTATGACAACCACTGGAAGAGTAATAATAGTTACAGAGAAAGGTCGCATTTCTGTAGTAACGAATATGACAGAGATAACCATAGAAACAGACAATATGGGAACGAAAATAATTATTATCAAGAGAGACAGAATAGCTTCAGACGCTACGGTCCAGCGCGTGGTTACGATTCAGGGAGAAATTCTCCACCACAGGACCGACAAACAAGAAACTATGTAAACTACCGACAAAACGACAGACCTGAATTCCATCAGAACTGGCAAGCTTCAAGCAGGGCACGACCTTCTCGTCAAGGTGAATTTGTAGAAGTTAGGTCTCCTAATCGCAATAATGGCGCGCGGTAACAAAGAGACAGACAATGACTCGCACCGCCGGCAGCCACGTGCGACGGCTGTCTCAGAGAAAAATAACATAGGCGCTAACCTTGAGAAAAACTCCCGTATTCTTTACCGACGTTTACCGCATGATAATTGAGTTTAAGTAGAAACTCTGAGTATTATGAAGAGTAAAGGATTGCACCATATTTCACATGTAAAACCGTTTATTGAGAGATAATCTAGTTTTTAACTTAGTGTTTGCCATAAAATTTTTCACTTCACACTACTAGTACAATTTGTCACACTGAGAAACTGTTTGCATGCAACAATGTTTTGAAGTTAAATATCCAGCCAAGAACCAAGAGAACTTATTTAAACAAAAATTACGAATGCATTGTTATACTGAACTGACGACACAGTGTTGTTATTTGTACATTCTTGCTTGTTAGTTGCACGATTACGTAACGACTATAAGGCTTACATACTTGGAACATTTACCAGTAGTGCTAATGAGATTTTAATGCAACATTTTGGTTTACTTAAAAATACATTCATTATTTGAAGCACATTCGGTGAGAATAAAGATGACTTAGCATTTGGTTTCTCTGATAGCTTCACGATTATATCACGACACTACTAATATGTGACACGATTTACATTCTTGCTTTTGCGGTGTATCTGTTTTATATCTGCACAGTTTTTCTGTATTAGTCTGGAAAGTAAAACATGTTTTAGTAGTAACTTTTGTGGTATAGATACAATGAGACAGCCTTTATCGTAGCACAACAATACTTTACATTATAGTACTTTCTTGATCACGGTAAGGTACGTAATAACTGCGATATCTATACGCAAAGTATTTCACTTTCGTTTATGATTAGGTAAGTACATTGACTTCAGCAGAACTTTGCTTATAACGACGATAACTACGACACTTCCACAGAGATTACCTTACAACAAGACGCACAGTTTAACGCTACAGTACACTTATTTGAGTGATTAATTTTGTACTTAAAACATTTATTTTTAAAGATATTTGAAGTACAATGATACAAATGTTTTCCGTGATACATTTCATTCCATTGCTGTAATGTGTAACACCTGAGGATATAATTACATTAATCCTCAGGGGGGGTACACGCCTACTTTGTGTACCATGTGTTTGGCAAGCACAAGGAGCCCTAGCTAATATGGTATTTGCCTATACAACTTTACACATCGGTACCATGTTTCTCTAACACATAAATTACACAGCTATCTGGTTATTTAACTGAGAGAGACAATGTTTATTTTACTACATCAGTGACAGATGTTTACGTAATTACAACGTTGGATAACTTCACACTTATGAAATTGTATTTTGTCTGTACTTTGTGAAATGTTCATATTTTTTCGGAACCATTGTAATACTATGAGAGCTTTGAATGATGTATTTGGTATGGGACCATGATTTTTAAAGTACGTTTGAGGCAGATGACACTTTTGACATGAGCAGAGAATTTTTTTTTTTAGGTTTTGAAATTATTGGAGGAAGCTACGACGATTTTGAGAGTTGACTGAGGTGTTATGATGTTATTATTACAATGACTATGTGTATTATGTTTATGATCAATAAGCTGATGCTATATGAGGAATTTGATTATACTACATATTTATTATGATGAAATATTGAAGAAGTGTCTACGAATATGTATATGTGTAATAAGGTAAGGAATAATGAGTAGTGGTTAGGGACTCTGACTTGTGAAAAAGGATGTTGGAAACCAAGAATCGTACTTTAAGAGTTATGAAATGTGTGTAAATGCGTGAATGTACCACAATGTGGACAAAATTTTTTTGGACACTGTTATATTTATAGGATTTTGTTTCTACAGATGTGTAACGCAAATTCTTGACCTGAGAAATTTTTTATATGAGACTGCCACTGTAGCGGAAACTGGTGTCGTAAATATTTTGGTAAGACAGTTAAGTGACCACCTGTACGTAATGCGTCGTGGGCACCCAGCTGCGCGACAGTCAACTGACAAAAGAAAGCCATTAGGTGAAAAAAAAGAGGCCATTATCCTCGCTATTGACATTCCTTTGTAGAAAGCATCGCAAATACGACACGCCCATTACTTGGAAAATACTGTCTTACATCTGCACACCTGATAATGACAAGCGTCTTTCTACGAGTGTTGAGAGAATTTGTACTAACTTTTGAAATGTCACATGACTATTGAATGATATTTTTATGCTCTGCCTTTCATAGTTGCTTATTTCATTTGATATCTGGTTTCCAGCTGTGTTGCAGCATTGGTTTTATAAAATAAAATTAAATGCATTTGCTAATGTGAACACTTTCTGTCAACAGATCTATTAAATAATCATTTTATGATCCACGTTCTTCGAAAAAGGAGCACTTGGAAAGGAAAGAACAATAAGAAGGGATTAATAACAGTTACTGCATACTTAATTTTCTTTTCAACTACTTGGTAATATCTTTTGTAGAATTAGTTTTGTGGTGCACCACTTTAATGACATAGATATTAATATGTGAATAAACATTTCCCTTTTCTGCATTGTTGTCTTTACTGTAATATTTTTTCTGCTTGAGCTTTGTCATGTTTAGATATAAGTTTTTGCATTTGCTGCTGCTGTTTGCCAGGCATAGTGTTACTGAATTTGACTTTGTATTACTCTGTTAAGCTAGTTTTACTACTAATTTATTTTTCTTGTTGCTGCACATTGGCTCATATTAGTTGTAATGTTGCATTGCTTGGTAATTTAGATTTACTGTAGCTTGCTTTGACAATTTCCATTTTTTTCATTGCTGTTTGTATTAATTGTTTTGTGCTGCTGTGTTGCCTCGTCCCTTAGTTTAAGCATCTGAGCTCAGTAGATTCAAGTTAGCTTAAGAGGGGGTAGCCTATATAGTAGGGATTTTTTAAAAGTCAGATTGCGTTGCGCTAAATAAGTGTCAGTTGATGCACAGTCATGTATAATTTTTCTAAGGGGACGTTTCACATATTCCGATATCCATTGCACAACACCCAGCCATCACGAGGCAGAGAAAATCCCTGACCCCGCCGGGAATGGAACCGGGAACCCGGGCGTGGGAAGCGAGAACGCTACTGCACGACCACGAGATGCTCCACGTAGAGTTGGCAGGGTTAATAGACAAGCAACACTGGGTGCATTGAACGCAGCAATCAATGTGAGGCGTACGAGAAACGTATCTATTAGGAGTTTGCGGCGACGTTTGGCGTTGACGGGCTATAACGGCAGATGCATGGCGCGAGTGCCTTTGCTAATAGCACGACATCGCCTGCAGCGCCTCTCCTGGGCTCATGACCATGTCGGTTGGACTCTAGACGACTGGAAAACCGTGGCTTCGTCAGATGAGTCCCGGTTTCAGTTGGTAAGAGCTGATGGTAGGGTTCGAGTCTGGTGCAGGCCACACAAAGCCATGAACCCAAGTTGTTGACAAGTCGCTGTGCAAGCTGTTGGTGGCTCCATAATGGTGCGAGCTATGATTACATGGAATGGAATGGGTTCACTGGTCCACGTGAACCGATAATTGACTGGAAATGATTATACTGGGCTACTTGGAGACCTTTTGCAGCAAACAACGAGGGACTTTTCGTGGATGACAATGTGACATGTCACCGGGTCACAATTGCTCGCAGTTGGTTTGAAGAACGTTCGGGAAAGTTCCAGAGAATGATTTGGCCACCGAGATCCCCCGACATGAATCCCTAGAACATTTACGGGACATAATCTAGAGATCAGATCGTACAGAAAATCCTGCACTGGCAATAAATTCGCGATTATTTATGGCTATAAAGGCATCATGGCTCAATATTTCTGCAGCGGACTACGAACGACTTGTTGAGTCCATGCTACGTCGAGTTGCTGCAGGTCCAAGACGATATTAGGAGGTGTCCCTTGGCTATTGCTCCCTCAGTGTGCTATCCACATTCTTTTCAGTACTTGTTAAATAATTTTAGAGCTACCAGTGCCGAAAGCTTCCTCTACATCTAAAAACATCTCAATGATATCCCTATTTTTGTTTTTCTATTCTTTTCATTACTTTCAAAAAGGGCTCCGAGCACAATGGGACTTAACTTATGAGGTCATCAGTCCCCTACAACTTACAACTACTTAAACCTAACTAATCTAAGGACATAACGCACATCCCTGCCCAAGGCTGGATTCGAACCTGCGACCGTAGTGGTCCCTCGGTTCCAGCTGCAGCGCCTAGAACCACACGGCCACTCTGGCCGGCGTCGAACTAATACTTCTATGCTTCTTACATATACCCTTTCACGCCTCTATAGTGTGACGGTAACGATTTCCTGGAAATCTCTGCAATACTTTTCGGAAGTCAGGTCAAATTTCTTCCATCACTGGTTTTAATACATTCAACAGCATAACGTCGACTCCAGTTGCTATATTGTACTCAAGTTGTAACAGTGAATCACTCATTTTTTTTCATCTTCTTCTGGTACAACGTCCCTCATCCGCATCTGTTTGGCGTACGACCTCTCGATGTACATCTTCAGCCTGTTTAGCTATTCCTTTGCACGTTGTAAACTAATAAATTTAGTTTGAGGCGTGTTGAAAAGCAATGCCTCCGAATTTTTATGTAAAAATTGTTAAAGCTTTTTAAATAAATTCAAAGTTATTAACATTCTTCGTCTTTATTCCACTTATCTATATTTTTATTGATCAACATAATCAACCTGGCGACGTACACGTTTCTCACAACGAAACACTAGTTTGCTGAAACTGTCACTGTAGCTTGTTTGACTTTTTTGATGGAGCCAGGACCTCACCTCTGCTAGCGCCGCTTTATCACTATCAAAATGACGTCCTAGAAGGTGTTTTCTGAGTTTTGGGAATAGATGAACATCGGATGGTCGCAAGGCGCCAAATCGGGACTCTATATGGGGGTCGAAAGGTGAACACAAGGCATTGGATTGTTGCAGACTTCACAACGCTCGTTTGTGGTCTGGCACTACCATGTATGGACGAAATCTTGGAATTTGAAACTCACAGCACCCTGTCTCTCGCGCACCCATACCGTTACGTTAGACACAGTCTTCTTACACGCTACAATTCGGAGCCCTCTAGCGGTAGAGATTTGAAAGTATGTAGACACGAAGACTGAAGATACAGAATGTTGATAACGTTCGTTTTATTTAAAAGCGTTAAGAGTTTTCATGGTGAAAATTCGTAGGTATTACTTTTCAGCACGCCCTCGTAATTGCCAATTCCGTCAATCATAGTGTATGCGATACCATTTACTGTGAATCTGTATCTTTATCACACCGTCGTCATCTTGGGAACCTTGTAAATAAATTTATCCCATATTACCTTGCTGCCGATGACTTGAGAGGTCGACTGATTTTTACAGTTCTACACTTAGCAGCGTGTCCCAGGTGGACATATGCTCTTCAGTGAAAAGTCACAAAGTTATAATTGGTATTCACTTCTAATCATCAAGTGATGTCCATTGTCACTAGTATGAATCCCGTTGTCGCCGGTTCGTAGATCATTCACATCATTTAACGCTAAGTGACCGCTTCTAAGAGTGTGTTAGATGGCAGTTCGCGATAATTCAACTTAATATTTAGGAACCCAAGACATTCTTTTATTGAAATGAATAAAATAACTGACAATATGGCATTGACTAGCAACTCAAGAGTTGGACAGGTCCAATAAAGAAATTTAACAGTACATACCACACTAACTACGAATATGCCCATGTTCATTCATTTGTCCTACTCACAGGTGCTCGAATGCTCCTGACACGTCCACACAATAGCACCATCCAATCTAATGGCTTCTTTCGTGTTTCTTTACCACAGCACTCTATTCTTCCTGCTCCATCTAACCAAAGTCAGGACAAGACCCCGTTCCATAAATGTGGTGGAGTGCGTCTGCTTCTGCGGCGTCAGATACACAAGTGGGAGGAAACAAAAGCTGATGCTAGCCTTTGAAGCCATATCACGTGTCTCATCACGTTGCAAGCGCATCACCTTGCCTGCAGTCCGCCGCCCACAACTCAGCATCGTAAAAGAAACTTATCCCTGAGATAGCTTCTTTGTCTTAGCTGACTCATAGAAATAAACCTCTCATGAATATTAGAATCAACCTCTCCCATATACATTTTGAACATTTTGATTTTACGCGTTTGCGTTACTCAGAATTTTAACTTCGTATTTATTGCACAAAGAATTCTCATTTGTTCTTCAAGCTTTAGTGTTTTAATTTTCTACTTCAACGAAATTGTGTTTAATACCAGTGCGTTACTGCATTACAGTCACTGCAATTTTTGTATTATTAGTTCGTGTAGTACATTCCCATAATGATTTTGTGTTAATGAAAGCCCACATAGTCCAGAGAATAGTACTGTTCGCATATGACACATGGGCTCTTGGTTCGATCCCCGTCGATCACATCAGATTATTCTGGCATGAGAAGCTTTACGACGAATTCCAGTATGTCTGATGAGACCAAATGTATTTCAGTTTGAATTAATGAGCAGCGAGATTGACACACAGGCTTCCGAAGTGACATTCAGTCAATAGGCGTGCATGACGATGATAGCCATGCGACATTGTTATGAAGCTAACTAACGTTTAGTGTTCTTAAACCAATTTTTACACACACATTAATTCTTGGAGAAAGATCTACTTTGAAACCATTTGTTCACTTAAATATGAATTATATTATTGTTCTGAAATACGAAACTATCATTGCGATACTCACTTGAATATCATTCGAAACCCCTGCATAAATGTCAAGGCCACAAAGCTAAGAATTTGGTGCGTTTTCTGGAGAGTAAGTCTGCGTTGACAGAATGCAAGGAAGTAGCACTATGTGCTACAATGTACTAGTTACTAGGTTTTTTATGTTGTGCCTGATCTCTTCTCTCGAGCGATATATCTTGTCAGAAATCTAACCATACAGATACGTAGAAAAATCGGTATCAGGGAGATTTATGAGGTACGAAAGAAACCTTTAGTGTCAACAGCAAGTAAAGTATAGTTTCGTATGGAGATTCTGTTTTGCAGTGCGTTCCTATACCCGACAAACATTTCCTCAGGGTCGTCACCAAATTCACAGATTTTCTTCAGTGGCTTATTGCTTCACTTCTATTTGCAAACGATCAGTCTCGAAAGTTAATCCTAACAGAGTGCTTTTAAATCAGTTTGTTCAGACAGCTTGAACCAACCCCTCGTCACTTAACACTTCTTTTTTATCAGTAGCTGTGGGATTTAATCTCTCCTTCTTTCTCTTTACGGTGCCTGTCTGTCTGTGTGTGTCTGTGAGTGTGTCTCTGCGTCTTACGAAGGCAGTGGAGTAAAACACATAGAGAGAGGATTAGTTCTCATATAGTCTACGAAAATTTTTCATATATAATCTTAATTGGAAATGGACTTGACTAATTTTCACATTGAGTACGACTGCTGCCCAGAAAGTAATGCACCGCATTCTTTTCTTCAACAATTCTTCATTGAACATAATGAGAATTGCATACACGAAAGAATGGTGTTTTATTTACACACCCTATTTTTCCACGTAATCTCCATCCCGTTCTGTGGCCTTCCTCCAGCCCGAAACAACGGCGTATATGCCCGGTCGGCATCAGTCCATGTCCTGGTGGCAGAACCAATGCTTCACTCTGTTAATCACCTCCTCACCGTCCACAAGATGTCTTCCATGAATGGCATCCTTTAATGGTCCAAACAAGCGAAAGTCCGATGATGCCAATGATGACGATTGGTTTGTGAGGCGCTCAACTGCGCGGTCATCAGTGTCTGTGGAAAGTCCCAATTTTGTACACAGTCCAATTTTTACTCAGTCAAATCCTGCCAGTCATGAATGACGTTGATTATGATGAAATGATGAGGACAAGACAAATAAGCAGTCCTCAGAGAGAGAAAATCCCCAGTCCGGCTGGGAATCAGAAGCAGCAATGCTATCCACTAGACCAGTAGCTGCAGATTGGAAGTCCGAGAGGCTAGGTCAGGGCTGTATGGTATATAGGGTAACACTATTCAACCCTGTTTTGTGATGTGCTGAGAAGTCCCCAGACTTGTGTGGGGCCGAGCATTATCGTATTGCAGCAAAACATTTCCTGGGTTACTCAGGCACGCAAAGTCGCCGGAAGCGAGTCTTGAGTTTTGTTAATGTGTTGACATATGTTTCTGAATTAATGGTACCGCCTCTTGACAACACATCAAAAAAAATCACACCTTAACAGTCGCAGAACACGTTGATCAAGACCTAACCGGCAGAAGCAGTTGCTCTGATTTTTTTGTCTGTGGGTGTGGGAATGGTGCCATTCCATCGACAGTCGTTTTGTTTCGGGCTCAAAATGGTGAACCCAGGTTTCATCACCTGTCACAATCCGTGAGTAGGAGGCCTCTCCCTGAGCTTCAGAACTTTGTAACAAATCAAGAAAAATGTTTTCTCCGTGCGATTTTTGATCCAGCGTTAGACACCTCTGGACCCATCTTGCACACACTGAGAGTGTAGTCAATTGCATCCACACTTCCTTGACTGACTCACAGACGCAGGGCCAATTACCAAGTCGTAACGCGTCTGCCCTCGCAAATGGCAACATCAGCTCGCTGCAGCGTGTCAGTTGTGATAGCTGTGGATGGTCTCCCCGACCGTTGCAAATCGTGGAGCTCCGCCGAATCGCCCTCTGATGACCTCACCCTCCGTGCCCAGATACTAACTGTACTTCTGTCGACAGCAAGTACTCCATAGACATTGCACAAGCGTTTGTGAATACCCCTCACAGTCTCTTTCTCTGTAGTGAGGAATCCTATGACGGCGAGTGGCTTGTAACGAAAACATCAACAGCCGCCATTTTGAAACTGTCCTGCAGCTACGCAATGTGTCGGAAGTGACGGAAACTTGGCGCACTCACTCAGGAGACTTCAAACAATACATACGTAAGGCTTCGTATTCGTAACATTGTCTTCGGCTGAGAAAAAAACTGCGATCCATTATGTCTTGGGCAAGCCTCGTAATACGATCTCTTCTATGTCTAGATTAACGAGTTGTTTGGTTTTAAAATGGTGTGCAAAGTTCTTCATACATATTTGGGAACAAATTTAGAATTAATTTAAAAAATAGTTTTACATAATTCGTTTTATTACATCACTGATCGCTGTCCAAGCTGTAGACTGATTCACATTACACTTCACTGCACATACAGAAACACACACACACACACACACACAGAGAGAGAGAGAGAGAGAGAGAGAGAGAGAGAGATAACGGTGGGTGGAGGGGGGAAGAGAGAGAGAAAGATTACTGGAATTAAAGTTCTTGCAGGAACTTTCTCCGCATGATAAACTGCGTCTCATCGTAAGATGACCAATACTGAAGTTTCTCATTAATAATTTTAAACTACGTCCGTCGCCAGTTTTCAGGTTTCGTATCCTCTGGCTGTCAGCTATCCCTTACAGTCAACCGAAACAGAATTTGACTACGACGTTTCACTAATTAATATAAGTATGGAGCCGTAGTCGGGACTTGAGCTTATATAGCTTCACTATGTGACACTACAGAATATTACTAAATCACGAATTTCAACGCTTAGTAAAGGTGTAAGCTGGTCCTGAAAGGCAGGAAAGCAATTTTAAACGACCACAAAACGCAAATTATAAGTTTATGCTAGGTTTATTTCTCATCTTTTACGGTACGTTATATATAGTATGTTATTAATGCTCAGCTTAAATTGGTTTTCCGTCCAAGATAGTCCGACGATCACGCCTTGTCAAGTCTGCACAGAGTTAATTTATGTGTACCTAGCTGAACTGAGGAAATGTGTCAACTTAAGATCACTTCAGAACTATTTGTCTTCTTCTGTTTCACTTTCGTTGGAGTACGGTGAGCCAGTCAGTTCCTCGCGGGTTGTTACTTCCTTTGTGCAGAGTATTTCTTCATTGTATCTGACCTTCTTCTCTCCTCTTCCAAGACGATGGACTTCGACTTTATTTTAAATTTGCCTTGCGATTTTATGTTTTCGTCTTTAGTGCCTGCCTGCGCCGTTCTATCTAGTAATGACTTTTCTGTAAGTTTTAATTCTGTCAAGTTTTGTTATGTTGTTACCGAATATATGAAAAATACATTTATTTATCCTATTAGAAATCGCCCAGAGAAGGTGTCCGTAAGAATTTACTGTTCTTTTTCTCACAGAATGTGAGAATTTTTCAAGTATTTTTATAAAAACATTAATTCTTGGTGTATACTATTTTATGACCCTGAAATTTTATTCTTATGATTTTTCTTAACGTTTTTATTCCTTTTAATTCTAATTGCTCTATCTGGCCTGTGAGGACGACGGGGGTCTGCCTAGGCCCTAGGACTTAAGGTCAAGTAGATCGGTGGCCTGGTGCAAGACCCTTTGCTTGACGCCACTTCGGCGACTTGCTTGCCAATGAAGATGAAATGATGATGTGGACAGGACGACGCCCAGCTCCAGGAAAAAGAAAACCTTCGACCATGCCGGTAATCAAAGCCGGACCACTCGCATGGCATTCTGCTGCTCTGACCACTCAGCTACAGAGACGGATTGGCCTATACGACTCCTGGTTATTGTTAATGTGGCTTTTATTACGTTAGTTGTTTTCTAATCTAAACCTAGTTCTTCTATCACTAATAGTAGGGATTTCCTAGCAATCGAATTACACACCTTCCTAAAATCAATGAAAGAAATTACGTATGTCTTTGTCCTTGATTTTTTGGGTTCTATAATTATTTTTGAGGGTTATTATTTATTCAGAAGATCATCTACCCTGTGTGAATACTCCCCGGTATTGCGTGGGTAGTGGGTTCAATTGCGGCTCTCCTCTATTGAAGAGGACTTCTGAAAGAATGTTGTAAGTTTCCTCCAGCAATGATATTCCTCTGTAATTGTTTGGATCTGTTTTGCAGAGGGGTGATGAAAGTTGTTTTGCACATTATTCAGGTCTCTTCTCTTTGCCAAATTTTATTAAAGACTCACTGAAGAGACATATTGGCATTTTTATAAGCTTTTATACGTAGTTCGACCATTGTTTAATTTTTACCCGATCCTTTATCATGTTTTAATTCTGAAAAGACTTTCTATAATACTTCAATTGTTGGTGGTTCTGGATTTGGCTTATTGGAATTTAAAATTTTCGAGAATGGTTTCACAATCCATGTGCTTGACGTAGTATTCTGCTAATATCCTACAGTTTTCCGCGTTGTTGTGAGCAATGCTCCCATTATCCTCTCGGTGCTGAAGGTTTTGTGGTTTGTATTGTGATATTTTTGTTTGAAAGTTCTACAGAAGCTTCTTATGTTGTTTTTATTTCACTCTTCATCAGTCTGAAGGAGAGTTTTGTTCTCGTGTGTATTCTTAACCGTTCTAATATTTTCAAGTACTGTTTTCCTAATTCCAATAAAATATAGTTTTTTTTGTAATTGGAATTGTTGCCAAGCCTGATGTCTTGTTGCAATGTATGCATCACATTTCATCGACCATCATGCAAGTTTTCTAAATTTAGTTTTTGATGCTATTTGTTCAGCTTTGTTAAGTAATTTTTCATTGGAATTTTCCCAGCTTTGAGTCAGTATGTTCTCCGTTGATTTTGTTAAGTAATCAGAACTTGGAATGTTTTCTGGCTCTGTTTCCGGATTCTAACTTGTTTTATTTTGTGTTCTCTATTTGGAATAACTTTGAACTTGATTATACGCATATAATGACCCATGGCCATGGTGAAGTTAGAATTCCTGTAAGCTGGGATTTGAGGAAGCCTTTCTTTCTGTTTCCGTGGTAGTCTTTTGAACGCTGTAGAGTTAAGAATTAGATTATGTGCCTGGCGAAGTTCTATTGCTCTGGTGCCATTTCTCTTTGCTCTACGATGTGTGGGATAGTCTACAGCAATTATCTATTACTTTTTTAATTGTTATGTGCATTAAAATTTCTAAGTTGGATGATTACGTTTTTTCTGTAATTTTCTAACTAACATCGTCTAGCTGGTTTCAATAGGTCATCACTTTTTCCTTATTTTTCCTTTTCTCTTCATTTAAGGGTGCATGTGCATTAGTAATAGGGTACATTTTGTTTGTGCTTTCAAGTGTAAGACTTTAGAGTGTTTCAGATTGTGAATCAATTTTAACAACAGAATTTAATTTTTTTCTGTTATAAAGTCTCTTTCTAGAGGTGGTACCTTTTTCATTCTCTGTCCTACTCTACATTTATGTAGAGTAGGAAAGAGAATGAAATACCTTAAACAAAGCTATCTGTGTCTATAAATCTTGCTCCTTTTAAAGCTATTAAAACTATTTTGTGGTGAATCCTTAGCGTGACCGTTAAGTGCTTACGTTTTCCTGTATGTGAGACTGAAGTTACATTAAAAGCTACTAAGTATGTTGGTTGTTTACTTTTGACTGAGAATCGAACACACTCTGACTTCTATGTGTGTGATGTTGCAGACTCTCCAGAATTCTAAAGTCTGCTTACATTCATTCTCACGGTGGAGTGTCCACATGGGGTCATTTGTTTTACATGGCATACTTCCGTGGCTCATGAAAGTTATGTTTGGAGTGACTCAAAGGCCACAGTAATTTAAATAAGATTGTGAATCCTCGAAGTAACTCTTCTGCTCTCTCTGCCATTGGGAGATACTTCTCTTCATCCGCCATTAAGACAGTTGGCCAGTATCCACCAAGTATCGCTTGGCAGAGCCTCTATAACATGGTGCTGTTATCCGAAACAAGATGGATCTCTTCTGTTAAAAAGGTTGTTACTATTACTCCTGTTGCTTCCCATCACTTGCGAGATGCCGACCATGGCTTGGGGCCTGTGAAAGGGGAGATGTTATGCGTCTAGTAGAAAAGTGATTTCTTTTTTAATGTACACTATGTGATGAAATGTATCCGAACACTTGGCTGCAAATGAGTTACGAGTTCGTGGCCCGCTCTATCGGTAATGTTGGAATTCAATATGATGTTGGCAAAACCTTAGCCTTGATGTCAGCTTCCACTCTCGCAGGCACACGTTCGATCAGGAGTCGGAAGGTTTCTTGGAATTGCAGCCCATTCTTCACGGAGTGCTGCGCTGAGGAGAGGTGTCAATATCGATTGGTGAGGCCTGGCACGACGTCGGCGTTCCAAAAGATCCCAAAGGTGTTCTGCAGGATTCAGGTCAGAGCTCTGTGGAGGCCAGTTCATTACCAGTTCATTACACGGAGGTTATTGGCGTGTAACGCCTCCACCACGGGCCGTGCATTATGAACACGTGCTCGATCGTATTGACAGATGCAATCACTATCTCCAAATTGCTCTTCAACAGTCGGAAACAAGAAGGTGCTTAAAACATCAATGTAGGCCTGTTCTGCGATTCTGCCACGCAAAACAACAACGGGTGCAAGCCCCCTCCATGAAAAACACGACCACACCATAACACCACTGACTCCGAATTTTACTGTTGACATTACACACGCTGGCAGATAATGTTCACCGGGCTTTCTCGACACCCACACCCTGCCATCGCGTCGCCACATTGTTCACCGTGATTCGTCACTCCACAACCTGACCACTTTCGAAGTTCGTGAGTTCCGCAGAGCGCCCAGTTCTGCTCTCTCGATGTGTAATGACTGCTGAGGTCGCTGCAATGGGGTGCCTGGCAGTAGGTGGCAGCACAATGCACCTAATATGAAAAAGTATCTTTTTGGGGTTGTCCGGATACTTTTGATCACATAGTGTATATGCTCAGGAAAATTGAGGGCGTTATGGTCACCTCTTATATCCAACCAGTTAACAGTCAATCTGCCCAAACAATATGCATTAGTAGCATATGAGCAATATATACAAATATCAACAAAAATCAACATTATCGTAATGCTAATAGATGTGGTAATGAACATATAGTTCTTTATGTCAGTATGAAGTACGTTAACTAATTTACTCGTGACGTTTCATGTCGAATGTAAGTAACAACAACCATCAGGTAGTTATGTTGGAGTGAAGAAGGAATAAAATCTTTTGAAGAAATTGACTGAACGAGAATTAACTGGGTGAAATTGGCAGGCTGAGATGCAAGAAAGAAACAAAAGAAATAAAACGGTATATAAAGGACAAGAGAAAAATGAATACAGTCACGACTGTCAGGAGACTGAGCAATAACGAGAAAAAACGATAAGAACCTTCGAAAACACAAGTTGATGACGTCATTAAACCGCTACCTACATAAGCTACCACAGAGATAGAAAACTGCATCTGTGCTTGGAATATCTGTACCGGTATTTTGAGGTTTCCCTTTTTTCTTGTAACACCAATTACGAATCAAGAAAGAATCAAAGAAACCTGAGTCATAAATGAGGTATTTTCCGATAATACTATTGTAACGCGTATTTGATTGTAGCGTCACTGTAAGTCACCGTCAAGACTGCGTAACCTAATACACATGTCAAAAACAGTTTTGCATCACCCCGTTCCCAGAATTCCTGAGGATAGACGTTGACTGTGGATATTGTACAACAGACACAGACCCTTCGACTGTTCAGAGATGTCACTAAACTCGCCCTAAGATGCAAAAAACCATGAATGAGCAGCGCCTATTAGACGGAGGAGGTCCGACAGCCGGACAGTTCCAGTCATTCCACCAGGAAGGAGGTACACGGGTCGCGTAGTCTGTACTTCAACCATGCCTAAACGGTCAATACCAAAGTTCGATCGCGTCGGCATTGTTAGTTTGTGCCAGGAAGGGCTCTGAGCAAGACAAGTGTCCAGGCGTCTCGGAGTGAACCAAAGCGATGTTGTTCGGATATGGAGCAGATAAAGAGAGAGAGGAACTGTCGATGATATGCCTCGCTCATGCCGCCAAAGGGCTGCTGCTGCAGTGGATTGCAGCTACCTATGGATTATGTCTCGGAGGAACCCTGACAGCAACGCCACCATGTTGAATAATGCTTTTCGTAGAGCCACAAAACGTCGTGTTACGACTCAAACTGTGCACAATAGGCTGCATGATCCGCAACTTCACTCCCAACGTCCATGGCAAGGTCCATCTTTGCAACCATAACACCATGCAGCGCGGTACAGATGGGCCCAACAACATGCCGAATGTTTTCATCCCGTTCTCTTCACCGAAGTGTGTCGCTTATGCCTTCAACCAGACAATCGTCGGAGACGTGTTTTGAGGAAACCCGGTCGGGCTGAACGCCTTAGACAAACTGTCCAGAGAGTGTAGCACGGTGGAGGTTCCCTGCTGTTTTGAGGTGGCATTATGTGGGGCCAATGTGCACCGCTGGTGGATGTGGAAGGCACCGTAACGGCTGTACAATACGTGAATGCCATCTTACGACTGACTGTGCTACCATATCGGCAACATATTGGCGAGGCATTTGTCTTGATGGATGACTATTCGCGCGCCCATCGTACACATCTTGTGAATGATATCCTTCAGGATAATGACATCGATCAGCTAGAGTGGCCAGCATGTTCTGCAGACATGAACCCTATCGAACAAGCCTGGGATCGATTGAAAAGGTCTGTTTATAGACGATGTGACGCATCCATTACTCTGAGGGATCTAAGCCGAATCGCCATTGAGGAGTGGGACAATACGGACCAACAGTGCCTTGATGAACTTGTGGATAGTATGCCACGACGAATACAGGCATGCATCAATGCAAAAGGACGTTCTACTAGGTATTATAGGTACCAGTGTGTACAGCAATCTGGATCACCACCTCTGAAAGTCTCGCTGTATGGTGGTACAACATGCTATATGTGGGTTTTGTGAGCAACAAAACTGGCGGAATTGTTGTTTATGTAGATCTCTATCCCAATTTTCTGTACAGGATCCGGAACTATTAGAATTGCGGTGATGCAAAATTTTTTTGATGTGGGTAGATATTTGGAGCACTCATCAGATATACTCTACCGAAAGCAGAAATGCAGCTCCCGATAGGAAAAGAACGTTTTATTGCTGCGGTGACAGGTAGTTCATCGTGTTAGAAGTATATGATGACAAATTCAGTCAAATTAAACACACGCGTCACAGGAAAGTGTGCCCAAATAGACGCACCAATATCAAGTGTAACCCCGTATGGCGGAAACGCAGGCGTGTATTCTCATATGCTGGCGATCATAAAGGTGCCTTTTGTTGCAATTCGGCAACGGTTGTCGCAAGCCCTGGCGATCGAGTAATTTCGCGCTTCACCATGGCCAGTGCGTGTTCAGCTGGCGAGAGATCTTGTGATCTCGCCGACCAGAGCAGCTGTTGTGTACCACTTTGCGTCAGTATGGGGACGTGGATTGTCCTGCTGAGAAAGCACATAACCTTGCGGTCGAAAGAATGGCCGTAGCGCGGGGATAACAACCTGTGCAATTAGCGGGCAGTTGTTACTTAACCATGCACAGATAGCAGAAATGACGCTAGCTGTGTCTTTTAGCCACCAGACATCGAATCCACGCATGGGAACTGTGCTCTGTGATCGAGTGCACTCTGTAAAAGACAGCTCAACCGGTCTATGCTATACATGTGTACAGCCATCATTCTCATACTCTATACTCTTACGACAACAACTGCTATTCCAGGCTACAGTTAAGTCTTTCACGACACCAGAGCAGCCATGCTAGGCTGTGCTGTGGTGTCTATGATAGCCTGGCCGAGGTCAGACGTGGCCTGCTACAAGCAGACAGCTCCCACTGGTCCCTAAGGACGCAGAACGTGCACCACGTGCCCCAGATTCCTCAATGATGGTGTTCGGTCGGCTACAGCTGCTCGCACAATGCGTCGATCTTGACGTGAGTCTATACTACGCGGAAGCCAAGAACCTGGTCTACAGATGTGCAGATGTTCCATGGATCTCTGTTCAAAGCAGCGACACAGTAGTCCTACAGTGCGACACTTTTAAAATGGCCGAAGTTATTTAATAGAAGTACGTACTCCTCTGTAGGGCATGATTGTACCCCACAATGAATGTTACAAATACGTCTAAACACTGTGCAGTTGCTGTCTGCAGAGTGAAAACAGACAAGCCCCTTGAGCGCCATCTGATCGCCGATTGCTTCGATAAATCACTAACGGTACAACCCTTCAGTTCGCACATAATGCATTTTTATTTTATTTTATTTTATTTTATTTTTTTTTTTTGTTCCGGCGGTGTACAAGGTGCGGCAGATGAAGACTGTCCACCTAAAATATATCTAGAAAGATTGCACACATTTGGTGTGGTTTTCCCTAAGTCTCAGTGGACTATGTTACTGTTAACATTTATTGCTATATTTTAAATGGAACTGCAGATCTTTCTCTGTACCACTAGAAAGAGTCTTTTGAAGAGGATGTCAGTTACATAACAGGTGTGGAACCAGATGGAATAATAACGAGATAACGGCGCTGTAATCTGTGCAGTTCGAAATCATCGACTGAACACCGACCATCGCAGCGCCTCGAAACGGCATCAAGAACGCACTGAACCACGGGCCAATGGAAAGAGCGGGCAGCGCCACACCTCCAGGAAGACAGAGTTCACAGCCCCCTATTAAAGTGGATTTAGCCAGCCGCCCATTGCTGGTCACCTAGAATATGGCCGCAGACTTCGAGAGCATCAGTACTGATTAACAGGAAGAAGTTTCTTCACCTGATTTCTGCGAGTAGTAAGAGGGAGTAAAGTACTTATATGTAGGAGGAACAGGATGTACAGGCATCGAGAGAAGTTAACAAGATTTTACTTTTGGAAATAAAATTTTCTATTAATTAGAAAATGATTTGTGCAGATGGTTCAAATAGCTCTAAGCACTATGGGACTAAACATCTGAGGTCATCAGTCCCGTAGACTTGGAACTACTTAAACCTAACTAACCTTAGGGCATCACACACATCCATGCCCGAGGCAGGATTCGAACCTGCGACCGTAGCAGCTGCGCGGTTCTGGACTGAAGAGCCTAGACCGCTCGGCCGCAGCGGCAGGCTTTGTACAGATGATTTTAGATTCCTTCCACTGACCATCGGAACTTGTCTCCTTCCTTGTTTCTGTCGCTGCTGTCTCTGACAGTAACCGACACAACATAATACCACTGTCCACTGAAGAGGTCCGTGAGACTTCTGTCCTAATGTACTAAATGTTAGCAACCACACAGGTCAGCTGCGGTTTATGTTTTTATTATTGTGTAATATGAATTGCTAAAAACCGTGACCTTCAGTGCTGTTACATGCCACAAAGCGATTATGTTGCATATCATCTGGGTTTACCGTAGCAAATTCCAGTGCTGTGTTGCGTTTACTTGTTGATCCCTTGTTTTAATTTTTTTCCCACAAGTGAAAGTCCAGACTTGTTAATGCTGATGGACGTGCATGCATTCGGAACGATTTCTTAACGGTGGTACCCAGAATCATTCCAAGTTCGCTGCTGTGAGAGACGCTTCAGAGAAGTCGGAAAGTTTTATGAAGGTACTTTCTGCCTGAGGTGTGTCCATTGTACAGGAAAGTAGTAAGACTTCGCGCTTGGTACTTGCGAATACTATCCTCAGTCTACTGTTTGTCATTTGGCAGGTGTTGAAACTTGATAGGAGGCGTCCACACACCCACTCGAACACTACAGTAGGAGGAGGACGTGCAGAAAATGTGTGAAGAGAGCCAAGCCATCAGCACTCGGCAGGTAGTACAGGCACTTCACACGGGTAAAAGTGCCGTGTGTCCTGTTGTCCATGAACGGCGACTCGTCCATATCATTTGCAGAAAATCCAGGTATTACGGGGTGGGAAGGGGGAACCCAGGGAGGGGACTACCAACAGTTGGCGCGGTGGTATTAAGAATAACGCGTACTCCGGCCAAATTCCCGAGCTTGATGTTACTCACGGATGAATGCATTTTCAGTGACAGCTGATATATGAAACCTGTACAAAAAGCATGTTTGGCCGGAGAAATATCCGCGACCGCAGGCTACTCAAAATCATTAATATAGGGTCGGTATTAACATCTTGTCCAGACTAATTGGTGGCCATATTCTGCCAAACAGACTAACACTACCGATGTACCTGAGATTTATTAGAGACGTTTTGCCTTCTCGGTTGTATGTAGTGCCACTAAATTTTCGGATGGACATGTGGCTGCAACACGATGGAGCTCCAGCACACTTTGATGTCAATATGCAGCATTGCATATCCCAATCGATGGACTGCTAGAGAGTGACCAATTCAAGGGCCAGCGCGGTAGCCAGGTTTGACACCTCTCGACTACTTCCAGGCAATTTGTAATAAGAGCATGATGCGTGGCGCATCTGTAACGTAAGCGGAGGACCCTATAACACGTATCCACGGAGCGACTGAAATGTTTCAAATACAGCCGCACGTATTGTCTCATGTGCATGAGGCTCAGCACCGCCCATGTAGGCTCTGCATTGTCGTAAAAGGCAAGCAGTTCGCAGCGCGTTTTTAGTGTAGGCAGCGCGGTGTCCTACTCGTGTTGGGTTTATTAACATAATGTGGACCGCACACCCATCTCAGACTTCGAAGTTTTCCAGCGCCCAAGCGATGCCTGTGGATACGGGTTCCTTCTTGGAAACCGATCAATGTGCCTTCCCGCACAACGTATTAAACGTTGTCGATGTTTTTTCTTGCAACACTCTGTATACCGAAATGGAATCAGTCCTTTGTCACCACATACTAGGCATTATTCTCATAGTACAACTTTATTGTCTTCAGATAATCGATATTAATCTAAGTTTATTCTTTCAAATAATAACTGAAGCTATTCTGATACCTGTTATATATTTCTTAGGTTCATCTCCAGCGTTGCAGTATATTGGAAAGTGAAATTAAGCCTAAAATTTCTGAACCCCTTGTCTAATTATCACCAACAAATAAGGAAGTCCACGCTGAAATTTTGACTATACAGTGAAGTGAGGGCCGATATGAAACTCTCTGGCAGATTGAAACTACGTGGCCGATCGAGACTCGAACTCGGGACCTTTGCCTTTCGTGGATCAGTGCTACCCAAGCACCTCTCACGCCACGTCTTCACACCTTTACTGCCACGAGTTTGGAAGGTAGGAGATGAGAAAGTGGCGGAAGTTGGCAGAGGACTTGCCTATGGTAGGCAACGATCCCAAGTTCGGGTCTCGATCTGGCACACAGTTTAAATTGCCAGGAAGATTCAAATAAGGAATTATTCAGACTATCTACGTTCACAGTATTACATCTCCACGCACAGTCCGTTGTATGAAAATAACATCCTTGCGCATGTAGGCTAATTTGAATAACTTAATTCAGTTTCCATTCAGAGCTTATCAGTTTTCCCATAATCTCTCCATCACACACTAGCGGCACAATTGCAGATTATAAATTCATTTCAGAATTATTCATTATTATATTTTAATTATCTGTTTCATTATGACAATATTGTCAATGAGTGATAGGCCACAAGCAAATCGGATTTTGCTGCTCCATTACCAGATTTGCCTAACAGACTATATTCTGTAATTAGCAACTATAGTTTAATCTCGTTAGAGTTCTGCACTGTCATTCTTGCACATTCAACCAGTAGGATTCCATTACTCGAAAAACTGGAATTTTTGGATCACTATTCGGTCAGTTTCATCTCATCGTATTATAAAGAAATTTTTTAACGGACGTAACCATAATGCTGTGATGATTTTTATAATTTTGTAGCGAACCATACTCATTAACTTCTCTCACACCAATCGTATACTTGGTCGCTGTCCTCTAGGCTCTTCGACATCATCTGGAATTAACACATGAAAATAATTCGTGAAATTGCATGTAAGTATCATATCGTCACGCCTTACGCATCTGTGCAGTAAAATATGAGGGAACTCGTGTTCGGAAGTTGTTCTTGTGTCTTAAGGAATTTTAGATCCTATGACCCTTTCCGCCGTCCATATTTCAGATATTTTTCTAGGTTTTTTGATATTTGTTCCACTCATTGGCTTCCAGTCATTAATTATTTCCGATGTTTGACATTTAAACATCTTACTCTGCCGCATTTGCCATGCTGGTGACGTAGACCGTCTGTGACCAGGCTAAATGAAATTTGAATAGCAACGTTGTTTGTCAGTGTTCAAACAAATGTTATTTATTGCTTACACTGACTTCGACTACTCAGTCATTTTCAGTAGCCTCATCAAAAGGCAGCTATGGCAGCGTTAAAACATAGTATGAGTGAGTATCATCTAAGTGCACTTTCTGGAGGAATGAATGCGACTAGCCAGTGAAAGCCCGTATACAGTGATACATGTCTGTGTAAGCTAATATGATTTGATTTGTATCCGTGATTAAAATGAAGTTGACGTGAAATACCAGAGGTAAATTATTTAAATTATTAACGGGCGGTAAATAATTATTAAAAATGTTTTAAGTAATGTGAAATAATCAAATAGTGTTGTCGTATTTATGGCTGTCACCAGTTTGTCCAGTATATGGTGTTGCTACAATGAATCGATGCTAGATCGTTCACAGAATATACCTTCGACTTCTTCGGCAACATGCACATCTTTGAAACAACCAGATGTCAGTTTTCTTTGGCTGGTATACGCAACCAAATACAAAAACGATGTGGAAAGAAAAATAGCAAAATTTCTATATCTATTTGGCAATATACGCAGAAAACGAAGAATAATAAGGGTCTATAAACTAGAGCAAATTCTTACAAAAAATGTAAATATCGTAGAAGACAGTGTCCCTATATTGTTCCTGGAGTTGTTTAGTAACAAATTACAATTAGTAGAAACAGTCAGATTACTGAAATCAGATGTGGCAGTGATTGTGTCACAGAAAATATTATTAGTAATGAGATGAGAATATGTAAAGGGCGTTTGTAATACCGGAAGTCTTAATGTCTTGAAGTTCGTGAGGGAATAGCTATAACACACAGAAATAATGGAAAACTTCGATCTCTAACAGGTAATGTCAGCCAAGTGGTTGGCTCCAGAAACCCAGTAGGTCTTAGTAATTGAAAAAGTAAGATATTTGAACTGTGAAGAAAAAACGGGACGTAGTTGCCGGGTGGGTCGTCGGATGTCATTTTCAAGTCTTCACAGTAAATCGATGCAACTGGCCAACATCATCAAAGGCGGCAGAAAAACAGTTTTGAATCCAGCCTTCTGCT
This sequence comes from Schistocerca gregaria, assembly GCF_023897955.1. Classification (NCBI taxonomy): domain Eukaryota; kingdom Metazoa; phylum Arthropoda; class Insecta; order Orthoptera; family Acrididae; genus Schistocerca; species Schistocerca gregaria. The sequence continues at coordinate 459,098,795 of NC_064920.1, read as the reverse complement.
TGTGCCGTTCTAATTAGGAAACGCGGAGTTGTGAAGATGCCTAATTCGGTCGCAAATAGAGACGTATTCCTGTTCGGTAGAGGGAAGGACCGTAGCGCCGCCTGTCGAACGGCAAAACCATGACTTCGGCACACGCACAAACGCTTCAGTTCGTGCTGTGCACTGTCTCAAGGGCACCTCAGCTGCCTATGTCATGGGCTGCAGTCCGAAGTCACACGCCCATGCTGGCGCGGCGGCAGTCCTTGCCGCTTCTGTTAAAACGTATGTAACTTGTCACCGAATTGCTGGCGCTTGGTTGACCAACAGCGTCCTTTCGTGGTCGCTGCAACGCTGATGTTAACTATGCTGAATCCCATGCTGTGGTGGGTTAGAAACTTACCTATGTTCACAAGAGGTGTTGAGCTGCAAATTTCGGCCGCTTGTTTAATTATGCTGCCCCGGTACGAAAACGTCGACAAAAGATTTTTAATACTTTTTTAGTCCAAATTTTGCAGTATACTGAAACAAATCTAGTTTGTCCAAACTTGTGTGTTACAGATAACCGTTACATCAGTCTTCCATTATGCGACAAACTTGCCCGGCGTATGACTTGCCGCAACTTCATGTATTTTATCTATTTTAGACTTTACCAAACACAGAATGTCTTTCACTGGATCTAGAACAGCTCTGGTTTTGTAGGCTGTCAGAAGAAGCTTTAAATGTTTCTTCAGTAACTTTCCCAATCTTCGAAGACGCACCGCTGATGACCATTCCTCTTCCTTCTTCACTTTCTTCTAGTTCCTCTCATTGGTTGACCAATGGAGAGATTAAGACATGGCGAATCCCCGTTCGGAACATCCATTTTGCATGAATACGGTACAGAAATGGCGTAGCTCATCGGATAATGTGACAGAATCCGTTGTGGCCTAGTTCCGTTACGAATGAAGGTGACAGACAGTGACCCGTAAAGTATAAGTACGTTTGCCCTGGTTTACAATACACCACCCAGTTGCGTCCAAAAACGGCAGTTCACCGTTTTTCTCTATCAAGACGAGTGCGAGTAGTGATTTGTCATTTCAGTCGTTCCGGTAGTTCCAGTTTTGTATTACATTTAGACTACGCACGCGGCGCTATATTGAAAAATTCAGCCGAAATCAAACCAAAATAGTTTCTTTCTCCATATATCTTCTTTCCATTTTCGGATAAAGTAGGCCGAATGAATTTTGTGGGGCATAAAATTTCTTACAAAGTTGCACATAAATTTTTTATCTCTCTTTTACAGGTTAAAAGACTAAGTCGAAAGAATGAGTGTAAGTAAAATGTACAACTAGATTTTATTCTTCGTGAGTATCTCGTTTCTAATGCAGGTTTGAGGATAAGTGGTCAACAACATTGTAGTACAGTATAAAGTTTTATGCAGGACGAGAATATTCTGTTTCTTTAAGGCCCTCTGAAATCAAATCCAAAACTATATGAAGTAAGCGAATAACGAGTTTTGAATTTCCCAACCAGGATTTTTTCTTTTTTGGCATATTTTATTTGCAGATATTAGCATTATTAAAACATACGTTTCAGCTACATATATTATTAACATAACTGCAGTATAAAATTAAGATTAGTAAACGACGTAGTACATAGGAATGTTAAAATATTTAAGCATTGGATTTAAAAAAAATTACATGTACTGATAATAAATCAGCATCCTCTTCTGCTTTCACAGTAATCGTTCAAACGCTGTTCTGATTAGAGAAATTAATGCAGTAACATCCGTGGGTGAATACATTCGCGAAGTGAAACCTCAGCAGAGGTTGCCATTCTGCTTGTCCTTCTGTTTTAAACCGTATCACGACAGCCATTGAAGTCAATTATTCAGCTGGCACCATAATGATTGTGTGAATACCTGTTGTGTTGCTGGAAAATGTAAGAAAAAGGTTAAGCTTGGCTGCGTACACCACTACATTTCCACTACATTTCCTCCATCAACTTCACGTATTTTGTTGCTTCCCAACTTTGTATCATTTTATAGTGGGTTGAAATACAAATAAAATATGGACTTCGTTCCTTTGCGCTTGCCTTACTCTGAGGACAGGAGTAACGACAAGTACTCTTCAGGTTCACTTCCAGTCGTTATCGCAGTACACATAAAATATAAGAGCATCAATGTATGTACTGCCGAAATCACACCCTCATTTTTTACACTGCTTGTCGTTACTGCCAGAGAAATTACTAAATCCTCATGTTTTAATTGTTGATCTCTGAAGTTCTGGTTAATAGTTTTAGACATAGTGATTTCCCTCATTTCATGAGGTATGTGACAAGCGACTTTGCTGTACCCGATCGTACCACTGTCTATGAAAATAATCGCGTTTGTTGCAGGAAACGTTTCCTGCCAAACAAACGAGTCTGTGAGAGTTTGGGCGTCTTGCTCATCCATACCGATTCGTGTAGTCGTCATGTCCATACGCTGTTCTGACGTTCCTGATTCAACCTGACAGAATGACTCTGTACCCTCACAGACATATGCAGTTCAAAGAATCCAGTAGTCCAGCGAAGAACCGATAATTCCATAATCGCACGTCATCGAGTCAGTCATCAGTGTCATCATAATTTGCTCTATTGTCATGTCAGACCACATCTCTGCCCAAAACATGTGGGTATGTCGAATTATAGCAGTCTTTTGCAAATCTTTAACACGCTATCGGATCCATCTTCTATTTTCATTTCAATAAATCTTGAGGGCATAGAGGTGCACGTTTGGTATATATCCAGTGGGTGGCTGCGTGAAAGAATGGTACCATTTTGCGGACAGTTCGGACAGTTGCAAGATGGAGATTCCAGTTCCTACTACGCAGGACGGGAAACAGGACAGTCACCTTTAAAAATTTTATCAACTGCCTCAAAATCCTTATTGCCTTGGGAATTCAGTACCACATACTTATCTTTATTAGAATGCATGTCCCCCATAGCTTCAAGTTCATCATTACTAAGCTTGATGCTGCCGATCATCAACCGCTTCAGATCTCAACTTAGGCCTCCAAAATATTACCTCTAACAGCTCTTGAGTATGTATTACTGCTGTACAGATGGTTGATAACATCTCTGTAAAAAACCCTGCAGCCACGATAAACTCAAGGCACTTCTTAAATGACATCAGCAGATGAAGTCCGTCAAGTCCAGCAATGGAACTTCTCAAGCTGAACAACTTTCCGGTTGCAAGTACATCGAATCATTTCATGTAGGAATGCTGCTCAAACCATATTAACCTAGTTTGTTGATTATGAGAGCGGCTCTTGTCACTGGCTATTTCGAAAGCACTGTGATATAGTGAGTAGATGCGTCTGTTGATAAAAAGTGGACATAATGTCTGTACCATTTCATAATTTCCATCAAATATTATCCCATTCTTAGGTTCATTCCATCCATGAATAGGAGGAAATGTGGACAATTTTACATACTGCCAAAGAGTGTTAGCTGATGACGATAAAATATCTTCTGATACATAATGCGCCTGTGCAAAGTCTCCAGTTCAGATATTCCACCAAGTGCTATTCTGCACTTACCGAAAGCATTTTGAAGGAACACAATCAAATGTACCCACTAATTCGCTTTAAGATAAGCTCTAGGCCCGCTGATTGTTTCGATTTGGCCGTATGGAGGAAACAGGTGTCACAGCTGGAATGCATCCTATTGAATGGAACGTTCTACATCCGATCAAGGTGTACATGCTATGGGAAAATTGCCAACTCTGGCATTTTGTGGAGTGACTAGGCAATATATAGAATATAAAAAATCATTAGGCAAGGTATGAAATCAATTTTATTTAATACTTCGCCCAAGTATTCAAAAGAATGCCTGTCACTTTAAGCCAATGTATGAAAGAAATGATGAAGACAGAAGTGTGGAGACTGAACCTTTAGCTAGGGATTCTACTAGAAACATATTAATTCCAAACAAATATCGCTGCTCGTCGAAGCCTCTTCCAACCATGGCCAATAGTATCATTTTTCTGGTTGTTGGACATAAGGGGGGTGAATGCGTTTGTCTTTAACAATTCCTGTAACGACAATCCTCTGGTGGAACGTTTTAATTTTTGAAGAAGCTTGTAAACTACTTGGTGACATCACAGACGAAAAGCGAGTCAACAAGTATCATATACCCTGTGAACTCGTGTATCATTTACCCCGTCTTGCGTGTAGCAGAACCAAGAGTAGAAGTCGTAAAACGAATGGGAAAACGCAAAACATGCCCCTCCTGTGATCAAAAAGTAGAAGAGAGATACACCTTATATTTGCCCCTATTGCAAGAACCCACTCTGACTTGAAATCTCTACAAAAATTTTCAGCGATTTCAAAGAAAACCACGTACAAGGAAACCACAGACCTAAAAAAAAGTGGAATTTTCAATTTTTAAAATGTTCTGTGAAAGTTACTTATGTTTTATTATTACATGTATAATGAACAATAAAATTAGGATTGCAGGGAATTTGAGTTTTCATCGCATTAAGATTACAATGCAACATTAAGTTCATTTTGTGTAGTTTTCTCGTTAAAAGCCTTTTTTCGTAAAAATAAATTTAAAAATTTATTTGCGTATATATTTTTTGTGTGGTATTAATGTAGCCATCTGCATAAAGTCTGAACTGCTCCACTTAAATTGCTGAATGCCATTCTATATGGCTATTTAAATACAGCGGTCCCTAAGACGGCACCAGGGACAGTGCATGACCAAATAATGACCTGAGAATCTATGGGTTAAGTATTTTGACAGTCAGAAGATCCACAGACATCATTGTTGTAATAGTTTCAGTATAGTTCGGTTCGAGTTCAATTGTTTTAGTGTCACTTTCGATATAACAGACACTGCAAGTAATGATCGTGAAGGCTCTGTGGCTGACGATTGTGCAAATGCAACGGAACAAAGATTTTATGCGTACTAACAGATAATAAGAAGTAATTTTTCAAGAAACATTGTTTTCCCAACAGACGATTCCTATAACGAATAATAAGGCACATAAATACACCTAACACTATGACAAGAAGGAAACTTGTCGTCATTGGTTAATGAAGAAGTATCGTGTATTGTGCGTCCACGGAACAATTCTGATATTGTGGGTTCTTTAGCATACTTTATGAGACCCATTCTTCTATTGGCCATGGTGGACGAGATTGGACGAAGAAGATTATAAAGCAGTTGACTACTAATTATGTTAATATGACACACCATGATCGAGTTCTCGTACAGTTCAGTGAACCTGTCGACGGAAGCAGAAGGACTAAGCCAGCTTTCAGACATACACAACTTGAACTTTTCAAGTTCTTATTTTACTATCATTTAATATATAAATTTATAGTTAGAACGTGCTATTTCGCTGTAATTTTATACTTTGCCTATGTGTTTTCAAATTTTGATAAAATACCTAGATATTTTATACATTTCTTAGAAAAAGTATTAAAACAAATTATATGTAACACCATGTCACAATTGTGCTAGGGTTCTGTAATTGCCTATGAAGTCTGTAAATGCCTTGATTTGACACTTTACCGATAACGATTATAGCAAAAGCAGCTGTCTCAAATAAGAACTGCATAATAGTGTTACATTGAAGTGGAATATCCGGATGATGAATGACAGATTGTTTAGGTAGATGTCGTGGTTCCTTTTTATGTATTGGTTTTTACATGTTATGAAAAGTAGCATTTGGTGTTATTCTGGGTGCTTCACAACTGGAAAAATATTTACGTCAGTGACTTAGTTGTGGTACTTCACGTAGTTAATTTGCCCGACACAATGTTTTTATATTAAAGGAGACCAGCAACACACGATATCTCAGATATACAGCTATATTTATTTCTGCAGTGAACTTTTGGTAATCATATTTTATTTCTATGATAATGCAACACAATGGAGATTCTCGTAATTTCGCCTAGTGGGGATCGTTTGAAGTTTACTGATCTCGCTTTACTCAATTATGATCCAATATTGGGAAAACTGATTACCTTTACTGTTTAAAAGGAAGGACCGCTAATCAAGAGAATTCTCCGACATTTACAATTTACGACTCTGGGCCGTTATCATTTAGAACAAAGACGCAGACGTCTGCGCCATTTTTCCCCAATGAAATTTGCATAAAATATTGAAATATACCACTTTATAAATATAGGAGTAGTCACAGAAAAAAATTTGCGGCACTTTTAAGTAATATTTCATTATACTTAGGCTAAATATTACATGAAACTTACATGTTTTCGTGCCTCGTTACAAAATGGCTTCTTGCACTACCAAGAAACAAAAGTGAAGTGAGAGCGATCGTTTTTTCAAAAGGAACAGAGGTTGCAATTATATTCGCAGATCATATTATTTGATTATAGAGTCTTTGTGATTTTTCTGCGATAATATTTATTTCGTTACGACGTCGGTTTTGTTATATTTGCAAATGTCTTCAATACTATTTTTCATCACGTTATGTGGCGTACCGCCACATAGAGTTGTGTCTTTTAGGTGAATGTAAACTCAACGCCTGAACAAAATCAATGAACTTTCTAGATACATTTTTTTGTTAATATAAGCATCTATATTAGTAAGAAATGATGAATCGAAAACAGCGTGGTCGTGATGAGCGTCCTACAAGGTAGTTCAATTTCTTTTCCATTCCACTTTCTTCCTTGTTTGCCTTTGCCCATCAGTGTCTCGTAAATCTCTGATAGAGTACGTGGAGTCGCCGATTTAATATCCTAAAGGGTAGTCATAAACAGTCTGAAAAGCTTGTAAGAGGGTTGCAGGGAAGGTTGTGCTGTGAAGTAATTACGTTCGTCGGTTCCGTGTTAATAGCATTGGAGTTAGCCCGTTGTGCGAGCTAATTCAAGCGAACCGCCGGATACAATTAGTCTCAGTTCTCATATCGTAGATGAAAGCACACGAGACTTTTCAGCCTCCAGCTCAGGTTCGACCCTTACTACCGTTTCACATCCAATTCTTGTGTCACTGTGTTATTTGGTTTAATCCAAACGAAGACTACATTTGGCATCACCGTCTCTGGAGGGCCGCTTGAATTTGCGCGCGCAACTGCCTGATTGGCTAACTCAGTGCTAATTAACTCGGAAACGGTGCAACGTATTGAATTTTTTTGTTAAAAATTACTTCTCTACGCGCCCTTCAACGCGTCACCCTTACACGTTTTTCTGACTTATGTTGACCACCCTGTACAATGCACTCAGTATTTATGAAACAAATTGCGGACATTTTCCCCCCCTTTCAACAAAAAGGATGTCGTCACCATAATGGTTTTCAAGTTTGTCTCCGACAGTTATGTTACGCTGAAAACCACTATTGTATCGATTAATTCTTCTAGTGAAATCTGACACTCATCTGAATTGCTGAGCAGATAAGTCTAAATGTCTGACACAGCTTTATCCACCTCAACGTTTCATAGCAAGACACATGATATATATATATATATATATATATATATATATATATATATATATATATATATATATATATATTATGTTGAGCCAGCAAGTCACAGCCTAAACGTACTTGAACAATACATTTAATCCCTTGCCGAGACCACGGATCACCGCAATCTACTTCTTCTTCGACGATCATCTCTCACTTACAGCTTCTCATCCTTATGTACAGAATCACACGATATCATGGGAAACATAGTCTGTCTTTGAAGATATTTCTCCGTTATTTCTTCACCACAAAGAAACATTTTGCGTTAAACTCAAATTAAGAACCAGTGGATCTGAGGGAACAAGTTTGCGCTGGTACTCCACCTCTAATATCAAGTTGGAGATTTCATTCTTGTACTTCTCTCTTCCTCTCTTTCTTTCTTTATCAACGTGTCGAAAAGCCGTACTATAAATTATCTCAACAAGGAACGTGACAACGTGCACTGCCAATAAAACTTTTGTCGCAATTAATGATACTTTTTTTCAAGCCCCGGGAACATACTCATTTTAATAAAATTGATACTAAACTGCAAGTTCCCGGCAAAGCGGATTCGTACCGGGACCCTGTTCCCTACGCGGGCAAATGTTCTACCAACTTATCCGTCCAGGCACACTGCTATAGCGTACACTCCGTTGCAGAGTGACCATTTATTCTGATAATATTAAAGTACCTGAAAGCCAAATAATGGGATAGTTCTACATAATAAAAGAAGCTGTGAGGACCTACTTTCATGAAAATAGCAGCAGCGATATTTTCTGTCTTTTTCTTTCAAAATTTTCAAATACGTACGATTTCCTAAGGGACGAAACTGCTGACAGCATCGGTCCCTAGACTTACACACTACTTAATCTGACTTATGCTAAGAACAACACACACACCCATGCTCGAGGGAGGACACGAATCTCCGGCGGAAAAGGCCGGTTTTTCTTTCGATATCGAAAGATTTCTTAGCCCCAGACGCACTGTCCTTAGAAATCAACAGCAACAATATCGCTATGTCCCCGCACGACACTCTTTTGTGTTTGTTCTTTGACATTATGTTTACATGACAGGGACATACTAAAGAACTTCACCCAAAAATCTTGAATTCTTTATCGTATTGAAAGTTCTATACCGTACTGTCGGCGGGCATATCCTGCGATATTTTTAAATATTATAAGCTTTTGGTACGTAGCAACATGCCTGCACGCTATATAATTGTCTCATACCTAAATTGAAAGTTTTACATCGGCTTCAAATGGCTCTGAGCACTATGGTTATCAGTCCCCTAGAACTTAGAACTACTTAAACCTAACTAACCTAAGGACATCACACAACATCCAGCCATCACGAGGCAGAGAAAATCCCTGACCCCACCGGGAATCGAACCCGGGAACTCGGGCGCGGGAAGCGAGAACGCTACCGCACGACCACGAGATGCGGGCGATCGGCTTCAATTCGCTGGACTCTGCGCCTGTGGGGGCTGAATTGCATGGTCCTGTCACTTTAATGTGAACACCGCGTATGTTTCACAGGTGACATGAAAGTATATTTCATGTGCTACTTCTGTATAAATGGTTGGTAATATTTATTTCACCCATGAGAAACCCACTGCACGCCGTAAATGACTTCAGCAGGTGAAATGCTCCAAGCTTAACAACAAAATTTCTCAATCAGAGAAGCATTCAGGCTCCAACAATTCACTCCTTCTGAGACTAATAATTCAAACTTATCACATACTCATCGTCAAAAACATTAACAATCGATTCGCACGGATCGTTCAAATAAAAATGAAGAAGAGGTAAGAGTCTCGACGTTTTCGCAGTTCTGGGCGACTCGTCCTGGAGAAGTAAAGGGGATACTAAGCACTGTGAAGCGTTAACAGTGGCAATGACGGACTTTGGTTTTCAGTTCCCTTGCTGATCTCTTTGTCTCGGTACCTATAACAGACGGAAAACTGTAAATAGAACCTTGTGAGAAATTTAAGCGCTCTACAAGATTTGTTTAGGCTACTTTAATAGAAATTTGTGTCGGACAGGAGAGACATAGGTAAATAATGATTTCGCCGCAGTTTCGGCCGATTCTTTCAATATGGTGGCGACCGCCAAGTGGCTTCACCCTAGAACTTGGATTTTACAATTAGGGTCTACTGTATAAAACATGTAAGAAGTTGGAGTTGCATTAACGATTAAGACCACGACTTCTTCTTATGCTCTTATTACGCTGGCCTTATCTCCACTGTACACACTATATTAGGATGAAGAGAACTGAAGTGTTGCAGACATACATCTGGCGATGCCATACTGTGGGGCCAGATTACAATGGTGTCAACTACAAATCCCAAAAACTTGCAGGGCCATTTCCGACATCTCGAGCTCTCTCTCATCGAAATGTTCTTCTTAGACTGGTATAACCAGGATATTGCAAGAACGTGTCCGTCGCACCAGACTAAACCAATCAGCCCATTTCGGCGAAAAATAATTTGGAGATTTCACAACGACATCCATCGTTTCGGCAGAGAACCATTTGTTTTTAAGCAACTCACGTTCATAGGCCACTTTAGCTACATAACGACAAGTCACATATATGAACTTCTGGTATTATGAAATAGTCGGCCGATATAGAATACCATGAATTTTCATCCGTCGAGCGATTCTCACGGGCGGGAGCGGAACTACTGCAAAGTGTCCCCGTGATGCTGTGTAGCGAGTCCTGTTCGTCTAAAGACTTGACGTGGGTTACACAGCAGGAAACCCCTTTTCCTAACGTCACGAAATGTTTGCAAGTTTTCAGAAATGTGTAATAACTATTGGAAATTTGTACTGACGATTAAAACCTAGCAATTTATTAATCTTATTATTTTATTTTATTTTATTTTAAAGAAATCGATTTTTGGCTATGGATAAAATTGGTTGTGTTGTTATTTTATGAAAATGGCGAATTTGACAGTTTTCAATGATTGGTACTCAGCGACTGTGCAAGTGCTGAGAACGAAAATTACATTTGTTAACTTCCACAAACAGAAGAATGTAAAACGAATCATCTCTAATGCATAAACAAATAACTGTTTCAGAGCTTTGTTTTGAAGTTAACAGAGTTAGTACACTTGTTATCGAATCACATATTTTTTCTTTTACTGATACGTAATTATTTTAACTTTCTAAATTGACAGCAGTATCTAAATATGTTTTTCTCAAATTTATTTAATTATCCGAATTTTTACTATGCTATCCTGTTCTATGCTGATTTAACCATATCAGTCTTCCAAGTATAAGTACTTAATAAATTTTTTTCGGTGAAAAGTTTTTAATTTTTATTAACATAAATAGAAAAACATGTTGCCAGAGAGTTGATGTTTATGGTGAAGTGTGATCTATACCTGAGAATTAGTTCAGTTTAGAGATGCTCGGAGAAAAGTTAATGGTATTCCATACTAGCAGAATTTATTCCAATACATGGTCCAGTCACATAAGAGTGACCACCGCCTCTGTTTTTCTGGTATTTTATCTCTGACTGTTTCGCCTTTGGTTTTCTGGCTTGGTGTGTGGCCGGGATCCCTCTCCGGTCGGCGTTCGACGAGGAAACATTGTTTTTAAAGGAAGCCCGCGTCTCCAATTTCTGTGCCTGGGCCTCGCCGTCCTCGTCGTTTGACCGTGTCCCGGGTGTACGGTGCTGATTAGTCGGAGCCTTTTGAGCGCAAAACGGTGGCGGGTCCGTCGTCTCATGCTGGACATCTTCTCATCGCGTAACTAGAAGCATTAAGTTACGTATGATTCATTTTCTGATGTTAACCGGTGAAGATGTGTGAGACGTTTGGTCGTATATGGATTCTGTCGGAGATCAGTTCAGGGTGGATCTCAAGTTGGTTCCACAGTGGCTTATTCATTGAGGCTAATGTGCTATTCTCCTTCAGGGCATGTACAGTGAGTGTTATTTTAAGTGGTTTTGGAAATTTTAGTCTGGTTTAGGACACACTGGTCGGTCTGAACGTGGCTGGGACTCTGTTCGTGTCCAGCACACATATAATTCAACACAATTGGCTCGGGATTGGTTTAATAACTTGTTGCAGCAACAGTTGGTATTATTATTTAATGCGGGAATTTCGTTAAGCCTACGGTAAGTGGCGTCTTAAATTGTTGCTAACTTCTTAGAAGACTGTTAATTTTCCAGGAACGCTCCGTAAGAATTTGCATTAACTTTTGGTAGCGTAATTGTTATAGATTATAATCTTGGCTGTGATTGAAGCCTGCACTTCCTGGAATTTATTTGTGCTGCAGGGAATTTTTTTAAGACTACTTGTGCTCCGGGATCGGTGCTGCTTACGAATCATTGTCAGGGGTACTTACGTTAGGCCCAGTCGAATTACACATCTGCCAGTTTATGTGGTCCTGTACACAAGTTTTGGACAGCGAAAGCTCTCGCTGTGTGTCTTCCGCCGTGTATTTTTTCCAAGCGCCGTTATGACCTTTAATGCTGCTCTTTAAAGTTCAGTTGAAATTTTAGAACGATGTTGAGTCATTCCATTTATTTATTAAGAAAGGCTACCTTTTTATAACCTTATTGCTTCTGGAAGTTATTTAAACATTATACTATTGGTTGAGATAACAACCGTCATTCTTATTTAATGTAACTTTTAATTATTTGCTTATTGTTGGGGAACGCTGTAACCCTTGCTACCATTTCTGTTTGGTGATGTTTTCAACTCCGTATTCTCCTTCTTTGGCCACCTTGTGTTTTAGTATAAGAATTTTTCGACCGTGGACTGTTATGTGGCCGGTTCACTTTTATTACATTTTTATTTTTCCCTTGTGCCCATGAAGTTTTGGTCATTTTATGGCTGTTTGAATTCGGCTTGATTCAAATTAACTGTTTAATTAAATTCTTAATTGTGTTTAATGTAATTCAGCCTGTGAAAAACAAATTTGTGCGTTGTAGCAGTAAAAAAATGGAAAAAAGCGAAAGGGGCAGACGGTTAAGCCAGGTGTAATTTCTTTAAGAGGACAAAGGTCCGAATTAAAGTTTTATATTTCCATTTTTTTTCGATTCTGTAATGTTGTAATAATGAAATCGGTGCTCTTGTGGAAACGAAAATTATGTACAACTACAAGTTCGTCCTTCAGAAATGATCCCTAGTTTCCTATTCCCTTGGGTAGCTGTGTAATTGAGCCGTAGCGGTTTAGTTAACCTTGTAAGCTGTTCGTGTGGCGTCTTGGGTAAATGATACAGTGCATAGAAAAATGCGCTTTCTGAAACTGGCTCTGAGGCAACTGCGGTGCGTCGCGGACCATGGATGACATCGCTGAGTGACGGCTGCGGAGATGTGTACGGGAGAACAGACGTGGAGCTGTTGAACAACTGTTCGCCCAGTGTCTCCTCAACGACCGTTCGGTTTACGCAGAATCGCACGGGCCTCTGCAGCAGGCGCCTGGTTCATTTAACCAAGCTGACTGCTGTTCATCGGCGACCAAGTCTGGAATCTGCCACAACTAAGGCAGCTGGACGTCCACTGCGTGGCTACAGCTGGCCTTTTCAGTTGAATCAAGTTTTATGCTCCATCGGACAGATGGCCTTTAGGGTGTATGGCGTGAAACGTCTGAACGTAAACACTGCAACAATGGTCCAGGTCGAAGGACTGAGCGGTTTACGGCCTGGGGAATGCTTTAGTGGCCTCCCCTTAGTAAGGTGGTCATTCTGGAAGGCACACTGGCTCGACACAAGTATGCAACTATCGTTGGTTACCATATTCAGGCTTCTGACCGTTGATACAATAATGTGACTGGGCAGTGTATATATAATCACAAACTATTTAGGGAAGCTAATCTAATGGCAATATTATGTTCTTCATTGACAGCTCGTGAGCTTTTTAACCCACATGAATGCAAGACGCATCATCAGTTTCAAATACTCTCTTGATGTGTTATGAATCAGGAACAACATAGGTTTTCGACCTATGTAAGGCCTCTTTCCGCAATGTGATTTGAGATTTACTGCTGAGCGCTGGACGAGCAGGCCTACTGTGTGCCTTGCTGTCGTGACGTTGAAACGTAGTGGTCTGATACATCTCTCATATCCTCCTTTTGTGATCTCATTGCAGGGGAACCCTATTTCTGCAACGGTATCTGCGTGTGAAAAAAGCATGAGCTCCCGAAAGCTTGTCTGTCATTTCCCAGTAGCGGAGGCAGCTACGAAGCTCATACCACCGGAAGGTCTATAGGGGCAGCGGTGGCTCAGATGTGAGTACGCTTCCGGCATGTGCAGAATTTGAGCCGCGCGCACGTGCCGTTTGGGCGACGGCCCTCAGATTAAAAACCGCTGACCCGAGAGCGAGCCAGGAATTCCAGGCCGTGCACCTGTGAATCATCTGCGGTCTTATGACCAGAGTTGGTCCGAAATTACAGCTTCCTCTGGAAAGAGGACTAGAAGCTCCGCACTCTGCAGATCACGCCAACAACTCTTCCACGAGCCGTACAAGTTCCAATAGTTTGACAGCGTTAATATACAGATTACCCAGATCGAAAACCCACATCTGCGTTCAGCTCATCATGCTTTTCACAAGAACTTTCCAAAGGCGTTGTAAACTACGTTAACAGTTGTCGCAACAAATGAAATTCGTAGCTGCCTCTAAGAGCATAGTTTCCTTTGGTATTTCCGATTCAGTGGCTAGTAACTGAGCGCTGCAGTTCATGATCTACATTGATATTGACGCTCATCACTGTTAGTGATATTGAAAGATGATGAGCACTATTGTAGGTGACTGTGTAGTGGGTGGTGGCATCACTCATCGGAAAATTCCTGTGGTAGTTGGTGCTAGAGCTGCATAATTTTTTTTTTTTTAGATTGAAGTCAGCTTATAGGTATTCCTGCTTAAAGGAAGTCCCTCTAACAAAGCAACCACCTTCAAAGGAGGACAGGTATCAAAGTAGTGAAGGAATTAGGGTACTTCATCAAAATATAAGAAGTATTAATGTTAGTGAACTGTTGACCCTGACATTATTGGTATATCGGAGCACAAGTCAAATAATTTGACAATGCAGAGGCTTCCTTTACCAGGATAGAGATTAGCTGGCTGTTTTTCAAAGAGTCCTTTGCAGAGTGGAGTAATGGCCATGTACGTAAAAAACAGAATTCCATTCGACTCCGTAGACGTATCACGGCACTGCACTGGACAGATATTTTGGTTGCTGTGCAGCGGCAGTTGAATTTAGTCAGACTAAAACTTCTAATTGTTGTTATTTATAGGTCCCCCGACCTTGACTTCAGAGGATTTATGCTTAAGCTAGAGAGGGCTCTTGGTTCACTTTATATGAAGTACCACAAATTATGTATGTTTGATGACTACAATATTAATTTTGTACGTGATTGTGCAAGAAAAAGGATGTTGGAAGATCTGCTAAGTTAATATGACCTGATGCAGACTGTGTTCCCTCCAAACAGGGTGCAATGGAACAGTAGCACAGCCATAGACAATATTTTTACTCTTTCTTCGTTACTAGATGGGTATTCTGTTAGTAAAACTGTGAATGGCCTTTCAGATCGTGATTCACAAATTTTAACACAAAAAGATTTTTGTATCCAACCAAAAGTTATATATAATCACAAACTATGCAGGAAAGCTAATCTAATGGAAATAGAGTGTTTTTTTAAATCTTGTTAAGAAACAAGAGTGGTAGGACGTTTATAGTGCAGACAAATATAATGCTTTTCTTAACACATTTCTCATGCTGGTTGAAACTTGCTTTCCATTAGAACGTTCTGAACAAGGTGTTAGCAGTAAAAGGCAGCCTAGGTGGCTGACTAGCGGGATAAAGGTACCATGTAGAACAAAGTGGGAATTATATCAAAAGTTTAGAAGTAGTCGCAATCGAGCTACAGTAGCCCATTACAAACAGTATTTTAAGGTGCTTAAACATTTTACTAGAAAGGTAAAGAGTACGTGGTACGCAATAGAATAGCTAATTCACAGAATAAAATTAAAACCATATGGTCAGTTGTAAGGAAGTGTCTAGTCAGCAGCACAAGGTCGAGGGTAGAAAGTCAGTTCGTAGTAAAAATATTTCTGTTATTGATAGGTCAAATATAAGTAAAGTATTTAACAATCACTGTCTGAGCATTTCTGGTGAATGGATTAAAAACTTAGTTTCTACAGGGAATCATATAATTTTCTTGGAAAATGCCTTTCCCAGATTGATGTCTAAACTACTCTTCTATGATGCAGCAAGTGGGAGATTGAGTCAATAATTAAATCACTGAAGACTAAGAACGCTCTTGGATATGATGGAGTGTGTAGCAGAATACTGAAGTACTGGGCTACACATGTTAGCCCTGTACTTAAGTCATATTTGTAATTTTTCCTTTAAGAATGGTCCGTTGTCTGAACTATTAAATCACTCAATAGTAAAGCCGCGTTATAAAAACGGAGAAGGGATAATGGAGGCATTTTTAGACCTATTTCTGTGCCATCATTTTCTGCTAATGTTATTGGAAAGGCTGTGTCTGTAAGGATAATTGATCATTTTATTTCACATAATTTGCTATTAAATGTACAGTTCGGTTTTAGAAGTGGTTTGGAACTGAAAATGCTACGTTCTCTTTTCTCTTTGAGATACTGGATGGATTAAACAAAAGATTTCGAACAGTTGGCATCTTTTTTGATTTGATTAAGGCGTTTGGTTGTCTTGATCACAAAATATTGCTCCAGAAACTGGACCATTATGGAATACTGGGCGTAGCTCACGATTGGTTCACCTCTCACTTTAATAACACACAGAAAAAGGTCATTATGCACAGTGTTGAGAATGGCTATGATGTGGGTTCTGAATGGGGCACAGTCAATTGGGGGATGACCCAGAGTTCAGTGCTGGGCCACTCCTGTTCTCCGTTATATAAATGATAAGCCCCTAGCATTACAGGTGACCCTAAAATTTTTCTATTTGCTGATGACATGAGCTTGTGCGACATTGGCACTGTTTCAAATAGTGCAGTTCATGACGTAAGTTCATGGCTTGCAGAAAACATTCTAATGCTAAATCACAGTGAGACTTAGTTTTTGCAGTTTCTAGCACACAATTCAACAAACCCTAAAGTTTTAATTTCACAGAATATGCATACGATTTCTGAACCTGAAAAGCTCAAATTTCTAGGTGCTCAAATGAATAGAAAACTGTCGTAGAAAGCCCACTTTCAGAATATTCTTCAAACACTTGATGCTCCCATTTTTACTATTCAAGCGGTATCTGAAGTAAGTGATAGTTCGACGCAAAAGAAGTGTACTTTGCCTATTTTCATTCGCTTATGTCCTTTTTTTGGGTAATTCTTTCCATACTCACCACGTGGTTTCTTATCTCCATCCATTTTATACCTGTCCATGTGGATAGAGTTCATTCATCGATTTCAGTACTTAGCACTGAGAACTTTTCCCACTGAGAAATTAGTTAGCACAGAAGCACGCCAGCTTTCTGTCAGTAAGCGTCCACTTGCTGGAAAATGGAAATCAGATACTGGGAGTTGAAATATCGAATGCACTGCGTCTCGGTATCAGTGCCTCGTTATGTATGGACAAAGCTGCGTCTCGGAATAAATTTTGACGCGGGAGTAACATGGACTTGTGAATACGCGTTACAGAGACGGTAATCTTTAAATGCGGAACATCTTAATGCATTAAGTCTGTTGTTTACAATGGAGTGAGCAAAAGAAAAATAATATTTGCAATAATTAGAAAACATTTTTGACCGTGTTTCATATTGCATACAGTCAATCAGGGTAACTTTTTACCAGTCAGGATATCTTTGCACTAATTCCTACTTTTCTTTCAAATCGGTTGTATCCCAACTATTTGCATTATTTTGTATTGAAACTAACAGTCTTATTACCTCTGTGATTGCTAGTTTGTATTTTAACTGTCTTTTCACTAACCTACGAGTTCTTAAAAATGGCTCTAAGCACTGTGTAATTTACTCATCACGCCCTTATAGCAGCTAGTCTATTGAGGTTGCTGGAATAAATTTTATTCTTCGGGTTCTACTGTCCCTGGCAGCACATCTCAACAAAACGAATATCGTACTACACTAAATTGGGACAGCTGTACTAAGTGAGCACTTAAAAAGTCAACTTTAAAACTCTTTTCTTCCTAACAAGAATCAAATCGGCACTTTCCTTTGACAATGGCGAAAAATAAAGGACTCCATTAACAGTACTTGTTTGGGCCGACTCCGTGTGCACAATGCAATAACGAAATTTCAAATATCTGCCAAACACCAGAGAAAACGGCTTGACAGCTGTAAGAGGGACTCCCAGAGCATACAAATATGATATTCTATCATTGCTCACGGGCACCAGCCGCCAGGAACAAGTTACACATACAGCGGAACGTCCACTGTGAGAGTGAGACACAGGTGTATTAATTGCCTCCTGTTACATTAAGCACCAACCAAAGTATAGGACGCAACAAAACCAACCAGAGACTTGAGAGTGCAGTGAAGAGATTGTAGCAAGCTGGTATGAAAAATCAACGGAACTAGGATCCCTCATTCGGTCTTAACCAACATAGTCTCACGTCAGAGCTTTCTGTCAGTTCTCATAAATACCCCAGTCTACAGATCTGAATTCAGTCGGTCTTTAGGACCGATGGCGGTCCTTACGACTGTAACAGGGAGTTAATGTAATTATTCAATTGTTCAAATGTGTGTCAAATCTTATGGGACTAGCCTGCTAAGGTCATCAGTCCCTAAGCGTACACACTACTTAACTTAAATTATCCTAAGGACAAACACACACACCCACGGGATACGAACCTCAGCCGGGACCAGCCTCTCAGCCCATCACTGCAGCGTCTTAGACCGCTCGGCTAATGTAATTATTAACGCCTTTTAAACTATGTACCATTACTGCTAAACGGTTTAAACTATACATCATGACTACCTTTTAGGACGTCCTCTTCTGATGTAAACATGTCCTCTGTCAGATACCCTATTGAATCGCGATTCAACCTGGAAGAGCGCACTCTTCCTTTACTCGTAATAGAGTCAACGGCGATCTTTTAACTAATGTTCCTAAAACCTTCAGATGGATTATAGGATTGCTGAAAAAGAACAAACACCACGGTTTCAATGAAGACAACAGTTGTGCTGTACTTAGTTTGTAATAACTCAGTCATGCTTGGAAAGTAGACCACATCCAGTTAAAATATATAGATATTATCTGAGATTTACAGATTGTTCAATATTAATTGTTCTCAGTAACAATGAAACTAGACAACAGCTTTCCTCGTAGATTTACACTCCTTTGTCACGGTAATATTTAGTTTTGTTTTATTATGGGTTGCATTCTTAAGTGAAGAAACTCACAATCAGTTCCTGGACACTGCACAAACAGTGTTTTCGAAATGAATTACATTCACATTACAATAATCTGAAGAAGATTTATCAAGAATATTACACAATTTGAAAACGGTAATCCATTTGTTAAGTTTTAATAGCACCATTCTGGTGTGAAAGAAACCGGAAATCAGCTTATGAACACTGTAGAAAATGATTCTGCGAAAGAAAACTTTACGCACATTGCAATAACCTGCAGAAGATTTCTTAGCGGTTCTTCTTGAAAAGACGTAGTTGCGTGGTCTGGCGCAGACAGGTGCTCACGTATTAAATCATTTCAGGACTTTGTAATTTAATTTCGCAGAGAGCACCTTTCAATTTTCCGGCTGTCTCTTAGTCGCCTCCAAGGCTTTCACGGACCCAGCAGATTCAAAAGCGGCACTAATTACATTTAATGTTTTCATCTGTTTCGAGGAATCTAAAAACCAACTTCTAACGCTGCGCCGCACCTGGTTAAGCTTCACCACAAACAATATTAAACAGAGCTTTAAGATTACTGTTGTAATGAGCAATTAGGAGTCATCCCTGAAAATAATGCGAAAATATGAATACGAGAACATTAAAAAGTGTAAGTAAATTTTCTTGCAATTTCGAGGAAAAAAATTGACAGAGTCAGTGCATTTCTACGCATTATAACCGACAATATTTCAGGTAATAATTAACATGTCCACTGTAAATTACATCACAATGGCAATGCAATTTTACATGTAGTGTTTGGTCTTTCGAACATGTCTGAAAGAATAGACATCACACATACACTGAAGAGCCAAAGGAACTAGTACATCCGCCTAATATCGTGTAGCACCCCTGAGAGCACGCAGAAGTGCCGCAACACGAAGCGCCACGTTCCCAACTAATGTCTGAAGTAATTCTGAAGGGAAATGACACAATGAATCCAGTAGGAATATCCATAAATCCGTAAGAGTAGGAGAGGGACGGAGATCTCTTCCTAATAGCACATTGCAGTGCATCCCAGATTTGCTCAATAATGTTAATGTCTGGGGAGTTTGGTGATCAGCGGAAGTGTTCAAACTCCGAAGAGTCACTCTGTAACAATTCTGGACGTGAGGGGTCGGCATTTCCCTGCTTGAGATGCCCAAGTTCGTCGGAATGCATGATGGACATCAATGGACACAGGTGATCAGACAGTATGACAGGATGCTTATGTACGTGTCACCTGTCATGGTCGTATCTAGACATATCAGGGATTCCCATATCATTCAGGCTACACATGCCCAACACCATTGTAGAGCCTCCACCAGCTTGAACAGTCCTCAACTAATATGCAGGGTGTATGGAGTCATGAGATTGTCTCCATACGCGTACACGTCCATCCGCTCGATACAATTTCGAAAGAGTCTCGTCCGTCCAGGCACCATGTTTCCAGTCATCAACAGCCCAATATCGGTGTTGACGGGCCAAAGCGAGGCGTAAATCTTTGTGTCGTGCAGTCATCAAGGGTTCACGAATGGGCCTTCGGTTCCGAGAGCCCATATTGATGATGTTTCGTTGCATGGTTCGCAGTCCGCAGCTCGTGGTCGTGCGGTAGCGTTCTCGCTTCCCGCGCCCGGATTTCCGGGTTCGATTCCCGGCTGGCTCAGGGATTTTCTCTGCCTCGTGATGACTAGGTTAGTTAGGTTTAAGTAGTTCAAAGTCATAGGGGACTGATGACCATAGATGTTAAGTCCCATAGTGCTCAGAGCCATTTGACCCATTTTGATGGTTCGCATGCTCACACTTGTTGATGGCACAGCATTTGAATCTGCAGCAGTTAGCGGACGAGTTGCACTTCTGTCACGTTGGGCGAGTCTCTTCAGTCGTCGTTGGTCCCGTTCTTGCATGACGTTTTGTCGGCCGCAGCAGTGTCAAAGATTTGATGTTTTACCGGATTCTTAATATTCACGGTACTCGCGTGAAATGGTCATACGAGAAAGTTCCAATTCTTCACTGGCTCGGAGATGCTGTGTCCCATCGCTCGTCCACCGACTATAACACCACGTTCAATCGCACGTAAATCGTGACAGCCTGCCATTGTAGCAGCAGTAACTGATTTAACAACTGCGCCAGACACGTGTTGGCTTATACGCGTTGTTGATCTCAGAGCCGTATTCCACCTGTCTACAGATCTCTATGTGAATACGCATACCTAGACCAGTTTATTTGGTGTTTCAGTGTATGACTGTATAGATACGCCTCGACTGGTATACGACTATTTCGATGCAAATTCATACGCTCATTGCTCCACTTACGGGAAAACATTTGGAATGAACGGAGTCACAACATCAGTAGTGAGCAGCACTTGGGAATTTGGATCGGAGAGGAAGCGTGACCAGATGGCCGAGGCTGACCTTCATTCCAGATTCGCACGCGGGACGAAAAGATTTATTCTTCTTTCCTTCTTCCCGCCTCTATCTTAGCGCTACGAGAGCTCCTTTGTTTGTCCTCAGTATTGTGTAAATCGTTGTGTGGGTCACATCGTTGATTGTCTTTCGGTGTCTCGTGTTTGTGATTCAATTTTGACGCTGTCTTGTATTGTACCGTGATGTCCGTGACTCTCGGGAACGTTCCAAGCACAGGTGCCGTTAGTTTTAGATCTGACAAGTGCACGCGGTATGTGCAGCCAAGCTCCTTAGAAATTCATGACGGTTGTAGATACGATCAAGGTCTCTTCAGCAGAGATTTTCAAGGCTTACTTTAGTTTTGAATAGTGGGTGACTTATCTCAATTTTCTAGATCCACTTCAGGTTGGAAGGATCCTTTTGCGGCACAGGCAAGTCCCTTTCAAAAAATGGTTCAAATGGCTCTGAGCACTATGGGACTCAACTGCTGTGGTCATTAGTCCCCTAGAACTTAGAACTACTTAAACCTAACTAACCTAAGGACATCACACACATCCATGCCCGAGGCAGGATTCGAACCTGCGACCGTAGCAGTCGCACGGTTCCGGACTGCGCGCCCAGAACCGCGAGACCACCGCGACCGGCAAGTCCCTTTCATTCACTGCTTCAGCTCTAATAGTATGGTTATTCTGCCCAAAGCGGAGGTGGAATATACGAATGTGGAGGTGTTTACCCTTCCGCTCGAAGTTGATGACTGGTTCCTGAAGACCATCCTCATTCCGTTTGGGGGTATGCGGAATGTACGTCTGGAACACTGGTATGCTCAACATCGTTAATAGCGGAGTTCGATCCGCGGACATGTTTGTGGATACAGGGTACATATAATTTACACATGGCAGGAAGGGACCTGTCTTATATCTAGTGAGAGTGGACACGTTCATACAATTTGCCCGCGCCGTTTCACGGTCTTAAAATCCACTTATGACCAAAGTAAAAGGCTAAAGTTAGCGGACCTGGTTCCCCAACTGCCAACTACTGTGCCTAATTGAGTTTCTGAGGGGCAATCTAACGATAGGGCGATGGTTCTAGCGCATTTCCGCAGTTAAGCTTGTGTAGGGACTTCGCCACTGTAGCTTCCGCGCCGCCAACACCTCCACTTCAGAACAAGCGTAGACGGACGCAAGATGGTGAGGAGTTAGACGATTTCTCTTCGCTTCTGCGCTCTACTGAACAGATTCCGTTGGAGGAGGCCTCTCCCCTCCCTCAATACAGACCGGACGGTAGCACGTCGGATGCCTTTTCAGGACTCAAAAGCGTCTAGAACTTCCACCGATGAGACTCCCGAGACCGTCCCTTCGGAGTTACCTGATGACAGACTTATGCCAGAGCTTCGTACTATGTCTTCGGACTTTCCCGACAATCCTGCGTCTGTAACGTCTTCTCCTACGCCCCCAGTTGGGGAAAGCATGGCACAAGTCGCTGCCTATCCGAACCAGATCATTGCAAGTGTACCAATGGTGACGGTAAAAGACGTACTGTCAATTTTAGTTTCCGTTGATTCCCATGAGGCGCGACACCCACCTGTGGAAGAGTGGAGTGTATCGTCTGTACCTGATACTGAATTTCAACCTGAGCCCGCGGCATCGCGGAAAAACACAAAACAGAAAGAGGATGGCAGAGAAGGGTCCACCTGTTTCCATTCAGGTTCATCTGTTAACTCTGCCGTGGGCTTTTAAAAGTCATTCGCAAGTAATCAACGGTATAGTTTTGTAATAGATGCAGGCCTACTCCTTTCTTACCCTGAATGTGAACAGAATTACTTCCGGAGTTGCGGCCATATATCTACGATTCAAGTGCAGTCGAGATATTTCTTCAAGAAGTCTTATTTGACAGTTTTTCTATTGTCAGCTTTTCTTCTTTCTTTAATGTGGCTCCTGAAGTATCTACTGATACCGCGTTATTTTACAGACTGGTTTAGAAGTTGTTGATAACGGCTGAAATATGGGCTACATTTATGTGAATTTAATTGACGTCTTCTTTATTCCTCTTCGCGATCTGTCCATTCCACAGATCGCTCGAGATTTTATTATTCCTCTTGCGACAACTTCATTACGGTAGCAGACAAGCACCCTTACGGATTATGGATGTCCGCCACGTTAAGGTGGAGCTTGTAAAGTTAAAGAGGCAACAAATGGAACGAATCAGGGTGCGATCAAAATCTTGCTCCTTCCTATAGGGTGAACTGACTTCCTTATTGCGCTATATTCGGTTGTGGACGTGTCGAAAACGAGCATATGGCATTTCCCTTACTAACACCAATGTGAAATTTACAGAGCGATCTATAATTACACTACTGGCCATTAAAGTTGTTACACCACGAAGAAGACGTACTACAGAAGCGAAATTTAACCGACAGGGAGAAGATGCTGTGATCTGCAAATGATTAGTTTTTGAGAGCATTCACACAAGGTTTGCGCCGGTGGCGACACCTACAACGTGCTGACATGAGGAAAGTTTAAAACCGATTTCTCATACACAAACAGCAGTTGGCCGGCGTTGCCTGGTGAAACGGTGTTGTGATGCCTCGTCTAAGGAGGAGAAATGCGTACCATCAAGTTTTCGACTTTGATAAAGGTCGGATTGTAGCCTATCGCGATTGCGGATAATCGAATCACGACATTGCTGCTCGCGTTGGTCGAGATCCAATGACTGTTAGCAGAATATAGAATCGGTGGGTTCAGGAGGGTAATACGGAACGCCTTGCTGGACCCCAACGGCCACGTATCACTAGCAGTCGAGATGACAGGCATTTTATCCGCATGGCTGTAACGGATCGTGTAGCCACGTCTCGATCCATGAGTCAACAAATGGGGATGTTTGCATGACAACAACGATCTGCGCTAACAGTTCGACGACGTTTGCAGCAGCATGGACTATCAGCTCGGAGACCATGGCTGCGGTTACTTTTGACGCTGCATCAGAGACAGGAGTGCCTGTGATGGGGTACTCAACGACGAACCTGGGTGCACGAATAGCAAAACATCATTTTTTCGGATCAATCCAGGTTCCGTTTATAGCATTATGGTGGTCGCATCCGTGTTTGGCGACATCGCGGTGAACGCACGTTGGAAGCGTGTATTCGTCATCGCCATACTGGCGTATCACACGGTGTGATGGTATGTTGTGCCTTTGGTTACACGTCTCGGTCACCTCTTGATCGCATTGACGGCACTTTAAACAGTGAACGTAACTTTTCAGATGTGTTACGACCCGTGGCTCTACCCTTCATTCGATTCCTGCGAAACCCTACATTTCAGCAGGATAATGTACGACCACATGCTGAAGTTCCTCTACGGGCCTTTGTCGACACAGAAAATCTTCGACTGCTGCCCTGGCCAGCACATTTTCCAGATCTCTCACCAATTGAAAACGTCTGGTCTATGGTCGCCGAGCAACTGGCTCGTCACAGTACACCAGTCACTACCCTTGATGAACTGTGGTATCGTGTTGAAGCTGCATGGGCAGCTGTAGCGGTATACGCAATGCAAGCTCTGTTTGACTCAATGCCCAGGCGTATCAGGGCCGATTTTACGGCCAGGGGTGGTTGTTCTGGGTACTGATTTCTCAGGATGTATGCACCCAAATTGTGTGTAAATGTAATCACATGTCAGTTCTAGTATAACATATCTGTCCAATGAATACCCGTTTATCATATGCATTTCTTCTCGGTGTAGCAATTTTAATGGCCGTTAGTGTACTTCAGCGACTTTAATGGTGTCCCTGATACCTGATATGATTGTCCCTGATGCAATTACTTCTCTCCTGGATTGCGTGGTTGCTCCGGCGATAAATGATGAATTTATAAGGAAATCTACTCCCGACGATATACACCGCCTTATTGTTGATTCACCGTCGCACAAACCGCCAGGACTTGACGGTATTCCAAAAGAATTTTTTGAACATTTTTGCCCTGCTATAGGTTATACCATTAGGTCACTGATTACTGGTAAATAAGGTGATGTAGTAGGCGTGAGGGCGGAGGGGGGGGGGGGGTGGATCGAGAGCTGATTCCTGACCCCCTTCGAGGTTGGTAAATCGTTTTAATTCCGAAGACAGCCGGACGCCTGGACGCAAGATTTTGACTTCCGTAGTCGAATGCCGGGACGTCGTCTCGGTGGCTGCAGATACTTCTGCCTCTGGGGCCTTGCTTTTCATTAAATTTAATAAGGCCATTACCGGATCAGTCACGGTTTCTTGATACCAAGGCGACCGGTTTCAGTCATACTGCGTGACAGGTATTATCCAATCATTTTACTGATTTTCACGCATCTCTCGTAGTGAATGAATATCTTAATCCACTGATTACCATCAGAGGGTGTTTACCGCAGAGATCCTCGCTCGGTGTCAGTTTTATCTTGTCCTTAGAATCTCTGCTTCGCCATATTGCTGATAAATTGTGTGGCAGGAAGATATTAGGAGAAACCTTCTCGGTACGAGGCTAAGCGGATGATGTTCCAGTATTGCTAAGCATGTCGACGACATGCCCTTCCTCAGGGATATATTAGATTCCTTTTGTTATCTCTATGGGGCCCGCATTAATCAACGGAAGTGTACCCTATTACCACTGCAGAGGTTTCAACTCGCTGTCATCCCATGCGCAACGGTGGTTGCTCACCAGAAATCGTTGGTGTTTACCGTGAATAGCTGCCCGATGAAAATGGCTGCACTCGATTGGCTAGAGGCGACGAAACGAATTCAAGATGCAGTTCGTGAAAGCCGTTACCTTAGTCTTCTTCACAATGTGCGGATCTCAGATCTCTACATTTTCAGCAAAGTATATGATGATGTTTGGTTTGAGGGGCCCTCAACTGTGTGGTCATCAGCGCTCGTACAAAGTCTAAATTTTTACGCGGTCCAATTTTTTCACAGTCCAATCTAGCAACAGTCGCAGATGAGGATGATGACGATGTAATGATGAGGACAACAGAAACATCCAGTTGCCGGGCAGAGAAAATTACACCCTGGCCGGGAATCGAGCCCGAGACCTCGTGATCCAGAGGGAGCAACGCTAGCCACTAGACCACGAGTTGCGGACCCCCGCCATGAAGGAGCGTAAATTGATGCAACTGTCCCATCGTTTCCTTTGGTAAAGTCATGTTTTTGTACTGTGGTGTGAAGTGGTTTGCGGGGCTCCGTCCCCTTGGAGGATTGGGACTTCCAATATCAAAGTGAAGACTTCAATATTGTTTGTACGATAAGATGTACTCGACCAATTTATCTATTACATCTTGCCTATTTACTTGTTTTAGACCGGCCAGTCTGACTCGCCTTGCCGACATTGGCCGGATCAACTCTAAATTGCGTTACGTAGGTGAATTTTACATTACAATGTGTTTCCTGGGAACCGACATTTTATCAGTGACTCACTTTACCACTAGATCTTAGCTTTCTCTTTGGTGATAACAATCATCCCTGTCCTATTGAAGATCGCCGCACCATCGATATCCTTGAGAAAGTGTGGTTTCACATTAGTCTTCTTATCCTCCCGACTGAAGTCACCTTATCGTGGTATAGGGTCAATCACAATCTGATCCCGACCAACGCATCCGTCGCACTGGTCTTAGTCCGAGTGGGCCTTGCGACACATGTCATTAACCTGATTCTTACCACACAGGCTTGTCTCTTGCAGACGAGAACACTGGCACTGAATTCGCCGGCAACTGGCTTTCCTCACCAGATCAGCTGAATCTGTTCTCTCGGTTGAAGGTCTTCTGTCCTGACGTTTCTGTTTTTCCTTGAACGAAGACTGATTCGATCGTATGGCACCTCGGACAGTACGCTTACTATGTAGTGGGGTGTGACACCGATCCCGACTCCATTGTTTTCCGCCAATATATGACGAATGCTCATTGGAGGTGACAGAGGTTTCCAGGTTATCGTACGTTATTTGCAGAAATGTTGTACCTCGTCTTTAATTGTCAAGGAATTGGGTAGCTTTGCTTGTCTTAGAAAAGTATGAAAAATGATAAAAATAATGAAAAATATGAAATAAAAAGTACCATGTCCAAGTAAGGAACCACCACAGTGACAGGAGGGGTGAAGGCATCGTGGCCAGGTCTGTGATTTTTCGATCCCTACTGACCTTGTCTCTGAAGCTGAAGGTGTCCATTCAAGCCGGGAAAAAAGTTGGCAGAGTGGTGAACTGTCTAATACCAACTGGAGAAACTGGTCTCATGGAATAATCCTAGGCCCTTATTTGTGAGGCTCAGGTTCGATTCCAACTTCGGGCTTATATTTTAAGCACACACGAGCAGATCTCCTTCACCTCCATGAATACCAAGGAAAAAACGGAAAAGGTGGTCAAGGTGGCCGTTGTCGGGAAGCGGGGAATCCGGGTTCAGGACCCGGTCCGGTCACAAATTTTCAAGTGCAGCTGTTGAATTCAACGTCCAAAGCAGTTACGTCATACTGTTTTCCCTTTAGATACCATGACAACAATTTCACTATTTATGACTCCTGATCAAGTGTAAAATATATTCAGTCCTATACAGATTGCGGTAGAACTGCTTCACGTCAACAAGACTGTAAAATCTCGAAGCCAATCAAACTGCATTGAAAAAACAATCTTGTGACCATCGATTAAAAGAGATGGCTCAAGCATCAAGAAACTGTCAGTTCATACGACAGAGGATTCTATGATACCACAATCGGTTATTTGCGACAGAATTTTGGTTCATGTGAAATCACGTATCACAAATAAAATCGTACGTCTGCTTTCCATCAAGCAGTACTGCTTGAAAAGCTACGAGGATACAATCCAGTTACGACAACAAGTATAAAATGGTCTTTTCGGAACAATACTTACTGGCAAGTGAAGTATCTGTGCATTCCAGAAGCTTCGACTTCCACTAAAAATTCGTGCTCTAGATCAGGACAACATGCTAACCTAAAAATAATTATGCAGAACGTCTCAAAAAACACCTACAAACTGAGCCACTGATTCCTTACACCAAAAAAAGAAAAATAGTCCAGTAAACATGGGCACTGAAATGCTTACCTTAAGAACTGCGACCACCAGTTAAGTAGAAGAGATGTGTTTTACACTAGCGAATATGAACAAGTGTTCAGAGCTCTTAAACTATTAATTTTAGACCCCTTGTGTACTAGGGTTTTTTTTTCTTTTGGTCAATATTTTCTCCTCCAAAAATATGGAAAGCAAAGAGCTTCCTGTAGAAGAGATCTGTTTCGTAGTATCGAACTGAGCAAGTGCTCATACCTCGTAAGGTATGGATTTTAGAGCCCATGTTACTTATTTTTGTATAAGGAACGTGCCCTTCAAGTTTGTCGGTGTTTTTTGGTGACACCCCATGTATCTTCCTCAAATGATCTAATTTCATTCGCCGGCTGCTAATATTTCAAATATATTAAATACAATAGTCTGCCGTACACAGGGTCCTAAACAGTAGGTGCATTACTCAAATTTGGGCTTCTGAAGCAGAGGTGCACTGACCGGTGCCCGCGGACCTCATGCGGCTAGCCGTTGATTGAATGGCGGCCCGCCCCACAGCGTTTGTTATCGTATTTTTTTTCACTTTCCATTCCGATACAAAAAGAAGAGGGGGAGCCGTTGTACAATGTAGTTCTTTTGAGCTACGCCATTATCGCTGGTTTTGGGGCAGGAGGACTCAAATTCAGAATAATAACTTGTCTCACGGTACGTTATTGTTGAACATATTCACTTGTACAACAATGAAGTCGCGGAAACAAGCGCTAAACGTGGGAATGATACTATTCAGTCGTCAGTGTATAGCGAATTCTCCAGCTGGCCGAAGAATGCTCTTGTTGGAGTAGCGAAAACGCGAATATGTTCCTCTTCACTTGACAGACAGGAAAATGAGGAACCTGATGCTCAAGCCTCATTGTACCATCTCGCCAAAAATTATGGCACACGAACGTTCCCGCGATCTTTCAAGGCAGAACGTTTGAAACCTGTGCACCGAGTCTCTCTTTGTAGTTAATCCTTCATACTCAGCATCTCTCTCACTGCCACTGCCTATATATGTCTTTCTCTCCCATTTTCTCCCTTTTTTCCTATTCATTTACAGTATATCCCACTACCACGGTCTCCCCTTTCACTTACACTGTCTCCTTTTGTGTTTCTTTCGAATCGGCACTCTCTCCACTAGGCACCATAAAAGTTCTAGGTGGTACAGATTTTTCTTCCCTTATTCCCACGAGTTTCTAATTTCGGTCCAGAATTCGCCCTCTCCTATGCCCTCGTGTAACTTTGTCGGTCTGGGAGGTTCCATTATCCCCAATTATGGTGTCCACTTATTTGGATTTTTCATTATCTCTGACTACTCCCTCTCTTGCTTCCACTACTATTTCCATCTACCTCTCTTCCTTTCACTGCCACTTTCTCACTCCCACCATCTCTGTGTCTCTCTTCTGCCCCTCCCACTGGTACTGACTGCTCTTTCTTCCACCTCTCTGCTATTCTCTTTCAGCACAAAAGGTGGAATATGTTCGCATACCAAAACTTTTGATGAGCAAGGAGCAATGAGGCTGTTGGTTCCGCACTTATATGGGAGAATCCTTTAAAGAGGAATATATTCCCCTTTTTCGTGTTGCGGCAGTGACAGTTTTTCGTTGGTTGCCTTCTTTTCCCCACTAAAGCAGGGTGCGCTGCTTATATAAACACGAACTCTATTGGTCATGTAAAGATTTGAGGGGTTTTCTACGTACATTTATATACTTTGACACAAACAAACAATAAATAACTGAGTATAACATAGTCATACAAAACCGTTTGCTTTACAGTTTCTCTCGATACTTTGATCGACCGTAGTTAATCGAAAATGCCCGTGCTATAATATGTATCTTAAAAGGGCAACAATGTTATTAGAAATATTTCACTGAATAAGCAGTCTTTCCAGTTTTACATAATCTTTAGGTGCCATTTCAAGTTTATGTCATTTTTAGCCCATTCGTTGTCGTTGCAGTACCACTTCAGGCATATTTGTGCAGGCGAGAATTTTCCATTCTACGGAAATAACACGTCATAAAATTTTATTTCTGAAAGAATATTAATTAAAAACTTAGTTTGCTGACCTCGGTAGTCTTGTGATCCGTATCATGCGTTCACTACTTCAGTGAAAACTATGTTTACGCCTCAGACTCGATAGGTCGTGCAAATCTTATGTGCCTAATTTCTGTAACTTTGGCCTCTGAATCTCAATAAAGGCTAAGGATATCGATAAAAGGATCCCCGAGAACATCATCGTAAGCAACTTCGACGATTCCCCATGAACAGAAATTATAGATGTGCCCATTCCAACCCCTGGCATTTTTGTTACCCAAAAATCAGTTTATTTATGTGTATTTCGATCACAGGTACAGATTAACGAAAACGAGAACATGCAGTTTCTAGAAAAATTCCTACGGAATGTCTAGATAAAATCTGAGCCACTTGCTATGGTTAGTTATTTATATAATTGCTGCTTTTACGGGTTTATGCGGAAGTACTGTAAATGTGAATCTCTGGATTTCGATGACGGATAATGACGCTGAAAAGAGTTTGGAAGTTTTCCGAGAATATCATCTTAAGAACGAGTGTAAACATTTTTAGCACCTGTGATGAATAAAAATTATAGAAGGGGCCATTCCCACAGCTGGTACTTTTCGTACCCAAAAATGATGGTCTTTCGGGGTTTTCTCAGCAACCACGAATGAACAATTGGTGGTTTCATAAGCCGCCTAAGATCCATCCTAGACCACACCTAATGCAAAAGGACCAGCAGATTAGCTCGTGTTGCCTCGGCGGGAGGAAGTGTGTAATTTTGAACTGTTTCATACTGCAGTACCCTCGCTCCTCCGATAGGCATACAAACGATGACTATATCAAAAGGCATCCAAAACAGTTAAGCCCTTATTTCTGTGATCAATGGCACCTGAGTTAAGACCCTGTGAAAATTCGCATTTCCTTGAGCAAATTTTTGGGAGATATTGGTACCGTGAACTGTCATACCATGTATGAGTGAACCGCATCAGTCTTACTCATTATGGCACTGAACCATTGCGACGAAAGTAATCAATAGTTTTCCGTATTTGCTTGAACATCTTAACACTTGTTTCACGATCGCCTGTGAATAATAATATTAAAAAAATCATAAAATTTAAATAAAACGAATGGTTGTGAGACAAATGAAGCGAATACAAATCTGTACAGCAGTGATCTAAAATAATGCTGGACTCATACGAACAGGTTAAGTCTTTCACTTGTTTCGAGAGATATAAAACACAGTGTGACAAAATCGAACGAGACTAATCGTATTGGTAAGATAATATACAATGTAATGGCAACTTATTCCACCGTGAACGGTTTCCTGACAGTTGGCGACTAGTTTAGGGCAGATACGCCATTTATTTGGCTAAAAATAATATTTTAAAAACTAGGGATGGCAGACTCACGCAGATTTTTTTGTCTGCTTACCTAATAAGTGAAATTAGTGGTGGTAGAGTTTCTTAAATTGGGACCATTCAGAATCCAAAAAAATCTACATTAGTCGCGATTGCACGTCCCTTCAGTGAGGCTGCTGTGGAGGCACGCTAGTTTTACCAGCCGGTCGAGATAGAGATCTGACCTTAGGTAAGTTGCTCGTGCCACCGACGCTGATATCCTCGATTCTTACGAAACCTGACACAGCGCGAGAACACATTTCAAGATCGATAGACAGACACTTATTCAAATGGTTCATATGGCTCTGAGCACTATGGGACTTAACTGCTGTGGTCATCAGTCCCCTAGAACTTAGAACTACTTAAACCTAACTAACCTAAGGACATCACACACATTCATGCCCAAGGCCGGATTCGAACTTGCGCCTGTAGCGATCACGCTGCTCCAGACTGTAGTACCTAGAACAGCACTGCCACTCCGGCTGGCAGAAACTTATTAACGCGTCACTGTGGTTTCTCGTGAAGGACACAGTTCAAGATAGACTAACAGACACATATTAATGCGTCACTGTTGTAAGTAGGCTGTTTAGGTTTTTATGCTGGTAACGCCACGGCAGCGCTCTGTATGAAAATCAATGATTGTGCTGTGTGCAGTCTGTGGCTGGTTTGCATTGTTGGAATATTTGCTATTGTAGTGTTGGGCAGTTCAATGTGAACAGCGCGTAGCCGTCAGCAGTGGTGGATGTGGGGAGAGAGATGGCAGAATTTTGAGGGCTGACAGCGAACGATCTGGACGTGTGTCCATCAGAAAGAGTATGACTTTTGAACATTATTGAGGTAAATACATTGTTCGTCATCAAAATTTTTCATTTGCTAACTATGCCTATCAGTAGTTAGTGCCTTCAGTAGTTAGAGTCTTTTATTCAGCTGGCAGTAGTGGCGCCCGCTGTATTGCAGTAGTGTGAGTAACGAAGATTTTTGTGAGGTAAGTGATTCATGAAATGTATAGGTTATTGTTAGTCAGGACCATTCTTTTGTAGGGATTATTGAATGTCAGATTGCGTTATGCTAAAAAAATATTGTGTGTCGGTTAAGTGATGATCAGGATAAGTAAAGAGAGAAATGTCTGAGTACGTTGAGTTTTGCTCAGCTGTTTGAAAATCAAATAACGTAGAGGTTTTCCAGCACTGTCATTTATAAAAATTTTCTAAGGGGCTGTTTCACTGTAACTAGTTCTTTATTAAGGCGTGTTTGTGGATCTCTGAATTGCACTGCCCTGTAAAATTTAAAGACGAGATGTTACAGGAAGATAACGTATTGACTAGTCCGTGGAAACGAATGAAAGTGCGAGAGCATCTTGACAGAGGCTTTCCAGGAAGCACACCATCACATGACGTGCGGTGAGCGAGACTGTAGTGCCAAATGGGGAGGGGCCAGCAACACTGGGCGGTTGAAGGAACGGGAAAACACAGTGTACGTCAGTCAACGAGCAGCTACGGCGCAGTGTAGTGGCATTCTCCATTACAACATGGCCAGAAGATAGCCCTTTGGATGAATTCAAGTGGGAAAGAAGCACTGAGAAACTGGGAGAAGAAAGAGGTGTCACGAGTTAGCCCAGGAGTTTGGTATTACGCACAGCATTCTTTCACGTGAATGGGGAGCATTCCGAATTAAAACAGCCGCAGCCACTGCTACCAGAAGCACAATAGATAGTCGACCATGGGCAGCTACAGCAGCAGATGATCGCTGCGTTGTGCAGCATTCAAGGGGCGAGGGAGAAGTGGGAGGGGGGGGGGGGGCTTGTCAGCTTGTGGATGTTAATGCAGCCACATTTAGATGGACTGACAGGCACACAATCTCACGTTCCACAATGGCACGGTGACTGCGTGGGATGGTATCAATGCCCGACGACCAGCACCCTGTATTTCGTTGATATCTGCACATCGGAGGCACGGTTTTAGATGATGCCAAGGGGGTAGCGGCTGACCCACGAGACGTGGGGCCTCGGGATCTTCTCGGAAGAGAGAAGTTCAGTCTGAGTAATGAGGCTGGAGGTACCCTCAAAATGTGAGAGGTGGGAACACATAATGAACCGGGAACATTAGGCACACTGACCTCCCAATCTTTGAACGCGCTACACTCACGGGTCAACATTATTATGATCGTGTGCTCCTTCCCAATGTGTATTTCTTGGGATGCCTTCTGCCCTGGCTTCACTTTTATGGATCAAAATGCGCGGCTGCATGTAACTGCTGAGATGTAGGTGTTCTTGGAATGAGAGGATATTCTTGCCTGTCCCTTTCCCTGACGTCAGTCACACCGAATTGTGACGATTGCGTCGGGCAGACGTATTGCAGCGCTTCACATGCACCAGCAACTATCCCCCAGTTATCAACAGCGCCGGTGGAGAAACGGGACGTCCCACTATAAGAACATTCTACCGAACTTGTGGCCAGCAGGGGATCATGTTGCTGACCATACTTTGCCGTCCGTGGTGATCACACACCCTACTGAGAATCATGTCTCTCGTTTTGTAATGTTCGGGACCACCATGAATCGCGGTGAATTCTCATTGAATAAAAAGTATTGTTTCTGTTCGTCTCATTGCGTACATCTTTCAGTTAAGTTCTGTTCACAGTGTAGCAGTTCTTCGTATGTACGGTGGAATTTCCATCGAGCTGTGTTACTTGGCAGTTACACATCCTGCGACAGCTAGTTTTATCCTTTCATTTTGGACACCATAATTACAGGCCACAATCTGAAGGTAAAGACTATGAGCATAATAGTAGGTATTAATACCACTGTACAACTGTGAAATGCAAAATCCATGTGTCATTTCCATTGTGGTGATAACTGAAAAGAATTTACACTCATCCTTTGTGTTTGTTTGTCAAATATTTCTATCCATAAAGGAAAATAAATTCGTGTACAATCGATACATATGACAAGAATGAAAAATAGAACAACATTGCTCAACACTCAGGTCACACCATTTCATTACCTTACGCGAGTTGCTAATTTAGGTTGTAATGATTGTAATTTGTCCTTACGCTTTCTTGAAAGGGATGGAGAATCAGACAAACAGTTGAGTAACGCAGGTTTATTAAAACCTTTGACCTACGTTTCGATAACTATAGATATATCTTCTTCAGAAAGAGATTGTACCTCCTACGCGTTACACATTGGTTACGAAACGTACAACAGAAATAGCAAGTGCGAATAAAACACTGTAAGCCAGATCACACATTTACTTATTACTTACTGTGTTGAATAGGTATATTAAAATAAAATCGTTTGCCTCTTGTTAACTAAGTTCACCTCAAAAACCATAAAATCATTCAGCATTTTCTGAAACACTGGTCTGAAGGACCATTTATTTCCGAATCAGCCGCTATATTCGTCAACATAGTTGTGATGGAGAACAACCCCCCCCCCCCCCTCTATTATAACGCAAAGCAGAAGACCTTAAAGAGGAGCCCGCTGTCCGGCTGTTGTGTGGAGAGTAGTATTTGTTTGCCTGTGGCCTCAAATAAATGGCGTACTTGGAGCAGCGCCAGTGGCTCCGGGTGATACATTACTCCAGATACACTGCAGGCCCCTACCCACTAGTGCTAAACACGGCCTCGATCTGACTCATTCAGATTCCTCTGCGTCTGACCTGTTGCTGCTCCCAGGTCTGTTACGACAGCGCCGTTCTGGATATAAGTCAGGGCCTAATTTCTTAGTGACGTGTTAAGACAAGAAGCTTGTAAAATATGTACCAATTTCTGAAGACAGGCTATATTTAAATAATTATATTGTCAATTTTTGTGACCAGCTTGTTAATATGGGAAGTTTATTAATATGGAACGTTTCTGGAATCAAGGAGATCTACAGTGACTGAAAAAAATGGAGAAAATCAGGAAACAAAATTAAGAAAATTTCGGTTCATAATGTGAACACACTATAGCAAATATAGAATGACTAAGCGGCACTGAAATCCCCATCGAGTGAGCGTGACGGAACTGTGCTCGGACGCTGGAGAATCTAGACTGAAATATGCAGTTGGTTGTCATGCGTGAAATCAGTGGATCACTTTGGGTTGGTATCGGCTCTGATCTCCCTTTT
This sequence comes from Schistocerca gregaria, assembly GCF_023897955.1. Classification (NCBI taxonomy): domain Eukaryota; kingdom Metazoa; phylum Arthropoda; class Insecta; order Orthoptera; family Acrididae; genus Schistocerca; species Schistocerca gregaria. The sequence goes on along the minus strand of NC_064920.1, from coordinate 459,063,106 downwards.
GGTCCACGTGGGCTTGTCTAATGTGTATGCAAAGCGTATGTACACGACGTAGACCACAAATGAACATTAAATCACAGCATCCCTAAAGCCCCACCTTAAGAATCTATCCCATCTAACTGCCGAATTATGAGCGGACCATCTTTCTCGGTGTGTTTAGGTTAAGTATAAAGTGTAGCAAAAATATTTATCCGATTCTTCAAGACCATATGTTGTACATCAGCGATGGGCAACCGTTATTGACAATTGGCAGTGATTTGTATACTTTCATAAGGTCGCTGGCCGCCTCGTAAAGTGACGAGACAGCAGTCCATATGAGACAACGAGTGGCTGACGCAATTCTTAGATCGTTTATTAAGATTGAAATGAGTTTGAACGTTATGTTATAGTCGGAGCACGAGCGATTAGAGAGCCTCTCCGAGGTAGTGATGATGTGGGAATTTTCTCGTACCACCATTTGACGAGTGTACCATGAATATCAGGAAACCGATAAAACGTCAAACCTCCGACATCGCTGCGTCCGAAAAAACATCCTGCAAGAATGGGACCAACGACGACTGAAGAGAATCGTTCAACTTGACGGAAGTGCAATCCGTCCACAAATTGCTGCAAATTTTAGTGATGGGCCATTAACAAGTGTCGATGTGCGAACCGCCGCCCGGTGTGGCCGAGCGGTTCTAGGCGCTACAGTCTGGAACCGCGCGACCGCTACGGTCGCAGGTTCGAATCCTGCCTCGGGCATGGATGTGTGTGATGTCCTTAGGTTAGTTAGGTTTAAGTAGTTCTAGGGGACTGATGACCTCGGAAGTTAAGTCCCATAGTGCTCAGAGCCACTTATCGATGTGCGTACCATTCAACAAAACATCATCGGTATGGGCTTTCGAAGTCGAAGATCGACTCGTCTACCATTGATAACTGCCTCACCTGGGCCCGTCAACACCGACATTGGTCTGTTGATGACTGGATGTTTCCTGGTCGAACGAGTCTCTTTTCAAATTGTATCGAGCAGAACGACGTGTACGGGTATGGAGACAACCTCATGAAGCCATGCATCTGGCATGTCACTAGGGGACCGTTCAGGCTGGTGGAGGCTCTGTAATGAAGTGGGGTCTGTGCAGATGGAGTGATATGCGACCCCTGATACGTCTAGGTGAAACGTCCCCTTAGAAAAATTGTACATAATTGTGCTTAAACTGACACATAATAATTTTAGCGCAACGCAATCTGACATTCAAAAATCTCTGCAGAAGAATGGCCCTGACCAACATTAAACTGTACGTTTCACAAATCACTTACCTCACAAAAATCTTCGTTACACGACTACTGCAATACAGCGAGCGCCACTACTGCCAGCTAAACAAAAGATTCAAACTACTGAAGGCACTAACTACTGATAGGCATAGTTAGCAAATGAAAGATTTTGATAGAGAACAAACAATGTAGTTACCTCAATAGTGTTCAAAAGTTATAATGTATATAGCAGTTTATGACATCCAGTCTTACAAATTTCACAACTCCGCCATCTCTTTCCCCACATCCACGACTGCTGGCGGCTCACCTCCAACTGCGCAACGCTACGCGCTGTTAACAGCCAAGTGCCCAATGCCACAGTGGCGAGTATTACAACAATGCCAACCAGCGACAGACTGCACGCAGCACAACCAGCGATTTTCATACAGAGGTGGCGTTACCAATAAAAAAACCTATACAGCCTACTTACATAGCCCCCATGCTCCGCACAAAAAATTGTACAAATTGTTTTGGGCAGTGGCCAATACAGATTTGAAATTTTTTTTCATGATTACAATAACAAAGAAATCAAATGCACATACTTATTGATACAATGTTGGTCAAAAGCTAAAATTTTCTCACAGTCCATAAAGACAGTCCTGATCGTTCATCAAAGTAAAATAGCACTGTTTTTCTCATAGTCTGAGCAGTAAAAGAAAATGTACACAGAAGTAGTGGATTTCCATACAGTCTTGAAAAAGTAGTGTTTTCCTTCCAACGGAAAGACAGTGCTGACTCTCGACATGCAGACAGGTAAAGGGCCACAACAGAGCAAACCCACCGCAGCGTCAGTCGAAGTTTTCAAGAATACTGGTGGGTAGGTCATCAGAGAGTAGACCAACTGTAGTCCTGGTAGAGATTATGGTATTGGTGGGCCACCAGAGGTGCAGACCCACTGCAGTTCTTGTAGAAATATTGGTATTGGTGGGCCACCAGAGATGCAGACCCACTGTAGTCTTTGTAGAGACAGCCAGCAGCCATCTGTTGCGACTGTTCAGGTGCACAATCACCATCAAAGAGTCTTGCGGACAATATAGCAAGTCCATAACCACCACTTGTGCATTCACGAAGTTTTTGGAATTGTCCTTACAACCAGCAATGCTCTTATCCAGTCCCTTGCTGAATTATTAACACAGTTGCAAACACTAACAGTCCCTACTTCTCACATATTGTCCATATACTATGACCAACAGAAATGTGTGCAGTGAAATGATACTTAATTTGAAGAACTGGTGTTTATACAATTATAAATTTGCTACATAAAAATACAATTACAAAGGTACTAAATATATCATTAAAGAACATAATAGTACAGATAACATTTGTAGTAATAGGGGCTTTACAAATGAATAGAAATAAACATATACATCAGTGTCAGAGGAATTATGACATAAGTAAATACATAAAAGGTCTGAATAACTTTCGAAACATCAACTTCACACATTAGCATTAAAACAAAACAGAATAAATAATGTCTAAACATCTTTACAAAGAAAATAACATAGTATTAGAAAAACGCTACAATATAACTCTCACCAGCTAAACACATAAAGACACGAAAAACACAGATACACAAGTGTACACAAACACATAGGGGAACGACACAAAATGACAGGACAGGGTTTGTTTTCATTGTGACATTTGGTACTGCAGTCCAACCCAAAACTTCACTCCATAGATCTTTCCTCTTATTTCAATATTTGGTTCCACCAAAAAAATCCTATCCCAGCATGCTTTCTGTATTTATATGTTCACATTTTTCTTACCTCATTATGTATTTTCTATTATCTTACCTCATCATTTATTTCCAAGAAAATCCTACCTAAACCTGTTGTCCCTAAACCCTACTTCATTGTTCATATCCTCTTTTAAATACTTATTTGGCCAAACCATTTTCTTATAGCTTCTCAATGCATTTCTTCCAATTCATCATAGTTAGTTTCTTATATAGTCTACCCCCTCTTAAGCTAACTTAAATCTACTGAGCTCAGATGCTAAACTAAGGGACGACGCAATGCAGCAGCACAGTACAATTAACACAAACAACAATGACAAAAAATGCAAATTGGCAAAGCAAGCAGCAATATATATAAGTTATATATAAGTTAGCAAATTAAATGCAACATTATCACTAATATGAGCCAAAGTGCAGCAAAAAGAAAAATAAAGCAGTAGTAAAGCTGGCTTAACAAATAATACAAAGTCAAATTTAGAAGCACTATGTCTGGCAAACAACAGCAGCAAATGCTATAACTTATATCTAAACATGACAAACCCACAAGCAGAACAAGTAGTACACTTAAGACAACAATGCAGATAAGGGAAATGTATATTCACATCTTAATGTCTATGTAATTAAAGTGAGACACCACAAAAACTTATTCTATGAAATAAATTACCAAGTACTTGAAAAGAACGTTTTGTATGCAGTTCCTGTGAAGGGAAATGCCTCTTTGAGGTCCCTCATTTTTTGGAAGTATATCACAAAATTATTATTTACTGGATCTGTGGACAGAAAATATTTATATTAGTACATCTATAAAATTTTATTTTAACCAATGCTGCAGTGCAGCTAGAAACTAGATATTAAACAAAATAGGCAAAGCAAGGCGTGAAACGTCATTAACTACCCATATGGCATTTCATAATGCAGTAAACAATCTTTCAACTACAAGACAATAGATGTGAAATGTTTCTCATCATTTAATTTCAGTAAATATCATAAATTAAGAACTCTACTGTGTAGTCATGTTTTCAAGTTTGAGGGTGTCATATTTGCGATGCTTTCTACAAAGAAATGTCAATAGCGAGGATAATGGCCTCCTTTCTTCTCCACCTGTGCCTCTGAAAGGCACACACTAATTGCTTTTCTCCAGGTGACTGTCGCGCAGCTGGGTGCCCACGACGCATTCCGTGAAGGTGGTCACTTAACTTTCTTATCGAAATATTTATGACAGCAGTTTGCGCTACAGTGACAGGCTCATATAAAAAAATTCACAGGTCGAGAATTTGCAATTCAAATCTGTAGACACAAAATCATGTAAATATAACAGCGTCCAAAAAATTTTTGCCAGCATAGTGATATATTCACGCATATACACACATTTCATAACTCTTAAAGTACGATTCTCGGTTTCCAACATCCTTTTCACAAACCAGAGTTCCTAACCACTACTCATTATTCCTTGCTTTATTACACATATACATATTCATAGACTCTTCTTCAATATTTCATCATAATAAATACGTAGCATAATCAAATTCCTCATATAGCATCAGCTTATTGATTACAAACATACCGCAACAGCGTAATACACATCGTCATCATAACATCATAGAACCTCAGCCAAATCTCAGAATCGTCGTAGCTTCCTCCAATAATTTAAAAACCTAAAAAATTCTCTGCTCATTTCAATAGTGTCATCTACCTCAAACATACTTTAAAAATCATGATCTCATACCAAATACATCATCCAGAGCTCTCATAGTATCACAATGGTTCCGAAAAAATATGAACATTTCACAAAGTACAGACAAAATACAATTTCATAAGTGTGAAGTTATACAACTGTGTAATTACGTAAACATCTGTCACTGATGTAGTAAAATAAATGTTTGTTTCTCCCAGTTACATGATCAGATAGCTGTGTAATTTATGTGTTAGGGAAGTATGATACCGATGTGTAAAGTTGTATAAGCAAATACCATATTAGCTAGGGCTCCTTGTGCTTGCCAAACACATGGTACACAAAGTAAGCGTGCACCCGCCTGAGGATTAATGTAATTACTCCCTCAGGTGTTACAGATTACAGCAATGGAATGAAATGTATCACGTAAAGCCTTTGTGTCATTCAAATATCTTTAAAAATAAGTGTTTTAAGTACAAAATTAATCACTCAAATACGTGTACTGTAGCGCTAAACTGTGCGTCTTGTTGTAAAATAATCTCTGTGGAAGTGTCGTAGTTATCGTCCTCCAAAAGCTAAGTTCTGCAGAAGTCAATGTAGTTACCTCATGATAAACAAAGTTATATGTTTTGCGTATAGATATCTTAGTTATTACGCTTATTGCCGCGATGAAGAAAGTACTGTGCTGTAACGTATTGTTGTGCTACGGAAAAGGCTGTGTCCTTGTAGCTATACCACAAAAGTTACTACTAAAACATGTTTTACTTTCCAGAAGAATTCAGAAAAACTGTACAGATATAAAACAGATACACCTGCAAAAGCAACATTGTACATTGTCACTCATTAGTAGCGTCGTGATAAAATCATGTAGCTTTCACATAAATTAACCACTGTATCATCTGGTATCTCACAGAAAGTACTTTAAATCCAAAATGTATTTTCAAGTAAACCAAAACGTTGCATTAAAATCTCATTAGCAGTATTGTTATATGTTCTAAGTATGTAAGACTTATAGTCGTTAGTAATCGTGCAACTATCAAGCAAGAATGTACACACACAGTAACACTGTGCCCTCTGTTCACTATCACAATGCTGTGGTAATTACTGTCTAAATATGTTCCTTAGGTACTAGACTGGATAGTTAACTTCAAAACATTGTTGCATCATAACAGTTTCAAAGTGTGACAACGCATACTAGTAACGTGAAGTGAAAAGTTTTATGGCGAAGACAAAGTTAAAAAGCAGATTATCTTTCAATAAAGGGTTTTACATGTGAAATGTTGTGTAAACATTTACAATTCCTAGTATGTAGATTTTCAGTTTCAACGCAATTATCATGTGGTTACGTCGGTAAGGAACACTGGAATTTTTCTCAAGGTTAGCTTAAGTTATTTTTCTCAAGCCCAGCCAGCGAATGTGGCTGCCTGCCGGTGCGAGTCATTGTCTGTTTCTTTGTTGGCGCGCGTCGTTATTAGGAATAGGAGACCTATCTTCTACTAATTCACCTTGACGAAAAGGCCCTGCTCTGTTTGAATCTCGCCAGTTCTGATACAATTCAGATCTGTCGTTATGATTATATCGTCTGTCGTCATGTCGGTAGTTCCTGTAGTTTCTTTCTTGTCGGTTAAGTAGTGGAGAATTTATACCTGAATTATCACTGCACGGTGGACCGTTGCGTCTGAAGTTATTCTGTCTCCCGTGCTAATAATTGTTTTGGTTCCCACATTGTCTGTTCCTATGGTTCTCTCTGTGATAGTCGCTACTATGGAAAAGCGATCTTTCTCTGTAACTCTTACTACTGTGCCAACGGTTGTCATAAGGGTGGTGTCTGTTTTGGTCACGATTCACGTTGTACGAATAGCCTTGTCGTGTATTATTTCTGTGATCCCGGAATTCTGACAGGTGTGACCTGTAATTGTTGTGCTCCTGTTTTCGCGTTCCGCGATTGTTAGTGTCAATTTCCAGTTCTTGTAACAGTCCCTGAAAAGCTTCAATGTCGTCTTTGCAACGTTCTGCTAAAATAATATGTCATAAATGTTCAGGCAATTTGATTAAGAAAATGCGGATGAGTTCTGAGAGGCTGTATGGGTTTGACAGGTACTGATTCTTGTGCAACATGTCTTCAAAATATTTCACAAGACTGGAAAATTCAGATTTTTGGAAATGTTTCATCATTATGATTCTATGTTTTACTCGGTCTTGTGTGGCTTGAGACCAATACGCTGAGAGGAAGGCATGGTAAAATTGTCCTTCACTGTGGCAATCGTGAATGACCGATCGCATTCATACAGCTGGTTCATCCTCCAAGTAGCCCCACATAAATTCTAATCTGTGTTCTAATGACCAGTTGGGAGGAAAACAATGAGAGAATTGATGAAGCCACGCTTCTGGATGAATGTCGTTGCCAGAATTCTTACATGTTTTGAATTTACGTGTAGTAATGAACAGCTTATAGTCAAAATCATCATGTCGGCGAGTCGCATGTCGGTCATTGTTACGTCGTTACGGCGGTTCCATCTCAAAATTCGGTGTACCTTGCGAATTTCTTTCATGATTTCCAAAGTGTCCTGTGTTATTATTTTGTGGTTGTTCCGTATTTTTATGTCCCTCTTCCCGTATTGGAGCGCGAGTGTCCTCTGAAATACGTAATTCTTGTATTACCTGTGTCAGATGATCTTGTACTTCCCGGATTTCTCTTTGGTGTTGCGTATTAATTTGATTCTGATTTTGTTTGAATTTCCTGATTTTTTCGAACTCTTCTGTGCCATTAAAGACAACCGGTTTTGTGTCAATCAGATTATCATCTACCTTCGTAGATAAATTATTTAGCTAATCCGAAAGTTCAACTACTTTCTCTGATAATGAACTGATTTCCTCCATGTGCCTTTCTGGACCAATTTTCAGAGTATCTACTGTGTCCTTTAAGTTTTCCTGAATTTGCAAGTTGCGTAACCGAATCGATAGATGCAACTGATTCAATATTAACTTGCAAGGTCTCATGATTTTCATGAACAATAGTTTGCAATTCTTTTATGGCTCCTCCGTGATTCTGTAATGCATTTTCATGCCGCGAAAAAATAGGTTGGAAATGCTCACAAATTTGTGTTTTTACGTCATTACAGATTTTTGACATTTCGATTCGATTTTATGTATTTCAGTAGTTAAATCTTCATGTGTTTGTTCAAGCGTATGTTCCACTGAGTGTAACTTTTGAAGCTTTTGTTCCAGTGCGTCTAACTGTTGCTGTGTTTGTCTCTGGTGTTGTTCCATTGTGTCTAACGTTTGAAGCTTTTGTTCCATTGTGTCTAACTTTTGAAGCTTTTGCTGTGTTTGTCTCTGATTTTGTTTCATTAATTGCAATAATGAACTGTTAGTGTCTGGAATCTGTTTCTCTATGCTTTTTGGCAGTGCATTTTCACCGGTAACATTCACATTTTGACAAGTAGAAAATGTGTCTTGACTCATTTGAGAAAACGGTGAGGACCCAAAACCTGAATCTACAGTATTTACAATATTGTGTTCTGTCATTTCGGATTGCTGAGGCGTGCTGTTTCCGACCGATCGATCGATAATGCTTCCCTGTTCACTAATTGTTTCACTGCCTACACCATTATTTGCAGCCCACTCCATTTCCCTATGCACAATTACCAAATTACTACTTTGAACATTACTTAATTGATTACTCGGCGGCGCTAACACACTGATTTCGTCTTCACTGTCATTTCTCAGTTTACTTTGAAGCCTAGTATTACGTTTTTCACACGCCATTGTACAATATTTCACACGACAACACAGAAAACCACAATTTGAAGAGCAAAATAACAAAACACATTAACATAGCATTGGAAATAATATCTAGTTAATTGCAAGCGCAGCTGCTAAATACTTGGTGCAAATCTACATACATGCCATAACTGTTTTACTGTACAACAATGAAAAACTATAACTACAAAGGAAATTCTCTCTATAATTACGCGCTAGCAATAAACAAAAGCTACATTAATTACACAAACTACAAGAAAAAATCAGATTCCAGTGAGGTATCCTCTGCTACGGGTCGACATATGAAACGTCCCCTTAGAACAGTTATAAATGACTTTGCTTAAACTGACACCCAATAATTTTAGCGCTACCCAATCTGACTTTCACAATCCCTGCAAAATAATGGCCCTGACTAACATTAAACAATACGTTTCACAAATCACTTACCTCACAAAAATCTTCGTTACTCGAACTACTGCAATACAGCGAGCGCCACTACTGCCAGCTAAATAAAAGATTCAAACTACTGAAGGCACTAACTACTGATAGGCATAGTTAGCAAATGAAAGATTTTGATAGAAAACAAACAATGTATTTACCTCAATAGTGTTCAAAAGCCATAATGTATATAGCAGTTCATGATATCCAGTCTTACAAATTTCACAACTCTGCCATTTCTCTCCCCACATCCACCACTCCTGGCGGCTCACCTACAGCTGCGCAACGCTACGCGCTGTTAACAGCCAACTGCCCAATGCTACAGTGGCGAGTATTACAACAATGCCAACCAGCCACAGACTGCACGCAGCACAACCAGTGACTTTCATACAGAGGTGGCGTTACCAATAAAACAACCTAGACAGCCTACTTACGTAGGTACGACTCTGACAGGTGACACGTATGTAAGCATCTTGTCTGATCAGCTGCATCCATTCGTGTCCATTATGCATTTCGACGGACTTGTGCATTTCCAGCAGGAAAATACATGCCCCACACGTCGTAAATTTGTAAAACGTGGCTCCAGGAACGCTATTCTGAGCTTAACCACTTTCTTTGGCCACCAAACTTCCCAGACATGAAAATTTTTTAGTATATCTGGCATGCCTTGCAGTGTGCTGTTGAGAAGAGATCTCCGCCCTCTCGGGTTTATGGATAGCCCTGCAGGATTCATTGTGTCAGTTCCTTCTAGAACTATTCCAGACTTTCGTTGAGTCCGTAGCACGCCTTATTGTGGCACTTCTGCGTGTTCGCGGGGCCCTACACGATATTAGGCACGTGTACCAGTTTCTTTGGCTGTTCAGTGTATGACGTCCATGATGTTAGTGCTTATGGCATAACGCACCCATATGGCAGCACCCATTTTCCTACGTGCCACGCCAACACATTACGCTTGGAGATTCGTCGAAGGACCGCACCGAAACCAATCGCTCGTTGCCTACTCGTGGTCTCCAGTCTACATGAATAATGATAGGAAATTCGGGTGGCTTATAACTAACGCGTATAAACTGAAATGTTACCTCGACGCCCGTTCTAAGATTCAGGTAGGTCACTTCCTGTTGCAGCTAGCTCACTTTTTTACTTGATCGTTTGTAACCCAAGGTGCATCGTGTGGAGATGGCTATAGCATTTCATTTCATTTTTCAACACGATGAAGCGCCATTGCATTAACATATGCCTCTGAGTGCATTTCTTGATGGTCACCAGCCTCACCGATGGATCGACCGTAAGTAGCGTACAGGGATCTCACATTGCACCAGTAGCGTTAAGGGTCTTCTCACCTCACGCTATGTAACGACTTTCCGTGAAAAAAGCGTCTAGATGACTTATTAAAATTTATTTATTACGGTGTTTTAGCTATTATCATCAGATGTCATAACGCTTAGAACCTGCAAAGCAAGTGGAAGTGTCTCTTTTAAAATCGCTTTAAAATCTTTGCCAGCCAGCACTTGTGACCGAGCGGTTCTAGACGCTTCAGTCCGGAACCGCGCTGATGCTGCGGTCGCAGGTTCGATTCCTGCCTTGGGCATGAATGTGTGTGCCGTCCTTAGGTTAGTTAGGTTTAAGTAGTTCTAAGTCTAGGGGACTGATGACGTCAGATGTTAAGTCCCATAGTGCTCAGAGCCATTTGAACCATTTTTTGAAAATTTTTGCCTAATTGAGGTACCAAACGATCTACACTGTTTTATTTTCAAAATATTCACACTGACCACGGATTCATAACGGGAAATTTATTTCCTTTGTCAACAATAGTAACGTGGGGTGTTTGAAAGACCAGGTTTACGTGTGTGCTTTCCCAACCGCGACCTTGCATATCAACAGCAGTGACCGCAGTTAACTCCACACGTGTGGGATACGGGATGTCAATCGATAAATGGATTTACTTTTCGTTCTTACGTATATTGCGTAAGATGCTAATAAGGCCTGTGTCGTTAATTTTGCTATCGGTTCTAAAAGCCATGGAAATATGGAAAAATAACTTTCAATTTATTGGCATAATGGAAACGTTTGTCCGGCTATAGTCATATGCAACTAAGGTGAACATTCTCTGCAAGCAACCCATCTGAAAACGGACACTTCTTTAGGCCAGATTTAGATACAAGAATCACATATCTAGGGAAGGTAATAAACCGCTTCCAAAGAAGAGTGTGTTGATCACAACGACGCAGAGGCCACCAGTACTATAATCTACTCTGTCTACGTTTCCAGGAATACTGCACTTCCCATTTTGCACCTGGGTGGGGGTTAAGTAAGTGCATCATACGTAGGTGGAAACTTCCCTGGACACCATCACAAGATTCGGGACTTAAAGAACACCGAGAGAAATTCAATCTTGAACATAAATCCAGTGCCTAGTCAGGTCTGCAGGTTGTACTGTCGTATTTGATCACTTACGGCTGCCGCGCAGTGTCCTCAACACGTTATAGTGTCAGTCGTGGTCAGATCAGTGTTGTATGTGGTTGAGAGTGCGTCATGTCGGAGCTGAGTGAATTTGAAAGACGGAAGGTCGTTGGTGCACGTATAGTGGGTGCTCTCGTAACCAAAGTACTCGAAGTGTTTGTTGTTTCAAGTGGCACCATATAGGAGATTTGTACCACATACGGGGAAAGGTAAAAAACATCGTCCACCGTGTCAAAACGCGAACGAAGGAGTGTGTTGAGTGATCGTGACACATGGTGACTCTGATTCACGAAAAATAAGAGGACGACAGCTGAAACGTCACTGCAGAACTCGTGAAACCTGTCAGCACCAAAACAACACGATGGGAGATCCAGAAGCAACGAAATGCAGCGTTAGCTAGAAATAGAAAATCCACCACCAATGATGCAAATACCTGTAAGAAGAAAACATAGTGCCGAAGAAATGAAGCCTGGAACTAAGTACTGTAACGTACACAACCACTACTCACGAAAATGTCCTTCAAAAATGCAAACATTTTCTTCGTGGCTACTTTGCAGATGACATGCTGTTAAAAAGAAAAAAAGCACGGAAACCAATCCTCAAAAATAAGTTTTGACTGGCAATGTTATTTTTAGGTGAGCAATCGAATCAAACCAAATAAAATACACATTTCATAATCCTTTGGCCTACAATGCATAAACGGTTATATACTTCGTATTTTACTTTAAACAAATAAATTGTACCCATAGAATAAGACACATAAGTGTCGAAACTTCTCTGGGTGCGTAATAAATAGAGTTTTGCATAAGGCGGAATTAAAAAAAAACTTTAATCACAAACACGGGAAACCTCAAGAGTAGCTTCCAACTTGAGCGAGATGATGCTCGACGAAAATTACTTAAAAAATATCACTTTTAATGTTTATACTTTCCTAACCCACAAAACAGTTAGTAAGAAAAGTAGAAATAATCACACTTCTGATTTGTTAAAAACAAGTTCCTTTCATTCACACTTCTACAGCCATAAAACGACTCGGCATCACACTGATTTACCATTCCCTTGAATTTCGCATCAAATGTCAAAAACGCAATCTAGCCACTTATAATATGAAATTTTGACCAACAAGAAAGGATATCAAAACATAGAGCATCAGGAAATAAATCGTAAAAAGTAAGCCAAACAAAGTGTAGTAATTGTTCATCAACCTAGGAGAGACCATTTTTAAAAGGGGCTACAATCACAGAATGAGCAGATGAAGGAAGTGATATTTGCTATACACACGTCGTAGCACTCTTTTGGTGATAATTATAACTGTAGTCGCCTCAGTATAGGTTTCAAATTTCAAACTTTATTTCTATAGATTATTTTTTTCGGCACTAATTACTCTCTCGTATAACCACTTCATCATAGAGAAGCACTTGCATCTTAAGTACTGAATTATTTTTGCATGCATTTCAGTAGCTCTCTGACCCAACAGTTTTTATCTTCCACAGCTGAGGTTTTTTTAATCGATTCTCTTCTTTTCCGTTCTTCCCACGATCCACGTTTCACTACCATACAATGATACTCTCCATACGTACATTCTCAGATAGTTCATCCTCAGATGAACGTCTATGTTGGATACTAGTTGAAGTCTCCTGGCGAGAAATGACCTTTTGCCAACGCTAGGCGGTTTTTTCTGTCCTCCTTGCTCCTTCCGTCATGGGTTATCTGGCAGGCTAGGTACCAGAATTCTTTAGCTTAAACTGCTTCGTGATCACGTATTCTGATGTTAAGTTTCTCGATGTTATCATTTCCGTTGCTTCTCATTAGTTTCGTTTTCCTTCAATTCACTCTGTACTCAGTAGACTGTTCATTCCATTCACAAATCTTGTAATTCTTCTTCACTTTCACGTAGGACAGCAATTTAATAAGCGAATTTCATCACTAATACCCTTTCACCTTCAATTTTAATTCCGCTTTTAAATCTTATTGTTATTTCCGTCATTTCTTCTTCGGTGTATAGACTGAACATTAGTGGGAGGAAGTCTCCATACCTGCCTTGCATCCTTTTTAACATGGGCACTTCATTCCTTATCTTCCACTCATGTTCCACCCCCTTGCCTCTTGTACATATTGTATATTAACCATCTTCCCATATAGCTTACACATATTGTTCTTAGAATTTCCAACATCTTGCACTCTCTGACGCTCTCGGACGCTTTTTTCAGGTCGGCAAATCCTATGGCCGTGTCTTGATTTTCCTTCAGTCTTGCTTGCATTATCAATACCACGTCAGAACTGCCTCTGTGGTGCCTTTACCTTTTCTAAAGACAAGCTGATCGTCATCCAACACATACTCAATTTCTTTCCATTCTTCCCTATATTATTCTTGTCAGCAACTTGGATACATGAGCTGTTAAGCTGATTGTGCGATAATTCTCGCACTTGTCAGCTTTTGGAGTCTTCGGAATAGTGTGGATGATGTTTTCCCGGAAGTTAGATGGTATATCGCCAGATTCATACATTCTACACACCAACATGAATAATCGTGTTGTTGCCACTTCAGCCAATGATTTCAGAAATTCTGGTGGAATGTTATTGATCCCTTCTGCTTTATCCTATCTTAAGCCTTTCTTAAGCGCTCCAAAGCTCTTTTATGTCCTGATTCTGATGCTGGATCCCCTATCTCTTCTATATAGACTTCTTTTTCTTCTTCAACAACGTCATCAGACTTGTCGTCTCCGTCAAAGAGGCATTCATTATACTCTTTCCATCTATTCACTCTCTCCTCATGTTTTAACAGTGGAACTTTCATTGCACTCTTAATGTTACCACTCTTGCTTTTAAATTTTAAATTGATGTTTTGCCTTTTCTGTATGCTGGGTCAGTCCTTCCGATAATCATTTCTTTCTAATTTCTTCAAAATTTTCCAACAACCATTTCGCCTTAGCTTCCCTGCACTTTCTGTTTATTTCATTCGTAAGTGACTTTTGTTTCTATATTCTTGAATATTTTTGTACTTTTTTCTTTCATCAGTCACCTGAAGTATTTCTTCTGTTATCCATGAAATATCTTCTTTGTTGCTATGTTTTTCTTTCCAAGTTCAAAGATTGCCATTTTTCGATGTGTCCATTCCTATTCAATTGCACTGCCTACTAAGCTATTCCTTATTGCAGTATCTGAAGCGCCAGAGAACTCCAAGCGTATCTTTTCATTACTTAGTATTTCCGTATCCTACTTCTTTGTAAATTAATTTTTTGTAGTTGGTCTCTTAAATGTCATCCTAGTCGTCGTCACTACTTAATTGTGATATGAGTCTATCTGTTCCTAGGAATGTCTCACAATCCACTATCCAGTTTCGGAATCTCAACCTGATCTTTATGTGATCTAACGGAAATCTTCCCATATCTCCCGGCCTTTTGCAAGTATGTTTTCTCCTCTCGTGATTCCCGAACACAGTATTCGCTATCATCACCTGAAATTTGTTGCAGAACCTCTCCTCTCTCATCTTTTGTATCCAGCTCATGTGCGCCCGAAACCCTTTCTTCTACTCCTTCCCCTACAACCGCATTCGAATCCGCAATGTCTATTAGATTTTCATCTCCCCTTACGTGCGGAATTACCAGTTCATATCTTCATACACTTTCTCTGTTTCCTCATCTTCTTTTTACGACGTCGGCATGTATACCTGAAGTATCGTTCATGCCGTTGGTTTGCCGCCGATTCTGACAAGAACAACCCTATCGTTGAACTGTACAAAGTAAATCACTCTCTGCCCCACCTTGCTATCCGTAACAAATCGTACTCCAGTTATACCGTTTTCTGCTGCTGTTGATATTACCCTATACTCATCTGTCCTGAAATCCTTCTATTGTCTCTATTTCACTTCACAGCGCTCACTAAATCTAGATTGACCATAACACTTCCCTTTACAGATTTTCTACCTTCCCTACTGTGTTCAAACTTCTGACATTCCACCCCCCGACACGTAGCACGCTATCCTTTTGTTGGTTGTTCAGTCTTTTTCCCATAGCCACCTCCCCCTTGGCAGTCCCTTGTCCGGAATCTTTTGCCAGTAGCGAAACCATCATGACACTTTTTCAGATACACGCCACTTGGCCTGTGGATACACACTGTGTGTCTTTTAACGCTGTGGTTTCCATTGTCTTCTGCATCCTCATGCCGTTGATAATTGCCGATTCTTTCGCCTTTAGGGGCAGTTTCCCACCTCAAGGGCAAGAGAGTGTCCTGAACCTCTGTCCGCCCCTGGGCCCTCTTTTGACAAAGCGGTTGGCTGAGTGGCGGTGAGCCGGCCGGAGTGGCTGAGCGGTTATAGGCGCTACAGTCTGGAACCTCGCGACTGCTATGGTCGCAGGTTCGAATCCTGCCTCGGGCATGTATGTGTGTGATGTCCTTAGGTTAGTTAGGTTTAAGTAGTTGCAAGTTCTAGGGGACTGATGACCTCAGCAGTTAAGTCCCATAGTGCTCAGAGCCATTTGAACCATTTTTGGGTGACGGTGACTTCTTGTGCCCGAAGTAATCGGCCGCAATTGCTGTTGATTTTTATTCAAAATTTAAGTGGTTGCGGTACGTGAAACGGAACTGAGGACGTTTTGATTACTAATCAAAAATGGTAACCTTTTTTTAAATCTCATTTTGTTCGTTACTAATCGTTGCATTTTTTGGGGGTGAACGTTCCATGACACCCATTCACATACATCGTTGATCCATTCAAATATTATATTTTTTTTAAATTTCATTTCTTTTTCTTTTTGCAGAGGGCAGCTAACCTTCTGACGGAACAAGCTGAGCTACAATTATTTTGGATACGGCTTATTTTCTGGTTTTCCATATTCCATATAACGCTCTGCTCCAGACGTTCATTTTCAGATACGAAGGCTTGTGTTTGATACTATTAGATTTCTCATGGCCAGAAATGAACTCTTTCCGTATGCTAGCCTGGTTTTCAAGTCTTCCTCGTTTCGTCTGTCATGTTATTTTGCTTCCAAGATAGCAGAATTGTTCTACTTTGTCATCATTTTGGTCACCGGTTTTGATACTAAGCTCATCGCTAATTTCCTACTACTCATGTAGATTTCCTTTTCGGCTTATTCTATATCCATGTCGTGTGCTCGTTAGATGGTTAATTCCATTCAACAGGCCCTAATTCCCCCAACTTTTACTTAGGATATTAAAGTTATTAGCGAATATTATCGTTGATAGTCTTTCACTCTGGATTAAACCTCACTGTTGAGCACTTTTATTCGTCTCGCTGCTTTCCCGATGCAAGGACTGAACAATAGCTACAGACTGGATATACTTTGGGATACATAACCAGTGCGGTTCTCAGCGACATGGAATAGTGTCCCAGGTACTGGCATGGTACTCATGAAGTTCTGTTGCTAGTGGACAACATCCAGCTCGCAACACTTAGATAGAATACAACCATCCTTTTTAAGCCGATCCAAAAGTAATAGAGCTTAATAAACACTGTTTCGCGTATCCCTTAATAAATCAAAATTGTCGATTCCATTGATTTCGGCCAGTACTCAAACTCGTGGCCACTCTCAATTGCTGTTTACTGTAAATTCCAATACTTTGTATACTCCCTTCGTAGCCAGATTTCTCCATATAGTGTGTTTAAATCCACATGTAAACCTGGACAGCATAATGGCTTCTTCCTTTCCTATTAGCCGTTTGTATTCTTCCTTTATAACACTAGTCTTTTCGTCATACTCCAGTTTTGTTTTCTTTACTTCGAGGCCCCTCATTTCCAGTTTTCTTTTTCCGTACGCTTAATACGTTAACTGCACTTAAAGGAGTTATTTATTTAATGGGGATTGGATGAAGTCTATTTGATACATTGCTTCCTTCTCTTAAGACTTCTGGTGTAACATTATTTGTAGTAACCAGTGCCAATTCGGCGGCATATGTATCGGACGGTATTGTGGACAACAGTGTTCTAGACTGATTAAAAATAAGTTTCTCCTGCTTTAACATATCATTTCTGTTTAAAAGTTAAATTGTCTTCGTTGGAGTCAGAGCTAAAAATCTCCACGCGGGTTAAAGGTAGATAATTAAAACTGTGAGCAGACAGAGCATAACTTATAAACTTTTCTCTGTCTTGAGACTCTGCGAGGCTTTCTTGCACACGAGCCAATTTTCGAATTTTCTTATTAACACAGTAGACAAACTGCAGAACGTTATTAAACAACAGTTATTCAGTATATTACCCGTTAATTTACACCATGTGGAAGCAAATGGCACAGGGTGAAGTGGAGCATGTTGTAAATACTGTTTATTGGTGTCCAATACACGCAAACACTCTCGCACATTGTCGAACGCACGATCCATTCTGTAGTTGTATATTGTAGCCTCCAACATGGTAATGCCATACTGCTTAGCCAAGGAAGATCTAAAAGTTTCTCGTAGTCACATGTCTGGACACTTTATAAAATCTAAAATGTAGTTACCACATCTTTGTTCACTCTCAGACTTGTGATTTGACATATAAATGTGTTATCTATCTTTACCCGACAGTTGGAGCTTAACCACGTCAGACAGTCAATTCCAGTTATCTTACCGTTGTCCGCAATCACACTGCTGTTTCCCTGGCAATCTCCTTCCATGCATAAGCCGTGCGTTGATATTAAGTAGTCGCACATCTCCATTCTGTTAAAACTTTCGGCAAAGTCCAAATCTAAAATGTAATAGTCGTATACACGTAGCTGCCGCAGTGTTCCAGGCAGATCATCCATTATAAAACCCATTTTAACGTCAGATTATTCCACCTCATACCATATAAAGAGTTGCCTGGTTTTGCCAATGAGAATATAAACACAGTGATTATTTCTCATATTGTCTTCAGTCACTTGTTTTCAGTTGACATAACGTATGGGCTACCCGTCGTATTGACACCGACCTGTTTTAATAATTATCGAGAGGAATTAACTTCCGAGTTTGGTTAAATTACCGATGTAGGTTTCGTAGTTAGATAGCAACCACGAACTATTTTAAACGTATTTCCGTCAATTTCCACTCACTTCCAAGAGTTTAGTGGTGAATTATTCTCAGTTCGTTAATAAGTTTCCGCTTAAACACCATGGGGCTACAGATTTTATTGTCAGCCATCAGCTACCAGCCATTTGTGTTAAAAGTAACTGTGTACAATGGCACTTCATTAGTTTTGTTTTGTAGATGTATTATGAGGGATCTAATTTGAATAGACACATACTTATCTTATACTTTAGCTTCCTCAGCATGCTTCGCCACAGACAGAGTCTGTCTGTCGCGGAGCTCAGATACAGAGGTGCTACGCTGCACTAATCATACTATGAGTAGGGTAGTTGTATTATTTAAATTCATGGCCTAATGTGTTAAGAATGATCTTCGGAATAGAGTACACTCAATACTACGAGGTGAACGGGACAGGACCACGTCAAACTGTTGAAAACTCTGAACCAAAATTAATGTGGAAAAAGATTTTAGAAAAGAGTACAGGCGTCGAAATATGAACCTAATTCACACATTATTTTAGAAGCTAGATTAAGAAAAGGCAAACCTACGTTTCTAGCATTTGTAGACTTAGAGAAAGCTTTTGACAATTTTGACTGGAATACTCTCTTTCAAAGTATGAAGGTGACAGGAGTAAAACACAGGGAGCGAACGGCTATTTACAATTTGTACAGAACCCAGATGGCAATTATAAGAGTCGAGGGACATGAAAGGGAACCAGTGGTTGGGAAGGGAGTGAGACAGAGTTGTAGCCTCTGCCCGATGTTATTCAATCTATATATTGAGCAAGCATTAAACGAAACAAAAGAAAAATTCGGAGTAGGTATTAAAATCCATGGAGCAGAAATAAAAACTTTTTAGGTTCGCCGATGACATAATTCTGTCAGAGACAGCAAAGTTCCTGGAAGAGGAGTTGAACGGAAGGGACAGTGTCTTGAAAGGAGGATATAAGTTGAACATCAACAAAATAAAAACGAGAGTAATGGAATGTAGTCGAATTAAGTCGGGTGATGCTGAGGGAATTAGATTAGGGAATGAGACACTTAAAGCAGTAAAGGAGTTTTACTATTTGGGCAGCAAAATAACTGATGATGGTCGAAGTACAGAGGATATAAAATGTAAACTGTCAATGGCAAGGAAAGCGTTTCTGAAGAAGAGAAATTTGTTAACATGGATTATGGATTTAAGTCTCAGGAAGTCGTTTCTGAAAGTATTTGTATGGAGTGTAGCCATGTATGGAAGTGAAACGTCGACGATAAATAGACAAAAAGGGAATAGAATCATTCAAAATGTGGTGCCACAGAAGAATGCTGAATATTAGATGGGTACATCACATAACGAATGAGGAGGTAATGAATAGGATTGTTCAGAAAAGGAGTTTGTGGCACAACTTGACTAGAAGAAGGAATCGCTTGGAAGGACATGTTCTGAGGCATCAAGCGATCACAAATTTAGTATTGGAGGGCAGCATGGAGGGTACAAATCGTAGAGGGAGACCAACAGATGAATACACTAAGCAGATTCAGAAGGAGTATATTGCAGTAGGTACTGGGAGGTGAAGAAGCTTGCACAGGATAGAGTAGCGTGGAGAGCTGCATCAAACCAGTCTCAGGACTGAAGACCACAACAACAACAACAATAATAACAACAACATTGAAACACATAAGCATTTATACTGCCAGAAGAAAGATTGTAACTTAAGTCTGGTAGCAATTTACTTTGTTGTGTAATGGTGGACTGTCGTTTGTTTGGTGACACTGCAACGTGTAAGAGCGTCAATATCGCGCCACCCTCTGAAGAGCGGGGTGCCAACTGGTGTCGCTTGAGGCACGTAGCACACGGCTGCCTCAAATGCAGCGTAGCGTGACTTATCATTGGCACCGTCTCCATCTCACCATCCCCATCACTCTCACACTGTGTTGGGTTCTTAAATGTGGAAGAGTCTGCAAGTGTCAACTGTTCGTTTGAACGTAACCATACAGATATTTCCATGTTTTCTGCCTCTCCACAGCCTGGTAACTTCCTCATTAAATTACGCAACGGGTGGACGTCGCCAAAATCTTCCTTTTCTGTACCAAGCCTAATTTCCTGTACAATTTTTCTCCATGACTTAGAGGTACTACCTGATTTAATGAAGCTCCCCAAGACTCACAGAGTGAGTACGCAACGCTCTTCATAATCACTCTCTATAAATGGGAACTGGAAATATGTGGTAAGTTCTTATGTGACCAAACTGCTGAGATCATAGGTCCCTAAGCTTCCGCACTACTTAACCTAACTGAAACTACCTTACGCTAAGGTCAACACACACACACACACACACCCATGACCGACGGTGGACTGGAACCTCCGACGTGGGGAGCCGCTCGGACTCTTACAAGGCGCCTCGGACTACGCGGCTACCCAGCGCGGCCCACCTTTTTTAAAGATCCCACAATACTTCCGTCGTGTTTCGAATACAAAATTTATTGTAGCAATCGCCGATGACACCGTTTCTGCAGTGGTTCCAGAACGCTCTGCTCCATTAATGAAATTGGTACGTTTATAAGTAAAACTAGGCAGTTCTTCTACACTTAGATCTGAGGATGTATTATGCATTATCAGACTAGCTTTGGACTGGGAATCCCGCTTCTTTTCAAAGCCTTTTGCACTCCGGCACGAATGAGTCAATACAAAATCGAAGATTTCCTGATTCATCTTGACATTATTTTGAGCCGACCGCGGTGACCAAGCGGTTCTATGCGCTTCAGTCCGGAACCGCTGTTCTGCTATGGTCACAGGTTCGAATCCTGCCTCGGGCATGGATGTGAGTGATGTCCGTAGGTTAGTTAGGTTTAAGTAGTTCTAAGTTCTAGGGGACTGATGACCTCAGATGTTATGTCCCATAGTGCTCAGAACCATCTGAACCATTATTTTGATGCAAATCGAAAGAGCTGACATGGTTATATTCTTGAATGCTTATAACTAGGCACGCTTACTAGTCACAACCAGTTTTTGTTTATGGTTTCCAATCACATTTGAAGCTGCCGTAACCGTGAGATGCCATTTACTTTTTTAAACTTTACAGTAAAAACCTAAACGGTCTCATTCACACCACAGAGCTTTTCTCCCCATACTCGTAGTTGACGCACTACGTTCTCTCTTCCTCCACTTGTCGAACCAGCCCACACTAGCGGCTAAACTGGCATCTTCCTAGTCCAGCTGATATCTAAGCAACAATGCTCTCTCCTGCGTGTCTGGGCCAGAAACTGAAGTCCACTTCTGTCTTTGTTGCTTACTCCACGCGAACAACGTCTCATTTATTTTTTCAAACTCCGACTTCTTTAAAGCGTTTCGTTTAGCAGATTCTTCGGAACGTTCCTTAGAAGAAAACTGTTCCAGTTTAAGTCGGCTTCTTCGCTAGACACCTACAGTAACTTCGCCGACACCGTATTCGAGAGCAAGCTTTGTTTATTGTTTCTCCTTGGTCAAGGCGTTATAATGTTTCTAACTTAACATTCAAACACATGAAATCCCTTTTGTTTGTTACAGATTCATTTTTGTAAGGTGTACATATAAAAATAGTCAACAGGGAAGACAAGCCATGACACTGTACTGTATCGACAATGACAAACCTAAACCACCACTGCTAACAAAAGGTTTGCTCGTGCAAACAAAGATAAACAGGGAGAAACGTATGCGTGGCGTTCTTTACACATACGCAGTTAAGAGGTAAAGAGTGCTACAGGCGATGTGTTACGTGCAACGAGCTCGTGGGGGAACGGCGTCGAGGATACGGAACTCAGATTTAGGTATTTATGGGAGACTCACAATTCCGAGACTCTAAATATCGAGACTCTACTGTATTGGTATTGCAGTAGGAATTTCAGGTCACAAAAAGGAATAACACCTCACAGAGTTTACTTGCAGATTTTATGCAGTACATTGCTTACTACAGTAAAAACATTAACTCGAACAGATCAAAACAATGGAAGTTTAATAAAGATTATATTGCACAAAGGAGGGTACTACAGTGTTTATTACGCCAGTCTGAACCTAAGGATAGATAGTTTCATCCAAATCTCTAGTAATGGTAAAAGCATTAAGTTGTCTGCTTCGCTCGGCTGAACTAAGTTCCCTGTCTCTCCTGTCAGCTTGTTGAAATGAGGCCGCGCAACGAAACAAGGGCCAGACAGATGTTGCTAGCGCAACTCTAACTAGTTTGCACAGTCTACGGTGGAGGTCATCCTCTTGTCTGGACCTATCATCTATCACCCTCAAAGAGGAAGCTAGAGAGATGCCTTGCGGCTTCTGGTAACGTCTTAATCCAACTGAAATCCAGTGCCGAATTAATGAAATTTTGCGGGAGAGGGGGAGAGGGGAGGGGGCGTTTCCTGGAAGAGAAAGAAGACCCATGGATAGTCCCATTCAAAGTTAAAAACAAACCATCAAAAAAATAAAATTTGGAGCTGGTGTCATACTTAAAAATATGAAAGCTGTGCGAAATGTGCATTACTTTACACAAAAATGTCTTAAATTTCTCGAAATGTGTAGCATTCAATGTGTTATCTAATTCAACACAGATCTGTTAAGCAAATTGAAATGCGATAATTTGAAAATCGAATAAAATAATATTAAAATAATATCTTTCTCTTTAAATTTGACACTTTAATTTGTCCAATTTAGTTCATTAATGTATATATGTACAGGGAAGTTTTGAACATGTAATTAAATTGTTTTCTAATTATCATTCTCAATACAATTTACAATAACAATTACTTTGAAATGAACACAGTCATAATAAAAATTTAATATCCATGTAAATTGTAACAGAAAAGTGATGTGTTTGCGATTAATACCTCCGAAGTAGTGTAACGGAAACAGTGAGATCGATGTTACACTGTTACAGTACCTCGAATGCAAAGAACCGCAGTTTTGAATGTAATATTGTAATTCTTTAATCACTGAGTGGTTAAATTCCGACAGAACAGCTCTTCACAATAAGATTATCATATTTACATTTTTCATATTATTTCTCTGCTCATACAGACTGAATTTGGCGTGCTTCCAGCAAATTAGTAGCTGATTAGCAATCTTTTTCAATTTCTTTTATAAATTATAAAGTGGTAATTACTTGGCCTTTTTACTTCACAGAACAAGAAATGGCTTTGTATTAACTGCATTTCCCCACTTCTTAGCATGGCTATCTGCATTCTCCTCAATGTCTCTGTGGATATACACACAAAAAAATGCCTCTGAGGACTATGGGACTTAACTTCTGAGGTCATCAGCCCCCGAGAACTTAGAACTACTTAAACCTAACTAACCTAAGGACGTCACACACATCCATGCCCGAGGCAGGATCGAACCTGCGACCGCAGCGGTCGCGCGGTTCCAGACTGTAGCGCCTAGAAGCGCTTGGAAACTCCGGCCGGCTGTGGATAGACAGTAAAGCAAGACCATTTAAGCGGTTTTGCACACAACGTTTTCCCAACCAAGTCCCAATGAGTTTCAGTGATGAGAAATATGTTTCTGCTCTTGCATTTGTCATAGAAAGTGAAGCAATGGCCAGCATTAAAGATGTAACTGAAAGGAAAATTACTGGAATTCAAAACTGCAAACACTCGGCTGCTTAGCCTGGAAGAAGTGTATTGTTTGTATCTTGCGTTTTCAAATTTTTCACGCTACGGTTTCGGAACGCAGCCACTTTCATCATCCCGAATTACTCTGTAGCAGAGTCTCTGCATCCCTCATTACTGGCTCCATGGACATTGTGAAAGATGAGCAGACAATAGATACAAGTGTGCTAACCTTGTAGAGATTGAGGATACCTTTAGCGAATCTGTTTTCTAGATTGATGTTTATTGGGTGAAGAGATAGGACGAAGAGATTTACACCAAAATAGCTTGCCATACCTGATGGAACAGCTTTAGGCATGTTAACTTATCGAGATATGATCTAATCTGTTTGAATGGTGTTTCCTATAATATATGTCAGTTTATTTGACTTGGTCGTGCGACAGGCTGTATTCTGAAACCACATTTTCTCGCTTTGCCTTTAAAGCCGAGAAAATAACGATCAAATAACTTAGTTCCTTTGCTAACATCAACAAACTTCTTGTGGATAAAACTTAATGAGGGACAATGTCTGGCTCAGCTCACCAGCAAGGAGATTTATAAAGAATTCTCCACTACTTGTTACGTATAAAAGGCTCCTACCTGTCACGCTAGAGGTACCACTTCAAAAGTTAAATGAGTGCGGAATTTCCTCCAGGACTAATACGATATTTTCAATGTTTTCTAGAAAAAATTCTGGACACATCGAAATGTTCTCAAGGAATGATATGATGTTTCCAATAGAAATTTTTTGGAAGTTTGCAATAAGGTCTTATGGGGCCAAACTGCTGAGTTCATCGGTCCCTAAGCTTACATACAACATAATCTAACTTAAAATAACTTACACTAAGGACAACAAGCACACCCATGACCTAGGGGGGACTTGAACCTCCGACTTATGGCAGCCGCGCGGACCGTGACATGGCGCCTTCGACCGAGCGGCTACACCACGCAGCTATTTTCAATGTTTTGTACGAAAATTCTAGAGACAGATGCCGTCTTCCCACCTTGTTCCATTCACCCTTGTTCCACTCACTGGGATTAGCTTATTCCCTGTATTCTATACGAGTAGGTCATTTCTTTTTACTTAATTCTGTAAAAAAAATAGAGAGACTCTTTTACGATCCCAATAGAGTTTCACACTAAATATACTTCAGAGCACATGGAAATAGGAAAATTTGAAAAATGATTAACCCGAGGGATCCGTTCAACATTATTATTTTTTTCCATGATTATATTGACTGCTCCTAAAACCTCAGAACTAATGACAGAGTTTTTATCATTAATGAAATTCTTCAGATTTCATATTTACTTCGCAACTAGTTTCAACGTTTCGACGTTGTCACAATTATTGGAATATTTCTCATCTTTAAAAAATTCCTCCTTATCAATGTCACTTTCAGAAGTTGGAAAGAAATCTTCGTTTATTTTACGTTTGTTGTGAACATTCAGAGTTCGTTTCCACAGACATTTCTCAGGCTCAAATGATCTCTTGATTATTGTGTATAATATTGAAACGTCCTCTTAGAAAAATTATAGAAGACTGTGCTTAAACTGACACACTAACTACTGATAGGCATTGTTAGCAAATGAAAAGTTTGATAGAGAGCAAACAATGTATTTACCTTAATAGTGTTCGAAAGTCGTAATATATGTAGCAGTTCATGACATCCAGTCTTACAACTTTCAAAACTCCACCATTTCTCTTCCTACATCCACCACTGCTGGCGGCTCACCTCCAACTGCACAACGCTGCGCGATGTTAACAGCCAACAGCCCAACACTACAATGGCAGACAACAATGCAAACTAGCCACAGACAGCACACAGCACAGCCAGTGATTTTTATACAGAAAACCTAAACAGCCTACTTACATAGCCCCATGCTCCCCACAAAAAATTTTACTAATTGTTTTGGGCACTGGCCAATACAGATTTGAAAAACATTTTTCATAATTACAGTAAGAAGGATATCAAATGCACACACTTATTAATACAATATTGGTCAAAAGCTAAAATTTTCTCACAGTCCATAAAGACAGTCCTGATCATTCATCACAGTAAAACTGCCATTTGGTTTCTCAAAGTCAGAGCAGTAAAAGAAAATGCACACAGAAGTAGTGGATTACCATGCAGTCTGGAAGAAGTAGTGTTGTCCTTCCAACGGAAAGACAGTGCTGACTCTTGACATGCTGACAGGTAATGGGCCACAACAGAGCAAACCCACAGCAGAGTCAGTAGAAGTTTTGAAGAATATTGGTAGGTAGGACATCACAGAGCAGACCACTGTAGTCTTGTTAGAGATTACGGTATTGGTGGGCCACAAGAGGTGCAGACCCACTGCAGTCCTTGTAGAAATAATGGTGTTGGTGAGTCATCACAGGTGTAGACCCACTGTAGTCCTTGTAGAGATGGCTAGCAGCCATCCGTTGCAACTGTGCAGGTGCACAATCACCATCAAAGAGTCTTGCGGAGAATATAGCAAGTACATGAACCACCACTTGTGCAGTCACAAAGTTTTTGAATTGTCCTTAGAACCAGCAATGCTGTTATCCAGTCCCTTGCTGAATTAACACATGTCCAAACCCTAACAGTCCTCTTTTTTATACATATTGTACATATACAATGACCAACAGAAATGTGTGCAGTGAAATGTATGCTTTCAAGTTACTTAATTTGATGAACTGGTGTCAATTACAATATTATAACATGAGAATACAATAACAAAGGTACAAAATACATCATTAAAGAACATAAAAATACAGATAACATTTGTAGTAATACAGGCTTTACAAAAGAATATAAATATACATATACATCAGTGTTACAGGAATTATGACATAAGTACATACATAAAAGATCAGAATAACTTTTGAAGCATCAACTTCACACATGATCATTACAAGAAAACAGAATAAATAATGTCTAAACATCTTTACAAAGTAAATAACATAGTATTAGAAAAATTCTACAACTTAACTCTCATCAGCTAAACACATAAAGAAAGGAAAAACACAAATCCACATAGCATAACAACACAAAGGTACAGAACAGGGTTTGTTTTCAGTGTGACATTTGGTATTGCAGTCCAACCAAAAACTTCATTCTGTAGATCTTTCCTCTTATGTCGACATTTGTTTGCACCAAAAAAATCCTATCCAAGTATTCTTTCTGTATTCTGTTCATATCCTCTTTCAAAAATAGTTTTTCTCCACTGTACACTACTTTTTTTGGCCAAACCATTTTCTTATAGCGTCTCAATGCATTTCTTCCAATTCATGAGAACTCGTTCTCTTATATAGCCTACCCCATCTTAAGCTAACTTAAATCTACTGAGCTCAGATGCTAAACTAAGGGACGAGGCAATGCAGCAGCACAAAACAATTAACACAAACAGCAATGACAAAAAAATGGAAATTGGCAAAGCAAGCTACAGTAAATCTAAATTACCAAGCAATGCAACATTACAACTAACATGAGCCAACGTGCAACAACAAGAAAAATAAATCAGTAGTAAAAGTAGCTTAACAGAGTAATACAAAGTGAAATTTAGTAGCACAATGCCTGGCACACAGCAGCAGCAGATGCAATAACTTATATCTAAACATGACAAAGCTCAAGCAGAAAAAATATTACAGTAAAAATGGAAATGTTTAATACCTATGTCACATCTTAACACTAGAGTGGTGCATCATGATAAGTTACTGTAGCAGACAAGTTACCAAATCGTTTAAAATATTTTTTATGCATTTCCTGTGAAGGGAAATGTCTATTTGTCCTCTCTTTTCTAAGAAAGTACACCATAAATGTATTCTTTACTGGGTCTGTAGACAGATAATAGTAATATTAGTACATCTATTAAATTTTATAATAACCAATGCTACAAGCTAAAAACTAGATGTTAAATGAAATAAGCAAATATATATATATATATATATATATATATATAAAGCAACATATGAAACGTCATTCACTAGGCAAATGGCGCTTCCAAAGGCAAAAAAAACCTGAACCATACTCAAAATCGTTGTAGCTTCCTCCAGTAATTTCAAAACCTAAAAAAAATTCTCTGCTCATGTCAGAAGTGTCATCTACCTCAAATGTACTTTCAAAATTACGATCTCATACCAAATACATCATTCAAAGCTCTCATAGTATCACAATGGTTCCAAAAAATATGAAGGGTTCACACAGTACAGACGAAATACAGTTTCATAAGTGTGAAGTTATTCAACTGTGTAATTACATAAACATCTGTCACAGATGTAGTAAAAATATGTTTGCTTCTCTGTTAAATAATTACGTAGCTGTGTAATTCTGTGTTAGAGGAATATGGTACCGATGTGTAAAGTTGTATAAGCAAATACCATATTAGCTAGGGCCCCTTGTGCTTGCCAAACACATGGTACACAAAGTAAGTGTGTACCCCCCTGAGGATTAATGTAATTATACCCTCAGGTGTTACAGATTAGAGCAATGGAATTAAATGTACCACAAAAAACTTTCTTTGTAATTCAAAAACCTTGAAAAATAAATGGTTTAAGTACAAAATTAATCACTCATATGCGTGTCCTGTAGTGCTAAATGTGTGTCTTGCTGTAAGATAATTCTGTGGAACTGTCGTAGTTATCGTTCTCTGTAAGCGAAGTTCTGCTGAAGTCAATGCACTTACCTCATCATAAACGAAAGTGAAATGCTTTGCGTATAGATATAGTAGTTATTACGTACCTTACCGTGATCAAGAAAGTACTATAATGTAACGTATTGTTGTGCTACGAAAGAGGCTGTCTCTTTGTAGCTATACCACAAAAGTTACTACTAAAACATGTTTTACTTTCCAGAATAATACAGAAAAACTGTGCAGATATAAAACAGATACACCGCAAAAGCAACAATGTAAATCGTGTCACATATTAGTAGCGTCGTGATATAATTGTGTAGCTATCAGCGAAACCAAATGCTAAGTCGTCTTTAATCTCACCGAATGTACTTCAAATAAAGAATGTATTTTCAAGTAAACCAAAATGTTGCATTAAAATATGATTGGCAGTACCTGTATATGTTCTAAGTATATAAGCCTTATAGTCATTACGCAATCGTGCAACTAACAAGTAAGAATGTACACACACAATAACATTGTGTCGTCTGTTCATTATAACTCGTAAATACTGTCTAAATATGTTCCCTAGGTTCTAGACTGAATAGTTAACTTCAAAACATTGTTGGATGTTAACAGTTTCTCAGTGTGACAAATTGTACTAGTAGCGTGAAGTGAAAAATTTTATGGCAAAGGCTAAGTTAAAAAGCAGATTATCTTTTAATAAACGGTTTTACATGTGAAATGTGATGTAAACCTTTACTCTTCCTAGCACGCAGAGTTTCAACTTCAAAGCAATTATCATGTGGTATACGTCGGATTCTGTAAGGTCCATTGTAAACTAGAAAGAATTTGTGACTTAAGTGTTTCTTCTTATATGACAATGAATGAGATTTAATGAGAACTTTATGACCAATATATAATTTCTTTGCATTTGCTTTACCGTGTAGTTTTCTCCTTTTGTCTGGTGCAGATTTTATATTTTTAATAGCCAAATCAATTATGTCTTTGTGTCGAAGTTTACGTGTATTCGGAAAGGGTACAAGCTCTGATTCTGTTCGGTGGTTCTTCATTCTTCAGTACAAGAGTAGATGGTAAAGCAGTGGAGCTTGAGGCATTTCATTCAGCACGTTTTGAAATAAGTGCAAATATCTGTCCAAATGCTGATGCTTTCTGTGACAATAAAGTTTGCAAAACTTATTGATTTCTTTCATAATCCGTTCAGACAGGTTACAATGTGGTGAGTACAATGAAATAAAAACAGGTTTGATTTTATTATTCCGAAGCATGCGTGACCAAACAGCAGATCTGAATTGCGGTCTGTTATGTTAAATGACTTCACTAACGTGTCCAACTCCACGTAAGAAATTTTTAACAAAGGCTTTGGATACAGAGTGACCAGTGGCTTTACGTAACGGTGTGAAAGAAACAAATTTTGAAGTAAGTTCAACAGCGACTAGGACGTACGAAAATCCATTAGATGTTCTGACAAGCGGTCCCAAGAGATTAACAGCAGCAAATTCTTTTAATTTAGAAGGAATGATAGGAAACAACGGAGCACGATGTGAGATAGTAAATGGTTTCGCTTTTTGACAAAGTTTACAAATAGACAAGACTCTTCAAATTCTCTTTTCCATATTGTTAAAATAACAAGTCGTTCGAAGAATATGATAACATTTTCGTGGACCAAAATGTGCGTAGCTGAAATGAATGTACCAAGTGAGCTTATTAACAAAATCGTCTGGAATGCAAAGTACCCATAGCTTGTCATCAACAGTGCAGCGTGTGAACAATATGTTGTTTCTAACCAGATAATAATGCCGAATCTGAGTGTGTGTCTTTTCATGCCATTTACTTTTGATGTCTTTCCAAACTGAATCTTTATCTTGTTCATAAGCAATGTCCTTTAAAGATGTGGTGATGAAGTTTTCAAAGGCGACTTTCTGAACGTGAACAATACTGAAATTTTTCTCGAGGTTGCCTTCTGTGTCACTTTTCTCAAGCCCAGCTGGTGCGCGTGACAGTGCGTCCGCAACAATGTTCTCCTTGCCAGGAATGTAGATTATTGTGAAGTGGTATTCTTGCAGAAACAATGCCGAACGTTTTAACCTGTCATGATTTAATTTTGAAGACATAAGAAATTGTAATGCACGATGGTCACTGTATACTTTTACGTGTTTACCAGAAAGAAAGAAACGGAATTTGTTAAATGCCCAAACGATAGCTAAAGCTTCTAATTCAGTAACGGAATATTTTTTTCAGATTTTGTTAGCACTCGGCTAGCAAAAGCAATAGCTTTCTGAATGGTAGTGTCTTTTTCTATGGCTTCTTGAAATAAATGTGCATCAAGACCGACTTTAGAAGAATCCGTGCTAAGGCAGAAATCTTGTGACAGATCTGGATGAGCTAGTATTGGCTCGTTAAGTAACGATTCTTACAAAGAATTGAATTCCAACTGTGCTTGTTCGTCCCAGTTCCAAATAGTATTTTTTCCAATGAGAGAACAAAGTTTTGGTGTAACAAAAATTTTCATATTCAGAAAACGACGGTAAAAATTTATGAGACCTAGAAAACTGCGGACTTGTTTTTTTCTGGATGGAACTGGAATGGCTCTGATTGCTTCTAACGTTTCAGGATCCGGCTGAATGCCTTCAGAAGAAATAATATGTCCCAAAAACCTCACCCTTGACCTACCGAATTCAGACTTTTCCAAGTTAACTGTAATTTCAGATTCTGCAAAAATACGTAATAAACTGTTGAGGATGCGATTATGTTGTTCCCATGAAGCTTCAGCTATTAGAATATCGTCCACATATAAGGTGATGTGGCGTTTTATGAACTCAGGTAATACGGAATTTAGCCCGTGAATGAATGCTGCCGAAGAAATGTTCAAACCAAAAGGAAGTTTCCGAAACTGATAACAAACGCCGAAACAAAGGAAAGCTGTGTATTTTCTACATTCTGGATGAAGTTCGATCTGATAAAAGCTGGATCTGAGATCAATGGAAGACAACACTTTTACACCACTAAAATTTTGAAGAAGTTCTTCCAACGTTTGCGGCCTGTCTGTTTCAGGAATAATGATAGTACTGACTTGTCTCGAATCTAAGACAAGCCTGATCGATCCATTTTTCTTCTCAACAACATGTAATGGATTGTTGTATGAGCTTACTGCAGGCTCAATAATGCCGTCGTCAAGCATAGATTGTATTTCTGTTTAACACGGTCCCTATAATGTGCTGGAATTACGATTGGTCTAACACGAAATTGGTATTGAAATCCCTTGATTGTTCCTGTTTTGGGGGTGCTTGTAAAATCTCAAAAAGGTCTTGCCTATCAGTGTCATTACAATTCTCCATTGTTTGAATTTTATTTTGAATTAACTCATTAGTATCAAATGCGCCGTCGATATCATCCCTGTCAGTACTTGCAGAGTGATTGTTAGTATCAAGTTCCGTCGAAAAGTCCAACTGTTGTCTAACAGGAGGTAAAGCCGATGAAGTTCTTCGTCATGGTTTGAGAGCCAATGTTCAAATTTCAAAGCTATTGGCTTTCCTTCTTTCTCTAAACTTATTTCAGCATCGTGAAAGTTTAAGATTGCTTTGTATTCATTCAAAAAGTCTACTCCCAATATAATTTCCGTCGACAATAATGGAACAATAAGAAAGTTCATAGAGAAACTGTGGCTTTGACAAAAGAATTCTATGTTGGTTTGTTGGCGTACATCTACACTTTTTCCAACGATTGCACCTTGTAATTTAATCTTACGTAACGGAAATGTGGGGCAATCATTCGATTTGTTGCATTTGCTAATTACTGACATGGGACTGCCAGAGCCAAGTACTGCCGTAAATTTTACGTCATTTACTGTAATGTGAATCACAGGATATGCAATGTTGTTATGTTTTACGTCGTGTTCCCGGAGTAAGATGTCCCTAATGTCTTCCATTTTTACGTAATTACTAGCTACGGCAGCTGCGTCGTCAGTTTCATAAGTACGTTTTGTTGCTGCCAGCGGTATGAGTCATTGCCTATTGTGTCTTTGGTGGCGCGCGTCGTTATTGGTATTTGGAGACCTAACTTCTACAAATTCACCTTGTCGAGAGGGCCCTGCTCTGTTTGAATCCCGCCATTTCTGATGAAATTCAGGTCTGTCGTTACGATCATATCGTCTGTCGTCATGTCGGTAGATTCCATAGTTTCTTACTTGTCGGTCACGTGGTGGAGAATTTCTCTCTGAATCGTTACTGCGTGCCGGACCGTTGCTTCTAAAGTTATTCTGTCTCCCTTGATGAGAATTATTTTCATTCCCATATTGTCTGTTTCTCTGATTGTCTCTTTGATAGTCATTACCGCAGAGAAGTGATCTTTCCCTGTAATTATTACTACTCTGCCAACGGTTGTCATACGGATGGTGTCTGTTTTGGTCACGATTTACGTTGTACGAATAGCCTTGTCGTGTATTATTTCTGTCATCGCGGAATTGTGACAGGTGTGACCTGTAACTGTTGTGCTCCTGTTTTCGCGTTCCGCGATTGTGAGTGTCAATTTCCAGTTCTCGTAACAGTAACTGAAAACCTTCAATGTCGTCTTTCCAACGTCCTGTTAAAATAATACGACGTAAATGTTCAGGCAGTTTGATTAAGCAAATGCGGATGAGTTCTGAAGGGCTGTATGGGTGTGAAAGATACTGATTGTTATGCAACATGTCTTCAAAATATTTCATAAGACTGGAAAATTCAGACTGTTCGAAACGTTTCATCATTATGATGCTATGTTTTACTCGGTCTTGTGTAGCTTGAGACCAATACGCTGAGAGGAAGGCATGATAAAATTCTCCTTCACTGTGACAATCGTGAATAATGGATCGCATTCTTACAACTGGTTCATTCTCCAAGTAGCCACACATAAATTCTAACCTGTTCTCCAATGACCAGTTGGGAGGAAAGCAATGAGGGAACTGATGAAGCCATGCTTGTGGATGAATGTCGTTGTCAGAATTCTTAAATGTTTTGAATTTACGTGTAGTAATGAACAGCTTATAGTCAAAATCATCGTGTCGTCGAGTCGCACATCGCTCATTGTTACTTCGTTTCGGCGGTTCCATCTCAAATCTCAATGCGCCTTGTCAACTTACTTCATAATTTCCGAAGTGTCCTGTGTTATTATTTTGTGGTTGTTCCGTATTTCTATGTCCCTCTTCCCGTACTGGAGCGCGAGTGTCCTCTGAAATATGTAATTCTTGTATTACTTGTGCCAACTGATCTTGTACTTCTCGGATTTCTCCTTTGTTTGTGTATTAATTTGATTTTTATTTTGTTTGAATTTTCTAATCTGTTCATACTCTTCAGTGTCCGTGAAGGCTACAGGTCTTGTGTCATTCAGATCATCATCGACCTTTGTAGATAAGTTAGTGAACTTATCTGAAAGTTCGGCTACTTTATCCGATAGTGAAATTATTTCCTCTGTGTGTTTTTCTGAACCAAGTTTCAGAGTGTCCATTTCTGTTGACATCTTATCTGCTGTGTCCTTTAAGTTTTCCTGAGTTTTTGCAAGTTGCGTAACCGAATCGGTAGATGCAACTGAGTCAATTTTAGCTTGCAAGGTGTCGTGATTTTCGTGAACAATAGTTAATGCATCTTCATGACTCGAAATATAGGTTGGAAATGCACACAAATGTGTGTTTTTACGTCATTACAGACTTTTTGACATTTCGATTCAATGTTATGTAACTCAGTAGTTAAATCTTCACGTCTTTGTTCAAGTTTGATGTCTAACTTTTGAAGCTTTTGCTGTGTTTGTCTCTGATTTTGTTCCATTGTGTCTATCTGTTGCTGTGTTTGTCTCTGGTGTTGTTCCATTGTGTCTAACTGTTGCTGTGTTTGTCTCTGATGTTGTTCCATTGTGTCTAACTTTTGAAGATTTTGTCCCATTTGTTTCTGATTTTGTTCAAGCGTTGTGTCTAACTTTTGTAGCCTTTGTCCCATATGTTGCATTAACTGTAATAACAGTGCACTGGTGTCTGAAACATGTTCGTCAGTGCTATTCGGCAGTGAATTTTAACCGGAAATATTCGCATTTTGAAAAGCAGAAAATATGTCTTGATTAATTTGAGAAAACGGTGAGGACGCAAAACCTGAATCTACAGTATTTGCAAGATTGTGTCCTGTCATTTCGGAATCCTGAGGCGAGCTGTTGCCGACCGATCGATCGATAATGCTTCCCTGTTCACTAATTGTTTCACTGCCTACACCGTTACTTGCAGCTCTCTCTATTTCCCTATGCACAGTTACCAAATTACTATTTTGAACATTAGTTAATTCATTACATGGTGGCGCAAACACACTGCTTTCGTCTTCACTGTCATTTCTCAGTTTACTTTGGAGCCAAGTATTACGTTTTTCACACGGCATTATTGTCACAATATTTCACACGACAACACAGAAAAGCACAATTTGAAGAGCAAAATAAGAAAACACATTAACATAGCATTGAAAATAATATCTCGTTAACTGCAAGCGCAGCTGCGAAATACTTGCTGCAAATCTACATGCATGCCACAACTGTTTTACTGTACAACAATCAAAAACTACAACTAAAAAGGAAATTCTCTTTACAGTTACGCGCTAGCAATAAACAAAAGCTACACTAATTACACAAACTACAAGAAACAATCAGAAGATTCCAGCGAGGATCCTTGGCTATGGGTCGACATATGAAACGTCCCCTTAGAACAATTATACATGATTGTGCTTAAACTGACACCCAATAATTTTAGCGCTACCCAATCTGACTTTCACAATCCCTGCAAAAGAATGGCCCTGACTATCATTAAACTATACGTTTCACAAATCACTTACCTCACAAAAATCTTCGTTACTCGAACTACTGCAATACAGCGAGCGCCACTACTGCCAGCTAAATAAAAGATTCAAACTACGGAAGGCACTAACTACTGATAGGCATAGTTAGCAAATGAAAGATTTTGATAGAAAACAAACAATGTATTTACCTTAATAGTGTTCAAAAGTCATAATATATATATAGCAGTTCATCACATCCAGTCTTACAAATTTCAAAACTCCGCCATTTCTCTCCCCACATCCACCACTGCTGGCTGCTCACCTCCAACTGCGCAACACTACCCGCTGTTAACAGCCAACAGCCCAACACTACAATGGCAGACAACAAAGCAAACTAGCCACAGACTGCACACAGCACAGCCAGTGATTTTCATACAGAGCGTTACGTGGCGTTACCAATAAGAAAACCTAAACAGCCTATTTACAATATCAATGGTCATATCAAACCCAGTACTGTATTATCCGTTTTCTTGGATTCTTTGTAACATTTGAGTAATAATTCCTTCATACAGGATTCAGCGAAGTAATTTTCAACACTTCTACTAAGACGTTTACCACTTTTACTCTCAGAGCCATACTATGCAGCTATTTCAGTGTCTCCACATTCTTCGACACAAAGTTTCATGAGTGCTTTAAACTTACCTTTATGTTATAGTCTGGGCTCTTTTTGAGAAAACAGAGCTATCATCACGATGTCCCCTAAAAGCGTTGTTCTGTCTCCCAAACAATACCATTTTTTGCAAAAAATAATGGCAACTTTTTTGGGTTTCTTTTTGCTATTTTAAATCTGCATGTGTCCACTTTACTGTCACTGAATCTCTCGGGATTTTTGAAGAAAGCAGAAAGTCATTAGTGCGTTCTAAACCTTGCGGATGTTTTGCTGTGGCATTTCAAGTGGGCGTTTTAACCTAGGAGTTTTATTAAGGAGCGATCAATAATGTGATTTGCTTTGTTCCTCCATGATGACCACCCTTAAGAGAAGGCTCAAAAGCAACGACATACTTTGCTAAATATACTTTTTTATGGTGAGAAAGCTAACCATGATTTGTATTTCCCTAATTGCTCTTTCTTTAATAAAAATTATTTTCAGCCTATCTGGTGTTGTTCTGATTGGTATATGGAAATTTGTATTCAGCAGAAGATTCCCAGCGCTTTTGAGGTACGGTGGCAAGTACTCTGTCTGAATGCTTAGTCCCGATGGTTTTTCATTATTAATGCTTGAAGCTTAAGTATAATCTGTAGGCAATGAAGCAGGTGATCTGACGATCCTGGATCTGCGATGTGTTGCGCATTAGAAGCCCAGACGATCAATAAGTTCATCCGGTCTGAAATCTCAAAAACATGGACGTCCACATTTCAGTTAGCACGCAAAAGAAGTTATTGGCATAAATAAACGCTTAATCGCTCGCCCCCTTGATGACTACTTTCCTACATAAAATACTAAGGATGCGGAACAAGTTGAAAGAACTACTCTCTATACCGTGAACCTTTTGGAATTATTATACTGTCTGTAACAAAACTACAACTAAAATTTGCTATTTAGTAAAAAAAAGTACATCAGGACGTCATTTTATTTGCAATGTTAACTAAAATTGTTGCAAATTTGCTTACTTAAGACCGATTATATATATATATATATATATATATATATATATATATATATATATATATATATATATATATATAGAGAGAGAGAGAGAGAGAGAGAGAGAGAGAGAGAGAGAGGAGAGAGAGAGAGACAGACAGAGAGAGAGAGAAACGACAAAAGAATAACCAAAGCGGTAAAGTAGTAACAACATGCATGTAGAAGAGGTACTTGCTCTGTTATACTGTGACATGGGTACAACATAGGCAAGTGTTACAAGTAAACATCGATAAACGGACGCAGGGGTGCCAGAAAAATTTCACACACACACGGACTAAACTGAAATAATCAGAAACAAGAAAAAGAATAAAGAAGATCATTCCATTTTACATAATGATGTAATTATGATGGTTACGTAAACAAAATCACATACAGTTGTCACACTAAGCTATTCACGGACGTTTGTACCTTCGGAAACCTTCGAGTAAAGATCTGCTATAAATGACTCAAGAACACTCGTTACATCTAGCTCGTCAAAAGATATCTTCCTGAAGACTGAAAAGCTGCAAAAATCAAGAACACTCGTTACGTCTAGCTCGTTAAAATACATCTTCCTGAAGACTGAAAAGCTGCAAAAATCAAAATACTATGCATGAAAGTAAATACGAGTAATTCGCTGAATTACATACCCATATCACTAACGTCGATTAGCAGTAGGATTTCCGACCACATACTGTGGTCGAACATGAGGAATTACCTCGAAGAGAATTATTTATTGATAAATAGCCAACACAGGTGCAGAAAATTTCGTTGTTGTGAAACACAACTAAATCTTTATTCTCACAAAATAATGAATGGTATTAACGGGGGATATCAAGTTTATTCCACGTTTTTAGATCTCTATCAGTCTTTTGACACCGTTCCACAGAAGTGACTTCTAATCGAACTGCGTGCCATTGGAGTATCGTTTCGGTTGTGATACTGGATTCATGATTTCCTGCAACAGCAGGTGCAGGATTCTGAGACGTCTCTAGGAGCAGGAGAATAAAGGGAAACAAGCACTCTGGCTCGACAGCCGAGGTGTCTCGTAAGAGTGACAGGGCTGAGCCGCGCGAGCGTAGGGCCTCGAAGTGAAGATCGTGCACCGATACGAGGAAGACCGGAAATGAGTGACACCAGGCTGTCAATATTGATAGCAGTAATATGCTAGTGATAAAATCCACGCAGACCGAATAAATTGAAACTCAGCCATTTCCTTAAACAACGTAGGCCACTTTCGTATATGAATTTTGGCTTCAGTGGATGTTAGCACGGCATAAAAAAATTCAGAACGTCGCATTTTGTACAGCGTCTAGAGGGCAAAGCAGTTTTGACAATGACCTTTCCGTTTATTTTCGCTGACGACCAAACGAGTGTTGTAGGCGTTTTAAAGGTTCATGTATTACCTTGTCTTCCAAGATACAGATTTTAATGCTCCTTATTTTATTACTGATCTGGCGCCACACACTGCTTCTGCAATATTTTAGTTTTCCTCTATTTATTATTGCATTCATTACACCCTAAGCCTTAATAATTACCAAAGTACACATTTGTATCAACTTGTGCTTCTATGTATATATTTTACGAATTTTGGAGGAAAACTAAAACAAGCTTTTAATTTTTTTATCACTGTTGGCTATATATTCAAAATTTCGAATGTGATACCGACTCATTCCCATTTCATGTGTCATTAAGATGCCGATATCTTTTTCGGGCGGTGCGAGGCCGTTGAGACACTCTGATTTAGAGGAGTAAAAGCAAGTTTTCTTGGTAAAGGTGGCAAGTGTAGGGGACAAATATTGTAAAAGGAATACAGTTCGACGTTTAACCGGATGGCGGCCTCATTAGATGCGTAGAGATGAAGAGACTTGCACAGAAAGCAGTAACCAGGAGAGCTCTACAAAAAGCAGTCTTCAGACTAGGGACTAGAACAACACTAGAGGGATTACAGTATCAGATCCCGTTGCTCGAGCTTCGAATGAACACGTATAGGGAAAGAAGTCATCCTTGTTCATATCAAAGGAACCATTCTGGCAATCTGATTAAGCGTTTCTTGGAAAACCTAAACCGATATATTCTAATGTGGATTTGAACTGTCGACATCCCGAACAGTAATCCAGTGTCTTAACCATTGACACACTAGTTTAAATCCTCTGTAATTGTTCCAAGTCTCCTGTGCAGATACTGGTGCACTTCCTTTTACAATCCATTACTGACAAATTTCCAAGCCAACCCCAAAGAAACGTTTCATACTCGGGCAACATTCTACAGTAGGAAAGAAAATATGTTTTAATGTTGTGACTCTATATATTTATTTTCTCCATTGTAAGGTGACGTTTCCGTAATACCTTTCCTTTGTAGACTATACAAAGTATTTCATCTAAAGACTCCCAACTATAGGCTAGGTTTCTAATCGTCTTCTTGAAGAAACTACTGTTCTTCAAATAAAAATTACTACATTTGCAGATCTTTATGTTTTAGGCTTGTGTATCAATTCTAAAGTTACCGACACTTGCCTCAAACTGTAAAAATTTTTAACCCACATCAGACTGAACTGCGCAGGGTGGCTGCAATCCCCGCGAAATCGCTACCGAGGATGGAGTGTTTGCAAAGTATAAAGCAAACATTCAGTCCATTCCACTGTCTGTTTACTCTTGGCATGATAATTACTGTAGACTCACACAACGGACACCGAAAACATCGGCAAGCACTAGAGCACAAAGTATTTTACGGCGATGCAGAACAAATATTTATTCCTGAAGCGAGTTTTCCTGTAGATACACGTCTATCTTTGAGCTGCAGAACAACTTTCGAAAATTTAATATTTCTTTTTGTCCATCGAATATGTCTTTTAGGTCGCTAGGATAATCAGAAATTCCGAAGTGGAGGGTATGACATTTTAAAAACCACATGGCGTACCTGTCACTTTACTAAGTGCCCGCTAATCGTGGCTGATTCACACAGCATTTGACGGGGATGAAATCGTATGCTGTCTAATTTTGTTACCATTGAACACCCTTTTCAGTAATTTTATGGAATGCGTGACACCCAGATGTCAAGTCCTTTATTTTCACTATCGGTTTTGGTTGGTAAGCATCGTCACGGTACAAAAGTCAACATATTATGTACGAATCATGTTGTGGCGTACCACTACTGTAATGTTGTTACCAGTTATAGCTGAGCTCTCGTATCTGACACGCTACCTCCCCACTCTGGAGACTGGCTTGATTCAGCTGTCCACGCCATTGTATTCTGTGCAAGCCTCTTCATTTCTACGTAACTGCTGCGACCTTCATCCATTCGAGCCTGCTTACAGTATTCATCTGTTGGTCTCACTCTCCAGTTTTCATCCCACACACTCTTCTCCATTATCAGATAGACGATCCCTTGATGCCACAGGAAGTTCTATAATTACCGATCCCTTTTTTTTATTCATATTGGGCCATAAATGTAACTAATGAGGAGGTGCTGAACAGAACTGGAGAGAGTAGAAATTGGCGCAACCTAACGAGAAGAAGGAATCTTTTGGTAGGTCACGTTCTGAGAGATCAAGGGACTACCAATTTAGGACTGAAGGGAAATAGGGGGGATAAAACCCTAGAGGGAGACCAAGAGATGAATACAGTAAGCCGATAAGCCGACTTAAAAGGCTGTAGGTTTAGTTGATATTCTGAGATTAAGAGGCTTCATCAGAATAGAGTGTCATGGGGAGCTGCATCAAACTAGTTTCTGGAATATAGACCCATCATCAGCAACAACACCTTGACCATCCGTCGCTCGATCTGTCCATCTAATCTTCGACATTTTTCTCTAGCACCACATTTGAAAAGCTTCTATGTATTGATTATCGTCACAGTTTCTCTACCGTACAAGACAAGCCTTTATGAAGAGACCATGTTTGCCCATCACTAATTTTGAAACGGTCAAACTGTTTTTAGTTTTCCTTGTGACTTGTGTCCGTTAAATCATCTTCAGTCAGAATGTTCCTGAGGATGCATCAGCAGTTACGAAGCAGAATGGATGCATCAACTGTGTAAAATAAACCTCGACCTTGTCTACAAATCCCAGAAATAAATTGGTAATTAGTTTCAATATTAATTTCTAATGACCAGTTACTGTAATTCCATGAACTCTAAAATTATTTTCTTGCCTCTGTTTTGAAATCTGCGCCAAGACCTGTCCGCCTTAGCACACAGCCCCTCCCCTTTCCATTTCACCCATTCCACTCCTCTCGCACGGCACTGAAGGTGCCTTCGGTAAGATACGGGAGGACCTCTCATAAATACGTGAGATTTCTTTTCTGCTCTGGAATGAACTGCGGATTCCTAAAGCCTGTCCAAACATTGTTGATGACTCCTGTGTGCTTTGTTAACAACTTATACATGTGCTGTAAATATATTTTTGTGTGATTTAAATCAGTTTGGTACTTTCGCCCACTCGCGTTGATACCTCGGTAGGAAAATATATAAAACAACATTAATAACGATAAATGTACTGTGTAGTTGGCTGACACTTCAGCGACACTGCAACTTCCCTCTCTGCTATGTCCGAGAACATGAAATTTGACTATGTAAATGTTGTTTATGCCGGAATGCAGCGGGAAACCTCTTAGTAACTGCAAACATGATGCTGGTGATACACGAATGACGCTAAAATAGCATACGGGGGATCAAAGTTAAAGGAAAAGGAGAATATCTCAAATGCTTAGTGCCGAACCGTTTGCTTAACTCTGAAAAGTTTTGAATAAGAATCATGTAAGTAGAAGCTACAGAGCCAGACTGAACCACTGGAAGTCATAAGATGTCCCGATTTTATTTTCTTCAAATAATAATTTCAAACGAGAATTGAAAATGAAAATAAATAGAATGTTTATGAGGTAGCGGAATGCCATAGAACAGGCAGAGAGATAAAATAGTCTTTAAATGAGCACAGCCAAACGAATCTAGTGGGCGAAACGGAGGAGAGAAAGAGAGAAAAAAAATGACAAAGGATTAAGCGATGGTTGGAAACCTTAATTGGAGACTGTGTCCGCTGCAGAAGTTTGTAAATTCTTAAGAGCTGGAAATTCGTGTTTCGCATATTTTAACGAGTAATATTATAGTCAGTTTTGTTGTCACCTATAAATAATGTATACATCAAATTATTACAGCAAAAGTTGCATTCGGAGGTGGAACTATGCAGTTCAAACAAAATTATGTTACTGACTTGACTGGGATGAAAGAAAATTGCTCTATGGCCCAAAGTCACGACATTAACATCATTCGGCTAGGATGCGAAATGACCCACTACAGATCAAGTGATCTGCAGACACTCTTATGGGTTAACCCAGCTGCAATAGTGAGTTTCGTTAATATTAATTTGGAATCAAACTGGTACGTTCTAGATTAAGACAAGTTTGATCAGATATTCGACTTCTAAACAATAGAAAACAATGTATTATGACAAGGCCACGTCTCTATTTATCTCATAAGTGTTCCGCTAGAATGCAGTTTCCGTCCCATTCATTGCGATTTCCGCCCTGTTTATTAATGTATAGAAATATATCACAGTTTGATTAAAGAAGATGAAAATATCGGCATACAGGCAAGCAACTCTTATCAAATTAGCCTAACTAAAGACAATTTCACTCATTTTACACAATAAACTATCCATAATTATTCCTATACGTTTCTGCATTACTGAAATCTTATTGCATAATCGCACTACACCCCATATATTACAATTAATAGTAATAATTGGTAAATGCAGTCTCAGTAAGTGATACCATGTATTAAATATAGTTTATAAATTCACTAAAATGGCTGTACCTTCACAGGCACCAAATTAGATCTCAGGTGCCGATCAATGATTTTGACTGATTGTAGACAGAAGTCTTTCTTTCTTTCGCTGGTGCCTTATCCCGCGGTTTCGCAGGGTCGGCACGGTTAAGAACGGATTTGGAAAGGTTAGTTATAAGGGGTGGCCGGAAACCCTTCCTGCCGCCAACCCGTACCAA
The DNA here is from genome assembly GCF_023897955.1 of Schistocerca gregaria. NCBI lineage: Eukaryota > Metazoa > Arthropoda > Insecta > Orthoptera > Acrididae > Schistocerca > Schistocerca gregaria. The sequence continues at coordinate 459,020,084 of NC_064920.1, read as the reverse complement.
CCCGGACAGAATTAGTTTACCCCAGCTGTCTGCGTCTGGTGTAATCCATGGAATAGTGCGATCATGTTCAGATGCCTGCGAGTCGTGTAACTGAGGCGGAACGTGGGGACCAGCCCGGTATTCACGAAGCAAGATGTGGAAAATCGCCTAAAAGCCACATCAAGGTTGGCCGACACACCGGTCGACGTCGCTAATCCTCCAGGCGGATTCGATCAAGGGCCGGCGATTCCAGGAACCAGCGCAAGAGCGCTCTCAGCTAATCTGGCGGGTCTGATTATAAACAGCGGTGATGCCTTAACATTTAGGCGAATTAAACATTAATACCACATTACCTCAACAAAGTGAGTTTACCACAGTGCAATAGTGGAAATAAACATCAGGCGAGTGTTTACAAAAATTATCCAGACTTTCAGGAAATTGTAATTTTGCACATGCATTATGTAGTATATATTTGAATTATATGATAAGTGAGTGAAGTAACTATGACCGTACTTATATAATTCTGAGCCGAAGTTGCTGTATTAATAGCTCGCTATTTTCTGATGACATGGTCGCCCTAGATGACGAAAACAAACTGCCGCAATCAGTGTTTACTTTGGACTAATTCTGTAGGATATAGAACCCATACATTTCGAAGGAGTTAAAAATTACCGTTCTGCATTAGCCTTGCAAAGAAGAAGGAGAAAATGAAGATTTCAATTTTTATTTCATTCATTGCGCACTTACTGACTTATTACTTAATATTTTAAAAACAGGTTGTATATTTTAAATTTCTGACTCATAATAACATGTCATACACAGTGAATGCAATATTACCGATATGTAGTGTTCTGTTATTTTCTTATATCTAAAACGACGCTTTCTTGACAGATACTCTGCCTGCTGGTGCTACGACACTGCTTACATTGTAAGCTCCACATTATATGTTTCTGTACGAAATGTAGGACAACTTTACCTCCCACTCTATAAAAAGTCTATATATTACCAAAACCATGTGTGCAAAACTGTTATCCAACTTTAAGTCATATGCTGACACTTGACCAATCAGAACCTAATTTGAATTAAAATGTTGTTGGTCTGAACACAAGTTGTCTTTATATTAAATACGCAACTGAGGTAAAACGATTAACTGGTCCTAATATCATTTTCCACTTACCTCGCGTCTTGACAACAATGTTGCAGATTTCCAAACAATATTCAGACTGTTACGTACCATATGGTGAAGTGTGGTAATGCGTAAAGATAAACCTTCTTAAGCAGTGGGATGGGGAGAGTAACAATTACTATGAAATGATATTCCAAGACAACGATTATAGAATGAATTATGCAATCAAAAACACAGCATAAATTTTTCATTTGTGTGTCCATAGTGTCCGTGGTTACTTTATAATTCTTGATAGTATTTTGTTCTGTCGTTGCTCCAACAAAAATGAGTGTCATCAGTTGTCTGTAATTAAGTTATTTATTTGACTTGCTTTTAGAACGAAACACAGTTCGTTAAGAGTAAGTTTATTTGTACCCACGGTGACTTTCAGTTGATTTCTCACTTACATCGGGAGATGCCATCCGCTAGCACATCGTCTTATTTCTGCGTTATACACTGATAATTTTGGTCTAACATCTAATTGTTCTGCAGTACTTTGCATTTATTATATTTTCCTTAACACACTTTTATGCACACCACTGCATTATGTTCTTTTCGTACATCTAAGTATGTGTTGTGGTTTGTGTTTTGTATTGTTGCCATCATAACCTTTCCACTACTTTGTCTTTAACCTGCAATATTTTTTAATTAGATTATTGTATTTGTGCAATTCTATATATTATTATTATTATTATCATTATTATTATTATTTCTGTGTATCTATGTACTGTATTAGAGCAGGCAAGGAACAGCGATCGAGGGATTTTTTTTTTCTTTTTTGTAGGGGAGGAGAAACATGATTAGTGGACACAAGTGTACAGGAGTGTGCTGGAGGGTGAGTTAGAGGAGGAGATGAGGAGCGGGAAGTGAAATGAAATAGTGAGTGGGGAAGGGGGTGGGTTGTGGGAGAGTGGGAGGGGGCGAGGGATGGAGAAGGCTCTTTTCTTTTTCAGTGCCTAACGCAGGCAAACGACATGTGCTAGGAGACGGTATTTCCCGATGTAAGCAGAAAGTCAACTGAATATGACCGTAAGTACAAATCAACTTCCTCTTTACAACTGTATTTCGATCTAAAAGCAAATCAAAATGTAAATAACCTAATTACAGACCACTGATGATGCTTCACTTCAATAAACCGAAACACGTATGCAGAAAAAAATTACGCATTTTTGTAGTTCTAATGACAGAACAAAACCCGCTCAAGTCAGAGTAAAACTTAAAGCGATCTTCAGACTTGACATTGGTCTGAATAATGCTATGCTTAACAAAGTGGACAATATTTTGAAAAGGATACAATCTTAGCAGAGAATTTATATAAAAACCGTACAGCATAATCAGTTGATATCTTAATGCATGATTTAAGGAAGTGGGGTAGTTATTCTTTCAGCTCTGAGCAAGTTAACTAGCTGACAATAATCATTCCGACAAACTAGCCACGCAAGGCTCCAGTCTTGCCTCAAACTTCTTCTCTTCAAAAACTAATAATATTATTCCAAATTTGTATTCCATTCACCTATTAATGTATACATCACATTCATCCTTTCTGTCCTTTACAATCAGTCTTTCTTCAGCTAACAGTTACAATCACACGTCAAAACAGCACTACAGAATACGTCCATCACCTACAACACTTCAACTACGTATGTGTCAGACTGCCCAGAGGCAAAGACTGCGTCATGAGAAAACCAAAGATTGGTTAAAATAACACAATTTGCTCTCTCTGACATGCACATCAGTAACATACAGAAAAACCAAAATGACCGGAATTCCTTACAACATTCATACTAAGTAACCCGTAATAAAAAAACAACAACCAAATGTAGAGCTTATAGAGACATAAAACCGATGCCACATCTCACTGGTCCTCTTTCTCTCCATATGGCAACAATCTGACATGCCATATTCATTTCACGCTTCGCAGTGTAGCGAAACGCCGAATTTCACCCTGTGATGTCACTATCTACTCGTCCACCTACGTTTTCATGTCTAGCACACGCTCGCCTCCTGCCTACCGACTTACACCTGTATTTTTTACTGTAAAGGAGGCTAGTAAGCAATAGCTTTTATGGTTCAAATGGCTCTGAGCACTATGGGACTTAACTTCTGAGGTCATCAGTCCCCTATAACTTAGAACTACTTAAACCTAACTAACCTAAGTACATCACACACATCCATGCACTAGGCAGGATTCGAACCTGCGACCTTAGCGGTTGCACGGTTCCAGACTGTAGCGCCTAGAACCGCTCGGCCACTCTGGCCGGCAATACCTGTTATATTTCCTAAACTATTCTCATACATTTTTTCCTGAATAGGTGGAATGTCATCTATACCAAAACCTATTTTAACAGGTTGGCTGAGCATGTGGCAAACCATTCGCTGAATGAAAGATCATGTATTCTTTGTGTATTTATGCAATTTTATTCCACAAAAATCCCAATCATCTTACTTCACTCAATATCTGTGAAGATGGGATTATTGAGGAATCTAGGAGATGAGACCTTTAGTTACAGCAATAATGTACCAGCAATACCATTCTTGTACGTTATTTTATAATAATTTATCATATTTATTTGTATCATATTTATAATATTTGATATTATGTGGTGACTTTTTAGAATTGAACAAATGTTGCCCTCTGCTGCAAACAGGAATTTCATTGAGTCTTAAATTTTTCTCTATTTGATTAGTTGGGAAATCTGTACAGGTCTTCCAAAAGAAACTGGAGTACATCATTGTAGTTCCGTTTCTCAGTACAGCACTGGGAGGTTATCCTACCTAATTCCATCTGTTCGGTATCGCCAACATTTTTGCCTATACATTTACGAGACGCGGAGCTACACGTTAATCGTAAATCATTGGAATTCACTGGCAAATTACTCATCAAAGGGTTAAGCCACCGGACGTGAATGTCTGCCATTAGTGGGATTTACTGGCATCGTGCCGGCGCTTATCCTACCTGCCCTTTGAGCTACACATTAACATTCGGAGTCCTCGTACTGGTAATATTAAGCCAAAGCAGGCGACCGTTATTTCGAACATCAATAAGATCTCATGTTTTGTAGATGATTGCAAGAAATTAAGCTTTGTGACTACTATACAAAGAATCTGTAACGACAAGAGATTATAGTGCCGTAGCGGTCTTCAAATATAAAGGCATTTTAAGGTAATTCTTTCATTTTTAAATGTTGAAACCGATGGAACGAGGTCGAGCGTAAAGTCACCCTCACCCCGAACGGAACGTAATTCTAAATACGAACTTATCTGCTCACAGAAACTATGGAGTTCGTAGGACATTCGTGAAAAAAATCTATTGGGATCTCAGCCGCATACGTCGGAAAGGTTTTCTTTATTTGCCGAACGTGAGCAGCAAGAGCAGCATTTGATGAATTCGAAAATAAAATTCAGCCACCCTATCTTGTCAGAAACTCTAAGAAGTTTTTCTCTTTCGTGAAGTCAGCCTTCCATTCAGTCACTCAATACTCATACTGCCGCTAAGGCTTCCATTATGTTAGTCACAAGTGCAAATAAGCATGTCGGCTTCCGGTAATTGTAATCTTCAGCATAGTCTACTTCCTTTCGATCATTGGTAGCTCCCGAAACATGTTAAAAAGTGTTTGTATACATTAATTTCATTAGTTTTCATCATTAACTTTTTTATTCTTCACTCATTCTAGGACCCAATATTTCCCTTGATGACATTTACAAGGGACATCGGTCGTTGCTTGACATAGGCTCACAGGAACAATTTTAGTCAGTAAAGTGATTGCAGTTCGGGATTTTAATACAGGTTAGTCCCGTTTTTGGGTGATGTTCGACGTCGCATGGAGTATTTTCCATTTTAGTTACTGTTCACTGTTTTTCAGTCAGGAACCAGTTTCTGATTCCTATTTCCATTTCTTTGCTTTTATAGACTGAACGTTCATCACTGATGGTCTTACCAATTGAAGGGTGCCAATTTTGCCGAGCCGTTACTCCGGGTCATTCTGTAATAGCTCCCTATACATATGACGTAGCACTGTAAATAACCATATTTTAGTATGGAATTAGAAATTTTATTTATTATATATGAATAGGCCTATTCTTTGTGGGCGCATACGATTCATATCAAGTTTCCTGACTAGAAGTATAATAGTTTCTTCCTTGTTTAAGCCTATTCACTCACTATTTTAATGTACATTAGATAACTTCAGTTCCCCATTACTAATTTGTAGAAATCTCCTGTACAGACGTACACCAGAGGATGCCACTTAAAAGTTGCGAAACCGATTGCATAAGAGTCGAAACGAATTCCATAAAGAACAGTTACTGTGGACTATTAGACTTTTCATTCAGTTTTATATTTTAATAGTTTCAACCCCTGGATATACATACCTGATCTACTGTATGAATTAGTCAATTAGCTATGTACTCATGTTAAGGCCGAAATGAAAGATGACATAGAGAAGGCCAGAGATTGAATTCTGTCTACCGAAATCAGTTCACGGCAGAAGATTGTAATATGTTTCTTCTTTGAATCTCACAGACACCGAAGTGGTTAGTATTGCAGTGATCACAGAATTGAAGGTGAACTAAAACTGCTCGATAGTGGAGGCACTTGAGACACCTGTGTCACTTCACAAAGATTATGTGAAACAACTTTATGCTTATGAGGTATTTAGCTGGAGCAGCGAGAGGAATCAAGCGATTGGAGAAACGTGCAGGTGTTTCGTGACTTGTTAGACACGCTCATACGTACAAGCTATATCCCTGACATTAAACTGTGCTAAATTAATGGAATATTTCTTATGCTCACGCTGCGTGAAATTTTTCGAGAACGACTACATCCTGTCTAATATTCAGCACATATTATTCATCCAGACAAGGACAATTGTTGTACAATATCCTCAAAAACGATTGGCAATAACACACTGTGTGATAAGGAAAGTGAAGCAAGCATCAGAGATGAATGAAACGAAATCAAATTTCTCATATTGTGAGGGCGTGTGATGGTATGACAGTGATTACAATATCCAGTCAAATTTATTAACTTCTTGGCAGTAAGGGTCCACTGTTCGGCATGACGTCACACTCCGTATGACCTGTATGCATGATCTGATTTGGTTGGGAAAAGTAACAAAAAGCCTTCACATCCTTTCCTGCTACGAGCTGGAGTACAACTGTTGTGACTGGTCTTTGATACCCACGATACCGGTACATGGACAGAGTTGACGTATCAGCTGGTCCCACAGATATACACTCCTGGAAATTGGAATAAGAACACCGTGAATTCATTGTCCCAGGAAGGGGAAACTTAATTGACACATTCCTGGGGTCAGATACATCACATGATCACACTGACAGAACCACAGGCACATAGACACACGCAACAGAGCATGCACAATGTCGGCACTAGTACAGTGTATATCCACCTTTCGCAGCAATGCAAGCTGCTATTCTCCCATGGAGACGATCGTAGAGATGCTGGATGTAGTCCTGTGGAACGGCTTGCCATGCCATTTTCACCTGGCGCCTCAGCTGGACCAGCGTTCCTGCTGGACGTGCAGACCACGTGAGACGACGCTTCATCCAGTCCCAAACATGCTCAATGGGGGACAGATCCGGAGACCTTGCTGGCCAGGGTAGTTGACTTACACCTTCTAGAGCACGTTGGGTGGCACGGGATACATGCAGACGTGCATTGTCCTGTTGGAACAGCAAGTTCCCTTGCCGGTCTAGGAATGGTAGAACGATGGGTTCGATGACGGTTTGGATGTACAGTGCACTTTTCAGTGTCCCCTCAACGATCACCAGAGGTGTACGGCCAGTGTAGGAGATCGCTCCCCACACCATGATGCCGGGTGTTGGCCCTGTGTGCCTCGGTCGTATGCAGTCCTGTTTGTGGCGCTCACCTGCACGGCGCCAAACACACATACGACCATCATTGGCACCAAGGCAGAAGCGACTCTCATCGCTGAAGACGACACGTCTCCATTCGTCCCTCCATTCACGCCTGTCGCGACACCACTGGAGGCGGGCTGCACGATGTTGGGGCGTGAGCGGAAGACGGCCTAACGGTGTGCGGGACCGTAGCCCAGCTTCATTGAGACGGTTGCGAATGGTCCTCGACGATACCCCAGGAGCAACAGTGTCCCTAATTTGCTGGGAAGTGGCGGTGCGGTCCCCTACGGCACTGCGTAGGATCCGTGCGTCGCTGCGGTCCGGTCCCAGGTCGACGGGCACGTGCACCTTCCGCCGACCACTGGCGACAACATCAGTGTACTGTGGAGACCTCACGCCCCACGTGTTGAGCAATTCGGCGGTACGTCCACCCGGCCTCCCGCATGCCCACTATACGCCCTCGCTCAAAGTCCGTCAACTGCACATACGGTTCACGTCCACGCTGTCGCGGCATGCTACCAGTGTTAAAGACTGCGATGGAGCTCCGTATGCCACGGCAAACTGGCTGACACTGACGGCGGCGGTGCACAAATGCTGCGCAGCTAGCGCCATTCGACGGCCAACACCGCGGTTCCTGGTGTGTCCGCTGTGCCGTGCGTGTGATCATTGCTTGTACAGCCCTGTCGCAGTGTCCGGAGCAAGTATGGTGGGTCTGACACACCGGTGTCAATGTGTTCTTTTTTCCATTTCCAGGAGTGCACATAGGGAAGGTCTTCGTATGTTGCAAGCAACTGGAGTACCTCGGCATCAAGCAGACTGTTCTTAGAGACATGTGCAATTGGTGGACAAGAAACTTTCTGTTGAAAAAGACCCCTACAATCGTGTCGCATTGAAAGGTAACACACGATGACGGAGGATGTCCATGACAAACTGTTGTAACCTGAGTGCTCCCTCAGTTATTACCAGTCACGACTGAAGTCATAAAAAACTGCTTTCTGCACCGTGATGCCATTAGTAACACTGCTTAGCCTCTCCAAATCCATGGAAGAATAGGCCTTGCCTCCAGGATGCCGCCATACTCGCTACGATGATAACCTATGGCAGTGCAGAATAGCGACTCGTAACTGAACACAGAGGAACACCATTCAACGATGCCTCTCACTGGAGGCACCACTCCAAATGCAGCCGTTAGTGGTGCGATGTTAATAGCGTCGGCTAGTGGGACTGTAATTCCCTAGTTTGACTGCTGCAGTTCTACGACCAGTAGAGTGGGATGACACAGAGCGTAGCATTAAGCCTGTTACTTGTTCTCGAATGACTGTTCTATGTACACAATACGGCGTTGCTCCTTTTTGGTGCTCAGATGTGGTCGACAGGAACCTCAACCACGAGTACGTCAGCGCTCACGTTCCGATCTAGCATTGGACGGCTGTAGTAGTAGAAAGATGGGGTTTGTAGCGCAATTTTAATATCAAATTGATACGCAAATCTATTTAATTGATCAATTAGTCACCCCCCATTCCCAACTACCCCCGCCCCCGACACCGCCCACCCCCGCCCCCAGATGACATCACGTCTTTTCTCAGCCTGCACATGTTCCCCAGCCCCTCCGCTGCCTCTCCCCCAACCTACCCTATTGGCATGAATTATGAATTTTAGAGGAAATTTAAAATTTTGGATGGAATTTCGAATTTTCATGGGAATATCACAGTCCCAGTCCTGTACTGACATCCCACTCCGCCTCCCAACCATGAACTTACGGGAAATTAAAAATGGCGATGCCCTATCTGGGACTCGAACTCTTGTCCTCCTGGTCGGAAAGCACAATTGAAGCCCCCTAACACAATTAAACCATCAGAGGTGCTTGGAATTGGTGAGATATTAAAATTGGCTGTGCCCTTTCTGGGACACAAACCCTGATTCTACTAGAGGGAATGCCCGAGTGCACCCCCTAGCAAATGGTAACTGTACAGATGGAAAGGAATGTTTGGTCTGTGTAATTTGTTTATTTTGGTTGGGAAACTGATGCAAATATCGATACTAATTACTCAATTAATCACAAAGGTCGGGCCTAATTACACAACTATATGCGCAGCGCTACACAACAGATGCATAATGGCGTAATCCAACTCAAAAAATGACTGTAACATACAACTGGTGTTATCCTGCTACGCAAAAATTTCGCAACACCACTCGAAACTAGCGACAGACACACTCAAACTGTACCCTACGTCTACAAGGAGGCATAAAAAAGCCACAGGTGTAAGGTACTACCTTTATTATTTTTGATGGGAAATACGTTCAACTGACGAGATGCTCGTGTTGGACAGAAAGGAGTTTAAGAAGTGTATTACCTGTAAGCATACAGTATCTACCGCTGTTTGGCGTCAGAGTTCGCTACAGATGCCTGCTCAAAAAGCATCCTGCAGCCAAGGTAAACAAAACCAATACATGCTACCACAACTGATAGAAAAAATGTGTCACAGTCGTAATTATACTTCAAAATTGTCGCGAAAAATCCAACACTCGTAATGAATAGGTCATAATGTAGCACAAGTACTGGGGAAAATCGTCGTCCTAAAAGACTGCAGACTGCAGAGGGGGTGGTAGTTGAGCGTGCATTCTTCTCAATATACAATCACAAACTGCCGAAAACCAAGGCCTTGTTACTTCCCCTCACGCCTCTCCTTCACCCCTCTACGATGCTCCACTTAGAATCTCGTGCCATTGCTACCACCCTCTAACGCCGCTGCCCACACCTGGCTTATCACTATCTGACCGTCATCTTGAGGTGATGCTACTACCCCTGCACAATAGCGTTTACAAATAATAGGATATTAAAGGATGGCTACCTCAAGTCCAACTTGTTCATCTAAAATATAGTGACACAGCCCCTACGCACCACCCCTAGGCAGAGAGTGCCTGTGTGTGGAGATCGCTCTCGGTAGATGCACCCCCTTTGCTCCACTCGCAATATGCGGCATGCTTTCAGACGAAAGTCCTTGACTACACAAAAGGGTAATTAGGTAGCAAAACCTGCCCATCTGGTGAATGGCCCAGATGGTCCACAAAACTTGGCTTTCCACCATCTGGCCGCCGCCTTAATGTGACGCTCCAACACTAACACAGTAGCGTGTATAGTCAACTACACAATAGGAGATAAAAGGACGACCGCCTCAAGTGCAACATTTTCATCTAAAATGTAGCGACAGAGACGCCACATGCCGCCCCTCCCTCCCCCCCCCCCTCCCAAGAAATAGAGTGGCTTTGTCGGGCGACCACCACAGCAGACATCCCCCTCTCCACCTCTCCCACAGCAAGCCGTCATTTGACGATAGAGAACAGTTATATTTGACGAAAATGCACCTATAATCAAGCATCTATTAAAAAAAAAGCGAAACAAATTTGCGACCAAAATAAATGTCACCTTCCCACGAAAATAGCTAAAGTCCCTTTTCTTTCAGTTTTTGGGCAAAATCGGTATAGTTTTTACGTTCTACTGCAGTAGCATCTGATTATTTTGTGACGTTCAGCGAAGTGTACTACCACTGATCGCAAATGGTTAGCAGAGACATGGACACCCTTTATAAAATCAGGAAAAAAACCTCCATTATATTGATGCGAGAACTACTGATCACCGCAGAATGTCCTCGTTACTTCGAAACTGTCATCAGGGTAGAGAAAAAGTGAGAATTTAATATCCAGTGAAAAATCTATATAAAGCAATTTCTTTTAGCTTTATGAACAAATTACGTGACTTGAGCGCGTCTCCTGTGTTCAGTGTCTACAAATAAACTCTCATGCACGTGTGTATTACAAGCAATTCAGACAATCTTTCACGCCATTGGCACACATGTCGGAACAAAAAACACATTCATTTAGCGTTTGACAACCAGGAGCTATAATTCTAGAGAATGCAGCTGTTCTGAACACTGACAGGTACCCTTTCACAAATGCGATGCCACATCATACTTGCATTTACGAAAAAAGTCGTCAGAGCCTATCTCGCCCGGAGTAGGTGTGACCTCTACATTTAATGCAATGTTCCACACCGATAAGTATCAGATATACAGTGTTCCGTCAAGGTTCCCTCCATCTCAACTAAGTGGTGTCAGTCAATCATTATGTGGTAGTTAACAGTGTACCCAGAGGATGGACGAGATTGGAAAGACGATATTTATCTGGTGTGATTTACTGTAATACACACTGCTGTTGATAGCGAGATCAGTTTTAGCAATTTTACCCAGAAGTCAGAGAGAGCAATATCCACTATATTCTGCAACGTGTTTAGAAACAAAGTAGCTGAGGTAATGCTATAGGAGCGTGTTTGGATCACTCTGTGTAAGAGGGAACATTTTGTTGTGGCTCTGCTACCTGTTTACTATGTGTAAGGTCAGCGCCAAATGATGCCTGCACCTGCAACATAGCAATATGAACAGTTATGTTGGTGTTTCTTGCTGGGAAAATTAGGAAGACCGAATATCAAAGCAGATCCGTCTCCCTCACGATCTATTCACGTATATCACCTAAACATTCTATCATTGTTATTCTCTACCATCAAGCAGAGAAAAGTTACGAACTATAGAAGCTCCGTTAACTTTATCCAATAGATTTCTACCCCATCCCGATATGTCGAAAACGAATACTGCCTACATGCCGGCATTGAGCAAATGTGACGATCCTATTAAATATACAGGTATTTACCCACTGGAGCAGGTGGCCAGTGATCGATGTGACTTGCACAAACCGATGTAAATTTTCTTCCCCTGTACTGTACGAGAACCTTCCCCCACATGTTATCAGTCGCAGGAGAGGTATCCTGTTATGTTGTTTGATAAACTGATTTTTCTGCTGTAACGCGCTTTGTACACTGCCATTTATTTTTTTCCGCCACGACTTCGACGTTTGTATCAAATTCTAAGGTGACATTAACACATGGTCTATTGATTCCCCCAGGAAACTAGACATCACACGGTGTAAATCACATTATATGGCAATCAATAGCTTACCAGTGAACTGTTGAGATGGAAAAGACACTGTCAATGTACTGTAATATAAGAATCACTGTTGACAGTGCGATCTATTCTAGCAATTTTATCGTAATTTCAACACCGACCAGTGACGCAGCAGCATGCTTACCAATATCTGTATCATCGCTAAACAGCCCCTCCGCCACTTTGCGAGTACAATCGCGGATGTAAGTAGATGACTGTACAGTATGTTCATTCATTCTTAATTCTCTAACGTATACATCCAAGTATACCAGTCAGCGAGTTACATATCGCTAGCACCTTTATCATAGTGCGTAACTTCCGATCTTTCTCTATGTGGATGGGGGTCACAGGTCATTCATTCTTAGGATAAAATTAGAGACCGAAAGATCTCCTCGCATTGTATTTGACCAACGCTTCCTGCACCTGACCAGAAGTAGGCCGCTACATTCCACGTTTCGAGGCTGAAACTGCTGCCCCACACCCATCCAGGAGTACAAGATTTCTTTAGATTCGCGAGTGTCGAGGAGATTAGCAGCCTTTATCGGTGTACAGTAGATATGAAACTGTTGTGATGGTATAACGCACAGTTAAGAGCAAGAAACTGGTGGTTTTATGAATGATGGAGCACCAGACAGACAGAATTTGCTGCGTTTTACGTAATTAAACTGCGCTAGCAATTCTAAACTATAGTTCTAGTGTCTGAGCTCAGTAGCAAGAAGATATTGTAAGAGAGAACATTAACACATGCACTCCTAAGGCTACAATGTTAAAAGACGCTGTAATGTTAGATAGTTGCGGTTTCCTACCTAGTAGTCATATGGTATGCAACGCTGTTACTATCTCAATGGAAGAAATATAATTCCAGCATATGGCATACATTTTTCTTGCAGGTTTCCCTATGATAAACTATGGTGGTACACTGTAAAATGAGAAACAACTTCCTTAAAACATCAATTCCTTGTGATACACGTACAATATAGATTTCCAGAGGTGCATGGCCCCTACTATACACATCCGATTATGGTTTAAAAATTATACTGTGCTCGCATCAGTCCTATATAGAATGATCGTTAGCAACGGGGAAAGCCTGTTACAAAGAAATGGACAAACGCATAGCAGTGATGTTTGACATGTGAAATTACACGTCATACCGCCACTAAATCCGTAAAAAGGACATTGGTCAAGCAAATGTATACACGGAGATTGTAGTACCTCACAAACACTTGTCGCTAACTTAGAATCGCCGTAGGTATGAAGCTCAAGACTCGATTTTATACCCAAGATGCGGCTGGAGAATGGATTGCGTCGCATTATAGAGGAATGTGTCGAAACAGGATGGAAGTCTTCTGATGACCGAGAGAGGAGGAGGAGGAGATTAGTGTTTAACGTCCCGTCGACAACGAGGTCATTAGAGACGGAGCGCAAGCTCGGGTGAGGGAAGGATGGGGCAGGAAATCAGCCGTGCCCTTTCAAAGGAACCATCCCGGCATTTGCCTGAAGCGATTTAGGGACATCACGGAAAACCTAAATCAGGATGGCCGGAGACGGGATTGAACCGTCCTCCTCCCGAATGCGAGTCCAGTGTGCTAACCACTGCGCCACCTCGCTCGGTGATGACCGAGAGGTTTCATGTTAACGATTTCAAATAGATAGTGCTCTACATCACACACAGAACACGCAGTTGTATGAGAGTCGAACGCGGGCTACGTCACAAAACTGATGCATCGCGACAGAGCAACGGAAAAAATGGTCAAATGACCTGTAGCTACATGACCCCCTCTCTCTAGAATGCATCATCAGTCTACCATTAAATCATACCTCGTTGCAGCTCCGTATCACCACATCACTCCACTCTGTCATCCTTTAACACATATGCAAGTAACTTTAGAGGCAGATGGTTCAATTTTTTTCAGGAAAGCAGCAAACACAGCAGACAACTCGCGCGTATCACTATTACCTCAATAGACATACAGTAGAATGCTGCCTTGACGAAAAATAAGACTGTATCCCGGATTCCCGGTGCTTTCAGCTTCCCGTTTTCCCTGTTCCTCTTGCTGTCGCATACTCGTTCCCATGTACAAGAATTGTTCTGCACGAATCAGAAGACATGCAAGTACTCCCTCAATATCCCCGCATTTCGGCGTATTTTCCCTAAATTTATACGTATTTTCCGTCATTGAATCGATTTTATGTACTTCTATCCGTGCGACCACGACATCACTTATCGTTCCGTGTTCCAAAATTACTTGTAAATATTGTACAGCTGCCAACACCTAGCACAAACCCACTATTTTTCACCGATCGAGGTGACGCAGTGGTTAACACACTGGGCTCGCATTCGGGAGGACGACGGTGCAATCCCGCGTCCGGCCATCCTGATTTAGGTTTTCCGTGATTTCCCTAAATCGCTTCAGACAACTGTCGGGATAGTTCCTTTGAAAGAGCACGGCCGACTTCCTTCCTCATCCTTCCCTAATCCCCCCCCCCCCCAAATCAACCAACCAACCACTATTTTTCCGGTCGGACGGCATAGTATAGCACTGTACCCGAATGCAACCAGTCACTTCCAACCGCATAGTGTACAGTTGCAACACGTTTGCTCTGTTTTCTGTATATCTCTGTGTGCATGGGTCTCGGATGGCTCCCAGGTCTCACAGTTGACCCAAGTTAGCGTTCGAGTGTGGATCCGCCGAGCGTTATATCTGGAGTTATGTTAAGATGCGGATCCACAATATACCACGTCTGGAACAAGATTTGAAGGTGGATCCGCTATGCATTATATCCGGAGCTACGTTGGGATGCCGATGCACAAAACGTCACATGCGGAATATGGCTCAAAGGTGGACCAATCACACGTTACGTCCGGAGATGTGTTCTGTATTCGGAATTGGGTCCACCAGCCTAAACGTAATGGGAGACTTCTGGTTGATGTCGGTTTAGCAACAGCTGATATGGGTCACTAAGCCTTGCTAGAAAAAACAACGTGTATGGTTGTGTACACTGATTGAGTGCGCTAAATCTGAAAAAGAAAAAACAAAATTTCAAACTGGAATGAGATTTTCACTCTGCAGCAGAGTGTGCGTTGATATGAAACTTCCTGGCAGATTAAAACTGTGTGCCCGACGGAGACTCGAAATCGGGACCTTTGCCTTTCGCGGGCAAGTGCTCTACCATCTGAGCTCGCGAAGCCCGACTCACGCCCGGTACTCACAGCTTTACTTCTGCCAGTACCTCGTCTCCTACCTTCCAATCTTTACAGAAGATCTCCTGCGAACCTTGCAGAACTAGCACTCCTGAATGAAAGTATACTGCAGAGACATGGCTTATCCACAGCCTGTGGGATGTTTTCAGAATGAAATTTTCACTCTGCAGCGGAGTGTGCGCTGCCCGCGAAAGACAAAGGTCCCGAGTTCGAGTCTCGGTCGGGCACACAGTTTTAATCTGCCAGGAAGTTTCAAAATATTATACTGCTTATGAAGGAGCAATACAAGAATCCTCTCATGTGATTGATAGTCTGTTGTATACGGTCATCCTACAGTACAGGCGATGAAACTTTACACCGGCCTGTGGAAGCGACTTCGACCACGAACCACCTGCTCCAATGAACCAATACCTGTATATTTGATAGGATCGCCACATATGTTTGGGTGACAGACATGAATGCACCTGAGGGACACAGAACTCCTTCAGGCTGCCTGTACGTAGTTTGGTGACGTGTCGATAAATCTTCATCCTCCATCCGTGGCATGTATGATGTGTAGTCTTACTAATGTTCCCAACAAGAAACTCCACCGTAACTGACCGTACTATCTCTTCCACTACCTCATGTTGCAGAGCAAAGCTTCGCCTGGCGCAGGCCTTAGACACTGCACAAGGTATGCGGAGTCATGACACCATGTTTGCATTACCACTCAGTGGGCAAAACGCGCTCCTGTCGCATTAACTCAGCTTGCCCTGTTTCCCCACAGGATGCAGAAGAAGGTCTTAGGTATAGCGCTCTATGACTTCCGTACAAGTCAGACATAAATTGGGGGGATCACAAGAACTAAGCTGCAGGGAGGACGGTGAAGGACTTAGGAGCAGTTACAAGGTGCAGAGGGGCTATCTAAAAATAACGCTGGAGTTCGTGGTGTATGGGATCCTTACCAGATAGGTTCGAAATTAGAGAGACAGCTCATTTCGAGATACGAGAGTGGCTCGAATATGATTCACCAGTGGCTGTAATCATTAAAAAAATTCTCAACAGGATAAAGCGCAAATATGTGGTTGAATGGATAAACGAGATTCCAAATTGCAGTCAGCATTTAGGACAGCATTTCTGCTTGAAAACTTAACACTATCAGCGACCTTGTGTGCCTGTCAACTCAAGACTGCATTTGATGCAGAGTGATGGTAACATAGCCGTTATGATCGTGTTTTTCAATAGCGAGGTCCTTAAGCGAAATGTATGTTGTCGGTTGTAGACTCCCTCTCTGGTCAGTTTCAGATGTCATTTCTAAATAGTGTTCCTCGAAAAGAACATTGTGTCCCCTTCATGGAATTCGAGTTGTCCTACTTGTCAAGTGTAATATGACTGCTGATGAAAGAAAGTTACTCGCCATACAAAGTGATCCTCATGATCAGCTTAACTAATTAGCCTGTTGTTGTTGTGGTCTTCAGTCCTGAGACTGGTTTGATGCAGCTCTCCATGCTGCTCTATCCTGTGCAAGCCTCTTCATCTCCCAGTACCCACTGCCACCTACATCCTTCTGAATCTGCGTAGGGTAGTCATCTCTTGGTCTCCCTCTACGATTTTTACCCTCCACGCTGCCCTCCAATACTAAATTGGTGATACCTTGATGCCTCAGAACATGTCCAACCAACCGAGCCCTTCTTCTGGTCAAGTTGTGCCACAAACTTCTCTTTTCCCCAATCCAATTCAATACTTCCTCATTAGTTATGTGATCTACCCATCTAATCTTCAGCATTCTTCTGTAGCACCACATTTCGAAAGCTTCTATTCTCTTCTTGTCCAAACTATTTATCGTCCATGTTTGACTTCCATACATGGCTACACTCCATACAAATACTTTCAGAAACGACTTCCTTATACATAAATCTATATTCGATGTTAACAGATCTCTTCTTCAGAAACGCTTTTCTTGCCATTGCCAGTCTACATTTTATATCCTCTCTACTTCGACCATCATCAGTTATTTTGCTCCCCAAATAGCAAAACTCCTTTACTACTTTAAGTGTCTCATTTCCTAATCTAATTCCCTCAGCATCACCCGACTTAATTCGACTATATTCCATTATCCTCGTTTTGCTTTCGTTGATGGTAATCTTATATCATCCTTTCAAGACACTGTCCATTCCGTTCAACTGCTCCTCCAAATACTTTGCTGTCTCTGACAGAAGTACAATGTCATCGGCGAACCTCAAAGTTTTTATTTCTTCTCCATGGATTTTAATACCTACCCCGAACTTTTCTTTTGTTTCCTTCACTGCTTGCTCAATATACAGATTGAATAACATCGGGGAGAGGCTACAACCCTGTCTCACTCCCTTCCCAACCACTGCTTCTCTTTCATGCCCATCGACTCTTATAACTGCCATCTGGTTTCTGTACAAATTGTAAATAGCCTTTCGCTCCCTGTATTTTACCCCTACCACCTTCAGAATTTGAAAGAGAGTATTCCAGTCAACATTGTCAAAAAATTTCTCTAAGTCTACAAATGCTAGAAACGTAGGTTTGCCCTTCCTTAATCTGGCTTCTAAGATAAGTCGTAGGGTCAGTATTGACTCACGTGTTGCAACATTTCTACGGAATCCAAACCGATCTTCCCCGAGGTCGGATTCTACTAGTTTTTCCATTCGTGTGTAAAGAATTCGCATTAGTATTTTGCAGCTGTGACTTATTAAACTGATAGTTCAGTAATTTTCACATCTGTCAACACCTGCTTTCTTTGGGATTGGAATTATTATATTCTTCTTGAAGTCTGAGGGAATTTCACCTGTCTCATAGATCTTGCTCACCAGATGGTAGAGTTTTGTCAGGACTGGCTCTCCCAAGGCCGTCAGTAGTTCCAATGGAATGTTGTCTACTCCAGGGGCCTTCTTTCGACTCAGGTCTTTCAGTGCTGTGTCGAACTCTTCACGCAGTATCGTATCTCCCATTTCATCTTCATCTACATCCTCTTCCGTTTCCATAATATTGTCTTCAAGTACATCGCCCTTGTATAGACCCTCTATATACTCCTTCCACCTTTCTGCTCTCCCTTCTTTGCTTAGAACTGGGTTTCCATCTGAGCTCTTGATGTTCGTACAAGTGGTTCTCTTATCTCCAAAGGTCTCTTTAATTTTCCTGTAGGCAGTATCTATCTTACCCTTATTGAGATAAGCATCTACATCCTCTAGCCATCCCTGCTTAGCTATTTTGCGCTTCTTGTCGATCTCATTTTTTAGAGTCTGTATTCCTTTTTGCCTGCTTCATTTACTGTATTTTTATATTTTCTCCTTTCATCAATTAAATTCAATATTTCTTCTGTTACCCAAGGATTTCTACTAGCCCTCGTCTTTTTACGTACTTGATCCTCTGCTGCCTTCACTACTTCATCCCTCAAAGCTACCCATTCTTCTTCTACTGTATTTCTTTCCCCAATTCCTGTCAATTGCGCCCTTATGCTCTCCCTAAAACTCTGTACAACCTCTGGTTCTTTCACTTTATCCAGGTCCCATCTCCTTCAAATTTCCACCTTTTTGCAGTTTCTTCAGTTTTAATCTACAAGTCATAACCAATAGATTGTGGTCAGAGTCCACATCTGCCCCTGGAAATGTTTTACAATTTAAAACCTGGTTCCTAAATCTCAGTCTTACCATTATATAATCTATCTGAAACCTGTCAGTATCTCCAGGCTTCTTCCATGTATACGGCCCTCTTTTATGATTCTTGAACCAAGTGTTACCTATGATTAAGTTGTGCTCTGTGCAAAATTCTACCAGGCGGTTTCCTCTTTCATTTCTTTGCACCAGTCCATATTCCCCTACCACGTTTCCTTCTCTCCCTTTTCCTACTACCGAATTCCAGTCACCCATTACTATTAAATTTTCATCTCCCTTCACTATCTGAATAAATTCTTTTATTTGATCATACATTTCTTCAATTTCTTCGTCATCTGCAGAGCTAGTTGGCATATAAACTTGTACTACTGTAGTAGGTGTGGGCTTCGTATCTATCTTGGCCACAATAATGCGTTCACTATGCTGTTTGTAGTAGCTTACCCGCATTTCTGTTTTCCTATTCATTATTAAACCTACTCCTGCATTACCCTTATTTGATTTTGTGTTTATAACCCTGTAGTCACCTGACCAAAAGTCTTGTTCCTCCTGCCACCGAACTTCACTAATTCCCACTATATCTAACTTTAATCTATCCATTTCCCTTTTTAAATTTTCTAACCTACCTGCCATATTAAGGGATCTGACATTCCACGCTCCGATCCGTAGAATGCCAGTTTTCTTTCTCCTGATAACGACATCCTCTCGAGTAGTCCCCGCCCAGAGGTCCGAATGGGGGACTATTTTACCTCCGGAATATAATTAGCCTATCAAATTGATTTCAATGACGCACTGCCAGAAGAAGTTCCATTGTCTAGTAGACTATATACACTACTCTGTTGGTGTAGGAGTGTCGCCTTAACGAGGGTGGCCTCAGGGTGGGAAGCTGAGTAGTGTGGGTAGCGGCCTTAGAGGGTGGCGGCAGGAGCATGAGACAGTCGGCAGAGCACTGTAGAGGGGGGGGGAGAGGGGGGTTGGAGGTGTGTGGGGGAGTGAGAAGGCCTTGCTTTTCTGAAGTTTGTGATTCTACATTGAGAAGAATGCACGTTCAACTATCACCTCCTTTGCACTCTGCAGTCTTTGAAGACGACGATTTTCCCTCAGTATATGTGTGGTGCATTATGAGACGTTTATTAGGAGTGCTTTTCTTTCACGGCAATTTCGAAGTGTAATTATAACTGACGACTTTTTTCTATCATTTGTGGTAGCATGTATTGGCTTCGATTACATGGGCTGAATGATGTTTTTTGAGCAGGCATCTGCACCAAACTCTGATGTCAAACAGCGATGTTATCGTCAGTTTTTGAGCTGTATTACGCTTTTATGCCACCATTGTGTAGCGCTATGCATATAGTTGTGTAATTTTGCCATATCTTCGTAATTAATTACGTAATTAGAATCGACATTTGTGTCAGTTTCCCAACCAAAATAAATAAAGTACACTAACCTAACAACCCTCTCCCGCATCTGAACAGTTTTTACGTGTTAGGGAGTGCACTTGGGCATTCCATTCAGTAGAAATAGGATTAGAGTTCTAGAAAGGACGCAGCCAAGTTTAATTTCCTGCTAATCCCAAGCACCTCTGGTGGTTTTATTCTGTAGGGGAGAGCAGGAGGTGGGGAGAGGTAGTTCAATTGAACTTTCCAGGCAGAAGGACCAGGGTTGAGTCCTGATACGGCACCACCATTTTTAATTTCCTGTCAATTGGTGTTTTTCTCTGGGGGGGGGGGGGGGGAAATGTCAGCGCAGCTTTGGGACTATGATATTCCTACGAAAATTCGAAACTCTCGCCAAAATTCAAAACTGTCGCCAAAAGTCAAAACTCTCGCCAAAATTCGAAACTGTCGCCAAAATTCGAAACTCTCGCCAAAATTCGAAACTCTCGCCAAAATTCGAAACTCTCGCCAAATTCGAAACTCTCGCCAAAATTAGAAACTCTCGCCAAATTTGAAACTCTCGCCAAATTTGAAACTCTCGCCAAATTTGAAACTCTCGCCAAATTTAAAACTCTCGCCAAAATTCGAAACTCTCGCCAAAATTCAAAACTGTCGCCAAAATTCAAAACTGCCGCCAAAATTCAAAACTGCCGCCAAAATTCAAAACTGCCGCCAAAATGCAAAATTTCCTTCAGTAGGGTACGTTGAGGGGTGGGGTGGCTGGTGCACATGTGTAAGCTCAGAAAGCACGTTACATTATCCTGGGCAGGGGTAGGCGTGTTTGGGTGCAGGAGATGGTGGGGGTGAGTACTTGATCTATTTATTGAGTTTGCATATCAATTTGATATCAAAATTGCGCTCTAACCCAATCTCCCTACAACTGGCAGTCACTTCTAAATGCCCCGCAAACCTGCATATTGTATTTTTCGACCATCCAACCAAAAGGAAATGCCCAATTTGACCCCTTCGAAACTGGCATCTGCTTATAACGCTGGCTCATACCAGTATGATGCATCTTTGTCTCCCTCAAAGGGATCACTACGTCAGAAGCTGCTCCTTCCCCTCATGTATCCCATCAGCCCTGTTAACAACACTAAACACAGGCAACAGTAATTCATTGTGAAGGCCACTTTGCCGGTCACAGAAATTGTAGTTATACTAATTTAAGTATCCGCTGATGCTGTGTACGTGTACGATATTACAGTGGTGTCCGACCATGTCTTCCGGGTGCTTACCTATTTTGTCAGGTACTGTAGTATTAGAAGATCAAGAAAGGCACGTCTGTGTTACGAAGAACGTAAGGCAGGCCAGTAGCCTACTGCCACTGCTGTTCTACTTACTGTATCGTACAAGAAGAGAAGGACGTATAAGGAATATTAATATATGGGAACACAAGAACAATATTAAGATTTTCAGGCGACATAGGTCTCCTGTTCGAAATCAGAGAATTCTAAAATTATAAGATGAAATAAATTCAGAGAAAATAGGTCAGTAGAAAAAAGTGATAATCTGAAATTCATGAAATACCGTATTGTTGTCAACACATAATTGCTTAACGTAAAAATGCCTCATTAGTAGTAGAAGCTGGAAGTATTCTGCTATGTAGGACATAAGACTATAAGGAATGATTAAAGCGATGGCTCAAGCAACAAATCATTTTCAACAAAGGAACTCTACTAATTTCAAATCTCAAAAAGAGCAGAAGCAGTGCATATCTTAAGATACGGACTGTGAAATAAGGAATGTCAAACATGCGACAAATTAAGAAAATTAATGAAATTATGTGACATGTCTTGACACAGAAGGATAAAAATTATACAGATGAATGTATGAAATGAGTGGATAAAGGAGGCAATGGGAAATTCTTGAAAATCCTTACTTGAAGACAAATTAAATCAGTGGCGTGTCTTATGAGAAATCAAGGAATAGCCAGCAAGGCACTGAAAAGAGCAGGAAACTGAAGTGTGGAGAGATCAAAACTTCCTTAAACAATAAGGGAAATGTTACACTTCTCAAGAAACTACTTTTACTTTTCAGATGTACTTTAAAACAGATGACAAAACTGAATACCGGCTCATTCTTAATATACGTTCCATGATGTAGATAGTTATTTACGCAAGATATAGAGAATGTACCAACCCGCACTCTTCTGCTCCAACTTCTAATAGAAATACCCTACACTGTGGATAATGTTCTGTGTACAAACACATCTAAATCTTTAACTTGTACAAACTCATTGAAACAATCTTTGTAGCATCATACGAAACGTGTTAAATTAGGGCAGATCCTAAGAAGTCAGTCTGTCTCTTATTTTATTGCCAGCTGCATGTATGTGTTTTTGGCATGTGAAATTTTCCTTTTAGGCCATGAATCGAAAAATCCATGAAAATTAATAGAATCGTAATGGCCCAGGAGGTACGTCCTCATTAATGCCAATCGTATTCATCGTATACATCATACATAAATATATTTATTAATGGCTATAAAATGTAATCCTATTAACTCGTAGATCATCTCAGGTTCCAGCAGTGCACGTTTCCTAAGGTATTTGGTAGCTCTCCGTCCCGAAAATCATTGCTACATAATTTTCCACCTTTTTCCCTGTGATATAAAGCCGTTTTCGAATAAACAATATATTTATGATACAGCCATTCAAATTTCTTCAGTCTGTGTTTTCATCCCTTTTGAGAACGTATTTCGACATGACTAATTATCCACTCGTGGATAACAAGAATGGTTCAGCATATATTTATGAGCTCACTACGTTTCATTGAGAGAATCCTATTTTATTCGAACTGGCGTGGTTTGAAAACCAAGATTTTACTCAGAGTTGTCGAAGCGAAAGAGTCCGAGGACACAGTTTATATACTTTGTTATTTTCAACAGTGTACATCTAAGGCTGATGTTAATGAGGCTAGATGAGAAACAGAGATCACATTTAGTCTCCAAAAAATAATTGTTCTGAACAAATGGCTCAAAAAACGTTCTTCCCATCCCAGGAACAAGTACAGGACGTAATATCAATTTGTTAGAAGCGTTTATATTAGCCACAAAACTTCCGAGCCCTTAGGTTACTCTGCAATTTGTATGAGACAACACGGCCATTTGGATGTACTTTTAATGACTGACCACACTTTTATTTTTCCATAACCTTACGCGTTTCGACTTTCTGACATTTTCAAAGCATACAAAATACAACACAAAACTGGGATCAGAGGATACGAAAATATGATACATTTCACCATTGACAAGAGAAATATTACAACGATGGGAATATGGCTTCCTAGCTTACCAGTATTATGTCAGTCCTATTAAATGGTTCATTAGATACATTGTATCACATCAACATTCTCGATGAGGAGATACCAAGGGAAAATTTTGGACGCTAAGTGGACTAAACCGCTAGGCGGCGCTTGGTACGTGGTACAAGCTGTAGTTTGTTTCTGTTAATATTAAAATATAATATAGTAAATTCAAACGTTGTAACGATGAAAATTTATTGTATTGCATTTTAATCGTAACGATGAAAATTGTGGCTGCTAACAGAAACAAAATTGCTGCGTGTATCACCTACCCAGCGCCGCCTAGAGCTTTAGTCGACATGGCTTCCAAAATTGTAGCTTGGTAGCAGTTTGCAGTTGTCTCGTGATCGAGAATGTTGGCGTGATACAAGGTATCTAACGATATTTGGTGGAATGAGATCTCTATAAGTAACAAATGAAGTACACGAAAGAAACATCTGTAAGGCCTTTAAATGATGCTTGAAACCATGTACAGCAAATGAGGTTCTAACTGATATTTTAAAGTTCAATATTTAACTTAGAATCTTGAAATTGTGATCCATACTCGGGGATTGAATTTCACTCAGTGGCCTGCTTACGTCACTGAAAGCACGAGCTTCTCAGCTGCTGTACAAGATTTCGAACCTCTTTCAAACTCGAGCCAAATGTTCGTCTAATCTATTTTACTTCTTACTATAAGACAAATCTTATCATAAAACATTTGACTTTTCTTAAATATTTTTAAAAGTTTTGCTGAGAAAGTGTGAAATGCAATACTGTGGTGTACAAAACATAACGACGAAATTAGCTTTCGCATGATGTGTCAGTACTAAGTAACATAGCTCGATGAAACTTGGACCATGATGCTTCATTAGTTATATTCAGTCCGCAGACTAGTTTGATGCCGCTCTCCATACTACCCTACCCTCTTCAGCCCTCTTCATTTCTGTGCAACTACTGCGGCCTACATCCTTCTGAATTTGCTTACTGTGTTCATATATTGGTCTCCCTCTACTATTTTTCCCCCCTACGCTTCTCTCCAGTACTACCTTGGTGACACCTTGATGCCTCGGAATTTGCTCTAACAACCGACCGCTCCTCCTAGTCGGGTTGCGAAACGATTTTTTTTTCTCTCCAATTGTATTCAGTACCTTCTCGTTAACTATGTTCTCTACCCATCTAATCTTCAGCATTCTTCTGCAGCACCACGTTTCAAAAGCTGCTTCTTGCCTAAACTGTTTATCGTCCATGTACCACTCCATACATAGCTACATTCCATAGAAATACTTTCAGAAATAAAGGCTTTCTGACCATTAAATCTGTACTCGGTGCCAACAAATTTCCCTTCGTCAGAAACATTTATCTTGCCATTGCCACTCTACATTTTATATCTTCTCCACTTCTACCATTATCAGTCATTTTGCTGTCCTAATTACAAAACTCATCTACTGTGTGTCTGATTTCCTAATCAACTTCTCTCAGTATTACCTGATTCGATTCGATTACGTTCCATTATCCTCCTTTTGCTTTTGTTAATGTTCATCTTATATGCCCTTCCAAGACACTGTCCATTCCGATCCATTGCTCTTCCAAGTCCTGTCCTGCCTCTGACAGAATTACAGTGTCATCGGAAAACCTCGAAGATTTTTTTTCTTCTCCCTGGACTTTAATTCCGACTTCAAATTTTTCTTTTGTTTCATTTACTGCTTGCTCAGTATACAAACTGAATAAATCGCAGATAGGCTACAACCCTGTGTCACTACCTTGTAAACCACTGCTTTCCTTTTATGCCCTTCAACTCACGTAACTGCCTTCTCGTTGCTGTACAAATTGTAAATAGCCTTTCGCTCCCTGCATTTTACCCCTGCCACGTTTAGAATTTGAAAGGGAGTTTTCCAGTCGACATTACCTGTTCTGCTTTCTCTGAGTCTAGAAATGCTTTTCTTTTCCATAAACTATCTTCTATCAGAAGTCCTAGGGACAGTATTGCCTCCCGTGTTCCTACATTTCTCCGGAATTCAAACTCATTTTCCCCGACGTCGACTCATATCAGTTTTTCCCTTGTTCTGTAATGAATTCGTGTTAGTATTTTGCAATAGTGGCTTATTAAACTGGATAGCTCGTTAATTTTCACACCTGTCAACACCTGCTTTCTTTGCAATTGCGATTATTATATTCTTCTTGAAGCTTGAGGTTATTTCACCTGTCTCATACATCTTGCTCGCCAGATGGAAGAATTTTGTCATGTTTGGCTGTCCCAGTATTACCACAAGCTCTAACGAAATGCTGTCTACTGCCAGCGTCTTCTTTCTGCTTAGGTCCTTCACTGTTCTGTAAAATCCTTCACACATTATCATATCTCCCAACTTATCTTCATCTAAGTTCTCCTGCATTTCTTTAACACTGTCTTCAAGTCCATCTGCCTTGTATAGACCCTCTTTATATTCCTTTCTGCTTTCCATTCTTTGCTTAGGACAGATTTTCCATCTGCGCCATTCACCTTCATAAGGTGTTTCTCTTTTTTTCCAAAATTCTTTTTAATTTTCTTGTAGACAACATCTGTCTTTCCCCTGGTGACGTACGCTTCTAAATATTTACATTTGTCCTCTAGGCATTCCTGCTTAGTTATTTTGCACTTTCTGTCAATCTCGTTTTTTAGGCGTTTTTATTCTCTGTTGCCTGCTTCATTTGCTGCTTTTTCATATTTTATCCTTTCATCAATTAATTTATCTCTTTTGTTACCCAGGGATTTCTATTAACCTTCGTATTTTTACCTACTTGATACTGTGCTGCCATCACTCTTTCATCTCGCAATGCTATCCATTCTTCTTCTACTATATTCCTTTCTCCTGCTATTGTTGATCGTCCTCTAACTCACTCTCTGAAATTCTCTTCCACTTATTTCTCTTATACTTTATCCATTTCCCATCTCCTTTAATTCCTACGTTGTTGCAGTTTCTTCAGTTTTAATATACATTTCGAAACCAATACGCCTTTCAGTTTGAAATCTGGTTCCGAAACCCTTATCTTACCAATATATAAACAATCTGAAATCTTTCGGTGTCTTACGGTCTCTCCCACGTATACAACCTTCTTTCATGATTCTCTGCGGAACATTCTGTCAGGCGGCTTCCTCTCTGATTACTTTCCCCCAGTCTGTATTCACCTACTACTTTTCTTTGTCTTCCTTGGACCATACATAGACAGAACTTCTAAAGTATAGTACAGAAAGTAACAGAGAAAAGTACGCACTAAGAGCAACAGTAAGGACACTTTCATTCACAGACAATAATTAAACTGACCCATGATTTTTTATGCTTTCCTGGACATTAGAAAAGGCGGGATATGGTTCTTAGCAGGGAATATGATCATAATGGACGGCAGTGCATGCTCTGCCACATGATCCTACTCTGGCCACAATATTGGTAAGACGTTCTTGTGGTAGGGCATTCCACTCTGCCGCCAGTGTGGTTGATAACGGCTAGTTGGTCGTTGGTGAATGTGGACATGATGCAATACCTCTCGACAATGCATCCTACACGTGCTAGATGGGATTTAAGTCGGAGAAAGGGGGAGGCCAGTCCAATCGCCGAATATCCTCTCATTCCAAGAGCTACTCTATCTCCGCTATTCGATACAGTCACGCTGTCAGCCATAAAAGTGTGGTGAATGCGGAAATCACTACTGAAAAAAACCCAGCCATAGAAGAAACATTGTGTCAGAATAACGTTGACAAATACGTGTACAGTATTCAAAGATTTGGTCAGTACTTCCATGCAACATTATGCTTCCCCTAATCATAACACCTAGGCCACCAAAACGATCGGGTCGTGAAGATTCCTGGATGCATTACGTATTTCCATATTTCATCATATGAGACTACGTCCAGAATCATTACTCAGACTGAATCTTTCATCCAAGATAAGCAAGCGACCCAATTCTTTGTTGGTACAATTCCTGTGCACTTAGCACCATCACGAAAGATGCTGCCGATACGCGGATGTCAACAGAACACGGCGTACTGATCGACTGGCAAAGAGACCACCCACATAAAGTCGTCGCTTCGTGCAGAGTGAGACTGCGAGCCTAGCTGTCCTGTTAAATATGGTGGCAATCGTACCCTCTGTTTCACATGAGTTCCTTCTCGCGTGTTGCACAAAGTAGCCGTCATCTGCTGGTGTATTTGACTCTTGTCGACCACCTCCTGTTCTTCCGGCAGCAGTAAGTACCTTTTGTTCGGAACGCTCCCCATTCACACTAAGTTATGCTGCACACAATACCAAGCTCGTGGGCTACACTCACCCCGCTTCGTCTTTCTTCCATTTCCTCGATGATTCTGGCGCGTCTAAATTCGTCTAAACGTTGTTGTGAAAAACACCACCACAGTTCACCGTCACTGCTCATGGCTGACACACACTGTCTATATCCCGTTCCTTGTAGTGTCTCATGTTGCGGGACCAATCCCGTCTGGGGCTATAGTAATGCTGACCTCACGACATGTAACGTCCACCTTTCAGTGCACAACCCCACCAACAGGCCACCACATTTTCATTCATTTCCACCTAGTAGATAATACGTTATGTTACTTTATGTATCTCGTCCTTGAGTTCTGCAGAACAGTATATATTTAAATATAAAGCAGTATTCTGTTGTTACACAGATTAGATTTAAAAGGGCTGTTCATGGACGACGTGACCCACCAACCACTCTGAGAGATCTACGCCGAATGGCCGTTGAAGAGTGGGGCAATGTGGACCAAGAGTGCCTTGATGAACTTGTGGATAGTATGCCACGACGTATACAGGCATGCATCAATGCAAGAGGACATGCTACTGTGTATTAGAGGTACTGGTGTATGCAACTATCTGGACCACTACATGTGAAAGTCTCGCTGTATGGTGGTACGACACGCAGTGTGTGGCTTTCAGGAGCAATAAAAAGGGCGGAAGTGATGTTTATGTTGCTCTCTATTCCAGTTTTCTGTACAGGTTCCGGTACTCTCGGAACCGAGGTGATGCAGAATTTTTTTTTTATCTCTGTATTATTATTAAGAGTGTATATATCAAAATAAAGTAGAGGTGTTTCAATTTACGCTGTGATTTGATGTAATTTGACGTTCCATTTACATGGCTAGCAGCAACTGTACGTGAAATATTTCAATTTTCCCTCAAATCACTAAGTTTTCTTAATTACTTTCTAGCAGTTAAACTTTTTTCACAGCTAGACGATATGCTGGTCAAGTTTGTTCGTTTTCCACTCTTCGCTCGGCTACGAAAATTTCTAGGGTACCTTCTTTTCACTCCGTTCAGACTTGTGACAAAGAACTGCTGATATACAAAACTGAGGTAGGTGAGACGTACCCAGTAGTAGGAATCTTTAATTGATGAGCATAAAGATATGCTGGGGGTTAACGTAACGTAAAACGGAGGTACCTTTCGTCATCTTTCAGTGGCGATGTTTGAAATATATTGACGACTATAATCAACGGACGTGAAGCAAATTCATCTATGGTGAAACATTTAATTCGGATTCCAATTGACCTTTTAATGGATTTTCTGACGAAAATTACACCTTGCACAGATTCGAAGTAATGGAACGCAGGCCCCCAGCAGCAGTTCTGAAATCATAAAGAAAGGATCCTCAGCTCACAAAGTGTGAGTTTATAATTTTTCTGGAAACTGTACTACATATGTCCAATGTATTTACAGAAAGGCATCTAGGAACTACGAAAAGAGTTTGCATTGAAATATTTCACAAAGACCTAATCTAGGTCAATCGACCATCTACAAGTCACACTTTAAAACTACAGGGTGGCTTCAAACTCTCTTCACAGATGCAATTGTTTCGTTATAACTATAGTAACACTTGCAGTTATTTGTTCGAAACCCCTGCACATGCGCCACCGTTGGTCCCTGCACAGCTTAATAAGTCTTCAGGGGTTTAAGTCATCGTCCATAGAGGTCATAGATGGCTGTTAACCGGAATGTTACAGCCAAGTTTACTTTCAAGTGGAGCTGCATCTCGCTCCTTTTTATTCCCTTTGGGTTGACGGAGGCCAGACTTTGACGCGTCCGAAACACTTCGCGGTCGACAAGCTTTCTTCTTCCACATAAGAGAAGTCTGATGTCTTGGTGCCTCCTTACCGAACTATTCACGATATCTACCCACCCGCCCCCAGTGGCTCAGCATTCACTTGCTGAGTACGGGCTTGGCGACCCCGGGGTCCTGAGCTGGGGACTGGTCTGCGCCGCCAGTCTCCTGTCACCGTAACCCCCGGACATGCTTCAGCGACCACCGTACGGCGCGGCAGTGAAATGTTGTGTGCTGCGGGGAATGGTAATCTTGGCTTGATCGCCTGGATTGCGAGGAAGGCCAACCTCTATAAAAAACCCTCAATCTTTCGGTGTGCTCCGCGCCTAGAAGATGCATGGCTGTTGGGGTGGAACAGTCGCAAGCGGGCAACCTCTGGGGCACCTGCCGCACCCCAGTTGTATAAGGCTTACTAAGGCACGCGGGGCTCTGTCTGAGCGGACCTTTAGTTCCCTAGCTGCTCGTGGGACCGCAATGGACCCTTTGACCTCTACATTTCTCCCTACCAGTGGCTTGGGTGGGCCACTGGTAGGAAAACACACCCCATCGAAAAAGCGCCTACGCGCTGCGAGTCCTCCAGCGCCTGGTGTTGCTAGAGATTTAACAGACTGTAGTAACGGAGCACATGCTGATAACCAGAATGTGTTTTTGATTATTAAAAGGAAAGAGGGTAGCTTTGAGAGGGTTTCTCCCTTTTACATTTACAAGGGTCTTGAGGGAATTGCAGGAACGCTGAAATCTGTAAAGCGACTGCGCAATGGGACTCTGTTAGTTGAGACTTCTAGTTCCCGTCAAGTCGCTTCCCTTCGGAAAGCAACCTCTCTAGGAGAGTACGCTATCCAGACCGAGCTCCACTCCACTTTGGATTATAGTAAGGGTGTTGTGACGTGTAGGGACTTGGTGGATATCCCCATAGACGAGTTAAAATCTGAGTGGGCTGACGAAGGTATTGTTGACGTGCAGCATATTATGAAACGAGTCGATGGGGATCTCGTCAAATCTGACTCGTTTATTCTCACGTTCAGTTGCCCGAGACTCCCAGAGCATGTTAAAGCGGGGTTCTTACGTTTGCCAATACGGCCATATTTCCCCAACCCAATGCGCTGTTTTAAATGTCAGCGCTTTGGGCATACTACGTTGGGGTGCAATGGGATAGCCACTTGTGGTAAATGTGGCTAGCCTGCCTATGACGGGGCCGATTGTTCATCGCCTGTGAAGTGCGTGAATTGCTCTGGGAGTCACCCTGTCTGGAGCCGGATCTGCCCCATCTATCTCGAAGAACGGAAGGTACAGGAGATTAAAACATCTAAGCGCATCCCCTATGGTGAGGCCAAGAAGCTCTTTAAGGCCATGAAACCTCCTGTGTTTTCAACATCTTTCGCTTCCGCTCTCAAAAAACCGGTACAACTGGCCACTGTTGCTACGCACACGGAGGTTGCTAGTGTTAGCACTAATACCTGCGCTTGCCAGTGCACTTGTGCTGCTGCGGTTGTTTTGCAACCTGCGGCTCTCCCCGCTACGTCGGACAAGGCCGTGGTTGCTGACATTGGGGTACTTCCTGCCTCTCCCCATATGGCGCCTTCTGCCCAGGCGAGTAAAGCTCCAACTGTTGACAAGGCTCTGCATTCTAAGCCCCCCAAGACAAGCCTCAGAAGGTGAAGGTTTTGCCACCTGAGGAGACTAATCAGCGTCGGCCCAATGACGAGGCCATCGTACTGTCTGACATCTCCCATGGGTCGTCATCGGAGCTTATGGACACTGATGTCGTCCGGGGGCGATCTTCTCGCCCCAGGAATAAATCTCCGGCCAGTACGGGCTCACCTCCAAAGCACAGAGGCAGGGTGAAAGTTCAGCCACCCTGATCACTGGCTCCCATATTACAGCGGAACCTGAATGGGATCAGGACGCATGTGGCCGAATTACAACTCCTTATACGAGAGTGCCCCTTGTGCTTATGTCTCCAAGAGACACATTTTCGGGCCACTGATGCTCCTTCTTTACGGGGCTATACCGTATATTGAAAAGATGACCTGACAGGGGAAAGGGCAAAGGGTGGTGTTGCGGTTTTTGTCCGTGACATGCACCCCTCATCTGAGCTCCCTCTCGTCACCAACTTCCAACCAGTTGCAGTTGACATTCTTGTGGGTCGGAGGCTCACAGTCTGTTCAGTTTATTTACCGCCTCAGGATGCGATAGACTCTGAGGCTCTCACGGACCTTATTAGCCAACTCCACCACCCATTTCTTCTTTTGGGGGACTTCAACGCTCATAATGTCTTATGGGGCTCTCCAACTACTTGCCCCAGGGGTCGCATTCTGGAAAGCCTCATGATGTCTGAAGAACTGTGAATCCTCAACTCTGGTGCTCCCAGTCATTTCTGTACTTCTTCCGGGTCGTCATCGGCTGTTGACCTTTCCTTTTTCTCTCCAGTACTTGCGGATTCTGCTGTGTGGGAGGCTGCTGCTGACCTCCATTCTAGTGACCACTCCCCCTTTGGATTCGCCTCCTGGATGAGGCTGTGGCATTACCAGTGCCGCCCCGGTGGCACCTCTGCAGAGCTGACTGGACACTTTTCAGCCAATTGGCTGTTTTGGAACACCGTGCCAGCGTCCACGAATGGGTAGACCATGTTACAGCCGTGATCTCCCATGCTGCTGAATTGTCAATCCCACGGTCATCCGGTCATCCCAAGAGGCGTCCTGTCCCTTGGTGGACCACTGAGTGCCGCTCAGCCATCCGAGCCCGCCGTGCAGCTCTGCGCCGCTTCAAGTGCCATCCCTCAGCTGAAAATCTTGCGGCCTTTCGGGTGGCAAGGGCCAAAGCGCGGCGAGTGATTAAAGAGAGTAAACGACGGTCATGGCAATCGTTCTTGAACTCCAACTCTCGCTCCACTACTTCTACCAAAGTATGGGAAGCCATCAGGAAGATTTCCGGGAAACTCAGCCAGCTACCTGTCACGGCTGCATCAGGGATGTCTCCTCACGGCGCCGAGAGACATTGCCCAGACACTGGCCATGCATTTTGCGGACTCTACCGCCACTATTAACTGTGATCCAGATTTCTGCCGCTACCGCACTGCCATCGAGAGGGGTCACTTGGACTTCCGGTCTCTAAATTCTGAACCCTATAACTGCCCCTTCACAATGTGGGAACTGGATTCTGCGCTGTCTGTGGCTCATGATACTGCGCCTGGTCATGATCAAATCCGGTACAGCATGCTGCGGCAGTTGTTGCTGCCATCCAAGGAGGTTCTCCTGAACTGTTTTAATATGATATGGTTATCCGGCACGAACCCTGACTCGTGGAGGGAGGCGATTTTGATTCCCCTCCTCAAACCAGGGAAGGACCGAACGCATCCCAGTAGTTATCGGAGTATTGCTTTGACGAGCTGTGTTGGGAAGACGTTGGAAAGCATGGTCAACCGCCGCCTGGTTTGGCTGCTCGAGACCAGGCAGCTCCATAGCCCCTCTCAGTGTGGCTTTCGGAGATGTCGTTCCACTATAGACAACTTGACCCTGCTTGAGGCCGCCATCCAGCACGCCTTCCTACGTAACCAGCATTGTCTAGGGGTCTTCTTTGACATTAATAAGGCGTATGACACTACTTGGCGCCACCTTATCTTCAATCTACTCCATGAGTGGGGCTTTCGTGGCCGTCTCCCCATCTTCATTCGGTCCTTTCTTTCTCACCGCCTCTTTCGGTATCGGGTTGGTAATGTGCTATCTGATTTGTACGTGCAGGAGAATGGTGTTCCTCAGGGCAGCGTTTTAAGTGTCACCCTTTTTGCCGTCGCTATTAACAGTATCACGTCCACTATCCGGAGTCCTGCCCAATGCTCCTTGTTTGTGGACGATTTTGCTGTTTTCTGTTTTTCCTCCTGTCTTGGTCTTGTCACTGCTAGTCGGCAGTTGCAGCTTACGATAAAGCGCTTAGAGGCATGGGCTGCAAAGACGGGTTTTACCTTTTCTGCAGACAAATCTGTGTGTGTTCGTTTTAATCGTTCTCGGCGTCCTTTTACCTCCCCTGAATTGCGTCTGCGGGACACTGTTCTTCCTTTTAGAGACACTGTGAGGTTCCTGGGCCTCACTTTGATTCCAAGTTGTCGTGGTTGCCTCACCTTAAAGACCTCAAGGCGCGGGCCCTGAAGGCACTGAATATTTTGAAGTGTCTGAGCCATCGGTCCTGGGGAGCAGATCGGGCGCGTCTGCTGCAGTTTTATAGGGCTTTCGTCAGGTCGCGTCTTGACTATGCTTGCACCGTGTATGGGTCAGCAAGGCCATGAGGGTATCAGGCTGGCCACTGGTGCCTTCCGTACCAGTCCCATCCCCAGCCTGTGTGCTGAGGCAGGGGAACCGCCGCTCGCCATCCGGCGGAAACTCCTCATGGTGCTACCGGTGTGTCATTTCCTTGCCTCTCCTACCTCCCCTGCGTACCCTACCGTTGCCCGACCAGCTATGGAACGTCTCTTTTCCAGTCGTCCCAGGGCAACGAGACCATTTGGGATTCGTGCCAAGCATTTGGTTGAGTCCCTTGGTGTGGAGCGTGTGGCCCCTAACGACAAGGTTTCACTCGCCTGCCTCCCTGGTTGCTTCAGAGGCCCAGCATCCTTCTAGACTTGTCGGAGAACCGGAGGAACTGCACTCCAGCGTTTGTTTTTACCTCCTTATTTTACGATATTTTAAACCAGCATCTGGACCATGTACCTGTATTCACAGATGGCTCTTAACAGGGGGACTCTGTTGGTTGTGCTGTGGTTTTCCCTGATCGAGTCATCAAGTTACGGCTTCCTGCGGCGTTTACCATCCTTGATGCCGAATTGTTTGCAATCTTACGGGCATTGGAGCAGATGAGATGTGTTCCCAGTCTTAAGTTCCTCATCTGTTCTGACTCCCTGAGTGCTCTTCAGACCATGCAACACTTGTACCCAGCGGATACGGTCGTCCAGAACATCCATGATGCCCTACTCCACCTGCAACGGCACGGGAAGGAGGTTTCTTTCTGCTGGGTGCCGGGGCACGTGGGTATTAGGGGAAACGAACTGGCGGATGTGGCTGCCAAAGATGCATATTCCCTCCCTCACGTTGTTGAATGTGCCATCCCCCTCCATGTTGTAACATCCCTTTTGAGTTTTCGTGTTATGCATCAATGGGAAGAGGAGTGGCTGGCAGTTTCTGACAATAAGCTGCGTCTAGTAAAGGCCACTACGCGACCATGGCGTACGTCCTACCAGTCATACAGGCGGGATGAGGTTCTCCTCACTCGCCTCCGCATCGGGCACAAACCCTTAAGGCATGGTTTTTTACTCCGGCGGGAGGACCCCCCAATCTACAGTGCTTGTGGCGTCCACATTACTGTCCGCCACATTTTACTTGACTGTCTTTTATTTTCTGACCAGCGGGCGGTGGTTTCTTTGCCACCGGATTTGCCCTCTATTTTGCAAGACGACGCAGCGTCTGTGGTTAAGGTCTTACAGTTTTGTGTCCTGTCCAATCTGTTGCCTCGGATTTTAGGGAGAGGGTTTTAATGTGCTGCTGGGTGACTGGCTCACCCAGGTTTTAGGTAAGAGATCCGCCAGTCACGATTACCTCCTTGTTTCCCTTCGGTTTCTGTTGTCTTTTCCTTGTGTTTCCTTTCCTTTTTTAGTGTGTTCCTTATCCTCTTGTTTTGCCTCTGTATGTGGGGATTTGGAACTGCGTCAGGTCTGCGTCTTTTATCCATTCTCCTTGATCGCTGTTCGCCTTAGTCGCTTCACTGCATGTGTTCCTGTTTTTATGTGCTTGGGCGCTGATGACCACGCTGTTTAGCCCCCGTAAACCTCAAACACACACACACACTCTACCCACCCCTGTATTATATTTTCACTGCTGTCTTTCCTTTCATGGACCCACACACTTGTCCCTAAACGCTCATTCAAAGTGAAGTCGCTAGTATCTGTATTTCTCCACGGGAAGGTCAACATTGAACTTCCCAAGGCAGAGACTTCATTCTCCTCCCTAGGCAGTTAGGTGGTAATCAGGTGGTAGCCAGGCGGCAGTCTCTTGAGAGCACTGTTGCCATATCAGCTATCCACATGAGAGGTAGAAATTTTAATTATCTTACCATCTTACACTGTAACACACATTTATGAATTACCTCGAAGAAACGGTCTATTGACACACAGACAACATGGGTTTACAAAACATCGTTCCCGTGAAACACAACTAGCTCTTTATTCACATGAAGGGCTGAGTGCTGTTGACAAGGGACTTCAGATCGATTCCGTACTCCTGGATTTCCGGTAGGCTTTTGACACTGTACCACACAAGCGGATCGCAGTGATATTCCGTGCTTATGAAATATCGTCTCAGTTATGTGACTGGATTTGCGATATCTTGTCAGAGAGTTCAGAGTTCATAGCAGTTGACGGAAAGTCATCGAGTAAAACAGAAGTGATTTCAGGCGTTCCCCAAGGTAGTGTTATAGGCCCTTTGCATTTCCTTATCTATATAAACGATTTGGGATACAATATGAGCAGCAGTCTTCGGTTGTTTGCAGATGACACTATCGTTTATCGACTAATTAAGTCATCAGAAGATCAAAACAGACTGCAAAACGATTTAGAAAAAAAATATCTGAATGGCGCGAAAACTGACAGTTGACGCTAAATAACGAAAAGTGTGAGGTCATCCACATGAGTACTAAAAGGAACTCGTTAAACTTCAGTTACGCGATAAAGCAGTCTAATCTAAAAGCCATAAATTCAACTAAATACCTAGTTATTACAATTACGAACATCTTAAATTGGAAAGAACACATAGAAAATATTCTGGGGAAGGCTAACCAAAGACTGCGTTTTGCTGGCAGGACACTTAGAAACTATAACAGATCTACTAAGGAGACTGCCTACACTAAGCTTGTCCGTCCTCTTTTAGAATACTGGGCGGTGTGGGATCCTTACCAGGTAGGACTGGCGGAGTACATCGAAAAAGTTCGAAGAAAGACAGCACGTTTTGTATTATCGCGAAATATGGGAGAGAGTGTCACAGAAATGATACAGGATTTGGGCTGGAAATCATTAAAAGAAAGGCGTTTTTCGTTACGACGGAATCTTCTCACGAAATTCCAATCACCAACTTTCTTCTCCGAATGCGAAAATATTTTGTTGACACCGACCTACATAGGGGGGAACGATCACCACGATAAAATAAGGGAAATCACAGCTCGTACGGAAAGATATAGATGTTCAGTCTTTCCGCGTGCTATACGAGATTGGAACAATAGCGAATTGTGAAGGTGTTTCGATGAACCCTCTGCTAGGCACTTAAATGTGATTTGCAGAGTATCCATGTAGATGTAGTACAGGTGTAAAGCGACTTCCATCCATGTTGTACATCATGTTTAAGGAAGGTTTCTTGGTATCAAATAATAGTTGATTTTAGTTACAAAATTTTAGTACCTTTACACATATTTTATTTATAGTTCTTCACTGAGATGGTGCAACTAAAAAGTTTGGTGATACCTAGGAACCATACATAATTTTGGTGTAGCATTTGTCCATGTCTCTAAGACGATCGCTTGACGAAAACTATGTGTATGTGAAGCAGTATTTATTACGAAAGCTTTCGGGTGCCGTTATGGCATTAAGATTGTTTACAGATCTTTTATATTGTATAGATCGATAACTGTATGACTTAGTATTCAAATTTATTAAACGAAGTGACGCTGTGGCTAAAGTGATGTGCTTGTATTCGGAAGGTTTGGGATCCTAGCTCCATTAAAAGGCACCGGACGATTTTCTTTCCCATCGTTGTCCTGTCACAGCATGACTTCGACAATGCGGAGACATTAAAGCATCAATACTTGCTTCGGAGGATGGCCACGTAAACAAACTTGTTATTATAGCATCATCTTCAATCTTCCATAACTTTCGCACTAGAATGAACAATATACACTCCTGGAAATTGAAATAAGAACACCGTGAATTCATTTTCCCAGGAAGGGGAAACTTTATTGACACATTCCTGGGGTCAGATACATCACATGATCACACTGACAGAACCACAGGCACATAGACACAGGCAACAGAGCATGCACAATGTCGGCGCTAGTACAGTGTATATCCACCTTTCGCAGCAATGCAGGCTGCTATTCTCCCATGCAGACGATCGTAGAGATGCTGGATGTAGTCCTGTGGAACGGCTTGCCATGCCATTTCCACCTGGCGCCTCAGTTGGACCAGCGTTCGTGCTGGACGTGCAGACCGCGTGAGACGACGCTTCATCCAGTCCCAAACATGCTCAATGGGGTACAGATCCGGAGATCTTGCTGGCCAGGGTAGTTGACTTACACCTTCTGGAGCACGTTGGGTGGCACGGGATACATGCGGACGTGCATTGTCCTGTTGGAACAGCAAGTTCCCTTGCCGGTCTAGGAATAGTAGAACGATGGGTTCTATGACGGTTTAGATGTACCGTGCACTATTCAGTGTCCCCTCGACGATCACCAGAGGTGTACGGCCAGTGTAGGAGATCGCTCCCCACACCATGATGCCGGGTGTTGGCCCTGTGTGCCTCGGTCGTATGCAGTCCTGATTGTGGCGCTCACCTGCACGGCGCCAAACACGCATACGACCATCATTGGCACCAAGGCAGAAGCGACTCTCATCGCTGAAGACGACACGTCTCCATTCGTCCCCCCATTCACGCCTGTCGCGACACCACTGGAGGCGGGCTGCACGACGTTGGGGCGTGAGCGGAATACGGCCTAACGGTGTGCGGGACCGAAGCCCAGCTTCATGGAGACGGTTGCGTATGGTCCTCGCCGATACCCCAGGAGCAACAGTGTACCTAATTTGCTGGGAAGTGGCGGTGCGGTTCCCTACGGCACTTCGTAAGATCCTACGGTCTTGGCGTGCA
The DNA here is from genome assembly GCF_023897955.1 of Schistocerca gregaria. Taxonomy (NCBI): domain Eukaryota; kingdom Metazoa; phylum Arthropoda; class Insecta; order Orthoptera; family Acrididae; genus Schistocerca; species Schistocerca gregaria. The sequence continues at coordinate 458,981,549 of NC_064920.1, read as the reverse complement.
TCCGTGCGTCGCTGCGGTCCGGTCCCAGGTCGACGGGCACGTGCACCTTCCGCTGACCACTGGCGACAACATCGATGTACTGTGGAGACCTCACGCCCCACGTGTTGAGCAATTCGGCAGTACGTCGACCCGGCCTCCCGCATGCCCACTATATGCCCTCGCTCAAAGTCCGTCAACTGCACATACGGTTCACGTCCACGCTGTCGCGGCATGCTACCAGTGTTAAAGACTGCGATGGAGCTCCGTATGCCACGGCAAACTGGCTGACACTGACGGCGGCGGTGCACAAATGCTGCGCAGCTAGCGCCATTCGACGGCCAACACCGCGGTTCCTGGTGTGTCCGCTGTGCCGTGCGTGTGATCATTGCTTGTACAGCCCTCTCGCAGTGTCCGGAGCAAGTATGGTGGGTCTGACACACCGGTGTCAATGTGTTCTTTTTTCCATTTCCAGGAGTGTATGTTACCTATCAACGTAAATATTTACTTACAATGATTGTTGCACTTCTGTTGTGTAGAAAATATGTCATTACATGATACTTGCTGTACTATAATTGGGAGTCACGAACGTCGGTGGTATAGTTTAGGCTCATACGCACACCTGACGTCACAAATCCTCTGACAGACAACGAGCGTTCAGGTGTGTTCTGAGATCTCTGCTATAAACTTCGTAGCCATTGCTAGCGTAAAGCGTTATAGCAGCGATTAATTTAGTGAATTTTTATTGTATTTGTTGCCAGCTGTCATGGATGATGATGCTCGTAAGCGACATATTTTACATACGGAAGAGAAACAGAACTGCCTTGATAAATGCTTTCATCTAACGCTAAGCCCCTCTATGTGAGTACTGTTTCGCCGTAAGTACAACTTATACAATGAATCGGCTAAGAACAAATTTGGACTCTTCTTTTAGGCAGTCAGAGAGCTTAAAAAAGTCTGCCATGAGCAGCACTCCATGTCGGCTTTAATCCGCTGTGATCCTCTTCGGTAGATTTTGCTGTTTGATCCGTGCTTAAGAGAGAATGAAATGGAAGACACTCAAACGATGTTTCTCTAATCCAGATAAAATTTACGATTCGCGGAATCTTTAGGTCTCACCAATTCTCTGTACTTTGCTGTCATCCAATCTTACGGTTTGTCACAAAGATTTTTTTTCCCCAGCAGCTTAACAGAAAAACTCAGGACAAATGTGCTCTGTTTCATTGCAAAGTATTTAGTGGGTGGAAGATGAGTCTGCAATGTAAAATTAGATATGAATAAAGAAAACGTCTCTTTTATAACATAGTAACACAGTTCAGTATACGAATCATATTCCACAATGTATCTTCACTGTGGCAAATATTATTATATGAATATGGAGAAGTAATATAAATATATAAATTCAGAGAAAGTAAACACCATATTCCTCCGTCAAAGTACGTCTAGTACAAATGCTTTGTTTCTTGTGGGCAGAAAAAGTAACCTCCACGAAAGTTTATCTCCTGTTCTCATCGCTTACCATATTCTGAGACCGCACATCTCGGACGCTTAGAGCTAGCGACAGAAAACATAGTTACTATGTTCGAGTCAATAGTACTGACAGCTGAAATGTATTGTTAAGTAGCAACAGCTACCGAGACCACCGAGACCAGGCATAATAATAATGACGAAGCAATGATACAAAGAACTGGAACAGGGTGGTGAAGAGAATATCCGGGGAAACAAAGCTAAGCATGTTGGTACAGCTGTCAGCACGCTGGTCTCGCAATTGGGAGGATAGGTCTCCTAAACCATACTCAGATGTAGGGATAGCTGTGCTTTCCCTTCATCGATTGAGGGAATTGGTGTGATAGTCCGTTCCCCCATGGTCGACTGGACCATTCTAATTTCCGTTCTTGAGCAATGTGAACTTATGCGACGTCAATAATGTCGTCGACGAGACACTTAAACAATAACCTGCCTCCCTCCCATGCGAAACGAGGACCAGTAATACAATTAATACAATTACTTCATAAATGGAGTGTTAAAAGATTACACAGAATCGGTTATTGTCATTTGATTTATCTAACGTTCACACTTATTTAAGAAAACGTCTGAGTTTCTCTGAACAATGAACATACTTTCATGCTTCCCAACAAAACACAATTTGGATTAACGGCAGTGTGTCTTCCTTTACTTTGTTATCAGTAATATTCGAAATTCTGAAAAAATAGATTATAATCGATCTATAAACCACAGTATTAAAGGTTATATTTCTGTGCAAAACTGCATATTTTAATGCCCTGCAGCTGTCTTTGGTCCCTTACGCTGGAAGCTACCCTTTGGTGTCTTAAAACAAGTGCTATCATTCTATTACTACTTCCTTTGAATGTTTTCCATGGATAGCATCACATGTAATACGCTGCGATTCTCTTCTTTTCCCCTTTCTTTTAGTAAAACCTATAATTTCATACAACGTACGTTCCTAAAGCACATGCTGAGAAATTTAAGGAAGAAATTAAGGCCTATTTTTGATGCTACCAGATTTCACTTGGCCAGGAATTCCCTATGCGCCTGCACTAGTCCTTGCTTCGTCCCCCATACCTTATTTTGCTTCCAAGGTAGCAGAATACATCCTCTCCGTCTACTTCGTGGTCCTCAACGTTGCTGCTAAGTTAATCGCATAATTAATTAATGCTACTCCCTATTACTTTTGTCTTTCTTCGTGTTACTCTCAATCCATAGTTGGTTCTCATTGGACGGTTAATTCCCTTCAAAGGTTCTGGAATTCATTCCACTTTCATTGAGGTTAGTAATGTAATCAGCGAATTTTATCGTTAGTATCCTTTTACTTTGAATTTTAATCTCCTCCTTTGAATCTTTCTTTTATTTCCGTCGTAGCTTCTTCGGTGAATAGATTGAATAGCAGAGTCGATAGACTGCATCCCTGCCTTACACCCTTTTTAACCCAAGGAGTTTGTTCTTGGTTTGGCATTCGAATTTTTCCCTCTTGGTTCTTGTATGTATTGCATATAAGTGTTTCCCCCAATACCTTACACCAATTTGTTGAGAATTTCTAACATTTTGCAACATTTTTATTTTTTAACGCTTTTTCTAGGTCGATAGAGTATATGAATGTATCTTAATTCACCTCAAGTATTGCTTCCAGTGACTAATCAAACTAATCGTCATCTAACAAACCCTGAAGCATCTCTTCCATTCTTCTGTATGTTAGCATTGTCAGAAACGTGGATGCTTGAGCCGTTAAGGTGATTATGCACTACTTCTCACACTTACCGTTGCTATCTTCTGGACTGCGTCGATGATATTTTTCTAAAAGTCTGATGGTAAGAATCCTCACTTAGAGTCCACAAACCAACTTCAACAGGTGTTTGGTTGCCATTGCCCCCAATGATTTTGAAATTCATTTGTATAACGTCGTCACATCCATGTGAAACAGAGAAGAAATTTCCACTTATATGTAATCTTGCTAGTAAAGTGCCGTCTACGGAAACAGAAGACTGAGTGAAAAGTAGTTGTGTGCAGTACTTTCTAACAACTGACTTGCTACTGACAAGCTCCATGCTGATCACATACGTCGCGGCGTAGCAAACACATTCGGGGACAAGGAAATTCTCATAATCGAAAAAGTTCTTGGAGATATCCTTATATCCTTAGCAGCGATTTCACATTCTGAAAATATGTGCTTACATAACAGAAACAATATAAATAGAATAAATTGGGGAAGGCTAAGTCATTATACCTGAATTGTGGATGCTAATGAGACACAGGTCCTCAGAGTCACGCATTCAGTTCATGTTCATAATAACCTTCATAATTTCTGCAGAAATACTTCACGGATATATAAGGGATATAGATACAGTCACTTGCCCCAAAATTCACATACTAACTATTGTAACTTACACGATAAAAAGAAAGAAAAGATAAAATTGAGAAAATAGCTGCGGTAACATTCTTCATCGTTCGGAAGTCGGGATGATTCAGTGACTAAGGCTGGATTAAACATGAAAATCATAACTGAATCAGCCAATGTCGATGTATGATCACTCTTTCCGCGAATGGTGTGTTGTAATTAATTTTGTATTTAGGCTTGGAATCGCTGCTCGCGCTCAGATAAGTGAGATGACTATAGATCGTGATTGTATTAAACACAGTGCAACAAATAATTTTGCGTTACGCTGAAAAACATAAATCGGACTTCATGTAGTAAATTTAGATTGCCAGGGTTCGACTTTTGTGGCTCGCAAATCTGCAAGTAATGGCGCGCTAATCGACATGTCGCCAAATTGATCTCCTTTCAACTCAAATGACAGTCAAATACAGAAATTTTTAAATTAATGATAAAGAGGAATGAAAGTACTCTTTAAATGAAACACTAATAGTAGTAGTAGGCATTAAAATTACAATTATTATTACCCAATATCTTAACTGCAGTTGCAATGATGCTTACATGCGAAGCTGCTGTAAGAGAGGCCAAATGAGAAAAATAAGTGACGAAAGATAAAAGGTGAATTGTGCCATTCGTATTAACAGAAGAATGTCGTAATTGACGTCAGTGATTGCTGTAAGAATGTAATGGCAACATCTTAGGTAAAGTTGACATCGACATATTTACGTACACTACGCACTTGGGTGACGAACGGATTAGGCTCTTCCCGTCGTTAGTGACTGGAATTATCTACAGACTGACTGAAAAGCAACGAGAAATTGGTACTCATTCCGGAACAGCCTCCGTTTTCCGTTGAGGTTGCACTTCTATAGGCCTCGTTCTATGAAAGCTGAGGTGACAGAGTGCTTATTAATGAAAAGTAAGTGCTCAATATTTCGAATAATACGATCAGTCTACATTTCAAAACGGAACAAATGTTCAGAATATTTTAACTAAATGACAAGAAAATGATTTACTCAAAGTGTGGCAGTAATGTGGTCTCAACAACTCCACGTCTTTTTACAGAAATGAAAAAAAAGTAACTCTGATCGGTGATACCATACATCCATCCGCTAAACATTTTGTCATCTGAAATTACTATTAAAATAATTCTAGATTGTAAAGCGTTAAATAAAAAATGAGGAAGAAAATGTGGAACAGGTAGCCTGGCTGAAAGTCATGTAGTATTAGAAGAAGTACAACCAAGGCAATAGACTTTAATCACTAATTTGTCTCAATTTGCTATCAAACATTATTAAAAAATTTATGTGAGATGAGATTTGCTAAATGAAAAACATGAAATGAGGATTTAATTGTCGAAGCTGCCCAAAACGCAATAAACGTGTTCCGCACTTCTTTGTCACAGCCGGCCGTGGAGGTCTCGCGGTTAAGGCGCTCAGTCCGGAGCCGCGCGACTTCTACGGTCGCAGGTTCGAATCCTGCCTCCGGCATGGATGTGTGTGATGTCCTTAGGTTAGTTAGGTTTAAGTAATTCTAAGTTCTAGGGAACTGATGACCACAGATGTTAAGTCCCATAGTGCTCAGAGCCATTTGAACCTTTGTCGCAGCTCTTCCTCTCTCTGTCTGCCTGAGCTTTTTTAAAGATGACACATTGAGTTCCAGACATCCACGACGAAAAGCCTGTTACCGACTAAGCTTTCAGTCAAAGCCTTTTTCTGAAAAGAAAGGTAAACACACACACACACATTCACACCAGCAGACACACATCACGCACAGACAAACGCCGTTTCCCGCCGCTCTAGATCTATTGCGACCGGGACTTCCCGTTGATTGATTTAAGCTTTCTTAACGCAATCCGCTTGACCCCTGCTCACAGATGGTTATAAGGAGCGCATCATAAATCGACTTTTCCTCGCCAGATATGCCCGTGGAGGTATCAACAAAGGGAGATGACGTTACCAACTCACGCTGAATATTACTTTCAAGCCGGCGTCGTAATGCTAGTACATCCTAAACATTGGCAGACTGATGTTTACAATTGCTTATTGTTCACAATTTATGTTATGCCCACGCAACAGCTGTTCTAAAGGGTAAATATTACAGTGCTTCCGTGGACAACAGAAAGTGAAGTAAGGAATTTTCAGATATTTATCTCGTTTGGGCATATTTGATCCATTAATACGATGTACTTGGCCTCGTTAATGTACTTTTCTTTATGTCGAACGTTTCGAATAACGAAGAACTGAAGTATGTGATTTGAAAAGGCCGCTTTTGTAATCCAATATTTTCCTTAGACAAATAAAACCACTATAGTAAAAGTAAGCAGCCCAATTAGGATTCATATATATAAAAGAAAATATCGGAGGAACGAGTCCTGTTACAAATGTAATGTGATGCCTTTCCAAGTTAGATTATAATCATAACGATTAGCACACCTGTAAATAACGCAAGCAGGAATTTTTTTCAAATACTTCTGCCAGAAGCTAAAGTTTTTACTCAATTAGCATGGTTGGCGTCATCTTCAAGTTTGTGAGGTTATGACAACTCCCTTTATTATACCTCCTTGGGTATTCCATTCGTACATTGGTAAAGTGACGTTACCTTTGAACAAAGCGTCTGGCAATATGCGCTTGTGGATTTGCGATCTTTATTTGAAATGGAAGCTCTTTCTGTTTACAGTAGTAATGTGACACTTAGTATGATGGAAAAAATTTGAAAACATACCAGAATAATATCACCAATTATGAAAATTATGTTATTTTTGTACTGAAATTCAGTGTTATCCTTCAGGAAACTATGAAGACCTGCTAAGGTTAATAGACGCGAACACATTCACAGTCACTTTGAAACGAAAATAACGTAACGTAGCACAACTGGGACGAAAGTGGCGTAATGCTCTTGGTTTACGGCATGTTTTAGAACTGTGTCTTCTTATGCCGAAAGTCGTGTTGTGCAACTTATTTGAAAGATAATTATAGGAGTAAGACGAAATATGAGACACATGAGTATGTGAAAAGTGGTACAGTGCAAAACAGACCACACTGATGAAGCTGATTGCTACAGTGGCTGCAATATCGGTCAGTATCAAATGGTTCAAATGGCTCTAAGCACTATGGGACTATGGTACTCAACATCTGAGGTCATCAGTCCCCTAGAACTTAGAACTACTTAAACCTAACTAACCTAAGGACATCACACACATATCCATACCCGAGGTAGGGTTCGACGCTGCGACCGTAGCAGCCATGTGGTTCCGGAATGAAGCGCCTAGAAACGCTCGACTACAGCGGCCGGCAGGTCAGTATCATAGCTGAAGGACATACCGGTACCGAGAGAGGGAAATAGGAGGGTACCTGTATGCACCATACCCCCTCCCCCTGTCACTCATCAATTCCTATACCTTCAAAAACCGAACTCATATCACGTTTTTGCAGGCAAGCGTATCAGACCAAAGACGGCCCAAAATATATAGTGGGTGCAGATTACTAACAAATTTACCAACTCATACCAGCGTAAACCTTGAAATCTCAAAATAGCTTCATCCATCACCGTGCAACTAACATGGGTACCCACCTCTCCCGCCTCGATTCAGCCTAGATAGGCGCCTGTGGCACTTACAACAGTTTCTTTTAAACGATCAAAAATGTTGTCAAGACTGCATCTGTCAGTCATTTAGACATACTGTGGCAACGAACGCAGAATATTATTTTCGTCGCCCAGGTTAAGTACCGTCTTTTTCATCTGTAATGAAAGTCTTAAGACCAGGTTCTTTTCGCTTTTATTCTAAAGCATCTTCACTGGCCACTGTAACAATCTAATTTCTTCTCTTACAAATTTTTTGCTATTATCTTGAACAGTTCTCATGCTTTACTTACTACTATTAACTGTTTTTATTTTCGTTTCTCTTGGTTTTATGTTGTTTATGTCATCATTTTTCTTCTCCCACAAGTATGTTTCTGGTTTTTGCAAAGAACACTTCCACTGAACGAGTGTTGAGAACTATGACTGTCCTCTCGCCATTTCATGTGTTTTCTTTTGAGACTGCGGGATGCATTCGTCTTTTATTCGTTTTAGTAAGAGTGTGAGCGTCTGCTATCGATCAGTGAGTGTTTATATTTTAGGAGTGGAGAGAGAGAGAGAGAGAGAGAGAGAGAGAGAGAATGAGCCTGTGTGTGTGTGTGTGAGTGTGTGTATGGTTTGAGTATTGGTGAAGAGTGCTAAAAACTCCTAGCTCCTGTTGTGTAAATTATTGCTTCTCTCTTGTAAAGTGGTGGATAATGTTGAGTGGACTAAATAGTTTGTCATATTATTTTGTGCTGTTTAGGGGTTATTCTTCCTCAACAATATGTCTCATTATCTTAAATAGCGCCTGGTTACTGAAGTTTGTCTGCTCATTTACGATATCTTTCTTCATTATTATTGCTTTTTGAATTTGGAAGATTTCTTCCAGTTTTCGACGATGTTTCTTGTTCACGGAATCTATTTTCATGTCAGTTATATTGCGGTAGGTTAGTGGGTTTCTTGCCGGAGGTATTCTGCAAATGTTGAATGGCTGGTGCCATATTTCCATGCCCCCCTCTATTCCTTATTCCTTATTTCAAAAGTTCTGCCTGTCTGTCCTAGGTATAGAGCTTCACAGCTGTTGTACTGGGGATGATAAATGCCAGATTTTTGATACATGTCTCTGTGATCTTCGCTTTTTAGACATTTCTGTATAGAGTTATTGCTTTGGAATCTTATTTTTATTCCTTGTTTTTTTCCCAAATGCTGTATGTATGTTTCCGTTAAGGAATGTGTACCAGGTTTTCTACTCAGTTGGTGTTGTTCTCGTCATGTGTAGTGGTGGTGATGGTGGTGCATGCGCATGTTGGGAGTTTTGTGGTTCTCTGGAGTTGAGTGGTGTTTTGGTGTTTTTTATTTTCGTATTTTTCTTGATTTTCTTGTTCGCTTTTGTTAATAGGGGTCCTTGGTATCCGTTACTTTTTGCTACTTGAATAATTAAATACATCTTCTTATTATGCTCGTAGCTGTGTTTGTCAAGTGGTAGTGTGTTTGCCTGCCGGAGTACCCGAGCGGTTCTAGGCGCTTCAGTCTGGAACCGCGCGACCACTACAGTCGCAGGTTCGATTGCTGCCTCGGGCATGGATGTGTGTGATGTCTTTAGGTTAGTTAAGTTTTAGTAGTTCTACGTTCTAGGGGACTGATGACCTCAGATGTTAACTCTCATATTGCTCAGAGCCATTTGTATTTGGTACTGTGTTTAATCAAAATGGCTCTGAGCACTATGGGACTCAACTGCTGTGGTCATTAGTCCCCTAGAACTTAGAACTACTTAAACCTAACTAACCTAAGGACATCACACACATCCATGCCCGAGGCAGGATTCGAACCTGCGACCGTAGCAGTCGCACGGTTCCGGACTGCGCGCCTAGAACCGCGAGACCACCGCGGCCGGCTCTGTATTTAATCGGTGGATCATATATCCGAAGACAGATCCTGTTTTGGTCTGTGGGTGGTCACATGATTCATGTAGTATTGTATCTGTGGTAGTATTTTTCCTCTAAATGCTGAATGCATGTTGGTTAATTTTCATTGTGTTGGATATGTGTAGAAAATTTATTCGGCCTGCTTGTTCTCTCTCTAAGGTAATTTCATGTTTTTCTGTACTGAGTTTATCTCTGCGTGTAGTAGTTCTGGTTCATCTACCAAGCACAGGATGTCATTCATGTATCTCACCAATACATAATATTTTATTTTCCTAATAGCATTTCATGAAAAATAGTTTCTTCTCTTTTGTTCATAAAGATATTTGTTTAATTTCCTGACGTTGGAGCTCTCATTGGCAATGCTTCATCTTGTAGCTAGACTTATTTTTTGAATTAAAAGTAATTTTCATCACGAAATGGCGAGAGGATAGTAATACTTCTCAGCATAGAAACTTGAATATATTTGGTATTTAGCTGCAGTGTAAGTGTTGTATGCAAAGCCCTACACGTACACGTGGAAGGAGGAGAGGGAAGTAAACAATAAATAATCGTGATTAACGAAAAGAATAAAAACTGTTTATAGTAATAAGTAAAGAATGCGAACTGTTCATGATCATAGCAAACAAAATTGTAAGAGAAGAAAGATTAGAGTTACAGTGGCAACTGAAGATGCCTTAGAATAAAAGCGAAACGAATCTGGTCTTAATAATACTTTCATTACTGTTGCGAGAGGCGGTAATTGACCTATAAAACTTGTATATCTAAAAACGTGCAAAAAAAGAGATCGAAAACGAGGTAGACAACATGTATAATTTTCGTATTCACTCCTCTACTCCTAGTATAGCTTTAAGTCTTGCCATCTCTTTTATTGACAAAAGTTACACCATCTAGATAATTTAAAACTTTTGTCGGATCATTTCTGAGGAATAGATGTGGAATTGACTAGTAATGCTGACTCTGAAATTTACAGTTAATTTTCGTCTGTCGTGAGAGAATTTATATTTGAAAGATTTGAGTAATTGAAGCCCAAATATTAAAATAAAATGTAGGAGTGTACTAAAAATATGACAAACAATTCTGCTCTCAACATTGAGTATTCTGTTACATCAAATTTCTATACACTCTCTTTTTAATTTCTTCGCAAAACCTTCATCTTTCCCTTTTCTATATGCAGTAATAATGTACCATAAGACTTGTATTTAGTCTTCCCTGGTCCATGTTGTTTGTACCATTACGTCCTTGTGAAAGCCTGCTCTGCACTATAATGTCCCAGTTTCTCGCGGAAGTTGCCAATATGAAGGGGGGAGGGCGGTGTTCACACGCTTTTTGATGAACGCTCGTAATTTTCATTGTCTACAACGTTATCAGAGACAGAATTGAAGAAAGTTCATTGGTCTCTTTCTTCAATTTCTATTGTATTCTCATATTAGTGATCCTTCATCAATTTGTACGTTTGAGGATAAAACCCCGAGGTATCAACTTTTGTTGATTCATGAAGGGAAATTTCATAGAAAGGTACTTAAGGCAAGATTCATCATGTAGCAGCCCCATATAAAATTACGTGATCCAGCCAAGTTTGATATTTAATGAAGTTAGGAACACTTTTTTGTGATCTGCAACCGGTTTGATTATCACATTTCCAGTCCCTGGTGCTAAATGTGTACCATTTGTCCAATCCTTTCGCTTTATGCTGCTACTCAGTTCACATAAATAGCTAGCTTGCTATCGCAATAAAGTTCTGTAAGTATTAATAAACTTCATTACATTATAAAAGAACTGTATTTGATATAAGAACGTTAAGAACAGGTTTGAAAGCAATAAAAAAATCAATTGCGCACACATCTTTACATCTAAAACTGGTGTTATTAGTGGTGGTCTATTGTAAAATCTTAAATACAACTGTAACTTGAGCAACTGCATGACAGTAACCTTAAAGAGTTTGGAAAAAAATCAGCCAAAAAATTGCAAATAAAGGATTATTGGAACTTAGGAGGTACACTAGACCCTGTCAGTCACCTGCGAATTAAGTACATTGAGTAAAGCCAAATGGTTCTTGTTATATGAGACAGCCATCTTAAGAACACAAATAATCACTGACAATGACTTAGGATTGCAGCAATATGGTATTACAGGTGTGCGGATTGAATGGCATGTGTAGTGACCCATTAACATAAGGCTCTTGTCGATGTAAAAGTTTGCTCGTATAGAATAGAGTGACCCATTAACATAAGGCTCTTGTCGACGTGCATGTTTACTCGAATAAAACAGTACGCAGTTGAGGCGTCTGGATCACAGCGGTATGTATAAGACAGGCAGCAAGCACGTACTGAAGAACACAACATTAAATTGGCGAAACGTAGGTCAAAGGTTCCAATACACTTTTGTTTGCAACTGGTTGGCTGATTTTTGACTCTCTCAAATGTTTTGTTTTAGTTGCTACTTGAGTTTGTAGAGTAACGTGCAGTGCTCTCTGCTGGCACAGTGATCGACCAGCATTGTGTAGGACGTCTGCAAACTCGAAGCTCCACGTAAATTCGCGCACCGATCTGAGCGGAGTGCTCGACGCGTGCCGTCGCCAGCACTCCCCGCGCGTTTTGTCTGCCTGCCGTGGCAGCGCCACAACAATCTCCATGATCTCGGAGTGGCCCGCTCCCTTATTATGCAGAGTGACAATGGAGCGGCGGGCGGACCGTCAAGCAACTTGCTTCTGCAGTTAGCGGGGGGCTGCTCCAGGCTGCCAGCAGCGCTGGCGTTGGAGTGCCACCTTCTGTCTCGGCTGCACCCACGCGGCTTCCCAGGCCCCACTTCACGCAAGGGAGGCCGTTTAATACGGAATACGGACGTTTGAGCTCATGTTGGCACTCAGCAACTCACGGAGTGTTCTGCAGAAATTACAAAATACAAGTACGATAAACAGACTAACATACACTGAACGCCAAAGAAACTTGTATCGGCATGCCTATTCAAGTACAAAGATATGTAAACAAACAGAATATGGCGCTGTGATCGACAAGGCCTATAAGGGTGAGTCACCAACTTTTGCCACAAAGAATAGCTCCGGAAGTATGACAGGAGCTGAAAAGTTTGTGGGACAAATGTTGCATGGAACAACGAGGAACAAAATGAGACTGTTGCTAGGTGGGGCTTCTGCAGAGATATGAAGGTCAACTTTGTTTTCTTTTTTAATGGGATGCTATAGTTTGTTACTTATATCCTGAAAGTAGCTATCGAGACAAATCCAATGATGGGTAACAGTAAGGTCTGTGAAGGTCACAAAGGTGGCATAAAAGTCCATTTACAAAAGGTATTCGAAGTGATCGGTATCAGTGCTCTGCTGCAATCTTGTTGTTATGGATTGAGTGGTATTTCTTATCACTTCGGCACTTATCGAAGCACGTGCTCTGACAATTATCTCTCGAATCTCGTATACGCCCTGCGTAAGTTTTAACAAATGTTCACCAACCTGCAGTCTTCTATAGTTGTTATCCTCTGCGCAGAAAACAGCACGTACATCGTCAATCCGTAATCTTGAGGCTGTATTAAACTATTAGCGAGGAACTGTTGTTTTGGAAATGATTCAAGTTCAAATCAGTTTGTTTATACGGAATGCTGCCCGCTTTTATTAGCAGAACACCAGCAACTGCACGGTTACATTCCTTTTTAGAGTCACAAAAAATTTGCATTTTTCAGCAAATTAATCAACTGCTTATATCCGTAATTAATATCATAGTGTTTTCAACTATATGTCTAAATAACCATACATTGCTAAGCTCTGATTTACACAGTGGATATTGCTAACTAAGTCTTAACTAATGCCACTTGGTGTAGCCGCGCGGTCTAGGGTCTAGGGTGCTTTGTCACGGTCTGCACGTCTTCCTCCCCTCCCCCCGCCCCCCTCCCACCGGTCGGAGGTTCGAGTCCTCGAGACCTCCTTCGGGCATGTGTGTGTGTGAGAGAGAGAGAGTTGGGTTCCATAACGTAAGATCCCACCACAAATTTCCAAAATCTTTCTTAACTTATATAGCGGTGGACAACTTGTCCGTTCTCCGAGACTGCCGAACTAGCTCTGATCTTACGGCCGAACCACTTCGCACGCCATCCAAGTAGGTGTAATCCGAAGATCACCGAAGTTCTTCGTGCGCCTTTTCATTTTGCAGTTGTTCATTATTTTGCTGGTAATTAATACTTGTGAAATAATGTAATGATAGCACGCCATTTAGAGATGCATTAATTTGAAATTCAAAAAATACGCTGTTTACTTTGTCTAATATTAATAACCTAAGATTATTATTTTTGCGTGCATCTACGGAATGCAGCAGCCAATCGCGGAGAAGGGCCACAATTTAGACGGTCTTTCTCACGATACCCGTACTGCACAAAGCATCTGTCGTCGGTACTTGACGCCACGTTGCGCCATGTTGCAACTGCTGCCTTTGAAACTGCTCAAGAAGAGCTTCTTGTAGCAGAATACGATGGCTGCAAAGCCAGAAATATTACAAGCTCTGCAGGATTCATCGTGTCACTTCCCTCCAGCACTACTTCAGACATCAGTTGAGTCTACGCCACGTAGATTTCGTTTTTTAAGAATGTTTCCAAATATGTACATTCATGGGCCCCAGCCCTACATTGATACCGGTGAAAGTCGTTTTCCAATAGCTGTAATTATTCCAAAGATATTTTGGGTGGACAAGATAGCTGGGACACCCTGTACATAAAAAATAACAGCGGTCCTATCATACTTCCCTGGACTTCCTGACGATACTCTTGTTTCTTATGAACATTCGCCATCCAGGACAACATACTGGTTTCCGTTACTTAAGAAGTCTTCCTGTCACTCACGAATATGACAACACATTCCGTATGCTCAGACCTTCGTTAACAGTCTGCAATGAGGCACCGTGTCAAATGCTTTACAGGAATCTAGGAATATCGTTCTTCCCGTTGCCCTTCATCGGTAGTTTGCAGCATATCACGTGAGAAAAGGGCAAGATGAGTTTCGCACGTGTGATGCTTTCTAAAGACGTGGACAGAAGCTTTTCCGAGACAAGGAAATTCATTACATTATAACTGAGAATGCATTCAAGATTTCTGCAGGAAACCGATGTCAAGTGTATTAGTCAATATGTTTTCGAATGCTGTATACCGTGACAGAAACGAGGATAAATGACACAGGAGTCCAGTTGCTATACGTGGGAGGAGACAATTGAATTTTTGATAACGAAATAATCGACTTCCTAACATAGAGAACCATTACAGAAGGATTATTTTATGTAACACCAGTCTCTCATAATGTATTCAAACCGATCTGTCACGGTTTCATTCTGGGACACAGATATTACCCTACATATTTAAGGTGAATGAAAATTTTAGTCTCTTGAAGTTGTGGTCAAGATCAAACTGACTAGGTTTCCGCAAAAAGAATTCCACAGGAAACTAGTTGCAAAAGGTTTCTTCCAACCTACCATTATATAATGGTAAGACAGACGTTTAGGAACCAGGTTTTAAATTGTAAGACATTTCGAGGGGCAGATGTGGACTCTGACCACAATCTATTGGTTATGACCTGTAGATTAAAACTGAAGAAACTGCAAAAAGGTGGAATTTTAAGGAGATGGGACCTGGATAAACTGAAAGAACCAGAGGTTGTACAGAGTTTCAGGGAGAGCTTAAGGGAAAAATTGACAGGAATGGGGGAAAGAAATACAGTAGAAGAAGAATGGGTAGCTTTGAGGGATGAAGTAGTGAAGGCAGCAGAGCGTAAAGTAGGCTAAAAGACGACGGCTAGTAGAAATCCTTGGGCAACAGAAGAAATATTGAATTTAATTGATGAGAGGAGAAAATATAAAAATGCAGTGAATGAAACAGGCAAAAAGGAATACAGACGTCTCAAAAATGAGATCGACAGGAAGTGCAAAATGGCTAAGCAGGAAACGTGGAAATGGCTAAGCAGGACAAATGTAAGGATGTAGAGGCTTATCTCACTATAGGTAAGATACATACTGCCTACAGGAAAATTAAAGAGACCTTTGGTGATAAGAGAACCACTTGTATGAACATCAAGAGCTCAGATGGAAACCCAGTTCTAAGCAAAGAAGGGAAAACAGAACGGTGGAAGGACTATATAGAGGGTCTATACAAGGGCGATGTACTTGAGGACAATATTATGGAAATAGAAGAGGATGTAGATGAAGATGAAATGGGAGATACGATACTGCGTGAAGAATTTGACACAGCACTGAAAGACCTGAGTCGAAACAAGGCCCCCGGAGTGGACAACATTCCATTGGAACTACTGACGGCCTTGAGAGAGCCAGTCCTGACAAAACTGTACCATCTGGTGAGGAAGATGTATGAAACAGGCGAAATACCCTCAGACTTCCAGAAGAATATAATAATTCCAATCCCAAAGAAAGCAGGTGTTGACAGATGTGAAAATTACCGAACAATCAGTTTATTAAGCCACAGCTGCAAAATACTAACACGAATTCTTTACAGACGAATGGAAACACTAGCAGAATCCGACCTCGGGGAAAATCAGTTTGGATTCCGTAGAAATAATGGAACACGTGAGGCAATACTGACCTTACGACTTATCTTAGAAGAAAGATTAAGGAAAGGCAAACCTACGTTTCTAGCATTTGTAGACTTAGAGAAAGCTTTTGACAATGTTGACTGGAATACTCTCTTTCAAATTCTAAAGGTGGCAGGGGTAAAATACAGGGAGCGGAAGGCTATTTACAATTTGTACAGAAACCAGATGGCAGTTATAAGAGTTGAGGGGCATGAAAGGGAAGCAGTGGTTGGGAAGGGAGTTAGACAAGGTTGTTGTCTCTCCCCGATGTTATTCAGTCTGTATATTGAGTAAGCAGTTAAGGAAACAAAAGAAAAATTCGGAATGGGTATTAAAATCCATGGAGAAGAAATAAAAACTTTGAGGTTCGCAGATGACATTGTAATTCTGACATAGACAGCAAAGAATTTGGAAGAGCAGTTGAACGGAATGGACAGTGTCTTGAAAGGAGTATATAAGATGAACATCAACAAAAGCAAAACGAGGATAATGGAATGTAGTCGAATTAAGTCGGGTGATGCTGAGGGAATTAGATTAGGGAATGAGACAGTTAAAGTAGTAAAGGAGTTTTGCTATTTGGGGAGCAAAATAACTGATTATGGTCGAAGTAGAGAGGATATAAAATGTAGACTGGCAATGGCAAGGAAAGCGTTTCTGAAGAAGAGAAATTTGTTAACATCGACTATTGATTTAAGTGTCAGGAAGTCATTTCTGAACGTATTTGTATGGAGTGTAGCCATGTATGGAAGTGAAACATGGACGATAAATAGTTTCGACAAGAAGAGAATAGAAGCTTTCGAAATGTGGTGCTATAGAATAATGCTGAAGATCAGATGGGTAGATCACATAACTAATGAGGAAGTACTGAATAGGATTGGGGAAAAGAGAAGTTTGTGGCACAACTTGACCAGAAGAAGGAATCGGTTGGTAGGACATGTTCTGAGGCATCAAGGGATCACCAATTTAGTATTGGAGGGCAGCGTGGAGGGTAAAAATCGTAGAGGGAGACCAAGAGATGAATACGCTAAGCAGATGCAGAAGGATGTAGGTTGCAATAGGTACTGAGAGATGAAGAAGCTTGCACAGGATAGAGTAGCATGGACAGCTGCATTAAACCAGTCTCAGGACTGAAGACCACAACAACAACAACAACAACAACCATTGTTTATCTTGTTACTCTACAGATGTAATGTAAATAAGTAAAATTTGATACCAGAATACTTAATGTTGGCTGATGTACAAATATACTAGTTATGGAGATACCCAAGTTTTTAGAATAATGCTTTGTCTCTTTTTATTTTTGAAAAAAAAATGAAGTTATATTCGCATATGAAAACTGAGACAATTGTACTGGTGTACACTTTTTTTAAAAGTTGATACCTTATATCTTTCTATGAAGAAAACTATTGTACCTTTCTATATTTTATGTTTGTATATAAAGACTCACACTATCTTGATTAAGAAACTCCACATGAATCCATACCAAGAATAAACTTGTGCGTGATGTAGTCATGGCTACAATAAGATCTTCTTAGTATGTTGTACTATCCGAAATTCAGACAATGTTTATGTTAAGCGTATACAATATAACTACAGCTTGCCATATGCTCGATCCTCTAAAAGGTTTCCAGCGTGCCTTACAACTGGTATAATACTACTCATTATGAAACTATTTGGGCTCGAACATACACAATTACACTAAAATCCCGTGAAGCATCATCTAAATCTCCATTAGTGCAGCCGCGATATTCGCTTGTCTACAGACCTCTGTAGTCAACGATTAGAGGCAACCGACTATGCAATGCCGAATCCGAACTTTGCCTGCCGTTATGCTAGTCGAGACCAGTAGGGGATGTGCAGTGTGTGTGTGTGTGTGTGTGTGTGTGTGTGTGTGTGTGTGTGTGTGTGTATGTATGTGTGTGTGTGAGAAGTTGCATCTTTTTATGATTGGTAGTCAACGCCGGTAATATACTGCATAGGGGTGATGAATTTACGATGAACTTAAAGATGGCATTGGTGTATGAGATCAATTATTTGCATGTTTCCTGGTATATACTATAGTGCAAAAATTTTACCACCGGTTAGAAACCGATACAGTTCAACACTAATGCACAATTACGACGCTAGTTATGATAACGGCGAATACCTCGCTGCAAGTGGTCTCGATACGACAAATTCGAGAATAGGCTATGGAAGCAGTCAAAATGTATTCAAACCTTCCTCCAATGCGAGGTCTAAAGTCGAAAGTATCATCATGGTGTTTGATGATAAACCTAAGAGAGCATATACGTTGGTCATGACGGTAGAAGTTTCAACCCATTATTATAACCAGCTCCTGAAAAAGTGCCCTGAACTGAAGGCTAGAGGCAATATTATAAGCGTACGCGACTACGTGGCAAAGAAAAGAGAAGGCAGTACATTTTTCAAAGGAAATCATACGCTGTAGTTCAGTATCATCAAGCAGCGTGAAATGGCGAAGTTTGATGAAGAGCGAGAGTGCGTTGGCATTTACAACACTGGGCATTGCACGTAGCCAGAAATTTGAGACGTAAAAACTTTACAACGTCACTAGCATTTACTACTATTTTGAGAAAGGAGTTTGGGATAATACCACGGTATATAGCTGTGCTCCAAGCACTAAAAGATAAGGACGGCGAGGAAGAGGTGATTCAATGAGGTCAACCATGTGTTGCTGACGTCAGTGCGCATACCACTACAGAAAACATCAACATTTATTTTCTGTGTGGAAGTGTGATCAGTCAGTTGAACTATGAGGTTTTCTCACGAAATAACGCTATCCATAAAGAGGAGAGAAACCCTGCTTCGACATTTCAGTCAAACAGTGCAAGACACAAGTGCATTGTCGATATTGCTACTCATATATTAGTGGATGGACGATTGGTAGACAAATTCTGTATATGCTTCCATGAACCAAATGGAAAGTTCGGACCTTGCGTGTCCAGGGAAATACACTAAGTGATCAGAAGTATCCGGACACTTGGTTGAAAATGACTTAAAAGTACGTGGCGCTCACCATCTTTAATGCTGCAATTCAACATGGTGTTGGTCAACCCTTAGCCTTGATGACAGTTTCCACTTTCGCAGGCATACGTTCAATCAAGTGCTCTAACGTTTCTTGTGGAACCGCAGCCCATTCTCCACGAAGTGATGCACTGAGAAGAGGTATCGATGTCGGTCGGTGAGGCCTGGCACAAAGTCGGCGTTCCAAAACATCCCAAAGGTATTCTATAGGACTCAGGTCAGGACTCTGTGCAGACCAGTCAATTACAGTGATGTTATTGTGGGGTAACCACTCCGCCACAGGCCGTGCATTATGAACAGATGCTCGATCGTGCTGAAAGATGCAATCACCATTCCCGAAATGCTCTTCACCAGTGGGAAGCAAGAATGTGCTTAAAACATCAATGTAAGCCTGTGCTGTGATAGTGCCACGCGAAACAACGACGGGTGCAAACCCCCTCCATGAGAAATTCGACCTCGCCATAATGCTACCGCCTTCGAATTTTACTGTTGGCACTACACACGTTGACAGATGACGTTCACCGGGCATTCGCCATACCCACACCCTGCCATCGGTTCGCCGTATTGTGTACCGTTATTCATCACTCCACACACCGTTTTTCCACAGATCAATCGTTCAATGTTTACGCTCCTTACATCAAGCGAGGCGTCGTATGGCATTTACCGGCGTGATGTGTGGCTTATGAGCAGCCGCTCGACCAGGGAATCCAAGTTTTATCACCTATCTCCTAACTGTCATACTACTTGCAATGGATCCTGATACTGTTTAGAATTCCTGTGTGATGGTCTGGAAAGATGTCTGCCTATTACACATTACGACCCTCTTCAACTGATGGCGGTCTCCGCCAGTCAACAGGCGAGGTCGGTCTGTGTGCTTTTGTGCTGTACCTGTCACTTCACGTTTCCACTTCACTGTCACGTCGGAAGCACTGGACCTAGGGATGTTTAGGACTGTGGAAAATTCGCATATAGACGTATGACACAAGTGGCACCCTATCATCTGACCACGTTTGAAGTCCGTGAGTTCCGCGGAACGCCCCATTCTGCTCTCCCAGGACGTCTAATGCCTACTGAGGTCGCTGATGTGGAGTACCTGGCAGTAAGTGGCACCATACTGCACCTAATAAGGAAAATGCATGCGTTTTTGGGGGTGTCCGGAGTCATTTGATCACATGAATAACGATGCCCCCCAAAGGACTTCGTAGGCGCAAGTGAGAGCATGATGAAGAAAGAACATCTGAAGACGTTTTTTATGTCACTTTTGAATCCACCTTTGCCATCTAAGTCATTAGCACTTTGTGACTCCTGATTGGACGTAAGGATGAACAAGTGATACTGGAAGCCTCTGGAAGAAAAGACGTAGTTTAGAAATTACTCCACCTGAAAGTACAAAATATGCGCAACCGTTGGACGTATATTTCTTTAGACAATATATAATATATGTTAAGGGAATAATAAAGTTCCTACGTTGTAGGAATATGCAGCCAAAATTTCATGTTCGATTCTTCATCATGAAAATGTGTTCTTTCATTTACAATCAGTAGTCTGTGGAAGTGCTTCGTTACGCGATGGAGAACCCTGGTTACGATATTGGTGAACCCGTGGAGAAATCCATAAGCACTGATTTTATGTAATATGCTGGATGACATGTGATCAACTTGTGTTTCTTCCCTGTGAATTTTGATGTCATTCATACGACATCGAGCTTTTTTTTCTTTTTGTTTAAAATCTTCACTGGCTTTTATTGTGGAGGTATCTGCATTGACATGTCATCTAGATCACGTTTATTGAGTCGTGGCGATAAACGACACTCATCAGCACATTGAGAGGTACGTAATGCTCCTGCAACAAAAATTTCATGCAGATATTTTCGAACGCAAATATTTTCCTTGCCATTTAGGTAGTATGCTTTCATTACCTTCATCTGCTTTATTTGTGTAAACCATAAATACTACTGACTGGTCCTTTTTCATACCGGAACGGGTACTGTATTCTTGATGTGGTTCTCAGTTTGTAGACTGGCTTGAAGCAACTCTCCACATTCATCTGTTCTGCAGACGTCTTTTCATCCCTGCACGACTGCTGCAACCTACGCCCATTGGAATCTGCTTACTGCTATAACGCTTGGTCTCCCTCTAAAGTTTTCCCTCTAGCTCTTCCCTTCATTAACAAATGGATAATTTAATGATGTCTCAGGATGTGTCTTGTCTAGCCGATCCCATTCTACAGTCTTGTTGACCATAACTTTCTCTTGTCCTGAAGTGGAGTCAGTATTAGTCCGCTAGTTATACGACCTACCAATCAAACCTACAGCATTCTTATTTGTAAAGCTTCTGCTCTCTTCTTGCCTCAACTACTTGTCGCTGCTGTTTCACTTCTGCACAGATAATTGTAAGGAAAGACTTCCTAACACTTAACTTCATATTCGACGTTACAAAATTTATCTTTCCCAGAAATGGTAGCGTCATTTTTTTCCATGCTGGATTTTATATCCTCTCTACTTCGGAAATTGGCACTTAATTTGTTACCCTACTACTTTCAGAGCCTCATGTCCAGATCAGTTCCCACTGCGTCGGTAGATGTAAATAGACTGCCTTCCATTACCCATGTTTTACTGTTGTTGATGTTCATATCATAATGCCTTTTCAAGGCGGTACACATTCCGTTCAGCTGCTCTCCTGACTCCATTACCTTAGCTGACAGAATCACAGGGTCATCGACAAATCTCAGTCGTAATTTCTCCTACCTGAATTTTGATTCCATTTACAAATGTCGTCTTGGTTTACTTCAACGTACAGATTGAATAACATTGAGGTCGAACCATAAATTTCGAAATTTCCTCCGGGTTTCCTTCTCACTTCGCTCAGTATACATATTGAGGAATACGGAGATATATTAAAACTCACGACCTTCTCAACCTATTCACGCCCTTCGACGCCATATAACTGCTGTCTGATTTTTAAACAAGTTGCAGACAACCTTTCGCTAGGTGTATTTTATCCCTATTGCCTTCAGCATTTCATAACGTGTCTTACAGTTGACATTATCAAAGAAAATATTACATCATTGGCATTATTCTACTGAGTTGTAACTAAATTGCTGAACATAAGAAATGAGAGTGGTGTTTAGGATTAACCAAGAAATAATCCTCCTGGAGAAAGCAGAATCAAAACTGGACTCACTCAAGCTTCATAGCTGGATCTTTTGGAACTTGCGTTGGCTGAGAAAAGGCCAAGGTTGACACACAAGAAAGTACTCTTTCATCTGTCTGATACACCATCCGACATATCAGTCATAACAAGGGTGAAAATGCATGAACTGATCTTTCAATGTGTTCCTCATCCAGCCCTTTCACCGCACTTACCCTCATGTGACTTTTTCCTGTTCCCTGGCATGAAACACTCTCTTTTTAACAAGAAATTTTATTCAAATGACGAAGTGACAGTTGCAGTCAACGAGTGTTTCGCAGTGTTTAACAGAACCTATTTTTCCGATGTGATGATGAAACTGAAGGAACGGTAGACCAAGTGTATATCCCTGAAGGGAGACTATGTTTAGCAGTAAGTTGAGCTGGTTATGAAACAGATGATTTTTCTTGCTGTCTTTCAAGCCACCCTCGTACGAGTGCTTTACTTATTCGTTAGACGTAGAATTATCCAAGTTAAGAAAACAACAAACTCTGCCGTAGATAACGTTTTACTACGCAGCTGAAAATTGGAATTAAGTAGTAACAGGTAAGCAAATGAGAGGAACTGCATAAAGCAATAGCTATAAAGTCGTTAGAGGAAATACAAACTGAAAATTAGGTAATACATTACTGAAGCAGTGTTATGTCGTTACAGTAATGGAAACCATCAAATTATGTATAGAATGAAATGTAATTAAATAGTCAAATACGATTGACAAAATAATTTGATTTATTACTGTGGGAATTACTTGCTGGAGCTTTGAAATTATTTTGTGAACCATTGTTCCTCTCGTTACTATATTGTTCAGCACGTGTGCTCATATACAGATAGTCCAAGAAACCCACAGTGTTCCTATTAATGTTTCATGACTACGTAAAAACAATTTTTTCTCGAAAAGCAGATGCTTCACTCTCATAAATAATTGTTAAACAAAACTGAACAGCAAAAGTAATTGTATGTTAATTTGTTTCGTGTAATATTACATCCATTGTGTGATTGAAGCGTAATTCATTACTCTCTTCGTAGCAACCGCTGATAGTCTTAACTACGAATAACAAATCATTCAAATGTCAATTTAATTTCTCCTACCGAAAGTAAAGTCTCGTGATGGTATTGCAAGTTCACTTTCCTCTGCGGAAGCACTTTTTTTTACATAATTGTGTGTTGTCGTAATGTAACAATATCGTAATTCAGGTGTGAACGAACTCATTTGTAAGTCATGCTCAAACTTCTACAGTGGAAAAATTGATAGGAGTTCTGCCACAAGGTTCAAGGAGCACGCGGATGTACTCCGTTTTGACAACCTGAACATATGCAACATTGCCACACATCCTGCCCAAGGCAGCCATTCTGCGAACAGCATACGGCAGTACCTTCACGAACTTCGTCTTGCTAACAAAGGCATAAACGTGAACTTATTGAACAAACTGAAATCCTTATCTCACACATAGCGCGATACCACTTTCTCAATTACCATAAAAAACAAGCAACATTTCTTTGCTACAAAATTGCAAGGACGTACTAACTGGGAACAGCTAATCAGCCGACTGTCCCAGCTCCCATCCCTCACGTGGTGTATTTATTTCTATATTAGCAGCGAATAATCTACCAGAAAATAATTCCTGTGTTATCTAGCTAAATACTAAGCTTTCTGTGGTTAAAACTTTTTGTATAAATAAAAATTACGTGAAACCCAGAACAGCCTGGGTATTCATTTCACCAATCTTCTGTTCGAAAGGGGGAAAAAATGAACTGTTTTTGTAGTGAACTATCGAAAAAATTACATTTGGATGTATTCGTGAAAACAGCTCTCAAATTATGATACAATTGTACTAAGAAATACGCGTAACGTACAAATGGCTAAGTATAGGATGCAAATTAAGACACATGATCCCGCACAGTTTCTGTACGCACAGTGTTACCGATTCTTGTGTCCAGAAAACGATTTTGTAACAGTATCCATGATAACACCTTTTCATAACTCTATAGACGGCTATCGTTTTCGCCTAAAGCAGTTTGCACTTCTCAGTTGAAAACTGTTAAAGGCGCTGCCAGGTATCAGGGATTTTCTTAAGTTCACTCGACTATAGAAGTGCCTTAGAAGTAAGGAATAAACATATTAAAATTTCAGTCGCCGGGCGGATTCGTGCCGGGAACCGGCATGCTTTCTCCCACTGCTAACGAGGCGGACAATGTAGATGTTACGCATCTCACTGTTTATAACGTTATATCTCGTGAACCATGTGTCGCACGATGATGTAATTTTGTAGTACATTCAGAGTCATATGTGAATACTCTGAGTGACATATGTTACGAGTTGAGTTAGTAGGAAAGAAATAATACATTTAAACGCCATTCATGATGCGGAAATTTTTCAGCCATCTCATTGTTTGTGACGTTATATCTCCTGAACTAAGATATTTAGGTGTCTTATCCCGACAACGATTGTTGCCTGACAGTAAGGAATAGGTGCACTGGGTTTTAACCTGTAATTATAATGATACTGTTTTTCAGTGTGCATGTTAATAACGATGTAAATCAATGTATTTTCCAGCCCATCGATTGTATTATGTGCGCAAAAATCAAAGAATTGTTTCTGACTGAGTATGTTACATTTTTTAGTGGAGATATTCGTAATATACAACAGCTGTACAGCACATTTTGGGCGCTGCCGGATTTATTGTGACAGGTAGCGTTTATATTTACGGTGAAATGTGCTTAATCTGTGGCCAAAGGTCATGTAAAATGCAGTCTTCCAGGTGGGTACTGACCCCAATGCTACCAATATTGTCACAGCACAAACCCGGTATAATTATTGTATTGTTTGGAACTGGGGACTTAGAAACGACAACCCCACAACAGGCTCCAGCAGTCTACTAACCCCACCGACGCCCCACCCCGAACCCAGCGTTATTGTGCGGTTCGGCCCCTAGATGTTGAAAATACCGCTTCAGTTGTAAACTCCTTTTATTATCACACAACCGGTGACTCCATGCTCTGCACTCGTAGGTAGCACACCGCGCCTCGTGCACGTCTACCGCGGCGCTCGGGGGTCACAGTACCAAGTTTAGATACCTAAAGATGGGCGTATGAAGGCCCGAAACCGATCGTGTTATAATAAAGTACTTTACAACTGAAGCCGTATTTTCAACCTCTGATACATTTAGGTAGGAAACCATACTCAAAGTTTAAATGCTGCTATAATAGAACACAGAAATCTCCCACTTTGGTAGTTAAATATGTGGCCCCTGAGAAACGAATATTGTCTTTAGCACTTTTTGACCATTTGTTTTGTGTAAAAATTCAAGATTCAATGCACATACGTGCCTTCTCTGTCGTATAGTCACCCACAGCTCCGTCCTACAAGCCAGAAAGAAAAATTGACACTTCAGTTAAAACTAAGAAACTTGCATCTCAGTGTATTATACACATTTACATTATTTCAAAGTTATCCAAACAGAGACAAGCCATAGACGCATAAGCACCTTTTTCTCTCAGTCGTGAAATATACTCAATGATGCCACTTTCTATTAAATTTAGCACCATTTCACACCTATTCCAATTGTTATATGTGTCAAACAAAATGTGACACTATAATATTTTCCCCAGCAATATCTACAGGTTAAAACTGTGTGCCTGACTGAGACTCGATCTCGGGACCTATGCCTTTCGCGGGCAAGTGCTCTACCATCTGAGCTACCCAAGCACGACTCACACCCCATCCTCCAAGCTTTACTTCCGCCAGCACCTCGTCTCCTACCTTCCACATTTTACAGAAGCTCTCTGAGAATATCTGTTAAGTTTGGAAGATAGGAGACGAGGTACTGGCGGAAGTAAAGCTGTGAGGATGGGGTGTGAATCGTGCTTGGGTAGCTCAGATGGTAGAGCAGGAGAGCTTCATTAACGTTTGGAAGGTAGGAGACGAGGTACTGGCGGAAGTAAAGCTGTGAGGAAGGGGAGTGAGTAGCGCTTGGGTAGCTCAGATGGACAAAATACATAGCTGTCGGAGGGGAGCTTTCCCACACAACGGCGGTGCCCTTTGACAAGGTGCCCGTACTCAAGTGTTTAGGAGTGCAATTATATAGCAGTATCCGCCGCAGGGCGGCGGCTACGTACCGCCGGCTCCTACGCCAGACACGTGCTCTGCTGCAAGACAACAAACTGCGTCGCTTGGATATGCTCCTCAGAACACGTTGTGTCAACACCTATCTGGTCTCAAAACTTAACCATTTTGCGCATATCCTTCCCTCGACGGCTACGATGGCCAACAGATTTCAAGCAGCATATGGACATTTCGTAAGCGCCGGTCTGGTTTTTAAAGTCCGATACGCCACCCTGACACTGCCGCAGAGGGCGGGTGGTATCGGTTTAATTCATGTATATAACCGTGCGCGATCGCTTTATCTCAACACTATGCGTCGCACATGGACCTCAGCCCACGCCACTCTGACGGGCACCCTGATAGCTGAAGTGGCACCACACTCTCTGCATCCCCCGGTTTCTGTAGGACGCATTTCACGGGCACTCACCCACATCAGAGAGTTCTTGATTGGCCTCAGCTACTTACGGTCAGAACTTTCGACGACACGGAAGCCCAGCACTAAAGACTATTATCGCCTCTATCAACAGCAGCAACCTGTAAATACGGTCGCCCACAGACATCGTGAAGTTGCTTGGCACACAGTGTGGCGAGTGGTACACACGCCTTTTCTACCTACGACGGTGCGTTCATTGTGGTACGTGGTCGTGAATGGGAAGTTCGCTACTCGTCAGAGGCTACATTCCGTACATCTGACGGACGCCCCCTCGTGTCCGACATGCTCAGTCGCTGACTCGGATGCACACCGTCTGACCTGTGCCACGACCAGCGAGTTCTGGCTACTGACGCAGCGCATGCTGGAGTTACTCTTGCGGCGATTGCCGGAGTCTATCTCCCCTGATGATGTATTGCGCCCTGACGGCGTATACTTTCCATCAACCAGAACGAACGCCGTTAACTGGCTAAAAGGCATGGCCGTTTATTACATATTTTGCGATGCTCCCAAAGGTACACTCGACTTTTGGTCCCTATTGATGACGACAAATGCAGCTTTCAGCCGCTACCCGAAGTAGAGAACTCGTTTCGCAAATTATTTAGTTTCATTATTTGCAGATCCTCCTGCTCACTGGGGCGTTCCGGGTATGAGACGCTGAAAATGAAGAAGAACCCTGGAGCATATTGATCCTCTACGCACGGAATAGGGGGGAATCCCTCCCAACAGACGAGAAGACGACTCGGACGCTCGGCTACGGCAGTTGTAGGATCTTTATTTGTAATGAAACAAAAATGAATCTATAAATACAAAACGAAATGAAAATTTAAAAAAAATTAAAAATGTTCTAAAAATTAAAGAAATAAAAAATAAAACAACATCGACAAAGCCACTACATTCTCTGTCTGATCTTTCGACCCTCGAAAAAAAAAAAAAGATTGTAGAGCACTTACCTGGGAAAGGCGAAGGTCCCGAGTTCGAGTCTCACTCCGGTACACAGTTTTAATCTGCCAGGAAGTTTCATATCAGCGGACACTACGCTTGAAACGTATCCTTTGAGCAATTATACAGGACTGGGCTTAAACTGACACTATATATATATATATATATATATATATATATATATATATATATATATATATATAGGGTGATTAAAAAAGAATACCACAACTTTAAAAATGTGTATTTAATGAAAGAAACATAATATAACCTTATCTTATACATCATTACAAAGAGTATTTAAAAAGGTTTTTTTTTACTCAAAAATAAGTTCAGAGATGTTCAATATGGCCCCCTCCAGACACTCGAGCAATATCAACCCGATACTCCAACTCGTTCCCACTCCCTGTAGCATATCAGGCGTAACAGTTTGGATAACTGCTGTTATTTCTCGTTTCAAATCATCAATGGTGGCTGGGAGAGGTGGCTGAAACACCATATCCTTAACATACCCCCATAAGAAAAAATCGCAGGGGGAAAGATCAGGGCTTCTTGGAGGCCAGTGATGAAGTGCTCTGTCACGGGCTGCCTGGCGGCCGATCCATCGCCTCGGGTAGTTGACGTTCAGGTAGTTACGGACTGATAAGTGCCAATGTGGTGGCGTTCCATCCTGCTGAAATATGAATTGTTGTGCTTCTTGTTCGAGCTGAGGGAACAGCCAATTCTGTAACATCTCCAGATACTATAGTCCAGTTACAGTAGCACCTTCGAAGAAAAAGGGACTAAAAATTTTATTGGCTGAAATGGCACAGAAAACGTTCACCTTAGGCGAGTCACGTTCATACTGAGTTGTTTCCCGCGGATTCTCAGTGCCCCATTCACAGACATTGTGACAGTTGACTTTCCCGTTAGTGTGGAAAGTTGATTCATCACTAAACACAATCTTTGAAACGAAAGATTCATCTGTTTCCATTTGAGCAAGGATAAAATCTCAGAAATCGATTCTTTTAATCTTATCAGCTGCAGACAGTGCTTGAACCAATTTTAGACGATAAGGTTTCGTAACTAACCTTTTTCGTAGGACTCTCAATACAGTTGATTGTGGAATTTGCAGCTCTCTGCTAGCTCTGCGAGTCGATTTTCCTGGGCTGTGAACAAATGCTTGCTGGATGCGTGCTACATTTTCATCACTTGTTCTCGGCCGTCCAGAACTTTTCCCTTTGCACAAACACCCATTCTCTGTAAACGTTTAATACACCACCTATCAGGAGGTTTAACACCACACTTCGTTCGAAATGCACGCTGAACAACTGTCGTCGATTCACTTCTGCCGTACTCAATAACACAAAAAGCTTTCTGTTGAGCGGTTGCCATCTTAGCATTAACTGACGCTGACGCCTAATATACACTCCTGGAAATTGAAATAAGAGCACCGTGAATTCATTGTCCCAGGAAGGGGAAACTTTGACACATTCCTGGGGTCAGATACATCACATGATCACACTGACAGAACCACAGGCACATAGACACAGGCAACAGAGCATGCACAATGTCGGCACTAGTACAGTGTATATCCACCTTTCGCAGCAATACAGGCTGCTATTCTCCCATGGAGACGATCGTAGAGGTGCTGGATGTAGTCCTGTGGAACGGGTTGCCATGCCATTTCCACCTGGCGCCTCAGTTGGACCAGCGTTCGTGCTGGACGTGATGACCGCGTGAGACGACGTTTCATCCAGTCCCAAACATACTCAATGGGGGACAGATCCGGAGTTCTTGCTGGCCAGGGTAGTTGACTTACACCTTCTAGAGCACGTTGGGTGGCACGGGATACATGCGGACGTGCATTGTACTGTTAGAACAGTAAGTTCCCTTGCCGGTCTAGGAATGGTAGAACGATGGGTTCGATAACGGTTTGGATGTACCGTGCACTATTCAGTGTCCCCTCTAAGATCACCACAGGTGTACAGCCAGTGTAGGAGATCGCTCCCCACACCATGATGCCGGGTGTTGGCCCTGTGTGCGTCGGTCGTATGCAGTCCTGATTGTGGCGCTCACCTGCACGGCGCCAAACACGCATACGACCATCATTGGCACCAAGGCAGAAGCGACTCTCATCGCTGAAGACGACACGTCTCCATTCATCCCTCCATTCACGCCTGTCGCGACACCACTGGAGGCGCGGGCTGCACGATGTTGGGGCGTGAGCGGAAGACGGCCTAACGGTGTGCGGAACCGTAGCCCAACGTCATGGAGACGGTTGCGAATGGTCCTCGCCGATACCCCTGGAGCAACAGTGTCCCTAATTTGCTGGGAAGTGGCGGTGCGGTCCCCTACGGCAGTGCGTAGGATCCTACGGTCTTGGCGTGCATCCGTGCGTAGCTGCGGTCCGGTCCCAGGTCGACGGGCACGTGCACCTTCCGCCGACCACTGGCGACAACATCGATGCACTGTGGAGACCTCACGCCCCACGTGTTGAGCAATTCGGAGGTACGTCCACCCGGCCTCCCACATGCCCACTATACGCCCGCGCTCAAAGTCCGTCAACTGCACATACGGTTCACGTCCACGCTGTCGCGGCATGCTAACAATGTTAAAGACTGCGATGGAGCTCCGTATGGCACGGCAAACTGGCTGACACTGACGGCGGCGGTGCACAAATGCTGCGCAGCTAGAGCCATTCGACGGCCAACACCGCGGTTCCTGGTGAGTCCGCTGTGCCGTGCGTGTGATCATTGCTTGTACAGTCCTCTCGCAGTGTCCGGAGCAAGTATGGTGGGTCTGACACACCGGTGTCAATGTGTTCTTTTTTCCATTTCCAGGAGAGTATATAGCGCAACGCAATCTGACTTTCAGTAATCCCTACAAGAGAATGGCCCTGGCTAAATTAACCTATACGTTTCACAAATCACTTACCTCACAAAAATCTTCGTTACTCAAGCTACTGCAATACAGCGAGCGCCACTATTGCCAGCTAAATAAAAGATTCAAACTACGGAAGACACTAACTACTGATAGGCATATTTAGCAAATGAAAGATTTTAATAGAGATCAAATAATGTATTTACCTTAATAGTCATAACATATATAGCAGTTCATGACATCCAGTCTTACAAATTTCCAAACTCCACCATTTCTCTCCCCACATCCACCACTGATGGCGGCTCACCTCCAACTGCGCAGCGCTACACGCTGTTAACAGCCAACTGCCCAACACTACAATGGCAGGTATTATAATAATGCCAATCAGCCACTGACTGCACACAGCACAGCCAGTAATTTTCATCAGAGTGCTACGTGGCGTTACCAATATAAAAAACCTAAATAGCCTACTTACATATCCACCATGCTCCCCAGAAAAAATTTTACAAATTGTTTTGGGCACTGGCCAATACAGATTTGAAAGACATTTTTCATAATTACAGTAAGAAGGATATCAAATGCACACATTTATTAATACAATATTGGTCAAAAGCTAAAATTTTCTCACACTCCATAAAGACAGTCCTGATCATTCATCACAGTAAAACTGCCATTTGGTTTCTCAAAGTCTGAGCAGTAAAAGATAATGCACAGGGAAGTAGTGGATTTCCATGCAGTCTTGAAGAAGTAGTGTTGTCCTTCCAACGGAAAGACAGTGCTGACTCTTGACATGCTGACAGGTAATGGGCCACAACAGAGCAAACCCACCACAGAGTCTGACGAAATTTTGAAGAATATTGCTAAGTAAGTCATCACAGAACAGACCACTATAGTCTTGTTATATATTACGGTATTGGTGGGCCACCAGAGGGGCAGATCCACTGCAGTCCTTGTAAAAATAATGGTATTGGTGAGTCATTAAAGGTGTAGACCCGATGTAGTCCTTGTAGAGATGGCTAGCAGCCATCAGTTACGACTGTGCAGGTCCACAATCACCATAGAAGAGTCTTGTGGACAATATAGCAAGTCCATGAACCACAACTTGTGCACTCACAAATTTTTGTTTTGAAATGTCCTTGGAACCAGCAATGCTGTTATCCAGTCCCTTGCTGAATTATTAACATATGTGCAAACACTATCAGTCCCTACTTCTCACATATTGTCCATATACTATGACCAACAGAAATGTGTGCAGTGAAATGTAACTTTCAAGTTACTTAATTTGATGAACTGGTGTAAATTACAATTTTATAACATAAGAATACAATAACAAAGGTACAAAATACAGCATTAAAGAACATAACAGTACAGATAACATTTGTAGTAAAACAGGCTTTACAAAAGAATAGAAATAAACATATAAATCAGTGTTACAGGAATTATGATGTAAGTACATTCATAAAAGATCAGAATAGCTTTTGAAACATCACCTTCACAAATGAGCAAAAAAACAGAATAAGTAATGTCTAAATATCTTTACAAAGTAAATAACGTATTATCAGAAAAATTCTAAGATGTAACGCTCATCACATAAACACATAAAGATAGGAAGAACACAAATATACAAGAGTACACAAACACATAGCGGAATAACAGAAAGGGAAAGGACAGGGTTTGTTTTACTGCAGTATCTTGCAAACTAAACTTTCTTTACTTCCTGGAGATCTCCCTTCGTTCTGCATTATTTCAAAAAGTGCTATCTATACCTGCTTTCTGTACTTTTTTTGTAAAACGTCTCAATGCATTTCTTCCAATTCATCGTAACTCATTCTCTTATATAGTCTACCCCTCTTAAGCTAACTTAAATCTACTGAGCTGAGATGCTAAACTAAGGGACGAGGCAATGCAGCAGCACAAAACAATTAACGCAAACAGCAATGACAAAAAAATGTAAATTGGCAAAGCAAGCTACAGTAAATCTAAATTACCAAGCAATGCAACATTACAACTAATATGAACCAATGTGCAGCAACAAGAAAAATAAATCAGTAGTAAAACTAGCTTAACAGAAAAATACAAAGTGAAATTTAGTAGCACTATGCGTGGCAAACAGAAGCAGCAAATGCAATAACTTATATCTAAATATGACAAAGCTCAAGCAGAAAAATATTACAGTAAAAATGACAATGTTTAATACGTATGTTACATTTTAACACTAGAGTGATGCATCACGAGAATTTACACTAGCAAATAAGTTACCAAATCGTAAAAAAATTATTTATGGAATTCCTGTGACGGGAAATGTCTATTTATGTGCCCTCATTTTCTTGGAAGTAGATCATAAATTTATTATTGACTGGATCTGTAGGTATAAAGTAACTATATTAGTACACCTATTAAATTTTATTTTAATCAATGCTGCATTGTAGCTAGAAACTAGATATTAAACAAAATGAGTAAATAAATACATAAAGCAAGCCATATGGCATTTCTCTCTCAACTAGCAAGACAATAGCCATGAAATGTTTCTCATCGTTTCATTAGGCATTTTAGTAAATATCATAAATTAAGAACTCCTCAGTATAATCATATGTTTTCAAGTTTGAGTGTGTTGTATTTGCGATGCTTTCTACAAAGGAATGTCAATAGCGAGGATGATGACCTTTTTCTTTCTCCACCTGTGCATCTGAAAGGCACATATTAAACAAATTCTCTGCTCATTTCAATAGTGTCATCTACCTCAAACGTACTTTAAAAATCATGATCTCATACCAAATACATCATTCAGAGCTCTCATAGTATCACAATGATTCCGAAAAAATATGAACATTTCACAGAGTACAGACAAAATACAATTTCATAAGTGTGAAGTTATCCAAGTGTGTAATTACGTAAACATCCGTCACTGATGTAGTAAAAATATGTTTGCTTCTCTGTTAAAATAATCAAATAGCTGTGTAATTCTGTGTTGGAGAAATATGGTAGCGATGTGTAAAGTTGTATAAGCAAATACCATATTAGCTAGGGCTCATTGTGCCTGCTAGACATATGGTACACAAAGTAAGCGTGTACCACCCTGAGGATTAATGTATTTATACCCTCAGGTGTTACAGATTACAGCAATGGAATGAAATGTATCAGGAAAAACCTTTGTATCATTGTAATTCAAATATCTTTAAAAATAAATGTTTTAAATACAAAATTAATCAGTCTAATACGTGTACTGTAGCGCTAAACTGTGCATCTTGTTGTAAGATAATCTGTGTGAAGTGTCGTAGTTATCGTCCTCCGAAATATAAGTTCTACAGAAGTCAATGTACTTACCTCATGATAAACAAAAATGAAATGCTTTTCGTATAGATATCTTAGTTTTTACGCTTATTGCTGTGATGAAGAAAGTAGTGCGCTGTAACGTATTGTTGTGCTACGAAAAAGTCTGTCTCACTGTAGCTATACCATAAAACTTACTACTAAAACATGTTTTCCTTTCCAGAAGAATTCAGAAAAACTGTCTAGATCTAAAACAGAAACACCGCAAAAGCAACATTGTAAATTGTCACTCATTGGTAGCGTCGTGATAAAATCGTGTAGCTGTCACATAAACTAACCACTGTGCCATCTGGTATCTCACAGAAAGTACTTTAAATCCAGAATGTATTTTCAAGTAAACCAAAATGTTGCATTAAAATCTCATTAGCAGTGCCAGTATATGTTCTAAGTATGTATGCCTGATAGTCGTTACGTAATCGTTCAACTAACAGGCAAGAATTCACAAATAACAACACTGTGTCGTCTGTTCACTATAACAATGCATTCTTAATTTCTGTTCAAAAATGTTCCCTAGGTTCTAGACTGGATAGTTAACTTTAGAACATAGTTGCATGTGAACAGTTTCTAAGTGTGACAAAGAGTACTAGTAACGTGAAGTGAAAAATTTTATACCAAAGACTAAAGTAAGAAACAGATTATCTCTCAATAAACGGTTTTACATGTGAAATATGGTGTAATCCTTAACTCTTCCTAATGCGCAGAGTTTCAACTTCAAAGCAATTATCATGTTGTATACGTCGGTAAGGAACGCTAAAATTTTTCTTAAGGTTAGCGTCTATATTGTTTTTCGCTGAGCCAGCCGGCGCACGTGGCTGCCTGTGGTGCGAGTCATTGTCTGTCTCTTTGTTGGCGCGCGTCGTTATTGGGATTAGGAGGCGTAACTTCTACAAATTCGCCTTGACGAGAAGGCCCTGCCCTGTTAGAAGTTCGCCTGTTCTGATGGAATTCATGTCTGTCGTTTTATCGGTAGTTTACATAGTTTCTGGTTTGTTGGTCATGTGGTGGAGAATTTCTCCCGGAATCGTAACTGCGTGGTGGACCGTTGCGTCTGAAGTTATTCTGTCTCCCTTGATAATAATTATTTTGATTCCCATATTGTCTGTTTCTATGGTTGTCTCTGTCACATTCATTATTCTGGAAAAGCGATCTTTCTCTGTAACTATTACTCAGCCAGTGGTTGCCATGTGGGTGGTGTCTGTTTTGTTCACGATTTACGTTGTAAGATCATCGCGGAATTGTGACAGATGTGACCTGTAATTGTTGTGCTGCAGTTTTCGTGTTCCGCAATTGCCAGTGTCAATTTCCAGTTCTTGTAACAGTCCCTGAAAACCTTCAATGTCATCTTTGCAACGTCCTGCTAAAATAATATGTCGTAAATGTTCAGGCAGTTTAATTAAGCAATTGCGGTTGAGTTCTGAGGGGCTGTATGGGTTTGACAGATACTAATTCTTATACAACATGTCTTCAAAATAATTCATAAGACTGGAAAATTCAGACTGTTCGAAACGTTTCATCATTATGATGCTATGTTTTACTCGGTCTTGTGTAGTTTGAGACCAATACGCTGAGAGGAAGGCATGATAAAATTCTCCTTCACTGTGACAATCGTGAATGACCGATGGCATTCTTACAGCTGGTTCATTCTCCAAGTAGCCACACACAAATTCTCACCTTTGCTCCAATGACCACTTGGGAGGAAAGCAATGAGAGAACTGACGAAGCCTTGCTTGTGGATGAATGTCGTTGTCAGAATTCTTAAATGTTTTGAATTTACGTGTAGTAATGAACAGCTTATAGTCAAAATCATCGTGTCGTCGAGTCGCACATCGCTCATTGTTACTTCGTTTCGGCGGTTCCATCTCAAAAATCAATGCGCCTTGTCAATTTCTTTCATAATTTCCGAAGTGTCCTGTGTTATTATTTTGTGGTTGTTCCGTATTTCTATGTCCTCTTCCCGTACTGGAGCGCGAGTGTCCTCTGAAATATGTAATTCTTGTATTACCTGTGCCAACTGATCTTGTACTTCTCGGATTTCTCTTTTGTACAGTGTATTGATTTGATTTTGATTTTGTTTGAATTTTCTAATTTGTTCATACTCTTCAGTGTCAGTGAAGGCTACAGGTCTTGTGTCATTCAGATCATCATCTACCTTTGTAGATAAGTTAGTAAACTGATCTGAAAGTTCGGCTACTTTATTCGATAGTGAAATGATTTCCTCTGTGTGTTTTACTGTACCAAGTTTGAGTGTCCATTTGTGTTGAAATCGTATCTACTGTGTCCTTTAAGTTTTCCTGAGTTTTTGCAAGTTGCGTAACCGAATCGATAGATGCAACTGAGTCAATTTTAGCTTGCAAGGTCTCACGATTTTCATGAACAATAGTCTTATGGCTGCTTTGTGATTATGTAATGTATTTTCAAGCCACGAAAAAATAGGTCAAAAATGCTCACAAATTTGTGTTTTTACGTCATTACAGACTTTTTGACATTTCGATTCGATTTTATGTCACTCAGTAGTTAAATCTTCACGTGTTTGTTCAAGCGTATGTTCCACGGAGCCTAACGTTTGAAGCATTTGTTCCATTGCGTCTAACTGTTGCTGTGTTTGTCTCTGGTGTTGTTCCATTGTGCCTAACTTTTGAAGATTTTGTTCCACTGTGACTAACTTTTGAAGCTTTTGCTGTGTTTGTCTCTGATTTTGTTTCATTTGTTGCATTAATTGCAATAATAATCTATTAGTGTCTGGAATCTGTTCATCTATGCTTTTCGGCAGTGCATTTGCACCGGTAACATTCACATTTTGACAGGCAGAAAATGTGTCTTGACTTATTTGAGAAAACGGTGAGCACGCAAAACCTGAATCTACAGTATTTGCAATATTGTATTCTGTCATTTCGGATTCCTGAGGCGAGCTGTTGCCGACCGATCGATCGATGATGCTTCCCTGTTCACTAATTGTTTCACTGCCTACACCATAATTTGCAGCCCGCTCCACTTCCCTATGCATAATTACGAAATTACTACTTTAAACATTAGTTAATTCATTACTCGGCGGCGCTAACACACTGCTTTCGTCTTCACTGTCATTTCTCAGTTTACTTTGGAGCCTAGTACTACGTTTTTCACACGCCATTATTGTCACAATATTTCACGCGATAACACAGAAAAGTACAATTTGAAGAGCCAAAATAAGAGAACACATTAACATAGCACTGAAAGTAATATCTAGTTAATCGCAAGCGCACCTGCGAAATACTTGGTGCAAATCTACATGCATGCCAGAACTGTTTTACTGTAAATCGATGAAAGACGGCAACTACAAAGGAGATTCTCTCTACAATTACGCGCTAACAATAAACAATAGCTACACTAATTACACAATCTACAAGAAAAAAATTAGAAGATTCCAGTGAGGTATCCTCGGCTAAGGGTCGACATATGAAACGTCCCCTTTGAACAAATATACAGGACTGGGCTTAAACTGTAAGTAGACTGTTTAGGTTTTCTAATTGGTAACGCCACATAGCGCCCTGTATGAAAAATCACTGGCTGTGCTGGGTGCAGTCAGTGGCTGGTTGGTATTGTTGTAATACTCGCCATTGTAGTGTTGGGCAGTTGGCTGTTAACAGCGCGTAGGGTTGCGCAGTTGGAGATGAGCCGCCAGCAGTGGTGGATGTGGGGAGAGAGATGGTGTAGTTTTGAAATTTGTAAGAATGGATGTCATGAACTGACTATTGTGACTATTAAGGTAAATACATTGTTGGTTCTCTATTAAAATCTTTCATTTGCTAACTATGCCTATCAGTAGTTAGTGCCTTCCGTAGTTTGAATCTTGTATTTAGCTGGCAGTAGTGGCGCTCGCTGTATTGCAGTAGTTCGAGTAACGAAGATTTTTGTGAGGTAAGTGATTTTTGAAAGGTATAGGTTAATGTTAGTCTGGGGCATTCTCTTGTAGGGATTTTTGAAAGTCAGATTGCGTTGCGCTAAAAATAAAATGTGTCAGTTTAAGCACAGTCTTGTACAATTTTTCTAAGGGGACATTTCAAGTTGAAGTGACTTCAGTCTATTGATAAAGTCAGCCGAGTTGCGAACATGATGCGCCCACATCCCCACAAAAGGTCTCAGTAGAGACTCGAGATGCATCGCCAAATCATAAGTGGGGGCGTCAATATTTCTAACGATCGGCCGTAACGGAACCTCTTTTTTATGCATCTTCGGAAGACCGTATTACCTGGGCAGCACAGAAATATGAGATCTTAGTCTTTTCGCCACTTCTTGCAGAGTAGAAGAAGTATTCATCAGTGCTGATGTTTTCCTTTCCGCTTTCGCTGTGGGGTCTTCGTCAATCTTCCGATACATTGGTTCACTCAGCAAGTTGTAAATCTTCTGTTCTAAACCTCACGTGGCAACAGCACTGTAGCGTTTCTCTTATCCGCTGGTAAGACCACCGTGTTAGGGTCTTCTCGTAGATTTCGTAGTGCGGCTCTTTCCATGGGAGAAATGTCGCTTTTCTGACGTAGAGCTTTCGTGAGTGTACGGCAAGTTTCACGTCTTATTTATTCTGCAGCATCACTAGGAATAGGTCTAACAGATTCCTCAACAGCGGTAATAAAATCAGTCAGAGGCTGGGTTCTCGGCGTAGGGTCGAAGTTCAAGCTTTCTCGAGCACAGACAGTGTTACTTTGTCCAAAACTGTATCCGTTAAATTGACCACGGAACGTCGAAAAGCATCTTCTTGCGGTAACTTTCGAATTTCGCCTGGCTGTCAGCAACGTTAACGTAACATTTCATGTTTGGTATAGTTTGTCTCCCATACACACTACGGTCCATGTTAAACACATATGTAAACAATGAATGTGGGTTATGTTCAAACACTTTTCATCCCTTTGGTTATACTTGGACTTCTATACGATCTTTCTATTCTCGTAAGAACACTGATTTTAAATTAATCCACACTTTCACAGTCACAAGACCGTCGTTCTCTGAATAGACTTTGTTGTTGTTTGAAATAATGACTGAATACCAGGACACCCTCTGCAAGATTCACTTCTTTCACAAATGGCTTAATTAAACTTACAGCTGAATTTTTTAGCGTTCTGTTCATCTGATAGCGCTACATATATGAAGTCTTAAGATTCCATCTAAGGCGACCCTAGAGATGTTTGGTGTAATCATCTTCTGCAAAACACATCACCTTATGTTTCCCAGAATCTTATGACAAACTTTCATCTGCTTATCTCTTCTGTCCTGTATAAGAAATACCATAAACCCAATTTTTCCTTGGAAAATCAGACATGTAGTTCCTCTAGGACCATGTGACTTGATAGTGAAAGCACAATCGAAAGAGCTTGCCCCAACGTTTTCGTACGTAGTGCTTAGCAGTATGCACACTTTAAGTATAATACGTCGTTAATCCGTTACTGTGCGTATATTTCTCTTTTTATTATTAAATCTCACAATTTGTTATTAAATCAACTTTTTACTTAGCATAATTGCTGGATTATAGATTTAAAAACCTGATGTTAGAGTCTGAAGTAGATTTTTGTGGGGAGTGGTATGACACTGATGAATGAGCAGTAGAGCATCAGGCGCCAAATACTGTACTTGCTTAAGGTGCCAAAATTACTAGTAATACAATTACTGTTACTTCTATACTGGCGACAAGTAGAC
The DNA here is from genome assembly GCF_023897955.1 of Schistocerca gregaria. Classification (NCBI taxonomy): domain Eukaryota; kingdom Metazoa; phylum Arthropoda; class Insecta; order Orthoptera; family Acrididae; genus Schistocerca; species Schistocerca gregaria. The sequence continues at coordinate 458,942,067 of NC_064920.1, read as the reverse complement.
AGTTGTATCAGCACCTGTAATATATTTTTCTTGTTGGGATACATTAAAAAAACTGTTTACGAAGAGTACTCAAAAGAAAAGCGGAATAACATTACCGTTGGCAGTGCTTGTGTAATACGCATTTCTGCCGCTAGGCATGTATAGCACAACTCATTACCACTTCAGTGCCGTCTGTGTTGTCGACCTGGCTTATTCTGTTCATCTACGGTAATGGTTTTTGCTAGCGCCGTTTTGTTCTTGTTTCGCTTTTATGACGGCAAGTTTAAGTAAGAACAACGTGCAGCTGTGAAATTTTGTTTTCGGCTGGGTAAAGATGCTGCTGAAAATGTTTTAATGTTGCCATAGGGAAAACTAAAGTGCACGAGTGGTTGGCTCTATTTAAAAATATCGACATGTCGATTCCTGATAAACCTCGTTCCGGACGTCAATCAACTGCTCGAATCGCCGAAAATATTGAAAAAGATTTGAGAGCTTGAGCTAAAAGACCGCCATCAGACAGTTGGTTACCTGTCAGAGATAAGTGGATTATTACGGAGCTCCGTTCCGAGAATTGTGGCAGATTCTCCTATTTTTCCACCACGACACAGCAATTTCTATTAAACAGTTTTTGGCTAAAAGTGTCATGGTTCCGCTGTCCCACGCTCCTTAATCGACTAATTTGGCTCCGTGCGAATTTTTCTTATTTCCACACATGAAAAGCATCAGGAAAGGATACCGATTTGAAAACACTGAAAAAGTTCAGAAAAAAATTAACAAGGGGGGGGGGGGGGGGGGGTGCTGTCAGCCATTTCTCAAGATGACTACTAAAAATGTTTCAAACAGTGGAAGCGCTGTCTGAACAAATGTATTGATAATAATGGAATGTACTTTGAAAGGGGTAAGATTGTTTATTAAGCAGTTTGAAAATATATAGCTTTTAAAAAATAATTCCGGACTTTTTGGGTACCCTCTCGTATGTGCCTTCTCTATTAATTACTGCCCATTATATATAGTGATACAAAAAGGTACAGCCAAACTTTCAGGAAACATTCCTCACACAAAAATAAAGAAAAGATGTTATGTGGACATGTGTTCGGAAACGCTTAATTTCCATGTTAGAGCTCATTTTAGTTTCGTCAGTATGTACTGTACTTCCTCGATTCACCGCCATGATTTAATTCGGGATACGACACAACATGTGGTTCATGCACGATGGAGCTCCTGCACATTTCAGTCGAAGTGTTCGTACACTTCTCAACAACAGATTCGGTGACCGATGGTTGGTAGAGGCAGACCAATTCCATGGCCTCCACGCTCTCCTGCCCTCAACCCTCTTGACTTTCATTTATGGGAGCATTTGAAAGCTCTTGTCTAAGCAACCCCGGTACCAAATGTAGAGACTCTTCGTGCTCGTGTTGTGGATGGCTGTGATACAATACGCCATTCTCCAGGGCTGCATCAGCGCGTCAGGGATTCCATGCGACGGAGGGTGGATGCATGTATCCTTGCTAACGGAGGACATTTTGAACATTTCCTGTAACAAAGTGTTTGAAGTCACGCTGGTAGGTTCTGTTGATATGTGTTTCCATTCAATGTTTAATATGATTTGAAGAGAAGTAATAAAATGAGCTCAAACATGGAAAGTAAGCGTTTCCGGACACATGTCCACATAACATATTTTCTTTCTTTGTGTGTGTGGAATGTTTCCTGAAAGTTTGGCCGTACCTTTTTGTAACACCCTGCATATATATATGTTGTATCTATGGCGAATTCAGTGACGCAAGATTATTTACTTCCACTGAAGGATGAAAATAGCAAACCTTTAGATTTATCAATGGAGACGAATTAGGGCATATAGAGCGTCTATAAAATTCCATTTCAGTTCGACCAACTGTAAATTACGTTATTAAGAAGTCATGTTGAGTTCTTTATATATTGGAATATGAAACTGTGAGCATCATTTTGTATTATTTTGTATATTTTGTTTTTCGTCTTGAAACACATACTCATGACCCGCCTTAACACCGGCCTATGAAATGAATAAGATATGTAATCAATTATGACCAGGGATTTTGTAAGGTCACGCTGGGTCAGTTACACTGTTTCCTTGTTAAGGCCTTATCTAGTTATTTTTGATGTATTATTTTACTGCTGTAATTTAATGTGTGACAGTTGCTACACACTTTGCCTATTGTATCAGCGTAAAAATTGTAAATTTGTGGCACGTTCTGTGGGATCAAACTACTGAGGTCATCGACCCATAGGCTTACACACTTAAACTAACTTACACTAAGGACAACACACACATCCATGCCCGAGGGAGGACTCGAACCTCCGACGTGTATCAGTGTCTGATCAACATAGTGAACATTAGTAAAGACAGTAGAAGACAATCTTCACAGTTGACTGTTATCAGTATGTAAGAAAGCGTATTGAAAAATGATGCGATAACGCTTAAACTCTAAAACTTTACCAATGCTCTACATTTTCATCTTTCATGTCTAGATACTTGCAGCCTTCTGCCGCTAGAGTGTCCCGAACTGCAGCCTTCAACATAGGGTCGTGGAATGTAACTAGTATGGTGGGTTAGAAATAGTGTGCTGCAATCGAGTTTTGGATTGAGATAGTTCGACCACACATGGATCATCCTAGCCTTCAACATGATAAAGACCGAACACACATGAGAGCTGTGACGTCTCCAATAATGCGTTGCCTTCGGTTTGATGTTGTCTATCATTCTTCATACAGTCCCGACGCGGTCCCGCTCGATCTTCATTTGTTTCCAAATCAGAAAGAATAGCCTCGAGGCTATCCCTTTCATAGTGATGAATGAGTGCAAACATAGGTGAGGTTTAGGCTCCATCAACAAATTGAAACATATTACAGTGACGATTTCTCGTCAGGAGAAATGTAGTCGTTACCAATATGACTATGCCGACAAATATATTTATGTAGACATAAATAATAAGTATGTGTAATGTTAATAACTGTTGTTATATTTAAAAATCTTCAAGAACTTCCACATACGAAATATGGACTCATTACTTTTCAGCATTCCCTCGTATACAGGATGGTCCATTGATCGTGACGGGGCCAAATATCTCACGAAATAAGCGTCAAACGAAAAATCTACATAGAACGAAACTTGTCTACCTTGAAGGGAGAAATCAGATGGCGCTATGGTTGGCCCGCTAGATGACGCTGCCATAGATAAAACTGATATGAGCTGCGTTTTCTCAAATAGGAACCCACATTTTTTAATACATATTCGTGTATAAGTAAAGAAATACGAATGTGTTAGTTGGACCACTTTTTTCGCATTGTGATAGATGGCGCTGTGATAGTCACAAACAAATGGTTCACAATTTTGGACAAATAGTTGGTAACAGCTAGGTTTCTTAAATTAAAATACAAAACGTAGGTACGTTTGAGCATTTTATTTCGGTTGTTGCAATGTGATACGTGTACCTTTATGAACTTATCATTTCTGAGAACGCATGCTGTTACAGCGTGATTACCTGTAAATACCACATTAATGCAATAAATGCTCAAACTGATGCCCATGAACCACAATGCATTTGGCAACACGTGTAACGACATTCCTCTCAACAGCAAGTAGTTCGCCTTTCGTAATGTTCGCAAATGTATTGACAATGAGCTGACGCATGTTGTCAGGAGTTGTCGGTGGATCACGACGGCAAATATCCTTCAACTTCCCCACAGAAAGATATCCGGGGACGTCATATCCGGTGAACGTGAGGGCCATGGTATGGTGCTTCGACGACCAATCCACCTGTCATTAAATATGCTTTTCAATATCGCTTCAACCGCAAGCGAGCTATGTTACTAGGCTCTGAGCACTATGCGACTTAACTCCTGAGGTCACTAGTCGCCTAGAACTTAGAACTAATTAAACCTAACTATCCTAAGGACACCACACACATCCATGCCCGAGGCAGGATTCGAACCTGCGACCGTAGCGGTCGCTCGGTTCCAGACTGCAGCGCCTAGAACCACACGGCTACTCCGGCCGGCGCGAGCTATGTGCCAGACATCCATCATGTTGGAAGTACATCGCCATTCTGTCATGCAGTGGAACATCTTGTAGTAACATCGGTAGGACATTACTTAGGAAATCAGCATACATTGCACCATTTAGATTGCCATCGATAAAACGGGGGCCAGTTATCCTTCCTCCCATAATACCGCACCATACATTAACCCACCAAGGTCGCTGATGTTCCACTTGTCGCAGCCATCATGGATTTTCCGTTGCCCAATAGTGCATATTGTGCCGGTTTACGTTACCACTGTTGGTGAAAGACGCTTCGTCACTAAATAGAACGCGTGCAAAAATCTGTTATCGTCCCGTAATTTCTCTTGTGCCCTGTGGCAGAACTGTACACGACGTTCAATGTCGTCACCATGCAATTTCTGGTGCATAGAAATATGGTACGGGTGCAATCGATGTTGATGTAGCATTTTCAACACCGACGTTTTTGAGATTCCCGATTCTCGGGCAATTTGTCTGATACTGATGTGCGGATTACCCACGACAGCAGCTAAAACACCTACTTGGGCATCATCATTTGTTGCAGGTCGTGGTAGACGTTTCACATGTGGCTGAACACTTCCTGTTTCCTTAAATAACGTAACTCTCCGGCAAACGGTCCGGACACTTGATGTCGTCCAGGATACCGAACAGTATACATAGCACACGCCCGTTGGGCATTTTGATCAGAATAGCCATATATCAACACGACATCGACCTCTTCCGCAGTTAGTAAACGGTTCATTTTAACACGGGTAAAGTATCACGAAGCAAATACCCTCCGCACCTACGGAATTTTACTTGGTACAGCATACTTATACGTTTGTGACTATTACAGCGCCATCTATCACAAAGCGAAAAAAGTGGTCCAAATAAAACATTCATATTTCTTTACGTACTACACGAGTATGTAATAAAAATGGAGGTTCCTATTTAAGAAAACGCACTTGATATCCTTTTGACCTATGGCAGCGCCATCTAGCGGGCCAACCATAGCGCTATCTGGTTTCCCCCTTCAAGCTAGACGAGTTTCGTTCTTTTTAGACTTTTCGTTTGATGCTTATTTTGTGAGATATTTGGCCCGGTCACTACCAATGGACCAAGCTGTATACAGGGTGTTACAAAAAGGTACGGCCAGACTTTCAGGAAACATTCCTCACATACAAATAAAGAAAAGATGTTATGTGGACATGTGTCCGGAAACGTTTACTTCCCATGTTAGGGCTCATTTTAGTTTCGTCCACCTACGCTCAATGGAGCACGTGATCATGATTTCATACGGCATACTGTAAGTGTGCTGTTAGAAAATGTGCCTTTACAGGTACGACACAAAATGTGGTTCATGCACGATGGAGCTCCTACACATTTCAGTCGAAGTGTTCGTATGCTTCTCAACAACAGATTCGGTGACCGATGGATTGGTAGAGGCGTACCAATTCCATGGCCTCAACGCTCTCCTGACCTCAACCCTCTTGTCTTTCATTTATGGGAGCATTTAAAATCTATTGTCTACGCAACCCCGGTACCATATGTAGAGACTCTTCGTGCTCGTATTGTGGACGGCTGTGAAACAATACGCCATTCTCCAGGGCTGCATCAGCGCATCAGGGATTCCATGCGACGGAGGGTGGATGCATGTATCCTCGCTAACGGAGGACATTTTGAACATTTCCTGTAACAAAGTGTTTGAAGTCACGCTAGTACGTTCTGTTGCTATGTGTTTCCATTCCATGTTTAAAATGATTTGAAGAGAAGTAATAAAATGAGCTCTAACATGGAAAGTAAGCGTCTCCGGACACATGTTCACATAACATATTTTCTTTCTTTGTGTGTGAGGAATCTTTCCTGAAAGTTTGGCCGTACCATTATGTAACACCCTGTGTAGCAAGGAATATCCACAGTTTCTGCGAATAAATAGTTGATTTTCTCTTTGTAATCAGTAGCCCACTATTTATGAAAAATAAATTAAACTCGCGGTGGTCCTTTTGTAGTAACAATGCCAGACTGGCAATTGGTACGTGAGAGTACAGAATCGGTTCCAGCCCAGATCATTCCGAGCGTATCTCGTTGATCAGCCTCATTTAGTTTTCATGCGGTTACATTATATTTAGTGTTACCAGATTACATTTGCATAAAATAGACACTTAAGGACTGGTGGTTTAAAACATTGGCTGGGACAAATCTTGAGATTGAAAAAGGTGTAAATTTTCAATAATTAGGTTGTTTTATCCATGTTGGACCTTGTGAAATCCGCGGCCGTTAATGACTGTTGGTGAACAAAGCAACCAACCACAAATACTTTTAAAAAGATTTATGTCGGTGCCATAACGAGCTTTGGGCTACCATACCATCTTGACATTGCTAACTTTTCCAGTTACATTGATGATTTGATTAGTAGCACGTTGTCTGCTACTTCACTGATATAGAATAATTAGTATTCAGCGCCACTTTATATGGTACTTCGTTTAATAAAACATGCTGACGTGCCTGTATATATTTACATATAAAGTCAGATAGTTTTACATAATTACATGTGTTCCAGTGGTCGTGCGTCATAAGGTTATCAAAAGCGATGCTTAGGCTGATGCATTGCAAACAGCATATTAGAGGTACCGGTGTGAACAGCAATCTGGACCACCACGTCTGAAGATCTCGCTGTATTGTGGCACAACAAGCAATGTGCGGTTTTCATGAGCAGTAAAAAGGGCGGAAATGATGTTTATGTTGATTTCTATTCCCATTTTATGTGCAGGTTCCGGAACTTTCAGAACTGAGGTGATGCAAACCATTTTTGATGTGTGTATTTTTTTAGATTTATAGGATACCTACCACCACAGGTCTAGTAATACCGGTCAATTTTCAACAACCAGTGACCCATAAATATACATAGCCTAATACCCTTCTCCCTATTAAGGACAACTTCCAAATAGAATTAAATACAGTCAAACAAATAGCATAAAACAATAACTATCGTCCTACCTTAGTTGATTCGACAATGCACAAAAAGCAGAAACAACAGGTTTACTCCCTCCTTTACCTTGTCTTCGACCCACCATGTCAAGAATGTAATAATTGGTTTACAATTTCGTACTTAGGAAACTGCTGACTGGTTGTAGCCATAAAGCTTAAACGCAAGAGGGTGAAAACATCATTTTATGTACACAACACTGTTGAACACTTTTTACCCAATGAAAAAAGACCGAATCCCAGCTTTGGAAAAGAGTGGAGTATATAAAATTACTTACAGTTCTGGTAAATCCTACACAAACTAGTCTGACAGAGCAGTATGTAACCACTTGAGGGAAAATACACAAGTTGGAAACTTCGTAAAGGAGACTCTACTCTCGCATGCCACGTAATTAAATGCCATAGTCACAAGGTAGAACACGAAGAATTACATCATACCCGTAAAGGAAGGAAAGTGAACTACCTTCAAACGATGTAAATAGTAAGTTAATAAACACGTGGAAGGAAAGTGAACTACCTTCAAACGATGTAAATAGTAAGTTAATAAACACGTGGCCATCAACCCAAGGTTAGTACTGAGTGACCAGACACAGTTCCCTTACTCGCCACTTCTAACTACTGATTCTACTCACATTCCCATCCAGACCGTGTTGTAATTTATGCCTCACATCCCGATGCCCAATTTCCTTTATTTAAGTTACTACAAATTCTCTTGATGTGTTAAGAAATTATGCTTTGTGTAATAACATTTGCCTCACTCTCCTGCTTAATATAACTATTAGATATTATTAGTTTGTAATTTAGGACCTATTAAGGACACGATCATTTGGTTCAGCCACATCTTTAGAATATGTCACCATAGTTTATTGTCCCATTATTTTCTTTTACGTACAACTGTTGTAATTTGTTAGATAATCATTAGTTAATGTGTCACATATTTCATCTTAGTTAAATAATCTTACATCGCATCATCACTGAAATAATTCCTCTTCTTTTATTCCTAGTTCCAACATTTTCATCGCTGGGAACAGAGATACCTGTACTCGCATTAGTTTAAAATCTTTGAGCTAACAAAATTTCACTGCACCACATGCTTATCCTTGTATCTGATGATGGCGTAACCACCGAAAACGGGTTCGTGTAACGACTAAATATTGTAGAATATTATACCAGTGATAATGTATAAAATATTCTACCAAAAACCGAAGGAACAATGAATCAATGAACACGTTTGTCAGAATTTGTCCTTTATACAGTGCAATATTCTTCTTAAATGCATCCCAGTGAAGTAAAAAGTAAATTGTTCCTCACTTTACAGTATCATACTGTAGGCAACGTGCAGTCAGATCCATTTGAAATGTGAGATCTACAATCTATTCCGGATGTTCTAATTTTCTCTCCTTTTTCCTTCATAAATTCCACAATAGAGGGCTTTATATCGATAAATTGTTCCATACTTTGCAGTAGTACAAAGACTCTCCATAGTGTTTGTTCAGTTCCTTTGAAAATTGTTGCAAGTAAGAGTGGAATACTGCGTACGACTTCGGATGTTTTACTACTCGTACCATCCGTTATTCCCAGGATCCACATCTGGAATATAGCACAAAGTACTTTTCGATGTACGGAACATTGAACTCCTAATTTTTTTTTTTGTCACCTCATCGTCGATTAAACTCTGAAATTCTTTCTGTATGGTATTATAATTTCGTTTCATAGAAAATATGCAGTACCTGACGAATCTGTGAATGCATAACTGACGCTGAGAAATCTTGCCCTTCTCTTCTGTCATCAACATTTAGTTTTAATGTTTTGTGACGATAGATCACTAGATTGCCACTTTTTTTTGCAAACAACCACTGGAGCTGTGAACATCCTCCGTAGCATGAACAGATAGCGAAAGGAGAACATGTGTGACACCGCCATTCTGCCGAGCTTTAGAGACTTGTGCTGACAGAAAAATGTTGCACCGCACTACTAAATGATATGTTGCGCCGTACCGAGTACCTCCGAGAAGGATCGAGGGAAGCCGAGACGAGTCGGGTCCCTGCCCGCCCGCGGTCCGCACACCCTGCACGCGTGCCGTTTGGCACACATGGTTGCTAAAACCACTGAAAAGAACCCGGTTTCTGATGCAACCGATTTTCGATTTCTTACTGCTATTACTTCTAGTAACAAATGTGTTGTTGGAATAAAGACTAAAAAATTCTAACGAAGATGACGGATTAGGACGTCACGGTCGACAAGAGGTGGAGGTTGAGTCAGAAATCGGTGTCACTCTCTCCAGAAAATACCGTGAAGGTGAACATGACCGACGCGGCGGCGGCTACAGCGATAACTCACAGCTCTATGAATTCTCTGCATCGTCACTTTTGGATGGTATGAATTTTTCACCTTGAAGCAACCACAGAATTGAATGTCCAGTTATTATACCAAGTTTATAGCATGTAAATAAAATTACATGTTTATCAGATAAATTTATCTGCCCTTTCAAGGAACATAGTGGATGTTTCCTTTTTATTTGGAGTTGCAAATTTGTTTTGCGTCGTTCGTTTTTAATTTTTAAGTCAAATGGAGCTCTGAACTTTATTGCTGCCACACATCCTACAATACTTCCACGAAGTAACGTCGGTACCATCCCGCAATACTACTTATGTCTGAAGACGACAGCGAGGAACTACAGTATAGACCGGGTGGTCGCAAGTATTGCGCACTGCATGTACACATGTACCATGTAATAGGCCACGCACTGTACTTGCCGGGAGTCCAGCTGTAGCCAGATATTTCCGGCTTTTTATAGTCATGTCTGCCCATTTACATACGGCTTTTCCTAGCCTCTTTAGCTATGAATTAGAGAACGCACAACTAAGGCCCATTCCAAGCAAGTGGCGGCAGCGCGAGTAATAAGTATGAGGAGAAACAGGGAGATATACCATAAGGATATACAGATACACCAACGAGTGCTGTTCTTATGACTGTGTCCTACATTTTCTTTTTGGGTCGAACGAGTGTAACACACGATGTCATAACCACGCTACATGCAGGCTTTTCTGCTTAAGGACTTGGTAACCCTATACGCCATTTGGCAATAGGTACATTATTTATTGTCTTTGTAATGGTGAACCGATACTTATGTCATGTGTTCGTTGCTACTTCGTAACTGTAGGAGTTATTATGAAAATAGTGGTTGGCGGTCTTCCAAATTTCTAAGAGGGCTATTCTCAAATTAAGGTCCGATCAGTCGCGAAGTAGGAACCACAGTGAAAATCAAAATTGTTTAGTTTGCAGCAGTTTCCTACACATTCCAGCTACTTCTCTACGTAGCCGCCGCTCCGAGCTAGACATTTGTCCTAACGTTGTACCAACTTTCCAGCACACTCGTCTTAGGAGGCATTTGCCCGTGCTTCTCTTCGCAGGTCTGCAGTTCGTTTTCTGTGTCAAAATGTTGTCTTTCTAAGCAGCGTTTCATGTGAGCAGAGATGAACATCAGAGGGAGCCAGGTCCGGAATGTATGGTCGGTGATAAAACACTTCCCCTTTGAAAGCGCTGCAGGGACGTCCTCATTACAGCGTGCAGCTGAGACCTGTTATGACAAGTAAGTTACATGGTGTTTCATGAGATAAGGCTAAACCTAGCACCAGGCACCAATACTTAGTGGGAGACATTATTATTATTATTCTAGGCATTTTTAGGTGCTCACTGCGGCCTCAGAATTGGAAACAGCGACGTGACGCGAACGACAGGCGTACTATACACACCGATGCGCAAAGTTTCAACGGGTTTTCGTTGCTGTTTCTCCTGTTTCCATTTCGCGATCTATGGACCTTACTTTACGAATAGCCGTCGTATAGCAATCCAGCATTTCAATTCATTGGAAATTTTACGAATAAATATCAGTCGTTTCTTAAAATGAGGTTTAATTTAAAACCTAAAATCTTAGCACTGCTGCTGCGGCAAATTCATATACCCTTTTCTTTGCCCAGCAATTCTTAGAAAACGACAAAAGCCTGTTACAACCAAGACTGAAGAAATACGAAAAAATACCTATTATTCAGAATTAAATTACAGCTATATGTTTCAACAGATCGGTTTTTCGCATCCCTGCTGTACCGCTTCTGGTCTACAGAATTTCGTTCTACAATTCTTTTGCGTTTCTGTTTTTTACCCCTCTGTGTATTTTAAGTGTTATTTTGTACTGTATTCATTTTTTTTGCTCGGATACACATTTCCTGTTGTATACATTTTCACAAAACTGGTCAACAGTTTCCGTCTTTTGGTACCTAATTAAAACTGCTTTTGTTTCGATTCCATTTTTCCTGAATAGTGTCACGCTTTGACTCCATATTGTTTAACAGGTATCCTTCTAGTGGTTCAGATTATTTGTGTATGCGTTCAATACGTAATCACTCAGCTGACATAAAATACTGTTACAAATACTGCCTGAGTGAGTAATAATGCCAGCAGCCCGAGTCCCGGCGGCCCTTGTCCACGTGTCGCTGTGTTACGGGGAATCTGGGTTGGTGGGCGTCACCGGGGACGCCGCCTTCTTGTGCGAGGCGACAATGGAGCAGCTGACGAGAAGCGAGGACGTGGGACAGGGGAAAGGGGGCAGGGGACATTGTAGCCGCTTAATTACTGCCAGCGGTCATCAGCTGCGAGGCAGCTATTGTCTGCGGCGCAAAAATGCCGCCACTGAAGACGCCGCTGCGCTCACAGGGGACATTAGTGTCTGCTGCTGACGCTGTGCACAGCTTCAAGGAAACGACGGGGCACGGGATTTGCGACGGATGAGGCAACAGTGCAGCCTTCCGCCCAAACCTCTTAATGACAGCACTCTTACGTTCATTTGTGGAACTGTAGATCTTTACGTTCTATGCGAGGTAGCGGTACGGCACTGGTACCTAAAATAGGAAGGCAATCGTTAGCCAGTCGCCACAGCGTTTTACTAGGCGTGATCCTGTCGGAGGTGGTACAACTTGACATTCTTCAATGTAACTGTCATTGCAGAGGTCACAAAAGTGAAAAGTCACAATTAAAACTCAAAATCTTTAGAAACGTAGTGCGGCAGTCTCGCTATGAGTTCTTGAATTGCAAGTTTCTCATTGGGATAATATTACGTAGCATTTAATCAGAAGAATTACTTTAGGTGGATTGACTGAGGTGATATGGTGACATTCATGGTGGGCAACACGAGGGGGGGGGGGTTTCAATAAGTAATAGAACCCCTTTTTTCTAAGCCAATTTGGGTTGCAAAAATGTGGAATTTCTTATGAGACAGCTTGTAATATTCCCGTTTTATTCCCCATCGCTTCATGAAGTTCCGACAGGTCGCGGTGCTTTTTCTTTGTGTGTGAAATCTTGTGAGACTTAACTGCTGAGGTCATCAGTCCCTAAGCTTACACACAACTTAACCTAAATTGCCCTGAGAAAAAACATATAGTCATGCCGGAGGGAGGATTCGAACCTCCGCCGGAACCAGCCGCACAGTCCGTAACTGCTGCGCCTAAGACCGCTCGGCTAATCCCGCGCGGCAGTCGCGGTGTTGTGCGTAACCATCAGAACTGCGCCTGCTGATAGTGATACCTTGAGCAGCGAAGGCATCCGTCTCAATCAACTACTTGCAGAGTTTGTTTCAGAGTCGAAGATACAATTAATAAAAGGGACAGCTGCAGTAAAGGGAAAGCTACAAATGTGTGTAAGGCCTCGAGTGAAGTTAAACTTGACGTACACTGAATACTAAGTGTAACATGAGTTTAGGAGTCAGCGAAGTTCCCGATGTGGTGCCCGTTGGTAAAGCAAAACTCCAACATAGACGTGTCCTGTATTCCAAATACCTCCATTTAGAAAGCGACTTTACCTTTACGCTGTGTGATATGTTGTTTAATGTTAAGTTGCATCGCTGGGCTACCCGTACTTGGAATCTGCATTATGCGAATCCTTTCCTTGTTGGCAACTGGACTGGTATTCCATTTATTGAAAAGTATTTTGAAGCGTTTCAATGGAAGAGAACACGTATTGGCTGGCAGTGGTGGCTGAGCGGTTCTAGGCTCTACAGTCTGGAACCGCGCGACCGCTACGGTAGCAGGTTCGAATCCTGCTTCGGGCATGGATGTATGCGATTTCCTTAGGTTACTTAGGTTTAAGTAGTTCTAAGTTCCAAGGGACTGATGACCTCAGATGTTAAGTTCCGTAGTGCTTAGAGCCATTTGAACCATTTGAGCACGTACTGAAGAGGTGAAGGCATGTGATATAGTGTACTCAAGTTGAGCGCATGATATCATTAAGTGGTACAAAGAGTCCTTTCCGTCCAAACAGGTTAGATAGAAAGAATTACATCTTTTCAGTGATACTAATACTCGAAATCTTTTCAATGATACTAATACTCGAAATCTTTTCAGTGATACTAATACTGGAAAGAGTAATTTGATAAAATATGGTCTATTGAATGTATACATGCCATATATTTCGGAATTTTGATTTTGGGATTGCGATGATGTCTTCATAAAGATAAAATGTTTCAAGAATTTGAGTGGTCTAGACGGAAATAGTACGGATATAATTTAAAGTACGTTGTTGAAGATACCCCGGTAATAGTTCATGTGAAGAATAAACCCGACTTAACAGTTGCACACAGGAGTTTAGTAATTCTTATTTCAAACTAAATGGTTGTTGGTAGCGAGTCTTTATTGTCTCAGAAGAAAAAAAAATGAAATCGAGAACCAGTCCATAGAGAGAAAGCTAATTGCTACCGTTGAATCCCAAACATGGCAAATTGCAAGCCGCAGGAATCGACATGCGTAAGCAGAAACAGAGCAGCAAATTGAAGTTTTCTGCTTTATTGTTGGTGCCTTCGCGATGCTGAACGATATTAAAGACTTCGGTGTGACTGCGCGAGAGCAACTTCCATTGTAGAGTCAGCCGTGTTTTAAGATGGCGGAAACTTCCGTGTTGTGGCTCCTCATGAAGTGACATATCTGACATCTTCAAGCGACTGCATACGACTTGGGCCCAGAGATCATCCCTCCATGCCTTTTATTACCTCAGAAGTCATTCCGTAGTATGCTGTTGCGGGAGGCAAAGAGATGGCCGTGGCCATCGTTCAAGTTCAGGAGGATGGCTCTTGTCGCCTCAGACGACCGATGCGGTTTGTTAGTTTCCAGCTTATATAGCAGAGTCTGCCTGAACGCCAGTTCTTCGAACTCACAGATAATTGATATCCTTATGCACTGGTGTGCCTTCTCGTAAAATCTAAAAGTAACAGCCCCGTATTTAAGAAGCCCCGCCATCTTGAGCTATTTTAGTATTACCTGATTGGTGAATGCTGAAAATGTTTAGATACCTCTACCCGATGGTCCGCTGTGGAGACACGGCATTAGTGGTGTTTGTTGCTTGGAGGAAATTAGTTTTGATACTAAAATTTATTCGTTTAATGTGGGACGGTTTTAATTAAGAAATTGACAGGTCCGTACTTGGTACGAATAAACTCGTCATCTCGTCAGCAACGTGAATTTGTAATCGGATTTTTTAAATTAATTTTGTTCCATTCACTTTCTTGTTTTCTGTTTTCACCACATGCAATGTCTGCCAACAAAAGGTCTATGGGTTGCAATTTTACAGCACCATTAGATCCATCCTGATTATTGAAAAAAAAGAAAAAAGAAACTTTCGAACTAAGCAGTTCATGAGCACAGAACATAGAAGTAAGTAGAAGGTCCATTCCCGTAGCGAAGGACCGGCGGCCTTGTGCTACAACCCCTACCTCTTTGGGTACCAACGGTGCCCAACGCAGCTCTCCCTGGTGTTTTCTCATGTCTCCTTGTTTACTCACTGCCTCATATAGCCTTTCTGTCAGGTTTGCATTACATTTCTTAGTTTTCGAGTTAATTACACAAATGAGCGAATTATTTCAATAATGAAACTTCCTGGCAGATTAAAACTGTGTGCCTGACCGAGACTCAAACTCGGCATCTTTGCCTTTCGCGGGAAAGTACTCTACCAACTGAGCCACCCAAGCACGACTCACGCTCCGTCCTCCCAGCTTTACTTCTGCCAGTACCTCGTCTCCTACCTTCCAAACTTAACAGAAGTTCTCCGGAGAAGCTTGCAGATCTAGCACTCCTGAAAGAAAGGACATTTTTCATTTCCACCTTTGGTGTGTATATCGGCAACATATGAAGCAGAGCAACACTAGGCAGCTCCGCACTCCGCTTGGCAGGTGGTTACAGCCACGGGTGTGCGTTATCAAGAATATCTCACGTATTTTCTCGAGAATAGAGAGAGGTGTGAATCCCCTTTCACCGTTAAAAAAATTTGGATGTAGTAAGTACTTTTTGTACACTATAATGTATGGCATAAAACGCACCAAACGTAAACTGGTCATCGAGTACATTTTTCTCCGCAAAAATTTCAAAATATGCTTATTGTTGTACTTTAAAGTATCACAAAAGCTGTGAGCAATATCGAAAAGAAAACAGTTGTTCATCAAGTGGAGATGTGTGGCTATAAGAGGCAGAAAAGTTTTTTATTGAATAGTTTCCTCAAAACTAAACTGGAAAGAGAGCGTAGCGGAAAACAAGCGTGAATTCGAACATTTTCATTTTTTTTTCATGAAAAGTAAAAGTTTGCTGAGGAACAAAGTAGAGAGACGGCTGTAGCTTTGCTTCGTCCAAAACAAAAAAGTACAAACTACATACAACACATTAATAGACTTAATGTTTCACTTCATGTGTATCGTACCATTCGAGGTACGTAGAGCTACCATCACCTCCGTGGTTCAGGGTACCAAGAAGGAGGGGGAAACTTGACACTCTTTGCGTGACCCCGAGGCCCTTCTGCTTACTGCCACGCTCTGTATTCGTGAGCTACTCGGCACGAGTCACCTGCTGTCTGGCCCGCATCTCGTGGTCGTGCGGCAGCGTTCTCGCTTCCCACGCCCGGGTTCCCGGGTTCGATTCCCGGCGGGGTCAGAGATTTTCTCTGCTTCGTGATGGCTGGGTGTTGCGTTCTGTCCTTACGTTAGTTAGGTTTAAGTAGTTCTAAGTTCTAGGGCACTGATGACTTAGGATGTTAAGTCCCATAGTGCTCAGAGCCATTTGAACCATTTTGAACCTGCTGTCTGCTTTTCTTGCGATCCCCCAGGGACGCTCAGGTTCAGTGGGCAATGCGAGCGGCCAGCCCGCCTATGGCGGGCTGCAGCGTGTTAGCAATCCACAGACCCGGGCGAGAAACCTCTGAATACACTAATCGTCAGTCAGTAACAGCAGTTTAAATACCCTCATGCTCATAAATTAAGGATAATTGTAGAATATAGTGCCACACAACGTGGCAGTACACAAAACTGGCGCTAATAGCATACGCACGTAGGGAACACAGACGACACAGATCTCTAAGTCCACAGTATTGGTGATAAGTTTAGAAAATCGTCCCGAAACACATGTGCTACAAAACGCCACTGTTTCCTGCGCAAGTACGCAGACATGAACATGGGATATGAGCACCATGCACACGTACAGAGGCCACACAACGGCGTACTCTGGATCAGGTGGTCCAGCAGCTGCTGCGGCATAGCCTTCCGTTCTTGCACTAGTGCGTGTCGGAGCTCCTGAAGTGTCGTGGGGGTTTGAAGGCGTGCAGCGATACGTCGACCGAGAGCATCCCAGACGTGCTCGAGAACGTGCTGGTGAACAGGCAGGCCACTCCATACGCCTATATATTCTGTTTTAAGGTACTCCTCCACGATGGTAGCTCGGTGGGGCCGTGCTTGGAAGAAGGTGGGACTCACTGCACCCCTGAAAAGGCGGACATACTGGTGCAAAATGACGTCCCGATACACCTGACCTGTTACAGTTCCTCCGTCAAAAACGTGCAGGTGTGTACGTGCACCAGTCATAATCCCACCCCAAATCATCAAACCAAGACCTCCATACAGGTCCTCTTCAAGGACATTAAGAGGTTGCATCTGTTTCCTGGTCTACACCAGATGAAAACCCGACGAGAATCACTGTTCAGACTATACCTGTACTCGTCTGTGAACATAACCTTGGACCACCGTTCCAATGAGCCCGTACTGTGTTCTGGACACCAGGCTTTAGGGGCTCTCGTGTGACCAGGGGTCAGTGGAAGACACCTTTATGGTCTCTGGGTGAATAAACCATGTCTGTTTAGTCGTCTGTAGGCTGTGTGTCTGGAGACAACTGTTCCAATGGCTGTGGTAACGTCCCGAGCAAGGCTACCTGCAGTACTCCGTGGTCGTCTGCGGGCTCTGATGGTGAGATATCGGTCTTCTTGTGGTGTTGTACACTGTGGACGTCCCGTACGGTAGCACCTGGACACGTTTCCTGTATGCTGGAATCGTTGCCACAATCGTGAGATCACACTTTGTGGCACACGGAAGGCCCGTGGTACGACTTGCTGTATTTGACGAGCCTCCAGTCGCCCTCGTATTCTACCCCTCACAACGTCATCAATATGTATTCTTTGAGCCATTTTCAACACAGTCACCATGAGCACGTCTGAAAACGTCTGCACACTGACATGCACCAACACATCTCTGAGTATGTGGACTGCTGCCAGCGCCACCGTGCAACGACCGCAGTTCACGTGCACCGCATGGTCATACCCCGTAGTGATTTAGGCCCGCAAACCGTCAACCAGAGCGTTGTTTCAGCATGTACAAGCTTTATCCTTATTTTATGATCATTAGTGTACATTATTTCAGCTGGGTCATTCAGTCAGTGCTTCATTTGTGGGAACCACACTGCCTGCCTTCTTTTCTTATGTCGATACTGACTGCCTTCGAATATAGCACTGTTGTGTAGTGCTATCTGTGCTGTCACCGCGTGTGTCGTGAAATGATTTTCGACGCTCTGCGCTCACTGCGAGCACACGCGGCTGCTAAATGCTTGTGTTCATTGATCCTAAGTTGCCAGCCCCACTACTGGAGGCTGGTGGTCTTCATTGGGAAAATCTCCTTACTATCATGCACAAAATGTTCCCATATTCCCTGTTGATTCAGGAACCGACTTTGCATTTCAAAATGGAGTAAGGTTTAGTATGTCTGAAAACAAGTGATAATTTGGACTCCTCTTGCCTTCTTGAAACGAATGTACTATCATAAGAACTCCCAACACTTGCTGAATAATAGTATTCATTCCTTACAGAATACACTGCTGAAAATATGCAACACCCTGCAGAAGTGTCTTCAGTGGCGCCAGGGTATATCATGTGCATACTGAGAAGTTTTAGTATCTGTAATTCATTTGTCACGGTTAACAGCGACTAGAAGAATCTCTGGAGGGCTGTCTATCGACCCACAGTTTGGACTCTGCACGTAGTAACTATGCCAGTTTTAGAAGTAAAACGTATGTGCAAGATTCGTTGTAGGGCGTAAACATGCCCGTTGAATAACTTCAGCCATTCACGTTACGAGCCTGTAGGAATGTGGGGGAATGTATCGACGGGGTGAACGTATCGACCGGTTGCTGCGCATGTTGGGTACGTTTCAGTGATGTGTGGCCAGTTTCTGAAGCGAGCTGTAGAACTTTCCCTCTACTGTGGACCAGGATCTGGACATCGACGTAGGCGCACTTCAAGATCGATGCATTGCGAGAGCAGCGGTGGCCGACCGAACATCATCCAGGGCAGAAATCCGACCACCGGTTGCACGTGATGTATCACCAAGGATCGATGGGAACCGTGTGACTGGAGAACAACTACGACCACGTGTACCTCTCGCAAGGCTACCACTGACGCCATGACACAGCCAAGAGTGGTTACTTTGGCGCCATAAAAGAGTTGACTTTAGAGTGTTAAACTCTCAGACACATTTGCTGTTTCTGCAGTATACATTAACCGGTGGCCGCTATAATCATGAAGTTGGTTTGGGTTTCGTGTTTTCCCACTCGAGTGCAGCCGTGTGACCTACAAGCCTGCCAAACCCCGCAATGGCTGAATGTGCTCATGGGTTAGTGAACTGGTAAGCTGAATACGCTCGTGGGTTAGTGAACCAGTGGTTACCTGTTTCTGATAAGTCTTGCAGAACCATTGGTGGTGTTGTTGTTGTGGTTTAACAGTCGTGAGACTGGTTAGATGAAGCTCTCCATGCTGCTCTATCCTGTGCAACTTTCTTCACCTCCCAGTACCTACTGCAACCTACATCCTCTGAATCTGCTTAGTGTATTCATCTCTTTGTCTCCCTCTACGATTTTTACGCTCCTCGTTGCCCTCCACTACTAAATTGGTGATCCGGTGATGCCTCAGAACATGTCCTACCAACCGATCCCTTCATCCAGTTAAAGTTGTGCCACAAACTCCTCTTCTCCCCATTTCTATTCAATACCTCCTCATTAGTCATGTGATCTACGCATTTAATCTTCAGCATTCTTCTGTAGCACCACATTTCAAAAGCTTCTATTCTCTTCTTGTCTAAACAGTTTATCGTTCATGTTTCACTTCCATACATGGCTACGCTCCATACAAATACTTTGAGAAACGACTTCCTATCACTTAAATCAATACTCAGTTTTAACAAATTTATCTTCTTCAGAAACGTTTTCCTCGCCATTTCCTGTCTACATATTATATCCTCTGTACTTCGAACATCATCAGTTATTTTGCTTCCCAAATACCAAAACTCCTTTACTATTTTATGTGTCTCATTTCCCAATCTAATTCCATCAGCATCACCCGACATAATTCGACTACATTCCATTATCCTCGTTTTGCTTTTGTTGATGTTCATCTTATACCCTCCTTTCAAGACACTGTCCATTCCGTTCAACTGCTCTTCCAAGTCCTTTGCTGTCTCTGACAGAATTATAATGCCATTGGCGAACCTCACAAGTTTTTTGTTTCTTCTCAATGGATTTTGATACCCACTCCGAACTTTTCTTTTGTTTCTTTTACTGCTCTTTCAATATACAGATTGAATAGCATTGGGGAGAGGCTACAACCCTGTCTCCCTCAATTCCCAACCACTGCTTCCCTTTCATGTTCATCGACTCTTATAACTGCCATCTGCTTTCTGTACAAATTGTAAATAGCCTTTCGCTCCCTGTATAGACCCTCTATATACTCCTTCCACCTTTCTGTTTTCCCTTCTTTGCTTGGAACTGGGTTTCCATCTGAGCTCTTGATATTCATGTAAGTGGTCCTCTTTTTTACAAAGGTCTCTTTAATATTCATGTAGGCAATAGCTATCTTACCCCTCGTGAGATAAGCCTCTACATCCTTACATTTGTCCTCTAGCTATCTCTGCTTAGCCATTTTGCACTTCCTGTCGATCTCATTTTCGAGACCTTTGTATTCCTTTTTGCCTGCTTCACTTACTGCATTTTTGTATTTTCTCCTTTCATCAATTAAATTCAGTATCTCTTCTGTTACCCAGGGATTTCTACTAGCCCTCGGCTTTTTACCTACTAGATCCTCTGCTGCCTTCACTACTTCATTCCTCAAAACTACCCATTCTTCTTTCACTGTATTTCTTTCCCCCATTTCTGTCAATTGTTCCCTTATGCTCTCCCTGAAACTCTGCACAACCCCTGGTTCTTTCAGTTTATCCAGGTCCCATCTCCTTAATTTCTGTTCTTTTTGCAGATCCCTCAGTTTTAATCTATGGTTCATAACCAATAGATTGTAGTCAGAGTCCACATTTGCCCCTGGAAATGTCTTACAATTTAAAACCTGGTTCCCAAATCTCTGTCTTACCATTATGCAGGGTGTTAAAAAAGGTACGGCCGAACTTTCAGGAAACGTTCCACACACACAAATAAAGAAAAGATGTTATTTGGACAACGCTTAATATCCATGTTAGAGCTTATTTTAGTTTCGTCAGTATGTACTGTACTACCTCGATTCACCGCCATGAATTCATACGGGATACTTTACCTGTCTAATTCCAGTCACCCACGAGTATTAAATTTTCGCCTCCCTTCACTACCTGAATAATTTCTTTTACGGCTATCTGTGTCATTGAGGCACGCAAGCCTCCCCACCAACGGCAAGGTCCATGGTTCATGGAAGGAGGGGGAGGGGGGGGGGAGGTCCATTGGTATTGGAGCCAAACCTGTTACCTGAAAAATTACAGAACAGACTGCCTGTGGCAGCATGCTCGATCAAGTTTCCCACAAGCCGATCCATTCGAAAGTCCACTTCCCGGTCTCAACTTGCGCAGTACCCTACGCGGATTTCCGTTAGTTCAAAAGACGTAACTTAAACATAAAAACCAGAATTTCTTGTTCATTATTACTTTGCGACATCCACAGGTGAGTTGAACATATAGAAACGCAAAATTATTACATCTGTTTAGAGCTTCTACTCCGCTCGTCCTAGTGTCGTGGCGTCTGAGCTCTGAACTGAATCTACACTTCACACAGAAACTCATTAGCCCTCAAGTACAAGGGATTGTACTGTTTTCTGATTGGTTGGTATACGAGGGTGGCCAAATGAAAACGTTAAAAATATACTTTAGATTCCTTTGTTGAACAAAAGTGGAACACAGCAGTATCATCTGTCGACATAGTCTCCCTGTAATTAGACACAATCTATCCAGTGCGTCGGAAGTGCCTGAATTCATTTGAAAATAAATCTTTTGGTCATGTGCACTCGTACTCGTGGGCCACCTGCTACACCTCTTCATCTGAACGAAATTTGTTTCCTCCATTCACCTCTTTGAGTGGCCCAAACATATAGGAATCACTCGGTGTGAGGCCTGGTGACTATGGCGAATATGGAAAAGTATCGAAGTGCAGGTCATCTGTGATTACACGTGTCGCACTGGCAGCGTAAGGGAGGCAGACCACCGCCATGATTCAAAATGGCACGTATAGTCAGAGGTCCACGTCGCTTTTATGTTACTGCAGGCCAAAGCTGATTTTTTAATACAATGGAATATGATGCACTGGTGAAGGTGTTTCCCCTAATCGTGTAGGGTTCCAAGACAGCGGCTCGCTCATCCCAGAAGAGAGTCAACAACATCTTGCCTGCAGATGATTGCTCCGGAACTTTTCGTATTTTAGTGTTGGGGAATGGAGCCATTCCTTGTTTGCTCTCTTCGTTTCGGGTTGGTTGCAGGGTACCCAGGTTTATCTCCTGTAACTATTCTCGCGACGAAGCTGTCACCTTCTGCTTCAAAGCGCCAAAGAAGTTCTTCAATGCGTCGCTCTTTCAGTTCTGGGACGAGCTGCAATGCCACCCAACTTGCAGACGATTGGCTAAACTTAAGCACTTCTTGAATGATGTGCTGAGCCATGGCTATATTCAGATTTGTGGCTATTTCTTCTACAGTTACATGGAGATTTTCCATTACAATGGGTTCAACTAATGCAGTAGACTCTGGCGTCACATCGCGTTGTGACTTACTCTGCTGCTGAGCGTTTGTCATACTTTGCTCATACACTTGTTGCAGCGATAGACATGCATCACCATGCAGGACCTTCATTCACCGATGGATTTCAATAGGTTTTGTAGATACATTGCTTAGAAAACATATGACAGAACGCAGTTTTCCCTTTATACATATCGAATCTAGAAAAACCATTTAATGCTGGTACTGTGGCCGCGTTTCGCTTGCCTGTAGTATGCTACCACCTACATGGCATTCCGTATATCACTGGTAACAGTACTGCCAACTTACAGAAGAATGGCGTGAAATGTTAATTTGTAGTTATGCTTTTAAGGTTTTCATCTGACTCCCCCGCGTACACCATAGCAAATCCAACATCAGTATTAAACCGCCCAATCCCGCGTCTTTTAAATTGGACTAATCACAGCACACAACCTTTATTGAGTAATGCATTAAGTTAAAAAGTTTGACACCCAAAATCATCAAAATAACTCCCTCTTTAAATAACTATTATGTCATAGAATACCATAAACTGTCAAATAACACTTTACAAATTTCCCCTGCGCGTGTGATTTACTCCCCCTGTACTGATAAAATTCACAAACTACTCAGTTAAGACATAAAATTTTACTTTTTATATGAGTTTGTATTCACACTTTTATCCAACTAATAAATCGAAATATTGACAAGCAATAATCAATAAAAGCAGATAAAGTTTCATTTTCAAATTACGTAGTTTGGACCACTTATTGTTTCATAGTCAGCAACATCTGGTCATCTATCAGCCACATCTTTCATTATTAGGAACAGTTGCTAGAACGTAGTGCACATCTGTTAAAAAAGCAGCAACTCATCGCCTGTGTGAAGCTATCTGCTATCGTTCGACTTACTGTATGTAGGTACAATATGAGGCGCTTCGCCTCATTCCTCCTATGGGTATAAAATGTTTTTGCAAACGAATTTTTAAAAGTTTAAACGAAATCGTGGCTATTTTCCAAATTTTTGAGTATTTTCCAAAAGCAATTTTAATAAACTAAATTACACTGTGCTAAATTCAGATTTAGCAGTTCTAAAACCAACAAATCCTCTTACTTCACAAATTTCATATATTTCAAAAATTCTTTACGAAATCATGTTATATTCTAATTCTCTTTTGAGCAACAAATGTACTTCTGCTTTTCATAATATTTCAAATTTTTTGAAACACTGTACTCAAACACTGATTCTTTTCCTTCAAACTATTTATTTATATTTTTTGTGAGTCTCTGTAACTTTGATGACTTTAACTTTTGCCTAAACACTTTCACTTTACAGTGCGTCCGTGTTGAAATGTAAATCAGTTCCTACCTTATAGCTGGAACTTCATTTGCGGCCTTCTGCACTTCGAATGATTTTTCTTGAATCGTCACGGCACTTTACTAGTGTGGTGTCCATAACAATCCGCCTCCACTTAAAATGCGGGACAGCTTAAGTTACAGGTAGAATTTTGCTGGAAACATAGTTCACTTTAAGACTATTTCTGAACAATATCTTTCTGAAAATTAGAATATTAGTATATATTCCTTATAGACTTTGTTTTCCTTACAAAATTAATGACAACTTTGAGTATTTCAGTTAGCTTTACTGTATGGTTAAATGATGATGGCGTCCTCTTGGGTAAAATATTCCAGAGGTAAAATAGTCTCCAATTTGGATCTCCTGACGGGGACTACTCAAGAGGACGTTGTTATCAGGAGAAAGAAAACTGGCATTCTACGGATCGGAGCGTGGAATGACAGATCCCTTAATCGAACAGGTAGGTTAGAAACTTTAAAAGGGAAATGGATAGGTTAAAGTTAGATATAGTGGGAATTAGTGAAGTTCGGTGGCAGGAGGAACAAGACTTTTGGTCAGGTGAATACCGGGTTATAAATACAAAATCAAGTAGGGGTAATGCCGGAGTAGGTTTAATAATGAATAAAAAAATAGGAGTGCGGGTAAGCTACTACAAACAGCATAGTGAACGCATTATAGTGGCCAAGATAGACACGAAGCCCACGCCTACTACAGTAGTACAAGTTTATATGCCAACTAGCCCTGCATATGATGAAGAAATTGATGAAATGTATGATGAGATAAAAGAAATTATTAGATAGTGAAGGGAGTCGAAAATTTGATAGTCATCGGGGACTGAAATTCGAGTGTAGGAAAAGGGAGAGAAGGAAACATAGTAGGTGAATATGGATTCAGGGTAAGAAATGAAAGAGGAAGCCGTTCGTTAGAATTTTGCACAGAGCATAACTTAATCATAGCTAACACTTGGTTCAAGAATCATAAAAGAAGGTTGTATACATGGAAGAATCCTGGAGATACTAAAAGGTATCAGATAGAGTATATAATGGTAAGACAACGACTTAGGAACCAGGTTTTAAATTGTAAGACATTTCCAGGGGCAGATGTGGATTCTCACCACAGTCTATTGGCCATGAACTGCAGATTAAAATCGAAGAAACTGCAAAAATGTGGGAATTTAAGGAGATGGGACCTGGATAAACTGACTAAACCAGAGGATGTGCAGGGTTACAGAGCGAGCATAAGGGAACAATTGAAAGCAGTGGGGGAAAGAAGTACAGTAGAAGAAGAAAGGGTAGCTATGAGGGATGAAGTAGTGAAGGCAGCAGAGGATCAAGTGGGTGAAGAGACGAGGCCTAGTAGAAATCCTTGGGTAACAGAAGAAATATTGAATTTAATTGATGAAAGGAGGAAACATAAAAACGCAGTAAATGATGCAGGCAAAAAGTAATACAAACGTCTCAAAAATGAGATCGACAGGAAGTGGAAAATGGCTAAGCAAGGATGGCTAGAGGACAAAAATAAGGATGTATAGGCTAATCTCACTAGTGGTAAGATAGATACTGACTAAAGCAAAATTAAAGAGACCTTTGGTGAAAAGAGAACCACTTGTATGAATATCAAGAGCTCAGATGGAAATCCAATCCCAACCAAAGAAGGGAAAGCTGGAAGGTGGAAGAAGTATATAGAGAGTCTATACAAGGGCGATGTACTTGACGACAATATTATGGAAATGGAACAGGATGTAGATGAAGATGAAATGGGAAATACGATACTGCGTGAAGAGTCTGACAGAGCACTGAAAGACCTGAGCCGAAACAGGGCCCCCGGAGTAGACAACATTCCACTAGAACTCCTGACGGCCTTGGGAGAGCCAGTCCTGACAAAATTCTACCATCTGGTGAGCAAGATGTACGAGACAGGTGAAGTACCCTCAGAGTTCAAGAAGAATATAATAATCCTAATCCCAAGGAAAGCAGGAGTTGACAGATGTGAAAATTATCGAACTATCAGTTTAATATGTCACAGCTGCAAAATACTAACACGAATTCTTTACAAACGAATGGAAAAACTGGTAGAAGCCGACCTCGGAGAAGATTAGTTTCGATTCCGTAGAAATATTGGAACACGTGAGACAATGTTGACCTTACGACTTATCTTAGAAGAAATATTAAGGAAAGGCAAACCTACGTTTCTAGCATTTGAAGACTTAGAGAAAGCTTTTGACAATGTTGACTGGAATACTCTCTTTCAAATTCTAAAGGTGGCAGGGGTAAAATATAGGGAGCGAAAGGCTATTTACAATTTGTACAGAAACCAGATGGCAGTTATAAGAGAAGAGGGGCATGAAAGGGAAGCAGTGGTTGGGAAGGAAGGGAGACAGGGTTGTAGCCTCTCCCCAACGTTATTCAATCTGTATATTGAGCAAGTAGTAAAGGAAACAAAAGAAAAATTCGGAGTAGATATTAAAATCGATGGAGAAGTAATAAAAACTTTGAGGTTCGCCGAAGACATTGTAATTCTGTCAGAGACAGCAAAGGACTTGGAAGAGCAGTTGAACGGAATGGACAGTGTCTTGAAAGGAGGATCTAAGATGCACATCAACAAAAGCAAAACGACGATAATGGAATGTAGTCGAATGAAGAGAGTAGAAGCTTTCGAAATGTGGTGCTACAGAAGAATGCTGAAGATTAGATGGGTAGATCACGTGACTAGTGAGGAGGTATTGAGTAGAACTGGGGAGTAGAGGAGTTTGTGGCACAACTTGACGAGAAGAAGGGACCGGTTGGTAGGACATGTTCTGAGGCATCAAGGGATCACAAATTTAGCATTGGAGGGCAGCGCGGGGGGTAAAAATCGTAGAGGGAGACCAAGAGATGAATACACTAAGCAGATTCTGAAGGATATTTGTTGCAGTAGGTATTGGGGGATGAAGAAACTTGCACAGGATTGGGTAGCATGGAGAGCTGCCTCAAACCAGTCTCAGGACTGAAGACCACAACAACTTTTCAATGAAAGTGTGTCTCTCAAGTGGCACAATATTAAAACAATTTGAAAATTTTTACTTCACAAAGTGAGAACAAATCAGCAACTTTTTAGTGAAACAGGTTATTAGTGCGAGCATTTGTTAAATTTACTTAACTAATTCAGCATACTCGTTTTATACTGATTTCTCAACATTTTTGTAAACCTTAGAGTTAGCACACATTATTTTCTTACATGATTTATAACACGACATAGTTACCACCAATTTTTCCAGATCCTTCTTCAAAGTTTATGTACAGTTGCATGTATTGTAGGCAGCCTACATTGCCTCTAAAAATCTTCACAATTAATTCTTTGACTTAATATGGAACAAAATACTTCGCTATTACATGGAATTATTTACAAAATCTTCTCAGATTATCTTACTCTTTCTTAAATCCAGATAAGATATATCAGTATCGGTGGCACCAGATGGGCTGTAGATTAAGAGAGACAGCACGTCTGTTCAGAAAATAGCATGCGAGATTTTCTCTCTTCAGTACAATTTCAGAATGGGGAAAATACAGTAGCTATTGTTGTAGCAAGTGACCTAATTTCAACCTTCATCCAACATAATTTTTTAATGTGATTTCAGACTACAAAAATTGAAGCACAAATGTGTTCCTTTTAATATTTTCTGCTGGCAAGACAGTGATTTATTAATCATATTTAAAACGATGATCTTATTTTTATTAATAGTTTCGTAAGCAATCTCCATTCTCTTCCTCTCCCCTTCAGCAAAGCGATCAAATACAAGCTCTTTACATGTATGCTCACTTGAAAGTGTTCTTTCTATAGAGCATTTAGCTAACGCAACGAGTCTTCCTCCCTTCACTGTGTTTCGTTTCTAAATCTCTATTCATTTCAGTATGGAGAAACTCATCTTGCTTTCTGCTGTTGCCATTGACATTGTACAAATAATTCATGAGAGTTTCACTGATTCCGGCAAATCTGTTTCTCAATGGCTCGATGTTTCACGTAGATATAATTGAGAAATTACTCTTTGGAAAACGTTTCTATTATGTTCGACTCAATTCCTCTAGAATTTCCTTTTCGTTTAAGTCAAATAATTTAACTTTGGTCTGAAATTCTTTATCATGGAAAAAGAGCTAGTGTTTTGGAAACAAACTGAAGTGGAATAATATAGCTGCTGAGAAGTGATTGCCAAATGCGAAACACTGGTCACTGTTAGCCATAAAAAGATCATAGACTTTCTTTGCAACAGGTTTACAGAAGTCTATAAAACGAAATCGATTAGGTCGGCGAGCTCTTTATTTCCATTCGCGGTGTTCCAATGATGATGGAGATCAAGAGAATTTCTCGTCAGTTGCATGGCTGATCTGATATTAGAGACATTCCTAAGAGCTTTCATACTATCATCATAGCAACGTTGCTGATAAAACAAAATGTAGCAGTGTGGCAGGACCTTATTGAAAAACTCAAACCAGAGGAGACAATCTTGGTCGTTGCTGAGAAGTTTCCGAAGTCCATCACCTGTCCTGTTTGTTGAATAATCATTGGTATCATCATCCTCATTGATCCCAAGGTACACAGCTGTTTCTTTCTTATACTTCATTACGGTGTTCACAAATCGCGTTTTAAAATTCCGTCATGTGCCAGTATTTTTTTGAATACTTTGCTTCACAACACCATCCAATACGGCAGTTCTTTACACTAACATTGCGAAGAAAGTAGAGAGTCCTTATAAAGTGCTAAAATATGTTATAATGTTCTGTGTGTTGTGAGAAGCAGCGCTCTACGCTAATTTGAGTCAGTGGGCGTAGCAGTGTACAAAATGTGGTCATTCATACACTGTTTTGACTCTCCCTTGCAACCCGTTGTGTCTACCGTTCGTAACTGAAGCACCATTCCTCTGAACTATGTTTTTTCCATGGTTCTTCCGAAGATTCGTCTGTGTTTGGTTTGTTCAGTTCGTTGAACACTTCACTACTTATTCATGCAGCTATATGATCTTTAGGTGTCACAAATTTTATAAACTGTATTTTCATCAACTTCAGTTGCGACGTAATCTGTGTGCGATAGTCCTTTAGAAATCAACTGACGACAGAGAACATATATAGAGTCTATCAGCTCGTTTTGAATTCTACCGGAATGCCTTAAACTACACAATTATTGTTTCTTCGGTATGTTCCTGCAACGTGGCATTTAGTTATGCCACCACATCGATTAAACCTTGAAAAATAACAGGATTCTCCAAAGCATCAGTTTCGTCACGTTCCCTTCGTGTAACTTCAAACCTCCCCCAGCACCAGTTACAGTCGATCAACTTGCTAAGGATGTAACGATTCTTAAAAACATCTTCATCAAACTTCTTAATCCTCATTCTGTAAGCTATATTCAGCTGACATCTTTTATTGACTTTGGCAAGCAAAGCGTACACGATGGTACTGTTTACTTATTGTTCGCTTAATTTATGTTTTTAATATTACCAGCTACTCGTTTAATATCTGTTACTCCATCTGTGGCCCAGTGACGCTGAACATCATTCATTAGCAGACACGTGTAATATAAGAAAGCATTTAATTTTTCACTTCCAAGCAGCTACGTTCGCATGTTTGTACACAGAAGAATCAAAGAAACCGGTGTATGCAAATGTGTTCTAATACAGAGATACGTAAAAATTTAGATTGCGGCGCTGCGGTCGACAACGACTATATGAGACAAAAAGTGTCAGCCACAATTGTTAGATCGGTTCCAGTTGCTACAATGGCACGTTATCAAGGTTTCAGTGAGTTTGAACGTGGTGTTACAGTCAGCGCACGAACGATGGTACACAGCACCTCAGAGGTAGCGAAGAAGTGAGGATTTCCCCGTACGATTATTCGACGACTGTCCTGTGACTATCAGGAATCCAGTAAAACATCACATCTCCGACATCGCTGCGGTCGGTGAAAGATCCAGCAAATAAATGACAAACAACTATTAAAGAAACTCGTTCAGTGAAACCTGTTCGCGAATTGTTGCAAATTTCAAAGCTGGGCCATCACTGTGCGAAAAGTTCAAAGAAACATCATCGATATGGACGTTGGGAACCAAAGACCCACTCGTGTATTCTTGACGACTGCACGACACAAAGCTTTACGCCTCGTCAGGGTCCGTCAATACCGACATTGAGCTGCTGATGACTGGAAACTTGTTGCCTGGTTGGACAAGTCTCGTCTAAAATTGTTTCGAGAGGATGCCAGCAGGGGACTGTTCAAGCTGGTAGAGGGTCTTTAATGGTGTGGTGTGCTTGCATTTGGAGTGCTATGGGACACCTGATGCGTTTAGATACGACTCTGACACCTACGTAAGCACTCTGTCTGATCACCTGCATTCATGCATGTCGGTTGTGCATGCCGACGGGCTTGGGGAACTCCATCAGGACAATACGATACCCTACACGCCCAGGATTGCTACAGAGTGGTTCCAGGAACACTATTTTGAGTCTAAACATTTCCACTGCCCACCAAACTCCCCTTACAGGAATATTATTGAGCATATCTGGGATGCCTTGCGATGTACTGTTCAGAAGAGCTCTCCACCCCCTCGTACTCTTCCGAATATATGGACAGCCCTGCAGTATTCATGGTGTCAGTTGCCTACAGCACTACTTCAGACACTAGTCAGGCCCATGCCACACCGTATTGCGGCACTTCTATGTCATCTATACGACGATAGGCAGGTGTACCGTTTCCTTTGTCTCTTGATTGTGTAAGGTAGGAATAAATTTCCTGGTAAGAAACCTCTGTACAGTGGTTAAATTAGGCGTCAGAGGTCTTCAACACACTGTCCTTAACCTACCCAACTCCCGGTACATCACACTTCCACACGCGTCCATTCCCTGCTTTTAAACAGACAGGACGGTCCGCCGAGAGTCTGACAGTCAGCCCATTCCAAAAACAATGATGATTCGCTTCCAGTCGACCATGTGCTTATACCGGCTGGCGATATACGAATATGAAACTGGTCAATTTGTGATGAACGGTTCGTGCATACTGCAGCCTTTCCCGTGATTGGCACTATCGGAAAGGTGCCGGCCCGTAGTCCTAGAGGAACATCCATTTCAAATTCCCAATAAAACTTTTAATTCACCATACTCGTAATGTTTATTTTAATAGTGACATCGTTTACTTTCTCAGGATATAATCTCCAAATTCATTACCCATTATTTTATCATAACAATACATCTTTCTGCAGCTAGTTTCCGTTTCTCTATACTACGCGAAATAATGTCATGGAAGATACTATCCTCATAGATTCAGCAGTTGGAGGTGTCTCTCATACTTCATATACCAATGATTGCAATGACCTATTCATTTTAAGCGACTTCAGTTCCCAACCAACTATTCGTTTGCAGTCCCAATACCCAAGGTTCAAGGTGAAAGAGAGGTGGGGGAAGATAAGGCAGATAAAGAAGGGGACGGAGGAAATGGACAGAGGGTGGATGGAGGAGATGGAGAAACGGAGGATTTGGACAGACAGAGGGAACAGGAGGAGGAGATGAACAAAGAGAGAGGAAGAAGAAGATTAACTAGGACGTACAACCATATCCAAACATATTTAGCAGTTTAGAAGCGTTGCCGTATTCGCTCGTTTGTTTATAAAGCCTCGATTGCAGTTTTGGCCTCTGTAATACTGCGAAAACATTATGTAAGTTTAGAACTGTGTCACTTCGTTAACACTGTACCACGCAAAGACCGTACTCACATTTCTGTTTTGGCTCGTGACATAATTGTCCGTCTCTGTTACTGAGTGATCAGCATAGATGATTCCTAGTACTGCCAAGGATTTTTCCTTGGTAGGAAGAATGGTGTTGATAGCACTTAGCCTCATGACTCTAACTGAGCTACTTCACCGACTAGTAACGGTTCCATGGTCTGAATAAGCCCCTCCATACCACATCAGCATAAGGCGGCAAGACAAAGGATGACACGGCGGCCGGCAGACATCCCTTGGGCCTTCACAGCCTGGAGAGAAGCTCGTGATGAAAAAATTTAAAAATGTTGTAGAATGTATGAATACCGTTTTCGTATGGTACAAACTGACAGTATTCATAAGCATTATTTCAAATGCCATCGTCAGTGAGCATAAACCACATATAAACAAATAAATTTAGGAATCGAACAGTGATATTTTTTGTCAAAACGTTTCATCAGACCACGTCGCCACCCGAAAGAAGGACAATGAATTTATCTCAGTCCACCGTGGAAGCGAGCGATTGCCCCCGCCGCTGTTTTTGGAGAGGCTCCATTCTGCGGCCCCCAACGGCGCCTCTCGCTGGTCCAGTGGGCTTTGCTGCTGCATGTACGGCACGCTTCGTGTCCCATCGTGTCGCGTCCGTTCCAATCTTCACATGACACGGTTTTCGGTCCGCTTCACTGGTCCAGAACTAGTGAGATAGGGCAGAGTATTGGACACGCTCCGGTACGAAATCAATAACACGTGAAGCCCTTCGTCTGACTCACTGTGTTTCCTTTCAGTATTTTTCATCAGCACTAGCACCTCTAATGCGTCTAGTTGAAATGTGATTTTTCAGTGCCCTCACCAATGTCTGTTGGCGTTTATTCGATTTCCTGCGTTGTTGACAGAGCTTGGATGCATACTAAATTTCGTAACCCACGTCACATAGCTATTGTATTAAATTCAAATGTGAGAAGCTGACGCGTTTCTTTTGTCTCTTCCTAGGATCCGCAATTGATTTACCATAACTTCCTTCTCTTTTATCTTTACAACACATTGATGGAGACAATCAGAACGTCCACCACTAATTAGAGCGTGAAATCAAGGTGGGTTTCGTTTGCAGTGTGATGCAGCATCTCTTGAAACAAATTCAGAAAGTGAAAGTTTGCATAGTCAGAGTTACTAAAATATTGCGGGCTATTGTGCTGTGCTCGTATAGATTTCACGTTTCGCCCCCATACCCGGAGGACATTTTCATAGAAATTGTAGCTTCTTTGAATGTCCGATACACACCCTGGCTCGTTACCGACTGCAACAAAATTTCGTTTAGGCGTGCACCCGCGCAGCGACGCGACTTCTTTGAATACCCGGACGCAATTGGAAATTGTCGGTTGCCGTCGTCCGCTGTTGCTATCAGCCCACAGTGGAAGACTGGTACACATCTTCCTCAGCACCGAAATACAGTTGTCACTCAATTTCATGCCTTCCTCCTTCATACTGAAATTCCTGGAGTGTTTAACAATCTCTTCGACCTATCTTTATAGCCTTTCGTGGCATCCGCTTGTGGCTGCCAGTACTTGGGTCCTACCAAAATGAATGAGGTGGTCTCTTGGCTACAAAGCATGTACCGCAACAGCTAATCTGTTAACCTCTCCCCTTATAGTAGTTTCTTGACGGTTATTCTTGTAGTACCAACATACACTTGTCCCAACTGTAGTATTTCTAATAAATTCCCATTTTTTCCAGCGGTTTTCGAGAATTATTGGCCAGTTTTAGGTGATCTCTTATCTTCCTTGTTGGTTTGCAGATTATCACCATGTTATGTATTTTCAAGATATTTCCTATGTCGTCAGTTACGTCCTTAAGGAAAGGCCAAAAAAAAGTTACGATTTCACAGGCGCTTGTGCATCGCTATGGTTTTTGCTCGACGATCTTAAGGCTCTTTTTTACCTCAGCGGACGAGGACTAACCGTTCTTAAGCACTGCATTGACGAGGTGTTTTAATTCCGTGTCAGGCAGCTCTGGTTCACGGATGTTACCTGCGCTATCGGCCAAAGTTTTCTTGATGCCTCGCTCTTGTTATGGGTGGTAGTGCGAATCTCGCTGTAAGTGATGATCTTTGCCTATGTGCTTTCTATGCTTATATCACAGCCCGCGACCGCTGCAGTCAACCAGGGTGTGAATGGGACACTCACAGGGGCTACGATCCCCATTGAAAATGTGTCCCGAAGATCAGTTTAATCTGAACTCCATCCTAACACGGCGTGATAGCCCGGAATACTTGTGACGTTTCCGGCCTTTAAAGGTTACATTTCACAGAGTGTCTGCATAATACACGTTTAATCCACTAAGTTACTATAACTTGGAATTTGTGACTGGAAGGAAAAGAAAACAGCAATTTCAAGGAAATAGTTCACGTCTAACAATGGCTTGCTATGAGGTCATAAGCGCCGGTCATCGAAACCAGTAGCTGCAGCACTTTGCCTATCGTGAATGAACATCTAATTAATAAAATGGTCAATGGATGGGCTTAAATGATTGCCCTGAACTGTGGATGCAGCTAACTGCTATCCTCTGCAATGCAATGACTGGTACGCCACTGAATTCTTGTAACTAACCAGGTAAACACGTCCGCACCGTAACACCACCTCCTCTGTACTTCACCGTTGGCACTTCAAGTGCTCTCCACGAATTTGACAAACAAAAACTCTTACATTAGAGTACCACAGGGTACAGCATGATTCATCACCGCATGTCACACGTTTCCAGTCATCCACAGTCCGCTTAGCAATGACTGATAGTTACGAGGAGCTGCTCGATCATTGCATTTCATTCTTTTTAACCCCCAACGAACAGTCATTGTGCTATCTGGACAGCTGATTTCACGTGATTTTTTTCCTTACGTTCGCGCTCCACGATGCTCGATGGCCGCTGTCTGTTACTTAATGAGGCCTTCTTGACGCAGGTTTAGCTGTGGTTGTTCCTTCGCGATTCCACTTCGCAGTGTCCCACAAACAGTCGACTTGGGCAGCCTTAGGAGTGCTGAACCTACCTTGCTGCACGTACTACTGAGGTGCCTTCCAATGAATAGTTCGCGTGCGAACTCACTTAGCTCTCCCGACCGACCCGTTCGACGACGACTCGACAGTGTCTAAGTAGGCTATTTAGGTTTTTATGTTGGTAACGTCACTTAGCGCTCTGTATGAAAATCACTGGCTGTGCTGTGTGCAGTCTATGGCTGGTTGGCATTGTTGGAATATTTGCTATTGTAGTGTTGGGCAGCTGGATGGGAACAACGCATAGCGTTGCGCAGTTGGAGGTTAGCCGCCAGCAGTGGTGGATGTGGGGAGAGAGATGGCAGAATGTTGAGAGCGGACGATCTGGGCCTGTGTCCATCAGAAAGAATAAATTTGTAATACTGTATATCATGAACCGATGTATATATATGATGACTTTTGAATGTTATTAAGGTAAATACGTTTTTTGTTCTCTATAAAAATCTTTCATTTGCTAACTATGCCTATCAGTAGTTAGTGCCTTCAGTAGTTAGAATCTTTCATTCGGCTGGCAGTATTGGCGCACGCTGTATTGCAGAAGTTTGAGTAACGAAGATTTTTGTGTGGCAAGTGATTTGTGAAAGGTATAAGTTAATGTTAGTCAGGGCCATTCTTTTGTAGGGATTATTGGAAACCAGATTGCGTAGCACTAAAAATATTGTGTGTCAGTTTAGTGATGATCAGAATAAGTAAAGAGAGAAATGTCTGAATACGTTCAGTTTTGCTCAGCTGTTTGAAAGTCAGATAACGTAAGGGGTGAACCAGTAGAGTCATTGATAAATTTTTCTAATGCGATGTTTCAACTGCTGGCCTCTTGTATACCGGCGGGTGGGCCTATCGTGACATGTACCGATCAATTCTGTATTACACAGCGGTGTCCGGATACTTTTGATCACTTTAGATGAAATAATTTACATCCATAGCAGATATGATTTACGAACGTGGACGATATTTGTAAGGTTATTTAGGATCAAGACTTTGATAATTTTTTAATAGAAAATCTTCACAGAAGCATCCCTCGTGTATCATCCAATCACTGGATGACATTGCGCAGACAGTAAGCAATAATGTTGACGTTCTCAAACAAGATACAAAAGCTCAAAGGCAAGTGCTGACTTCAAACAATTGTTACATGTGTTGAAAATTTCATCCAAATGGTGTTCACGGTTGTCAGCTATAACAATATTAAGTTCATCCACTGCAGATGTTCTAAGAGCCGACATTGTGTACTCAGGGTAAATACAGAAAACTAAGCGAAGTCAGCATTTTAAACATGTTATTTCCATCGTACGATGAATGGTAATGACTTTCTGCAGTATAGCAGCAAGTCAGTGGTAACGGTAACTACACATTTTTATAATGAAAACTCATTAATCTGTGGTCAATAAGCAATTACAACGGAAACATCATGCCACGAAAAGAAAGATATAGATTCTGTGTGGCGAGCTGTAGATGAGCGTGTAAAGTTTCGAGTCCTAGGTCATGTTAATCACAAATATTTCAAAAAGTGATCGAAGTTTACTGTGCTTGTATACAATAAAAGATATTTCGGCTCCACGTTTGTCATTGAAGACCCAAAGAAACTGCTATCGTGTAGGGCCCCCGCGAGCTTGCAGAAGTGCCGCAGCACTACGTGGCATTGACTCAAATAATGCCTGAACTACCGCTGGAGGGAACTGACACCATGAATCCCGCAGAGCTGTCCGTAAATCCGTAAAGAGCACGAGGGGATGGAGATCTCTTCTGAACAGCACGTTGCAAAGCATTCCAGATATGCTCAATAATGTTCATGTTTGGGGAGTTTGGTAACCAGTGGAAGTGTTTAAACAAAGAAGGGAGTTACTGGAGCCACTCTGTCGCAATTCGGAACGTGTGGGGTGACGCATTGTCCTGCTGAAAGTGCCCCAGTCCATTGGAATGCTCAATGGACATGAATGGATACAGGTAACCAGATAGGATGCTTACGTACGTGTCACATGTCACAGTCGTATCTATCACTCCAATTGCACACGTTTCTCACCATTACAGAGCCTCCACCAGCTTGAACATCCCATGCTGACATGCAATGTCCATAGATTCATGAGGTTGTCTCTATACCCGTACACGTCAATTTGGTCGATATAGTTTGAAACGAGACTCGTCCGACCAGGCAACATGTTTCCAGTCGTCAACAGTCCAGTGCTGGTGCTGACGGGCCCTGGCGAGGCGTAAAGCTTTGTGTCGTGCACTCATCAAGGGTACAGGAATGGCCTTCGGCTCCGAACACCCATATCGGTGATGTTTCATTGAATGGTTCCCACGCAGACATTTCTTGATAGCCCAGCACTGAAATCTGCAGCAATGTGCTGCACTGCTAGCGACCTGCTCTAACAGCTGTACTTACACTCTCTGGTACCATCCAAATTTCAGAAAAACTCTTCTGTGTCCATACCTTGACTAGGGCTTCTAGAAGAAAGGAAAGAAGTGCCTCAGCGACAGCCTAGGGGCTAGTTCACAGTAATGGATTAGCAGAGCCCACATAAATATCCCTCATACACTCGAGTATCTCTCATTTACGGTATGGAACAACGTAAATTCGGAAATGAAGCAACGTTTATGAGAGCGCGCCATAGTTTAAGGATGCCCTCATATCCAATCGTAAAGAGGATTTAATTTAGTGGAATTAGATCTCTTCTCAACTTCGCTGAAAGTGGATAGTGTAGACGTATTTATGTGTGGAATAGTCAGACTAGATCGAAAAGTTACAAATATCAGTTGGAATACAGAAAAAATATATTTTAAGGATCTTTCCACTGTGCGTTTCGGAAGATACTGTCTACGTCATCAGGTGGGGTTATTTAAAATAAGTCCTCATGAGCGATTACGTGGTAGATTACGTAACTAATGGGGAAGCATTGAACATAACTGAGGCGAAAAGAAATTTCTAGCAGATCCTGACTCGCAGAAGGGATAGACTGATCGGGCACATTCTGAGACAACAAGCGAACACCAATTTGATGTCGTGAATCGTAGAGAGAGAGAGAGAGAGAGAGAGAGAGAGAGCAAGCGATGTAAACAGTAAGCAGATACAGAACGATGTGGGTAGCGTTAGTTATATGGAGATGAAGAGATTTCACAGGATAGAGTAGCATGGGGAGTTGCATCAAACCAGTTTTCGAACAGAAGACCACAGGCGATCGGTATACAGTTTTGTGACTTCTCTAGGAATCTATGGCATTATTTGTTATTGGTTCCACATCGCAGGTGTGTCGTTAGCTGAAATGTATGCACTTGGGGGGTACAGAATTAATAATCCGAATCACGAAGTGGAAAGATCAGTAAAAATGGGACGAGGGCAGGTACGTCTCGCGCACTGAGTGTTCCATGCCAGCTTAATCATGTATGTAGACAGTTCATCCATACAGGAAATCGAGAATCTCGACGACTTTTGCCTGTTACACTGTAAGGTATCAGGCACGGAAATTCCAAGGCTTTATCAGAACCTCTAGAGTAGTCCGTGAGACTAGCCCGTACATACAAGAAGAAGCGTGCAGAGAACTAGTTTATATGTGAAGAGAGAAAAGATTTAGTAAAATACGTTTTATTTACTTACTAGAACATGACTACAACTTGTTTGCAATAATATTTTCTTTTATCTGTTCTGACGGATGATGAATGGAATGTAAGTTATAATGTCAAAAAGGTATTTTAATGCGATGTAATTAGAATTTAAATAAATTCACATTTTTTCTCTTACCTGTTCTTTGAAAGCTTGCTTCTTGACAGACGTCATGATTAGGTCAATGGGACGTACCCTGTATGTTTTAATAACTGAGTCTGCGAGTATCAAAATATGTGACACAAATGGCCGTATCCTTTGATTTCACAGACTTAGAAGTCAGTGAATTTTTTACAGCGCCAAGGGACCGTAGGGGCCTTAGTATGTGAATATAAATTTCATCTTGATTCGTCTATCCGTTCCTGAGAATAAGTGTTCTTAACAAGTGGACAGACGGATGGGCGGACGGCGAATCGATCCTATGAGAGTTCCTTTGCTACCGATTGAGGCACGAAATCCTGAAAATGTCGGGTTGTAAATTATTTGTGAATATCTGTTGGTAGAGATCTACAGACGGATATGGTTCAGATCCTGAAAATGTCGGGTTGTAAATTATTTGTGAATATCTGTTGGTAGAGATCTACAGACGGATATGGTTCAGCAATTCAGCCTCCAGGAGCAGATCTCAAGGAACGTATACTATACTCATCAGAAACATTTACTACTGAACTATTCTCAAACTACTTCCTAGCTGTGAGATGAAAACCCACGGGCCTGGAAGCGATTATCATGCACCCAGACCTCGTACTGTTAATAGGTAGCAACACTGAGGGTTTACTTTTGAGGTGATTTACGTGTGGATTGACGACAATCTTAGACTTAGTGTCATAAAACACAGTAAATTTTATTTACAATTTGACACAGTTTTGCACCTGAGAGTCAGAGTAACACGAATTTCACAAATTGACAACAGCCTGGTGAAGCAGTGAAAGAGAGAGGCTTTTCAAAGAAAATCTGACGTTTTCTTGAAAATTAAAGGGAATTATTTGGGAAAGGATCTTCGGGTAGCAGTCAGTTTGCCCATACGATGTTCATATAGTATTCACAGTTTACCGGCAGTGAACCGCGGCTTAGAGTTGTTTCCCGCGGATGCCGAGAAGGTTCAACAGGCGCACGCGGCGTGTCGCGTGTCGTTACCTCGTGCTGAGGCGAGTGGGTATCCACTGAAACCTGCAGATGGACAACGGCGGGAGCATCATTTCAGGGCACCAGACACGTGTGCATCCAGTGTCTAGTATACCAAGGCGGGGGTGCTCTGAGAGGAATTAGTTGCGTCGAAACGGCTACTGGATTGCTTTTTGTGAAAAACTATTAATCGTGTGTAATAAGGCGCAAAACAGGCGATAGTATCAGGAGAGTATTTAATTCTCCAGACAGAGAAACAACAGATGAAACCATTAGGGGATTTGGTGTTAAAGCAATATTGGCAGATATAATTCGTGAATCTCTAACAAATACAATTACGAAAAAAATAGAAAAATGAAGAAGTGTTGCGCGAATTAATGAATGTTGGTAGGCCTGTACCTACTTCCGAAATATAACGTCTCTTCAGATTTCACGTCGGTCACATGAGAGTGGCCACTATGAGGATGCGCATCAGGTTGGCTTTAAATACATGATATAACTAACGATCATGAGCATCGAAAATGATACTCTTTAATCTTCAAAAAATATTAGATGTTTTTGAAAATCCCTCCTCATTCCCCCCTTTACAAGGCAGTTGTTCATTTGCAAAGTTACCTATGAGGTTGGAGGTGGCGAGTTCATGTAAAACAAAAATGCATTTGAGGCGACAAAGGCGTCATTATCAACTTGTCACTGAGTATGAACTAGGTCGTGTAATAGGGCTACGAGGAGATGGATGTTCATTCTGCGATAATGGAGAAGGGCTTGACAGGAATCAGGAATGTGGCCTCATTACGTGATTTTTGGCAACTGAGGTCGCCAGAATGTACGACACAAAAACACAGGACTCCGGATGACTATGTGGCATAACCGAGATGAAAGATCATCGTGTTCGGCGTATGGCTCTGGCGCATGGTACTGCATCTGCAGCATCAATTTTAGCAGCTGTTGGCAACAACAGTGACATAACAAACTGTCTAACAAATCGGTTACTTGATGGGCAGCTCCGAGCCAGACGCCATGAAACGTACATTCCACTAACCACAAACCACCACCATAAGCGACTTCCATGGTGTCAAGCGATAGCTCATTGGAGGGCAGGGTGGAGATCTGTTGTTTTTTTCTGATGAAAGTTGATTCTACCTCTGTGTCTGTAATGGCTGTGTGTTGGTTACTAGGAGGCCAGTTGAGGGCCAGCAACCAACCTGTATGTGTGCTAGAAACACTGACCTACATCTGCTGTTATGGTCTCGGGTGCTATTCCGTATGACAGCAAGAGCATTCTTCTGTCTGTCCAAGAACTGTGATCGCAAAGTTGTACATCGAGCTGTTGTGCTGCCGTTCATGAAGAGCATCCCAGCGAGTGTTTTCCAACAGGATAACGCTCACCCATATAGCGCTGCTCTAGCTCAATATACCCTATAGAGTGTCGACCTGTTGCCTTGGTCTGCTCGATACTAGAGCTGTCTTCGATCGAGTACATATGGGACATCGTCAGACGAGAACTCCAGCGCCATCCACAATCGGCATTAATTGTCCCTGTAGTCCAACAAGTATGGAACTACATATTACAACTGGACAACCGGCACCTGTACGACCTAATGCTTTCACCTCTGCATCTTGAATTCAACTTAACGGTGGTTATACCGGTTATTAATGTACCGCGATTCCACATTTACACAGCCTTATCTCGCGCGTCTGTGATCTTGTAATGTTACTCGATTACATTTGTTGGCTGGATAAATGTATTGCCGAAATTTCATTACTCTACATTTTTTTTGTGATCTATTCCCTTCAGTGTACGATAGCTAAAGTGAAATTTGTAGGTAAACTACCTCAGGAACTTGAAATAAAAATTGGTATTAGAGGCGCGGACAGCTTAACATCTTTACAGTTTAGCTATATTTTAAAAAATAACGTAATGATCAGAGATTTGGAGCTAACACCCTAACCTTCAGATGTCAGACACGCACATCGGTACCAAATATTGTATGTGGATATACCAAAACACCGATTTAGTTCGTACTATGTGCTGTCATCCAGCAGAACGGGCATTAACATTAAGTAATACCAGAACCGTTCGGCCACTCCGGCCGGTTGAAGGATTGTCTTTCTATAACTATCTTAAAGAACCGGGTCAAAATTTGAATATTACACGCTTCCTTTATCTTAGGCAAATGAGGGAAATTGGTTGGTACTTTGTGCTTTATATGTGTTTGGTGGGATTGAGGGGGCTCACGGAGGCTCTATTTACTACACGGGACGTTCGTGACAAAACCGGAAAAAACATAGTTTTTGGTTACCAAACCCGAGACGAGGATTCCATGACCGCTTTGCATAGCAAATGGCTGAAATTATTACAATATGTTCCGAAGATGCCGATTTCGAACAACCCAGAAAATTTTATTGATATCTTTATGTGTACAGAGGTTCAGAGTTACGCCGCTAGCACACGTAAAACATGCAAGTGCGATCAGGTGCGAGGGGAAACCGTGGTTTATAAAGTGACGTAAAATGAAGAAATATTGTGTACTTTACATCTGTTTTAATCTAGAGGGTTTTCAGAACACCATGTCGTTGTAGTACTGAAGCACATGCAAAATTTTGTGCAGATAATATGTATAGTTATGTAGTTTTGCGTTTCACATAAGTAATCAATAGGAATTTTATGAGCATTTTTGACTCATAAAATTCCTGCTGTATAAGTGACACGCCGCGTTGTAGCAGGGAAAAGAAGGGACCCAGTGGAAAAATTCTGTTGCCGAAGCACAAAAAAAGCAAGTATGTGCTGTTTATTAAAAGATGCTCAAAACAGTGAGGTATCACTTGTCTCATTCCACCTTTATCAGCATCTTTCAAAATTTTCCCAAGCTTCTTGCCATGTGAATATATCGGCGTTTTGTGATGTGAGAGAGAAGGACACACTGAAGGCAAAGAAACGGAAAAGTACTAAAGTAAAAAGTGTCAATGGGAAACGAATAAAGAGAAGGAAAAATTGGAATTCAGTGAGAGCTAGTGACAATGAGGAAGACAAAATAGTGACAGTGAAAAGAGACAGCAGCAGTGGGAAGTAGCTAGCAGTAAGAGAGAGAAGGAGACAGTGACAGTAATGAGAGGGGACGGTATGAGTAGGAAAGAAACAGAGCGAAGGGGACTGCGGATGTGAGGCAGGGGACAGTGACAGAGACACACAAATAGGTAATAACAGTGAGTTGGGATAATGACTGAGTGAGAATGAAATGGTTATAAGAGACATTACAGTTACACGCTAGTGAGTGTGAGCGAGATACAGTTAAGAACGGTGATGGGAGTAAAAGGTGACTTGAGTGTAAAAATTTTTGGGAAAGCGGAGAAGGTGCTGAGGAACGTTCTAAACATTCATGGTGGTGTCTGTTTGTTCTATATCGTGTCTCCCTACCACTTTCGCGCAACGACGCTCTGAGCGTGTTTTTTTAGGGAATTGACTAGTTTGAACCTGGGACCTGTTGCTGGTAAGGAGACGCCAGACCACACATGACATGCAGAATTCAGAAGAATTCAGTGAGACTAGCGATGATATAACCAGATACTAAATGATCTCAGCGTCAGCTCCACTGCACTCCCTGTAAAAGAATCTTAATACTAACTAAATTTAGTGGAAAGGGTTCAAGGCTTTCCTATTTTTAGTTAGCTGGTAAAATAACGTCGAATAAGCAGTTAAGTTTACCATTGGAAATTTTATTCTACTTTCAAAACATCGTTTATAAATTGCACTATTGATAAAAGGAAATGTTTTAATACAGGATGGTAAAAACCAACTGCGTTCAACAAAAATGTGAACGAATATTCCCTGAATGGGTTTCCAAGTTCTACAATGGATCGAAGGATGACCTATGTATGCCATATCACATCTATAATCTAGGTTTACATTAAGTTTCACAAAAGAGAAAACTATCAAAATGGTCTACAGTGACCCTCAATTAACTTTAATTACTTATCTAACTTCTCGTAAATTACAGTGGCTGATGTGGCTTCTAAATAATTATATAACAGAGAAATCATCGCGTTTCAGATCTGTTCTTCAAGTGGCAAATATGAACACTATGAGTTTTAATTAACGATCGACACTAGTATTACGCAAAAAGGGGGTGTAACATATGAGACTTCTGCAGTTATGAGTGAAGCCTTACGCGCTCAAAAATGCGGCATTGCGTGCGTTCATTGCCTTGTCGGTGTTTGTCAGGGGCGGCGGCCGGCGCAGCTCCGCTCGCCTCGCCCTCTCGGAAGCAACTCCTCTCCTTACTACCTTACTACAATTTACCGAAGTTGGTTAAAAAAAAAAACTATCTGGCTGTGTTTTCATCTGACCAATCAGGGTCTCAATGTTAACCTTAAGCTCCGCCTACAAAAATTCTGTCTATCCAATGAGAAACGTTATACTTTTCTTGGTGGGGCAATGTTTTTAAAGTTTGCAACGTAACAGAGACGCTAAGAAGTGTCACGCTAAAACCTGCAGCTGGTGTGATCCTTTTAGAGTTATCGTAAGATCTATACTGTTTTTCTGGAGGGCTCTAGCTTTTAACATGGTCCTTGACGAAACAGAGACGCGAAACAGTCTCACGCGCTAAAACGTGCGGGTTGTGTGGCCCTAGTGGTTAGATAGTGACGTGGGTGTCCAATCCGTCCCTTATCGTAGGGCCTTCTAGCTTAACACGGTTCTGCTCTCGGCTTCTGTTCTCGTTTCTCCCCTCGGAACTGCGTCTGCCTCACAGTGGGAAGGTATGACCTGCATTTAGGCATTCTTTTGTTAGTCTGTGGTATTCCATTTGCTCGCTCGTTACTCGTATTACTTTTGTTAATTTAATGCCACGATTTATTCGGAGCTATGTGACATAATACTGGATTTGCTTATCATGTCAGGGTTTTCATGGAAGGTGTTGGACTTGCCTGACACCTTACAACGTAGAATGAGGCAGCTGCTGCCCATTTTTCAA
Organism: Schistocerca gregaria; assembly: GCF_023897955.1. Lineage (NCBI taxonomy): Eukaryota > Metazoa > Arthropoda > Insecta > Orthoptera > Acrididae > Schistocerca > Schistocerca gregaria. The sequence continues at coordinate 458,897,942 of NC_064920.1, read as the reverse complement.
ACCAAGTCTTTTAATAAACAGGAGCATATTCGCCTTTTTGTGCTCTGATTGAAGCTCTTTCCCACTGGTGTTGATATGCATGTCAAGTCAACAGAAAAGACGGATCATTAGAAGAAGAAAGGGGGCAATACGTATTGAAGATTGTTGGAAAATGATAAGTGGCGAGGAGATCTTTGATAATATAAAAAAAAACGAAGATTATCCTTCTTTGGTTGTCTGTGTCGGGTGAATGAGAAAAATTTAAAGAAATGAGTCTTCCAGTTTTTCACGAAAAAGAAATCGACAGTAGCATAGATTACAGAAATTAGAAAATTAATGGAGAGAAACAACATCAAAGAATTAGTTCTTCAGCTTCTCCCGGTGTACTTCATGTCGAAATAGTTCACGTGTGAACTGCTGGACTTTCGTGTCCAACGGGTGCAGTGTCTCGGTGAATAACCACGTTGCCATCATCAGGTGCGCTGATGAACTCACAGATGGACGGCCGGGGCCGCGTTTTTATCTGCTTCTCTTCTCACTCTGACCGGCATCTCCATCGGCCGTGCGCGGCCTGAATCCCTACCTCCACTGCTCCCGCGCGACCCAGTGTTCCATTTTAGGTTTTCGCCCAGGTGCGCACGCTGGCGGCACCCACACTGTTCGTACGCCTGATTCCGAATTCAGTTGGTTGTCTAGTATTTCATTCCTCTTCTTGACCATTCTAATAGGAGGGTCCCATGCCATCCTAAGCATGTACCCGTTATCACGAACAAGCAGTTCCCTTACTGGCATCTCAATACATTCCCTAATGACAATGTCCCAAAATTTGGACGTCTGTGTCAGAGCCTTGGTGTCGTTATAGTCCATTCCACGCAATTCCGTCAGGTAGTGCTCTGCGACTGCCGACTTGTTAGGCTGCTGCAACCAAGTATTGCGTCGGAGTTCTCGGCAATGATCTTCGACAGCACGCACCGTCTGACGTATGTTCGTCTTACCACATTGGCAGGATATTTGATGGATTCAGAATTTCCGTAATCCGAGGTCACCTTTCACTCTACCAAGTAGTGCCTTTATTTCCGCTGGTGCATGGAATCCCGTCTTCAGTTGGCGTTTACGAAGAATTCAGCGTATCTCGTCGGATAACGTCCCATAAAAGGAATGAATGTAATGGCCGTGTCCTCCTGAAAATCCTCTCCTGGTTCCGCCGCTTGTACATATGGTGTACAACGTAGGGGTCTCCGAATTTGCCGTTCTTCCGGAAAACCAACCTCAGGTGTCCAAGTTCTTCGTTGAAGTTTTGTTGTCAGACATAGTGCGAGACCTATGTATGAATGTTTTGAGCATGCCATTCCTCTTAGCCGGGTTGTGGCAGTTGTCAGCCTGCAGGTATAGGTGGTAGGGCGCCTTCTTCGAGTACACGCTATGCCCAAGAATTGCCGTCCGCTCTTCGTCTGACAAGAACATCCAGGAATGGGAGAACTCCAGCCACCTCAACTTCCAAGTTGAACGTGTTGTCCTGGTTTATGAAATTCAGGCGTGTAAGGATGTTATTCAGCTTGTCTGTTCCATGTGGCAATGTAACGAAAGTGTCGTCTATATATAGGAAAAACAGGCAAGAGGCAAGTGTTCATTATGCTAATTCCAGCGCTACCTCCTCGAAATATTCAATATACATATTGGCGATAACTGGTGAAAGCATACTCCTCGTGGTTACTACTTCGGTCTGATCATAGTAAGTTCCATCGAATAGAACCTGTTGACAACGACATACTTCCTTTTCGATAGTACCTACTACTGATAATTTCTCTATGAACTAATATACATTGTGGTGACAAAATACCATAGGATAGCGGCTTGCACATACACAGATGGCAGCAGTCTCAAATACGCGATGTTGTCATGCGTACGATGGTGATCCGTGTTAAACCGTGTCCGACGTGATTATTACCTCACGACAGGAATTAACAGACTCTGAACGAGGAATGGAAGTTGGAGATAGAACAGTGGGATACTCTATTTCGGAAATTATTTGGGAATTTAATATTCTAGCATCCATAGTGTCAGGAGTGTGCCGAGAGAAGCCAGCATTTAACGGTAGATTGGCTGCTTGTTTTAAAAGAGGGGGGAGGGACCAAACTGCTAGGTTATCGGTCCCTCGTTCCAATTGAAATAATTCCACAAGGGTGGGAGTAAAGTAATCGACACCTAAGAAACACAGCTCGAAGAAAGGAGAAATCCACAAGAATGACAGAAAGGCAACAAACACTAAAATGGACAAAATCGAGAAAGCCATAGAGAGACGCAACGAACATGTAGAAGAGATCAAAACAAGAGAGCAGGTTACCATGGCTGGTTGACCATGAGAAAAAAAAGTCAGACACTTTACAAAACATAAAAACCTCCACCCTAAAAGCACTAAGATGGAGGACACCGAGCGACAAAGAACTTGCGCCAAAATTTAAATCAAATGATAAAACCCACCCTCATCAATAAAACGTAAACCTACTGCGTTGTCTCCCAACACCGAAGGTACGGTGCTGGGAAAGTTAAAAGTGCACCGCAGAGCAGCTACATGTGGGCAGTCCAGCAAGAGGTGGACGACTGTCAGGTCCTCGCGACGGAGGCGGTAACCAGGTGATAGCCACTTACTTCCAATACAGAGTCGGCAAAGGACAACTAATTCCATGCGACAGGACCGCATGGAAGACTTCCACAAATTCGTAGTCTAGATTATGACACGCAATTCCGTCTCATAATGTCTAAAAAACCCGCGACTTAAGAGAGAAAGCAGATCAGTTTCAGAGATGCCCATCTCCACAAGCAACACTGAGGTCACCGCCGAACCATAAACCAGACTCCCATAGCCAAGGCGGGACTGAACTAGGGCTCTTAGAGCTGCAGCAGCGTAGAGCGATCTGCACCGCAGTTGATGTTGCTCAGGCAACGGAGGGTGCTGCCAACACTTCCGCTTAAGCTGACTAAGGTGAGGTACTCAAGTCAACTTAGCAACACCAGTATTTGAGGAGCAGTACGAAATTCAGAAGTCATCCGCATGCAGAGTAGGTGAGGCTGAAGGCCTTACAGCCGCTGCTAGACAGTTAAAAGCCACTATAAATAGACACTCAATATGGAGTCCTGCAGAACGCCATTCTCCTGAATACGGGGGGAACTAAAGAAGGCACCAACTTGGTCACGGAAAGTACGAAGCGACAGGAAGTTTAGGATAAAAATGTGGAGCGGCCCTGGAGATCCCACTCATACAATGTGGCAAGGATATGATGTGGCCAGGTAGTGTTGTATGCATTACATAGTCAAAAAAGACGGCAACCAGATGCTGGCATGAGGAAAAGCTGTTTGGGTACCAGACACGAGAGACGCAAGATTATCAGTGGTAGAGCGACCCTGGTGGAACCTGTCCTCACATGGAGCCAATAGGCCACGTTACTCCAGGTCCCAGCCCAACCGCCGACACACTTTAAATTCCAGCAGCTTACAAAGAAAGGTGGTGAGGCTGGTGGGCCACTAGCTATTCACATCAAGCGGATGTTGACTCGGTTTGAGCACCGGAATGATGCTCTCCAACCACTGCAATGGAATGACACCATCGTACCAGATCCAGTTAAAGATGAGGAGATGTCGCTTGTAGTCAGACGAGAGATGTATAATTATCTGATTGTGGATCCGATCCGGCCCAGGAGCTATGTCGGGTCAATGTGCAAGGGTTCTGAGGAGCTCCCGCTCTGTAAATGGGGCGTTATAGGGTTCACTGTGGCGTGTAGTGAACGAGAGGGCTTTCCTTTCCATCCTCCATTTGAGGGTGAGAAAGGCTGGAACGTAGTTCTCCGATGAAGAGGCTCAAGGAAAGCGCTCAGCAATCGCCTTAGCGTTGGTAAATAACACGCCATTGATGTTAATGCCACGTGCACCTGTTTTGGTATGATACCCAAAAAGAAGGCTGTATACATGGATGAAGCCTGGAGATACTGACAGGTTTCAGATAGATTGTATAATGGTAAGACGGAGATTTAGGAACCAGGTTTTAAATTGTAAGACATTTCCAGCGGCAGATGTGGACTCCGACCACAATCTATTGGTTATGACCTGTAGTTTAAAACTGAAGAAACTGCAAAAAGGTGGGAATTTAAGGAGATGGGACCTGGATAAACTAAAAGAACCAGGGGTTGTGCAGAGTTTCAGGGAGAGCATAAGGGAACAATTGTCAGGAATGGGGGAAAGAATATAGTAGAAGAAGAATGGGTAGCTTTGAGGGATGAAGTAGTGAAGGCAGCAGAGGATAAAGTAGGTAAAAAGACGAGGGCTAGTAGAAATCCTTGGGTAACAGAAGAAATATTGAATTTACTTGTTAAGAGGAGAAAATATAAAAATGCAGTAAATGAAGCAGACAAAAAGGAATACAGACGTCTCAGGAAGTGCAAAATGGCTAAGCAGTCATGGCTAGAGGACAAATGTAAGGATGTAGAGGCTTATCTCACTATGGGTAAGATAGTTAATGCCTAAAGGAAAATTAAAGAGACCTTTGGAGATAAGAGAACCACTTGTATGAACATCAAGAGCTCAGATGGAAACCCAGTTCGAAGCAAAGAAGGGAAAGCAGAAAGGTGGAAGGAGTATATAGAGGGTCTATACAAGGGCGATGTAATTGAACACAATATTATGGAAATGGAAGAGGAGGTACATGAAGACGAAATGGGAGATAAGATACTGCGTGAAGAGTTTGACAGAGCACTGAAAGACCTGAGTCGAAACAAGGCCCCCGGAGTAGACAACATTCCATTGGAACTACTGACGGTCTTGGGAGAGCCAGTCCTGACAAAACCCTACCATCTGGTGAGCAAGATGTATGAGACAGGTGAAATACCCTGAGACTTCAAGAAGAATATAATAATTCCAATCCCAAAGAAAGCAGGTGTTGACAGATGTAAAAATTAGCGAACTATCAGTTTAATAAGTCACAGCTGCAAAATACTAACGCGAATTCTTTACAGACGAATGGAAAAACTGGTAGAAGCCGACCTCGGGGAAGATCAGTTTGGATTCCGTAGAAATGTTGGAACACGTGAGGCAATACTGACCCTACGACTTATCTTAGAAGCTAGATTAAGGAAGGGCAAACCTACGTTTCTAGCATTTGTAGACTTAGAGAAAGCTTTTGACAATGTTGACTGGAATACTCTCTTTCAAATTCTGAAGGTGGCAGGGGTAAAATACAGGGAGCGAAAGGCTATTTACAATTTGTATAGAAACCAGATGCCAGTTATTAAAGTCGAGGGACATGAAAGGGAGGCAGTGGTTGGGAAGGGAGTGAGACTGGGTTGTAGTCTCTCCCCGATGTTATTCAATCTGTATTTGAGCAAGCAGTGAAGGAAACAAAAGAAAAATTCGGAGTGGGTATTAAAATCCATGGAGAAGAAATAAAAACTTTGAGGTTCGCCGATGACATCGTAATTCTGTCAGAGACAGCAAAGGACTTGGAAGAGCAGTTGAACGGAATGGATAGTGTCTTGAAAGGAGGATATAAGATGAACACCAACAAAAGCAAAACGAGGATAATGGAATGTAGTCAAATTAAGTCGGGTGATGCTGAGGGAATTAGATTAGGAAATGAGACCCTTAAAGTAGTAAAGGAGTTTTGCTCTTTGGGGAGCAAAATAACTGATGATGGTCGAAGTAGAGAGGATATAAAATGTAGACTGGCAATGGCAAGGAAAGCGTTTCTGAAGAAGAGAAATTTGTTAACATCGAGCATAGATTTAAGTGTCAGGAAGTCATTTCTGAAAGTATTTGTATGGAGTGTAGCCATGTATAGAAGCGAAAAATGAACGATAAATAGTTTGGACAAGAAGAGAATAGAAGCCTTCGAAATGTGGTGCTACAGAAGAATGCTGAAGATTAGATGGGTAGATCACATAACTAATGAGGAAGTATTGAATCGGATTGGGGAGAAGGGACCAGGAGAAGGGATCGGTTCGTAGGACATGTTCTGAGGCATCAAGGGATCACCAATTTAGTATTGGAGGGCAGCGTAGAGGGTAAAAATCGTAGAAGGAGACCAAGAGATGACTACATTAAGCAGATTCAGAAGGATGTAGGTTGGAGTGGGTTCTGGGAGATGAAGAAGCTTGCACAGGATAGAGTAGCATGGAGAGCTGCATCAAACCAGTCTCAGGACTGAATACCACAACAAACAACCCAAAAAGACGATCTTCTTCCATGCTTTGGAAGGTGACGTAAGGCACCCAATGGTCGATACGTATCTCTCCAATACTTCAGTTTCCGTCGTTTTATAAGCTGGCGAAGGTGGGCACGGATCCGCTTAAAGGCTATCAGTTGCTCTAGGGAAGGGTGCCGCTTACATAGCTGTAGAGCTCGCCGGCGTTCTTTAATTGCATCAGCGACTTCCGGCGACCACCAAGGTACTGTCTTTCGACGAGGACACCCTAAAGTGCGAGGGACGCGATTACCGTCGCAGAAACGGTAGTTGTAGTGATCTGCTCAACGGCAACATCGATAGCGCCATGTGGGGGAGATTAAGCGGTGACAGCAGAGGTGAAGGCTTCACAGTCTGCCTTGTTTCAATCCCATCTGGATAGGTTTCCATGGGTATGACGCCAGGGGAGTACACAGGAATATGGGGAAGTGGTCACTGCCTCACAAGTCGTCATGTGCTCTCCAGTGGATAGATGAGAGAAAGCCAGGACTGCAAACTGAGAGATCAATGGCCAAAAATATGCCATGTGAACACTGAAATGTGTGGGAGCACCTGTATTTAAGAGGCAGAGTTCGAGCTATGACTGTAAATTTTCGACCTCCCTACCTTAGCCAGTATGCACGGCGCCAACCCACGAAGTGTTATGGCCGCTAAAATCTGCCAAAAGCAGGAAAGATTTAGGAAGTTGATCAATCAGTGCAGCCAATATTTTCAGGGGTATTCCACCACCTGGAGGGAGACATACATTACAGTCAGTTATTTCCTGCGTTGTCCTTATCCTGACAGCCACAGCTTCTAGAGAGGTTCACTACATACTGTTTTCAGGACATAGACGCAAACTCCACCTGATACTCTATTATAGTCGCTACCGTTCCTGTAATATCCCTTATAGCCACAGAGGACAGGGGTCTGCAATTTTTGGGAACCAGGTTTCCTGGAGAGCAGTGCTGAAAGAAGGTGTAAAGCTTAATAGTTCTCATAGCTCGGCCAGGTGGTGGAAAAAACCACCACAATCCTACTTGAGGATTATGTGATCGTGAGGCTGGGAAGGCATGGGACATTCAATGAAGCAGTTTATGCCCCAGGGTCACCTGCAGCCACCGACATTTTGTCTGAGCAATCTATAACCATTGTGTCTGAGGGTTCGATGAGATCTAAGTCTTCCGTGGACGCCGGAATCTCCACCTCCACCTCATCCTCAGACACAGAGCTTGTAGGTAATGGTGGTGTGGGTGCCACTGCATTGAATTGGTTCTTGCAGGTCTCTTTCTTTTTAGGTTTCTCTCGCTGCTCCTTAGATTTTTCTGGATGGGCAGGCTTCACTGATTCTGTCACAGGGATTGTGGAGGGCCACGAAGCCCTACGACCAGCTACCTGTGGTTGCTTAAGCCACTGGTGGCTGTCAACCTTGCCACTGGTAGGAACCTGGGAAGGGAGTGTTCCAAGGGATCCCTTCCTGGTGAGAGGACTTATACTTCTCCAGCTGAGATGTGGGGACTGACGTCCTGAATGGTTGGGAGCGAGGTGTAGCTCATGAGGTAGGTTGTGCTGGAGCAATAGTGAGAAAACTGGCCCCCAACATCAAGGGGGCAGGTGGAGTCCGATGGCTCTGAGAGCCAACTGTATGTGGTGGAACAGAAGATGGTAGAACCGTTGTCGTAGCAGCGGCGTACATTGACGTCATTTGCACAGGATGTAGCCTCTCAAATTCTCTCTTTGACTTGGCGTAGATTCATCGGTGCAGGGTCTTGTATTCCATTATTTTTCTTTCTTTTTGGAGAATCCTGCAGTCTGGCGAGCAAAGCGAAGGGTGCTCTCTGCAGTTGACACAGATTGGAGGCGGGGCAAATTGAGTAGTGGGATGTGATGGGCGTCCGCAATCTTGGCATGTGATGCTGGAAGTACAGCAGGAAGACTTATGGCCAAACGTCCAGCACTTAAAGGACAGCATCTGGGGAGGGATATAAGGCTTTACATCACAGCAGTAGACCACCACTTTGACCTTCTTGGTTAATGTGTCACCCTTGAAGGCCAAGATGAAGGCACTGGTGGCAACCTGATTATCCCTCGGGCCCCAGTGGACACCCCAGACGAAATGGACACCTCGCCGCTTTAAATTGGCGCGCAGCTCGTCGTCAGACTGCAAAAGAAGGTCCCTGTGAAATATGATACCCTGGACCATATCCAACCTCTTATGGGGCGCGATGGAAGCAGAAACGCTCTTCCAGCTTATCACAGGCGAGTGGTGTCCGTGACTGGGCAGAGGATGCTGTTTTGATCAAGCCCAACCCTGATCGCATTTTTGACAAGCCCTCAACCACCCCATACTTGTCCTCTAGATGCCCCACAAGAAACTGAGGTTTAATTGACAAGAAAGATTTCCCATCAAATCTCATACATACAAGGTACCAGGGTGAAAAAACTTCGCTGTCATCCTTAGCCAGGCGTTCCTCACATGAAGTGCTCAAGGGGGGGAGGGGGGGGGGGCATTTGGGGTCATATTTCTTAGCACTGAAGTTAGACTGTGAGCGCTTACAGACTGCTGGTGTTTGACCACCAGCAAGAAAAGACATACTACGCTTCATGGTGTGTCATCCATCCTGATGCCACTCACTCCGACCAGGGGCCCGCCCCACGAGCGCCACCCAGTTGCAACAGAGGCCAGCTGGCAGGATGACCATTGCGGGGAGTCCCGATGCCCCAGGGTGATGGGCATCAACTCCTTGGCCTATGGTCCAAATGGCTCTGAGCACTATACGACTCAACATCTGAGGTCATCAGTCCGTTAGAACTCAGAAGTACTTAAACCTAACTAACCTAAGGACATCACACTCATCTATACCCAAGGTAGGATTCGAACCTACAACTGTAGCGGTGGTGCGGTTCGACTGAAGCGCCTAGAACCGCTCGGCCACAGATGCCGGCTCCTAGGCATATGCGAGGAGTTAATGGCGCAGGCATCAACTGAGTGATCCCGGTGTGGTCCAGAGGCTAAAACCAACAGAGTGCATGGCAGCCTCACCATAACAGACTGGCTACCGTGCTGGATATCAGGCGCAAACGAGTTAAAAAGTCCATTATCGTCGACAGCGCAGAAAGCAATACTGCACAGAAGATGGTGGAAAACGCATCCAGGAAGGTGACCTCGCCCAGCAGCTGGAGAATGAGCGGGAGTGCAGATCCATTTCGACGAAGGATGCGGGAGGGCTGGTTCAAATGGCTCTGAGCACTATGGGACTTAACTTCAGAGGTCATCAGTCCCCTACAACTTAGAACTACTTAAACCTAACTAACCTAAGGACTTCACACACATCCATCCCCGAGGCAGGATTCGAACCTGCAACTGTAGCAGTCACGCAGTTCTAGACTGTAGCGACTAGAACAGCTCGGCCACTCTAGCCGGCGATGCGGGAGGTCTCAGTGTATGATAGACACTATGCACCATGTAAGGCGCCCTTCCCCAGTTGGCTCGCTTGATCGGAGAAAATTCTGAAAAGTGGAGGCCAAACCCTACAGGAGACCATCACATTAAGGCCGAAACGTGTGAAGCTCCTTTTAGTCGCCTCTTACGACAGGCGGGAATGCAGCCTGTGGTAGAGAGCAACGGCGTTTGCTCAGAGTTATCAGTGTTAATACACAAGCAACATTGCATGAAATAGCCACAGTAATCAAAATGAGACGTACGACGAACGTATGCGTTAGGACAGTGAATCGAAATTTGGTGTTGATTTCCTATTGCAGCAGACGACCGATGCGAGTGCTTTTATTAAGAAGACATCCCCTACAACGCCTCTCCTGGGCTCCAGGGCGCTAGACGACTGGAAAACTGTGGGCTGGTCACATGAATCACGATTTAGTTTGATAAGGACTATGGTAGGTTTGGAGTGTGGTGGAGAGGATGCGAAGCCATGGATCCAAATTGTCAAAAAGGAACTAGGCAATCTGATGGTGACTCCATAATGGTGTTGGCTTTGTTTAGATGGAATGGACTGGATCGTCTCGTTCAACGGAACCGATCTTTGGCCTGAAATGGATATATTTGGTTACCTAGAGACCCTTTCCAGCCATTCATGAACTGCACGTTCCTAAACGTATCATCGGGCCACAACTGTTTGCGATTGGTTTGAATAACATTCTGGACAATTCGAGCAAATCATTTGCCCACCAAGATCGCCCGACATCAGTCCCATTGCACATTTATGGGATATAATCGAGAGGTTATTTTGTACACAAAATCCGGCACTGGCAACACTTTGGCAATATGGACGACTGTAGAGGCAGCAAGGTTCAATATTATAGTTTGAGTAACATTCACAAGTCAATAAGTTGCTCGCAAGTAATTTCTACCCATCACAAGTTACTTTTCCTAGCACCAGTTCAGCAACCTCCTGTAAAATTACTTCAGCCTGGACCCGCTGACGGAATTTTTTTTTTTTTAAGTGTATGTTACCACATCATAGCAGTCTCTGAACTGAGGGTATCATGTAAATTTCAAATGCGTATGTGTCTCACTTCAGAAGGCAGCAGGCGGGTTTGACCCATCAGCCCCGCGTCTCATTCCATAGTACTGCGTCTCTCTCAGATTTGGTCAGCTCACATCCAAACGGTCCAGCTCCGTAAGGTCCATCTGGCATCACTTAGTACTCATCTACACTGAGACTTCATCCCTCCGTCAGAGTATAAATCGGTTTTCGTCTGACGGTTGCGCTCCTTGACGTTTTCAATGGCACAATTTACCATCCTCCAAGTTGTGTGCGGTGTTACATATGGCAAGACGTGATGTAATGGCATCACGACTCTGTTGATCCATCTTCGTCTCCTAAAACTGTCAACCTGTAAGCTGTTTCTTTGAAACTCACGTAAGATATCTGCGACAGTCACATGTATTTACTATTAGTTTCCATGGCTAATGGCCGAGTCCAATTTTTGGCATAGGAAGACTTTATGACAGTAATGATTTGTTTCCAACTGATAACTGGATGTTAGCTTGTGTCTCAGAACACTCCTCTATTGTCGATAACAGTCCGTCTGTTTATTGACGTTAATCGATGAAGGAGAGGAAACTTTATTTGAGATTAGGCGATAGGTCACTACAGCACACATCTGGAGTTTTAGCGTAAGAGGAATGAGTCTGTTAATACTAGCTAAACAATTCATGTACTTCCCGAAGGATTCTTGACATCTCGAAGTTTTACTCACTGGTTCCATTATGTCAGATAATGGCTACATCCAGTTCACCTTGCTGATACTATTAACATTTGAGGTTCACAGATTTCAGTCTGAGAAGTTAAACAATAAAGTATCAAGCGGCGGTGTAGACTACAATTCTCCATAACAAATTTTCAGGTCTCGAAATAGTGGCACGTGTTCCAGATGTTTGACCATGTTCCCGACTTGGCTGGAAATGTCGTGAACGAAAAAAAATCCAGGACAGATAATTAGCGACAGTCACAATCAGCCAGTACATAGACTATCAAGCAGATGTTAAAGGATAGAAGCGCGACACAGACGATCTCACGAATGTAAAGTTTTAGTGACTTTCAGCTTCAGAATTATTGAGTCAATACTGGAGTCAGACACTCCTACAAATATTTTAGGTCACTATTGTAAAAGACAAGGTGCCAAATGACCACATAGGCTCAGCTGCAGGTAAAAAAAATTGTCGGCGCCTACTCCAGAGACTACTTACAAAATACTTGAGCAGCCTGTACTGGAATACTGCTCGTCGGCATGCGAAACACATTAGATTCGTGTAATAGGTGACTTCGAGCTCATGCAAAGAGAACCAATGCGAATGTTCAGAGGTTTCCTGATTTCGCAAGTACACGAAAGTAGCGTTCAAAAATACCTTAGCCTGACGTTCACTAAGAGTCGTTTATAATCTCACGACAGTGCACTTAGAACATAGAATGAGGGTTTTCTCAGTGGAGTCCATGAATGTTCTTCATCTCTTCTGTGCAGCTGTCGTTGGGAGTTAGAATACTAACATTAGTCTGATAACAAGACACTTGAAGTCAAATATTCAATTTCTCTTTTGACAGTGTCTCCATAATGGACTGGAAAGAAAGGTAATATAAAGTACAGGAAGTTATCTCTACCACGGACTTTGTGATTCTCAGAGAACAGTTGAAGATGTTTTATTTGCCTGAGATAACTTTATCAAAGGATAGCGGGGACGTCTGTGTCAACTACCTCAGATATTGCACCACCCCTGAGGAGTGAAGAAATGTTGATACACGTAATTTCCACGTCATTTCACAAAGTGACTGATAGCCGGGAAATAAGAACAAACAACGGTGTAGTAATTCTTAAACATTTTGTCATTTTACAAGCTGTATCAGTCGAGTCTCTTTATGTACTGTTAGAGCTTCCTTCCGACTCATGGGACGTGGGACATAACAGAGTGTGCGTCTTAGTTAGTTCATTCGTCCCTACTTCCAAGTCGACTACGTATTTTGACCTTTTTAAAATTTCTTATCCATTAAAGCATTGCGATTTCAGTATTCCTTTCCAGTACATTCAATGGCCATACACGAATTAATCCATCCTTATCAGTAGCTTCTTTTATTCAGTTTTTCCAACAGTCCCTTCAGAGTTTTCAAAGAGAAACGCTTGTTATTTCCTCAGGTAGATTTTAATAATATTTCAAATGGGTTGCTTTTAGTTCGTACTATAGGTACTACGTTGGAACGAAAAATGTGGACACAGGCTTACGTTGTACTAGCCACAACTATTTGGCCTTATTGATTCTCTCTAACTCTTGTTAATTTTCTGTCATTTACATCCCCTCCAATACGGGAGGATATCTGGCTGGCTCGTACTGATCCAATATGCCGCTATTCACACTTTGAATAAAATAGTTAAAATGCTTAAAATACATCGAAAATGAAAAGGACTATCTGAAGCTTGATGAGGTGGTGATGTGTGTTGTCACGAAAAGTGTAGCTGTGATAGTGCTGTTGGGACCTGGTAAGATTTCATATATCAGCAATTTTGATTCCGATGGTTGTGGAGAGAGACTGATACGACAAACGATATGAGCAAGTTGAAATGCCTGGGCTAGCAGGACAGAGCGGATTAGGTTGTGGAAAGGGCCCACAATGAGTGCCTATCAGTTACACTCAACATTCAAACTTTATCAACATATCATATTACAACAAGGATGCAAAACACTCAAAACTTTATTCGATCTCCTTTGATGAACCTTAGATCGGCTGAAGGCCACATTCAAAATCCAGGACGAAAGGTTTAAGCAAAATAGAAATAGAAAGTTGTTCTGGAGGTTTCGCCCAAGAATATTTCCTAAATCTTCAATCTAATGGGCTGAAAGCCTTAGCAATTTAATTTAAATGGAACTAGGCTGGAGGTCGCATATTAAGCAATAAGAGGAGTTTCAATCAAAAGGCAGATGGCCTTATCTCAAAAATTGGGCTGAAGGCGCCATTCAAAATCGTAACTATCTTATGTCATAAGGGCAAGAGAAGAAGATTAATTTAAGAGATATTAAAACTCGGCTGAAGGCCGCTCACCAACAAATAATTTAACAGCTTAAGCCCTAGAAAGAAGAGTTTCAACTTTAAAGGGCAGAAGGCCGTATCTTAAAACATTTCATGTAAAATAAAGAATAACAATCTCATGGTTCAAATGGCTCTGAGCACTATGGGACTTAGCTTATGAGGTCATCAGTCCCCTAGAACTTAGAACTCGTTAAACCTAACTAACCGAAGGGCATCACACACATCCATGCCCGAGGCAGGATTCGAGCCTGCGACCGTAGCGGTCGCGCGGTTCCAGACTGTAGCGCCTAGAACCGCTCAGCCACTCCGGCCGGCAACAATCTCATGATTTAGTGCGAGACAAGAACATTAATTTAAGAGATAATAATACTCGGCTGAAAGCCAGACATCAACCAAACAACTAAAATCCAAACAGGGAAATTACTACATAACACACAAGGAATGGCGCTCAGAACTTTCCAAGGGTTGGCATGGGATTGTAACACTAACGCCCATTTAAGAGAGACAGACAGCCGACCAAACAATCATTCAAATCAGTTCCTCTCCACGCAAACAAAAACACGGCCACAAGATTTCAATACACGACACATACAATATTGGCGCCCACAACGACCATCAACACCTCAGCTGTCGAACTACACGCCGCACCGGACAGCAACAACACAACGAGGATACTGCTGGTGAACTTCCATAACAGGGAATAAATCAAGTTAAATTTCACCGGAAGGCGGCTGGAATCTTAGGCGACTTAAATACACACGCATTGTTGATCGCGGGAATGTCCCAAAAGTGACAACCAGGATCAAACGAAGAAATGTAAACATTTCAGGCTCGATAGTAAGTTAAGTGAGGACTGAACTTTCACGTCAAATATCGATGGACGGCGAGCTTCGTAGCACTCACAAGTAGCACCTCACACTCCAACTTTGCGTGCACGCCGGCAGCGGCTCCAGCCCGACTCCACGCGACGTGGGCTTGCTTGCTGCCCCACGCCGACCGACCGACTGGACTGCTGCTCCGTCGCGTCTGCACTGCTGGTGCGTCTCCCACTCGGTGACTACCTGACACACAACGACCTGCAAATACTATCGGTCGCTCAAAGGATGGTACGACAGTGCGCTTATCGATACGTGCTGCTGCTGTCACTCACGGGCAAGTAAGACAGGAAGTTAGTGACGGCAGTAAATGCAATAAGAAAACGAGGCGCAACTACCGTAACAGAAGATGACAAACAATTAATGGGATGAACAAGAGCCGTGCACGGCTCAACAGGTACTGTGAAGGGTCAAGAAACGGGTTATTTTAGACCGTAGGATGTGGTTAGGATTGCAGAACAGGGGGAGGGTGTGCATACGAGCTGTGAAACAAAGGTATGATGGTAGGATTTCGAGCTCAAAAAAGAGAACACGATAGAATCTCTTCTGGGAAATGGCATAGTGTCTGTAGAAATGTAGGGAAGGTGGAACATGGTGGTAGAGACGTGGGAGGAGTGCAGGGTTCTCACAGTCCAGACACAGAGTGTGGTTTTTGGAGTCGACTATGCTGGAGGCACTGTTGAATGTACTCCAGTTATTAAGCGAAGCAGAATGCATGGCATCCTAGGTGTGGGAAGAGGTCAAAAAATTGAGGGTCACCGGTCCATGTAGAACTTGCATGGGCGAGGAAGAGAAGAACGCACCTGTCCAGAGAGTCGTATGTGTTACCTCCTCGCTCCCGGAATCCGGGAAGGCGCTCCGGCCAGTGATAGAATTCTCCCGGCGGATTAACGAAGAGGGCCAATGTGTCAGCCAGCCTGCATGTAGCTTTCAGGTAGTTTATCACATCCGATCACGGGGTACCAAAGTCTCGTCTCAGTCAGACGATTCACAAACAGAATGAGATTTTCACTCTGCAGCGGAGTGTGCGCTGATATGAAACTTCCTGGCAGATTAAAACTGTGTGCCGACCGAGACTCGGACTCAGGACCTTTGCCTTTGGCGGGCAAGTGCTCTAGCACCTGAGCTACCGAAGCACGACTCACGGCCGGTACTCACAGCTTTACTTCTGCCAGTATCTCGTCTCCTACGTTCCAAACTTTACAGAAGCTCTTCTGCGAACCTTGCAGAACCAGCACTCCTGAAAGAAAGGTTATAGCGGAGACATGGCTTAGCCACAGCCTGGGGGATGTTTCCAGAATGAGATTTTCACTCTGCAGCGGAGTGTGCGCTGGTATGA
Organism: Schistocerca gregaria; assembly: GCF_023897955.1. Lineage (NCBI taxonomy): Eukaryota > Metazoa > Arthropoda > Insecta > Orthoptera > Acrididae > Schistocerca > Schistocerca gregaria. The sequence continues at coordinate 458,882,003 of NC_064920.1, read as the reverse complement.
AACTTCCAGGCAGATTAAAACTGTGTGCACGACCGAGACTGGTATGAAACTTCCAGGCAGATTAAAACTGTGTGCACGACCGAGACTCGAACTCGGGATCCCTGCCTTTCGCGGGCAAGTGCTCTACCATCTGAGCTACCGAAGCATGACTCACGCCCGGTACTCAGACCTTTACTTCTGCCAGTATCTCGTCTCCTACCTTCCAAACTTTACAGAAGCTCTTCTGCGAACTTTGCAGAACTAGCACTCCTGAAAGAAAGGATATAGCGGAGACATGGCTTAGCCACAGCCTGGGGGATGTTTCCAGAATGAGATTTTCACTCTGCAGCGGAGTGTGCGAAAGGCAAAGGTCCCGAGTTCGAGTCTCGGTCGGGCACACAGTTTTAATCTGCCAGGAAGTTTCATATCAGCGCACACTCCGCTGCAGAGTGAAAATGGTCCCTTCGGAAATCAACATACATTTTGGTGAAACATAGGCCATACCTTTTTATTACAGCCTGTACTCTAATGTAATCATTCTTTTGAATAATTAGTATATGGAGGTCCCAAGCTAGCTTGCGATCGCGTGTTGGTCCAAGCTATTTTGATGTTTTTCTGTTTCTCTTATTTACAGAACAACACTACACACGGCCTTTCTTCTGTGATGTCGCGTTACTTTCAATTATTTGTGCGCCTCTTATCTGTTTGATCACCGAAATATAAGGCAGAGAACAGCAGCAACAGTGCTACTCATTTAAGCAGTTACAGTCGAGCAATAACAGTTAAAAAAAAAATGGTTCAAATGGCTCTGAGCACTATGGGACTCAACTGCTGTGGTCATCAGTCCCCTAGAACTTAGAACTACTTAAACCTAACTAACGTAAGGACATCACACACATCCACGCTCGAGGCAGGATTCGAACCTGCGACCGTAGCAGTCGCACGGTTCCGGACTGCGCGCCTAGAACCGCGAGACCACCGCGGCCGGCAATAATAGTTTATATAGGCTATAGTTATTGGTCTAAGTGGCGTACTCGACACACTTACATCAGGCCTTCAACAGCTCGTTCGGTTTGTACCCATATTTGTAGCCAGTGAAGGTATTTCGCACAAGCAATAGTTGTAATCGTTTAATGAGTCCCCGCACAAGTTGCGTACAAATATTTGAAACTGTTGAAACGAAATTACCCTCTGAATAGGGTGGCAAGTGTGCCGAGATAAACAAGCGCGGGCGACAAGCAAACGTACGTACATCGACCCAACCCCTTTCTTGGCGTGGGCGCTAAAGTCGTCAAACAGGGGACGATATTCGGACCAGCGGGCGCGTGGGAGTATAGCGGAGACTGACGCAATCCATGGCGCAGCAGTAAACGCTATACGAGAGCTTTTACGGCCAGCGACGCCGCGTAACTATGGCAACGTATTTGGCGCTGGAGCCTGGACTACTAGAATGGCGACACATACACCACTCTCGTGACGCTGTCAAGGGACTTACAACTGAATCAACTTTGAGCAGTGCCAGTAAATCGGAGCAGCAAATTTGCGTGGTAGTTTAAGAACCATTTACGATAACAGCCCATGAGAATGTCGATATTCCTTGAAAATATCTTGTGATCCGTGCGTACGTTCGAAATATGACGAGAGCTGTTGCATACTACATGCAATATCCTGGGACTGCTGGTTAGAGCTTCGTATTCCACTTGATGGTCGTTGGGTATTGAGGCAACCACTGTACAAGAGTCACGAGACGGTATTACTTTTACACTTATCCATTATTAGCTACAGATAACTGCTGTACAGTAGTAGCCGGTATATAAACAATTGATATATTGTTTTCCAAGTTTCTACTGCACTACACTTCATTGAATTTAAAAGAAGATATGACAAAGACAGTTGAGAAACAAGCACTGCATTCTTTACAGGGTGACTACAAGCGTTAATGTCCGTTTCAAAGAGAACATGGCGTCAGAGAGCACATGGACGCGTTTTGTCTCAAGCACTCTTAGAAACTAGTGGTAATGAACCACACGTTCTCGGAGAAAACAACATACATATATTACAGTCCGACCATTTTACATACACTCTTGGAAATTGAAATAAGAACACCGTGAATTCATTGTCCCAGGAAGAGGAAACTTTATTGACACATTCCTGGGGTCAGATACATCACATGATCACACTGCCAGAACTACAGGCATATAGACACAGGCAACAGAGCATGCACAATGTCGGCACTAGTACAGTGTATATCCACCTTTCGCAGCAATGCAGGCTGCTATTCTCCCATGGAGACGATCGTAGAGATGCTGGATGTAGTCCTGTGGAAGGGCTTGCCATGCCATTTCCACCTGGCGCCTCAGTTGGACCAGCGTTCGTGCTGGACGTGCAGACCGCGTGAGACGACGCTTCATCCAGCCCCAAACATGCTCAATGGGGGACAGATCCGGAGATCTTGTTGGCCAGGGTAGTTGACTTACACCTTCTAGAGCACGTTGGGTGGCACGGGATACATGCGGACGAGCATTGTCCTGTTGGAACAGCAAGTTCCCTTGCCAGTCTAGGGTGGTAGAACGATGGGTTCGATGACAGTTTGGATGTACCGTGCACTATTCAGTGCCCCCTCGACGATCACCAGAGGTGTACGGCCAGTGTAGGAGATCGCTCCCCACACCATGATGCCGGGTGTTGGCCCTGTGTGCCTCGGTCGTATGCAGTCCTGATTGTGGCGCTCACCTGCACGGCGCCAAACACGCATACGACCATCATTGGCACCAAGGCAGAAGCGACTCTCATCGCTGATGACGACACGTCTCCATTCGTCCCTCCATTCATGCCTGTCGCGACACCTCTGGAGGCGGGCTGCACGGTGTTGGGGCGTGAGCGGAAGACTGTCTAACGGTGTGCGGGACCGTAGCCCAGCTTAATGGAGACGGTTGCGAATGGTCCTCGCCGTTACCCCAGGAGCAACAGTGTCCCTAATTTGCTGGGAAGTGGCGTTGCGGTCCCCTACGGCACTGCGTAGGATCCTACGGTCTTGGCGTGCATCCGTGCGTCGCTGCGGTCCGGTCCCAGGTCGACGGGCACGTGCACCTTCCGCCGACCACTGGCGACAACATCGATGTACTGTGGAGACCTCACGCGCCACGTGTTGAGCAATTCGGCGGTACGTCCACCCGGCCTCCCGCATGCCCACTATACGCCCTCGCTCAAAGTCCGTCAACTGCACATACGGTTCACGTCCACGCTGTCGCGGCATGCTACCAGTGTTAAAGACTGCGATGGAGCTCCGTATGCCACGGCAAACTGGCTGACGCTGACGGCGGCGGTGCACAAATGCTGCGCAGCTAGCGCCATTCGACGGCCAACACCGCGGTTCCTGGTGTGTCCGCTGTGCCGTGCGTGTGATCATTGCTTGTACAGCCCTCTCGAAGTGTCCGGAGCCAGTATGGTGGGTCTGACACACCGGTGTCAATGTGTTCTTTTTTCCATTTCCAGGAGTGTAGTTAAAGGTGGTAAAATGTTGGTCCCTTGAAAAAACTTAAAATTTACTTACGGCTCTTAAAATTATCTCTGTTGCTATTATTGTCAGTGTTATTACTGTTACCATTGTTCGTGGCAGCAGCTGCAGTTTTACTGGTATTGCCGCTAATAACTTCATTACTTCATAGTCAATATTATTTACTGACACTGTCACATCTGACACTTAAATAGCGTTAATACTATTTGTGACATTAAAAGTGTTATTTATTAGTAACTATGATTTAAAAAAGGCACTCTGTGTGTGAAATTCTGGTCGAGTGTAAGACGGGGCGTGATGGCCCTGATGATATCAGGTCAAATAGATAAATAGTGATAAATAAAATGAAACAATAGTACACACAACGAAAATTCGTTCCGGTACTCACTTTTCTGGGATAGCTCTGATTTTTGGATATGTTACTAAAACACGGATTTAAAAAAAAATACCGGCTCGAGGGAAACCTTTTCAGTTACAGTAAAGAGGAAAGATGTGACAGACAGTCCTACTTTCTGCTCCTCAGTGTTCACCTCTCATGGACCAGCGCCAAGCATATCCGCTCTGTAACCTAATAAAAGTCTGTCCTACAGATCGATGTTACTCAGTAGTGTGAACTCGTCCACATGAGTACAAAAAGAAATTCGTTAAATCTCGGTTTCAGGGTAAAACGCATAACCCTAACTGCTATATATTCAACTAAATACCTAGGATTTTATAGTTACTAACAACTTTTATAGGAAGGATCATATAGGTAATGTTTTCCGGAAGGCAAACAGAAGATTGCGTTTTATTGACAGAACATTTAGAAGCTGCAACAGGTCTGCTAAGGAGAATGCCTAACTGCCCTGGTCCATCATCTGCTAGCGCACTGCTTTGCGGTATCCTTACCAGATACGATTCACGGAGGACGTAGGAAAAATCCTGAGAAGGGTAGCACGTTTTTCATTATTGCTTAGTAGAGAAGAGAGTGTCATGGATACGATACGCGAGTTGGGATGGCAGTAATTACAACAAAGACGTTGTCCATTGTGGCGAGAAATTTTCACGGAATTTCGATTGCCAACTCTCTCCTCTGAATGCGGATATAATTTACTGCCGACAAACTACACAGAGAGAAATGATCATCGTAATAAAATAAGAGAGATGAGATTTCGGACAGGAAGGTATAAGTGTTCATTTTCCCAAAGCGCTGTTAGAGAGTGGAACGGCAAAGAAACAGCCTGAAGCTGGTTCGAAGAATCCTCTGCCAGGCACTTAATTGTGCATTGCCGAGTAGTCATGTAGGTGTAGATCTACCTGGAGAGGCAAATAACCACCGGCAGTGTATCACATCTGGACGGTGACTTTTTAAACGCGAAATTTACGGTATCAAACAGACTCTGGCCCGTTCATGTTCGAAGAATTCAAGTTGTGTTGCATCTAACATTTCCTTAATAAAAATGTGTATTTGATGTGATCTAAACCTGAAATCGTTTCCTATCTCCAGCTTAGAGTGTTTTTGTTGTGATGAACAACGCAAGTGCTGCAATTACGAAAGGTTATCTGAGAAAGATGAGACGTCAAACTATCTGAAACCGTGTAACTGTATACCTGTATCGCAATTAGCTTCTGCCAAATTAATTGGAAAACCAAAACAGTAAACTGAAGGAACGGTCCTGAGTAATTCTATATTATGTGCGAATGCATGCTTTCGTGGCGATATTCTTTAGTAACACATTCTCTGGTTTCAAGCCGCGTCAAGTGATTTACTGCCCACGAGCTTTCGGCACAGATCTTCTCTGCCATTGTCAATTGGGCGATTGTCGTGTGGTTGCCATTGCCGTGCTTATATAGCCGCGCCATCGCTCGTGACGTCACTCGCTCGTGACATCTAGGACCATATATGGTAATGTTTTAGCGGTCGCGCGTCATCTTGTCACCACTCATCAGATTAAGACATAATCGCTGAAGGAGCTGAACACCACAATGTAAAGTGAGTTCCAGAAGTGCTTCCAAAATAGAGAAAGCGTTGGTGTAAGTACAGCGTTTAGAGAATGCTCGAGTATATTAATAGGACATAATTGTGGCGATACATCACACCGTTCACAGTACAAAAGTGTCTGAATATGAAGCCTCAAAGGTTTCAAAACAAGTGTCAAAAAAACTGAACCAATAAACACCGCTGAGAGGAAGGGAAGTAGTAAGAGAACAGCTTTTCTTCTCCACAACAGCCGATCGGAGTGAACGAGCGGTTCTAGGCGTTACAGTCTGGAACCACGCGACCACTACGGTCTCAGGTTCGTATCCTGTCTCGGGAATCGATGTGTGTGATGTCCTTAGGTTAGTTAGGTTTAAGTAGTTCTAAGTTCTAGCGGACTGATGACCCAAGTAGTTAAGTCCCACAGTGCTTAGAGCAATTTGAACCATTTTTTTCTCCATATCAAAATACACTGATTCGGCAGAAGGTAATAACCACCCACCAACTATCGATATAAACACGTCCAGACGACAGCAGCGTCACCTGGTGAGGAAAGACTGCTAGTCAGACACTCGCACGGTACATTTAGCATAAAAGCGTGCTGTCCGTGTAAAGGTAGAGAAAGGCGCTCGATCTAACTGAGATTGACCGAGGGCAGATTGTGATAGTCCGGAGGCTCAGCACGAGCATTTCGGAAACTGCATGACATGTCGGGTGTTAGAGGGGTGCTCTGCTGAGTGTCTTCAGCACGTGGCGAAACCAAGCCGAAACACGTCCAGACGTCTCGGGGTTGGGCGACCACCCCTCATTACTCATACATATGTCGGACGTCGTAGGCTGGACAATCGATAAAGCAGAATAGGTGGCGAATTGTGGCGAAACTAACATCAGACTGTAATGCTGGGTAGAATACAAGTGTGTCTGAACATACAGTGCACCTAGCGCTCTTAACAATAGGCTAGCACAGCCGACGACACTTGCATGGGCCAATGTTAGTACCACGACTGAAATGAGCACGTGACCATTAGCACTGGATGTTGGCGCATTAAAATAGCATTGCATGGTCTGATGAATCGCGATGCCGTCTTCATATTGGCAAAGGGAGGGCTCGAATTCGTCGTCTTCCAGGTGAACAGTTCCTTGACACCTGTACGGCGTGATGGAGACAAGCTGGCGGCGGCTCCATTGTGCTCTGGGGAACATTAACGTGGTCATCTATGGTTGCAGTCGAGCTGGTGCAAGGTACCATAGCGGACAAGGAGTACCGTACACTTGTTGCCGACCACGTGCACCCCTTCATGACGATATGTTGCGCGGCAGCAGTTGGATTTTTCAACAAGATAACGCTCCATGTCACAAGGACAGGAGTGTGATTGAGTGGTTTGAGGAACACACTGGCAAGCTCCAATTGACGTGCTGGCCTCTCAAATCGCCAGACCTGAAGCAGATCGAACACATCAGGGATGTGACTGAACGTGGCGTCAGAGTTCTACACGGGATTTACGGGAATTAGGATACAGTGTGCGCAGATCAGCTGCCAGCTCCCTCTAGCGACCTACTATGGCCTCATTGCTTCCTTACCACTACCTTTCACTGCCAGTTATCCGTGCCATAGGATATTAGGAAGGTGGTCATAATGTTCTGACTGATCAGCGTATAGGATGTTTCATGAAGAACAGCAGTTCGAATAAACGTTCCGTACAACAAGTGTCTATCTTTTGGTAGTTACAATGACACATCATGTTAAAGAGATAAGTTATTATTTCGTTTGCTATTATTCTGGTTGCAATGGGTTTGTTTATACATCATCATTTTTGTTTTGAAGTTAAAGGTTTAAAGTTGTGACTGAGTTTGCGTATCTGGAGTTATCAACTGTGTTTGCAATTTTGATTTGATGGAGAATGTTAGTGTTTCTTTTAAGCGTGCCACTCGCATTTACCAATGATGTGTATTGCATTGTGGTATTTATGTACATATTAGGTAATGGACAATCTGCTACCGCTTGCTGAGTAGGGTAGTTGATTTCCTAACGCCGATTCAAGACTGTTTACTCGCGTTTTAACTAAACTGCGTGAGATTGGTGCAGTGGCCAGCAGTCAGATTTCCTCGCAACGGTCAAATGAACGTGGGAGAATGCAGTGTCCTCACAAGCATACACGGAATAGCTTCACGTATCGGTGTTCCACGTACAAGCGTATGTATGGCATTATATATTCACTGCTTTTATACTCATCGCTTACAGACTGTTCAACGCATTCGTCAAAAGAAATTTTGTCGCTGGGCACTTACAAATGGCCACGTAATCCCATTAATACTATTTATTAAAGAAGCACTATTGGCTGCCCCGTTATGCATCAACAGTTTATCCGTCCACTTGAGGTGATACCGCATTCCGGGTGAGGCACGTTACTATCACTATCAGTGTTGTTATTGCTGCGATGATGATCGGTTCGAAGACTTGTTTGTTGCATCTCTCCGCGTTGGTCTATCCCTTGTAAGCATATTCATCTCTAAATTCATTCATCTGAACATTCTTAAATCATTTGCGGCTATGTTTCGCTGAACAGTTTTTATCACCAAAACTATCCTCCATTACGAAATTGTCTAATCCTTGATGACTCGACACATGTCCCATCAACTGCGCCCTTCTTTAAGTCAAGTTGTGCCTTAAATTTTCTTTTCCCCTCAATTCAATTCAGTACCTCCCTATTCCGTATTATTTACTGAATCGTCAGACAATCCTTCTCTTCTTCTTTGAACTGCTTATCGACCACTTTTCATTTGGCCCTAAAAAATTACTGTCCAGAAACAGACTTCGGTTGAGGCTTCCCAACACTTATAGTTTTGTTACATGACACAAATTTTCTATTTTAGAACTCATTTTTGTGCTATAATCAGACTGTTTTCAATATCCTCTCCAGGTCGTCTATTGTCACTTATGTTGCTGCCTAAATAACAAACCTCAGCTGCTATTTCTGGTGTCTAATTTCCTAATGTATATCGATGAGAGTGCATCAGCACCACACAAAACGCAAGACGCGGCCGGAACTCCAAAACAGAAATTCGACCTTGGCACCAGCTACCTCCCCCCCCCCCCCCCACATACACACACACCATTGCAGCATCATCTCATCACCTCCCACCCGCAGGGCAGACAATGAATGGGGGGCACTCCACTGTTATAAATATCACAACACCCGCCGAAACACCACGGGATTTTAAAACTTTCACCCAACTGGAAATTAATGTGCTTTCCGCCAACAGTATACGCCGGGCGAGCCCCCGTTCACATACAGTATATGGATGAAAGGTGCTAACATTTTTCAGTAAAGTAATGCCACCAATGAACACTGTTGGAGTTATGCATGTTTAATTTATGTATTTGCTGTGGATGAGAATATAAGGAAAAGAAGATGTTGAAATTCCCTCACAAGTATCTTCATGGGAGCAATAGGCCTTGATCACCGCATTATTTCAACGGCACTTAAGAACGAACGTGCGTTTAAAGTTATAATTTCACCGCCTCTTCTCACCTTCCGGCCAAATAGTGGTGACAAAAATTTCTTATGCCACTGAACCGACTACGCCATAATGTCATGTGCTCAACCTTGCTTGCGAGAATCAATTAAAGGGTGTTACTGTAGTATTTTGCTATATCTTTAGCCATGAATAGGGAAAGGACATTCGCCGCATAAGTCATAACCCGTTTCTCGTCTTTATCCAGACTCGGTGTGCCGTGGTACAGTCGGCTGACTACATGCATTAATTTCTGCGCATATTACAAGTTTATAACACTAGCTTTCCTCACTGGGTTACACTGTCAGTTTCCTCCAAAAGTCCTTTGAGGTTAGGAACCAGTGAAACAGTCGTACGGGGCACAATCTGGAGAAAAAAATTGTTGGAGGATTATATTAAAACCAGTGCAATTTTGCCATCGGAACGGTTGCTGTGCGAGCTAACTCACTGTAAGGGTGGGGTAGAAACTCTTTATTGATGTGCTAATATTGCTCCTGCTTCATCTCGCTATTCAAACAACCCAATAACGGTGATAATAAGAGCCAGCCATTGTTTTTCTCAAAGAGAAATCGATGGTAATAAACCGTTAGCCTCAAAAACTCATCTCGGTTGTATAACTGGTGTTGCTTTTTACGAAACACATCTACATTTGCCATTTCATTTTCTCGACCAGAATTTTTCTCTGGGAGGTACTGGTCGATCCGTATTTCGCCATTGGTCCCATATGAATGACATTTGTTCATTTCAACTTTTCTAAACAGGGTTTCGAGACGTCCTTCGATGGCAGTTAACCTCACAAGGTCACCTAACATTTATTTACTTATATATTAATCGTCTCCAGATACAGAATTCCAATGAAATTCCAATAACTGTTTCTTTTTGTACGGCAATCTATCTCCTCAAATAAAAATTTTCGTTCACTGCACAGTGCTGATCTCTGTTAGTGGCCATCCACTCTTGACGAGTCAAAGTGCGACGTAAGGAAATCACATCAAGGACAAGAGACATACCACTCTTTAGAACGGCTTGGATTTTATTCGGTAAAGAGATAGACTAGAGAAGACTACAGGCAGCGTTTTATGACGCCTCTAAGAAGTAAGATGCTTTGTAAATTGCAACATCACTAAAGAAACAGTTTTGAACGCTGTGTAGCTTCAAGTTTGGATTAATTTCCCTGAACCAAGTAGCCGAAATCTTTTCACAGAGATCCTCTACAAAGGACCTTGTGTCCCAGGAAGGCAAAATACACTTTTGCAATATCTGTAGGAAATTTGGGGTGGAAACATGTAACCTTTAGCAAAGTATAGACATATTGTATGGCCAAGACTGGGTCGACCAGCATGTACGGGCATCCAGAAATATGATTGATTTGCGTTCAAAATTTGCGTGCCTCATTGTCATCATTTTATCTTATTCTGACTTTAGGTCTGTTATGGAACTTATCTGCATTATTTAACATGTTTCTCAAATTCTTACCTGCTGACAACACACACTTTAACTAAACGGAATGTTCCACCCAAACGTAAGTATTGTAAACAGCCGTGTAATCAAGTCATGACCTAATTTCGTTATGTTGCACTCAAAGGACTTAAGTGTGCCAGCTGAGAGTGACTGTATTTCACATGTGGGATTCTATGGTGAAAAGAATGAAATTATTACATTTATTGTCCACCTTAAAATCAGTATTTTTATAAACGGCCTGAGACTTTACACAAGAATTCAAACAACAGGAGCAACAAAACTGAATAAATATCATTCTCTTATATTAAATATAGTTGCCAAAAGTGCATAGTACCAGTGTTGCTCAATAATAAGTATAAATGCACCTAGAAATACAATCACTCTGATAGAAATATAATTTCACATCCAATCCCTGCTTCTCGCATTATAATGTAAACAAACTAGAGCCACATACATGTGCATCTGCTGCCAAATTTTATACTATACGGACTGTGGTTATCGGCCAGTCGGAACTAAGAACACTTATGACAAGTTCACGTGCAGGCCGTATAATGGTGTTTTGCAGATCTACTCACTCCAGAAAAATATTTACTGTTAGCGAACCCAGAAAAGCTTTTTAACTGCTACATATGTATAGGAATTTAATATATGTCATAATCTCCTTCCCCCCACCGTCCATCTCCTCTTCCCTTTCTCTTTGTCCATCTCCTCCTCCTCTCTCTGTCAGTCTACAACTCCTCATCTCTCTACCTCCTCGTTATACCTCTCTATATCCGTTTCATCACCTCTTCCCTTTATCTGACTATCTACTCATCTGCCTCTTTCTTACGAGCATACTAAGGCTTCTTTATTGTTATTGCAAATTCAGATTTCGTAATAGTATTCTAATGATAAGCAGACAAGCCATAAATGCAACTTTTCTGTTGTTGTTTTTTTATGTGAAATCGTCTGCGAGGAAGAAAACGAAACAGCACACATAGGGAAGAGAAAAACGGTGTCACAAAATTTTAATCTTGTATAGCTGATGCCAGTAGGAACCGAAATTACTAATGTTGTGTAGGTCAGCAACGCAACATATTTAAACTACGGAAACTTGGCACCACGCGCTTCGATTGGCTATATGGGATTGCCCTGTTGCCATTCGTCGGATGACGGGCAGCATTATGGTTGTCGGTTCACACATACAAACGTCCCTAACCCTGTCACTGTGCCAGCGTGATACGCACACGTGTCGAATAGGTCTTGGTGTTTGCCTCCACCTCACGTCAGAGGCATTCACGCATAAGCTTCGCATCAGTGCACACACATATCACCTGCGATTTAGTCATACAGTAAGCATAGCGGCACAGTATTCATTTGAAGAACGAGATATGGTTTTTGTTTATGGACTAACCGACGGTAATGCGCATGAAGCTCGACGGTTGTGCGAGGAACGGTACCCAGCAAGACGCCAGCACACCCGCAGACATTTACAGTAATTCACCGGCGACTTCGAGAAATAGGTTCGTTACCTGGATATCAGGTTAATGCTGGAAGACCTGGAAAACGACGAGATGCTGCATTTGAAGAGACTGTTCTCGAGCGCTTCGAGGAAGCGCCTGCGACAGGTACTAGAACAGTTGGACACAGCATGGGGCTCATTCATTGGTTAGTCTGGTAGGTTTTGAGGTATGACGGCCAGCATCCATTTAGTTTCCACCCTGTCCAACACCTAAACCCTGTCACGGACTGTGAACACAGGCTAGGGTTTTGCCGATGGTTTTGCGACATGTTGCACCAGATCACGATTTCCCCGCCATTGTGTTGTTTACTGAAGAGCGCACTCTCCGTCACGATGGCCTTTACAACACTTAAAATGCTCATTACTGGGCAAGGGGAAATCCTCACATCACGTGTATCTACGGACACGAGGAACGATTTTCGCTCACGATTTGGGCAGGCATTGTGGTGACCATTTGATTGGGCCAGTCTGTCTACCTTCTCGACTCGCCAGGACAAATTACCTTTCCTTTTTGGAAGAAAGTCTACACGGCCTACTGGATGATGTACCCCTGGACGTACGGCTAAGCATGTGGTTGCATGATGTGGCGCCTGCACATAACAGTTGTGTTATGCGCGGATATTTAAATGAACATTTCGACGGCAGAGGAACTAGTAGGACATGGCGCCCGCGATCACCACACCTCACGCCACCAGATTTTTTGATTTGAGGATTCCTCAAGGTGCTAGTTCATCCATCCAGATGCGAACCACCTGGAAACGAAGAGGAATTAATCGATCGCATTCAACATGCAGCCAATAATATCAGGGCAATGCCAGGAATCTTTGAAGAGTTGACAAAACACCATTCGACCTTATCATGGTTGTATCGCATCAGATGATCGCCATTTCGAGCACCTGCTTTAAGTAAACAGTGTCCTAGCTACAAAAAAGGCCCTGTTCACGGCCGACACAATTTGTGAAACACTTAACGTACTCGAACTAACAGCTATTGATGGGTTTGTTCCCAGTACGTCTTATTATGAAATTACAATGGATGTGTCGGCACCCTGGAGATTCAGCCACAGAGTGGAAGTGCTACCCTAGAGCGTGCGGGCCGCCTTGGATATATCTCGATCCCTGGCCAATCGGCACACGTGGTGCCAAGTTTATGTAGTTCAAAAATGGTGCGTTGTCGAACTGCACAACATTAGTAATTTTGGTTACTACTGGTATCAGCTATCCAGGGTTAAAATTTCAAATACTGACGAAATATCAAATACTGACGAATCGATTCCACAGACCGAACGTGAGGAGAGGGGCTATTGTAATTGGTTAATACAAACCATATAAAATTGCACGGAAGTATGTTTTTTAACACAAACCTACGTTTTTTTTAAATGGAAACCGGTCACTTTTGTTAGCACATCTGAACATATAAACAAATACGTTATCAGTGCCGTTTGTTGCATTGTAAAATGTTAATTACATCCGGAGATATTGTAACCTAAAGTTGACGCTTGACTACCACTCCTCCGCTGTTCGATCGTTTGCATCGGAGAGCACCGAATTACGTAGGGATCCAAAGGGAACGGTGATGGACCTTAGGTAGAGAAATGACTGGAACAGCCCATTACGTCCACATGCTAACACCTTTTTATTGGTCTTTTTCACTGACGCACATGTACATTACTATGAGGGGTTAGGTACACGTACACCGATGAAGGGGAGCGGAGGGAGAGTGTTATATCCCCTGAGTGGAGCTGCTTTCGCTAGCGGCGTTTGCCACTTTCAGATGGAGCATAAACGTTAATAATACGTGTAGCCAGCGCGCATGACCACCAGTCTCCTGGCCGAGGTGAGGTGGGTCGCATCTACGATGGCAATACTGTCACGCAGTTGTATTGCCGCACCGCTGCCAGTCTGATCACTCGGTGTCATATATGTCGCATAACCATACAAGTCGGGGAAGGACGCGAAACGCACCTCTTGCAATAAAGCAAAATCACTATCTGACGCACAAAGCATCTCTCGTAGCAAACGGATCTTCACCGTCATCCCAGCCGTATTGAGGTTAATCGTGGCGGTAGGATACGCCTGTCGTCGAACAGCGGGTGCCAAGTTACTCATCATGTCGGAAATGTCTGCTGTGTGTCAGCATGTATCGTTACCTATGGTCACACCCAACACTTTGCCTGGAACTGTTCCTAAAGTGCCGGCGTATTGGCGCGGGCCCTTAGGCGTAACCTATGCGGTGTCATCGGCCTCCCCTCATGCCGCTGAACGCAGAGTAAGACCATCTGCCATCGTCTCCTCTGGGCACGGGATCGGTGCCTGCTCTTCGGCATGTTGAGGGTAGTGCCTGCGTGGCGTAGTGATGTCTGATGCTCAGCTATGGGTACGGACGCAACTTCCTCAGTCCCATTCTGTGTTCCCACGCTGCAGCCGGCGGCGGCTACCTCCTTGGGAGCAGCCGACATTAACACCGTCATCTGACGACGGGTGTGGCGCTGTTGGAGTGGAGTCCGTCATACGTAAAACGGGTGTTTCACCTTCACGCCGCATCGGTGGATGCTGCGGTGGGTCATCAGAGAGCGTCGCAAGCCGTTGTGAAGCGACAGCAGTCGTAAGGGTAGCAGCGCATGTCACGGGAAGCAGAGCCGGCAGCGACGGCTTTGTCATGTCCTCTGCAGGTAATAGCGTGATCCGGCGTTGGAGGCACTCGGGCTGGAGGTTACACTACCTCCGTCATGCCCATTAGGCCCGATTTCCGTCGTCGTAAATGAGGATGACACGACAGCTGCCAATATAAAGATGTTGTTGTTGTTGTTGTTGTGGTCTTCAGTATTGAGGCTGGTTTGATGAAGCTCTCCATGCTACTCTGTCCTGTGCAAGCTTCTTCATCTCCCAGTACTTACTGCAACCTAGATCCTTTTGGATCTGCTTAGTGTATTCATCTCTTGGTGTCCGTCTACGATTTTTACCCTCCACGCTGCCCTCCAATGCTAAATTTGTGATCCCTTGACGCCTCAGAACGTGTCCTACCAACCGGTCCCTTCTTCTTGTCAAGTTGTGCCACAAACTCCTCTTCTCCCCAGTTCTATTCAACACTTCCTCATTAGTTATGTGATCTACCCATCTAATCTTCAGCATTCTTCTGTAGCACCACATTTCGAAAGCTTCTATTGCTTTCTTGTCCAAACTATTTATCGTCCATGTTTCACTTCCATACATGGCTACACTCCACACAAATACTTTCAGAAACGACTTCCTGACACTTTAATCTATACTCGATGTTAACATATTGCTCTTCTTCAGAAACGCTTTTCTTGCCATTGCCAGTCTACATTTTATATCCTCTCTACTTCGAACATCATCAGTCACTTTGCTCCCAAATAGCAAAACTCCTTTACTACTTTAAGTGTCTCATTTCCTAACCTAATTCCCTCGACATCACTCGACTTAATTCTACTACATTCCATTATCCTCGTTTTGCTTTTGTTGAGGGGCATATCGTTTATGTTCATTTCTGACTTGTCGGATTCCGTTCAGGACAGGACACGTTCGTAATTACATCCATCTTTCCGCGACATGGAGATATACCGAGCCGTAGGGTCGAAGAGTCGTTTCGACTTCTTCTACTCGAAGATAAAATGGAAGTTCATAAACCCTGATCGTGCGGAGTTCCAAACCAACATGACCCACGTCCACAGTACCCCCAATCAGCCATGAGAGTGAAAGAAGCGGAGGTCCTGTTATGTTTCCCGAAGGATCCGGTCACACGTGGCATCGTTGACATAGACTCTACTGCTCATAATGGATAGATGTGTGCTGACGAAGTCGGCTGCCGCAGTTTTCATCTCATCTCGTAAAAATCCTTCGATTTCTAGTACATTTGATGGAGCAAATTCTTTTTCGAACGTAAACTTGAGCGTCGATTTTCTGTTTTTGCTTCGCCATGCTAATCTATATGCTTAAGCTGGGGCCCTCGGAATGGCCGAGATCTGAGTAAACAAACACGAGCGCTCACTCCGCAGCGAGGGCACAAACAGTACGTCCGCATCGCTACCCTGCTAATGGCAAAATAACCGCCTCAGCCACACGAGCACACTTCCCAACCGATTCAAGTTCTCAGCCTGCTACACACTACTAGCGGAGTACTTTAGCCGTAAGTACGCAGATGTAGATGAACCGGTTACTCGCCATTTTGAATTCCTGCAAGAGATCGTACTTGTATTGCATCCGCAATGAAAAAATAAGTCTTTCCTAGTCGTCACCTTATTGATATATATGAGGTGTCTGTCAGACATGTCAGAAAGAGCAGACATCACATATTCAGAGTGTTTGTTTTAATCTGAGAGAACTAAATATCTCGACTACCGGACTCTATATGAAAAGTAACTATCAGCCTGTGCTACAACCTCTTAACCCACTTCCAGCCTGAGTGGGGTCAACCTTGTGCTTTCAAATGAGAACCTTCCGATTTTTATTGCATGTTCGCAAAAAACTACGTGCCATTTACTCAAACCATTGTTTTCCATTCGTGCTATATGGCGATGTAATCGATAATATCAAGTGTGCCTCTTTTTGCAATGAATGACCGACGCATTTGATTCAACATTTCATTTACGATATAACTGTAAGCCTTTGGGTGTGAACATTTATTGCGAATTTCAGTGATGGTGAGATGCAAGAGGACTCATCTAAATCGAGAAACCCAATGATCAGAGGCTAGGGGACACACTAGTATCAAGAATCCCAATAGTGAGAGGCCAGCTGAGTTACCGATATCATGCATTCTGATGGAGACAGAACACTATTACATCCAGTCGCTGTTCCGGGGTCACGCTAAACTTGGTTTCTAACGAGACATTGAAACGGTTTGCGATATTATACTATACAGTCAAATTTGCAACACCAAATTGAATTCGAGACATAAATATCATCTATTAAAAGAGAAAGGTTTCCACGTACATCCAAGATGAAATGTACAATGAAACGTGTCGGTTACTAATTGCAACAACAGGAACACTTGATATTTGTCGATTACAGTAGCAAATGTTCAAATGTGTGTGAATTCCTAAGGGACCAAATTGCTGACGTCTTCGGTCCCTAGACTCGTTAAACTAACTTATGCTATGAACACACACACCCATACCCGAAGGAGGACTCGAAACTCCGTTGGGAGGGGCCGCACAGTCCGTGACATGGCGACTCAAACCGCGCGGCCACTCCGCGCGGCTGCAGTGCCATGTACCACTATTGGGAAACAGCAATTTGAGTAAACCGTAAGTAATTTTTGACGTAGAATACGAATACGCAATAAAAGTAAGGGGGTGGGGTGGTTCTCATTCGAAAATAATAAGCCGACCCAGCCACGCAGGACGTTTGGCAAGGAAGTGGCGAGTTGCAACACAGACAGATGTCTGCTTTACTTATATTAACTTTTCACATACAACATTTATTACTCGCGATGCGGCGTTTTCGAGATATTAAGTTGTCTCAAGTTAAAACAAACACCCTGTAAGGAATTCATGGGTTGGTGTCACTGTGCTGTGTGGCTAGTGACTAACAGACTGGGAATCTGACAGTTGTGGTGAAAGGGGGGGGGGGGGGGAGGCAGGGCATTGTCGGATGGCAGTTCCGCCGGCCAGGGTGGCCGAGTGGTTCTAGGCACTACAGTCTGGAACCGCGCAGCCGCTACGGTCGAGGGCTCGAATCCTGCCTCGGGCATGGATGTGTGTGATGTCCTTAGGTTAGTTAGGTTTAAGTAGTTCTAAGTCCTAGGGGACTGATGACCTCAGAAGTTAAGTTCCATAGTGCTCAGAGCCATTTGAACCATTTTTTGATGGTAGTCTCGTTTGAGAAGCGACAGCGGCCGGACGTGTTTACTCCTTAGAAGGGCGAGTAGCAGTTACCTCTCGGCTTTACGTGTAGTCACCTGTGAGCGTATTTGAGTCAAAAAGCCGTTCTTGTCTCTCCTTTTGTTCGGTGGTGGATTAGTTCGCTTTTTTCGTGTCCTTGGTTGATTTCACGTAAAGGATAGTCACTTTTGTGTTAATTAAATCAACACGTAATATGCAGCCATGTTCCCTCAAAATTCATGATTTGTTACTGGATGCGTTTGGTATTACTTCAGATCTAGTTCACACAATATGTTTTGACACTTAGCTTTATGTCTTCTTTGTAAAATAAATGAACCTGCTCTGAGTAGACAGGTTGCTCGTTAAACACGGCCATCAGATTTCTTTCCGCCACAGGGATGGATCAGTTAGTGTTGCTCTTCTTGGTAATGCCGGTGCTGAATTTTTGTATTTTGCGGAGTCTCAACTTGCTGCTGGAAGTAGATGATCAGTGTCTTGAGGCTGTGTTAGTTAAATTTTGTGATGTTAATAGCATTCACTGGGAACGCTGGCAGAGTCAACACCACGTTCAGTGTTATGGTGGTACATAAAACAGAGCATCCAGTCACATCTTCAGATTTTTGCTTGTCGGATCCAAGTTAGTTAACATTGGCCAGCTGGGGACATGCTGCTTGTGTGATAAGAATGGTCGCCAAAGTCTCAATTGTCCGAAGCTTGTTTTCGTTTTAAAAAATTCCCTTGAACTGTAACAAAAACCAGCAGTAGTAGATCTTGCTCCGTTTGGTGCTAATTCTAGTTTCAATAGATTGATTGATTTGCCTTTATCCGCAGGCCATTTTTCCCCCGCCCCGTAGCTCACCCATCATAACTCCCCCCCCCCCCCCCCCCCCACCACCACCACCACCCTCCGTCCAGTTAAAACCGATCACGGATTCTGTGCCGTCTGCTTCCCGTGCCGACGCCCAGGTGCTGCAACATAAGCGACGTCGTACCCAGGATGGAGATATTTCCGCAATCCCCCTGTTAACGTCTCCTGCGTTAAGGGCCTCTCTTGAAGGTGCAAATTGCATCGTACCCTCATGTCCCCCTGTGGAGGCAGTGGGGGTGACTGATACGTGCGCTTGCTCGGTGTCTGCGATGGATCATATTGAGGTATCGTGTCGGGGATAGGCTATGCTTGATCCTTCTCCTCACCACCCCAACCCCCTCCCTGTTGCCTGATATCGCAGCCTACAAACAGCGAGGCGTGCATGTCACCGTGTCGATCGCTATCGACGGCACTTCGGTTACGCAACCTACGGAACCTCCGCCGTCGAATCTTGCAGTGCAAGGGGTCGCCCAGGGTTGTTTCAGTCATGTCGCCTGCTGAGACTGCTGTTCCGTTCCTGTCTGTCATGCCGGATGTTCTCCATGCGGAGCACGATACTTTCCTCGTCCCGCGCGTCAAGATTCAGAAATTATGCTTGATCTCTCTACTACGTCTACTGAGACTAGTTTGCCTCACGGTCGGAACACACAGCATATCAAATTAGATCGTACTGTCTCACGCAAGAAATCACGTCGTAAGGCTTCTATAGGGCGTGGGACTATTCCCTCTCCCTGGGACTCCTCTATGAATTCGCCGGTGGACTGATGGTCGGGACGCGTTATAGATGGACTTCACTTTTGTCTCACTTCGGTAGATGACTCAGCCATACACACTTGATATTTTGAATGTCAATCGAATTGAATCTTAGTTATGCCACGTTGCTCTCCGTAACTTAACATTCTACTTCAGATATTATTTTCTTGCACGAAGTGTTGGTTACATCTTCTCTTTACACTAGTTTCAGGCCTATTTTTATCTAGCGCCCGAGGATTCGACAAGTACTGGCAGAAGTGAAGCTATGAGTACCGGCTGTGAGTCGTGCTTCTGTAGCTCAGACGGTAGAGCACTTGCCCCCGAAAGGCAAAGGTCCCGAGTTCGAGTCTCGGTCGGGCACACAGTTTTAATCTGCCAGGAAAGTTTCATATCAACGCACACTCCGCTGCAGAGTGAAAATCTCATTCTGGAAGTACTGCTCTATTTTATTGTGAAGTTGATCCTGTCACTGGCATTGAATTTCTGGATTCTGTCGTCATTTTGATCTTACTCTGGTTGTGCTTTATCCACCATCTAGCACGTGTCAAAAGTGGACTCGCTCGAAATTTTACTGAGCTGACCTCTCTTACCCTTTGCGAAATAATCCTCGGAACCTTTTAATGGTTGGTGACTTCAACTGCGAGTTGCGTCACGTTGATCAGTCCCCTCATTTTGATTTTAGCTGTAATCTGCATCAATTGGTCCGTAGTTGAATCATCAATCAGGGCGGTTCACAAACAACAACTCAAGTACACATGTTGTTCCAAAACGTTATCGTGGAAGTAGGGGCCAGGAGTCGCTGGTGAAATAACACACACTGTGTAAGTAGGCTGTTTAGGTTTTTTTATTTGTAACACCACCTCTGCATGAAAATACACTGGCTGTGCTGTGTGCAGTCTGTGGCTGGTTGGCATTCTTGTAATACTCGCCATTGTAGTGTTGGGCAGCTGGATGCTAACAACGCGTAGCGTTGCGCAGTTGGAGGTGAGCCGCCAGCAGTGGTGGACGTAGGGAGAGAGACAGCGGAGTTTTGAGACCTGTAAGAACGGATGTCATGAACTGATATATACACTCCTGGAAATGGAAAAAAGAACACATTGACACCGGTGTTTCAGACCCACCATACTTGCTCCGGACACTGCGAGAGGGCTATACAAGCAATGATCACACGCACGGCACAGCGGACACACCAGGAACCGCGGTGTTGGCCGTCGAATGGCGCTAGCTGCGCAGCATTTGTGCACCGCCGCCGTCAGTGTCAGCCAGTTTGCCGTGGCATACGGAGTTCCATCGCAGTCTTTAACACTGGTAGCATGCCGCGACAGCGTGGACGTGAACCGCATGTGCAGTTGACGGACTTTGAGCGAGGGCGTATAGTGGGCATGCAGGAGGCCGGGTGGATGTACCGCCGAATTGCTCAACACGTGGGGCGTGAGGTCTCCACAGTACATCGATATTGTCGCCAGTGGTCGGCGGAAGGTGCACGTGCCCGTCGACCTGGGACCGGACCGCAGCGACGCACGGATGCGCGCCAAGACCGTAGGATCCTACGCAGTGCCGTAGGGGACCGCAACGCCACTTCCCAGCAAATTAGGGACACTGTTGCTCCTGGGGTATCGGCGAGGACCATTCGCAACCGTCCCCATTAAGCTGGGCTACGGTCCCGCACACCGTTAGGCCGTCTTCCGCTCACGCCCCAACATCGTGCAGCCCGCCTCCAGTGGTGTCGCGACAGGCGTGAATGGAGGGACGAATGGAGACGTGTCGTCTTCAGCGATGAGAGTCGCTTCTGCCTTGGTGCCAATGATGGTCGTATGCGTGTTTGGCGCCGTGCAGGTGAGCGCCACAATCAGGACTGCATACGACCGAGGCACACAGGACCAACACCCGGCATCATGGTGTGGGGAGCGATCTCCTACACTGGCCGTGCACCTCTGGTGATCGTTGAGGGGACACTGAATAGTGCACGGTACATCCAAACCGTCATCGAACCAATCGTTCTACCATTCCTAGACCGCCAAGGGAACTTGCTGTTCCAACAGGACAATGCACGTCCACATGTATCCCGTGCCACCCAACGTGCTCTAGAAGGTGTAAGTCAACTACCCTGGCCAGCAAGATCTCCGGATCTTTTCCCCATTGACCATGTTTGGGACTGGATGAAGCGTCGTCTCACGCGGTCTGCACGTCCAGCACGAACGCTGGTCCAACTGAGGCGCCAGGTGGAAATGGCATGGCAAGCAGTTCCACAGGACTACATCCAGCATCTCTACGATTGTCTCCATGGGAGAATTAGCAGCCTGCATTGCTGCGAAAGGTGGATATACACTGTACTAGTGCCGACATTGTGCATGCTCTGTTGCCTGTGTCTATGTGCCGAATGTGTCAATAAAATTTCCCCTTCCTGGGACAATGAATTCACGGTGTTCTTATTTCAATTTCCAGGAGTGTATATATTATGACTATTAAGGTAAAGACATGGTTTGTTCTCTATTAAAATCTTTCATTTGCTAACTATGCCTATCAGTAGTTAGCGCCTTCCGTAGTTTGAATCATTTATTTAGCTGGCAGTAGTGGCTCTCATTGTATTGCAGTAGTTCGAGTAACGAAGATTTTTGTGACGTAAGTGATTTGTGAAAGGTATATTGTGTGTCAGTTTAAGCACAATCATGTACAATTTTTCTAAGGGGACGTTTCAACTGCTAAAGATACCTTTTTATTTTAAAATACTTTCTCAATAATAAATTTTTAAGTTTGGCATTTAAAAAAATTGTTTTTGAATACGATTTGCAAGGTATGACGTTAAAAACTTCCCAATAATAAGATTTTTAACTCACCATATATCTATAAGAGAACAATTTCTTAAAAATATCTTTAAGTAGTTGGTTTGCACTAAAGCTAAAGAGTTGTCACTCGCCAGTTAAATAATTTATGTTACACCTGTCAGTTGTTACAAGATAAATGTAAATAAGCCAGCACACAAACCTTCACATTAAAGGCAGTTCCCAAACCATTTTCCTTAGCTCGGTGAGGGAGTGACATGTTTAAAGGGGCCCAAATCACAATAGACGGAATACTTTTCGGTGGTCTACAGTGCCACAGCAGATCAGCTCCAAAACTTCCACTACAAGCCACCACCTCCCAGAGTTACCCAAAATTGGAAGACGTAACAAGGGCGGTGCCCGCACAGACTCCGAACCACAGAGACACGCGACACCGACCCTAAATCACCCAATCGAGATGTGAATGAAACGGCCCAACCAAGAAGCAATTACCACATTCCCGCGGAAAGACAAACGAAAACTGTGGTGGGAAGACCCCAACAAAAACACTGGTGCAGAAACTCATACACTTCACTAGAACTTGATAAACCCCTTATACATATTCTGTTACATAAAAACAGTACTCAACTCCTCACACTCCACCACAGCGCAGGGAACACGTTGCACTTCCAAATTCTCGTCAGAGCCAACCGCTGCCAGTGGTTTCAACGGCCGATAAGAAGACATACGGTACCACACGCTGATCGCCTGCACCACTGCTTCTAAGCTTCATAAGCCACGTACATGCGGGTAAGGCAGACTTAACGCCTGACAGCCAAGCGGTCGGACAAGGCACGTGGGGAGCAGCTGACAACCCCAAACAACAGGTCCCCGCTTGCGCCACCACCTCTCTCGGTCACCGCCCTGTACGTACTCCTCGAACGGCACGCGACCGTACAGTTGCCAGTTGCTCCACCTCCCGCCAGAGGGCGGAAGCGATCTAAGCAGCGCGCCAAACCGAAAGCGCCACTGGAAGCACTAGACGCGAAGCGAAAGATCTCGGCCTGGCGCGCTTTTCGAAGAGCCGGACACAACTACTGCTCATTAGTATGAGTTTCAGGGATGTTTGGAAACATAAATTTCCGACGTTGGTGAAATCGACGTTTTTCACTGCAATGTCGAATGGTATACTTGTTCGGTTGTACTTGTTCATTGTTTGGAGTCATCAGATGCTTGGAGTCGACGTGATTCCTATTCCTTTTGATTGATCACTGTGCTCTTGCAGCGACTATCAACCTCGCCCGACGACCTATAAAATTCTGTCCTGCTCAGTGAAAACTCAACTAGTCCCACATTACTTATGCGTCCTTAGACGCCGTGACTGGTGCTGAGTGGCTGTTTTGGCTCCTTTCAGTGGAGCTTCGCCCATCGTTATTGGGAAGGTGGCCTGAGCATGCAAAGCCGCGAATCCGAAAAACGCTGATATGTTATTGTGCTGCGAGGTTGAAAGGCTTTTGGAACACTTACGAGTTCTGTTACGCTGTTCTTCGCGCATTGGATCCAGGAATTGGTGATGCTCCTTTGAGAATCGCTGCCATTGGGCGGATCAGGACAAAGTTTCTGCTGATTATAAAGCAACAGATGCACCGGCTGAGGACGGATTCTAAGCCTCATTCTCTGGTTGACAAGGAACTGATATAATTGTATCACCTCCTTCGCCGTCAATCGTCGTCGTAACTCTCTTAATGCCTCCCTCATCGCACATAGTGGTCAGTTGACTACTCAGGGTGAGGTGCCTCAAGCTTTACATCAGTACTATGCACAGTTGTATACAGTGGTTGACACCCTGGGCTCCCCTTCAGATGCCAGTTTTGCAGGCCTTGGTGAGATGATTACTCCTGAAAAGAACGTTGAGTCTTAGCAGATTTTCGGGAGAATGAAGTGTTTGATTTTATTACAGATTTCCCCCCCCCCCCCCCCCCCCCATAAATCCACTCGTCCGGATAGCCTTCCGAAAAAAAATGTATGTATTTTTGGTATCCTTTGGGTACTAATTTTACTTCCATTTTAAACGAGACTTTGCAAAGCAGAGCTGTCCCTGCGAGCTTCATGGTAGGAAGATTGTTCTCACTCGGAAGCGCCATGGCCGTTTAACAGAGGCTGATATTCGTTCCCTCACGCTACTTACTTTTTACTACAAAACTGTTTCAGGTGTATTGTCCTTATTGCTTGCTCTTGTGATTGGTAAATATCACTGTTGTCCCTCTGGCCATACAATTTTGACTCCGGTGTGCAGAATATAGGAATGTGATTTCGGTCGCATATCTTATATTTATCCATTGTGCTTTTGCCTTCTTGGATGTTTCTTAGGCATCTGATAGTGTTAGCCATGCGCATCTCGATCGCCTTTTAGAGACTGTTGGCGTTACCGCTCCTGTGCGTGTCGTTCTTTGTAATTTGTACATGAACACTGCGGCGCCAGTGGTGGCCAATGGACGGCTGTCGCTGCCGGCTGGTCTCTGTCGGGGAGTGCCTCAGGGCAGTTCGTTCTCTATTTTTTTCTCTGTCCTGTCCCTTGCACCGTTATTACGGTACTGCTGATCGACTGTTAGGTTTAAAACTCTCAGGGAGGAACTTCACATTTCGGGCGTATGCCAGTGACATGTTGATCTCCCTTCGTCGACGTCAGGAACACTCCTTGTTAAGAGTCGTAGTTGATGGTTTTTGTTGTGCGGGCTAACATGAAGACAAATGAAAATACCTCAACCTAAGCATCTTCGAGGACTCTTATTTCTTGGGCACGTATATTAAACAGAGGTACATCTTTGGTAGTAGTCACTGATCGTTCGAACTGAAGATAGCATTTATGAAATGGAAATCTCTTACTGATAAAATTCGCGGTGCCATACTAGAAGTCGGCCGCGGTGGTCGTGCGATTCTAGGCGCTCCAGTCCGGAGCCGCGGAGTCGCGGCCACATCGGGCACATCTTGTGAATGACTTCCTTCTGACTTCCTTCAGGATAACATCACTCGACTAGAGTTTCCAGCATATTCTTCAGACTTGAACCCTGTCGAACATACCTGGGATGGTTTGAAAAGGGCTGTTTATGGACGATCTGACCCACAAACCAGTGTGAGGGATCTACGTCGAATCGCAGTTGAGGAGTGAGACAATCTGGACCAACAGTGCCTCGATGAATTTGTGGATAGTTTGTCACGGCGAATGCAGGCAAGCATCAATGCAAGAGGGTGTGCTACTTGGTGTTAGAGGTAACGGTGTGTAAAGCATTCTGGACCAACACCTGTGAAGATCTCACTGTATCGTGGTACAACATGCTATGTGTGGCTTTCATGAGCAGTAAAAATGGCGGAAATGATGTTTATGTTGATGTCTATTCCAGTTTTCTGTGCAGGTTCAGGAACACTCGGAAGCGATGCGATAGAAAACTTTTTTTGATCTATATGGAAAGCCATATATTTAAACTAAGTTACGTCATTCCTTATGTAGTCACGCATGAAAGTAGACTTGTCTCTCTCAGATATTACACGAATGGCGTCTACATTGTATCTCCGACACGTGATACATATTGTTACCCTTATCTATATACTATCACGTCACTACTCTTCACTCTTGTACAGCCAGAGTGAGCCTTGGTTCGCCTGTTGATGTAGGTCGCATTTATTTCAAATTAAGTCACGTTTGAGAATATTATACTGCAGTGAGCTCTTTGGGGGCGACAACTTTTAACGGAAAATGCTCACAACAAAATTCCTGCTTGGCCCCTGGGGCGGAATGCTCTGCCCCATTTCCACTAAACTGTTATCACAGCTTGTTAGTTCGAAGGTTGTATAGAATAACATCAGTCCCCTGATTCACAGGGTGGTAGTGGCTTCCTCTTGGAGTCGTTAAAAGTTTATTACTTACTAATTAATGTCTACACAGAATTGGACTTACTTGCCACGTCTACATGTTGTAGATGTGATTCCTTGGACACACTTTCGAAGACATTTACCTGTTCTGGTTATTTGGTGAACCGGTTGTAGCTGTGGAATCGACTTGCATTCGTCAAAAGTGGTTTCTTAACCAGGACTTCTCATACTGATTACAACACCGACGTTATCCTACGTGCTCTTCCTTTCCGAAGTCGAAGATTAATTGCGTGATAAGGTTAACTGTTCATTTTGTACATTTTGTAGTTGCTGGTGTGTGTGTGGAGTGGGAAGGGGGGGGGGGGGGGAGGTGATTATTCCTTGATGTGCCAGCTATGCATCATACTGCATATTGGGACACCTCGTAATTCCCACGTTATTGGGGCAGTTTTGTTAAAATACTAGATCTAACGTTTACCAGACAGGGCGTTGATTAACAGATGTGGCCCTTATCTGACAAAGATGTCGGGCCACGTATAGGGGTATATGACGTTTACCATTTGTTTCTATCTTTCTCAAGTTATTTCGACGACTGTGTTCTGTGTTGTAATAGGCACGTGATGTGTCCTTCATCTAATTGTTGGTGCGGTTGCATTTCGGGGCGCTTACGGCAACTACTCTCACCAAGCATGTGGTCCGGGTTCAAGTCTCGCTTCGATATAAAGTTTCACCTGTTACAAATGGCGGAGCTCAGTGTCGAAACCCTGCTGTTATCAATGAAAACCCTTAAATAATGGAATAGGTATGCCAGTCCTAAGGAAATATTATTCACCACGAATGTAGTAGTATACATAACACTCGTTAGATGATTTCTTACGTGTTTATCAGTTTCAGTCAGGATTAATAGATGCTGTAGAAAAGAAATAAATAACTGCACTTCGTTTCGTTAAGGGTTCTTTTAGTAAGCGCGGTAGAGTTAGGAAGATACTCATCCAACAGCAGCTGCAGAACTTACTTGAGATGTGTTGTGCATTGTCGAGAGCTGTAAATAAATTATCGTACTTTAATAATACGAGTCACTCGGGAGTTAGCCGAATTTTCACAAGGGGAGTCAGCTTCTTTATTTCTGTCTCTACTCTTCCTGTGCACAAGTTAAAATTTAATTCGTGTTTCCTACCGAGACTGTAAAGTTTCATCACAAAGGAATTCTTTCGCAAGCCATAAATGGCCACATTGGGCCTTACAGACCGTTGCCAAGAAACTGATAAGTAAATAATCTGTGGTAATCCTGGGGAACGTTGCACGGTTTGAGACATGACTTGTATCCTGTTTCATAGAAATGCGAAAACTGATGTATTTGGCACCTTCTTGTTCTGACTTGCCAATGGAATATAAGGCTCAAAGTAGCCAGTCGTGAAGTGTAAATGAATTACAATTGCTGTCAAAAGCCTACATTCCCTAACAACTCTGATTTTCACCCTTATCAGGTTCACAAGCAGGAAGTATAAAAATGTATCTGTGCAGCTATGAATTTGAAAGTGATGCCTTAAAGCTCATAAATGTTTAATGAAAGTCAGATTTAATTACCACCAACAGCTGCTGATAAAATAAACCTTTTTGCGCTATAAATTTCGAGTGAAACGACCATCAACAAGCATCGTAAAGTTATTATAGCCTTCCTATTTAGTGTAACTTCTACTGTCGATAAAAACAAAATTTTAAAACAAAGAATCTTCAATCACTGCTGTCAAAGTAAAAGTGCATCTATACAATTAAGCTCTCTTTGTAAACTGGACATTTCGTCAGTATGCCGAGTACGCTCCACATAGCACCAAAGAACGTAAACATGGGCATTGGAGAGTTTAAGTTAATCTCTGACAGATAGTGATTGTGTACTGTAGCCGAATAACACGCTTTGATTGGGATTTTTGTGAATCCTGACCTCTAACCCAGGCGCCACTTGTAGTTACGACTGATTAATATCTGCTTTTAGGTGAAGCATTACAGATTTTGAATTACCAGGAATAATTTCGAGTATTTTCCAAACGAGGATTTCATTAATAAGAACCAATGGTTTTGTAACTGTTGATATCGAATGATGTTTATCAAACAGGTAGTAGCTAGTACTAAGGCTGCGTCTTGAAATGCCGGTTACCGGCATGGAGTAGAAATCTGCTTCGTGTCTTCTACAGAATACAGCTTTAGTGAGATCCTAGATGGTTCAACAAGCTGAGCCCAAGGGAATCCGACCTACTTCGGCGTGACTTTTACTTTCCACTGCTTATCACTACAGGAAGTCATCAGAGTAATTAAACCTTCACTCTAGCATCGCTCTCTCTGTTGCCTCTGTATTGATCTTCAATGCGTCATTAATCGACGTTTCATATTAATGTTTTGATATTGTTAATGATATACTTTTGTTTCTGGCATTGGCTGCTCTATCTTATTTGGTAAAGACATGCCACGCTTGTAAATGTTTCGTCAGAGTGTACTTCAAGGTAATATCAGAGATACCTCTTACCGAGTCTTTTACAGGCGATGAGATGAAATAAGGGTGCCAAACCTGTTTGTTACTTTCAACTGGTAGATAATTTCTTGCGTGGTAACGCCATCTATTTAATAAAGTTAGGCATTTGCAAGTTACTCAAGAATTTAACTACATTAGTAACCGCTTAACAATTATTCCCAGTGTGAGAGACCTCAGTTTTGATCACAGTTCGACACTCTTTCATTACCTTCATCCAGGTCTGCACATCCTTATCCTGTAAAAAATACACTACGCACGTAATTGTTATCCGAACCAATAACCCGTTTATTGTTTCATGTGTTATCCCTAGCAAATGCTGATAACTATATTCACTGTCAGCCTCATAGCAGATTACAAACAAATTTTGATGAGACAAAATCAAACCACTCTTACCTCAAGAGTTTTTGAGTAATTAGCGCACTTTGTAAAATGACCTGCCGTCATAAATAGTATTTATTTTCAATACCGAAAGACGTACTCACATTTCAGGATGTTGGCAAAAAATACCTATTTTAGGTTAATGTTGATTATTTTGAGCTCCACAACTGATTGACACTAATATTAATGGTTAACGGGAACCACTACTTATGTATGAATACATATTTATTGCGTCATGGCCGATTTAATTCTTCCAGAACATAAGGTTGCCTAGGTCTGCGTAAATCATGAGTATAGTAGTCATATTAAAAGGTCAGAGAGAAAATCGGGAAAGGAAGTTAACATAAGGATACTGCCTCCAACAAATTGTTATCCCCATACATATGCATAAAAACTCATACCAGAAAGTAGCGCAACGGCCCCCTCTTGCCGACGCCTATAACCGTGGATTCCAAATTTTATCTCTAGCGTGCTGCACTGAGGAGAGATATCGATGCCGGTCGGTGAGGCCTGGCATGAAGTCGGCATTCCAAAACATCCCAAAGGTGCACTATAGGATTCACGTCAGGACTCTGTGCAGACCAGTCCATTACAGGGATGATATTGTCGTGTAACCACTCCGCCACAGGCAGTGCAATATGAACAAGTGCTCGATCGTTTTGAAAGATGCAGTAGTCATTCCCGAATTGCTCTTAAACATTGGGAAACAAGAAGGTGCTTAAAACATCAATGCAGCCTATATTGTGATAGTGCCAAGCAAAACAACGAGGGATGCAAAGACCCTCCATGAAACACACGACTACACCATAACACCACCGCCTCCGAATTTTACTGTTTGCACTATGGACGAAGACAAATGACGTTCAGCAGGTATTCGCCAAACCCACACTCTGCCATCGGATCGCCACATTGTGTACCATCATTCATCACTCTACACAACGTTTTTGCACTGGTCAATCGCCCAATGTTTACGTTCCTCACACCTAGTGAGGCGTCGTTTCGTATTTATCGGCGTGATGTGTGGCTTATGAGCAGCCTCTCCACTAGTCACAGCTGCAAAATACTAACGCGATTTATTTACAGACGAGTGGAAAAACTGTTAGAAGTCGACCTCGGGGAAGATCAGTTTGGATTCCGTAGAAATGTGGAACACGTGAGGCAATACTGACCTTACGACTTATCTTAGAAGGAAGATTAAGGAAAGGAAAAACTACGTTTCTAGCATTTGTAGACATAGAGAAAGCTTTTGACAAGATTGACTGGAATACTCTCTTTCAAATTCTAAAGGTGGCAGAGGTAAAATGCAGCAAGCGTAAGGCTATTTACAATTTGTACAGAAATCAGATGGCGGTTATAAGAGTCGAGGGGCATGAAAGGGAAGCAGTGGTTGGGAAGGGAGTGAGACTGGGTTGTAGCCTATCCCCGAAGTTATTCAATCTGTATACTGAGCAAGCAATAAAGGAAACAAAAGAAAAATTTGGAGTAGGTATTAAATTCCACGGAGAAGAAATAAAAACTTTGAGGTTCGCCGATGACATTCTAATATGACAGAGACAGCAAAGAATTTGTAAGAGCAGTTGGGCGGAATGGACAGTGTCTTGAAAGTAGGATATAAGATGAACATCAACAAAAGCAAAACGAGGATAATGGAATGTAATCGAATTAAGTCGGGTGATGCTGAGGGAATTAGATTAGGAAATGAGAAACTTGAAGTAGTAAAGGAGTTTTGCTATTTGGGGAGCAAAATAACTGATGATGGTCGATGTTAAGAGGATATAAAATATAGACTGGCAATAGCAAGGAAAGCGTTTCTGAAGAAGAGAAATTTGTTAACATCGAGTATAGATTTAAGTGTCAGGAAGTCGTTTCTCAAAGTATTAGTATGGAGTGTAGCCATGTATGGAAGTGGACAATAAATAGTTTGGACAAGAAGAGAATAGAAGCTTTTGAAATGTGGTGCTACAAACGAATGTTGAAGATTAGGTGGGTAGACCACGTAACTAATGAGGAGGTATTGAATAGGATTGGGGAGAAGAGAAGTTTGTGGCACAACTGGACTAGAAGAAGGGATCGGTTGGTAGGACATGTCCTGAGGCATCAAGGGATCACAAATTTAGCATTGGAAGGCAGCCTAGAGGGTAAAAATCTTAGAGGGAGACCAAGAGATGAATACACTATGCAGATTCAAAAGCATGTAGGTTGCAGTAAGTACTGGGAGATGAAGAAGCTTGCACAGGATAGAATAGCATGGAGAGCTGCATCAACCAGTCTCAGGACTGAAGACCACAACAACAACAGTAACAATTGTAGCACACATCACTATCGGCACGCATGTTCCCACTACGTACATTGGTTGAGAGGATTTTTATGTAGCAAAATTAGGTGTATGCCGAATTTCGCTCATTGTTGTGAGTCAGAATATATGATGAATAGCAATGTTACAGAACGAGCTCTACCGAGCGGGGCTTTGTGAACAGTTCAGAATTAATGTACCTATATACATATATTTCAATTAATGCCTGCCTGTACCTTATTCTAAATAGTAAGAATCACGACATATACATTTACTTGTGTACTGTTACTGGATATCCGGCCGCAGTGACTGTGCGGTTCTAGGCGCTACAGTCTGCAACCGCACGACCGCTACAGTCGCACGTTCGAATCCTACCTTCGGCATGGATGAGTGTGATGTCCTTAGGTTAGTTAGGTTTAATTAGTTCTAAGTTCTAGGCGACTGATGACCTGAGAAGTTAAGTCGCATAGTGCTCAGATCCATGTGAACCAATTGTTATTGGACATCCACGTGTAGACATCTACAATGAAGAGGAAATATGTTTGAATATTGTTGTACGGAAACATTTAAACCTTTCCATTTCCATTCGGAAGACACGGGAAATTCACATGTAATTATTTCAGGATATCTCGTGGAAAACCTAACTTAAGATCGTTCACATTAAAAACGGTAGATACATAACACTGTACCACTAGTAGAGAACGTAACTTCAGATTGTTCGTCGTAAAAATTATTGTAAAACTCGGTGAAATTTTAAAAAAAGATTAAATTTCTAATGAAATTATCAACCATTACCAAAAGTTTGGTTTAACATGACAGTAATTGTCTAAACTGATATGACAAAATTCATTGGATACTTCCTAATATTGTGTCAGATCTCCTTTTGCCAAGCACCCAGCAAGGTGATGTCGCATGGACTCAACAGATCGCTGGAAGTCCCGTGTTGGCTGCCTCTAGGGGTTCATAACTACACAGGGTTTTGTGCAGTAACTGACCTCTTGGTTATGTCCCATATGTGTTCAGTGGGGTTTGCGTCAGGCGATCCCGGTGGCCAAGCCACTCGTTAGAATTGTCCAGAATGTTCTTCAAATCAACTGCTAACAGTTGTGGTCCAGTGACATGGCGCATTGTCACCCTCAAAAATTCCATCATTGTTTGGGAACATGAAGTTCAGGAATGGCTGCAGATGGTCTACAGGTAGCCGAACAAAACCATTTTCTGTCGATTGGTTCAGCAGAACCAGAGGTCCTAGTCCATTCCATGTAAACACAGCGCACTCCATTATGGACCCACCACCAGCTTGCACAGTGCTTGTTGACAACTTGGGTCCACAGAGTAGTTGGGTCCGCGCCACACTCGAACCCTACTATCAGCTGTTAACAACTGGAATTACGACTCATCTGACCCGGCAACGGTTTTCCAGTCATCTAGGGTTCAATAGATATGGTCACGAGCCTAGGAGGAGCTGCAGGCGATGTCGTGCTGTTAACAACCGCACTCGCGTCAGTCTTTTGTAGCCATAGCCCATTAATGCCACATTTCGCTGAAATGTCCTACGGATACGTTCGTCGTACGTCCCACATGAATTTCTGCGGTTCAGTGTTGCCTGTCCGTTAGCACTGAAAACTCTACGTAAGTGTCGCAGCTCGCCTTTGTTAAGTGAAGGCTGTCGGTCACTTCGTGGTCCGTAATGCCTGAAATGAGGTATTCGCGATACGCTCTTGATACTGCAGATCTTGTAAAATTGGATTCTGTAACGCTTTTCGGAATGGCATGTCCTATGCGTTTAGCTCCAACCTCCATTTCGAGTTCAAAGTGTGTTACTTCCATGGTGCGACCTAATCACGTCGGAAATCTTTTCACCTGAATCACATGAGTAAAAATGACAACTCTTTGAATACACCGCGCTATTGAGCCTACAGTACGCGATACTACCAACATCTGTACATTTGCATATTGTTATCCCAGTTCTTTTGTCACCTAAATGTAGATATGGTCCTGTTCAAGGTATCATGTTCATACCTCAGACGCAAAATGTCGTTAATCTGTTCAGAGACCGGACTCAAGAGGAAATGCTGATGAAATTTTGTGTTAGTCACCGAAATGATAGATTGATTGCAAGCTTTAATGAGAGCGGAGTGAAAGTATCTACGGTCAACGGGAAAATCTTACGGATCGTCTAAACTCATGAGTTAATAAGAAATATAGTTTTTTCATTCCTTCTTGTATGATAATCGAAAACGTTGTAATCCAGAAATCGGATGTTCTGCAGTTGACAGACTGTAAGACACGCATGATTCCACGTGGAGTAACGACGCTGATGTGCTGTCTCACTGGATGTGTTCGACATGCGTAGACTGAGTGAAATACAGTAATTTTGTTGTTTTCGCAGGACGGAAACATAAGCCCCCACTTATCAGTGCCCTGTATCATTTGGAGCCAGCTTAAATCTTATTCTGAAGCCATGTACAGCTTTCTTACAACGTTCACTGAAAACACGGCGTATTTATTGTTATGTAGCCACCTGGCTCACATTTTCACGGAAATTTCAACGCAGTACTTCGTCAGAAAGACATTTGTAGCTTCGCAACATTTCGAACTAAAGATAGTTGTTCTTATGTAGAGCAAACATTCATAAAACCGACAAACTGCAGAGTGATTTATGACTGGAAACGGAGGAAGAAAGGTCATACGAACATGTGCCCGAAAATGCAGCGTTGCCACGGTGGATGGTGCTGGGCAATGAAAGTTCGCCTGATCACCTACCGTGTGTCCCTTGTGTGTTGCAGGCTATGTGATTGGCGCATCGTACTGTATGCATCAGAGTGGTCCGGTATTCACGTCGAGAACGAGCTGCGATGATGCTTTTATACGGACAATAAGATGGAAACGGTGGAGAAGCAGCACGGCTACAAAAAAACAAGTCCATCACAAACTACAACCATATCACTCAACAAGTCAAGGCCTTTTTGGGTGATAGTGTGATCGCGGGTCCTTTCAGACAGACGAACATGCCCACAGGAGGCGGACTGTGAGTGCACCAGATATGCAGGATTGGGCTCTAGAGAATACTGAGACGAACCCTAATAAAAGCTCTAGGCTAGTCGTCCGCCAACATGGTGTAAGCCAAGGTACGATTATGTGTATCCTGCGTGACAAGTGCTACTATCCCTATCACCTGAAGCGAGTGCAAGGATTATCAGCAGCGGATTTTCCTCTACGGGAAATAAGTGGTCTGTCCACCAGACGATCACAGTTATGGAGTTTCTGTCATCAGTTCCCTCCGACGACGAAGTTGCGTAATAATTACCTGTGGGCTAAAGACAATATTCGGAAAATGGTTGAGGCGTCTCATCAGCATCTGTTCAGCATCATTGGAAGGGCAGGAATTCTTGGGGACCACATGCTTTGACCGGTTACTGTTCCACAACGCCTCGATGAAGAACGTACCTGGACTTCCTGCGAAATACTCTGCCTGGGCTGCTGGGGACTGTTCGTTTGGCCATACGCCAGGTTACGTGGCTTCCTAATGACGAAACACGATCTCCACGTCAGCATTATACACTGAAGCGCCAAAGGAACTGGTATACGCATGGGTATTCAAACACAGAGATATGTAAACAGGCAGAATACGTCGCGGTGATTGGCAAAGCCTTTATAAGACGACAAGCGTCTGACGCAGTTGTTAGATCTGTTACTGCTGCCAAAATGGAAGGTTATCAAGATTTAAGTGAGTTTGAACGTTGTGTTATAGTCGGCGCACTAGCCACGAGGCACAGCATCTTCAATGTGGCTATGAAGTGGTAATTTTCCCATACAACAATTTCAAGAGTGTACCGTAAGTATCCGGAATCCGGTAAAACATCAAATATCCGACATCGCAGCGGCCGGAAAAGGATCCTGCAAGAACGAGACCAATGACGACTGAAGAGAACAACGTGACGGAAGTGCAGCCCTTCCGCAAATTGGTGCAGATTTCAATGCTGTGCCATCAACAAGTGTCAATGTACGAGAAGTTCAACGAAACATCATCGATATGTGCTTTCGGAGCCGAAGACCCAATCGTGTACCCTTGATGGCTGCACAACACAAAGCTTCATGACTCGCCTGGGGCCGTGAACACCGATGTCAGACTGTTGATGACTGGAAATATGTTCCCTTGTCGGCCCAGTTTCATTTGCATCGAGCCGATGGACGTGTACGGGTATGGAGACAACCTCATGAATCCATGGGCACTGCATGTCAGCAGGGGACTGTTCAAGATGCTGGAGGCTCTGTAATGGCGTGGGCTGTCTGCAGTAGGAGTGATATGAGACCCCTGGTACGTCTAGATACGACTCTGACAGGTAACACGTACGCAAGCATCCTGTCTGATCACATGCATCCATTCGTATCCACTGTGCATTCCGACGGACTTGCGCAATTCCAGCAGGGCAATGCGACACCCCACACGTCCAGATTTGCTGCAGACTGGCTCAACAAACACTCTTCTGAGTTTAAACACCACTTGTCACCAAATTCCCCAGACATAAACATTATCGAGGACATCTGTGATGCCTTGCAACATGCTGTCATGCTTGCAACATGCCCCTTGTACTCTTACATATTTATGGACAGCTCTCCTGGATTCGTGGTGTCAGTCCCCTCCAGCACTACTTCAGACATTAGTCGAGTCCACGCCACGACGTGTTGAGGCACTTCCATGCACTCCCGTTGACGTACACGATGTTAGACAGACTTACCAGTTTCTTTGGCTCTTCAGTGTGCTTCGTCGCCACCTCAACAACATCTTCCCCAGACCTTGAATACGGCTAGAAGACCCTGTAGCATGGGCTGCTATATTATCAGACATAATCCCCTGGATTTTTACCTATGGGGGCATCTGAAAAGCATTGTGTATGTTGAATCAGTTCCTGATGTGCAGACGCTTCAGAGCGTGTTCACGACTCCTATGACACCTGAGAGGGGCTGGAACGTGAGGAAGAGTGCGGCAGTCCACGATGCGACTTGTGAAGGCGTGGATTGTAACTATTGAAGGCCACCACTTTAAACATTTCTTGTGACGCGGATGTGATGCAGCTCTGTACTGTGTTCGGGCCGATTTTTTTGACGTTGCACGCACACGGTACATTTCCAGATACATGTATATACGACCATTTTTGCTCTATTTTCAGTCGTGAATAGGTTCCTGTAGTTTGTAGGTTTTATTAATGTTCGCTCTGTATACATAAAATATCTACGTTACCAGTTTGTATTGTGTGATTATTTTATATGTATTTAAGCTATCTTGGATGTAAACAATTATTGTATAAACATTTAGAAGCTTTTGAATACATACAGTTGACACTCTGTCACTTTGTAAAAAATTATCTTGTGTTACCTAACTTGCTATGCTCCACAGATTCATCAGCAATAAACATAATTGATCGTACTGCAGTTTCGTAATTGACTCTGTTCGTGGGTAAGATCATTTGTGGAGTAATCGCCATGAAAGGACTCTGTGATTTCTAATTGACGATGGCACCTCTTCAAAGACGAATACATTTGTATCATAGTGTACCAAGAGCACATTACGCACAGCACTGAGCGTCAGAATGAATGTTTCTCTGGGAGAATATTCAGTGAAATGCTGTGCCTTTCGTCACGGATTTGTTTGACCAGTACGACATTGAGAGAGAAATTGTCAGTTAATGCAGTGAGAGACGTTACAAGGAAGATGCTGTTCGTAGCTAAGAGCCTAGTATCTTCAATACAACGTGAGTCCACTTTCGCATACGAGACATAATACACATTACATGCTTCGACACACCTCTCTAATACTGTTCGATGGTGTAGGCTTGGAGAAATGCATGCGTATGTAACTCAGAGAGTGTTACTGCAGTCTTTCCTCCGGAATACAAGTCACGAGTAGGACAGAAAGAGGAAAATA
The DNA here is from genome assembly GCF_023897955.1 of Schistocerca gregaria. NCBI lineage: Eukaryota > Metazoa > Arthropoda > Insecta > Orthoptera > Acrididae > Schistocerca > Schistocerca gregaria. Next base: position 458,844,850 of record NC_064920.1, on the reverse strand, counting down.
TTTTCGTTTTTTACACGCCGTACGATGGTATCTTGAGCATAAGCAGTTGTACCTTTTCTTTCTCCTTGAGTAGTTTTGTGCTGTATCTGGTACCTGCGAATTAGCAGAAGGCTTCTCATTCGCCTGTAGGTCTTAGATCTCCGGTCTAGAAAACTGACAATGGCCGAGAGAGCGGTGTGCTGACAACATGCCCATTCATATTAGCATCCAATGACACCTATTACCTGGTATATATGTATACATATATACCTGAAAATATTGCCAGAATAAGGTCTTCTTCTCAGTCTGATAGCAGCGAACTGGGAGCAAGAAAACAAAATTCTGCAACAGCATATATTTCAATATGGGTATTCCCCAGTTCCGAGCTTGCAAAAATAATGATCAGGAGAGAGGGATTGCAAACATTTCGTTGTACTTCGACCAGAAATGTTTTTAAATATCTGTGTAAATATATCAAACAGAGTAAACTGCTGGACATGTACTAACTTGCATTTTTTCTGTTGGTCAATGTTTCAGCATCACACGCTCCATGGAACTTCGCGCTGCGAATGCCTTTCTGCCCTGTGCCAGCGCATCAAATGTCGCGTAAGTTTACTGCTGTTCTTTACCTGACTACATTTTATGTGACGACTAATATGTGAGAATAAACTAGAGTGTAAAGTCAAACTTTTCCAGCGGTCGTAGTAAATGGCTGTTTTAAAGGACATTGATAAGCGAATGTGTCAGCTGCAGACAAATTTCGCATTTCCTCCATTTTCCATTAAAATTTGCTGATCTTGATCAGGATAAGTTAAGAGATTCTCTAGTAGCCGATAACTGTTAAAAAATATTTTCACAATATCACAGCAAGTGATAAGACCGTGTAATCAATGGAAGAATTTCCAGTTTTGGTTGGCTTCTTGAAAATGAAAACAAATAAGTTAACACTTTAGCCGACGAGTGCGTAGCTGCGTACGAGAATACTTATGTTGCTAATAATATCGAAAACCTTGTCCAACTAGTCGGGTGGATAAATAGCATTAACAAAAAACAAGACGTAAATTTAATTTCTGTCGCGAAATTGAAATGGGTCTCTCAAACGCGTGCCAGCAAAATATCTCGCTGAAACCAGTTCGGTCGGAAATCCGCCCATAGCTGTTCCTCAGTATTCCACTCTGTTCCCTCTTCCACACAGCTGCCACTGTGACCAGGGTGATCGCATTTTTTTCTCACACAAGCAGATGGAATGAAAGACTACAATTAGAAAGTGTGGTAATAACTTCGTGGAAGCTAACATAACAGATTCGCAGTCAAAATAGCAGTGACAGCCTAATTATAAAACCGTCTATATCAGAGTTGTCGTAATGGCTGCACTGGATGGACGCACAAAATGAAAAAAGCAAGTGGAATGTGGATTGTATTCGCGCTGTCAATATAAAAAGGAACAGAAAAATTATCCCTCATTGGACATTATCGGAAGGAAATGTAACAGTTAATTAAACGCATTGTATCTTGTTTCCTACTGTTTGTTATTTGAACTGACACTGCGGTAGTACCAATAAATGGTGCAGTCACATTCAGCGCGTATTTATAAAGTAAAATTCTAAAGGAACGAGTCGTTTTTATTTACTGTACCCAACGTCAAATAGCCGCTGCAGGTATGCAGTACTGACATGCAATGACAATGAGTACAAAATCCGGCTACCGATGCGCTGTGCGGTTCTGTAAACTGCATCTAAAAACCTTAAATGAAGTAGTTAACACAAATTCGTAATGCGTATGGCACCGCTGTTTCTGTCATTTCTCAGTACTGTAGTATAATCACTCAAAGAAATATACAGTTCTGGTAGGGAACATAGAAACGCAGTGGCAGCTCGGTAAGACAGCATTTTCTATGATATAATGACGCTTAACATCTTTGTACTGCATGACAAAAACTATACATAGTCTACGAATAACAGATTTGCGTACTGTTACAGACAAGATGTGAATACGACCAACCAACAGCGTGCAGACAATATAAAGTAATGGACACTCAGCCCTAGTGTCAGAATTCTTGAAGCCAAAATCACAGTAGACCAATGGCTACAAATAAAGTGTTCACAACATTCCCCAGAATGTTCTGAAGGAAACAAAAGTGTGTCCAAAGTCTGTCCCACACACCTTGGCCCCATAACAAAAACAACATGCGTGGACACCTACCGTGCCTTGCTTGAAGAGCAAAAAGCGGACAGTTCTTTTCTAGAAAGAATCATCACGGGTATTATCAATGCGAACGTATCACAAAACGACAAAGTGATAAAATTTACGTAAAGGACTAACAATGTAACGACATAACCGACATGCAAGCCAATGTGACTCGAAGTTGAATTCCCAAAGAAGGATTTTCCCTTAACCACTCTAGTGAACTTCTCATACGCTAATACTCTAGTGGTGTCTCGGAGCACCCCAACAAATTAAACTAATCTGTAATTTAAAGAATTTTTTTTAATTGCACTTTTATCACTGAAAATTATAAACATTTTTACGCATTTGAGATATGATTACAAACAATTTTGGCACACTGAAAAACTGTGATCGGGACAAACATATTTTGAGCACTTTTCGCACACTATTTTGATTTCCTTGTCCGAATTTCTTGCACATATGTAGCATCTGGCTTTCCTCGTGGGTTCTGGCTACGAAGATGTTGTGGGAAGAGGAGTACCAGCACGTTTAACAACAACGATTTTCAGCTCACGAGAAAGGGTCAGGATATGTCGACGTTGTATATGGGGCTTTACTAAATCCATTCCAAGCCTCTTTCTTCTTTTTAAATAATCAGTTTGATCAAGTTTGTTTGGTGCACTCAATTAAAACAGCAGCATTGACTCCTACTATGTTTAAAATGGCATAAAATACAGACATTGGCCATCTGCGTGTTCGCCATGATACCGAATATTTGGCGCACATTTGGTCCAGGACGCACACTTCTCCTTTTGTGGCACTGTAGTTAACGATAATTTCAGGTTTTCTCTTTTGAGTACTAATTTTCTGATGGTGGTGCATAGATGAAAGCGACACAACAGCTCGATCTTTCCGAGGAACATAAGAGAAAATTGTCTTTCCCTCGTTATGCCCAAATAACACAGATTCTACTGGACACTTTCTGTTTGGTTTGAATTCTTCTGAGATTTGCGGTTTATTTAGCTTTAGAGTGCCTAAGGCAGTCAATTTTTTGACTTCCACTTGATCACAAACCTAAAGTGAGATGAACCAATTGCCTGCTGTCACATTTCTATTGCTTCCCTCAATTGGTGCTATTAATTTCAAAACCTCCTGTGTTGGAAATGATAATATACATTTATGTGTCCCTTTACCTGTGTAGACAAATGAATTACATAAATAGAATGTTCGTTAATCACAAAGGCAAATAATTATGAGGCCGTATTTGGTTGGCTTCTTAGGGATATACATGCGAATTTGCACCTATCGCAAAAGGGTACTTACATTTCATCGATTGTCACGTCCGCTTCTGCAGTATAATACTATTGACATTTGTCTATATAGATTTCACAATCTCTAATAGCTGCAAGTCTGCAGTCAGCCTACCTAGCATCTCTTGTAGTACCACAATCGAAACGCAAACAAGACTGTATGAATAAAAATCTATGAACGCTCATAGTGCCTCGCCGGCCGCGGTGGTCTCGCGGTTCTAGGCGCGCAGTCCGGAACCGTGCGCCTGCTAAGGTCTCAGGTTCGAATCCTGCCTCGGGCATGGATGTGTGTGATGTCCTTAGGTTAGTTACGTTTAAGTAGTTCTAAGTTCTAGGGGACTGATGACCACAGCATTTGAGTCCCATAGTGCTCAGAGCCATTTTGAATCATAGTGCCTCGAAGCAGATCGCGACCACTTCAACCATTAGCAAAAAGTCCAACAACATTTCCTTGATTTGACTTCTTTGCTCCAGATAAATAAAGCAGATCAAGAAGTGCCCTCAGAACTATTATATCTAGCGGCTTTATCAATGCTAGTTGAGGAACTCTGTATTTGCTTGACATGCCATGTATGTGGACGATTGTATTGATGAGTATTAGTTCCAATAAATTTCAGTAATGAATAATTCCAAAGCAGATAATATGTTGGCTGACTCAAACGTTTTTTCGTCACGTCTAGCGCCTGGAAGGCGACTAACTACATAGTGAGCACGGGTACGAGTTGTAGTACCACTGCCTTTTTTCCCGAAAAATATTTGTCAGCGGAAGGCCTAGTACACGCCTGTTCACCTGATTTTTCGCAACTACTTTCTGTTGTAACTTCAGAGGTTGAATCATGATCATCTAGTGTAGATTCATGCTCATTTGTTGTGCTCTCCTCATCAGGTGGCAAAAACGCAGGATCATTCGCTATTCTTTCCAACTTGCCATCTATTAATAACTTCGATAAAAAGAGAATAGAAGCTTTCGAAATGTGGTGATACAGAAGAATGCTGAAGATTAGATGGGTAGATCACATAACTAATGAGGAGGTGTTGAATAGAATTGGGGAGAAGAGAAGTTTGTGGCACAACTTGACCAGAAGAAGGGATCGGTTGGTAGGACACGTTCTGAGGCATCAAGGGATCACCAACTTAGAATTGGAGGGCAGCGTAGAGGGTAAAAATCATAGAGGGAGACCAAGAGATGAATACACCAAGCAGATTCAGAAGGATGTAGGTTGCAGTAGGTACTGGGAGATGAAAACGCTTGCACAGGATAGAGTAGCATGGAGAGCTGCATCAAACCAGTCTCAGGACTGAAGACCACAAAATGAACAAAGACTTCGATTATGTCATTCAGAAAAATAATGCATACATACTCACTTAACCCTAAAAATGGACGTTATCGTTGAAATTTTGCTCTTTTCGAAGTGCTCTAAGACTTCAGTCGCGTAAAACACTGATTGAGATAATGGAAAACAACTTACGTTAATACTCTGCTCGGGTATTCTGAGACCTCCATCTCTGTATCTCAAAACATTTTACAGGAAACAATTTCAGCCAACACTCCGTGTTAAACGGCATGACTTTACTAAGGACTACCGAGAACACAGCCGCCATCTGTTGTTCCGTTCACATACTATGTATTGTATTCATTTCGATTGGGGTTCTACAGGACCCCACTATAGCAGTTAAGGGTTAAGTAGTTAACATTACTTCCTAGTACATGTGGCATCACTATTTCTGTCATTTCGCAATACTGTATTACAACTCAAATCACTCCAAGAAATAAAGTTTTAGATAGGGAATCAATTATGCGTTGCCACCCGAACATAGAAACGCAGTTGCAGCTCGGTAAGAAAACACATTCTATTACATAATGACGCATTACATCATTGTGCTACATGACAAAAATTATACATAGTCTACGAATGACAGATTTGCGTACTGTTGCAGACAAGGCGTGTATAGGCTACGTCCAACCAAAAGCGTGCAGACAATCTAAAGTAGTTGACGCTCGGTCCTAGTGTCAGAATTCTTGAGCCCAGACTCACAGTAGACCAATGCCTCCAAATAAAGTGTTCACAACATTCTCCAGATCTGAAGGAAACAAAAGTGTGTGCGAAGTCTGTCACACACAACTTGGCTCCAGAACGAAAACAACATGCGTGGACGCCTGCCGTGGCTTGCTTGAAGAGCAAAAACCGGACAGTTTTTTTCTAGAAATAATCATCACTGGTATTATCAATGTGAACGTACCAAAAAACGAACAAATGCTAAAATTTACGTAATTGACGACAAATATAACGACATAACCGACATGCAAGCCAATGTGACGCACAAGCTGAATTCCCAAAGCAGGATTTTTCTAATAGATGTGTGCGTTGTATTCAACTATGTGTGTAAGAGACTATGTAGAACACCTGAATTATTAAACGTCTTAATGACTCTCTATTTTTGATTCAGATAGTCCGGAAACATTCTGCACTCATTTAATATATTTGTAAAGCTGTCACTAAAATTTGTAGTAATGTAGAAACCAGAATCTCATTATCAAATTCCTAAAAAAATTTTTATTAGTCACAAAATCAAGACTATAATCAACCTAAATACCTGGAATCAGGAAATATAAGCAACGCTACATCTGCTGCAAAAATACTATATGCATAAGTATATTCTGAGCATTGAAGTTTGCACCGCGGGAACTGTATGATGGCGAACTGTAGAGGACAGACTGCCACAAAATCTTTCGTGGCAGACCCAGCAAAATCTCAACATACAGTGCAGATACTAATTAGATTGTAAATGGAAGGAGCAGAATTCCCTCACCCTTAATACTGCTTATCAGCACCACGAAGCTATAAATTCGAAAGCCCAGCTGTCGCACTAGCTTGCAGGCAAGAAAGTGATTACGTGTACGTGGCGAGAGAACTTGCGGTGAAGGATACAAAGTGGCAATTAGATTAAAGCGCTAGGACATCTTTGAGAAGCGAAATAACATTCAGAACAAGTAAGCCCAGATCCAACAAATAACAGCACAATATGTTTGTGTTATGGACTTAAACGGTGACTGAAGCATTGCCTTGTAGCTCCAAAATGCTGCAATAGCGAATACGCGGGGCCAGCAGTTGTTTTGCAAGTTAGTAGCTGATGTCAACCGAGTAGACAAGGATAAATGGTGACGTAAAAGTCAAGATGGAAAAAGTTTAAGCAGTTATATCCAGAGATATATTATTTGATACGTAAAGGTTGATAAGAAGATGTGAATTTGAGAATTATTCCAGCTCAGCAGAAGTAAACTTACGGCCAAGATGCAAACGTATGCAATTCATGTGAACAGGAGACCATTGTGAATCTTTCGTATTTTTATTATTCTAAGTAATCACAGTACTTGGAATAAATGTTGTGGGAGGGAACAGTAAACATCTTGGCAAATGCACTGAATGACGTGAAATAATAATCATGAATTTATGGTACATCCTTGTATATACATTTATATGCAAACAATTTTGAACAAAATTATTTCCAGAGCTTTACAGTACATCGGTGGAAACGACATCCGATGCAAGAACGTAAGCATTATGTAATTTTTGATTTTTTTTAGGGGATACAAAAATCTTAGTTGGTGTAGTTACCGTTGCAAAGGCTATATGCAGTTATTCGTTATACGCTAATACTCTAGTCGGGTTGTGTAAAAAAATCGATCCGTCCTTTTGAAGCGTTTGTCCCAGTGATTTGCTAATATCTATAATAATCGCATATGTAATGTTAATGAAAACTGACTTTTTGTCGATTTAAAAGACATGGTTGGATGAGGTGATGTTAAATTTATCCGTGGTATTACAACAGATTTCCCGCTGCCAATCAGCTGAGCATTTACTGTAAATTAATTGAGGTTTCTTACAGCCATGCATGCTCCACTGACTAAACACTGTTTAGCGTTCAGGTATCGTATCAACATAACAATAGAGTTTTTCTGTAGTATAAATTTTCGCGTAGGTAATCCTGACGGATGCAATGAATATAAGGATTCTACAAGATATTTGTCGATTCGGAAAGTATATTCTTTCAGAAAAGTCAGCTTGTGCTACAGTCAGAGGTGGCTGACTACAGCAGTGATCACGGTTGTTATATACGGAAATGCGGTACACAAATTGTTCAGGAAATAAATACTTTAAAACAATTAAAACTATATTTGCAGTAATATGGTATGATAAAGGAGTTTCTTATTCGCTATTAATAACTTACTTTCGTAAAGTATAAGTGTGAAACCGGGCATCCCATGTGCTGTCAGAAGCCGGTTAAAAACCTTCTTAACGATATCTCATTCATGTCTGTTCCATTAATATTTATGGAGAAAAAGGGATACGGACTTGAGAAATAATATATGTGATATCCATTCTTACAACAGATACTGACACATGGAATAATTTATAGGCGACCTAATCATATTTATTATCCGTTTCGTACTGAACCATCAAGCACGAATTGTCACTTCTCTGCAGTAAACGTATTTTGTAATGTGCGTTATGTCACTGTTAATGAGGAGCAGACAGGAGTTTTCTGTTATTTGAGGATTAATAAACTAAGTCAATTTATGACGTCACTGGTCATTAATTTTCTGAAATAACTGATTATATGCATGCGTCAGACATGCGACACAAGGTTCATCTTTTTCACGGCGTGATCTGTTTGGAAGTTGTGTCTCATCGAAAGATCAGCTTGTCTTCAAATTCAGTAAACCGTAGTATTTACGAAAAAGGAGTAGGAGCTTACAAACAGTACACTCTTCACAGAGTGAATATTTGTACTTTCATCGGTAAGATACTACAGACAATATCAATGAGTTTATTTCAGAGTTCACATGATGAAGTAGAAGATATGCGGTTGCTGCGGTTTTTGAATGAAACAGCCACACCCCAGTCGTAGACCGCATCTGTTATCTGTCGGAATCGTATAACGGGATGCCGTGCGAACATCGACCCAACTTTTCGGGGTGCAGCAGGCTGTGTTTTTATGTGCATTTGCTGCCAGGATTCCAGTCAAACTGATGTGGATCCAGGCATCGATTAGGCATAGCAACACAGCCTGCAGCATCTGTAAAAAGTGATTGGCTCTGTCGTCGGTTATTGTACTTGAAATGAAATCAGCAACCCGCCTATACTTCCGAAAGCATGCCATTAGGCCTTCGCTTATCACGAGTAAGGCACTAACAACGGAGTCATACAGGAACACCTCAGGACCGGTCTTCGTAGCTTCAGTTCTGTCTGCGCCTCTCTTCTGAATTTCACCGAAGCATCCCTGTGTAACTTGATAAATTAGTGCTGCAGAGAGAACCAAGATGTGCTGAGATACAACGCAAGAGTCTTTTCCCCTTTCGGAAACTGGATGATCATCCAAACAGTATGCCATAGCAGTAGCCAAGAGGTCAGGATATAGGGTGCACTCAGAGATCCACTTTATTTATACCATCTGTTAAGTATGTCTAATAACACTACGTGACCAATAGCATCCGATCAGCAATTAGCGGACGTTTATAGGGCCGTGTCCACACTTTGCGGCCCTGACTGCTTGAACTCTGTTGTGGACACAGTCAATGAGATGTCTGAATTTCTATGGAGAAATGACAGCCGTTCTTCCTCAAGAGCCGACAGCGGAGAATGTAGTGATGCTAAACTCTGTGATCTGGAACTAAGTAGACGGACTAAATAATAAAGGTGTTTCATTGTGTTCAGATCGGGACTACTAGCAGACTATTCCATTTCAACAATGCCATTGTCCACAAACCGTTGCCACACAGATGCTGCTTTATGACCGGCTGCATATTTATACTGGCAGAAACTATCACCGTCTCCGAATTGTTCCTCCATTGTAGAAAGAAAATTTTTTTTCTTAAGTTCAATAAGAGTACCACACCATAAAGACAGGAAGCCCCCGCGAGCTATAACACCACGTCCTCACTGTTGGTGCTACACATGATGGCGGGTTAATGTCCAAGCATTCGCCAAACCCAATCCCTTTCATTGGATTTCCACTGTGTGAAGTATGATTCATCACTCCACATCATTCCAAGTCCCTCGCTCTTTACAACACCTCAAGCGTTGCTTATGAGGAGCTTCACGACCCTTCTGCTCCATTCCTTTAAACTCCTTACGTACAGTAATGGCGCTATGTGCTCTGCTCGTAGCACTTTCTAACTCACTAGTATTTTCCTCCACTGATTCCATTCGGCATTTTTTTAACCACCTTCCGTAATGACGGTTCTCGCGTGTCAGTACATGAGATCTGATGTCTATTTGTATGACTGTGATTCTTCCTTCACGTCTGCACCTCACACAATCGCGTCACCATTGGTCGACTTGGACAGCTTTAGAAGAGTTGAAGTGTCGCCGATGGAATTGTTGCTCAGGCAACATCCAACGACTGGTTCACATTTGAAGTCATAAAGAACTCCTGAACCACCCATTCTGCGGTTACTGCTTCTCTTAAGACAACACAACACTCCATCCATAATTTCATATTGTCACCTCCACATTACATAGGGGGTATCTGTATACACTTGATCAAATAATGTATATGATCAGTTCCATTTCTGTACACGTCAGGTGTACTTTGCGGTAAAGTTCATTTAATATGGAGCGTCTGATAACAACACTCGGAAGCGGTTGTGTTCAGCAGGGACCTTCGAAAAGAACTCCTGGCTCACGTAGAGCTGTCCGTTGAAGTCTTGGGTGCCTCAGTGCCGCTGATGCTTTCACAAGCGATGTCTGCCGTAACTTCTAGCCAACACTCTCATGCTGGCGATGTTGCGGGTCTTCCGATCCTGGTTATCTGTAATACGCTGCGCTTAGCCGTGGAAAGTGAGCTGCTTAGGCCGGCCACCTCTGGAAACTACCTGCTTGGCCGCTCAGGCAGGCGGTAATCCTCTTTACGTAAGCCTCGTCCCGCCGGAGGCAACAGCTTGTAGTCTGGTTAACAAATGATTTCAGCGTGGTTTACTTTTGAGTAAACTGTAAGGATCGTATGGTTTACTGTCTCTTGAATTATACATAAGAGAAAAAAAACCTACGCTCTACAGGCATTAAAGTCAGAACCTCATGATCAATCATCAGTTACGTTGTTGTCTAACAAGGGTATCGCGTTTATTCGTGACCACTGATTTCGTCCAGATTTATCATATAAGCACGGCTTGGCCAGAAATTAAAGTGACAAGTGGAAGCATCAGCTTCAAATGGCTCTGAGCACCATGGGACTTAACATCTATGGTCATCAGTCCCCTAGAACTTAGAACTACTTAAACCTAACTAACCTAAGGACAGCACACAACACCCAGTCATCACGAGGCAGACAAAATCCCCGACCCCGCCGGGAATCGAACCCGGGAAACTGGGCGTGGGAAGTGAGAACGCTACCGCACGACCACGAGCTGCGGACGGAAGCACCAGATTGGAAGCTGTTCAGAAAAAGTGAAATTTTTGGCCGCATGAGCTCTTTACTGTAGCACAGCTTCCAGGCAGCGGTTGACACAGCGAATAGAGTGCAGAACAGTTACACCCAGGGTCGTGGTGGAGTCGGGTCGCCTTACTTTACTCACACTGCAGATAAACCGACTAACGAACAAAGTATCTCTCTCTTACACAGCGCAGTGTGCTATAGTCCTTTCTGAAAAGTTATTCCCAACAGTCTGGGTATGCGTACGAGAAGATACTGGCTCTTTTGCATCGGGGATTCAAAAATGGTAATAAGGACACGGCAAAGTATACAAATGTCGTCACTACTTCGTCAAATAAGGGATGAATCGCTAGACGCAGGACGACAAAATTCTTCTGTTGACTGATTCGTGGGGAAGACACAAGTCTACAATAATTTGACGAGGTTTTTCAGGATGAAGATGGATTGCCAGTGTGTAACATAAAAGTGATACCCTCCCAAACTTCCCGGCAGATCAAAACTGTGTGCCGTGCTATGGGAACGGGTCGTGAGTCATTCATGGATATATCAGCTGGTAGAGCACTTGCCCGTCAAAGACAAAGGTCCAGAGTTCGAATCTCCGTCCGGCACACAGTTTCAATCTACCAGGAAGTTTCATATCAGCGCACACTCCGCTGCAGAGTGAAAATCTCATTCTGGAAACATCCCTCAGGCTGTGGCTAAGCCATGTCTCCGCAATATGCTTTCTTCCGGGAATGCTAGTCCTGCAAGGTTGGCAGAAAAGCTTCTGTGAAGTTTGGGATGTAGGGGACGAGGTACTGGCAGATGTAAAGCTGTGAGGAGGGGGCGTGAGTCGTGCTTGGGTAGCTCACGTGGCGCCGGCACGGTAGCTCAGCGTGTTAGGTCAGAGGGTTATCTGCCCTCTGTAATAAAAAAAAAAAAAAAAAAACTGAGTTAATCAATCAACAACGAACTTCAACGGGTGTCTTACGACGTCTGCCCCGAGTAGATGCAACAAACGAAAGCGAACAAAATTAGATAAAAAAGAAGTTGATAGAGCACTTGACCGCGAAAGGCAAAGGTCCCGAGTTGGACTCTCGGTCCGGAACACAGTTTTAATCTGCCAGGAAGTTTTAAACCGATTTTGTTTTTCTACAGAAACTGTAAAACCATCATGTAATTGTAAAAACGACGCATTTAGAAGATGTGCAACATGCCGAGAAAACCAGTGCTTTTCCCGCTTTTGCGATGAATATCGCTCTACCGCATGTAAATCATTACCTGTAAAATAATAAAGTTACTTAATTTCACGTACAAAGTTATTGTGTGCCCCTTATAATCCCTTCCTGCATATTTATTTCCACCCGTAATATTCCTTTGCTGCTTCGTTTCATACCTTTAATTGAAAATGTTAACAAACAGGATACTATATATTTAACATCATTGCGGTTTATTTGCTGTCTAGGTAGAGTGAAAATCGAAAATAAACGCGATTCCGTATAAGGACCTGGCCCCACGACTTTCGTATTGCCCATTTCTGCCCTTTTCTGCCCTTTCCACTGCGCAACGTTTACCTTGACATTATACGAACGTAAATGGCTGACGCCTGGCCCAGCCCGCGGCAAAATGCTATTTCCTCTGAACGCCTGGCCACCTAGGGCTCGTACCTCTGACATTCTTATTTCTGGCCAAGCCCTGCGTGTGTCCGAAACCAGTGATGACGAATAGACGCAGTCGTCTTGTAAACACTCCGAGCAGCTCAAGGTAAAACGACTTTTGGTTTAATCAAACGTTTACGTGACAAATATCCCAGAACATAGTTTGTACAGCAGATTGAAATTTCTTCACCTTGGAGCAGAATTTCATATGATGAACTAAACATGCAGCTATGAGGTGTGTACATGAGAGTAACGATTTATGAAAGAAACTATTCAAATTTAGATATTACACTTCTCATAAAGACTCTTTTGAAATAGCTACAGAATAACCAATGAAACATGGTATTTTCGAAGAGCTAAATAAAGGGCTTCGCATAGCTTAGATTCCTTTTTCTATGATTTCTTTTCGCTAGTATCTTTTTTTGCTAAATAATCTTGGACTGTTATCTACTATTACTTGTATGTTGTAATTTCAAGTACTGACACGTTCCATAATCTTGGAGATATGCTCTTCCATTTGTTCCTACGGAACAAGACATGTAAATAAAAAAAAAGTGAACAGGAACTTCCTGCCAGGCACTGCCAATCCTTACTTCCCCTTTTCACGAGAAGGATCATTCAGTGTTCGAGCTTTCTAATACGGACATCGTGGGTTTTGGAGCACATATCACCCTCCTCTCAATAGCCGTGCCTCGCTTTTCAAGACTCAGAACGTCCCATTCGCCCAGAGGGACAAGTTGTGTGTGGAGCTGCATCGTTTGCAAGATGCACATTGATGACTGTTTCCAATAGTCTGTGGCCAACACCGATCACGCTAGTCGACAAGCCGTATGACTCTCTCCACGTATGTGGCGATTTCAAGAATATCATTAACATACAATCCATTGAGGATGCTTACCCTATCCCAAAGACTGCGGCTGACTGCGGGTAAGATCTCCGCGAAAATTGACCTCAAGAATGCATATCTACAGCTTCCATTGGATCGCTTCGCACGATTTGCTGGTAGTCAACATGCCTTTCGATATTTTCTGCTACAGACGCCTCCCCTTTAGAACTGTGAGAGCCCCAGCGATATTTCAGCGAGAAATTGAACGCGTAATGTGGGAAGTGCTGGTCACAGTCAACTAATTAGATGATATTGTCATTGGGGGACGGTCCGCACAAGACCTGGCTGATAACCTAGGTGCTTTTTTCTCCGTCCACCACACTGAAAATCTTCATTGTAAGTAGTAGATGTGCCAGTTTTTCGTTCCCCAAGTGGAAAATGTGGACCATATTGTCGGCACTCAGGAATTCAGCTGATGCCGCAATATACCTACATCTACATCTACATCTACATCCGTACTCCGCAAGCCACCTGACGGTGTGTGGCGGAGGGTACCCTGAGTACCTCTATCGGTTCTCCCTTCTATTCCAGTCTCGTATTGTACGTGGAAAGAAGGATTGTCGGTATGCTTCTGTGTGGGCTCTAATCTCTCTGATTTTATCCTCATGGTCTCTTCGCGAGATATACGTAGGAGGGAGCAATATACTGCTTGACTCTTCGGTGAAGGTATGTTCTCGAAACTTCAACAAAAGCCCGTACCGAGCTACTGAGCGTCTCTCCTGCAGAGTCTTCCACTGGAGTTTATCTATCATCTCCGTAACGCTTTCGCAATTACTAAATGATCCTGTAACGAAGCGCGCTGCTCTCCGTTGGATCTTCTCTATCTCTTCTATCAACCCTACCTGGTGCGGATCCCACACTGCTGAGCAGTATTCAAGCATTGGGCGAACAAGCGTACTGTAACCTACTTCCTTTGTTGTCGGATTGCATTTCCTTAGGATTCTTCCAATGAATCTCAGTCTGGCATCTGCTTTACCGACGATCAACTTTATATGATCATTCCATTTTAAATCACTCCTAATGCGTACTCCCAGATAATTTATGGAATTAACTGCTTCCAGTTGCTGACCTGCTATTTTGTAGCTAAATGATAAGGGACCTATCTTTCTATGTATTCGCATCACATTACACTTCGCTACATTGAGATTCAATTGCCATTCCGTGCACCATGCGTCAATTCGCTGCAGATCCTCCTGCATTTCAGTACAATTTTCCATTGTTGCAACCTCTCGATACACCACAGCATCATCTGCAAAAAGCCTCAGTGAACTTCCGATGTCATCCACCAGGTCATTTATGTATTTTGTGAATAGCAACGGTCCTATGACACTCCCCTGCGGCACACCTGAAATCACTCTTACTTCGGAAGACTTCTCTCCATTGAGAATGACGTGCTGCGTTCTGTTATCTAGGAACTCCTCAATCCAATCACACAATTGATCTGATAGTCCGTATGCTCTTACATTGTTCATTAAACGACTATGGGGAACTGTGTCAAACGCCTTGCGGAAGTCAAGAAACACGGCATCTACCTGTGAACCCGTGTCTAAGGCCCTCTGAGTCTCGTGGACGAATAGCGCGAGCTCGGTTTCACACGATCATCTTTTTCTAAACCCATGATGATTCCTACAGAGTAGATTTCTAGTCTCCAGAAAAGACATTATACTCGAACATAATACGTGTTCCAAAATTCTACAACTGATCGACGTTAGAGATATAGGTCTATAGTTCTGCACATCTGTTCGATGTCCCTTCTTGAAAACGGGGATGACCTGTGCCCTTTTCTACGCATGATTTACCGTCACCGACTAATGTCAAGCAAACTTCAGTCCGTATTGGGACACCTGAATTACTCTCGTAAGTTCGTTCCTTATGCTTCAACTAACGTTGTTCCTCTGCACCACCTCTTATCCAAGAAAGAGGAATCTGGACTAGACTTCCATTAGCACTTTCCATGTCCTTAAGTGGGCATTGCTTCAGCCAACCTGTATGATAGCAGTCATCCTCCCGCATATAGTCAATGGGTTTGAATGACTGGTTGCTTTCGTCTCGAAGACACGGATGTCAGCTCAATGCAACTATGCACAAATAGAAAACGAAACCTTGTTCATCGTCATTGTCTTAAAATAATTCCACGACCGTGTATATGGTCGCCAGCTTACTCTACTGACCGATCACAAACCATTACTGCCACTATTTCGCACTAGTGTCGACATTTTCAGAAAATCGGCTCGCCACCTTCAACGACTGGGCTCTGTTTCTCGCCAATTATTCCTATAAAATTCACTAACGTGGGATGGGACTCTTCCATTAATTCTAACCCGGAAGTCTGTGGTCACTTCGACACTGAAGACGAAGCGGCTCTCACTTCACACACTATCGTTCAGCAGAAGAACTTCTCCTTCTGGTCCAGTGGGGATGGCCATCGGACTGCCGCCAGATTTTCAGCCCAAAAATTCAAAGTTATTGACATTTCCGGCATGACTTCTCTGTCCCTAATGGCATCTTTTTGCTTCAGAGAAAGAGTGGCTGGAATCGAATGGTCATAACATCCTCTCTTCAACGCCAGGTTATACACCTGCTTCACCAAGTTCATTTGCGCGCAGAACTAATGAAACACCTGGCATGCCAACATGTATATTGGGAAGGGATAGGCAGTGACATTACTGCCTTGTTGGCCACCTGCACGTCTTGCCGAAGCGAACAAGGAGCCCCACCGAGTCGACATTTTCTGTGTCGCCGTAGACACGACACTGTGGTCACGACTCCACTTAGATTTCACAGGGCCTTTTCTCGCCATTTTATGGTTCATCGTGGTTGACGCAAGATCTAGTTTTCCATGCATCTTCCAAATGTCTTCTGTGTCATCTCAGCATGTCATTAAATCCTTTATCCACATCTTTATTACTGAAGGTCTGCCGTAAACAATAGCCGCGGACAACGGGCCTCAGTTTACGTCCACCGTGTTCACATATATTTGAGCAACTAATGGAACTGCTGTTCTGGTGGAGCAGTTGATTTGAACATTTGAGGATGAGCGGTCGAAGCTTTACCATCGCCATTCTCTCGACAATGCACTTTGTGATAAGGTTCTATGGAACCAAACTGCTGAGGTAATCGTCCCTGGCTTACGCACTGGTTAATGTAAGTTAAGCTAACTTACGCTAAGGACAACACACACATCTATTCCTGAGGGAGGACTCAAACCACCGACGGAGGGAGTCGCGTGAACAGTGACTGGACACTTGAGACCACACGACTACCCCTTGCGGCAACAATGCACTCTCCACTTTTTTTGCCTTCCTACCGATCAGCTCCACAGAAGGGGGCCTCTCCAGCTGGACTACTCCATGGACAGCCACAGTGATCAGTTTTTCCCCCCTCCACTCAAAGCAGTCGAAGGAGCCATCATCACTAAACGACGTCTGGGTTCTGACGTTCTCCCGACAATATCACTGCAAGAATCCGGTGGTAGTGATGCACCTGTTGTTACTGGCGATGGTCGATATACAACTTCTGGATTGTTCACGCTGTTGCAAACATATGTTCCAGGTCTGCTCATGAAAACTTCCATAGGAAACCGACACGTACTCGGGGTCTTTCCTCGTTACAGTTTCATCAGCAGCAGAGCACGACACAATTGCACGGGCACCACCCCTGGCAGCCTCTTCATCTTCCCCTATGTAGGGTGGTCTTCCATCGCCCACCCACGCGCCAACACTAATGGACGTCGACCACAATGTTCGGGACCCACACCCGCTAGGGGGCCCTGCTGTCACAAAGGAAATCGACCCTGACGGCGAAATCACTCATTGCATTTCTTCTTATCCTCTAGCGGCGTAGGGATTCCGTGTACCCAACATTCGCCTAAAGCGATCGGTAACCCCTCAGTCACTTAAGCGTCGCGGGTTTTCATGTATACAAGGCGTTATCTCCCAAGACTGTCGATCGTAACAAGAACGACATACGGCAGGACAAATGCCACCAGAGGTACTTGGTGCCAGGGAGCTGTTTCCTTCACCGTATCATGCGTGCGAAACTGGATAAGCACGAATCCCTCCGCGTACCAGCTATATAAGGCGCCACCAGCAAAAACGTTGGGATTTCGCTCCACTGGAACTCTGGGCCAATACATATGCCGGATGTTAGCTGTCCGTCAGTCAGAGCCCGGGCGAATGCCACAGCAGCGGAACCTACAACTATCCGGCAATGTCCCGGGACATATCCGTGGGCCAAATACACCGAACGCTCAGCCTCCCTCGTTAGAGATTATCAGTTACATAATCTTCGTGTCCTGCAACACTCATTCATCGTGTGTTCCAGGCGTATGACTGTTAGTGTCTCAGAAGTTGTATTATCTTTTATTGAGAATAGTTTTCATTTCGTATTAAATCTCTCTACTGTGGTCGTAATAAACCCTTGTTCTTGTTTACCTTGATCAAACGTATCCCGACACCTGGTTGAATTTGACTTTTAAATTCATGGCGCCCTCCACCGGTAATGCTGGAATTCAGTATGGTGTTGGCCCACCCTTAGCCTTAGTGACAGCTTCCACTCTCGCACGCATACGTTCAATCAGGTGCTGGAAGGTTTCTTGGGGAATGGCAGCCCAGTCTTCATGGAGTGCTGAGGAGCGGTATCGACACCACCGCCTCCGAATTTTACTATTGGTACTTCACACGCTGACAGATGACGTTCTCCGGGCATTCGCCATACCCACACCCTGCCATCGGATCGCCGCATTGTGTACCGTGATTTGTCACTCCACACAACGTTTCACTGTTCAATTGTCCAATATTTACGCTCCTTGCCCCTAGCGAGGCGTCGTTTGGCATTTACTGGCGTGATTTGTGGCTTATGAGCAGCCGCTTTACCATGAAATCCAAGTTATCTCACCTCCTGCCTTACTGTCATAGTACTTCCAGTGGATCCTGATGCTTTATGGAATTCCTATGTGATGGTCTGGGTAGATGTCTGCCTATTACACATTACGACATTCTTCAACTGTCGGCGGTCCCTGTCAGTCAACAGACGTTTGTGCTGTACGTGTCCCTTCACGTTTCCACTTCACTATCACATCGGAAACAGTGTAAATAGGGATGTTTAGGAGAGTGTAAGTCTCTTATACAGACGTATGGCACAAGTGACACCCAATCACCTGACCACGTTCTAAGTCCGTACGTTTCGCGGAGTGCCCCATTCTGCTGTCTCTAGATATCTAATGACTACTGAGTTCGCTGATATGGAGTACCTGGCAGTAGGTGGCAGCACAATGCACCTTATATGGAAAACGTATATTTTTTGGGGGTGTCCGGATACTTTTGATCACATAGTGTATAATACATATTTTTCAGCCAATATTTGTTCAAAGCTTGAAACGTACCTTCTTGTCTAAGTCTTTTGGAACTTCCGTATCGTCGTGTGTAGACCCACTCGCGGCCGTGAGCAGAATAGGGAGACTCTTATTCCCATGTGGTGCGTGAGAGGAAACACACAACGTATTGCTCTGTATACCTGTTCGGAGAGGTATAGTGCGTGATTTCATGCATTACTGCACATGTGCTACCGTGCTAAATAAGAGGCGCAGACCTCTCTTTGATCTGCGCAATGTGGGTATAATAGTCACATCTAGTGACTCCCTGTAGCAATACACCCACTTTCAGAAGACTGTCACATACATGCATTGGTTTATAAAATGTTCCCCATAGTCGTTAAACCGTCTGTTTCTGATCCGTAGCATCTCCTTAAACAAAATAAGGTGACAGTCAGAATTTAATATATGTACTTATTTGATTATTAATGACAGCTCGGGATGTTTTACTCAAACAATAGGCAAAGTAAAGCATTCCGATTATCAGAATATTCTCAGAAACAACAAAGGAAAGAAAGCGACGACGAAGAATCGAACAGGGGCCTTTACTTTTTTAAAGTGGACATGAGAAAAAAATACCGACAGCGGGATTCGACAGGCACCCGGCACCTCGCTCTTATGGAACTAAGCACTTACTCAGTAACTTATTTTTCTTTTACAGTGTGAGAAATATTTCCTGCGCGTGTTTTTAATCGTTTTTAAGATAACGTGCGAGGAAAATGTAAACTTTATCTTAGAAAAACATAAGAACAGTAAGAAAAACCACTGCAAATCAACAGATGACGCCAGAAAACGAAATTGTGGAAAACTGACATAGCTGACATTCTAAGTTGGCAGAAGATAGAGGTGATCTGAGATTACGTGTGGGGCACCTCCGGCCCGATGACAGAGGAGGGGCGGAGTAGCCAGGAGTCGACCACACAGCCGTTCCACCACACAGCACTCCGTGCTAGTCGTATAGAATGACAGCTACCTAAGCTACACCACGAAAACACGAAATCTTTAATAACTAGAACATTCCAGAATGAGATTTTCACTCTGCGGCGGAGTGTGCGCTGATATGAAACTTCCTGGCAGATTAAAACTGTGTGCCCGACCGAGACTAGAACTCGGGACCTGTGCCTTTCGCGGACAAGTGCTCTGCCATCTGAGCTACCGAAGCACGACTCACGCCCGGTACGATGTACTGGCAGAAGTAAAGCTGTGAGTACCGGGCGTGAGCCGTGCTTTGGTAGCTCAGATGGTAGAGCACTTGCCCGCGAAAGGCAAAGGTCCCGAGTTTGAGTCTCGGTCGGGCACACAGTTTTAATCTGCCAGGAAGTTTCAACTAGAACATTATTAACTGTAGACTCCACTTAGTCTATATTAATAATAATGCCTGTTTTAAAAGATTTTCAGATGTACAGCATTGAAAATACGATTTCCCGCCATCAACATTTATCTCGATTTTTTTTATAGCTAAGGAGTGTCTAGCAAAAAGAGGAAACACGTGTCCGTTTTATTTTTAATATAGAGCGTCCTTGCGAAATTTGACCTAAATTGGTGACCCACAAGTCTGACGCTCCTCTTGTGAGACGTTTGTATTCCTACAGAAATACCTGCAGTCCGTGGGAGACACTCGCATTTGGGAACAGCAGGGTCGGCCCAAACTACCACAAATTTAACCGGACTGAGGGAACACTGGCCCATTACCTCCGGGACGGAGAATAGTTCTCGTCGCCGGATGTTGGGTAAACGGCGCTGCAATCACCGCTACAAGCAACTGATGTGGGCACGAAATTGCATGTCGACAGCCCTGTGAGCAGATGCTGCTGACACTCGAGTCTTAAGTGCAAAATATCTCAGTGAATTTCTCGGACTTCCTTCCAAGGTTTCTCTTAACTCGTCTGTTTCAGCCAGGACTAATCTGCCACCCACGAGGCTGTGTACAACGAGTCGGACCACCGCGACCTCCCAGGTGTCGGTTACTGCGCGATGCCAGATACATCGTGTTGTGGCCAGACGAAACTACTTTCGTGTGAATACAACTGTGGGTTCTTTGACTGCTGTGGCAGAATGCTCAGCAAACTGGAGCACATCTAACATTAGTTCAATTTATTACACTAATGAACAATAAGTTTACTTAACTTTGACACACATTTTTGCCACGGCAGTACTGGGTGATTTACGACTGACATTGACTATGGAAGCATCACTTGATGCACTAGGTAACAAACTGTTCATATGAGGTACAATGTTCGATATTTACAACAGCACAAGTTCATCTGAAGCTTTAACAACTCGTTGCTCTTTCACTACGATGCTGACTCCTTCAGATTACGTCACGAAATGGGCTGAAATTTTGCATGCACGACGCTATATACACTACTGGCCATTAAAATTGCTACACCGCGAAAATGACGTGCTACAGACGCGAAATTTAACCGACAGGAAGAAGATGCTGTGATATACTAATTATTAGCGTTTCAGAGTATTCACGCCAAGTTGGCGCCGGTGGCGACACCTACAATATGCTGACATCCAATGACTATTAGCAGAATATGGAATCAGTGGGTTCAGGAGGGCAATACGGAACGCCGTGCTGGATCCCAACGGCCTCGTATCACTAGCAGTCGAGAAGACAGGCATCTTATCCGGATGGCTATAATGGATCTTGCAGCCACGTCTCGATCCCTGAGTCAACACATGGGGACGTTTGCAAGACAACTACCATTTGCACGCACAGTTCGATGACGTTTGCAGCAGCATGGACTATCAGCTCGGAGATCATGGCTGCGGTTATCCTTCAAGGTGCATCCCAGACAGGAGCGCCTGCGATCGTGTACTCAACGACGAACCTGGGTGCACGAATGGCAAAACGTTATTTTTAAGGATGAACCCTCGTTCAGTTTACAGCATCATGATGATCGCATCTGTGTTTGGCGACATCGCGGTGAACGCACATTGGAAACGTGTATTTGTCATCGCCATACTGGCGTATCACTCTGTGTGATTGTATGTGGTGCCATTGGTTACACGTCTCGGTCACCTCTTGTTCGCATTGACGGCCGTTTGAACAGTGGACGTAACATTTCAGATGTGTTACGACCTGTGGCTCTACACTTCATTCGATCCCTGCGGAACCCTACATTTCAGCAGGATAATGCACGACCGCATGTTGCAGATCCTGTACGGGCCTTTCTGGATACAGAAAATGTTCGACTGCTGCCCTGGCCAGCACGTTCTCCAGATCTCTCACCGACTGAAAACGTCTGGTCAATGGTGGCCGAGAAACTGGCTCGTCACAATACGCCAGTCACTACTCTTGATGAACTTTGGTATCGTGTTGTAGCTGCATGGGCAGCTGTACCTGTACACGCCATCCAAGCTCTGTTTGAATCAATGCCCAGGCTTATCAAGACCGTTATTACGGCCGGAAGTGATTGTTCTGGGTACTGATTTCTCAGGATCTCAAATTGCGTGAAAATGTAATCACATGTCACTTCTAATCTAATATATTTCTCCAATGAATGCCTGTTTATCTTCTGCATTTCTTCTTGGTGTAGCAGTTTTAATGGCCAGTAGTGCAGATCTCAGTGTGAGAATGCAGCTATACTAAGAGGGAGACGTGGTCTTCTGGAGTGCCTCCCATTGGTTGTAGCGAATTGCAGCGCGCCCTCGCTAATGTCAGCAGTATTGGCACCGCGATGTCTGAACGATACCATACACCCTATCTTTGATTATTGTTGTCAAAACGAAGTTATATGGTGCACTCTGATACGGAACTAGGTGTATCCAATTCTTCGTTAAGCCTCTGAAGTTTTAACCGCCATGGAATGGTAAATTATGCTCTATTTATTCCTCCAGCTCTTTCTTTGACTTGAAATACGTAAACACGAATATCAGATACAGTCTCTCAAATAAGTGATAGCGGAGGCAGTTTAGAAGGTACACATGAGCCCACTTTGAAGGTGAATATGAGAATAGGCTTACTGTCCGATAAGGTGACGGAAGAACAAATGATTCGCCGAAGGAAAAGGGGTGACTCTTCATAAACGCCATCATTAGGCTAATATTGCAGTCCATTACAATTCTCCGTCAATCAGCGACTACGTTTTTGGCAAAAAGAGATAAATATGATTTAATACACGTACATGTGTTGAATATTATTAGGGATTAGCTTGGAGGACGGACAGTTTAATAGCACTTCAATGTACGCTGTAGAGACTTCCTCAAAGAGCTTCGCTATTACTGCAAGCAATTATCAAGGAACAAAGGTCTGAGATTAAACGCCTGTTAAATTACGTATCAGCTTCAAGGTATCAAATGAAATATCGTTAATCATGTCTGTGATTGCTAAATCCTTTAAAGATCGCTGTGCCTTAACAAAGCTATTTAAATTAGTTTTTAATGGCAGTGTCATTTTATTGCAGAGGGCGAGCTTTGTCGTGGCCGACATTTGGGAATTGTCGATTTCCCACTCTGTGCGAGGTAATTACGTAACCAGGTTCCTTGACAGTATACAAGCAGACGTTGTGTAAATACTGAACAGAACTGATGAAATACCGATAAAAATGAAATGATGCTACTGTTCTATTGTAGACACGTACTCTGCGACAAGCAGAGATTTAACTCCTTTTCATCCTGGTCATCAAAATAGTGTCAATTCAGCTCTTATAAAGTGACACAAAAGAGCGATCCTTGGAGACGTTTGCTACGAATTTTTAACACATTTCATCCGTTGCACACCTGGATGAGACTAATACCCTTAGCTTCATATCGATTAATTCGAGAGATATACTTCCGAGATCGCTCTCTGAGAAGAAGTGGTGGAGCACCTGCCATCCACAAATGATAAGGACCTTCCAAAATGTAACAACACTTAAAAATAAATGAAAGTCGAGACAGTCTATTTTGGACAGTAGTAACATGATTAATCAAGAGCTGCGAAATGCTTTAGGAAAAATATTATCATGTGCGAAGGCCCAATAGTGAAATTAAAATTATGTTCTTTCATTGGTATGAAAAAGCTAATACGGCTCAGTCGATTATGAAAACGAATAAAAAAATATATTCTGAAATTTGGGGCACAGGTAGTCAATTTTCGGTAATCGCAAGCGTTACTCTACTGTTAGTTGCAACAATTTTCGGTGTAATTGAACTAAGAGTGAAGAGACTTTATATATTACTGAACAATAACTTGATTAAGTGACGGTGCATATCTGGAACGATTTTTCTATTAAGAACCCGCTATTCTTGAATTCATGAATGAAAAAGGAGAGCAAGAACGAAAATTGGAATATCTGGGAGGGATTTTAGACCTTACATTTTAAGTAGGTATGACTGCACTTCGCCCAGAGTAAAACTCTGCTGGGTGAGAAAGAAATATCTGAGTCGATGGGGATCTTTTAGAAACAAAATTTCCTCATGTAAGGCACAAATTGTGACAAAAAAGACAGTCCATTTCCCAATGCGCCCTGTCTTTAAAGAAAAATGTGAGGTCTGAAGAATTCATTGCGGGCTTGACAGAATGGCAAGAATAGCTCTCGAAACGTTTTGTGGACGCTGTCAATCTTAGGTCTGTTGCCGAGTTGTTTCCGAGATCGTTCGTTTGGTTTTTCAGTTTAAAGCATACTTGTGCATGTGCAGATGAAACTAATTGATCTGCAGTGTAATTTCCGTTTAAAATACAAATCCTTTTGCATTAACACTATTCAGAACGTCTACATTGTTTTCCTCAGGAAGACTTTCAATGTCGTCACAATGAGGTTGCAAGTGTTATACAATATTTCGATAAATTATGTTTTGAAAGCCTATTTCGATTACTTGGTAGCCTGAGTGCAAACCTGAAAAATTAAAATTTGGAGTAAGGACTATGGGACCAAACTGCTGAGGTCATCGGTCCCTAGACTTAGGCACTTCTTAATCTAATCTAAACTAACTTACTCCAAGGACAACACACACACACACACACACACACACACACACACACACATGATCGAGGGAGGACTCGAAACCCCGACGGGGAGAGACGCGCGAACCGTGACAAGACGCCGGAGACCACACGTCTCTGAGTACAAAAATCTGTGAGACTGCTGAAAGTTTGTACGCGTTAACAATTAAATTACGATATTGCAGGGCCCGTGTTGCTCAGAAACACAGGCACTGCCACATCGCATTTATCCGCCAACGCCGGATATGCAAGTTTCAATAATTAAAATTTCTCACCTGTATGGCAATATACATACTGGAAGTACGAGTGCAGGTTGTCGACACGTAGTTGACGACATATGGAAGTTTACGGTTGGTTCAGAGTCGTGCTCAGATAGCCTAATGGTAAGGCGACTACTCGCGATAAGCGGGGAGCCCGGGTTCGGGTTCGAGTTCCAGTGCGGCAGACATTTCCATTGTCGTCATTCTGTTATACATCTGAAGGTAGTCCATATTCGCAACAGTGAATACATTTCAGAATTAGAGCTTTACCAAGTAAAAAATGATTATATACTAGTTAGAATATATTCTGTTTCATCTACATCTATACTCTGCAAACCACCATGAGGTGCACGGCAGAGAGTACATCCCGTCACTTATTAGGGTTTCTTCCTGCTCCATTCACGTATGGAGAGCGGTAAGAATAATGGTTTGAATGCCTCTGTGCGTGCATTAATTATTCTAATCTTATCCTCACGATCCCTGTGTGACCGATACTGACCGTAGACATTCTTTGAAAGACTCTAGAAGTGTCACAGCGGAATCGGGTGGCCGGTAAAAACATCCAGCAATCAACTTGGCTTCACCTAGACCTGTTACACAAGGCTACATAATTTTACTACCACATTCAGTTTCAACCTCAATAGAGAAAATACTTTTGTAAACTGCAATGAACACTCCCCCTCCTATGGCGCCTAATTTGTTCTTTCGACAAATGTTATGACCCGATAGATATCTGAGAGCATTCTACTTTGGGTTTTAGCCAGT
The DNA here is from genome assembly GCF_023897955.1 of Schistocerca gregaria. NCBI lineage: Eukaryota > Metazoa > Arthropoda > Insecta > Orthoptera > Acrididae > Schistocerca > Schistocerca gregaria. Next base: position 458,819,110 of record NC_064920.1, on the reverse strand, counting down.
TCTCGGTCCCAAGAATAATTTGAACCTGAGGAATTTCCTGGGGGACAGTAAATTTGGGAACTTCGACAATTTGCTGACAAAATTTTGACAGTCGAATTATCTTTACTCTGAGTGCGGTCTGACGTCCCTATCTATGCGTAACGACTGGCGAGTGTTCATCAGAGCACCTAAAACTACCGCATAGCCTAACAATCCAAATGTGCATTGCACAAGAACTCTGCTACCCATATAGCTGCTTCCTTCCGGAAGCGCTCCACTGAAGGGGGTCCTACAATTCCCCAACCGATAGCGCAGGTCTAGAAATCTGCAGCCGAGATAGTCACAGAGTCGATGAAGCCTCTGGCTTAGGCCCTTCACTAGGCTTCAAACCGAAGGAGACCAATCAACACCAAGAGCAATGCTGAAAATTGCAAACTCTGCTTGCACACGACATGCGGGGCCAGCAGCCCTCACTACATACACCAACCGCCTGTATGCAATGACTGTGGTTTCGGAACCCTTCCGACAGGCGTCGTTGGCACCGACGCGAGTCATAACTTGCAGGCGACTGCACGACGCACGATCGACAGCTGCGGGCAAGGCCGCCTCCACATCTCGGATGAGGCTCCTTGACACAGGCACAGAGTAGTCACTGGCTTTCTTTCCAGCGGTGAACATTACGTTCCTAAGAGGCTCCATAACGCGTTTAATGTCGGATTTCCCGATAAATAGTTTGTCCCTGTCCAAGTGTGCCTGTTAGAACCCTGCGGAAGGAACGGTCAGCTGAACACTCACAGAGTGAATAGGCGACGGCAGTTGCCCAGCCTCCATATTGACTCTCCGCCTCGAGCAAAGCAAAAGTGTTGCGTCACTGACACATATGTAGAAATGGTAAATAGCTTTTGTTCTTGCTATTAAAGAAAAAACTAGTGGTGGTGTAACTTCAGCGAAACATACGTGGGTACAAAAGAACAAAATAATTATTCATTAAAGGTGGAACCAATAATAAAGTGCATGAAGTGAAAGGATAGTATTGTTGATTTGATGATTATCTTGTACTGTGACGCCAGATATTCATAGACATCTACATCCACTTGCATATTTTGCAATTCACACTTAAAGGCCTGGCATAGGGTTCATCGAACCATTTTCATACTGATTCTCTACCGTTCCACTCTCGAATTTCGCGTGGGAAAAAGGAACACCTAAATATTTCCGTTCGAGCTCTGATTTCTCTTATATTATTATGATGATCATTTCTCCCTACTTAGGTGGGTGTCAACTAAAACACTTTCGCATTCGGAAGAGAAAGTTGGTGATTGAAATTTCGTAAATAGATCTCGCCACAAAGAAAACCGCCTTTGGTTTAATGACTGCCACACCAACTCGCGTATCATATCAGTGACACTCTCACCCTTATTGCTCGATAACGCGAAACGAGCTGCAATTCATTGCATGTTGTCGGCGTCCTCTGCCAGTACCTGGTAAGGATTCCACACCGCGCAGCAATATTGCAGCAGAGGACGGACAAGTGTAATGTAGGCTGTCTCTTTAGTGGGTTTGTCGCATCTTCCAAGTGTTCTGCCAGTAAAGCGCAGTCTTTGTTTTGCCTTCCCCACAATATTATCTATGTGGAGTTTCCAATTTAAGTTGTTCGTACTTGTAATTCCTAGGTATGTAGTCGAACTGACAGTCCTTAGATTTGCGTATACCCAAAATTTATCGGATTTCTTTTAGTACCTTGTGGATGACCTCGCACTTTTCTTTGTTTAGTGCCAATGGCCACTTTTCGCACCATACAGCAATTCTCTTTAGATCATTTTGTAATTGTAACTGATCGTCTGATGATTTTACCAGACGGTAAATTACAGAGTCATGTGCAAGCAATCTAAGGGGGCTGCTCAGATTATCACGTAGATCATTTATGTAAATCAGTTACAGCAGAGGGCCTATGATACTACCTTGCGGGACGCCAGCTATCATTTCTGTTCAACTCGATGATTTACTGCCGTCTATCACTCTCTGAGAGTAAATCACCAATCCGGTCACACAACTGTGACTATACGCCACATGTACGCAATTTGATAGATAGTCGCTTGTGAGTAACGGTATCAAAAGCCTTCTGGAATTCTGGGAATAAGGAATCGATCTGAGATCCCTTGTCGACAACACTAATTACTTGAGGGGAATAAAGAGCTAGCTGTGTTGCACAGAACAATGTTTTCTGAATCCGTGTTGGTTGTGTATCAATAAGTTATTTTCTTCAAGGTGATTCATAATGTTCGAGTACAGCATATACTTCTAAAGCCTACTGCAAATTGAGGTCAGTGATATGGGTCTGTAATTCAATGGGTTACTGCCATTTCCTTTCTTGAATATTGGTGTGACCTGTGCTCCTTCCCAGTCTTTAGGAACAGACCTTTCGCGAAGTGAGCGGTTGTATATGATTGCTAAGAAAGGCGCTACACTGTCTGCATACTTCGGAGGGAACCTCATTGGTATACCATATGGACTGGAAGACTTTCCTTTCTTAAGTGATTTGTTTCGCAATACCTAAGACACCTACTTTTATGTCACTCATGTTAACAGCTGTTCTGGTTCCCAATTCCGGAGTATTTACTTCGTCTTCTTTTGTGAAGGAATTGCGGAAAACTGTATTTAGTAACTCCGCTTTAGTGGCACCATCATCGGTAACATTTCCATCGCTATCGCGCAGTGACGGTATTGACTGTTTATGTCACTGGTGTACTTTACATACGAACAGAATCTCTTCGGGTTTTCTACCATATTTTGAGATAATGTTTCATTGTGGAAACTATTCAAAGCATCCCAAATTGACATCCGCTCTAAATTTGGAGCTTCCATGAAACTTAGCCACTCTGGGGGCTTTTGCATTCTTCTGAAATTGGCATGCTTTTTTTCGTTTCTTCTGCGACAGTGTCATGTCATGTTTTGTGTACCATGGTGGATCAGTCCCCTCTCTTATTAACTTATGCGGTACGAATCTGTCTATTGCTCTCGGTACAGCAACTTTGAATTTGAGCCATATCTGGTCTACACTTACATAATTAGATATGGAGTACCTATAGCACAGCAGCACAGGAAGTAGGAACGTTTGATGCTGACACTAGTAGCTGTACGACATTTTAACGGGCATGCACTGCAAATCAACTGAAAATGTTCCGAACACGTAATTTTCGTCAGTGTGCAGTTGTAAGTTTTCGGCTTTGTGCAGTGCAGTTAGTATCTACTCCTGTACCCGTGTAGCGACATGGAACGGACACAGAGCCTCACAGAGCTAGTGTTACGCAGGGAGGGGACAGCCTCGCTCCACCCACACCCCGAATGCAGCCCTGCACGCCGCGCCTCGCCTCGGCGCCAGCCACGGGGCACCGCGCTCTGGCTGGGCATGGGGGCGCTGTGGGGGAGGGGCTGTGCCCACGTCGAGGGAGGCGGCAGGCCGAGTAATTAATACTGCCCGTAGCAGGTGCGCGCCACATCGCACGACACAGTGATCAATCACTGAAACTTGTGCCCAGTCCTTAAATCCACCCACTCAATTTCGTCGTGGGTGCATTGTATTATTGTTTTCTTTTTTTGTTTTTGCTGTCTGTTTTTCAAGGTAATAATGTCGTATCTCTCCCCTCATGAACCTTGCCGTTGGTGGGGGCCTTTCGTGCCTCAGCGATACAGATAGCCGTAACGTAAGTTCCACCACAACGAAGGGGTATCTGTTGAGAGGCCAGACAAACGTGTGGTTCCTGAAGAGGGGCAGCAGCCTTTTCAGTAGTTGCAGGGGCAACAGTCTGGACGATTGACTGATCTGGCCTTGTAACACTAATCAAAACGGCCTTGCTGTGCTGGTACTGCGAACGGCTGAAAGCAAGGGGTAACTACATCCGTAATTTTTCCCGAGGGCATGCAACTTATTCTATGAACAAATGATGATGGCGTCCTCTTGGGTAAAGTATTCCGGAGGTAAAATAGTCCCCCATTCGGATCTCCGAGCGGGGTCTACTCCGGAGGACGTTGTTATCAAGAGAAAGAAAACTGACGTTCTACGGATCGGAGCGTGGAATGTCTGATCCCTTAATCGGGCAGGTAGGTTAGAAAATTTGAAAAAGGAAATGGATAGGTTAAAGATAGACACAGGGGGAATTTGTGAACTTCCGTGGCAGGAGGAGTAAGACTTATTCTCAGGTGAATACAGGGTTATAAATACAAAATAAAATAGGGTTAATGCAGGAGTAGGTTTCATAATCAATAGGAAAATAGGAATGCGGCTAAGCTACTAAAAACAGCATAGTGAACGCATTATCGTGACCAAGATACATACGAAGCCCACGCCTACCACAGTAGTTCAAGTTTATATGGCAAGTAGCTCCGCAGACGACGAAGAGTTTGATGAAATGTATGATGAGATAAAAGAAATTATTCAGATAGTGAAGGGAGAGGAAAATATAATACACTCCTGGAAATGGAAAAAGGAACACATTGACACCGGTCTGTCAGACCCACCATACTTGCTCCGGACACTGCGAGAGAGCTGTACAAGCAATGATCACACGCACGGCACAGCGGACACACCAGGAATCGCGGTGTTGGCCGTCGAATGGCGCTGGCTGCGCAGCATTTGTGCACCGCCGCCGTCAGTGTCAGCCAGTTTGCCGTGGCATACGGAGCTCCATCGCAGTCTTTAACACTGGTAGCATGCCGCGACAGCGTGGACGTGAACCGTATGTGCAGTTGACGGACTTTGAGCGAGGGCGTATAGTGGGCATGCGGGAGGCCGGGTGGACGTACCACCGAATTGCTCAACACGTGGGGCGTGAGGTCTCCACAGTACATCGATGTTGTCGCCAGTGGTCGGTGGAAGGTGCACGTGCCCGTCGACCTGGGACCAGACCGCAGCGACGCACGGATGCACGCCAAGACCGTAGGATCCTACGGAGTGCCGTAGGGGAACGCACCGCCACTTCCCTGCAAATTAGGGACATTGTTGCTCCTGGGGTATCGGCGAGGACCATTCGCAACCGTCTCCATGAAGCTGGGCTACGGTCCCGCACACCGTTAGACCGTCTTCCGCTCACGCCCCAACATCGTGCAGCCCGCCTCCAGTGGTGTCGCGACAGGCGTGAATGGAGGGACGAACGGAGACGTGTCGTCTTCAGCGATGAGAGTCGCTTCTGCCTTGGTGCCAATGATGGTCGTATGCGTGTTTGTCGCCGTGCAGGTGAGCGCCACAATCAGGACCGCATACGACCGAGGCACACAGGACCAACACCCGGCATCATGGTGTGGGGAGCGATCTCCTACACTGGCCGTACACCTCTGGTGATCGTCGAGGGGACACTGAATAGTGCACGGTACATCCAAACCGTCATCGAACCCATCGTTCTACCATTCCTAGACCGGCAAGGGAACTTGCTGTTCCAACAGGACAATGCACGTCCGCATGTATCCCGTGCCACCCAATGTGCTCTAGAAGGTGTAAGTCAACTACCCTGGCCAGCAAGATCACCGGATCTGTCCCCCATTGAGCATGTTTGGGACTGGATGAAGCGTCGTCTCACGCGGTCTGCACGTCCAGCACGAACGCTGGTCCAACTGAGGCGCCAGGTGAAAATGGCATGGCAAGCCGTTCCACAGGACTACATCCAGCATCTCTACGATCGTCTCCATGGGAGAATAGCAGCCTGCCTTGCTGCGAAAGGTGGATATACACTGTACTAGTGCCGACATTGTGCATGCTCTGTTGCCTGTGTCTATGTGCCTGTGTTTCTGTCAGTGTGATCATGTGATGTATCTGACCCCAGGAATGTGTCAATAAAGTTTCCCCTTCCTGGGACAATGAATTCACGGTGTTCTTATTTCAATTTCCATGAGTGTAGTTATGAGTGACTGGAGAGATGAGAAACTTGTGACACAACTTGACTAGAAGGAGCGATCAGTTGGTAGGACATGTTCTGAGACATCGAGGGATCCCCAATTTAGTATTGGAGTGCAGCGTGGAGGGTAAAAATCGTAGAGGGAGACCAAGAGATGAATACACTAAACAGATTCAGAAGTTGCAGCAGGTACTGGGAGATGAAGAAGCTTGCACAGGATAGAGTAGCATGGAGAGCTGCATCAAACCAGTCTCTGGGCTGAAGAGCACAACAACAACAATAATGCCGTATCACTTCTGCACAGCTGTATCTACGTTCCGACAATAAGTCTGTCAGTGAAAGTCATTTACGAGTCACAAAATTTTTGTACTATATATACAATTGTGCAAATCGGTAAAAAGTAGGATTTCTACGAAAGTAATTTACAGTGGCCGAAGCAACATGTATCGTATTTATTATGGTCGTAATATGTACGTACAAAAGAAATACTCATGACAGAAATACATCGTTTCTTTCATAACACAAGTAACAAAATAAAGCGTCCGCATTTCCTAGATGTAAACTGTGCTATTGTGTTATTGTAATGTCAGTACTTTTCCCAACTTCCCTTCTTCTTATTTATCTCAAAATTCTCTTCGGCATTGGTTTTGTTAGTGTTTGCAGTTCTTTCAGTGGAACTGTGGTCCTTACTTGTCGTATAGCACTTTTTAGCTCAGGTACGGCCTCAAAATAGCTTCCATTGTAATAAATACTTGTTTCAATTGAATAAGCTGCGGATTCTTGGTGAAACATTGCGAATTAACTATGCAAACACTGTTTTTGCCGGTCTTACTGCTGTGGTAACACCGGATCCCGTCAGATCACCGAAATTAAGCGCTGTCGGGCTGGGATACTTGATTGAGAAGTAGCGGCTCCGGTCTCGTAAACCGACATACGGCCGGGAAAGCGGTGTGCTGACCATATGCCCCTCCATATCGGCATCCAGTGACGCCTGTGGGCTGAGACTGACAGGGCGGCAGGTTGGTACCGTTCGGACGGAGTTTAGTTTAGTTCACAAATTTCATTAATGTTACTGCAGAACCTAAGTTTCGGGTTGTAAGCCCATTTTCAAGCACATTGTTGAATTGCCTTATCATCATGTTTATCTTTGCGTTATCATCTTTGGGAATGAGTAATGTTGTGCAGTAACAATAATAAAATTTGTGAAACAAGGTACAAAACAGTATTTAGAATGAGATTTTCACTCTTCAGCTGAGTGTGAACTGATATGAAATTTGCTGGCAGATTAAAATTGTGTGCCGGACCGAGACTCGAACTCGGGACCTTTGCCTTTCACAGGCAAGTGCGCTGTGAAGTTTGAAAGGTAGGAGACGAGATACTGCCGGAAGTAAAGTTGTGAGGACGGGGCGTGAGTCGTGCTTGGGTAGTTCAGTTGATAGAGCATTTGCCCGCGAAAGCCAGAGGTCCAGATTTCGAGTCTCGGTCCGACACAGTTTTAATCTGCCAGGAAGTTTCAAGACAGTATTTGTTTCCTTAATAAATACTCCCTGTTTGTGTTTTGGCGTTAGAGCAGGATTTTGCTGTCGTTTCTTGAATGGTAAATATTTGTCAGGTAACAATGTTTTTCGTACATGTCTGTCAGTTACTTGCAACTGCAAATCAGAAAAAAGTTGAGAACAACAACTATTTGTGGCCATGGCTTTGCCCAAAAGAAACCCTTTCGATTCGTCAGAGAGTCTTCTAATTTGCCCTTATATTCCGTTCTTCCATCACGTACGCGCCATCTAACGAAATTACCAGTACTGTAATTGAATGGTTCAACTTCTTGGCCATTTTACGACCAGAGTATTCCATTTGATGTTACGCTCCGATTTTTGCTTTCTCATGACATGACAATTCTTTTTCGCATGACATTCTCGTATTCTTGATTTATATCTACAACGCGCCCTGTCTGTAATGGTGCCTGTTTCCTGTCTACAGAAAGAGACGGCCGCACACTCTAACACGGCACGCAGTCGACTGCCTTTACACCGAATTTCACCCTCTACCACCTGAATCGTGCAAGTCTTGTAATTAATTGCGATATAATTTGTCCTCATTTGTTTATATACTGAATCTCATAATATTGCATGTACACTGTGCACAAGTATTCCAAGCGAAAATGTTAGTTTTCCTATAAATACCCATACCGATTTACAGTACTGTATATGCAAAGTAAGTTCTGTCCGACGAAACATACGCCACTCATGTACAGGCTTAATCGTAAACCAAGAAAAATATTTCACACAAAACGTCGCACACTGAGCTACAAACATAAATTCGTTTTCGTCGTATTCACTAAATTCCAACGCAACTGAATGTCAAAAAACCGAGAAATGTGAATCGTGCTTCTGGGTGTTCCGGTGCGCCGACATCGGCCAAGGGGAAAGATCAGCAACATAACACAACGTGCGAGTGTTGTAGGTAACCGATGCCGCCGGTTAGAAGGCGAGACATGGGGCGTCCAGCGTCGGTCTGCGTGATAATGCGATTAATGATAGTGTACACAGCCATCTCGTTTCATTTTCGAAAGCTGGTATTATGTATCGCACCTAGTTCGCAAACGGAAAGGAAATGAACAGCAGCTGTACTGTTAAGTACGAATTTTTTTCGACTCTGTTATGTCTCACTTAATGTAATCGAATGCAATTCATGTTCAGAAACCCAAACTAACGTAGAAACACGTGACCAGATGCTGGAGTAATGTTTAATAAATACTGTTCGAAATGACGGCCCCAGTGTGTGGGACAAAGTTCAGTTCTTCGCAAAAAGGATTGTTGAACGCAATCCATCATATCTGTATCTCTTCGCGTAATATCACAGGAATGTTGTGTTCTATGTCTAATGTGGTTGACATCAACAATCCATACTTCACAAATCACAGTTTCCAGATGGTCACACAGAAAGGTCTGGCGATCTAGCTGGACGTGAGACAGGGCTCCCACCACCAATCTATTTTGAAGATTTATTTATTTAGCGAAATTATTTACTTCATTAACAGTACAGAGTAACCCATGGCTTTCAAATGTAAGGCGGGTCCGACGCTTGTAAATCAAACAGCAAAGTCATCTGGTTCTTACAGTCTTATTGGCATACAGATGTCAATGCTTCTTTTTTTAAAAAAAATATGAAGAACATAATATATAAAGATTTCTCTATCGTTACAGTGAACTGAATGCTTAACAGTTGTTAAGATAGTTACATATAATTTGTTTCTGCCAAGTTTATGAGAATATAATTTATATAATGCAAATGTCAAACAAAAATTAAAAAAGAATATGTAATGCAATGAGTGTGGTGAAAATAATTTGCAGCATGAAGAGGGAAGTAATACACTCTTGGTTCAATTGGCTCTGAGCACTATGGGACTTAACATCTATGGTCATCAGTCCCCTAGAACTTAGAACTACTTAAACCTAACTAACCTAAGGACAGCACACAACACCCAGTGATACACTCTATTTGTTTGTGTAATATACTCTGAGTAGCACGTTGGTTGATAATGGCCTTATTCTACCTATTTCGGATGAGAAGGTGTCGGTGGAATCTCCAGCTATTCTCTTCTGAAATGGTTTGTGCTTATGTATGTTTACTGTTTCTGTGTGTTTGGGTATATTACTGGGAGTGTTGCAAGTCAGGACACTACGTAATATTCAGCAGCTGTTTGTTTGTCCTATTGTTGGTAGTTGTGGTATATTTTATGTGATACCTTAGATACACACACCTGGTTTTATGTAGATTAAATACTGATTAAGAATTTCATACATGGAATACATGTATTTCAGCTTTACATGAGAAATATACTTACGTTTATAAATTTGTTTGTAGAAATAGAATGTAGTTCATAGCTACTTAAATGCATTGTACTTGAAATAATTTAAAACACTATATTTTTATTTTTATACATACTTCATACAAAAAAGACATATGATATACGGGGTGAGTCACCTAACATTACCGGTGGATATATTTCGTAAACCACATCAAATACTGACGAATAGATTCCACAGGCCGAACGTGAGGAGAGGGACTAGTGTAACTGGTTAATACAAACCACAAAAAAATGCACGGAGGTTTGTTTTTTAATACAAACCTACGTTTTTTTAATGGAACCCCGTTAGTTTTGTTAGCACATCTGAACGTATAAACAAATACGTAATCAGTGTCGTTTGTTGCATTGTAAAATGTTAATTACATCCGGAGATATTGTAACATAAAGTTGACTCTTGAGTACCACTCCTCCGCTGTTCGATCGTGTGTATCGGAGAGCACCGAATTACGTAGGGATCCAAAGGGAACAGTGATGGACCTTAGGTACAGAAGAGACTGGAACAGCACATTACGTCCACATTCTAACACCTTCTTATTGGTCTTTTTCACTGACGCACATGTACATTACCATGAGGGGTGAGGTACACGTACACACGTGGCTTCCGTTTTCAATTACGGAGTGGAATAGAGTGTGTCCCGACATGTCAAGCCAATAGACGTTCAATGTGGTGGCCATCATTTGCTGCACACAATTGCAATCTCTGGCGTCATGAATGTCGTACACGCCGCATTACATCTGGTGTAATGTCGCCGCAGGCTGCCGCAATACGTTGTTTCATATCCTCTGGGGTTGTAGGCACATCACGGTACACATTCTCTTTTAACGTACCCCACAGAAAGAAGTCCAGAGGTGTAAGATCAGGACAACGGGCTGACCAATTTATGCGTCCTCCACGTCCTATGAAACGCCTGTCGAACGTCCTGTCAAGGGTCAGCCTAGTGTTAGTTGCGGAATGTGTAGGTGCACCATCATGCTGATACCTCATACGTCGACGCGTTTCCAGTGGGATATTTTCGAGCAACGTTGGCAGATCATTCTGTAGAAACGCCATGTATGTTGCAGCTATTTGGGCCCCCGCAATGACGTGAGGACCAATGAGCTGGTCGCCAATGATTCCGCACCATACATTTACAGTCCACGGTCGCTGTCGCTCTACCTGTCTGAGCTAGCGAGGATTGTCCACGGACCAGTAATGTATGTTCCGTAGATTGACTGCCCCGTGGTTTGTCAAACCCGCTTCATCGGTAAACAGGTAGAACTGCAACGCATTCTCTGTTAATGCCTAGTGACAGAATTGCACTCGATGATTAAAGTCATCACCATGTAATTGCTGAGGTAGCGACACATGAAACGGGTGAAAGCGGTGACGATGCAGTATGCGCATGACACTACTTTGACTCAGTCCACCGGCTCTCGCAACGTCCCGTGTGCTCATGTGTGGGTTCATGGCAACAGCAGCTAACACACCAACTGCACCCGCTTCTCCTGTGACGGGCCTGTTACGGACTCGTTTGCGTGCTATGACCATACCTGTTGCATGCAGTTGGCGGTAGGTGTTTTGCAATGTGTGGCACGTTGGATGCTCTCTGTCGGGGTACCGTTCTGCATACACACTGCAGGCTTCAGCTGCATTTCGTCGACACTCGACAGAGATGAGTATCATCTCCGCCTTTTCAGAGTTCGAATACACCATGATCACAGTTTCTGCAACACTACACTATCACAGACGTGTGGTAACACGGTGTACTACAGTTGGTCTGCGTGCGGAGACGAATTCAGAATAACAATAGCAGCAAGCGCTACATGCGGACACTGCGACAGCTAAACCAAACCACAGCAGTGCCACTACAGCCACACTCGTAAACACGGTCATCATCGTAAACATGTCCCTGCAAATGCTTCTCGCCCACCGTGGCCCGTGTTTGTTACAACACGCAACTGAACGTCGGAGGTTTCAAGCCTCAACTTTAGGTTACAATATCTCCGGATGTAATTAACATTTTACAATGCAACAAAACGGCACTGATTACGTATTTGTTTATATGTTCAGATGTGCTAATAAAACTAACGTGGTTCCATTTAAAAAAACGTAGGTTTGTGTTAAAAAACATACTTCCGTGCCTTTTTGTATGGTTTGTATTAAACAATTACACTAGCCCCTCTTTTCACGTTCGGTCTGTGGAATCGGTTCGTCAGTATTTGATGTGGTTTACGAAATATATCCAGCGGTAACGTTAGGTGACTCACCCTGTACAAAATACATTTATTGTCGCTTTGAATAGAGAAGAGAACATACTTCTGTCTACACACAATAAGACGAGCAATACGTTACTGCGTGTGTGAAGTATACTTCAAACACCACGCAGTATGCCGTTGGGGAGGAGGAACCTCGGTATAAAAATTCTTCGAGCCTTCTCGTCCCAAGCGACGTTACCTCATTACTACAGTCGTAGTTTTATGATTGTCACTGCCTGTTGTGTTTTTTGTGGTTGTATTGTGGCATGTAGTGTCATGTGTTGTTGGTGGATAGCGGAGTACATATGCAGATGTAGATCCCTTCTGAGTCATGTCCACTTAGTGATTCTTCCTCGGTTTCGGAATCTGTGGTCGTGCTTGTGTCCTCCCATGCGGTTTGTTGTGTTGTCTGTGATTGTCTACACCTTCTTCCATATGGGTTTTGGCGCTTGTATTGTTCATGCAGTGTGTCGGTGCAATATCGGCTACGCTCTTTACTGTGTTCCAGTCATCGGGATTACGTATTCTTCTGGCGATGTGATTGTCGTTCTGTATAGATCTCACTTGCACTAGCGTGTTGCACAGCAGTGTGACGTGTTCTGGTGTCCCAGTTTCTCCGCAAACGCATACTTCAACGTTAGTTAGTCCCATGCGGTTTAAGTGCACCATATACGAACCGTGTCCTGCCAGGAAATGGACCATCCTCCTACTTGCGTCGATGTGTTTCAGCTGTAATCTTTCGCGTACGTCACGAAAGGAAGAGTGTACTCGGCGACCATTGTCGTATGCGTACCACTCTCACTGACATGTTTGAATCCGCCATTGTTTCATTTGTGTTTTGGTCATAATGTTGGTTCCCGTAATTTCGGTGACTTTATCGAGCCTGTCCCTCTTAATCCAGTAAAGTGCAACTCTCTGACGTATTGTTGTGTCTGTACGGCAGGTCCCCATCACAACGCAAAGTGCCTCGAGTGGCGTGGTGTTGAAGGCTCCGCTCATTCTCAGCAGTACACTACTTCGACCTCGTCTTGCAATTGTCTAGTAGCCTGTATGTTTTGTTTATTTCTGTCTTGGATGGTTGTCCCCAGATGTCGTTCTGTAGCTGAGTTTTGACAAAATTGGTCCAGTAGTCTTGCCTAGTTGCCTTCAGTTGTTTTTGGTATTTCTGTTTCACGGTACAGTTCAAGTCTTATCTGCCTCTCAGGAGCTACCTTTTCTTTTTGGTAGTACTTTCTTTTGTCCTGTGAATCGTTCCTTAGTCTTTCCAGTTCAGTCGACGACGGTTGTTTCTGTCCCCACCCAGTTTTAGCCCGTTGTATAGCTATTTACTGTGCTCCTTGTAGGACCTCTGTCAGTACATGTGTTTTCTAATCTATACTGCCTTGAACAGTGTGTTGTGACGACGCCTCCACAATATCTCGAACTTTTTGCCAGTCGGCTCTTCCTATGAGTAAATGCTGCTGTTCATGTTCCATGTAATGTGCATGGACTTATCTGTCCCTGGTTATGACGACTGAGTTGTGGTGACTAATGGAAGAGATTTTGCGTTCCCTATAAAAGGGTCTATGTTACTTACACCGTCGGCGTCTCCGCGGTAGGTAGGTAGCTGACCCTCCGTATTTAGTATGAAGAGGTTGCATTCATTTACCACGTCAAGCATCAGTTGCCATATGTCGTCAGTTCTATCTGAGTTCCACAAGGGGGATCTTGCGTTGATATCGGTTAGAATGAGAAGCCCTTCTCTTTCTGAGTGTCGTGCAATGTCTTTTATTTTATCTAAGAAATCTTCTATATCACACGAGTACTGTGCGTAAATAGGCGACATGAGTCATACACCGTGTCCGTCTGTTATTTCTGCTGCGGCAATGTGTACAGAGCAAAACTGGGTGGTCTGTGTTACTATGAGGTTTTTATTAATTACTATTATCGTGGCTTTCGCGTTTGGTATTCCTGCTATTGTGACGTAATATAAGGAGAACCCTGTAATCTACCCGCCTCTCACAAAAGGTTACTGCACGCAGGCGATGTTTGTTTTTGTTTCTTCTAAGAGCTACCTAGTTCCATGTTTACTAGAGTACTGCCCCGGCAATTTAGTTGTATTACCTTCGGATGGGATATCTACTGAAGGAAAAACACTTGCGTGTGCTTTCTTTAAAATCGAAAAACACATGTCCATGTGCCCTCACGAAGTCCTTATACACTTTCTCTAGGTTTAGGTCCTCTCCCCTTCGCGCACATGCCTTCCATAAATGCTTACATAGTTGGGGTTCGTTGGCAGATTTTCAGCTCTTCGAATCATCCTGTCAGTCTGTTCTGTAGTTGGAAAGCAGAATGTATCCCCGTTTTCGTGCTTAGTTAGTATTAGTTATCCTGTTTTATAGTCTGCTAAGCCGTAGGTTAGCTACTACGTTTTCGTAATTTACGTGATTAACGGTATTCAGTTTGGTGTCCTAGAGTCTGTCCAGTTGGTGTTAATGACTGGTTGTTTGTTGCTTCGATTTTGAGTAATTTTGTAGTGGAGCACATCTTTCCTGCTTTATGGTTTCTGGTAGTGTGGAGTTTGATGTATTTTCGCCGAGCATTTCCCCTGATATGGATTTGTTGTTTTTGATCTCTACCGCGGACATGTCCGTGAAAGGTGACTGTTGTATGTCCGTTTCTAGGGTGGTTGTGTTTGGTGTTTCGGCGTTGGGCGATGTGTCTTTCTGTTTAGCTACCTTACTGTTTTGGTTTTCGCAGTGAGTGCGTGTGCAACCCCCGTAAACAAAACGAACTGTTTTAATATAGGGTCTACGTTTGATTGTGTCATATTTACTTGTTGCGCAGGTAGTGTGCCATTGTCTTTGTTTTTGCCTGTGGTGTTGAATTTTTTGTGAGCTCAGTGACATTTTCATTCTCAGGGTGTTCAAGGACGTCGTTACTTTTCTCTGTATTGTCTCGTAGTATTTCGGCTTCCAGTTCGTCAACTCGTAAAAGGAGACCACCCTGGTAGATGGCCCAGTCAAACAGATGATCTTTCAGATGCCTGGCAACTTCATATTAAATCGCATCCTGCATGCACTTATCGTCTATACAGTCGGTAATGCTGAAGTACCTACACTGTATTGTCTCCCAGAACTGAGGCATTACATTAGTACTAGTATCTGCAGTTGGGGGCTGTAATATCCCCATGTGTTGCCACCAGACAACGCCTCGCCGTCAGTCTTTCATCGTAGTCGACGGCGATTTGTAACTTTGCCAGTTTGTGTTATTAGTTACGTCTGTTCCTGCGTGTGTTAGGGGGATGGGTTTCTGACGATTATGGTAGCACTCCTTATTAATGGACGTTGTCCTGAACATCGTCTTCAATGATACCCTCAGCGCTGGAATGGTGGATAGGATGTACAAAGAGGGCGTTCCGGTGATTGCTAATACAATATGGATAAAAAGGACATTGATGCATGGAATGGTAACACTTAGGGCGTTCATTACACGATGCATCGCGAACTGGCATCCCAACCGCCGTCACCAGGCATACAGATAGCAAGCCGCCGAATTAAAGCCAAAATATTGTCTTTACCCACCGAAAATTGGAATCGTCCGACGTGCAGTTGCGACCTCAAGATCGAACGAAGGGCGAAATCCCATCCATGCAACAGTCGTGTTAGATAGCCACCGACGCCGACAACAGTCAATCACGGACCTCACGTTGCCAGATGCAGATGGTCATTGTGGAAATTTTTGCACACCATTAGCGACAATTTTACCACGAGGAGAATATAGAGGATGGGGGACGATAACGACTTTTTCACACCTTCGACAGAGCGACATCATCGCCTTTGGCGGAGATTACGCAGGAGGACTTTGAAGCTGTCGTAGACAAGGATGCACTTAAAAAGTCACCATGGCCAAATGAACTGCCGCTCAAATTCTGTAGGGCCTTAGACATCCTAATGACGAGATGTTTGATCACCATGCACTATGAGCTGATGTTCCCTGGATTTTTGCATGTTACTTCCTCGATGAACTAGTCATCCGATGCGCCGGCCGCGGTGGTCTCGCGGTTCTAGGCGCTCAGTCCGGAGCCACGTGACTGATATGGTCGCCGCTTCGAATCCTGCCTCGGGCATGGATGTGTGTGGTGTCCTTAGGTTAGTTAGGTTTAAGTAGTTCTAAGTTCTAGGGGACTGATGACCACAGATGTTAAGTCCCATAGTGCTCAGACCCATTTGAACCATAGTCATCAGATGTAGAAACCTTCAAAGAGGACGATCGAGTACTACCCCTAAATTACACTGTTAAATTCGGACTATAAGTTTTTTGCCTAGCTGCTAGCAGCGCGGTTAAAGAACGTCCTCTCATTATGCCATTTGCTGGAGCAAACGACACGGGAAGGAAATACCAATCTGCAAACGGCCACTGGCGAATGTCAGGATTTGATAGTTGTGGCCTTTGAGCTGCTATGATCTCAATTGATTTCTGCCACTCTTTCGACAGGGTGCACTATGAGTTTCTTATGTCAGTTCTAGCTCGAATGGACTTCCCTTCTGACTTGAGTGGATCAAGCCATCTGGACTGGTTGCGAAAAGCCACGTGAATGTCGGCGGTGATGCACATTGGAAGGGGTTTTTAGGGTTGCTGTGTGCTGCTCCTCCCATAGGTGGATGGTCATATACACTCTTGGAAATTGAAATAAGAACACCGTGAATTCATTGTCCCAGGAAGGGGAAACTTTATTGACACATTCCTGGGGTCAGATACATCACATGATCACACTGACAGAACCACAGGCACATAGACACAGGCAACAGAGCATGCACGATGTCGGCACTAGTACAGTGTATATCCACCTTTCGCAGCAATGCAGGCTGCTATTCTCCCATGGAGACGATCGTAGAGATGCTGGATGTAGTCCTGTGGAACGGCTTGCCATGCCATTTCCACCTGGCGCCTCAGTTGGACCAGCGTTCGTGCTGGACGTGCAGACCGCGTGAGACGATGCTTCATCCAGTCCCAAACATGCTCAATGGGGGACAGATCCGGAGATCTTGCTGGCCAGGGTAGTTGACTTACACCTTCTAGAGCACGTTGGGTGGCACAGGATACATGCGGACGTGCATTGTCCTGTTGGAACAGCAAGTTCCCTTGCCGGTCTAGGAATGGTAGAACGATGGGTTCGATGACGGTTTGGATGTACCGTGCACTATTCAGTGTCCCCTCGACGATCACCAGAGGTGTACGGCCAGTGTAGGAGATCGCTCCCCACACCATGATGCCGGGTGTTGGCCCTGTGTGCCTCGGTCGTATGCAGTCCTGATTGTGGCACACACCTGGACGGCGCCAAACACGCATACGACCATCATTGGCACCAAGGCACAAGCGACTAACATCGCTGAAGACGACACGTCTCCATTCGTCCCTCCATTCATGCCTGTCGCGACACCACTGGAGGCGGGCTGCACGATGTTGGGGCGTGAGCGGAAGACGGCCTAACGGTGTGCGGGACCGTTGCCCAGCTTCATGGAGACGGTTGCGAATGGTCCTCGCCGATACCCCAGGAGCAACAGTGTCCCTAATTTGCTGGGAAGTGGCGGTGCAGTCCCCTACGGCACTGCGTAGGATCCTACGGTCTTGGCGTGCATCCGTGCATCGCTGCGGTCCGGTCCCAGGTCGACGGGCACGAGCACCTTCCGCCGACCACTGGTGACAACATCGATGTACTGTGGAGACCTCACGCCCCATGTGTTGAGCAATTCGGCGGTACGTCCACCCGGCCTCCCGCATGCCCACTATACGCCCTCGTTCAAAGTCCGTCAACTGCACATAAGGTTCACGTCCACGCTGTCGCGGCATGCTACCAGTGTTAAAGACTGCGATGGAGCTCCGTATGCCACGGCAAACTGGCTGACACTGACGGCGGCGGTGCACAAATGCTGCGCAGCTAGCGCTATTCGACGGCCCTCTCGCAGTGTCCGGAGCAAGTATGGTGGGTCTGACACACCGGTGTCAATGTGTTCTTTTTTCCATTTCCAGGAGTGTATTTGGACATTACGTTCATGTGGAACGTACATCGCACGACTGCCACAAACTGTAGGCGACTATTGCACGCGATAAGCACAGAAGTTTTTCAGAACCTGATTCGACATGTGGAATCGCGTAGCCTTCATATGCCAACGAAGATGACCATATTGCTCTGGTTCTCCCACTAATGACAGTCAAGGTACACAGAATGCAGGCGGCGTCTGGATACTGCCTTACTGCTAGACTCCTGTTTAAAGTCCGCTACGAAGCCCTCACTCTCCCTCCACGTGAGGGCAGTCTGTAACTTACAAATATACGAGCGATGCCTGTAGCCTTATATATGTACACAATTGTGCAACTGTGAACCCGTCAACATAATCCGCTTGTGGGTCTCTGTTAGAGGAACTGATGCCGACATCCATCCTTCAAGTTTTTACGATTACGCACATTTATCCCTGTCTATCTTACATCTCGGCGTTCATATTCGAATGTCGTTAAGTGCACCCCGATATCCGCACCACTCGAGCACCGAAGGCGAGAGACAGCCCTCGGAATGTGACTGAGAGTAGAAGCCCGGTCAC
The DNA here is from genome assembly GCF_023897955.1 of Schistocerca gregaria. Taxonomy (NCBI): domain Eukaryota; kingdom Metazoa; phylum Arthropoda; class Insecta; order Orthoptera; family Acrididae; genus Schistocerca; species Schistocerca gregaria. The sequence continues at coordinate 458,800,556 of NC_064920.1, read as the reverse complement.
ACCATGACCTGCAGTATGAAGAGCAGTCCAACAGCCCTTCCTCATTAGATAGACGTGAGCAAAGTGGTACCATGTGCTCAACGGAAAATGCTATCAGGGAGACAGATTCTGCTCTCTGCACGCAGTGCCACCTCCCGGACATGGATGAACATAATTTAAAATGTTGCTCAGCCTTTGACGTATGGCTGCTGGTACAGAAAGTCCTCCTCTACCGACTTCTCGCCCACCTTGCGCTATTGACACCGGACTCCTACTACGCCCGTCGCATACCTGCATCCTGACCACCAAGACGCAAGCTCTCGCATATTTTGAGGCCATATGCGTCTACTATTGTTTCCGAGAAAATGAGAAGGTCGTTCTTGACTATTGGCAATATCTCCAAAACAATCATAGCACACTTGAACGCACTCCTCGCCATCAACGACTCTTCCCGAATTATTTGCACAGTATCTTCACAAACCCTCCACTCAGTTGCGGAGTACTGGCGGGGGTTGAACCCCACAGTGGACCTTCACAGGAGGCAAAATGGTTATCGACTTTGTACCAATGAACACTATCCACAAATGGGAAGCGCGCATAGTATGGAGCGCAGGATTTTGGCTACATCCTTTCTTTGATTTCCTTCGAAATTGTAGTCGTTAACTAAACGATGTAACGAGAGTACTTTCCATTTTCTTTACTTCTTCTCCGATGTTATGACTTCAACAGATGCAAGAAGGAAATGTGGTTTAATTTTACTTCATTTTGATGTGATTTATGTTATTTAAGTTGTTTACAGTGTCTTCTCCACAACAGAAATAATTTGTAATAAATTTACATCCCACATTCCGAAGATGACCGTTTTTGTGGTTCCGCGCGGTTTGAGGCGCCGTGTTGCGGACTGCGCGGACCTTCCCTCCTGAATCTCGATTCCTCCCTCGGGCATGGGCGCGTGTGTTGTTCTTACCGTAAGTTAGTTTCAGTCGTGCGTAGGTCTAGGGACCGATGACCTCAGCAGTCTGGTCCCTTAGGAATTTACACGGTTTTGGTGGTGCAGATGTTGTGGTATGGAGAGGTATAATGCCATATTGGCGTACTGACCTCTTAATCAGGGTACACTCACCAGTCTGCGTCATTATGACACTGCAGTCCTTCTCATTTGCCCCTCTTCCGCGGTGTATTTATAGATGACAAAGTGCGACCGCATCGAACAATGCAGGCGGTGGAGCTCTTTGAACGACACGCTCTCTGGCGAATGGTTTGGCCTGCCCGTTCCCTCAACATAAATGCCATCGAGCACTTGTGGGATCTGTTACAGAGAAGCACTCCAACACTTCCACATGTACCAATGATCATCCAGCAGTTGACAACAGCGCTGGTGGAGGAGCTCCGTACCAACCTTGTGACAAGCCTGGGTCCGTTGAGATCACATATCTTGTTGTCAAAATCATGCCCCATCTTTTGTAATGTCTAGGAGATCATCATAAATCGCGGTAACTTCAGTGCAATTACTGTCTTTGAATGAAAGTGTCAGTTCTGTTCGTCTCACTGCGTATTTCTTTCACTTACCTTCTGACTACACTGCAGCACTTCTTTCTTTATATGGTCCAAGTTTCATCAAGCTTTGTTACTTGGCAGTGACGTATCATGCGGAAGTTAGTTTCCATCTTCAGCTTTGCGCATCAGTGTATCGACCGCTCAGTGCTACAAATTTTTTCCAGCTATGGAAGACTTGGTACAGACCTACGTTGTAGAAGTCAGCACTATGGCTGTTCTGGGAACAGATAACCTGGAAAATCATCGCGATGGAATTCTGGGAATGTTTGCCAGTTAATGGTTGATTAACACGAGAAATGAGGTAGTTACCGGATTCCATGTCGGCAGAAAACGGGAGTGAGACAAAATTTTGATAGCCCAGAAGAGCAAAATGTGTGTGTAACGTGCAGGATGACCTACAGCGTTGTTATCGAACGATAGCACCTCCTTGGACAGCCTCCGGCGACGTTTCGTCTTGATAGAATCCTGAAACCTCGTCCGATGATTTCAGCATTATCCTCTTGTGACGGCTTGCCCTTTATGAGCATAATCAGTTAGCACCACACAGTGGCATACCCAAAGAACACTCAACATCAGCTTGCGATGTAATGGCTTCGTTTTCGCCTTTATCAGTGTTTGTGAATCAACATGTTTGTGCTACTGACATAGCACATATTTGACGGATGGATATCCAGGTCAATCTTGAGGGTAAATGACAACAATTTATGTTAAATAAAAACATTTTGGTTATTTATATTATCAAATGGGGCACATACGGCGTACCTACGGGAGCCATGCCACACGTTTGGAGGTGGCCGCTTTGTCCAATACCTCAGAGCTTTCATGAGAGGAAAAGAGGAACATGTCGTAAGAGGTTGGAGACTAGCAGCCAAGAGGACAACACGTCTGTGCCTCGTCTCTCGGCTGTTCCCTCTCGAGACCTCACCTCTCACCTGATCACTTTTTACGCTTTGATTGGCTGACTTTTGACAGCGAGTCGCTAGCAAATCTCTTCGTGGGAGTGATGCTTAGCTTGGCAGAACGTGCTGGAACCATGCGAGGCAGTACTCAATTCAAATAACCCATGGCAGAATAAAAGATAAAAAGATTCACCTTTTATAACCGGCACCCTATTATCGCGCGCACACTCTTTCCCCTCCCATAGCAGTGGAGTTGAACGTTAACAAAAATTATGACTGACTTGTTGCTCTTTTGGAGAGGAGGTACTTTCGGGCGATGACCTTCTACACACAGGGAGGAGAATTGTTCGCAAAAAAAATTTGTGTGTTGATGGGTAAGTTTATAATAATCATTCTGTTTGCCTGAATGGGCGTCATAAAAGGAAAATTAGGGATTTGTTTGTTCACCTCCTTGCGGTTCGACGTGTCTTGTCTTTAAAATGGTGAATAAAATGTTACTTTTGTTCAGAAGTCACTGCCGGTTTCGCAGCAACTTAGAGTCATCTTCAGGTAATAGCTTTTTTTTTAAATAGCCATGAGGCGGCAAAGTGATTGTTGAAGTCATGTCACATATTTCAGCGTCAAGATAGAAGCAGACAGCAGGCTAAAGGCGGTAGTCCATGATTAAATCGATTGGGATCTCGCCTTGCCTTGCAAAAAATGCCTCGCCTATCCGTGAGGCGGTGCAGACGTGTGGCATATGGTTACATCCATGCGAGGCAAACAAATGCGTCAGCAACATGGCCGTGCGCCAGACGTCATCCGTCAGATTGATCGTAACGCGCGACCTGGTTATTGCAGTTGGTCGTACAAAAAAATCCAGAGGGAAGAAGGGTTGTTTTTACATGAAGCAAATTGGTGATGTTTTAAAGGGATTTAACGTGGACTGGGTACGTCCTCGTCGGAGAATGTGTATTAAGATTGTAGCTGATGCCTCCTAAACCGCATTCAAATTGTCTTTAGAACTTAGTTTTACGTCTACAAGGTATGTACAAGGAATGCTGCACGGCAGCCAGTTATCTACCTGACAGCGACGCCAGATGACATACCATTTTATGAATTTCTCATATCAACTGTCATTTAAGAGTTAAACACGAAATCGTGTAAGTGTAAATAGGCTACGGTGTTGCAAAATCAGGAACGGAATGACTGGCCATTCATTCAGGTAGTACCCAGCATGCAAGAGGTCACATCAAAACCAGAATTCTAGTAACACATTTGATCTTAAATTCTGCGTTATTCAGTACGAAAATAGTCAGCCCATGGGGAAATTACCTTAACCCTTTACAGAGTAAAGTAAAACATCAAAAGATTGATCTCAGTTTTTATACGCTACATCCCATAAACATTGTGTAGAACAGGAGAGGCAAATCTTCGAACATATACGTGTCATTTTTTTCAAAAAATGTTTAATACTGACATGACATGTGATAAAACTAATCGTAGAAGGACATTTTGATACCGCATAGTTACTCTTCTTTGTCTTGATTATTTTGTGCATATTTAAACATATGGTAGTGTATGAATGAATGAATATTTTAAAATGCGACAGTAAGTAGAAATTAGGTCTCCACTGATTAATGAAAAAAACCAAACGCTAATGTATTTGTAGTCTTTATTTTGCAACCAGTAATAGACCTCTTATACAGCTATAATAAAGTAAACATCTTTAGTTTTTCCTAATTAAAAACTGACATATTTTCTGATGTAAATTAGATGCCGAATAATTTATACTATGTACATACGTTGTCGTTTTTGGCAGACGGGAAGCTAACTCGAGCCTTCTGACAAACGGTTTCTACTGTTATTCATTTCGGAAAATAATGACTCACAGGCATAGGTGGATAGATATACTCTCAAGATAACAAACGCAGGCTTCTTTAGGCAGCTGTTTGTATTTGGAATTGAATTCGACGTTTCCATAATTTTAATGTCGTATACAAAGCGTAGATGGCGTCCGCATCGGTAACTCCGGTGCCAGTGTAGAAAATTGCTAACTGAAAGGGGCTCGAATACGATTCTCGGCCAGGTCGGAGATCTTCTCTGCTCGAGGACTGGGTATTGTGGTGGTACCGTCGTATCTTACATGAAAATCGCTGCTTGGCGTCACGAAAGAAGTCTATGCTTATGTGTAACTTTGTACCAGGGTACGGCTTGGCTCTAATGCGCGGTTCTAGGCGCTACATTCTGGAGCCGAGCGACGGCTACGGTCGCAGGTTCGAATCCTGCCTCGGGCATGGATGTGTGTGATGTCCTTAGGTTAGTCAGGTTTAATTAGCTCTAAGCTGTAGCCGACTGATGACTTCAGAAGTTAAGTCGCATAGCGCTCAGAGCCATTTGAACCATCTTATGCGCGTTCTAAGTTGTCGAAACACTCTACCGTATCTTCCACTGTTGAGATGTCCTCTTGGGCACTGCCCAAAAGACAGATTTAAATATAAAAGTGTAGGTGGCATTATTCCTTGCTGGGTTGTGTGGCGGCACTGAAACGCCTCTCATTTGAACATCCATTTCATATCAGTTTGACATTTGTTACGTCTACGTTATGGTGCCATAATTTTAATGTCCTGTGGTATAAGTATTCGCATGGCAAGAGCTACTTGCAGATGTGATTTGAAAGAGTATCTTAAGGTGATTATAAGGAATGTCTATCTATAAACAGAGAAAGAGTAGTAAAGAAGATGAAGTTGACGAAAGAAAAAGTTTCGCTCCCGATTTAAATAATAGTTATTAATGGGGAACTAACTAATGACTAAGTTTGGTAACATCATAACAGTCAGTAACTTATGTACCTTGGCGATATCATGCAGATGACAAGTAGTGAAAGAAGAGCCGACAAGATCAGCCGAGAGAAGATAACGAGTATTGTTTGAAAACACAGCCTGTAGTCGAAGATCTCAAGACAGTATAAATTCAAATTATACAATGTATATTTTAAAAACTGAATGTTACTCCACTCAGTATACATGGTTAAGGGAAGGTACGCCGTAAAATCATGGATTACCACATTCACGCCGGCGCTGAGAACTGTGTTTCTCGGTATGGGCTTGTGCGTGTGTTCATTCTTTCCTCAGTTTGGTGGCGTTGCTTTTCCTGTTTCTCGCCGTGGAGCAGCGGTGCTACTCAAAGGCATTACGCTTCTGTTTGACTACACTGACATTTTATTTCGAAAATGACATAGCTCCATTCTCTTAGAACAACAGAAGGTCCCATAAAAAAATTTTACTCTAAATGTGTTATGATGCCAGTCGGGAACGAGAGAGCAGAGAGGGCTGTGAAGAAGACGTCAGCCAATTGTACGCTGACCGACCCCTTTCCAGGACGAAAACATGACAGCAGCGGCCTCTACCTCTATGCAAAGAGAACATAAACGCCGCGCCTGGCTGATCGCGGCCCAGTTCTATAGCAGAGTCAAGACTAGCAACTAGTACAGAAGCGTCAACACTTGTTACTCTGCTCGTACGTTCTAGGTAGCTCAAACTTTGAACTGTTATGCCTAAGAGATTCTTTACTTTGTCTGTCACCTTTTGCTTGCGACACGTCTGTTTAACACAAAGTTAAAGTATTGTCATTTCCTTTTCGTAATGCAGCTCGTTAACACGATTTGCTTGAATTGTTGTGTAGCGATCCGAGAAAGCAGGTTTCCTAGACACCTCATATTCGACGAATACTCAGGATAAAACAAACTTAATTACTGAGAACGAGAAACTTCCTGGCAGGTTAAAACTGTGTGCCCTACCGAGACTCGAACTCGGGACCTTTGCCTTTCGCGGGCAAGTGCTCTGCCATCATATGTCATTTTGTTCGTTATAGTTCGTTGCAATTGTTCGTGGCGGACTTACCCTGACGCCCGTTGAAGTTCGTTTTTGATCCATTCACTCAGTTCTTTTTATTACAGAGGGCAGCTAACCCTCTGACCGAGCACGCTGAGTCATCTGAGCTACCGAAGCACGACTCACGCCCGGTCCTCACAGCTTTTCTTCTGCCAGTATCTCGCCTCCTACCTTCCAAACTTTACAGAAGCTCTCCTGCGAACCTTGCAGAACCAGCACTCCTGAATGAAAGGATACTGCGGAGACATGGTTTAGCCACAGCATGGTGGATGTTTCCAAAGTGAGATTTTCACTCTGCGGCGGAGTGTGCCAGGAAGTTTCATATCAGCGCACACTCCGCTGCAGAGTGAAAATCTCATTCTACTAAGAACGAAATTTATCGCTTATTCAAAAAACTCTCTCGTTGAAGGACCACACAAACTTCTACTCGCAGCTTTTCTTTGCGCCTGGATGATAGGTGACACATCATAAGTTATATTGTATACCTGGTAGTGTAATTAGTAGCGTAGACCGTGAGCCACCAGCGGTACACGCTGCCAGATGGGAGGATCTAGTGCGAGCCACGTGTGGTGCAAGACTTCATGAACGTGTTGAACTATTGTAGGTGAACATCAATAATTAAAATGAACAAAGAAACGTATAAAAATAATCAACAACCTAGTTAACTGACGAGAAAAAGAAATCTTTAATTAGTTGGACACATTCACAGAACTGACAAGTGATTACATTTTTTCATTTATTGGTAACGCATAAAGATAGTTAGATTTTAGAAGTAATATTTCCACAACGTTTCATTCAAACGAGAAGATAAATAAAAATGACTCTGCTGCAAATGCGTTGTTCAGACAGTCATTTCCACTAAGAAGAATAGTACGACTTCAGATTGGGCTGTAACTATGGACGGGTGATAGGGGGCGGGGGAGGATGTGGGAGGGCGAGTGGAGGAGGATGAACACTAGCCTCAAAGGAAACAGTTGTGAAAATCTGGGGCGCGTGGTCATACAACTATTGAATTTTGTATAACGTAGCATTGAATCTACTTCTATACTCTGCAAGCCACGTTACGGTTTGTGCCGAGCTTTCTTCTGATACCATTATTTTTTAACCACGTTCCTGCTGTGAGCGCGAATGGAACGTGGGGAGATTGATTGCCGCTAAACTTCCGCATGAGCTCCAATATCTCTGTCTTTCTTGTTGTGGTCGCTTAGCGAGAAGCATCAGAGAGAAACTTTGTCCGGTACGTACTCTCTCGTGCTGTGTTCCGTGTAGAGTTTCCTACGGAAGTTGACGACTCATCTTACACTCTCACGCCGACTAAACAATGCCATGACGAAATGCGTATTTCTTCGCTGGATCTTCCTCTCAGTCGAATAGGTGTTTTATAAGCCACTTTCTTCGTGGATGATGTTACATTTCCTTAAGATACTTCCAGTAAATCTCTGCTTGACATCCAATTTTCCTACGATTCCTTTTATATTATCATTCTACGGTAGTTAATGTTTCCAGTAATTTGCTGCCGATAACTTAATGGAGGCCTATCTCACTAGGGGTAAGATATATACTGCCTACAGGAAAATTAAAGAGACCTTTGGAGAAAGGAGAACCACTTGCATGAATATCAAGAGCTCAGATGGAAACCCATCTCTAAGCAAAGAAGGGAAAGCAGAAAGGTGGAAGGAGTATATAGAGGGTCTGTAGAAGGGCGATGTACTTGAGGACAATATTATGGAAATGGAAAAGGATGTAGATGAAGATGAAATGGGAAATATGATACTGCGTGAAGACTTTGACAGAGCACTGAAAGACCTTAGTCGAAACAAGGCCCCGGGAGTAGACAACATTCCATTCGAACTACTGACAACCTTGGGAGAGCCAGTCCTGACAAAACTCTACCATCTGACGGGCAAGATGTATGAACAGGCGAAATACTTTCAGACTTCAAAAAGAATATAATAATTCCAATCCCAAAGAAAGCAGGTGTTGACAGATGTGAAAATTACCGAACTATCGTTTTAATAAGTCACGGCTGCAAAATACTAACGCGAATTCTTTAGAGACGAATGGAAAAACCAGTAGAAGCCGACCTTGGGGAAGATCAGTTTGGATTACGTAGAAATATTGAAACACGTGAGGCACTACTGACCCTACGACTTCTCTTAGAAGCTAGATTGAGGAAAGGCAAACCTACGTTTCTAGCATTTGTAGACTTAGAGAAAGCTTTTGACAATTTTGACTGGAATACTCTCTTTCAAATTCGGAAGGTGGCAGGGGAAAATATAGGGAGCGAAAGGCTATTTACAATTTGTACAGAAACCAAATGGCACTTGAAATTTTCCCGGCGTATCGAATATTCGACAAGATTTCGGGATTGCAGCCGGATCTCGTCGACTTCTTTCCACGATATTTCGGCTGGCAAACTTACAGCCATCTTCAGGCAAGTGTTTGACACTGGAAATTGCTAGTGCATATCGCTCTATGTATACGTAAAAGTGCCGCAAGACGCGCAAGCGCAAGTTACCGTTGCATGCGCGCCACCTGTCGATTCCAAGGCCCTCTACAATGTTACTGCATCTATGGAGTGCAAGCAAATGCGTGGCACAAGTAAAACATACATGCCCCCTGTTGGCAGACGTGTCCAAAACAATAAAATGCAAAATTACAATATTAAAACTAAAATTACTTGTCGCCTACATTGGTCAGACCACACGCACAGTACACGACCGCTGCGTTGAACATGAGCGCTACACTCGCCTTTTACAGCCCAGTAAGTCGGCTATAGCCGAACATTGTATTTCCACAGGACATACTATGGATTATTCTGCCACGAAAATCTTGGCCCCATCAAGATCCTTCTGGGATTCAGTTGTTAAGGAATCCGTGGAAATAAGTTTGAGCGGAAAATCTCAGTAATCGTATGGCGACTTTCATTTGAATAAGGCCTGGAACCCATTGATTTCTTTAATGTCAACCAAAAGAAAACGTTTTATGCCTTCTGACATGTCGAGCGACAATTAATTTTAATTTTAATATTGTAATTTTTCATTTTATTGTTCTGGACACGTTTGCCAACAGGGGGCGTGCAAGTTTTACTTGCAGTGGTTGGGAAGGGTGTGAGACAGGGTTGTAGCCTCTCCCCGATGTTATTCAATCTGTATATTGAGCAAGGAGTGAAGGAAACAAAAGAAAAATTCGGAGTAGGTATAAAAATCCATGGAGAAGAAAAAAAAATTGGGGTTCGCCGATGACATTGTAAATCAGTCAGAGACAGCAAAGGACTTGGGAGAGCAGTTGAACGGAATGGACAGTGTCTTGAAAGGAGGATGTAAGATGAACATCATCAAAAGCAAAACGAGGATAATGGAAAGTAGTCGAATTAAATTTGGTGATGCTGAGGGAATTAGATTAGGAAATGAGACACTTAAAACAGTAAAATAATTTTGCTATTTGGGGAGCAAAATAACTAATGATGGTCTAAGTAGAGAGGACATAAAATGTAGACTGGCAATGGGAAGGAAAGCGTTTCTGAAGAAGAGAAATTTGTTAACATCGAGTATAGATTTAAGTGTAAGGAAGTCGTTTCTGAAAGTATTTGTGTGGAGTGTCCACATGCATGGAAATGAAATGTGTACGATAAATAGTTTAGACAAGAAGGGAATAGAAGCATTCGAAATGTGGTGCTACAAAAGAAGGCTGAAGATTAGATGGGTAGATCACATAACTAATGAGGAGATGTTGAATAGAATTGGGGAGAAGAGGAGTTTGTGGCACAACTTGACTAGAAGTAGGGATCGGTTGGTAGTACATGTTCTGAGGCATCAAGGGATCACCAATTTAGTATTGGAGGGCAGCGTGGGGGGTAAAAATCGTACAGGGAGACGAAGAGATGAATACACCAAGGAGATGCAGAAGGATGTAGGTTGCAGTAGGTACTGGGAGATGAAGAAGCTTGCACAGGATAGAGTAGCATGGAGAACTGCATCAAACCAGTCTCAGGACTGAAGACCACAACAACAACAACTTAATGGAATAGTAGTGGATTCTTTGACTTCTTTATACGTAAGATACTACATTTACTTTTGTTTAGGGTCGAGTGTCAGTTCCTGTACCAGTCATGGTTCATTCGAAGGAAAAGAGTAACAACGTCGATGATGGTACGCCTGGATTCTGACAGAGCATAAGTCTCAGATACAATTAGTATAGCAAATGATTAGGGTATCTTTTTTCTGTCAACCTTTCTGAGTTTCTGAGAGTTCTTTTGAATTATAGTCACGGTGTTTTAGGTCTGATAAAGGATCAGCTACGTCGCGCAAGCTGCAGGTGTATGAGCTTTGAAATACACGGCCCACAAAAAGAACTCTCAGAGCTTCGTTATTAATACGCGGATGAGTATACGCAAATAGCATTAAGACCGTATTGCATGGAAAAGCCTGCGTTCCCCTTTAGGGACGCCGCACTTGCTCGCGCAGACTCGGTCGTTGACAACGGGCGGAAGGTCCCGCAGGCGCTCCCAGTATGACGGCTACAACCTCAGAGGGAAGACAGGGGTATTTACGTGGCTGGGGCTGCAATGGTTGCCGCACTGCGGTAAGCTGAGGTCAGCCGTGGGAGGCAAAGGTCTCCGGTGGGTGCCGGCGGCGAGTCAGACCAGACGCGCCGACTGCAACCGCTTCCGTGAACCGTGGCCCGTCTCTAATTAAAACGCCCACACTCTTCTTTGCTCCCTTTTTCTCTTGACATTTGGTGTCGCACATTCCAGCTTGTTTATCTTACGTTAGTGTTATGCTGAAATTGTCAACTCTAACACGTCAATGACTAGAGGAGACGATCATTGCCCTCTGTTAAAATTTGCGTAGTACTTAATGAAAGCTGGAAGGATTTGTTAAATGTATTTCATGCTTATCCACTTGCGACAGTTACTGTACCTAATGAGTCCATTTCTACCGCAGACTGTTGGTAATGAGCACTTCTGTCATCAGTCTCTTTGAGGGACAGGATTCAGTCCACCACGAATTCCTCTCCTGTGCCAAGCTCTTTATTTGAGAATATTTAAATTGTTTGTTAGGTATATTTACATCTCTGTCTTCCTGTACAGTTTATACCTTCTTCAGGTCCCTCTAGATCATTACATTCATTCCCTAATAACACATCTACTATCATTCTGTCCTTTTTTCTTGCCATCTTTCTCCGTACGTTCCTTACTTCGCTGATTCTGCTAAGAGTCTCGTCATTACGTATCTTTCAGACCATCTACTTTTGAAGTATTTTTATAATGCTACATATCAAACGCTTAGATACTTCTCTTTTCCTGTTTTTTCAAACTAAATAACTCACTGACATGCAATACTATGCTCCAAAAATACATTCTCAAAAGTTTATTTCTCAATTCGTGTAGTTCGTCATCACCAGTTTTGATATCAGTTTTATCGCTAATCTCATTTCTGTTGCTCATTACTTTTGTGTATCTTAGGTTTACTCTCAGTGGACAGTGTGTCTTCATTACACTGTTTATTCCATTCGACAAGTCCTGTAACTGATCTTCAGTTTCACTCACGACAGCAATATCAGCTAATCATATTAACATTTCTAGCCTTTCGCCCTGAATTGCATTGCCACTTGAGATCCTCTTTTTTTAATTTCCTTTATTGAGAATTCTCTGATTACAAAAAGGGTAAGATGCACGCAACACGCTGATCATCAAGGAAGGCAGTAGCATTCTCCGTGCATTCTTAAGTAATTCGGAAGAGTCAGTTCTTTACAATCTACGTAGAGGGAAACACATAGAGAGAAACAGTAAGAAACACGGAGAAAGACTGCGGTTACAGTAGGATTGTTGGGAGGGACAGTAGGAGGTGGGACGCTGCTTGAAGAAATTTCACACGTGTCCCTCACGTGGTGGATCAAGTACCTGCATGAATGGGTCGCCAGCATATGTTACTACTGATGTAGCACGACAACTAACGCACTAACATAATCGTAGTTGTACAGATCGAAAAGAGCCTATACGTTTTCCTCCAAGATCACCTGACAAACCACTCTATATTACTGACTGGTGCCATCTAAAATATGAAGTGTACAGCAGTACCAGTGATACGACTGAAAAACTACAGCAGTTAACCGAACAGTTTTGTCGAGATTCCAGAGATAATCCGTGGGTGCTTGAAAGACTTCGTAAGTCACTGTAGAGAAGAGTGGACGACTCGTGGAACATCTAATTTCACAGGAAGCACTAAGAGTTATATAAGAAAAGTAACAAGCTGAAGTAGTATTGTACTTATTAAGGTAGAACATGGGTGAGTGTAATTAGATAGGAATTTAATGCGAAAGTGTACTTTTCAAGAACATTTATTCTAACTAGGACAATATTTCACACAAAGACAACGGCTGCTCGAAATCACACGATCATAATTATCTCGCAAACGTCTGTTTTCGGGAATCGTGTTGATGAAATGTTTTTGCTATTACCGTATAATTTTACCCGAATCAGATCTGTTATTCATATTAACACATTTTTGTATGAAGCAGCGATTGATACTTCACTCAATAGACTGGCACGTTAGACTCAAACAAATGTAAGTTGTTTTGCATAATGTTCGGTACAGCTGGTTCCTCTCTCCCTCCCGCTTCTGATAAAAATACGACGTATTTTGAGGTAGAAAGTGTAATGAAAACCAAAAAAGATAGGAAAATCAAGGAAACTTAACGTTCCGTCGGTTTCAAGGTCATAAGACAAGGAGCAGTAGGGGAGAGATGAGGAAGGAAATCGGCCGTGTTATTTTCAAAGCAACCGTCGTGGTACGAGTATTTGTGATATTCCAGTGCCTGTGTTACTCTGATTACGGTGCAGAGTTGCTTTGAACATGAATGCTTGCGTGTCGAAAGGAACTTTGCATCGTAATCAGAATAACACAGGCACTGCAGTATGATATTCCTCTGCTAATACTGGGTAAGCGACTTTGTGGTACAATGTCTGACCTGTATGGGAGTAACATAATGGATGTAGGAGTACAGGTCGTAGACGCATGGTTGGCGACATATGGGAGTTTGGGTCTGGTCGGGAGTTGTGCACGAACAGCCAGATGCTAAGGCATCCTGTCTCTATAAGCGGCAAATCCAGGTTCGAGTCTCGGTCCGGCACAACTTTTCATTGTCGTCATTCCACCCTACAGCTGATGGTTATTATTATTCGCAATTGAGAATTCATTTAATGTATCGTGGTATGTGCCTTAAGCGATTTAAGGAATTTGAACTACTGCCTCCCGAATGAGAAATTTGTGTACTACCTATTCACTAACGTCAATAGTTATCACAATGTTTCTCTTCGACTTCTGCTGTTTATGCGGTTGGTTAAAATACACTCCTGGAAATGGAAAAAAGAACACATTGACACCGGTGTGTCAGACCCACCATACTTGCTCCGGACACTGCGAGAGGGCTGTACAAGCAATGATCACACGCACGGCACAGCGGACACACCAGGAACCGCGGTGTCGGCTGTCGAATGGCGCAAGCTGCGCAGCATTTGTGCACCGCCGCCGTCAGTGTCAGCCAGTTTGCCGTGGCATACGGAGCTCCATCGCAGTCTTTAACACTGGTAGATGCCACGACAGCGTGGACGTGAACCGTATGTGCAGTTGACGGACTTTGAGCGAGGGCGTATAGTGGGCATGCGGGAGCCCGGGTGGACGTACCGCCGAATTGTTCAACACGTGGGGCGTGAGGTCTCCACAGTACATCGATGTTGTCGCCAGTGGTCGGCGGAAGGTGCACGTGCCCGTCGACCTGGGACCGGACCGCAGCGACGCCAAGACCGTAGGATCGTACGCAGTGCCGTAGGGAACCGCACCGCCACTTCCCAGCAAATTAAGGACACTGTTGCTCCTGGGGTATCGGCGAGGACCATTCGCAACCGTCTCCATGAAGCTGGGCTACGGTCCCGCACACCGTTAGGCCGTCTTCCGCTCACGCCCCAACATCGTGCAGGCCACCTTCAGTGGTGTCGCGACAGGCGTGAATGGAGGGACGAATGGAGACGGGTCGTCTTCAGCGATGAGAGTCGCTTCTGCCTTGGTGCCAATGATGGTCGTATGCGTGTTTGGCGCCGTGCAGGTGAGCGCCACAATCAGGACTGCATACGACCGAGGCACACAAGGCCAACACCCGGCATCATGGTGTGGGGAGCGATCTCCTACACTGGCCGTACACCTCTGGTGATCGTCGAGGGGACACTGAATAGTGCATGGTACATCCAAACCGTCATCGAACCCATCGTTCTACCATTCCTAGACCGGCAAGGGAACTTGCTGTTCCAACAGGACAATGCACGTCCGCGTCTATCCCGTGCCACCCAACGTGCTCTAGAAGGTGTAAGTCAACTACCCTGGCCAGTAAGATCTCCGGATCTGTCCCCCATTGAGCATGTTTGGGACTGGATGAAGCGTCGTCTCACGCGGTCTGCACGTCCAGCACGAACGCTGGTCCAACTGAGGCGCCAGGTGGAAATGGCATGGCTAGCCGTTCCACAGGACTACATCCAGCATCTCTACGATCGTCTCCATGGGGGAATAGCAGCCTGCATTGCTGCGAAAGGTGGATATACACTGTACTAGTGCCGACATTGGGCATGCTCTGTTGCCTGTGTCTATGTGCCTGTGGTTCTGTCAGTGTGATCATGTGATGTATCTGACCCCAGGAATGTGTCAATAAAGTTTCCCCTTCCTGGGACAATGAATTCACGGTGTTCTTATTTCAATTTCCAGGAGTGTATCTTTCAGGTACGTCAAAGAAGTGAAATTTGTAGATGACGGGCTGATTATGATATGAAATATATTTCCTTCAAACTATTACATTTCTTGGGAGAGATGTGCAATACTTGCATTACTTTATAGGGGTTTGACAGATATCGGCATCTTACGTTTTGCACATACGTTTCATCGATATCAAAAAGTACAATAAGGTATATAATCGTGTTCAGTTGTCCACCGTCGTACTAAAGATAATATGAACACTGTTCGACAGCATGATACATCTCCCCTTAAGCCAATTTTCTGATTGCGTAACGTTTGTTCATGCAATGCGTGTGGTTTGTCAGATACCAAGCCTTCATTAGGCTTTTGGTGTACTTACCGAAGTGGAGCCGAACCTCAAGAATAAAAAGTACAGGATCACGTGCTACTGTTCCAACGCTACCAATAAATGAATTACTGCAGCCCATCTGCATGATTACGTAATATATTCGCATGTTTAAATTCTATTTCGTTTGTTAAGAAAAACAGCCGCCATAATTCTGTGATGTTATTTCTAAATGTGACTGTATATAGCATACGTAGCTTCATCTTCTGCTCATTTTAAATGCTTGCTCCCATGTAGCTCTTCCCGTCTGCCCAACGACGGTATTCCCGAAATCTAGCTATTAGCCAAATTCTGTTAACATAAGCGTTGATTTAAGTGACTGTATCGGACAGCGGATACAAAATGTGTACTGTGTGAAAGGAATCACATACTGTCCTGTGATATTAAGGCTTTTAACTGAAAGATTCGATAGAACAGTGATTCATTACTATAAGGTAATAAAAAGGATTTTTCCAACAAAGGTCAGCACTTACAGTACGCAGCTCGTGGTCGTGCGGTAGCGTTCTCGCTTCCCACGTCCGGGTTCCCGGGTTTGATTCCCGGCGGTTCAGGGATTTTCTCTGCCTCGTGATGACTGGGTGTTGTGTGATGTCCTTAGGTTAGTTAGGTTTAAGTAGTTCTAAGTTCTAGGGGACTGATGACCATAGATGTTAAGTCCCACAGTGCTCAGAGCCATTTGCACCGCTTTTTTTTCAGCACTTACACACTTTGGTTGCGAACGTTGTTGTTACTGTTATATCCGGGCCGAAGACTTCTTTGATGCCGCTCCGATTGACATATTGCTCACCGTTCTACTAGCTTTCGTTCTGTCTCTTTGCTAATAACAGCTCATATAAAAACAGTTTTAACTTAAGTTTAATTTGGGTAATTAAAAGTAATCATGTCAAATTAAGATAAACTGCAGTTTAAACCTCTTTTAAAACAATTACTCTCAATCTGCATTTAATTAGATGACAAAAAATTTTTAATACAGTTCTTCTTGGCGTGATTAGGCTCAAGAGGATTAAAACATGATGTCTAAATGTCATAAAATATAATTTTATGTAAAATCACAAAAATACTCAAAGCATGGCGTATGATAGCTTAACGTAACAAAAATCCTGCATAAACTGAAGTACTGAAAATTTATATCCCCCAATACAACTTAAATTTCTTCATTTGTTCAAGTAGTGAGATTAAAGCCTGTTGTTGTAGGTGGCGGTGAAAGTGAGTGTTGGGTGGACTTCATTACTAATGATTAGATGCAGCTCTCCACGGACGGTCGCCGGCTTGTGTGGCCGAGCGGTTTTAGGCGCTTCAGTCTTGAACCGCGCGACCGCCACGTCGCAGCTTCGTGCAATCTGTTGTTGTATGATTTTTCAACAGTACTAAGTTAAAACTGCATCTTCAGTTACAACTGATAAAGGGGAATGGCACATAGGAAACTTAAAAATTGTATTTATATTTTTATAGAAACGACCGTAATCTAGGAAGAATAATTACAAAGTGATGTACAAATACGTAAAGACAAAATCAAATTTGAATACAGTAGTCAGATTACTGAATTTCAGATCATTTGCAGGAAGAAGTTGAGCGCTTTGGATTTCCCATCATTCTCAGTCAGGTTCTAATAAATTCGCCGAATAGTGACGAACGTAAAATTTAATACAGGCGGAATGAAGAAGTCGACCATAAGAGATGGTCAGCGCTAAAAAGAATAAATTAAGTTTTAAAACCAGGAAAAGGTGGACTTAAAGACGAACAGGCATATTAAATAATGGTCGCGATCAAACGACAAGACGTAGTGAAAAGCACCAGAAAGGTCATAGATTAAAGGCAGAGCACGTGAAAGAACCGTAAAGGGGTGCAAATGAAATAAAACACATCGTGCCGGAACGGATCAGTCGCGTATCCGTAAGAGCAGTCACGGACGGCAGCCAACAGAATACTGGAAGCGTGCGTGAGAGACAAGCAATTAGCGGGAGTGGCTTTCCCAGAAGTGACACATGGGGGGTGAAATTAGGAATAATCTGAATAGGAAATCTGGAAGTCGCCCTTACAAATCAGTTATAATATTAAAACGCAGTAAAATGACTATTTCAGTATATTAAGGATCTATTATTTACACTGCAGACAATTAAATGTGGAGAGCATATTATAATTCTTCAGCCCAGTATTTAGTATTTTTTTTATAGAATTTGTCAAATTTTCTCTAGGATTCTAATCTCAAATCTCCTACGGCTCTGTGCTGTTTGTTGTATCGGGCACTTGTCACAGCGAACCTGCTTAGTGCTGCCGCGTCTTGGCGTCCCGTAACAATTTTTATCCCTAGCCCCATGTTTCCTTGATGCCTGAGGACGCATTCTATCAACCTGCCCAATTAATCAAATTGTATCATAAAGATCTTTCGTTCTAAACTCGATTAAGCACGATTGCAGTCCAGATACGCAGTGAAATCTCCGCAATAAACAAAGCTCTAGAACAGTTACAGAGGAGAGAAAATAATTTGGCGAAGTCCCTGATGAACTGGAGTATAATGTTGTAATTAGTTTTCTGTGTTTTAAGGGGAACAATTCTAGGACTATCCAGTAGTAGAAGTGTGCACCAGCAATGTGGTGTTTTATGACATACTAGTTATGTGACGAAGGTACTTCCACTGTGACAAGAAAAGTCTCAAAGACGAAGAACGGAGCAACACTCTATTTGTCTGTGAATTACCGGGAATCGAAAGGGCAGACACTGATGCTCGAAGATTGGCGTATCGCAGTAGGGACGATTGTCGAAAGTGTGATAATCAGTCACAGTTCAGTTTTCAACATTCTGCACCTACTGTTGGTCATGTCAGCAGCGGAACTACCCTGAGGTTACAGAAGTCACAGGGTACCTTCTAATATAGTATCAGACCCACTTTGGCCCGGCGTTATTCAGCACGTCGACGTGACATGGACTCAACAAGTCGTTCGAGGCCCGTGCAGAAATATTGACGCATGCTGCCTCCATAACCGACTATGATTGCGATAGCGTTGAGTATGCAGGATTTTGAGCACTAACTCACCTCTCTATAATACCCCATAAATATTCGATTGGGTTCATATCGGGCGATCTATGAGACCAAATCATTCGCTAGAATTCTCCGTCTTGTTGTTGTTGATCTTGTGGTCTTCAGTATGGAGACTGGTTTGATGCAGCTCTCCATGCTACTCTATCCTGAGCAAGCTTCCTCATCTCCAAGTAACTACTGCAACCTACATCCATCTGAACCTGCTTAATACATTCATCTCTTGCTCTCCCTGTACGAGTTTTACCTAGACGCTCCCCTCCAGTACTAAACTGGTGATCCCTTGATGCCTCAAAACGTGTCCTAACAACCGATTCCTTTTTCTAGTCAAGCCGTACCACAAATTCCTCTTCTACCCAGTTCTGTTCAGTACCTCCTCATTAGTTACGTGATCTACCCATCTAGTCTTCAACATTCTTCTGTAGCACCACATTTCGAAAGCTTCTATTCTCTTCTTGACCAAACTATTTATCGTCCATGTTTCACTTCCATACATGGCTACACACCATACAAATACTTTCAGAAACGATTTCCTGACACTTAAACCTATACTCGATGTTATCACATTTCTCTTCTTCAGAAACGCATTCCATCCCATTGCCAGGCTACATCTTATATCCTTTCTACTTCGACCATCATGAGTTACTTTGCTCCCCAATTAGCAAAATTCGTCTTCTACTTGAAGTATCTCATTTTCTAATCTAATTCCCTGAGCAACACTTGATTCAGTTCGACTACATTCCAATATCCTCGTTTTGCTTTTATTGATGTTCTCCCCATATCCTCCTTTCAAGACACTATTCATTTCCTTCAGCTGTTCTTCCAAGTTCTTTGCTGTCTACGACAGAATGGAAGTGTTATCAGCAGACTTCATGTTTTTATTTCTTATCCCTGGATTTTAACTCCGACTCCATTTTTTTCTTTTCTTTGCTTTGGTGCTTGCTAGATATACAGATTGAATAATATCGGGGGTAGGCTACAACCCTGTATCTCTCCCTTCTCAACTACTGATTCCCATTCGTGTCCCTGGACATTTGTTACTGCCGTCTGGTTTCTGTACAAATTGAAAATAGCGTTTCGCTCCCTGTATTTTACCGTTGCAAAGAATTTCAAGGACAGTATTCGAGTCAACATTGTCAAAAGCTTTCTGTAAGTTTACAAATGATAAAACGTAGGTTTGCCCTGCCTTAATCTGTCTTCTAAGATAAGTCGTACGGTCAGCATTGCTCACGTGTTCCAGTATTTCTACGGAATCCAAACTGATCTTCCTCGAGGTCGGCTTCTACCAGTTTTTTCATTCGTCTGTAAAGAATTCGTGTTAGTATTTTGCAGCCGTGATTTATTAAACTGATAGTTCGGTAATTTTCACACTTGTTAACACCCGCTTTCTTTGGGATTGGAATTATTATTTTCTTTTTGAAGAAAGAGCATATTTCGCATTTCTTGCTCAGCAGATGGTAGAGATTTCAGGGTTGGCACTACCAAACCTATCAGTAGTTCTAATGGAATGTTGTCTACTTTCGGGGCCTTGTTTCGACTTAGATCTGTCAGTGCTCTGTCAAACTCTTCATGCAGTATCATATCTCCCATTCATCTTCATCTACGTCCTCTTCCATTTCCATGATATCGCCCTCAAGTACATCGCCCTTGTATAGACCCTCTATATATTCCTTCCACCTTTCTGTTTTCCCTTGTTTGCTTAGCATTTGTCCCCCATCCACCTCTGCTTAGCCATTTTGCGCTTCCTGTCGATCTCATTTTTGAGACATTTATATTCCTTTTTGCTGCTTCATTTATTTCATTCTTGTATTTTCTGCTTAAATCAGTAAAATGCAGTATCTCTTCTGTTACTCAAAGATTTATACTAGCCGTCATCTTTTTACCTACTTGATCCACTGGTGTCTTTTCTATTTCATCTCCCAAAGCAACCCATTCTTCTTGTACCGTGTTTCTTTCCCCGTTCTCGTCAATCGTTCCCTAACGCTCTCTCTAAAACTCTCTGCAGCCTCCGATTTTTCACATTATCTAGGTCCCACCTCCTCAAATTCCCACCTTTTTGCAGTTTCTTCAGTTTTAATCTACAGTTCATAACAAACAGAGTGTGGTCAGAGTCCACATTTGCTCTGGAAATGCCTTTCAATTTAAAATCTTGTTCCTAAAGCTCTGTATTGCCATTATATAATCTATCTAAAATCTTCCGGCGACTCGTGGCCTGTTCCACTTATACAGCCTTCTTAAACCAAGAGTTAGCTATGATTAAATTGTGTTCTGTTCAAAATTCTACCATTCGGATTCCTCTTTCGTTCCTAACCCCATGTGGCCGAGCGGTTCAAGGCGCTTAGTCTGGAACCGCGTGACCGCTAAGGTCGCATGTTCGAATCCTGCCTCGGGCATGGATGTGTGTGATGTCCTTAGGTTAGTTAGGTTTAAGTAGTTCTACGTTCTAGGGGGCTAATGACCTTAGAAGTTAAGTCCCATAGTTCTCAGAGCCATTAGAACCATTTGAACCTAACCCCATTCCCTGTAAACCTACTACTTTTCCTTGTCTTCCTTTTACTATTACCGAATTTCAGTCCCCCATAACTACTAAATTTCCATCTCCATTCACTATCTGAATTATCCGTAACGTTCTTCAAATCAGTGGCCAAGAATTGTGGCCCAGTGACATGTCGCACTCTCATTCACAAAAATTCCGTCATTGTTTGGGAGCATGTGTCCGTGAATGGCTGAATATGGTCTCCAGTAGCCGAAAGTAACAATTTCCAGTCAATGATCCGTTCAGTTGGAGAAGAGAATCCCGTCAATTCCATGGAAACACAGCCCAAGTCATTATGGAGTCACCATCGGCTTGCACAGTGCCTTGTTGACAACTTGGGTCCGTCGTTTCGTGGGGTCTGCACCACACCTGAACCCTGTTACTAGCTCTTACCAATAGAAATCGGGACTCTTCTGACTAGGTCACACTTTTCAGTAGTTTAGGATCCCACCGCTGCAATCGATGTCGTGCTATTAACAAAGGCACTCACGTAGGTAGTGTGCTGCCACAGCCCAATAACTTGAAATTTCGCATTACTGGTCTAACGATTACGTTCGTCGTACGTCCCACATTGATATCTGCAGTTACTCCACGTGGTGCTGCTTTTCTGTTAGCACCCACAACTCTACGCGAACACAGCTGCTCTCGTTCGTTAACTGAAGGCTGTCGCGACCTTGATTATTGGTGGAGAGAAGTAACGCCTCACATTTGGTATTCCCGGAACACTCTCGACACTGTGAATCTCGGAATACTCAATTCCCTAACCATTTTCGAAATGGAATGCCCCATGCGTCCAGCTCCAACTACCATTCCGCGTTCAGTCCGTTAATTGCAATCGTACGGCCGTTATCACGTCGGAAACCTTTTCACATGAATCACCTGATTACAGATGACAGCTTCGCCAATTCACTGCTCTTTTACACCTTGTGTATGCGAAACTACGGCAATCTGTAATTGTACATACCCTAGCCTATGACTTTTTGCACCTAAGTGTATTGCAGACGTGTAAGCCAATCCAAATTACTTTGGTCGCCTGATCACTGTGGACGAATGTAGGGATACCCAAAGCAGGCAGTGAGAACATTTCGAAAACATCTCCTGAATGAGGAGAAAATCCACTTATTATCGCGCGAGGTCATACTAATTGTGTGTGGGGGGCTGCTACTTTGTGGTGCAAACAGAGTATGTTCGTAAGAGCCAAATCATGACAAAAGTAGGTTAACGAAACCTCTTGACGACGTTGCGTGGGATGTCGAGACGAAATAACGAATGTTTCCAAGGCAATGTTTTCGCTCCATAACTTTCCAGCTTATTCTGCACAGTAAGTTCTAGGTGCGTCAGTCTAGAACCACGCGACAGCTACGGTCGCAGGTTCGAACCTGCCTCGGGCATGGATGTGTGTGATGTCCTTAGGTTAGTTAAGTTTAAGTAGTTCTAAGTTCTAGGGGATTGATGACCTCAGATATTAAGTCCCATAGTGCTCAGAGCCATTTTTGCACAGCAGGGCTAAGCCATATAATGGATAGCGCTGTCAAATTTAGCCTCACGCCCGCATTCACCTCCCATGGCTCTCAGTAACTTCTCCCTCTTTCGTCATACGAAGAAACCATAGAGTGGCAGGCATTTTCAGATGGACGACTAGCTAATTTTCGAGGACGAAGTTTCCTAAACAGACAAAATTCAAATTACTACAAGCAAGCTCCTTGTCAAGTCTTCAAGCATCGAGAAAAATGTCTCACATGAATGGCAAATACATTATCTGAGAAAAAGTATCAAGACACCTATTAATTTTCTGTCTCAGAACGAACTAGCCTTGGAAGGTATCACGCAAATGACCGACCGCCGTGTTATCCCCAACCTACTGGTCTCTTCCGATGCTGGTATGAAAAGATGTGGGATCAGCTTGTGGCTGATGTCAGTTTCGTGAACTAGACTCTTCACTGCCGGTCAAGTAGCTCTTTATTTGGCATAAACAGGCTGAGTGCATCCCAGTATGCCAACAACGCATGGCGACCTGCAGTGTCACCCGTCCACGCTCGATAGTTCTTAGCTTCGGTGATCTAATGGGAACTGCTGTATCCACAGTAGCACGGCCGTCAATGGGGACACATTTTAGTGGACATTAATATGGAGTATGACCACCCTTCCACTTTCTGGTGGCTAGCACTTTGTTGGGGACACTTTCAGTGAAGATTGCGAATGTCTATGAAGGAAAGGCAGCCCATTCTTGTCCGCAGCTCGTGGTCGTGCGGTAGCGTTCTCGCTTCCCACGCCCGGGTTCCCGGGTTCGATTCCCGGCGGGGTTAGGGATTTTGTCTGCCTCGTGATGACGACGTGTTGTGTGATGTCCTTAGGTTAGATAGGTTTGAGTAGTTCTAAGTTCTAGGGGACTGATGACCATAGATATTAAGTCCCAAAGTACTCAGAGCCATTTGAACCAGCCCATTCTTCTGCAAGATAGTGGTGTTGGATGTTGGAGTACAGAGCGAACTCTACGTTCTAACTCATCCCTATGGTGATCCATTGAGTTCACATGGGAACTCGGAGCAGATCTATTGGTTTCATTAATGTTATTATCCACAGACCACTACCTCATAGCTGTATCTCTATGACAAAGTGCATTCTCACACTGATACAAACAATCATTGCCCCCAAACCGTTCCTTTAATATACACAGTGTAAACATCTATAAACTTTGTTCAGATCCTTCCGCTATTAGCGTTTTCTCAAGCACAATGAAGAGACCAAACAGTAACCATGAAAACCTGACGCTATCTCCTCTGTATTTCACTGTTAGCATTGCACGTGATGCTAGGTAACGTTCCCCAAGCATTCGCCAAACCAAAACAGTTATGTGGAACTGCCCAGGGTATAGCGTGATGCATCAAGCAGAATCACTGGTTTCTCATCCACTGTCCAGCGGCCTCGGCCTCTACACCACCTCAAGCGTCGCTTAGCAACTGTTCTACTGTGGCCGAGGGCATCTAGGCGCTTCAGTCCGCAACCGCGCTGCTGCTACGGTCGCAGTTTCGTATCCTGCCTCGGGCACGGATGTGTGTGATGTCCGTAGGTTAGTTAGGTTTAAGTAGTTCTAAGTCTCGGAGACTGATGACCTCAGATGTTAAGTCCCATAGTGCGCAGAGCCATTTGAACCGTTTGAGCATATGTTCTATAAGTCTGAGGGCACGAGGAGTTCCTCGATCACTGTACCTCATTCCTCTGAACCCCACGCCTACAGTTATTGTGCTAGCACATCTATTGGTTCCATTTTGTAATTCGCGACTATGTCTGTCCGTTTGTTTACGTCCACCTTTCGCAATACTTGGCGATTCCTGTCCGTTGTATGTGAGGTGTGTGTGGTATTGTTTTCTTTTTTTCTGGGGTTGTTGCTTTGCGTTTCCTCTTCATAACGACACCAGCAACGTTCCATTTGGATAGCTTTAGAAGGGTTGCATTGCATAGTGGATTTCTTGGTGATATGACTTCCAGTGACTAGTCCATGTTCGAAGTCACTGAACTCTCCTGGTAGAAAGACTCTGCTGTTACAGCTTTTCTACTTGGAGCGTGATACTTCCACTTCCACTACCAAATCAGTTCCACGTTATGTTGGGGTGTCCGGATACTTTTGATCACAGAGCGGATGTGGAGGATAAACAGCACCAACAAACTAGTTGGTAGAAGCTTTATTTTATCGAGTTAGTAATTAAAACTACACCTCATAGTTTATCTTTTGTTCTCTGTATTGTTTCTGATTTCACTATTCCGAAGAGTGTAAATTTAAGAATAAAATTGACCAAGTGCGAATAGAATTCGCATTCTGTCTCTGAACAAATTAAATTATGTGTAAGTAAAGTTAATCGATCCTAGGAATCGAGAATGTCAACGATTTTATCGATATCGATACTGGCAAGATATTGGTCTGGGGAATTCAAAGACCACATTAAAATCTTTACAGTAGTTTCTCAGACTAGTCCAGACATACAAAAAGAAGCGAGCAGGGGACTTCAGTTTATATATGTACAGAGAGAAGATTTAATAAAACATTTTTCATTTCCTTACTACCAGTAAAACATGACTACATTTTACTTTTCATGTTTGCATGCTGTATTGTTCGTCTATTATGCTTCTGAGAGATGAAGAAAGTAATGTATGTTGAAATGGCAAAAAGACATTTTGTGTGCGTTGCAATTACAAATTAATAAATATCAGATTTTTCACTTCGGTTTCGCTGTGAAACTTTGCTTCTTGCCCAATTTTATGATTGTAAGTACCCTATAGGTTTTGTTGAAAGAATTTATGAGTTTCAAAATATGTGACATAACTGGTCGTATCTTTTGACTGCTTAGTATAGAAGGTTAAATATTTTACACCCCTAAGGGACTACAAACTTCAGTATATCACATATATTTGATCTTGATGATACGCTATTTCTTCCAGAGGTAAAGGAATCTTAAAATACAGACAGACAGACGGATGAAAAATGACACTATTTTTGTGTGTCTTATAATTACACATCGACGATTCTCGAATTTTTTCCTTTACTTGTATTGTGTATCTTCAATCCTTGATTCTTCCCAGATTTCTAGATTGTAGGTCAACTGGAAACACCCTATAGGTTTTTATGAGTGAGTTTTTAGTATCAAAATATGTGACTTAAATGGCTGTATCTTTTCGCTGAAGGTTGAAGGTTTTAAAATTTGCTGCTTGACAGTATCATAGACCTTCATAAGTGGCATAAATCTGAATTTTGTTCCGGACAGAAAGGGTTCATAACAAACAGAGAGACAGACAGACAGGCAGTCAGACGGAAAATAAAGCGATTCCATTAGTGTTCTGTTTTTAGAGAGTGAGGCGCGAAAGCCTAATAAAAATTAAAAAAAAATTATTGCAAACGCAGAGTAGAGAGCTGAGAAACTCCTCGAAGTGGCCACGCTTGATGCCTCCCAGATCACGTCTGCGATCCGCGTCACATGGGGCCGCTACGTGCGCGGCCCCACACAGGGGGAGCTCGGGTCACGTACGAGCCGACACGCCTCGTCTTGGTGACGCAGGCGCCGGCTACACAGCGTGTGTGACGCAGGCAATTCGGCACAGTAGGCTGGCGTCCAGAGGCGGCCTTTTATGACTAGCCTCATTGGCTAGGCCGCGTAGCACCCATGCTCGTCGTCTAGTCGCTGATCGACTGCTTTCTTCCCAGTATATAAGGCACAGGCACCAATTGTTAGGATTTGTTGTGATTTTGTGGGTATGACGCAGGATATATGTGTGGCAGTGACCTTGTGCTAGTTATTACCCTTTAATACAACACTGTTACACCAATTGCCTACTGATGGACTCACAAGTTTGCACGATGGCTGCCAGGTGTCAAGTAATTCAGTTTTGTTAAGCCAGCTGCTACAGCCGCTATGTTCTTGTAAAAATTAGAAGCATTCACTCTGCAACGACCATAAATATTTCATCGAAAATTACAATTCATGGATGGGTAGCAATTGGCCCCCATAATCTATTCTCCAAAACTATTTGCACGCAGAAGAGTACATCGAAAGCAATCGAGTCAGTCAACACTCTTCAAATCTGGCTCCATCTTATGTGCATATTGACGAACGAGTTAATGTACCGAGAAGCTGTCCAATATATAAGCTGCAGCGATTGTAAGAAGCAGCAGAAATATACTGGTGTTGAAACATATCAAGTATTTATATCTAGTATTAGTTCTTAAATGGGCGCTGATGACCTCGATGTTGAGCGCCCATAAGCCCCAAAACACACAGTTCTTAAGTGTGTACCAGTCACAAAAAAAACACTGTACGGGAATACCCACCTAATGGTTAGGAAATAAAATAAGGCAAGCACATTCTCCTAGAGTGTCGGCTTCGAGGCAATCACTTCCTTAGTAGAAACTGTTTTAAACGAACCACCCAATAAGGATACATCATTAGGACTTAAAAAAAGGTTTACTTGACCAATATATCATTATCGACACGCACGATATACACATGTACCACAAACGAAGTGTGAGTGCGGGCGCGCGCTTTAACACACACACATGTGTGTGTGTGTTGGGGGGAGGGGGTGTCGGAGAGAGAGGGAGGGAGAGATAGGGAGGTAGAGAGATAGGACGGAGGGGGTGGGGGTTAGATTTATATAAGATATTCAGTTCACACATCTAGGTAAAAAAGAATATGTGTCACATCCTATATTAGTTTACATTCGTGTTATACCATCCACATTTCAGAATTACGCTTTACATTTTAAATAATAACAAGCTTCTCGGGAACATTACCATCCCATCATTTTACTCTCACTGCCTGTGACCCGACTTCGAAAACTGTTGAGCACTATTTACTGGAACCGTTTTTCCCCACCTCTCATTTAAGATCCACATGTGTGTTTCAGCGTTGCATATGTAATAATGAAGACAGATGATATACTCCTAGTTGTATAGGAGGCTGTTAACTGAATCTTCCGTCAGTTATTGGGAGAACAGCACTCCGTCTTCAGGCCACAAGTGGCTCATCGGGACTATCCGGCCGCCATGTCATCCTCAGCTGAGGATGCTAATTGGAGGGGCGTGTGGTCAGCATACCGCTCTCCCAGTTTATGATGCTTTTCTGTGACCGGAGCAGCTACTATTCGTTCGACTAGCTCCTCAATTGGCATCACGAGGATGAGTGCAACAAGAAAAATGGCAACACCGCATGACGGCCCTGATGGTCACCCATCCAAGTGCCAGCCACGCCCGACAGCGCTTAATTACGGTGATCTGACGGGAACCGGGGTATGCACAGCGGCAAGGCTGTTGCCTTTGGTAGAACAACATTATAATAAAGGAAAATCACTAGTTTGCGTATGTTCTAGAGTATTACTTTTATAGTGTTAACCGACTTTCGGCTTACAAGGCGATCTTCAGACATTTACTGAGTGTTATCACCACTGTAAACGACATTGGAAGAGAAGTTATACGTCTACATTGGAGCACAAACATATAGTAAGTAACATCTCCGAATGGAGGTGAAGCAAAAGTTTTTTTGATGTGTGTATTAATTTCGACGCTCCTTAATTTTGGAGGCAATTTTTCGAAGAAAAGTGTACATCTTACAGTCCTTAAAATCCGGTAGCTAGTGGCAGACCGAGGCCAGCTACGCCAGAGAATCTAGTACTTGTCTGTTTAGGTAAGACGAACCTTAGTTAACTTTTGTGTAACTTGTCCAGCTTCGTTGACTTCTTTAGCTTCTTCACTGCGGTTTGGCTATAGTTGTTGTGTACATTACAATAATTTCAGCTCCCCTGCTAGAGCATTAGAATTTGTAAATCACTGCCATTAATTTAAGTATGATGTACACACATCAAAAAAAGTTTTGCATCACTTCGGTTCCGAGAGTTCCGAAACCTGTACAAAAGCTTGGAATACAGATCAACATAAACATCACTTCCCCCCTTTTTATTGCTCATGAAAACCACACATTGCATGTTGTACCAGCATACAGCGAGGCCTTCAGAGGTGATGGCCCAGACTGATGTACACACCAGTACATCTGATAACCAGTAGCACTTCCTCTGGCATTGAAGCATGCGTGTATCCGCCGTGTATCATACTATCCACAAGTTCATCAAGCCACTATTGGCCCCGATTCTTCCATTCCTCAACGGCGATTCGGCATAGATCCCTCAGAGGGGTTGGTGGGTCACGTCGTACATAAACAACCCTTTCCCATCTATCCGAGGTATGTTCGATAGGGTTCATGTCTGGAGAACATGCTGACCACTGTAGTCGAGCGATGTCGATTTCCTAAAGGAAGTCATTCACAAGATTTGAACGATGGGAGAGCGAATTGTCGTCCATGAAGAAGAATGCCTCGCCAATATGCTGCCAATATGCTCACACTGTCGGTCGGAGGATGGCATTCACGTATCGTACAGCCGTTACGGCGCCTTCCATGACCACCAGCGGCTGCACTCGTTGGACCGTGTGTGTAAGGCGTTCAGCCTGACGGGGTTGTCTCCAAACACGTCCCTGACGATTTTCTGGTTGAAGGCATACGAGACACTCATCGGTGAAGAGAACGAGATGCCAATCCTGAGCGGTCTGTTCGGCACGTTGTTGGACCCATCTGTACCGCTCTGCATTGTGTCGTGGCTGCAGAGATGGACCTCGCCATGGACGTCGGGAGTGAAGTGGCGCATCATGCAGCGTATTACGCACAGACGTAACACGACGTCCTGTGGCTGCTCGAAAAGCATCATTCAACATGGTGGGATTGCTGTCAGGGTCCCTCCGAGTGGGTAGTGGTCATCCATTGCAGTAGTAGCACTTGGGTGGCCTGAGAGAAGCATGTCATCGACATTTCCTGCCTCTGTGTATCCCCTCCATGTCCGAACACCATCGCTTTGGTTCACTCTGAGACGCCTGGACACTTCCCTTGTTGACAGTGTTTCGTGGCACAAAGTAACAATGCGGATGTTATCGAACGGCGGTATTGACCGTCTAGGCATGGTTAAACTACTGAAAACACGAGGCGTGTACCTCCTTCCTGGTGGAATGACTGGAACTGTTCGGCTGACGGACCTCCTCCGTCTAATAGGCGCTCCTCATGCATTGTTGTTTACATCTTTGGGCGTGTTTAGTGACATCTCTGAACAGTCAAAGGGACTGTGCGTGTGTTGTGATACAATAAATATCCAAAGTCAACGTCAATCTTCAGTTCTGGGAACCGGGGTGCTGCACAACTTTTTTTGATGTGTGTATGTGCGTGCTAGATTATGTGTGATTCTAATTACGTTTTGGTATCGACATTAATTATTGTCTAACAGTTTTTCAGTGTTAATAGTTCTTTCACTTAATATCTAATTTTATGCATACTTGTTCAAAATTCTGCAAGTTTTAAGATTTATCTGGTCCATACGCTAAGGGGCAGAAGTCATTAGGTCGCAACACGCCCATATACAGACGTGGAAGTGCCGCGTACACAGGGTATAAAAGGGTTGTGCATTGGCGAAGCCTTGATTTGTATTCAGGTGATTAATATGAATGGCTTTTCTATTTGATTATGACTGTGCGACGTGAATGAACAGGTTTTTTTTCGCGTCAAGTGTGTACTGAGAATACGAAATTGTAGGCATTACCTCCCATTACAGACAATGCCGTAGACGACGGCCTTCACTTGACGACCGAGAGCAGCGCCGTTTGCTTGGATCTCTCATTGAACAAGTCAGTGCGCTGAAATGTGGCGTTAATGGACTATGGTAGCTGACGACCCAATCGAGTGATTTTGCCAGTATCACGATACCGCCTGCTGTCCCTCTCCTGGACTCGTGATCGTGACGATTGGACCCTATAAGGCTGGAAAACAGTGGCCTGATCAAATGAGTCCAGATTTCAATTGGTGAGAGCTGATCGTAGAGTCCGAATGTGGTGCAAAACCCACGAAGCCGTGGGTCTAAATTTCCAACAAGATACTGTGAAAACTTATGACATCGCCCTAATGGCTTGGGCTGTGTTTGCGTGGAACGGACAAGGTCGTCTGGTTCATCTAAAGCGATGGTTGGAAGTGACTATGTTTGGCTGGTTGTAATCCACCTGCAACCATTCTTGGTTTCATGTTTCCAAACAACGCCCTGCAGCAGCAACACTTTCGCAGTTATGAACGGCTGCAGGGACAGCATGGCTGAGTATTTCGTTGAGACTATGGCACGCCGGGTTGCTGCACTACACCGTGCGAAAAGAGGTCCTTCCACTACATTAGGAGGATATCTTTTGACTGGCCGAGCGGTTCTAGGCGCTTCAGTTTGGAACCGCGCGATCGCTACGGTCTTAGGTTCGAATCCTGCCTCGGGCATGGATGTGTGTAATGTCCTTAGGTTAGTTACGTTTAAGTGGTTCGAGGTTCTAGTGTCAAGTCCAATAGTGCTCAGCCATTTTTTTATCCTTTCATTTTTGTCACCTCAGTGTATTTAATCTGTTTTTGTGAAGGTGTACATTTTCTCTTTTACACATTTTACAAACGGTTTTCTAAATGTTACTATGTATGGCGAGTTTAATACCTGAAATTACCAAGCTTCACGGAACATGTGGAATCGTGGATTGGTTTTAGCGTCATTCCTTTAATGTATCTAGTCGCTTCTCTTTAACTCATAAGTTGACGACCCATTCGTGATTACTTTAATTACTTTTCCATTGTCAAGCGGATGTAATTTCAGCTCATGTCTCCTTAACTAACATTTATATACTACAATATGGGCAAAGCATTTATTTTGTCAGAGCTATTTGCCCGAGATATCTTTCGTTCAGTTCTGCCAGTTCCCTTGCGGCCAAACCCAAGTACACCACGTCGCTACCTTATATTTATTAAAAGAAATTAGTATTTAGATGTCTTTCGAGATAAAAATAATGTGTAGAAACCTTACTGCCCTTGTGATATTCAAATGGTTCAAATGGATCTGAGCACCATGGGACTTATCATCTGAGGTCATCAGTCCCCCAGAACTTAGATGTACTTAAAGTTAACTAACCTTTACATTACTTTACTAACCTTTACATTACACACATCCATGCCCGAGGCACGATTCGAACCTGCGACCGTCCCTCTGATATGAATGACAAACTTTAAATAGTGATTACATTTCATTATCCGTCAATTATTTAGGCGGTCTACAAATTTGTGCTGTAGTCTTATTATGAAAACTTTTATTTATTGCCAACATCGCTGTGTTAACGCATTAGTACATAACTAGTTTCGGCAATATAAACTGGCATCATCAGATCTACAAAAGAAAATATGCTGAGGTTACATGCTTAAGGTAATAGGTAATATTTTTTAAAAAAAGTAACAGGAGGGCGTCCGCACAAATTCAATAATAAAATACTGGGCAGCGGCAGTTACACCCCACAATCATTCAAACCACTATATAACAATAAGACCGTACATTGTGCTGAAAGATAACAAATTACTTACAACTCTGTTCATATGGATGGTGTAATTCAAAGTGAAACTACAATAATGAACGCATCTAGTAAGTAACATTGTGTGAACATATATCATAAGAAAGTCGAGAAATTAAAATAACATGGAGAATGTGGAGCCATGAATACGTACAACTTAGAATTTGTGTGATACGAACAAAATTTATACACGCCCTATTATGTTGTTTCGTGGTATAATGCCACGTTGGCTACGAAAGAGTAAGTGATGACTAGACACAGAGTACAAAGGAAATTTTAATTGGTGAGAGGTACTGCTACATGGCGGTCCGCAATTAAATAGGTCCATTAGAAATTATGTAACAGGGTTCCAAGTTTGTGTCAGACTAAACAAAATTTAATATCAAAAATAGTATGCACAAAGTAATCATAAAGATAAAACTACACTAATTGTTCTTAAAGAGGCACAGAATGCTGTAAAGTGTCGTACATGGCGGCCTACGACACTGGAATAATTCGCTGAAAATTTTTTTGACGGAACAATGACTACATCCGATATCAACAGATTACTTCATGCAAGATATGTAATAAAACTGTCGTTAGAGGAAAACTACACAGCAGACGTTTCCAGGGAAAACAAATAGGATTTAACCTTATTGCTCCGTTTCACTGAAATAGAAGAACTATAAAAATTAATAATTACAAAATAGTATATTGTAAAAGAAGTCAACACGCAATATTGAGCAGCAATATAGAATGCATTAATAAATAAAAGCTTCCTTTATTTTTTAAAATCGTGCACCAGCATCAAAACATATGTTTAGTATAGTTTCTTTGATTAAATTTACATCTTTACGTAAGCGTGCTACCATTGTATGAGTAAAATTGCAGGCGGTTCACAACCTATAGACACAATTTCTGAAAATATATAGTGAGGCTAAATATATGAGGGAAATTATCAGAAGTGACACTTATCAGCCGACTGCGGTATTCAAATCTGCAGTGATACTTTATGTACACGTCTTGAATAAGACAGCATGAACAGCGAAACCTTTTCTATTTGTTAATCGTTGTGCACTATTGGGTTTGTGAGTTACATATAAGGGATGCTCAGAAATTGCCATTACAAACGTATAGTATTTGTGGAGGAGACAGAGTACATAACGTTTTGACTTTGAACCCGTGTCCGGAAACTTATCGTTTCCGTGCTGCAGCCGGTTAAATACATATTGGTAACGTGACCACTTTTACAATTAATTTATTAGGTTGACTCGGTATATCACTTATTTTACAATTCAGCTCATTAATAACCGAAGAAACAAAAAGAAAACTTAATTACGGTACAAAATCGGCTGGCATTGTTGACTGTTTATTTATTATTTATCGTGGCATACATTGCTGCTCTTATGCACATTATCTACAATTTAATTACAAATTGACATTCAGGCATTGAAGACGATCGATAGCCTCCTCTGTTGCAGCTAGGATGTCATTGAAAGTTCTCTTGGAAGCACGAACTGAGCCTTCTTCTACTATGTGCAGGAGAGTTTGTGGTACTTCGGAGTTGGTATCTGTTCTCATTTGTAGAGGGCGACGGCACTTTTTCCGTGGCCAGTGCGTATGCGGTTAAAAGTTTCCCACACTTTGCATGACTATCTGAGGCCGGGCGGCTTCTCGTTTATCATGAGCCTTTGACATTTTGGTGGATAGTGTTCTGTCCAGTGTTGTTTTCAGAGACTGTGATTAATCGAAGCCGCCTCGATATAAGTCTTCTGTGCTCCAGGTCAGCTGTATCATTATGTATGGGCAGCTGAGGGTCGTTAATTACCTTGTTGTATTCTCTGAAGACAGTATTTTTTCTCCGTACTTCTGGTGGTGGTACATGGCTCAGGGTTGGCAGCTATACGGTAGGGGTTGATTTTATCGCGCCGCTGATAAGGTGCATGGTGTCGTTTAATGCCACCTCAGTTTTGTTTATGTACGGGCCATTAATCAATAATGGAGCCCAGTATTCTGTCACTGAGTAGACAAGCCCAACTGCTGATGTGCAGAGTGTGTCTGTTGTGAAGTCCTATGTGGTGCAGCACAATTTATGGATCATGTTGCTTCTTACCCTTATTTAGCTTGCAATCTTTGTCAGGTGCTCCTTGTAAGACAGAGTCCTGCCCAGTGTAACCCCTACAATACTGACTGTATCCTTTTGAGAATTTATTATGTAGTTGGTCATGCAGAACGTACCTGACTGTCCTTAGAGCAACATGCATTCAATGCGCAATTGCTCGTGTACTGTTTGACACTTTCTCTTCAACATGATGCAGTGCGGTCTCTTGCAGTTCTCCTTGGAGCACCAGTCACGCCTGATGACGGTGAAGGTATCCTTTCTTCGAAGCCGCTGCGTAATTGTAGTGAAAATGGTATGCGATCGAGTTGGACTTTGTGGAGAACGATCTTGATAAAAGCGACGAGGAGCTCTTCAATTACCACGAACTTCACCCTTCGGAAGGGTCATGTCCGCGTATTCTGCAAAAGTGTACTCAACCATGTCGCTGTAACATACACAGACGCTTGAATGATGCTCGAACCGGGTCAGAGAGATAGGATAGACATCGAATGACATCAGTCGATCACATGTAAGAACCCCTCACCATGACTACGCTGTTCCATACCTACCTTGCAAATATGTTTCCTAACGACTGTAGCATGGAAATATTGTCTGCTCAGTTCCCTATACAAGTCCTAGAAGTTTGTAACGGGAATTTTAGAGCACCCTGCATATCTGTACCACGTTTTAGGAGTACTCTTATTCCCATGAGATCTGCGAAACATGATAAGTGAAGCGACTTTTTATTAGTAGTGAGATGATGTTTGATTTGTGGGTCGCTCAACTGCACCGCCATCACCGCCCGTACGAAGTCCCAATTTGAACACAGTCCGATTTTTACACAATCCGATCTAGCCACTGTCACGAATGATGATGATGATGATGACGATGATGATGATGAAATGATGAGGAAAACACAAACACCCAGTCCCCCAAATCAGCTGAGAGTAACGTCCTGTAACGTGCTAACGATATGACGAAATTCTAGTGACGCAACTCGAGGTCTAGGTCCTAAATCAAATCCAAAAAGAGTACTAATGGGAGAGCTGGAAATCCAGGAAAAATGGAAACTTCTGTTTCATACTCGAAATAGCAACCGTATGTCGCCACCATTCGTGAAATAATGCAGAGTTAATCTAAGAAAAAAGAAAGTAATTATTGAACTGTACATCACCATGTACAGGGTGTTAAAAAAGGTACGTCCAAACTTTCCTCACACACAAAGAAAGAAAATATTTTATGTGGACATGTGTCCAGAATCGCTTACTTTCCATGTTAAAGCTCATTTTATTACTTGTCTTCAAATCACATTAATCATGGCATGGAAACATACAGCAACAGAACGTACCAGCGTGACTTCGAACACTTTGTTACAGGCAATGTTCAAAATGTCCTCTGTTAGCGAGCATACATGCACCCACCCTCTGTCGCATGGAATCCCTGATGCGCTGATGCAGCCCTGGAGAATGGCCTATTGTATCACAGCCGTCCACAGTACGAGCACGAAGAGTCTCTACGTTTGGTACCGGGGTTGCGTAGACAATAGCTTTCAAATGCCCCCGTAAATGAAAGTCAAGAGGGTTGAGGTCAGGAGAGCGTGAAGGTCATGGAATTGGTCCGCATCTATCAATACATCGGTCACCGAATGTGTTGTTGAGAAGCGTACGAACACTTCGACTGAAATGTGCAGGAGCTCCATCGTTCATG
The DNA here is from genome assembly GCF_023897955.1 of Schistocerca gregaria. NCBI lineage: Eukaryota > Metazoa > Arthropoda > Insecta > Orthoptera > Acrididae > Schistocerca > Schistocerca gregaria. The sequence continues at coordinate 458,764,821 of NC_064920.1, read as the reverse complement.
AACCAAATGTTGTGTCGTACTTGTAAAGGCACATGTTCTAGCAGCATAGGTAGAGTATCCCGTATGAAATCATGATAACGTGCTCCATTGACCGTAGGTGGAAGAACATGGGGCCCAATCAAGACATCACCAACAATGCCTGCCCAAACGTTCACAGAAAATCTGTGTTGATGGCGTGATTGCACAATTGCTTGCGGATTCTCGTCAGCCCACACATGTTGATTGTGAAAATTTACAATTTGATCACGTTGGAATGAAGCCTCATCCGTAAAGAGAACATTTGCACTGAAATGAGGATTGACACATTGTTGAATGAACCATTCGCAGAAGTGTCCTCTTGGAAGCCAATCAGCTGCTAAAAGTGCCTGCATACGCTGTACATGGTACGGAAACAACTGGTTCTCCCGTAGCACTCTCCATACAGTGACGTGGTCAACGTTATCTTGTACAGCAGCAACTTCTCTGACGCTGACATTAGGGTTATCGTCAACTGGACGAAGAATTGCCTCGTCCATTGCAGGTGTCCTCGTCGTTCTAGGTCTTCTCCAGTCGCGAGTCATAGGCTGGAATGTTCCGTGCTCTCTAAGACGCCGTTCAATTGCTTCGAACGTCTTCCTGTCGGGACACCTTCGTTCTGGAAACCTGTTTCGATACAATCGTACGGTGCCACGGCTATTGCCCCGTGCTAATCCATACATCAAATTGGCATCTGCCAATTCCGCATTTGTAAACATTGCTCTGACTGCAAAACCACATTCGTGATGAACACTAACCTGTTGATGCTACGTACGGATGTGCTTGATGCTAGTACAGTGGAGCAATGAGTCGCATGTCAACACAAGCACCGAAGTCAACATTACCTTCCTTCAATTGGGCCAAATGGTGGTGAATCGAGGAAGTACAGTACATACTGACGAAACCAAAATGAGCTCTAAAATGGAAATTAAGCCTTTCCGGACACATGTCCACATAACATATTTTCTTTATTTGTGTGTGAGGAATGTTTCCTGAAAGTTTGGCCGTACCTTTCTGTAACACCCTGTATATATCCAGACCACGGTTTCCATAACCAGGTTTATTGGTTAATAAAATTCGCTCCTGATTTTTTATTAAGAATGGTACTGGAATTGTGATTACAAGAGACTTTGACCCAGCCTATTTTTATTACGTAACTTAAGATTTTAACTTAAGATCTAGGTCGAAACACCCACGCAGTGTGGCCTGCTATCGGTGTAGTAACAAATACGATGTTAAATTCCTTGCAAAAACATCAAAATGGTGAGGTAAATGAAACCAAAGCTTTTGGGAGAAAAAGCACACAAATCAATACGGGTCGCTCAGCCCGAGGTCTAAATCAGATCAGCTCGAAAATAATGTGTTGACATAGCGATCTTGGCGAAAAGAAAAGTTTTCATAAGAACACTACAGTGAAAACAGTAGATAATCTAATATATCCCGGATAGTTTCCTTTAACTATCTTGACTCATTAGCAAGCCCCCTTTCAAAACCAGTATATACAGCGTCTCTCCAAGTGCCGATTTGTAGCACACGCCATACGTAATTGCAGATCACACCAGTACGGCGCGACGCTTGTCAGCACACACAAATAAATCACCACGTTCGTACTGTGGAATCGAATTAGTTCGCGCCTGTAGATTTGTAACCGAATTAACAGATATGCAGAAAGGGGCTGCTGTCTTAGCACGGCACTGACGTTTGCTGCATTACAAATGGTGCCCATATTGGGCGCATGTACCGTGAGTTAAAACGTAGTAGAAATACTCTGTTCACTGATATATGTCATTCCTTTGTATGCCTTGTAATTTTCGCATGTTCATTTTCTAATTCCGCATGGATATTTATGAGTGAGCACGTATACTTGGAATAAGTGTAACAATAAATATGTTAAAAAATCGTTGTGGCCTTCTTGCTCACTTGCTGACAAATTGCCTGATGGTCTATGTCTCGAGTTATTCAGCCGACGTATAACGCTTTTCCTGACATTTTCGCCAGCACGAGTGGCTGGCACTGTTAAATGTTCATACCCCACTGCTGGTACCATTGCTATACACTCGAAGATCTTCTGCTAACATATGCATGGAACAGTATTCATAGTTTCATCTTGATCAGTGGATCCAAAACTCGAGTTACTATTCCATGAAGGCTAAAATGAAACTATTCTGTGTGGCAAAAGCTAAATGGTTGGGTCGTGGTTCACTCACAATACTGAATTACTTTTAAAAGAACATTACTGTTATCACTATTTCGCAGTACATAGACTACATACATCACCAATCATTACAATTTCCTACAAGTACTAGCATTAATGCGTAACGCAGTGTGGTGGTGGTTACAGCTTATGAAATGAATGTATGAGCAAAATCTTCCTTGTTCCTCACACAGTCTATCTACAAAACTTCTATATTGACCTTCATACTATACATTTATGACAGTAAAATTGCGACATATACGCTTAAGTATCTCATGAAAACATGTCACAGTTGTGGGTAATTCGTGGAAGGGATCAGAAGGTTCTTCATTATTCCATTTACTGAATTTTTCAGTCGTAGTTTGGCAGAAAAACTTCATCAACACAGCCGCAAACATGCAACTGTCCATTCGACGGTGCATCGCCTCATATCTGTTCCATTATCCAAATAAGTCTTTCAAACAGAACAACAAACCATCAAACAAATGGCTTCCGGCGATGGCTATAGCTCTGCCCTGACTGATACTATTCTGCGAAAAAGAAAATGAATGAAATTACCACTTCTGTATGCTGGGCAGTAGCTGTCACTGGATAGTTTGAAAGTCTGGTACAAAATTTCAAATCGTGGCAACATTTCAGACAATCTTGCAAAAAAAAGTTAAAATCTCGCAACTAGAGACCTGTATTTTATAATACCAGTAACGTATCAAAATTTTGATTCAAAAGTAAAGACCAAATGCAACTCTTCTCACAGAAAGGTATGTAAAAATCCCTTGCCAGCATTGTAAATAAATGTATATTGATCAGTCAGACAGAGCTGTGGCGAGTAGGCTGCATGAACATGAGACAAGCTGGCGATTAAAGAAGAAATTCGTCCTTTTCTGACCACCTTCTAGCAGAGAAATATCCATATGATGTAGAATGTGAACTTTTACATTCTGTCAAGAAAACCAGAAAGATGACTTTGCTAGAAATAATGTAAATTAACGAACACATGACACAGAATGCCACCCTAGTGTTAAACGATGAGACACAGTTTCCATTTTGTCGCTAGTTAAATTAAGTTTTCGCTTCAAATATTAGACTGAAACTGTAGATTCATCTTATTTCTCCTCATATGTTACATGTTCTCCACGTAACTTTATTTAATCACTTTCTTAGTCAGTAATTTTTGTAATATTTTTGTTACGTAACACTTGGTCATTTTTGTATTTTGTGCGCAAGTAATATCTGTGTAAGACGCACATAATGCTTATCTGTGGTTGCGACATTCAGTTGTCACCTGAAGATGTCCTGAGAAACCGAAAGCTGGTTCATGACAAAATAAATATAATTTTGCAGAACAGCACGAAGTTTTTTCCTTTTTAATATTCTTTATTATTTACTTCGCAATAGGTAAGGGAATTAATTGACAGCACAAGACAAGTAGTAACTACGTAATTCCAATTACATTGCTGAAAGGCCAACACAATATTATTGCTGTTAGTAATAGTGGTCAGACACAAAACATTAGCAGCCCGTAGATTGCCAGTTTCTGCCAGTTCAGAAATAAGGAGACCAGCAATCAAGTGAAATACAAACAGTAAGTATAGTGCACGCATGTTAACTCGGTTGATTTTTAATGGGGGTACAGGATGTGGGTGAAGCCAGTGTCATTGGGCGGAGGAGTGGTCCCGCTGAAACACTTTCTGTAACGACTGCCTATTCTCAGTGTGCGTAGATAGCTTTCTTTTTTGAGAAGGAGTTGTAGGTGGAACTGGCGATATACTGAAAATTTCTTAACACTTCTAAAAATGTTTGTTAGAAACATATAGTTCGTGGTTTAATAAAACATATAGAAAAACGAAGTGCCGTTTATCTTACACCATACTAAAAATACAAGTGGTTGGAGAAAACGTTAGGTGCTAACGTTCATGATGTTGGGGGAAGGGGGGCGCTAGATGACATTGATCGCAATCAGGTGTAATGGTTTCATGATGGTTGGGAGTCACTGGTCTAGCTGCATCAAGTCATTAGCTTTGCTTTGTTGGAATGTGTGCAGGGGATATGTACGCCCAGACCTGGTCACAGAGGTCAGCTCCTTATTGTAAATTGGTTGTATTTACTCATGTTGTTATAAATTTTTAAATACTGGCAAATCATTAATTATCTGTATCTGTTGTTAAGCCTCATGCCGATGAACGTGTGTAGACTTCATTGTTGCGGTGCAGCACTGGCTTCAGATTAATATATTTTGTTTATAGGGTAAAAGTTCTTTTGCGTGGCAACTTTCACGCCCATATCCTCGCTCTTTGCGTTATCAACCCCTACTCATTTTGATGCTCTAATATCGATTCAGGGACAATATTTCTGTCCATTTTGGTAAGCAGCATCGAACCGATGCCCATTGGTCAGCCGGCTGACTGAGCGGTTCTAGGGGCTATTGTTTGGGACCGCTCGACCGCTACGGTCGCTGGTTCGAATACTGCCTCGGGCATGGATGTGTGTGATGTCCTTAGGTTTGTTAGGTTTGAGTAGTTCTAAGTTCTATGGGACTGATGACCTCGGAAGTTAAGTCCCATGGTGCTCAGAGCCATTTGAACCAATCCGTTGGTCAAGGGTGTTTCCATACTGTCCAGTCATATGAATGTGGCCATCTGTAAAATGCTGAATAACTGCCTTATGCAGAGTGGACCGGCTACAAGACGTTCAGGAAGAGAGTCAGTGAGGTTCAAGTAGGTACTGACAGGGATGTGGAACCATGTCGACCCCAGCGCAGTGGCTGCGCTAGGTCTCTCGGCTTAAGACCTATGACGCGTACAGCCCAATCGACGTGGCATAAGAGGTTCTCAAAAGACGTTATGTCGGCGAAGCTGGTGATCAGGGAAGTCCGGTAAGCTCATCCTAGTGCTCCTTGAACCAGGCACGTAAACTACAAGCTGGCTGAGACTTTTCATTACCTTTCTGTTAGATGTCATCGTGCCAAGGAAAAGCAAACTGTATGTAGCGTTGGACACGGTCCCCGAGAATAGATACATGCTTTGTTGATCCATTGTGCCTTCCGGAACGAAGTCATCACCCGTGTAATGCTACGAAAACATTGACCAGATCATAACACTCTCTCCTGGACATTTCGACTATCGTTGCATTGTGTTCCCTTACTGGCGTTTCACGCTGTACACGCCAGCGGCCATCCGTCCGATGGAGCATTAAACGTGATCCGCCTGAAAAGGCCACCTGTCGCCACTCAGCAGATATTTGTAGCATTATAGGCGTACAAATTCTAGCCTTCGTTGCCGATGAACGGCAGTCATCATGGGTACTTGAGACAGACACCTACTGCGAGGGCTCATTTGCAGCAACTTTCGTTGAACGGCCGTTGGGGAGACACTGTAGGCAGCCCCTGGTTCATCTGGCCGGTCAGTTGCTCTACAGTTGCACTTGTGTTCGCCCGTACACATCGCCGCAGCCATCCTCCACCCCTGTCATCTATGCCTCTTGGTGCACCACAGTTACCTCTGCGACAGTTTCGCATAGTGCTGTTTCGTCATTCCCGGTATACTCTGACCACTGTGCACTAGAGATGGGTAGTTCGCGAACGACCGGTCGCAAAGGAACGGTTCACCAAAATGAACAAAACGACCGAGGAACGAATTCCAAGGAACGATCGGTTCATAGTTCACTTCGGTCGCGGCGGTCTACTTATAGTTCCAGGGAACGAGGGATGATCGGTTCATAGTTCACTAGTTCACTACGGTCGCGGCGGTCACTTCGGCAGTTCTCGTTCCAGCCTCGGTCGCGTGCTCATCTCACTCACGGTCTTCCTTGGCCGCACTCGTCGTTCTTCGCATGACCACCTGTCTCAGTTCCACTGCCGACTGCACCTAGTTAGTTCAGTGTCCAGTCGCTCGTTTCGTTCACTGCGATCTTCTATTTTACATGTTTTCCAAACTGTTCTTGCACTTGGTACTGGCTATTCCGCGTCAACGACCGGTAATCAAAAAGTATTTTATAGTTACGTAAATTACATAAAAATTACGTTGTATGTAATAGGTACGTCTTTTCAAGTAACAAAAGGTCATATCAGCTCACTTCATTATATCGATGAACAGCAGAAGACATGCTTATAACAAGGCAAGTTTTTTTGTTATTCATATATTTTTTTGTTTCATTGACTTGATTTACCAGCTAACTTTCAATAAGTTGCTTAATTTTTAGTGTAAGAAAACTCGTATAAAACGATTTTCGTGTATCTCTCATATACAAAATATTACATTTAGGAAAGCTCTAATTATTTTTAAGTTGGGTTGTTTCCAATTTGCATTACCTGCTAGTTTGATTTCTTTGAAAAGAAAAAGTGGGTTGTGGATCATTTTGGCTCAGTAGGAAAAACGGCGCCTCTCCATTTGAAAAGACATAGACTGCCATAAAATCCTATTTACTTATTATCTGAAAAACATTTGTTCAGAAGAAGCTTTCAAACCAAAAACTTTATACTGCGAACTTAATTATTATTATTATTATTATTATTATTATTATTATTATTGCATTAACTTTAATAGTTATTATTTTATGGTTCCATGAAGTCTCTACTTCGCCTACGAACTCAGAGACAACGTGAAGTATATATAGGGCGTAAACGATTATTGTTTACAACGTAGCATTACTATGTAGTGGAAGTCGAAACGAAGAGTTTGATACATGACACTTGTGGACTATTAAGTTGGGAAACAGCCACCAATAGGTTTACAAGACTACATGAGCTATAGCCCATTCGCGTCGCGTGAGATTTTCATGTTCTCTTCTGCAGCTCTCTACACATCGTCATCGATTGTTTCGCAATTGTTGCTTGCATTAGCTTGTTATTTCTTCACCGCCTAATTATTATATGTTTGTCTGTTTGTTGTATCTGCTCGTAAAGGTCAACACACCGCCCGTAATTGGCGAGCAGTCTGTACTCGTGGCCGGTTTTCCGTGCGCCCCCCTCTATTATTTCCTTGCGATCAGCCACACAAGGCTACGGTTGGCTAAACGAGAGGTTCTGCAGAATCACAATAATTACTTCTAGAAATGTGTATAAGTATTCTGTAATTAATGAAAACTCTTTACTCCAGGGCGAGGCAAGCGCCCCCTCTCGGTCCCCTCCATCCTTCAGTCACCTACCCTACTAGTTTTCAGTTTTTCATAAGAACCATATACCAAGCACAAATGAACGGTGAACGAGTAAAAATCAACGGTTCCCAAAAAAGAACGATCAGCAGTGAACAAGTTCCCAAGGATAAACGAGTTGGCCCATCTCTACTGTGCACGTGAACTGTTTGCAAATTTAACCGTTTCGGGATTGTTTCTACCTATATCCAGATACACAATAATGATTCCCTTCTGGACGTCAGATAAATCGCTCTCTTTCCCCATTACGACGACGACTGTACTGTTTCCCGCGTTCGCCCCCCCCCCCCAAAAAAAAATCCCTCCCGACACACTTTACACACCATCCACTGCTAGTGCCGCCATATGCCGTCTGTGAGTGGTTGTTGAACGTTGATATCATACATAGGCGTTGGTCACATTCAAGTTACTTTACCATGTATGTCGATGAATGTGCGGGATTTCTGTTTAAGAGGATTCTTAGAGTTACCTTACTCTGGCGTGTGCATTTTTCGACCTACATTAGCTTCAGCCTTGTCGCATGGTGTCTCTAAATGTGTATGCATTTCTTTTTTACTACGTGTTTCCATTTACACAGCCTTCCAGTCACTTAATTACGTTTATAAATCCCTGCACACGTACGAAGATAATCTCCCAGATTTTCCTCAGTGTTGCGGAAGGAGCGTCCAAAGCAAAAGACAGCTGCAGTGCCTTTCAAACAGACATGTAGCAAAAGAGCTCTTATTCTTGATTTGCTTTTTTAGTCTCTGCAGGGTGAGCTGTAATCGCATTGCCCCCTTTAAAAATATTCGTTTAAGCTCTTTCCTTTGCAGGAAAATGTAAGCCTCTACCGGTGTGTGCTTTTCCCAGGTGGTGCCTAACAAGGTGGAAAGAATATGCAAATTTTCCACAGTCCTGGGAGCGTTACCGGTAGCATGCGGAGTTGATACGATGCGTGTAGATAATCAACGAATTTAATCTTACCTCGTTACATATAATCATCGGACTTCAAACAATAAAAAATAAATAACAACTCTTGCCTTATAGCTGTAGTAAGGCATTAAGCCATCTGCATTTTATATTATGTAATCCTTGATGCAATATACGATCAAAAAACTCGCACAAAAAAGAAGAAAGTGGTGAAAAAATTCGTAATCGATTTTGTTTGCATTCACCCATCGATTTCAGTTATTATCACAGAGAGCAGAAACAGCAGTAAAACAGAAGTGAAGAGCTTGAAGTAAGGCAGCTGTGCGTACTATGTGAGAAACTTCATTAGACTCCTGTGCCTCTTATTTCTTGTTTCACATAATGCATGTAAGCAGTAATAGAAATATAATTAAATTATAGTTATCTAATGTGTAGGACATTATACATAAATAGTTGTAAAATTTATTAGCATGAAAATAAAATTATGAAACATGTTTGATTCCAAGTTAATCTATTTCACAACCTAAACAAATGAATGAATCAGCCTGAATTTACAAAATCTTCTGAAATTGTAAATGCATCTTCAGGTTTAGTAGTGAAAAAAATTAGAACTTTTCAAATCAGAACTTAATAAAAACTGGAAAATACAGTATTAATTTTCTACAATAATATTTATTTAATAGTTCCTTATAAACAGTGTTTCAGCTTCTTAGGCCATCACTGGCGTTTACGTCTATGTTCCTCCAAGAACCGACAGAATATTCGACAAAAATTAGAACTTGTGTGAGTGAGAATTAATCATTAATTTTGAGTTCATCATATAGTATTTTCTGCTTTATTTTTACAATTTGCACACATAAAACAACATATTGAGCACCATCTTGAGCTCTCCAGTAATCGAAATTCCGAGTAAGTATTAACTTCAACAGCGTTTTCTTTTCATTTCTGGAAACCTAACATATCCTCAGTCTATTAACGGTGAAAGTCTCTTATAGTGACGTGCTTGGTGCCCAATGGAGACACAGTGATTTCTAGAGATGTTTCGGTCTTTTAAGATGTATAACGATGTTCCTTATCAAATTGTTCGTAGCTTATCCCGAAGTTCTTCCTGTAAAGGAGAACAGAGCCATGAAATCCGTATTTATCAGAGTAGCTCAACTTGTAGTTATCTTGTGTGCAGTATTTCCTGTGAAGTGCGGCAAAGAAGTTAGTATTTAGCAAGACATGTCTTTTGGTAGCAGGTACGATCGACCGCGCATATCTACTTCGGCAGAGACGCCTCGCATTTTCGAGGTACCTGGAAGCACTTAGTGCTAACCACTCAGAAAGCCATATAATTCGCGTAAGGTTGGTACTAGCCAATACCGTCGCTTTGTTAACGTGATAACAAAGTACAGAGTGATGAACAAGAGCGAGAATTTTTATTGATTAGCACGTTACCTCGGTTAATATGAGACTGGTAATGGGCTAACACGATCTTACCGTGGAGTATGATATTTATGACAAGGTTTATGTCTAAACCGATTTATCATGAAGAAAGTAAACAGTGTGAGCTTTTTCCATTGCAAGTGACGATTTGATAATATTACTCTCGATGTGAACGTTGAACTCCGAAGCTACCAACTTCGGGTGAATGGGAGGTGGTGGGGAGGGGTGGAGTGAGGAGAATAACATTCTCTGTGAACGTAATTGAAATACGTGTTGTTCTAATGTAGTTTTCCGTAGTTCCCACGGACTCACATACGGCGGATGAAGGCAATATAAGACTTTCAGTGCAGAAGGTGAGACAACCATAGAGCATGCAACTATCTTGCTACACCTCAGAAGGTCATAATGTGTAAGAGGATCGTAAAATCTGCCCCTCGATAGTGCAAGCTAGAATTTTCAATCCGTTAAAACTCTTCTAGACATTTAATTGGAGTACTATAATATGTCTCCGTCATAAAAGTCGAAAGTAATGGAACATACACACAAGTTTAATGTGAGGGGACGTAGGGATATTGTGGCTGTTGATCTCCAAAAACATTAATCTCGGGCAAGGAAATCTTTCGATATCGAATGAACAACACAGAAAACTTTGCTGCTCTTTGGTTCATAAAAGTAGGTCCTCAATGGATATATTTTTAATGTAGAAGTGTCGTGTTATTTCGCATTCTGGAACTTCGGTATCACCAGAATGAATGTTCACTCAGCAGCGGAATGTTCGCTGATACCAGTTGCGTGGACACGTAAGTCGGTAGAGCATTTGCAAGCGAAAGGATGTTTCCGGTTCGAATTGTAATCTGCCGGAAAATTACAGTTTAGTATCACTTTTGTTGTAGTATGTTTCCTGAGCTTCAGATAATGTAATTTTAAGTCTATATTTACAGAGCCAATATTTTCATTCATGACCGATTTTTGTATTTGCAGATATTTATATTAAAATCTCAATACAAGTAGAGCAAAAACATAACACAGTGTATATATTTAACTGTCTGATTTGTGCAAAATGCGTTATTTCATGCAGAGGAATAGAGTTGTTCTTGAATCATAGAAAAGTAACATAGCCTAATAAAAGTTTCTTTGCGTGGTCGTCCTCCGCAAAAAGCAGAGAAATATTGCTTTGTAAATAAAACAACCTCCTCTTGCTGCAACTTAATTTATTCTTCTCAGATGGGTTTCGCCTTTTCATTATTGTAAGGCATCTTCTGTGGAATCTAGATTGATACTTTTATTATTTTTATATTATCAAGCAGTTCACATCGCGTCCTTTTATGTAAAGTAGTAATTAATTACAGTTTGTTGGTATCTGCGTTTCCTCTCATCTGGTCTGGGGGTCGCAGTACCACTTGATTTCCCAAACGTTAGCAGAACATTGTATTCTGAACCTCTTGTTTCACACTGTCCGCCATGTCTCTCCTTCTTCTTTGTGGTGCGCTATTATTCTTTTGCCACTAGTTATAGCTACTTGTTCGAACACAGTTGCGATCTCACGAGCGCGTGCACACACACACACACACACACACACACACACACACACAACTATCCAGTACAAATAATGAATCGTATTACGTTACTCTTAATCTGTCAGAGAATTTTCAATGTTTCTTCGGTCACTACAGTCGACCGAGTGACTGCAGCATGCTCCCCTCTCTCGAGTTATTTGTGGTTTCAGGGCGTCGATCTGGGCGCCACCCTTTCAAGGGCGGCTAACGGGACACTCGCCACCGCTAGAGGGAGAGAAGTTGTGTAGCAGCACCCGATCAGACAGCTGCTGCAGCTAAAGGACGATTATGTCTGTTTTCTTTTGTGTTTGTTAATTGTCAGTAATATGTGCTTCTCTACATACACTCCTGGAAATGGAAAAAAGAACACATTGACACCGGTGTGTCAGACCCACCGGACAATGCGAGAGGGCTGTACAAGCAATGATCACACGCACGGCACAGCGGACACACCAGGAACCGGAGTGTTGGCCGTCGAATGGCGCTAGCTGCGCAGCATTTGTGCACCGCCGCCGTCAGTGTCAGCCAGTTTGCCGTGGCATACGGAGCTCCATCGCAGTCTTTAACACTGGTAGCATGCCGCGACAGCGTGGACGTGAACCGTATGTGCAGTTGACGGACTTTCAGCGAGGGAGTATAGTGGGCATGCGGGAGGCCGGGTGGACGTACCGCCGAATTACTCAATACGTGGGGCGTGAGGTCTCCACAGTACATCGATGTTGTCGCCAGTGGTCGGCGGAAGGTGCACGTGCCCGTCGACCTGGGACCGGACCGCAGCGACGCACGGATGCACGCCAAGACCGTAGGATCCTACGCAGTGCCATGGGGGACCGCACCGCCACTTCCCAGCAAATTAGGGACACTGTTGCTCCTGGGGTATCGGCGAGGACCATTCGCAACCGTCTCCATTAAGCTGGGCTACGGTCCCGCACACCGTTAGGCCGTCTTCCGCTCGCGCCCCAACATCGTGCAGCCCGCCTCCAGTGGTGTCGCGACAGGCGTGAATGGAGGGACGAATGGAGACGTGTCGTCTTCAGCGATGAGAGTTCTGCCTTGGTGCCAATGATGGTCGTATGCGTGTTTGGCGCCGTGCAGGTGAGCGCCACAATCAGGACTGCATACGACCGAGGCACACAGGGCCAATACCAGAACATCATGGTGTGGGGAGCGATTTCCTACACTGGCCGTACACCTCTGGTGATCGTCGAGGGGACACTGAATAGTGCACTGTACATCCAAACCGTCATCGAACCCATCGTTCTACCATTCCTAGACCGGCAAGGGAACTTGCTGTTCCAACAGGACAATGCACGTCCGCATGTATCCCGTGCCACCCAACGTGCTCTAGAAGGTGAAAGTCAACTACCCTGGCCAGCAAGATCTCCGGATCTGTCCCCCATTGAGCATGTTTGGGACTGGATGAAGCGTCGTCTCACGCGGTCTGCACGTCCAGCACGAACGCTGGTCCAACTGAGGCGCCAGGTGGAAATGGCATAGCAAGCCGTTCCACAGGACTACATCCAGCATCTCTAAGATCGTCTCCATGGGAGAATAGCAGCCTGCATTGCTGCGAAAGGTGGATATACACTGTACTAGTGCCGACATTGTGCATGCTCTGTTGCCTGTGTCTATGTGCCTGTGGTTCTGTCAGTGTGATCATGTGATGTATCTGACCCCAGGAATGTGTCAATAAAGTTTCCCCTTCCTGGGACAATGAATTCACGGTGTTCTTATTTCAATTTCCAGGAGTGTATATTGCCATTCATTGCAATCCGAACTCTCGTCGTGTGCGGGCATTCATTACTCTGCTGAAATTTAAGCCCAGTATGGCTTACCATGAACAACAACAAAAGGGGACGTGGAATACCGTAGACGAACCAAGGGGCCCTGCTGTCAATACAAATGGCATCCCAGGCCATCAGTCCTGGTCGTCTGATGATACGGCGGGCGTCAGTGAAGTTGGTATCCCACTGCAGTCCAGGGCGTCGCCATATAAGTCTACCCTGGTTCAAAATTGTTCAAATCGCTCTGAGCACTATGCGACTTAACTTTTGGGGTCATCAGTCGCCTAGAACTTAGAACTAATTAAACCTAACTAACCTAAGGACATCACACACATCCATGCCCAAGGCAGGATTCGAACCTGCGACCGTGGCGGTCGCTCGGCTCCAGACTGCAGCGCCTAGAAGCGCATCCTCGCTGGTCATCGGGGATCAGTTCTAAACGGGACTCCTCATTGGACACAATTCTACTCCAGTCAGTTAGATCCCAGGCTGAAGACGTGTCTGGAGACACCCTTCACACGGGTGGGATACCGATCTGATTGTCGCCCACCACATGGCCCGACCGCCATGAGTGAGTGATTGGGGTGTCAGTTCATTTCATACTAGGACCCCTTTGGAGGTCCTCCGGTAAAATTGACGATTCAATTTTCCGTCTAGGAACGCAAACGTTTTGGTCCATTCTGATGGATTCGATTGAGTAGAGTGCAACGGCAGCCATCCATGGGCTGAACGGAAGCTGCGAGTTTCAACGGTGCAGCACGGAGACGCTGCAAGCGGCATATACACTGCACGTCTATAACATAAGTACCTGGCCTGGTTATCCTGCATCCTGTAAATGCTCACTCAACCTAACTTCTGCTTCTGTTCTTGCATTCCACAGCTAACCCTTCATAATGGATGAAGTGTTAGGAAAGAAACTTGTTACTACATGCTCAGTGCCGAATGCAAGTCTCAGGTGGTTATTAAAGTTTGTAAACGAATTTGACGTAACAGGGAAATTGGGCACTATGATATTACTGTCAGGCTAGAACTGTTCCCAAAGATCGTGGAGAACTACGAAGACGCATAGTCACAATTCGAATTGTTTGAAGATGTAGATGTGCATGCTGACGATAGGGAAACTTCCGAAAATATGGTCTTTGAGGACTCGAAAAAACTGAGAGCAATGCAGATGACTCGTGCCAACACAGCTGAAAAGATGCTGGACCTGCCTTGAGCGCATCAAAACGTAGCATCAGGTTGCCCATCATAAAACTGCCATCATTTGATGGTGATATAACGCAGTTCAAACACTTTTATGACACATTTGTTAGTCTCGTGGTAAAAAATGAGGATTTAGAAGACAGTGTTAGGTATCTTCATGTACACATTTCATTAACATTTGACGCTCATAACGAAATTGTTCATATTTCGGTAAATGGCACTAATTTTAAGATAGTCTTTAGAATGTTTAGCAATAGATACAATAACCCTCGACTGATTGTGTCGGCACATCTGAACAAACCCCTAACGCCGCCGTCAATGACAAGGGCATGTGCAAGCAATGTGCGTGCGCTGATGGTCTTACATCTAGACGTATCCTTGCAAGATATAATTACGTCCCAATTCCTTATAGAAAAGGTTGACCAGTCTATAAGAACAGAATTTTAGTCTGAGTTCCAATAGCTTTCCGGCATTCAAAGAGACATGTGCTTGTCTCAAAAAAAATCATAATCATTGACAATCGTCTGGGCTACAGTATCACCACGGCACAGTATATCTGGGAACAAACAGCGTAACGCCTCCAATGCTCTTCTCTTTGGGCATTAGAGACAAATCTACGTCGCTATTAGTGCTGCATGTGTCATGTGTAACCTGCCTCACGCATTGCACAAGTGCAGAAAATTCAGGCAGGCCGCATGTAGCGAACGCAAAGGTATTCTGATGCTCAACAATTTGTACTACAACTGTCTGAATGGTGATTATAGGGATTCTACTTGAGAATCTGTTTGCTGTCATGCTTGTCGAATACGACACCACACGTTGCTGCACGCAGGAATATAATACACACAACATGGAACAAGGAAGGGCTGCCCAAGTGACATGCAACAGAAGCGCAGTGGCATACATCCGTCAAGTACATCGTGTTATTGATCACTGGAAGTCAGCCCTGGCAAACGAGTGCTGCTTCCAACAGCGAGACTAAGGTTGCAAGATACCAGTTGCAAATGGTAAACTTGTCGTGCTTTCTTAGATTCTGTATCTCAGTCATGCTTTATATTCGGAGCATGAGCACATCGCCTTAGGCTTCAAAGATAGTACAGCAGAGTAATTATTCGAGGAGTGCGTGTGAACTTCTCAGAAACAAAATATCGCGATTCTGTTCAAGTCTGCTCCTGTATAGACAATTTCGTATTATCTGCCGAATGTTTACTCTTGCCAAAGATAACTGAGGTCTTGCCAGAACAAACAGTTGATCTCAGTACGTGGGACTCTCCAAGCGTATAGTTCACTTATCCAGAATTTAGGTCACCTAGCAAGATTGACGTCTTGCTTGGAGCAAAAGTTTGTCCATACATTCAGAAGGCAAGGACTATCTCCATACGAACTGATAATCTTGTACTTCAACAGACAGATCTAGATAGGGTTATGTCACGGCAGTATCAAATACACTCCTGGAAATTGAAATAAGAACACCGTGAATTCATTGTCCCAGGAAGGGGAAACTTTATTGACACATTCCTGGGGTCAGATACATCACATGATCACACTGACAGAACCACAGGCACATAGACACAGGCGACAGAGCATGCACAATGTCGGCACTAGTACAGTGTATATCCACCTTTCGCAGCAATGCAGGCTGCTATTCTCCCATGGAGACGATCGTAGAGATGCTGGATGTAGTCCTGTGGAACAGCTTGCCATGCCATTTCCACCTGGCGCCTCAGTTGGACCAGCGTTCGTGCTGGACGTGCAGACCGCGTGAGACGACGCTTCATCCAGTCCCAAACATGCTCAATGGGGGACAGATCCGGAGATCTTGCTGGCCAGGGTAGTTGACTTACACCTTCTAGAGCACGTTGGGTGGCACGGGATACATGCGGACGTGCATTGTCCTGTTGGAACAGCAAGTTCCCTTGCCGGTCTAGGAATGGTAGAACGATGGGTTCGATGGCGGTTTGGATGTACAGTGCACTATTCAGTGTCCCCTCGACGATCACCAGAGGTGTACGGCCAGTGTAGGAGATCGCTCCCCACACCATGATGCCGGGTGTTGGCCCTGTGTGCCTCGGTCGTATGCAGTCCTGATTGTGGCGCTCACCTGCACGGCGCCAAACACGCATACGACCATCATTGGCACCAAGGCAGAACTCTCATCGCTGAAGACGACACGTCTCCATTCGTCCCTCCATTCACGCCTGTCGCGACACCACTGGAGGCGGGCTGCACGATGTTGGGGCGCGAGCGGAAGACGGCCTAACGGTGTGCGGGACCGTAGCCCAGCTTCATGGAGACGGTTGCGAATGATCCTCGCCGATACCCCAGGAGCAACAGTGTCCCTAATTTACTGGGAAGTGGCGGTGCGGTCCCCTACGGCACTGCGTAGGATCCTACGGTCCTGGCGTGCATCCGTGCGTCGCTGCGGTCCGGTCCCAGGTCGACGGGCACGTACACCTTCCGCCGACCACTGGCGACAACATCGATGTACTGTGGAGACCTCACGCCCCACGTGTTGATCAATTCGGCGGTACGTCCACCCGGCCTCCCGCATGCCCACTATACGCCCTCGCTCAAAGTCCGTCAACTGCACATACGGTTTACGTCCACACTGTCGCGGCATGCTACCAGTGTTAAAGACTGCGATGGAGCTCCGTATGAAACGGCAAACTGGCTGACACTAACGGCGGCGGTGCACAACTGCTGCGCAGCTGGCGCCATTCGACGGCCAACACCGTGGTTCCTGGTGTATCCGCTGTGCCTTGCGTGTGATCATTGCTTGTACAGCCCTCTCGCAGTGTCCGGAGCAAGTATGGTGGGTCTGACACACCGGTGTCAATGTGTTCTTTTTTCCATTTCCTGGAGTGTAGAAGGGCACATCATTTCGTCAAGGCGACCGGTCGTGTCATGCTTTGTAAAAACAGACACTAATATTCAAATATCCTTGATGAAATTCTGGGCAACAGAAGAATTAAATCGTGTTGCAATAACGAGAGAAGAGGAAGAATGGGCAGCGCATTTTGTGGAACACACAACTAAAGGTTCCACAGGAAGATCTGTTGTTCAGTTTCCGTTCCGCGAAGAGCTGAGTCAAGTAGGCAACTCGTTCCACACTGCAGCAAAACGCTTCTCTTTGCTTGGGCAGAAACTGGCGATATAACCAAAGCTTAAGGAAAGCTACATAGAGTTTATAAGGGTGAATGGAACCAGTAGTCACGACAGTTGTTCTTTAAGAAGACAGCTCTACTACTGAGACAAGAGCAGTGTTTGACTGTTCTGCCAAATGAACACAAATTTGACATTAAACAATTTGCTAATGGTAAGTCCAATCATTCAACAGGATTTGCGCTCTACGATATTACACTTCCACATGTATTGCATTGCCTTCACATAAGACTTAGAGATGATGTGTCGACAGTTTCCGGTAACGGATGAAAATTGCGCTTACCAACGAATATTGTGGTGGAGTCATAGATCTGCACCACAGCAGGGATATTAATTAAAGACAGTCACGTCCTGATTAGCTTGTGCACTCTTTCTTGCAGTATGGCCCCTTTTACAGATGGTTCATGAACAGGGAAAGGGGAGCCAACATCCTTGCTAATCATTTCTGTATGGACGATTGTATCTCAGGTTGCGATGTGGTAGGGGCTGCTATCAAGGTGCAGCAAGATCCCAAGAAGCTATTAAGGAAAGGCTGCAGCAGTAGGGAACTACTCGAAAATATTCCCTCAGAGTTTCCTTTACTGCTTGATAACGACGAGGATGTTAAGACTTTAGGTTTAGTCTGGAATCCAGCTCCCCACGCCCGGGTTCCCGGGTTCGATTTCCGGCGGGGTCAGGGAATTTCTCTGCCTCGTCATGACTGGCTGTTGTGTGATGTCCTTTGGTTAGTTAGGTTTAAGTAGTTCTAAGTTATAAGGGACTGATGACCATGGATGTTAAGTCTCATAGTGCTCAGAGCAATTTTTTTGGAATCCAGCTCCTCATCAGATTCTGAACAATGACTAACCAGCACGTAATCTCTACAGCTTCACAAAATGCATTGTACTGTCTGTAACGTCCATTTGTAATCCGTTGTAATTATTTAGTCCCATTGTGATCTTATTTAGGATACTTTTGCAACGTCTATGACAGAATAAGTTAACGTGAGACGAGCCCTTGCCTCCAGAGTTGCGCTGCTTGTGACAGATAGTATAAAGCGAAATTCATATGGCACACAAGATTGGTGTTGATCGTAGAGTCGTTACAGAAGGGACACTTTTCAGCATACAACTTCATGGATTATGCGACGCTTCGGAGAAGACCTACGGCTGTTGCATCTATGTACGATCAACTGATCAGCAAGGAGTCACTTTATTAACCTATAGAGCTGCAAAACACGAGTTGCTCTACTGAAAAGCTGTTGTTACCTCGCTTGGAAATCTGTGGGACTCTCTTGCTTTCATGACTACTATATCACTTTGTTCGCGCTCTGGTTATAGACATCGAACGAACTTACCTGTGGGTTGAATCATCCGTTCTGGTGGCACAGCTCGCAGCAGTACCCACGCGGTGGAAGACATTCGAGGGGAACCGGGTTTCAGAGATACGGGACACTACAGCAGCGGCGGTATGGAGTCTTTTACCTACAATGGAAAACCCAGCTGATCTGACTTCAAGAGAAGTTTCTCCTGAAGACCTGCAATAAAACAGCCTGTGGTAAGAGGACCAACCTGGCTTAAAGAAGACGCCGTTTCGTGGCCTGTATTAGACGTCTGTCACGTCAGCAGAGTAATCCAAGATGATCTCATCTGTCAATTGCCGAAGTTGTCACGATTACAGCGGATAATGTTATACCGTAGTAAATGCAACACCGCAAGGGAAACAAAAGTTACTGCTGACTTGTCTCTCAATGAGGATTCCTTACTACGGTACGTCAGAATAACACAAGAAGCCACATATAACCGAAATCTACCAGTTGGAGACTAACAAGCTAGTAGACAAGAATAGCAAGCTCATATCATTGCATCCTATTCTCGATGACATGGGTTTACTTCGGGTTGGCGACAGGTTACGAAATGCTGATACGTCATATGAGGGGAAGCATCAGCTGATGCAAACACCTCAGCATCATCTCATAAGACCTAGTAGTGGAAAGGGAACATCGTCGTCTTTCCCACGCTGGGTCCCAACTGTTGCTTACATCGCTCAGGAAGCAACATTGAATACCTAACGATGAAACGCAATGCGGCGAGTTCTGCATCAGTGCTTGACTTGTCGGCCTTTAAAGGCAAATCCTGCACATTAGCTAATGGGAGGCTTACTACGCCCACGTGTAGAAGCTATGAGGGCTTGATGAATCTGCTGGGTTAATTACACAGGACCGTTCTACGTGAAAACTGGCTCGCGGTCATCGAAATTAAAGGGAAAATGCTGTGTTGCCCTGCTTGTAAATGATTTTCGTCACGACGGGTCCGGTGCCAAAACTTGTACAGCGACAATGGACAAACTTTGTAAGAGCTAGTCGGGAACTCCCATGAGATACAAGCCGCTTTTAGCAGTCATTATCAGCTGACACAGGTGAAAAACTTTATGCATGAAGGAGTCTAGATTGTCACTTCCTTCCTATCGCGTCACCACACTTTTGCGGGAGCAGGAGTGATGTTCTTCAAGTAACGCTTGCGGCGAACGATGGAAACCTTATGTCCAACATTTGAAGAGTTGACAACACTGACTCGTCGAAGCGAGTCTTGCTCTAACTCTCGTCCACTCACACCACTATCTTAGGAACCTTCTGACCGCCAAGACCTCACCCCACGTAATTACCTGACTGTACTCGCTATCATATCTGTCACTCAGCCAGATCAAGGTAAAGGCAAACTCAGCTTGCCCACAAGATGGGAACTACTGCAGCAAGTGTTCCAGATATTTTGACGGCGATAATTATCTTATTACCTACATCATCTGCAGCAGTGGGCTCAGAGGATGGTCCGCTGTCTGAATGTGTAGCCTGGTGCATTGGTCGTAGTAAGGGAAGATAATCCGCTAATCTTATGCTGGGAGCTGGTCATCATTGAGGGAGTATAGCCTGGGCGCGACGGAATGATGCGAATGGCCACGCTTTCTCCTTTTCTTGCACGCCTTCTTTCTCTTGTTCTGTGCTTACTTTGCAGCAGACTCAATGAATTTCAGCATTTTTTTATGTTTCAGCTAATACCTTGTTTACATGATTGTGTTTCCCAGGTGCCAGTAATAGAAAAACTGATTGAAAGACGCAATGATATGTGTACTTCGACATATTCCCCTCTGCGCTTTAGCAGGACTTGTATCATTTCGTAAAGAAGTTTTTACTGCTTTGGCGGCTTACATGTTCGATCGCTACAATCAACCAAGTCAATAGAGAGCGCTGCCCTCTCGAGTTATTTGTAGCTGAGAGGCACTGATCTGGACGCCACCCTTCCATTGGAAGCCAACGGGACACTCGACATGATGAGAGGGAGAGACGTTGTGAAGGAGCACTCGGTCTGGCGACTCTCGCACGTCAGGGCCCGCGTGCCTCGTACGCCAAAGGTCGAATATGTGTATTTTCTTCTGTGTGTGTTAATTGTCAATAATATGTGCTTCTCTAAATATGTTCCCATTCATTGCAATCTCAATAGTTCCGCACCATCATACATTTCTTTAAATTCCTGCTCTTCCAGTAAAATTGACAGTTCAAATATCCGTCTCTGGACGCTAACAAGTTAAATACTCTGAAAAACGGAAAGTCTCTTTGTTTTCACAAACTCTGTTCGTTACTACATGTCTGATGGAACGAGAATGTTTTCTGTTAGAAACTTTTAAGGGGAAAGAGCCTGAGAAAGATTTTTAATGTATCCTTTTGAAAACATATTCTACACATAGAATCGAGTTCCCTCTCAATGGCAACCACAAAGTTAGGGCGGAAACGGAATTCTAGATCTTCTTCACATCACTCATTCTATTATCTCCGAGAAAGACAGCAAGACAGATGTTTCTGAGAGAATGACTTTCCAAAACATTGTCCACAACCTAATTTTCGGGATGCAATTCACGACAGGTGTATGAGGCGTAGAGCATTCTCATGCTGTGGCTAAGTCCTCAATGATTTTCAGCTGTTAGCAATAAAACAATAGATATTCAGATTGAAGAATATTGTACAGTTGTCTCTCAATTACAAGGTTAGAACTTCTTTCTCTCAATGCCACATATAAAAGAATTTTTTTGCTCTACAGAGTGTCACATTTCTGTGTTGGCTCTTCTCCAATGCTGAAACTTTCATTAACTGTAATTTACTGTTACTGATGGTGATAACCATTAATATTAAAATGATTAATATTAGTTTAGATTCAGAAGGATGTAGGTTGCAGTAAGTACAGGGAGATGAAAAAGCTTGCACAAGATAGAGTAACATGGAGAGCTGCATCAAACCAGTCTCAGGACTGAAGACAACAACAACAACAACAACAACAACAACATTATTCGTTTGTGACATTAAGGATGAGTTTTCTTGTTTTAATAAAATTTTCAGCTTCTTTTCTATTTGAAATCTTATTTAATTCACCAAACATAACTAGCTAAGGTGGACAACAACTCTGGTACACACAGTCTTTAATCAGCACAAAGGTGTTTATCAATCTGAAAATTTAATTTATAAGTGCAGACAGTAAAATAAACTGCAGTATTCGGTTGCTAGCTAACCAGTAGAACTGGAGTAGTTGCAGACTGTAGAGTACAGAAAAGAGACTAGCGATTACCAAGCCATTACCTCAATTAAATTGTTGTTGAAGTAATGTAGACATTTTCTATGTGAATACGTTAACCCGGATATGATACAACAATATGACCTGCACGAAATACGATATTTTGTGATGTGCACAACGTATAACAACTTGTGAATGAAGCGTGATATGCCGTATAAAAATAACCAAAAGTGATATGATATTGTAAATTTTATAGAGATTTTGTCAAATCTGAGGACACTGTATTCATGAGATAATGGCACTGCAGCATTCTATGTTATGACTTTCTCAGGTAATTTATGGTCTCTTCGTCTACTCTTCCAACAGTACTACGTAACTTTGTGAAAGGTGCAAAATAATGTGCTGACGAGGCTCATGGTGATCTTCCGGATACCGACAGGAAATTTGTTACTGTTAATTTCTGCAATCTACGTTTGCTTTTTCAGAAGGTGTTCTTAAGTCTCCGTATTTGTTTCTGAAATTAGAGTCCAAGCCATTAAACGTAGTAGTCCAACGTTTTTTCCATAACGCACGCTGCCACAGGGGGGAGGAGGCAGCGTTCCTTAAGCCCACCCTAAAAATGTTTGAAAAAACAAGATTCGTTAATCGTTGCTAATTCGTTTTACAAAATACCTCCTACAGAGGTACTGATGTGTAGGTAGGGTTCACAATGTGAAAAGATCTTTTAGCACACTTTTAAAATTAAAATCAAATTTCGTTAATTGTTCTTGAAGTTTACTCACGACATACTTTTCAAAAAGATGTTGATGTGTAACTAAGGTCTTGAACCTGGAAGCATTCAATATGACGTTCACCGAGGAAAGTAATACATAGGGTGTACTATGAAGACTTAAATTGCTGGTTTAAGTTCAACTGAGAATTTAAAACATTTATGGAATCCGGTGGGAGAACTTACTAAAAGTAATGAATATTATTTTCTAAATTATAATACATAAAGGAACTGACAAGATTTCAATATTTTGAAAACGTTGGCATAAAGTACCACCCTCCTTGTTAATGCGGGGTTTTAATATGCGACAATGCAGAAGAATTTGAAGAAGAAGCAAGCTGAAATTTAACAGTAGATACAGGATAACGCTAACAATCTCAAACGAGTGCATTATCGTCCCTGATGTTGAGGACATTTAAAATGTATCACATCAATCTCTGTCCTCGTGTCATCATTTGTCCCGGTATAATCCTTAAATCTACACAGTTACCAGCTACAGACATTAGGCGGAAACGTAACTCCGAATATGTGAACATAGTGCTTGACTGTTCAAATTATACACCCATCAAAAGAACAAAACACATAATAACTTGCATCCAACTAGATAAAACTATAAAATGTATTGTCACACTTATGTTAATAGAAAATATTTAAGTGAATAGTAATGATACCTGCAACGGAGGATCAATCTTGAACAATCAAAGCCACTCGTGCTGGCGAAATGCCGGGAGAATCGTAAAAGAAACGTCGGTTGAAGAACCTGAGACAGGTATCTACAAGCGATAAGTCAACAAGTGACCGCCAAGGCTTCTACAGTTTTGTAACACACTAACTGTTACACTTATTTCAAGTATATAGTGCTGTTCCGAACTACATCTGGTGTCTTAGAACATGGCTGTGCGAAATTTTGCAAGGCATACCGATATTATGAATATCACTGGATGGAGTATTTCTATAAGTTTTTTTACTCACATTACAAGTGTTCGGTAAGAGGACCGTTAGTGATGCAGCGAACGTCCATAAGGGGTCGAAGAGGACGTACATGCAATTCACTGAAGTTCTGTTACTGCTACAACTGCAGCCCGCTTTGCATATCTGTTCATTCGGTTGCCAGTCTGCAGGTGCGAAATAATTCGATGCGACAGTACGGCGCGGATCATATGTCTAGATGTTGTGACACGCCTGCGCCTCGTGGTGTGACCCGCTACTATGCTATGGCTCATATCACTAACTGATATTTGCAGAGGTGCTCTGTCCACAGATATGTGCCACTTTTCCGTATGACTTGCAGTTTTCTCGCAGTCGTTTCCTGAATCCCTAGAGGTACTGTACACGTTCGTCCAGAAATCTACATCTACATCCACACTCTGCAAGCCACCCAACGGTGTGTGGCGGAGGGCACTTTACGTCTACTGTCATTACCTCCCTTTTCTGTTCCAGTCGCGTGTGGTTCGCGGGAAGAACGACTGTCTGAAAGCCTCCGTGCGCGCTCGAATCTCTCTAATTTTACATTCGTGATCTCCTCGGGAGGGGGAAGCAATATAATCGATACCTCATCCAGAAACGCACCCTCTCGAAACCTGGCGAGCAAGCTACACCGCGATGCACAGCGCCTCTCTTGCAGAGTCTGCCAATTGAGTTTGCTAAACATCTCCGTAACGCTATCACGGTTACCAAATAACCCTGTGACGAAACGCGCCGCTCTTCTTTGGATACTCTCTATCTCCTTCGTCAACCCGAAATACCACCGGATAGCTCGTTACTGTCATTCTTCTGACCGTTACATTATTTTATTTTAGTTTTTCTTGCTATGTTCACTTTCAGCAGCAGCTACGTAGTTTCGAGAAGTGTTAGTGACAATTTCATAATTCAACACTTCGACTAGTTCACGAAGCTTCGAATTATGCTGATCAGCCAGAACACTATGATCACCGACCTAATAACGATATAAGCTCGTCCAGGCGACAGTAGCTTCACCTGACGAGGAATGATTGCTACTCAGACGCACGCACGGCGCTTAAATGGGGAAGGCGTGCGATCTATCTGAGTTCGACTGAGGGCAGATTGTGTAGCTCAGAGGCTCGGCATGAGCAATTCGGTAACTGCACGACTTGTAAGCTGTTCGAGGAGTGGTGTGTTGAGTGTCTTCAGCCGTGGAGAAATCAACATCCGCATTCAGATTTCGTCGGATTGTGCGACCACCCATCGGACGTCGCAGGCTAAGCAGTCTGGTAAAACGGGTTAGGCAGCGAATTGTGGCGGAACTGACTTCAGACTTTAATGCTGAACACACAGTGCACTGAACACTCCTGACGATGGGTTTCCGCAGCCAACGACCCACGACCCACATCGGCAACTAAGACTAAAATGGGCACGTGACCATCGGCACTGGACGTTGGTGCAGTTGCTAAGCGTTGCATGATCTGATGAATCCAAATACCTTCATCATATCGATGGGAGGGCTCGAATCTGCCGTCATCCAGGGGAACAGCTCGCGGACACCTATACTGTGGGGCGGAGACAAGCGGACGGCGGCTCCGTTATGCTTTGGGGAACATTCAGATTAGGATCCATGGGTGTAGCGGAGCTCGTTGAAGGCACCATGACAGCCAAGGAGTATCGTCTATTGGCTGCAGAACACATACACCCCTTGATGGTGATCATGTTCCCCAACGTTAGTGGCATTTTTCAACAAGGTAATGCGCTACGTCACAAGGCCAGAAACGTGATGGAATGGTTCGAGGATCGCAGTGGCGAATTCCAATTGATATTCGGAACCCAACCTCGACACACGCCTGATTGAACACATGTGGGATGTGAGTGTACGTGGTGTCTCAGCTCAATACCATCCTTCACGGAATTTAGATGACTTGTATGTGCAGATGTGTTGCCAACTACCTCCAGCTACCTATCAAGGCCGCATTGCTTCAATGCCACGTTGCGTCGCCGCTGTTATCTCTGGGAAAGGTAGACTTACCGGCTATTAGGTAGATGGTCATAATGTTCTGGATCATAAATGTACATTTGTCTCCTAACTCTTCTGGAATCACTGCTTGTAACGAAGAGCACACCTTATCGACGTTTACGTCTGGAATTGCCGTTTTGGATTTTCTCCACGATGATCATCTACAAAAGTAGTTTGGCCACGTTTTCATTTAATCTTTTCTGTCGTAACTGTTGAAAATTAAAAATCAAGAGCCATGTCAACTATCACTAATTTGTCCACATTTACCTTGGTCCATTAACCATCCACAGCAAATAATGTTAGAACTGTTGAGTTTTCCATACTACCAGACTGCACGTAACATAAGCCTAGTGACTCGCTTGCAAAGTATGACTTCCGCTGTTGCGTAGTGTATACCAGCAATAAAAAGTATTGTTTATATGAACGCTATCTAGGTTTGAGGTCGAGAACGTTTCATCTAGCTCTCGGAAATGTAAGTTCGAATAATTATATAAGCAAAGGTAAATGCTTCATACTTGTTGTTACAATTACCGTTAAAACCGTTACAGTTGAGGGCTGCTACCCAGGCATAACCCCAGAGTAAAGGACTGCGCAAATTGTGATGATCAGTTAGACGCGTGCTACCAAAGCCATTATTCAGAGTGGGGGCGGATTGGGCTGTAGATAACCGGCTTTTGGCAGGCGGGGCCGGTTATAACTCGGTGTGGCGGCGACTTGATGGCTATTCGGCCCAATCCGGTTGGACAGCGCGGTAATCCGGCAGCAAGTAACGGCCGGAGGAGCGCCGATGACATTGGGAGACCGCAGATCGTGGCGTGCCCGCGTGCTCTGCGGCCGCAGCCGATCGCGTCAATATCTGCAGCACCAAGAGTGCGGCCGTGTGACGTATCTGGCAACGCCCAAAAATAATTGTAAACTTCTCCACGTAAAGTAAATAATTTAAATCAGAAGACACAGAACTCAACGGCTAACATTTTTCTTTTCTTTTCTCAATAAAGATTAAATTTTAAGTGGAACAATGTACCTGTCATCACAACGTACATTCACATATTCTTAACAGAACTCAAATTTTACTCCTCTAGCTGTGCAAGTGATTACCACTCGGAAATGTAGCAAACGTTCATTTTTTCCTAAGATATAACAGTAAATGTGGCTTCACTTAGCAAGTGGAAACGTCGTAAGTGCCGTGCTCAGGGAGTCATATTTGTGGAATTACTGTCTCTACCCGGTCGCTGTGGCTCAGACTGCTTAAATGGAAAAGAAAGAAAAGAGAAAACACACGTTTCTAATATGTACGTCCTAATCTCATTCTCCCCACTTCGTCCATCTCCTCCTCTATCCCGATCTCTCTGCCTGTTCTCTCCTTCTCCCATCTCTCTCTTTCTCCTCTTGCCCCCTATCTCTCCCCCATTCTCAGTCCATAACCTCGTGCCCACTTTCTCTATCCACCTTCTCCTCCCTCCATCTGTCAATCTCTTCCTATCACCTCTCAGTGTCTATTTTCCCCTTCCCGTTTTCTACGGCTATTTCCTCCCACCTCTCTATCCATCTCTTCTCTGACCTTCAGCCTTGTTTATTGTTAGTAAATGGTTCAAATGGCTCTGAGCACTACGGGACTTAACATCTGAGGTCATCAGTCCCCTAGAATTTAGAACTACTTAAACATAACTTACATAAGGGCATCACACACATCCATGCCCGAAGCAGGATTCGAACCTACGACCGTAGCGGTCGTGCGGTTCTAGACTGTAGCACCTAGAACCGCTCGGCCACACTTGCCCGTTGTTGTTATTACAAATTCAGATTATGTAGTATTTATTTGATCATAAACCAATATGCCATAAATACAACATTCTTATTTGCTTACAACGTTTCACAATTGTACATTTTATAGCATTTCCCTATTATTAAAATTATATAAATTTATAATTACATTTCATGTACTTAGAGCTAGATAAATAGAAACGCGCGTATACTAATGTAACGTTGTGTCAAAATTCCAAAGCAGTTGGTGAAGAACTTTTGGAGATTAACAATTTTGAACCAACCAATTTTTACATTTTTATTACATATAAATTACATTTATACTAGATGACATCCAATAGGTATACGAGTAGAATAAGTCTTCACCATTCGAAAGCAACATTTTTGCAAGATTTCAAAGCAATTCAAGAAGAACTTTCGCAGCTTTGAGCTTTTGAAGAAACAAATACCCACATTTGTACTTAAACCGTAGAAAATGTGTATGTCGCTAATCGCATATTTCTAAACCTTTTTGACCGATTGGTTTGGAACTTTGACACAAAGTTCCATTCGTATATGCACCTGTTTTTATTTACCTGTCTTTGAGATACATATAATATATAATTTTACATTAATTTAACAATAGGAAAACTTCGTTACAAAAGATACCAAAAAGTTACATGCGTTACAGAATTAGGTATCTAAAAACACGCCCTTATTAGAACTGAACGATGTGTCGAAATGTCAAAGCAACCGGCCAAGAGCATTCGGAGATACACGATTTTGAACAACCGAACATTTACATTTTTATTTATGTACATGAATTATATTAATACTTTACTGTGTCTCATGATTTGGGCGTTCTCTCCAAATGCCTTTTTGGCATCATCGGAGGTCTTACGTCATTCGTAACCTTTCAAACATACGAACGTGATGAGTAACCCGCATTGATGTGTGCAGATTATTTCATATGTCCTCAAATAACCAAGTACAATAACGCAAATTTACAGCAGCAAACGAATTGTCTCCAAGAAGATCATCTGTGTAGTCGCACAATGTGAAGTCATACTTGGAATTTGCTTCTTTATTTTTTTCTGTTGTTCTGAAATACTTGCAAACAACTCAAACAATACGACAGTAGACGAAGATGACATGGAAGATACGATGTTCTTGTTGTAGTGGTCTTTAGTTCGAAGACTGGTTGGATGCTGTTCTCCAAGCTACCCTATCCTATGCAAGCGTCTTCATCTCCAAATAACGGCAGCAACTGATATTCTTCTGAATCTGCTTACTGTATTCATCTCTTGGTCTCCCTCTATGATTTTTGTCCCATCATTTCTCTGCAATAGTAAATTTATTATCCATTGATGTCCAAGAATGTGTCCTATCAACTTGTCTCGCCTTCCGGGAAAGATGTGTCACAAATTTCTTGTCTCCTCAATTCCCTTCAGTACCTACTCTTTAGTTATACGATCTACCCAACTAATCTTCGGTATTCTTCTGTAGCACTACATAGCAAAGCATCTATTCTCCTCTCGTCTAAACTGATTGCCGTCATGTTTCACTTCCATACATGGCTACACTCCAGAGAAATACCTTCAGAAAAGATTTCCCAACAGCTTAATCTATTTTCCGTTTTAAGAAATTTCTCTTCTTGCCATTGCCATTCTACAGTTACTATCATTTGTACTCCAACCATAATCAGTTATTTTTTTGACGAAACAGCAAAACTCTTCTATTGCCTTTAGTGTCTAATTTCCTAATCAAATTTTCTCAGAATCATCTAATTTAACCTAATTACATTTCATTATTCTTGTTTTGCTTTTGTAAATGTTAATTTTATGTCCTCCTTTCAAAACACAGCCCCTTCCGTTCCGCTGCTCTTCCAACTCTTTTGCTGTCTCCGACAGAAATGCAGTGTCAGCGACGAACATCAAAGTTTTAAATTCGTCACCCTGAACATTAATTCCTACGCCAATTTTTTCTTTGCTTTCATTTACTGCTTGCTCACTATGCAGACCGAAGAACATCGGGGACAGGATACAGTGCTGTCTCACTAGCATGTCAACTACTGTTTCGCTTTCATACCCTTCGACCCTTATAAGTGCTCTCTGGTTTCTCTACAAGTCGTAAATATACGCTAGAACCTAGTATTTTGTTTCTACTACATTCAGAACGTCAAATGATACTGCAAGAAAAATTTCCTGGCGTAGAATAATTATTGACAAACGTGACAGAACATACCAAGAAAAAAGAAAAAAAAATCCACCTGATATGCAAGACGTGAGACCAACGAAATGACCTCAGACATCAAGAAGAAAAGAATAATTCCAAATGCAATGACGAATGCAATACATTCAACGGGGGCGCCATTTCGTCTACATTGATACATGAGGCCGTGGGAGAGTTGGACAGGCCGCCATTCCACCTAGAGCCCTAGCAGCACGAGGGCGCTGCTTACGGCCACTGCAGCGACACACTCCGCATCAGAATGGGTGGCTTGGCTTTTATAAGGATTGCCGGCAAGACCATCATCATCAGCCTGCGGACGAGATGGCGGTCTTAACGAAGAGCAGATGCGTCGTACTGGTACTGAACGGCATCTAACGAAAGACCGACGGACTTGCTACTTAGGCTACAAGATTACGCCTTGCTTTCAATGCAGCTAAGACGTAGGAAGTTGTAGTCACCAAGACACAAATACTAGCTGTGCTGCGTCAAGCTACCGTGAGAGACACAGCTGTAACATGTCCCATGGCCTGACACCGTCCTCTGCCTTTGAGTTATCGACCAACAACTCACATGGCGGCCTCACACCGGCCCCATTTGACGAAAGGCACTTTCCGCCTGGGGGACCTCTACACGGTCCTACACTTCATCTCAACGCTATGGTCTCACGACAGTCACTATGTTTACATGCGTCACATGTTCCGAACGACGAAAACCTAACTTCGGAAACGGTTTTTCGGTGTCATGTTTACATGTTAGGGTCCGAAGCAGATATGCTAGCCCAGTTACATATGGTGCCTGGAAAACAGGTGATATATTTTATTATTTAGTCAGCACATTTGCTATAACTCTTTAATCAGACGAGGTGTAAACAGCTTCAGCGTAATATTTCTACCTCTCCTTCACTTTACAAAAACCATCCCGTCATATTAGCCAAGTATTTTTCGAAAAAAGACAAAATCTGACCGCCCAAGCACGTTTCGAAACCGGTTGCGTTCGCATGGGAGCGAAAATCGAACGCGGTATTGGAAAAACAAGAACCAGAACCGGATTTCCAGAATCGATTTGGAAGTGTTTACATGACCACGCAGAAGTAATTTTGGGAAATCTGTCAACGAAATCCGATTTGCGGTGTCCCACTTGAACGAGGTGAGTCTCGTCTGGTGCAGGGGCATCGTACAACCATTCCTGGGATACGAGGCGGTTGCATGGAGCGACTCCGCCTATACACACTACGGGCAGCTTTCACCTCCCGTGGAGATATCCGACACCCAATATTCCTGAACTGCCAGACGTGCAACCGTTTCAGAAACAAAACGGAGAGATGGCACTACGATGCTACGACGACAGGACCAACTCGACAGTCGACACCATTATCGCTTTGGGCTACACGTTTCACTGGAGGCGAGGAGTCAGATTAGCTGATATCCTGCGTCAATAAAGGAGCGGATTCCATTTGAACAACAGCGTGCTCAAGCACAGCAGATGAAGACGCTCCGACTGTCGCCCGCGCCTTCGACGATACGTTTTGCACATCCCCTTGCTGCGCCCTCGACGACGTGGCATATCTGATGGAAACCCGAAGAACAGCTTACAAGTACCAGGCCAACCAACAACGTCAAGAGAAACAACTGCGCCATAACGTCTTCCGTAGGAGAAGCACTACGTGCTGAGACCGTGACTTTCGGACGGAGATTAAAAGTCCTAGGAAAAGCCGGAGCAGCAGCAGCAGCAGCCCTTATTATCACTCTATCAACAAGCTGTTTGTAAGCCCAGTGATAGATTTTGCTTACGTTAACTGGAGCAAACAACAAAAACGTATCCTCACAGACTGGAAATTCTCCAGAGTAAGGTACTTTTGAGATTTATAACGTATCTCACAATTTCCTATTGAGCTACATTTATGACGCAGTAAAAGAACTTGAGGTCATCGACCGGTTTAACAAGAACACCAGTCACTTCAATAGACAGTCAAGAGGGTAAGATAAACTTTAATATGTCTACTAGCCAGACCCTACGATGCACGTGACCGCTACAAACGTCCAGTCACCTTACGCAATAGAATGTAAGATCCTAGAGACGTATGCACTATGCATAGAGGAGTTATGTAGGAAATTTTACGGAGGAGGATCAGTTAGTGATAGTGGATGGAGCAGGGAACAGTCTTAATATGGAAGGGAATATGATGTAAGTGGTGACCTGGTTAAGTCAGCTACTCAAAATGGTGGCACTGATGTGGGTTTTCTTGCAACTGTTTCCGCGTCATGTTCGGCCTCATCGTAATGTGGCTGTTAGGCGCAATAACATGGGGCTGGCGCGGATGGCATAGGGCATGGATCACACTTCAGTGGTGCCATTGGGTGGGTCTATCAGTAGATCAGGCTTCACTAGGCAAGGCCTGCACGTCAATAGGTATGGGAAGAGGAGGCTGGCAAAGCTTACAGGTGACAGTGTAGTGGGTGGTGGCGGGTGCAGTCATGGAAAAATTCCCATAGTAGTTGGTGTTAGAGCTGCAACTTTTTCAGATTGAACTCAACTGATAGGTAACTTGTTTCAAGGACGTCCCTCTAACTAAGGGTTCACCTTCAGAGGACGTCATGTATGCGATTGCAGTCGGTCACGGCGTGTGCCACTGATGAATTCTTCTCAGGTTATCAGACGAGTGGTGGCGTCGCCTTGTCGCAACGTTTCAATGAGTGTCGTATCCATCATCTCCTCGGCTGATAATACGAGAAGAATTCATCGGACGACGTCATGTTTCCAAGTGCACAAGGAATTAGCATACTTCATCAAAATGTAAGACGTATTAGAGATAAAGTTAGTAGTCTGTTTGTAGATGTTGGCTCTGAAATTATTGGTATGTTGGAGCACCACTTAAATAATTTGACAATTCAGAGGCTTTCTGTACCAGGATACAGATGAGCTGTCTGTTTCTCAAGGAATTCGTTGCGGTGTGGGGGAGTGGCTATGTACATAAAAAACAATATTCCATTTGTCCGTAGACTTATCACGCCACTGCACTGAATAGATATTTGAATGTTGTGCTGGGGCAGTTGAATTTAGTGAAACTAAGTGTGGTTGTTTATAGCACACCTAACTCTCACTCCAGAGCATTTCGGCTCAAGCTAGAGAGAGTTCTTGATTCACTTTATAGGAAGTACCGGAAATTAGTTATATGTGGTGACATAAATATAAATTTTGTGTATGATGGTGCAAGAAAAAGGATATTGGTATATCTCTTAAGTTGATATGATCTGATTCAGACTACGTTTTTTCCAACTATGTTGTAGGGGAACAGTAGCACAGCCATAGACAATATTTTTATTCATTCTTCATTACTAGATGGGCATTCTGTTAGTGAAAGGGTGATGCACGATGCACAAATTTTAACACTAAAAGGCTTTTCTACTCAAACCAATGTCACACATCAATTCAAACTATGTAGGAAAGTTAATCAACAGAGATAGTGTTTTTAAGCCTTCTCAGGGAACAAGACTGGCAGGATGTTTACAGGGCCAATAACACAGATGATAAATATAATGCTTTTCTTTACACATTTCTCATGCTCTTTGACAGTTGCTTCCCATTAGAACGTTCTAAACGGGGTGCTAGCAGTAATAGGCAGCCCCAGGCGACTGACTAGTGGAATAAAGACATCACGTAGAAAAAAGTGGGATTTATATTAAATGTTAGAAGTTGTCACAATCAAGTATTGTAACGTGCTTAAAATGTTACTGGAAAGGCAAAGAGTATGTGGTGTGCAAATAGAATAGATAATTCACAGGATAAAATTAAAACCATATGGTCAGTTGTGAAGGAAGTGTCTGTTCAGCAGCACAAGGTCGACGGTATAAAGTTAGTTCGTAGTAAAAATGTTTGTTACTGATAAATAAGATATATGTACAGTATTTAACAATCATTTTCTGAGCATTGCTGCTGAATTAAATAAAAATTTAGTTTCTACAACGAATCATGTAAATTTCTTGACAAATGCCTGTCTGAGATTGACGTCTTAAATACTCCTCTGTGATACAGACAAGGGGGAAATAGAGTCAATAATTGAATCACTGAAGGCTAAGGACTCTCATGGTAAGGATGGAGTGCCTAGCAGAATATTGAAGTACTATGCTACACATATTAGTCCTGTATTTAGCAATATCTGTAAGTTTTCCTTTAGGAATGATCTGTTTCCTGAGTTATTGAAGTACTCAGCAGTAAAACCGCTTAAAAGGGAGAAAGTGATAATGTAGATAATTTTAGCCATATTTCTATGTCATCAGTGTTTGCTATAGTTATTAAGCATAATTTATCATTCTTTATCACACTATTTGCTATCAAACATCCAGTTCGGCTTTAGAAGACGCTTAACTACTGAAAATGCTATATTATCTAATCTCTGTGAGGTAATGGATGGGTTGAACGAAAGGTTTCGAATGCTAACCTTTTTTTTTTTTGTTTAACTGAGGTGGTTGATTGTGTTGATCACAAAATATTGCTCCAAAAGTTGGACTATAATGGAATATGTGGAGTAGCTCACTATTGGTTCACCTCTTATTTTAGCAAAAGACAGGTCATTATTCACAATGTTGAGAATGGCTGTGATGTGGGGTATCAGTAGGGTATGATGAAGTGGGGGTGCCCAAGGATCAGTGTTGGGGCCACTCCTGTTATTTATGTAAATGATATACCCTCTAGTATTACGAGTAACTCTAAAATATTTATGTCTGTTAATGACACTAGTTTTGTAGTAAAGGATGTTCTGTGCAACATTGGCTCCGTTTGAAATAGTGGAGTTCATGAGCTAAGTTCATTGTTTGTAGAAAATATACTAATGCTAAATCACAGTAAGACTCAGTTTTTACAGTTTGTAACACACAAGAAAACAAAACCTGACCATTTACTTTGACAAAGTGGGCATGATTAGTGAAACTGAAACGTTCAAATTATTAGGTTTTCTGATAGTCAGTAAACTGTTGTGGAAAGCCCACTTTCAGGATCTTATTCAAAGACTAGCTGCTGCCATTTTTACTATTCGAACACTATCTGAAGTGAGTAATCGTTCGATACAAAAATTAGTCTACTTTGCTTATTTTCATAAGCCTATGGCACACGGTGTTGTATTTTGGCGGAACTCTTCCAATTCTAAAAGTACATTTTTGGGTCAGAAACGGGCGGTTCGGGCAGTAAGTGATGTAAGTTCACGAACCTCTTGTCGACCCTGCTCAAGAGTCTGATCTCAATATATATATTCCTTACTGTAATTTATTGTTAACAATATTAGCTTATTTCCAGGAATAAGGAGCTTTCACTCAGTAATACTAGCACAAGTCAAACCTGCATTTGGATCTGACTTCCTTAACTCTCGTATAGAAAGGAGAGGGTATACTACTGCATCCATTATCAGTAATCTACCTCTTGAATTCAAAATTATTAGCAATAATCAATTCGCTTTCAGATCGAAACTGAAGACTTTCCTCATGGTTCACACTTTCTATTCTGTCGAGGGATTCCTTGAAAAATTAAGCTGATTCTTGTTGTATTGTTGACTGCGTTTACCTACACTTACGTACTGACTTATTTGGTTTCATAAACGTTTTATTTTTATCTGTTGTTATTTTTATGTTGTAATTTCATGCACTGACACGTTCCATAACTCTGCGGACTTGCTCTTCAATTTGTTCCTACGGAACTTGATGTGAAATTATAAAAATTAAAAACATTAACCTTTAGAACGGAATGACACACGGAATAGAAAATTCCTAATACATTTATGTAAATGTACTCAAGGTAAACACTGCATCCTAATACTTATTCAATAGAAACTGCGAGATAAGAAGCATGATTCTTGCCTTTGGAGGGCAGTGCTTTTCCTGGGTGATCTGTCCGGACATGACTAGTCATAGTCGCTCACAGCTCTCCCAGTACCTCCCCTACCTCTCGATCTTCACAGTACTTCTGCTGCACCACTTGTTCGACTACACTCATGGAGGAGAGGATATTGTGGAGAAACGGCGTGACAACATCGTAGCAGTTGTTTCGTGAACGATATTACACTCTTCGGTGAAGATAGCACAGTTTTAAAGTGTTCTGGTAGTTTAAAGCGAGATTCGAAACCGGAGCCTTGCCTTTCGTGGAAAATGCTTGTATGGCAAGATTTAGGGTACAACTCTCGTCAGGCTACTCACAATTTCAGATCTGCTAGAAGTTCCAACCTAGAGACATACGTTGAAAGACATCTTTCCTGGAACCAAACTCCGTGTGAACTGAATCTTCCAGGTGCCAGAGAAGCCCACAAGAAAGTCCTCAATAGCAACACTCACTAGAGCCGGGAGTTCATTCAGAATACTGCACTTCGTTACCTAGTTACATGCGCAGCAGTTCTTGGCCCAACACTCGTAAGTATTTCTTCTAATACAAATTTGCCTTTCTTATTTTTCTTTTTACACAGCTAACTAGTGATGTGCTTAGTGGTAACTGACTGAAAAACCCAAAAACCTAACGCAAACTTACCTTGTTTTTATCAGACTAGAATTTGAGCTCTGTTCATGTGTGTGCAATTTCGTTTTATTCTACAAACATGCTTCACCATAGTTATGGCCTCTTTTAGGGTATTATCTTTCATTCTGGAAGATGTACATAAGATAAAATTGCACGTAGATTAGAAATACGTTAACCTCATATTTTGTTTATTTTTTTATACATCAGATTACGTAAATCAGCAGCACATTACTTCCTTTTGTATTATTTGAGCCCTGTGGCTGTCAATTGAAGCCCCAAGTGTAGATCAATACAGAATGTCCTCCGCAAACGCAGGGACGTTAATTTATCATCTGTACTGAAGTTTTGTCTAGAGTATAATCTCAAAAGTAAGTAGTCAGGTAAAAACTGCCTTACCATTGCTACAGCTGATCTGGTCTGAGCTGTACTTGATTGTTTTTTGTCTGCTGAATTTTCTATGGTTCTTATAATTTTGTTTAGTGTGGGGTTTGGGCGTCAGTACAATTACGTGGGCTTTTGTTTTGGAGAGCTGTTTTAAATAGGATGCTGTATACAGGGTGTTTCCGTAAGAGCGTGTAAAAATTCAACAGGACATAGAGGACGCTCCACTGAACAATTTGGGGTAGGGAACCTGGGCTCAGGGAAGCTAGCTTAAGGAGGTAACAGGAATAAAGTCACAATACTGTGTACATTTTATTTACGTTAGTTAACCGTAAATACAGTAAGTGACACAACGAACGCAGAATTTGTACTGCATCTTACTAAATGTGGTGAAACTGACGGCCACCAACCTCAGCAGAAGGATGACATCTTCGAACAATCTTCTGACAGACCCTGACAAATATCCCTGATGTATTTTGAATCACATGACAGGCAGCTACAATTTTGGCAACTAATTCCGTCCACGTATGCACTGGATTCTGATACACAAGTGACTTTAGATATCCCCATAGGAAATAATGAAGGAATTCCGGTCAGGTGACCTTCCGGGTCATGGAATAGGACCTCTACTTGCAATCCAGTGACCATGAAATACTCTATCGATACTGCCCCATCGTATTGTACTGTACGTCACTGAATAGCACGGAGTAATGAATGGGACTGTCATTGATTCATAGCGCTATCTGTCATGGGACAATGTCAACACGATACAAAGGGCCACCTTATGGAAAAATAAAGCATATAAAACCTGCATGTGACTTCAAGGTAATCAGGTTCGTGTTCCTTGTTTCCTTTCGGGAAACGAATTAAGTACCTGTAAATAAACAGCATAATATGTAAAAATTTGTGCGCATGTTAATTGTAAATAAGCTGGAAAACAATATTGCTAAGTTTGCTTCCGTATCTTCTTAAACTGGGTTCTCCGACCCCGTGTTCCCTACCTCAAATTGTTCAGTGGACCATTCTCTATGTCCTGTCACACTTTTTTACTATCTTACGGAAACATCCTGTATGGACTGCGTATGGTGTGTTAGTCAGTTACATGTTCCTTCGATCATAAGAATGATTCTCTTACCGAAATGATATGTAAAAAGTCAGTTTACAAGATACATCATGTACACATGATTAGCGTTAGCATTGAGGAACACATTATTTTTCTAAGCTACTGATACAACTACAGTAAGAAACTAGATTTTATTTTATTTACCTTTTATGTCTATATATGCAGGTTACCGATTTTGTAAGATATTCGTCAATCGAATAATAAAAGTAATGATTTTAGGTGAGATTTAAAACTTGGTTTGCTTCCGGGCAGATTTTTTTATGTTGTAGAACAAATAATTAAAGATTTCGTGTCCTGTATATTGATCGCCTCTGGGCTACTAACAGCTTTAATAATTGATAATAAAGGTCATTTGTCCTCTAGTGTTGTAGGTATGGACATCACAGTTCTTTTCAAATTCTCATGGTGTACTAATGACAAATTTCTTTGAGTAATATACGGAATGCGACGGTGAAGTTGATATGCTTAACACATTGAAGCGGCTCCAACGTGACGAGCATGGACGGACACCACTTGTTATTCTTACTGCTCGCTTTTGTACAGACGTTGCTGAGGGGAAATATGAAAAATGAGTCAGGCGAATGATATGTACCTTTCCAAGCCTAGAAATTTTATGAAGAGTGAAAGTAGCTGATCTTACTACCAGGAGCGGCTCACGAATATTCTTCATTGCTTTTAAGTTTTCATAAACATGTACACAAAAAATTGGACCATTCCACGCTCTTTACTAAGCCATGTTGATATGATACATTTACTGTTGGTATGACTGTTTGTTGTATAGAACTGAATACAGCTTTTATTTACTTATTTATTTTCAGTATTAAGGAAGAGTCCATTTTCGGAGAAGCACTCAATAATACTTTGGGAAACGACGTTAACAGTCTCTTCTGTGGCTTTCTGTCTAGCCTGATTTGATATAACACTATTACAAATTTAGAATTATATGAATACCTTCAGCTGCTCACGGGCGTTGATATATATCAACGGGGACAGGTGAAAATGTGAGCACCGACCATTACTCGAACCGGGGATCTGCTGCTTACAGGGCAAACGCTCTATCCACCTTTTATTTTTTTTTTCTCGATGTAGTTCGTCACGTTTGGTCTTGGCAGACGTCATTAGACATCCGTTCATGTTGATCGTAGGGACCTTGATTCACTTTTTAAATTACAGAGAGCACGCGGCCCTCTGACCGAACACGCTGAGCTACCGTGCCGGCGTCCATCTGAGACACCGAGGACACAAAAGACAATGCGACTGCAGGGACTCTCTCTCGCACGCCTCCCGCGAAACCCACATTCTCACCTTGTATGTCCCCACACTACATTCGTAGCGTCCCACCCCAACACACTCACTACTCGTGGAAGACATTCTTACCAAGTGCCGTGCCCGCATCCCGTGGTCGTGCGATAGCGTTCTCGCTTCCCACGCCCGGGTTCCCGGGTTCGATTCCGGGCGGAGTCAGCGATTTTCTCTGCCTCGTGATGGCTGGGTGTTGTGTGATGTCCTTAGGTTAGTTAGGTTTAAGTAGTTCTAAGTTCTAGGGGACTGATGACCACAGATGTTAAGTCCCATAGTGCTCAGAGCCATTTGAACCATTTTTGAACCAAGTGCCGTAAGAGTTCGGGGAATATGTGTGCATCCACACAGAAGAAGAAGATCATGGCCGGTATTGCCAGAACTGTATACTTACATGAACACTACTACAGTCTGGAAAAATGACCAATTCGGCTTGTCGAACATGAAGTGGAAGCTAATTCACACATATAAGGAACTGACCTCCGTGGGACTCACTTCGTGATTTCTCTCCAGGCACTTAAATGTTCTACCCTTCAAACACTGTTTTATTTATTCAACACAATATCTTGCATTCTATTTGTCAAGTGCGATTCAGGCCAGTCGTGTGTAAAGCGACAAAACTTTAGTTTCTCTAAGATTTTAACATGATCTACACCATCAGTCGCCTTGGAAACGTGCCAAAAATACTAATTGTGCACTAATACGAGCGTTTTAGCTCATATGCTTACTCAGCTAGCTCACGATGTGGGTAATAGTTTTTGGCTAAACACGCGAAAGTACATCTTCTAATACGGAGAGCGCGAATGTTCATCAGAGACAAGGGTATCGTCAGGAGAGCCTCAAGGAAGAGTAAGAGGACCGCTGCTGTTTTCTACACATATAAATGATTTGTCGTACAGAGTGGCATCAATTTGTGGTTGTTTACTGATGACGGTGTGGTGTGTGGGAAATTGTCGAAGAGGAATGGTTGTAGGATGATGCAATATAGGTTAGACAAAATTTCTAGTTGTATCTGGCTCTGAATGTAAAAAAAAGTAAGGTAATACCGAGGACAATGGAATAGGAACCCATTGTGTTTAGATACAGCATTAGTAGCGTCCAGCTTTACACAGTCATGTTGTTTAAATATCTCGGTGTAATGCAGTAGAGTGGTTTGAAGTGGAATGAGCATTTGAGGATTGTGGTAAGGAATGAGTATGGTCGACTTCGGTGTGTTGGAAAACTTTTAGGACCGTGTGGTTCGTCTGTAAAAGAGACCGCATTTAGGACACTAGTGCGACCCGTTGCTTAGCACTGTTCGAGTGTTTGGGGTCCACACCGCGTCAGATTGAAGGTACACATTCAAGCAGTTCAGAGGCGGGCTGCTACATTCGCTACCGGTAGGTTTGAACAACACGTAATTCTTTATAGAGATGCTTCGGGGTCTCAAACAGAAGTTCTCGAAAGGGGAGCGTCGTGCTTTTCGAGCACAGAGCCTGAATATGAGGCTGACTGCATAACGATCCTACTGCCGCCAACACAGTGTTTTGCGTAAGGGCCACGCAAAAATGATACGGACGGCTTATATAGAGGCATATAGATAGTCATTTTTCCCATGCTCTGTCTGCGAGTGGAACAGAAAAGGAAGCTACTAGTGTTGGTACAGGATATCCTCCCCCACGCACTGTACAGTGGTTTGTGGAATATGTATTTAGATGTAGAATATCCCTTATTTTGTACTCAGCTATGCAATTTCTTGTGGCTCCTAAGTTCCGAAGATGACAGTTTAAGCCGTGTAAAAAAAAAAGTCCAGTTTTTTTGCTGTGGGTTACCGGTGCAGCATCTCACTTTCCACGAGAGAAGTGGGAATTATTTGCGGTGCAGGTGTGGAGCGGGTGGAGCAGTGGCACGTCGTTAATCTGCCAGGTGGGCGTGCTGTCTGGCGCGGTGTGTTGGTGTCGCGGGCGCAAGACAGCGAACGCAGAGGCTTCGCGGGCGCGTAATTCCGGGCCGGAATGAGCCGCGGCGACCCGCTAACTGCCGCCTCGCCCCCGCAGTCCACCTCCGCCGCCCCCCGCCCCCACCGCGCCCTCCCGAATGCGAAACAAGCGCTTTAATTCTGCCAGGCAGTCGCAGCTGCGCGGCAGCCGCAGCCGGCTCGCCTAGACAGTCACCTCACGTCGACACTGCGCCACGGCGCTCGGGTAGTTGCTGCCGCTGCCGATGCCGGTGGCGGTGCAGTGTGTGCCGAGGCTGCTGCCAAGATGAGCTCCTTGGCAGGACTGCCAGTTCTGCTCGTTCGCTGTTTTCAGGTCGCAGCCTCTTGGCACGCTCTGTTCCCACTGGATGAGGTGGTGCAGAGGTCAAGGCACTGCGGCAAGGGCGAAAGGAACTCATTCTGTATACACGTTGATGAGACCAAATATTATAACCACGAGGTTAATAACCTGTTGATCAACCGTGAGAACGTAACCAACTGAGCACTGGGAGTCACCTGGGTATCTACTTATTCCAGTCTTCCGTTAGTCTCCTTCCCACTCTGTCTATCATATGCTTCCACAATACTCAGTGCATCTCCTCCTGACATTTTCCCTTCTCGCTTGTGCTCTCTCTCTCTATTCCTCATCTCCTCCTCAGGTCTCTCCATCTACTGCTTCACTTCTATCTGTCCATTACCTCCTTCCCACATTCACCTCTTCTCCTCCGTCCCTTAGTTAAACTCTTCACTCCCTCTAGATCAATCACGTCCTCCTCCCTCTCTCAAACCATGTCCTCCTCCCCCTCTCTCTGTCCA
Organism: Schistocerca gregaria; assembly: GCF_023897955.1. Lineage (NCBI taxonomy): Eukaryota > Metazoa > Arthropoda > Insecta > Orthoptera > Acrididae > Schistocerca > Schistocerca gregaria. The sequence goes on along the minus strand of NC_064920.1, from coordinate 458,723,104 downwards.
TCTCCTGCTATCCCCCTCTCCGCGTCATCCAATACTCTTTCTTTTCTGTGTCCATTTCCTTCTACCCCTCTCTCTGTCTACATCCTCCTCCGAATATCTGTGCCTCCGTCCTCCTTCCTCCTCTCTGTCTATCCCGCACTCCGCACTTTCTGTGGTGTCACCGCCAGACACCACATTTGCTAGGTGGTAGTCTTTAAATCGGCCGCGGTCCGTTAGTATACGTCGGACCCGCGTGTCGCCACTGTCAGTAACTGCACACCGAGCGCCGCCAGACGGCAATCTAGTCTAGAGAGACTCCCTAGCACTCGCCCCAGTTGTACAGCCTTCTTTGCTAGCGATGGTTCACTGACTACATACGCTCTCACTTGCAGAGACGACAGTTTAGCATAGCCTTCAGCTACGTCATTTGCTACGACCTAGCAAGGCGCCATATTCAGTTACTATAATGTCTATCTTCAAGAATGTATTCTGAACATATAGTATTGTGAATCATGTACCGTCAAGAGCGACGTTTATCGTTAATCGATTAAAGTTAAGTATGAAGCTAATTACGTCCGCTTTCTGAATTCTCATTCCTTGTCTTGTTAAAGACCTCACGTCAGTATAGTTCTTCCCTCCTCACGCCAGCCTGCGTGAGCTAAAACGCGTGCTTTTCGGCCTCCACTCGTAACACGGTGTTGGCTCTTCTGCTAACACAAGACTTTCTCTCTCTGTCAGCAAGTTATCATTACACCCTGGCAGTTGGCTGGTGGTTCTTAATCACACAGTATATCTTACAAGGCAGTAAGTCATATGAGCATCATATTTGGTTGAAACTGATCCAGGGATTTAAGAGGAACTATTTACCCGCAACTTTACCGATGTGTGCACATGCCATTCACATTTAACCCATCTCGCATACATCTGTACACATATTTTACCCGAACTCCTCTACAGACGAATCACACTTTCCTAAAATTCTCCCAGTACTTAAGTCCACCATACGACTTCCTTACCATAATCCTGACATGTTCGATCCATTTCACATCGCTCTGAAACGTTACGCCGAGATATTTAAACAACGTGAGCGCCTTCTCAAGCAGGACACTACTAATAATGTCTCTGAACATTGCAGTTTTGTTATGCAGCATCGTTTATGACGTCGTATCTCCTTAACAACAAACGGCCTTGTACGGTAACATGATTTTGCAATTAGAATCAGTGATATATTTGGATACTATCTGCGTAGTTTGTTGTGAAAAGAGAGACTGGTAAAAGAGTCATAAATTAAAAAATCATTCCCGATGCTACAGTTTTGTTGTATGAATAGTGAAAATGTAGAAAGCGACAAACCTTTCTTCCTTTCGTGATTTTAAGACGTTTGTCAACGAGAAAAAGTTTAGTAAAGATACGAAATCATGTGAAAAGTTCGTTTCAAGTCAGTAAGTGTTCTCATTTTAAAACATTGCATGAATAACTTCTGAGTATTCGCATGTCGTGGGCTATTCACCGGCGCCCCCATCTCCGTTCATAAGGTGAAAGTCTTTCCCCCACAGGGATACTTTCCAGATAATGATATGTTTACCACGTTTGGTTGAAATTGGTCCATGCTTTATGAGCAGACGTGAATCATGCATACATACATACATACATACATACATACATACACACTCATCCTAACTGCATGTCCAGCAAACCTTGACCTTTTCAGTCTGATTTCCCCGGATATTGCTCTCATGTTCCGGTACAATTCTTCCTAGGTATTCGCACCCACGTCTCTCCACCTCTTTTCAGCCCTAGTATTTTTCTTAGTACGTTTCTCTCTTCTTTCTCTAGTTGTTCTGCCCCATTTCTTCCTAGTGTCATCGTCTCAGCAGCATATAATACTGCATTCCTAACCGATGTCTTGTAGTGGCTTATCTTTGCTTCTGTGGATATATATTTTTTATTGTATATCTCTCTCGTCATACAGAAGGCTGACCTCAACTTCATTTTCCTCTCTGTTATTTCCTCCTTGTTCCTGATCAGGGAGGACAAGGGGAAAGACAGGAACCAAGTGGGTTGTTGAACTTCGGAAGGACTGCTTGGAATTGGTGATCAAGGTCGAAGGAAAGGAAAATTGGAAGAACAAATATACACCGACCAATATACCAGAGATCAATGACAGAGAAGAATACAGGAAAAGATTAGAGTGTCACCAGTAGAGCCGACAGGAGAGACGAACATGGAAGATCTCGGAAGAAGACCGGGAGAGAAGAAGAGAAAGAATGAAGAGGTTGTGGGAAATGAAGAGGAAAATGCAGCCCACGAAGGGGCTACCCGTCGTCCTTCAGAGGCCTTAACGCAAGAAGAAGAAGAAGAAGATACACACACACTATTATAATATTATGGATCAGGCAAAACGTTATCACCACCCACTTAATAGTGTGTTACTCCATATTTCGAACGTACTACAGCATCGATTAATATTGAAAAAAAATTTAAACGTGGATGCGCTTCAGCAGCTGTGCACGTAAAAGCTTGATTCGACAGGAAAATAACAGACAACCACTTACGTATTAAAGGTTTATAACCGTTTAACATGGTTGTTGCAGATATAAATTTGTCTTCTTCAGTAGGAAACTAGACCTATTGAACTAACTGTTACAAAACAAATGCAAGTGTCAACTAGAGAACGAACTAATTTCGATAATTAATATTTACAAATCTTCTTAGACGAGCACACTCACTTGTCACATAATGACAAAACAGATGCTGAAGCCACAAGGCTCTTTTCAAGTACTATACTTATTCCATCAGCAAATATTACAAGTTAAATACATTCTTGAAGGTAGTGGCCCAATGCTGAAGCGCTTTGTCGTAAAACTTTACTGTAAAATACATATGACGTTGGCTCCAGCACCCATGTAGTAATGCACATATAAGGCTAGTGACGTGAGACGCCTGACTAAGATGTAGAGGCCCTGACAATATGTAAGCTGTAGTAGTTGGCTCTTACTGCACGAACGAGAACGCACATAGCCACACTGAGTAGCCATTATCTGATTCAGCATATAAAATGGGTGATAGCTAAAATTAAAACAAATTGAGACAACTTAAAAAAGGAAAAAATTGAGGGGATGGAGGCGTTATAGCCATATGGCATGTAAAGAGGAAGAAGGCTCAGATAAACAGTGCTATTTATTTTCACATGTGTACATAAGCAGCATGAGAACAACTTAGAAATAAATACGGGAGCATGCCAAGTAACGGTACAGGAAATCAATATACTTAATAAAACACGTTAACTAATTTAGCCATTAACGCACGAGATGTGGTCTCCCAGACGGCGTGAAAATTTTCGAACTCGCTCTCCAAGGCCAGTTGTGGTAGAATGCTTCTATACTCCCCCTGCCCTCCTTAAACTGCCAAGCCAACGATGTATTGCTGTCGGTTGCGTCATGCTGTTCTGTGTTTACTGTTGACACGTGTTATTCGTAGGTGTTGGAGTCTCCTGGACCTTGCCTCGTGAACTACATACCTGTTTTCTTCACTAAGATACCGTATAGCTCAAAGTGTGTTCACACGAATGTGTCAGTTTTAGCTTACCCGAGTTTGATGTAATTTTTAATCGGACTGTGGAGGAAGGTTTCAGTGATATAGATCAAGAAATAAACGAAAAAGTCAAAGATTTCACATTAGGCAGTGATCACAGTTCCGCTGTTGAACAAGAGTATCATTGAAACTTCCTGGCAGATTAAAACTGTGTGCCCGACCGAGACTCGAACTCGGGACCTTTGCCTTTCGCGGGCAAGTGCTCTACCAACTGAGCTACCGAAGCACGACTCACGTCCGTTACTCACAGCTGTACTTCTGCCGGTATCCGTCTCCTACCTTCCAAACTTTACAGAAGCTCTTCTGCGAACCTTGCAGAACTAGCACTCCTGAAAGAAAGGATACTGCGGAGACATGGCTTAGCCACAGCCTGGGGGATGTTTCCAGAATGAGATTTTCACTCTGCAGCGGAGTGTGCGCTGATATGAAACTTCAAGAGTATCATTCAGAGGAATAACTTCAGGGAAGTTGTGATGGGGATCTGTCTGTTTCTTCAATGAAATACTTTAAGTGTATTTTAAAATCTAATGTGTTCTGAGTGGTGATAAGAGCAATGTGGCTCCCAGCAAATCCATGTGAACTTGACAAAGCTTTTTAACTATCGGGTGCAATCTTTATGCGCAATTTTAAACCCTGGAATTTAGTTCTATATGGAAATTTATTTGCTACAGAGATTGTATAATTTTTCAGAAGGTAAAATTCGTGACTCTAACAGTCCATTTATGTGTGTTATTTAAAATAAACATATAAAATTATGAGTTTTTTGTGATAAATAGTAAAATGCTGCAGGCTTGGTTTAGTGCAATAAAGTAAACTAGAAGCATTTAAACAACACTTAAGTAATCGTGAAAATAAGTGTTATGTAGCATAAATTAAAAATTTCATATGATATTAGCCTTAAATCTCGGTTTAAACGTAGGTGTCCCAGAAACTCTATCTCTTGCTGTAGGTTACAGAAAAGTCACCTCGCGCGTTAAATGATATATCTGGGCCCAAGTACGGAGAGCCGTATTAATCAGGGCGTAACTAACATGAAAGATACCCATATGATGGAATGTAACAGATTAAATCTACAAGCTAGAACCTAGATATGGCGATGGAAGAGGAGGCGCGGATAGTACAATCCATAACGTAACAACTAGAGAAAGTAGCCATGAACGGTAAATCGCATTAAAATCGAATGTAAGTAGCATTCTGAGGAAAGCAAAGTAAATACATCGCAAACCGCTGGAATAACGAATAAAAACAAAAATGCGTAAAACTGTACCGAGCAGTGCGTACATATCTTGAAAGGACAATATACTTCAAAGAGATGTAAGCAGTTTAAAATACGAAGAAAGAATAGGGATTGGGAAATTGAGGCAGAGGATCCAAGGGGTGAATTAAATATGAAATATGAAAAGAGAGAAAGTATGGCAAAGTATGCTATATTAAATAAGAAAATTGAAAATAGGCTTCATAAATGAAAATCAGAATTCTGATAGACAGTCAGCCTGTTAGCCAGTTGTGAAGTGTCAGTTATTAAGTACGGAGCTATCACCAAGTGTTCATCACTGTAGCTGTGCCAGTGCACAGCACGTGTATTTGGACTGTGTTCGTGCAGACAATTATGACAGCTACGTACATTCCACATTTGGTTGGGTCACTTTTGGCGCACGTGTATTTTTGATCCACTCCTGTACACTGTTTTTGTTCTGTAAATATAGTTTGACTAAACAAACTGGTAGAGAATAAACACACAGTGCTACCAGCTGATGGCAGAAATATGCTTCTTTCAAAATATTTAGCTCCTGTAGACGGTCACCTAAGAAAAGTTTTATTAACATGACTGTCCAATTACCGTCCCCCAAATCAGCTACAATTCTGGGTACACTGTTCCATGTGATATTTGTCCTTAATGTAACTATTATTTATCCGAACATGGAGACTGTTAATACTGCTACAGATTTTAATGTAATAAGTATGTGGTGGTATTAAACTTACTATTACTGTGCCTGTGGACCCGTTTAATACCACTTGTTCTAATTTCTTGGTGATAAACGCCTCTGTTAAACTGTTGAGAGATCGGTTACTAATGACAGAATTATCACATTATTGTATCTACTCCTTTGCATTACAGGTGAAATGTCAGTTAGGGAAGCAATAAGAAGTAAGCTAAAAGTTTAAATAGGCCTACACGGTCAAGTTTGTGGCGCTGTATGACAGCTTCAGGCTTCGATATATGTTTCATGAGCAATAATGATAGTACCTTCTGCTGCATGTGTTAGTTTCAAGCTATTACGCTTTAGAAGTACGTATTATGCGTCATGAGTATCACCATTTTTATGTAAATAACCTTTCACTCTTGCAACGGAAAGCACAATTTCCTAACAAGTGGTAATAAATCATGCTTCCGGAAAGTGAGTAACTGATTAAGAGCGAAAGGCCCAACTGGAGATCGATCTAAGGCACCTACAAGTTTAAATCCTCATCATACAGAATCCCCGTCGCCTCCTACAGTCAGCTTGTGTAGAGGTTAGCGAGTTCATCTCAGGCAGGGCTCCACCTCTAATTATGGGCTTGACTTCATTAATTGAATGAGCACCAAATAAAGTACGAAAGAATCCTGCCTTAACTCGAAGCTTGCCATTTTCTTCCAGAAAGATACGTTTGTCATTCTGAAAACAATATTTTATAGTTTGCTGTTTTAATGTTTGGAACTGGAAAATAAATGTATGGAACTGAAAAATACCTTTTGCTTATGCATATCAAAAATCGAATCGAGAATCAGCAGATGAAATGTGTTAATTTTCGTGCACGCTTGGACATAGCTGATCAAAATATTCGGAAAACTTGAGATCGTCTGATGGTTCAGAAGAGTATTACATTGGAAGGAATGAACTATCAGTGTTTAGCTTACAATCGACGACGTGATGCAGGGGCTCAGATCGGTCAGAGACGGGAAAGAAATCCACCATGGCCATCAACCTAGCACTTAACAGCTATGGGTGAGACGTGATTTATTGGCGGTGATGATCAGTCACGTCTCCTCGAAGCAGCCTTCACGCCCACGGTGTTAACGTATCGGAGATATCTACGTTTTTAATCAAAATAACAATAAAAAATATCAAATGTTCCGATATAATGATAAAAATTATAATAATTTGTATCGGTGCTCAATAGATCGTCTTAGCTTAACTTGTAAGAAACTGCAGTTCAGAAAACTGCATTGTTTAAAAAGCATTCGTCTGCTACTTTTAGAATGTGCTGTGTCATGCAGTTGATTTTACAGCTATAACAGCAAAAAATTATCACAACTTCGACAACGTCATAATATAAGCATTATACAACTGCAATGGGCAGCTACCATTATCAATACTTAATAAATACCACTGATATACGAAGGTTATGATGAGATGTAAATGAGGGAACGCTTCTTCTTTGTGTTCCTCTGATTTTCTTCTTGAGTGAGTTTGTTTCTCTTTCTGTGAAGTCTTCCTTATCCCGTCCTATGGATTGTTAGTTATAAACATGGACGCAAAAACCATGTTATAACATCAGGTGCAGTTAGCCTGTGAGTGAGAGACTTTTTCTGTTGGAATACAGGGTTTTTACTGGACATTATGATCTTGTTTTGGTTTACATTACCACATCTCAAAATACTGAAAGCAAAGAGAGCTGCAATACAAGGCATCTGCTTCACAGTATAAAAGATGAACAGTGCTCCTAGCTCTTGTTACGAGACAGTTTTGCTTCAGATGATTCATTATGCCATATACCTGAATAATTATCATTCCTTCTGCGGCTCCTTGTATATTCTAATCAGGCTGCAAACCCATCCATGTGACCAGGTAAGCAGCTGAAAAGTGTTCAGGATTAAACGTAGCATGTAATTTCTGAAATTCGAGAATGTTACGAATATACACTCTGCGAGTGACAAGGTGCTGAACATAAAGAAAATAGTTCTTCTGTCATGTTTATTTACCACAGAGACTAAATTTAACAACACCAAAGATAAGTGTTTCATGGCAGTTTGTTTCCAAACTGTCCCATAACATGGTAACTAAATACAAAGATCTCTACTGTCAGTCAAGCCACGTCACTAACACTGCATATAAACTACAAGCAACATGCGCTACAGCCATTGATTCCAGCGCTGATTATTTCTATATCTCCTTTCCCCTTGGTATGGTGAGAGACACTTGCTATTTTTAAGACATTGGGGCTCATGAGGGAGAAGTTTTCCTTAAGGAACTGAATGATCATGAAGAGGTTGTCCGCTGAAAGCTGTTGTCTAGACAGGTCGAAAGCAGTAAAATACAGTCTACAGTTAAATCCTAACAGGAATATCAAGGAGACTATGCGACATGCGGTAAAATTGCCTTTGCGAGAAATGCAAGGAATCTATTTTAGCTACTATAAGATTCTAAAAGCAGAAGCAGACTAGAGCCTCCAAAGCGTGAGAGTAGTTGTTAAGCTCAGATGCAGCCTGCTGGAATGTTTGTTCCAATTCTACTTAAGGGTACTGTCGTTGGCTTTTAGTAACCAGTTCAGTAATGAGGAAAAATTTCCAAGCATGCATACGTTCTCATACTTTGGTTACCCATAACTGAAAATCTATTATGTAGTGGGAGAGATATTCTGTTTCATTCCTGCATCACAGATGAAATAAACCTTATTGGTTAACCACGAGAAAATTCCGAGAGTACGAAATTGTTATAGCTCTTTCTAAAATTACCATTATTTGGAATTTTCAAGGTCTATTGCAACTGGGTGGTGAGATCCCAACGCTGGCAGAATCAACAAATGGTTCAAATGGCTCTGAGCACTATGGGACTTAACTTCTGTGGTCATCAGTCCCCTAGAACTTTGAACTACTTAAACCTAACTAACCTAAGGACAGCACACACATCCATGCCCGAGGCAGGATTCGAACCTGCGACCGTAGCGGTCTCGTGGTTCCAGACTGTAGAGCCTAGAACCGCTCGGCCACTCCGGCCAGCCTGGCAGAATCAGCTGAGGCTCGCTTGCTTTGTGGATGCTGCTGACAACAACTGTTCCGGATTTGGAGCACCACGATGGCCCTTAGAGCTGCAGCACAGAATGTATCTGACATACAACAAATACTAAGGCTGAACTCAAGTTAGGATTTTAGCCACTACTGCAGCTATCTTCTGCCCTCAGAAACCTTAAGAGTGATACGTATGTGCCATCATAGCAGCCACCAATGAAATCAATTAATTTGCCTCAGGGTTTAGTTTTACTGTTCTTGTTTTTCACAACACCCATGAACCATTTAGGTTAGACTATTGGCATTAATTCATGCTCTTCCAGAAAGTTTTATTAAATCAATAACCTCGAAACGTCCTGGTAAACTTCTAAGTTATTTGATACAGAGACAGCTGAGTAAATCTGAACGTGTTCAGACATTTCTCTGTTTACTTATTCTGATCATCAATAAACTGACACACAAATATTTGTAGCGCAACGTAATCTGACTTTCAATAATCCCTACAAAAGAATGGCCCTGACTAACAATAACCTATACCTTTCATGAATCACTCATCTCCCAAAAATCTTCGTTATTCGAACTATTGCAATACAGCGAGCGCTAATACTGCCAGCTAAACAAAATATTCTAACTACGAAAGGCACTAACTACTGATAGGCATAGTTAGCAAATGAAAGATTTTGACAGAGAACAAACAATGTATTTACCTTAATAATGTTCAAAAGTCATCATAAATATATATATATATATATATATATATATATGAGTTCATGATATCCAATCTTACAAATTTTCTCTTTCTGACGGACGCACGTCCATATCGTCCGCTCTCAAAAGTCTTGCATCTCTGTCCTGATATCCACCACCGCCGGCGGCTCACCTCCAACTACGCAACGCTACGCGCTGTTCACATCCAACTGCCCACTACACAAGCGAATATTCCAACAATGAGTCTAACCAGCCACAGACTGCCCACAGCACAGTCAGTGATTTTCATACAGGGCGCTACGTGGCGTTAGCAACATAAAAACCTAAACAGCGTACTTACAACCTTTTCTGCAGTCATTGGCCACATTCATGACCCAATTTTATATAATTCTGCTATGTATCTACTCAGTTGTGTCAAGACTGTAGATCGAATTTACAAACCGTTTTCCACCTGTTTAATCTTTTTTTTTTTTTGATTGAGTTGGTAAAACATTTTTAGAATGTCTTTTAGCAATAGATCAGATTGTTATATTGTTCATTCGTTTCCTTTCATAGTTTGAGGGATCCCTTCATTAATATGTCCATGTGAGGTTTGGTACCCATACTGTCATACTTAGTCTGGGCACATATAGTACTTTGCAGCTAATAATATGTTATACATTGTGCAATATTGTTTGTTTTCAATTTACATGATCTTATTTCAAGCTTCCCATCCTTGCAGGTCACTGAGGATAGGATTTGTAGCGTCTTAGGGGTACGCTAAACAGTTAAACCAATTAGCAATACTTATTCGCCATGGAGGCCAAGTTCAGCATATACAATTACGAAGCATTACGCTCATGCAAACTCCCCCAATAAAGAAAATTAAATTACAGTTTCCATAATTGTTCATAATATTTCTTTCGTTTTTAATCAAAACCAAACAAACGCGTTGAAATATATAAACATTTTCAAGGCTACCAAGAGACACTCACTGGGTAATACAATAGTTTCAGCTACGCGGAAATCGGTATTACAAAGACAACAACATATATACAGTATAAGCATTAAAAAAATCTTGTAAGGTAGCAGAATATGTAACTTATATACAGGCTTTAAAATAACAAGTTAACTAATGCAGCTATTTATAGGAGCAGACAAGTACAAAACCAAAGAAATCAAGAGGCCTAAAAAAGAAGGATTAAAAACGGTAACTGGCTTAAGCTCGGTCCATACTCCGAGCGGTTGCTTGATTCAGTGCACATTCTGAAACTTACACAAAAAAAACTAAATTAAATTTACTTAACATATATATGACAAATAGCAGATGGACCTCCTACCATGACAGGGAAAATGAGGGAAGGCAACTGGGCCGTTTGACCTGCAACTACTAGAATCTGCATAACTAAACAACTTACAACGCACAGATGGGTGTTTGAATCTTAACTGACAATGAAAAGTATTAAAGGTACCTAAACCTGGGTAGTATATGTACCACATGGCAGGTAAAGGCAAATGTTTCTAGATCAAGGTATTTAATTTTAAAGATACATAGACGTAGGAGATAAATGCAGCAGTAGTGCAGGTAAAGCTAGACAGAAAATGAAAATGTTTAGAGATATCTAAAGGTAGAAAACTCGAGCACAGACAGTGCACTTAAAAGTTAGCCTTTCTAGACCATGTGTTCACAAGCAAGATACAGTACAATGTAAGTCCTCTTGCAGTGGAATAAAAATTTAACTCACTCACAGCCCTGTCACAAGAATGTTGGTCCACAATAAGGGTTTCGTCCGAAACAGTGGCCAGCAGTGTAAGCCAAGACAACTTATGACAAGAATATCAGACGAAATTCAGTAGGAAAGGCGCAGTGGCTTTCACAAACTACAGGGGACACTTTAACTTGCACAAGAAACGGCGCTCCCTGATATTGCTGTGGGACCTACGCGAAGGACGGATAGCGTAGATGGCCGTGTCCACCAACTGAGGTAGCAGGAAACAGGCCTAGTCAAATTGCAGAGCTTTCCTGCTACCACACAGGCAAAGGGAAACGGGAGCTCTCCAGAAGGCACGCTCCTCAGAGTAAACATCCGCCATGCAAACGTGGTGAGGGACCTCCATGGGTAGCAAGCTCGCACCACCATGTGGGAAGAGACTCCTTCCCAGACGGTCAACCCTCAGCAGACCGATCTCTATTGAGAGCTCTTAGCACCCGTCTTCAGGCCATAAGTGGCCCATCGGGACCATCCGACCCTGTGACATCCTCAGTTGAGGATACGGATAGGAGGGGCGTAAGGTCACCACACTGCTCTCCCTGTCGTTATGATGGTTTCCTGCGACCGGAGCCGCTACTATTAGGTCGAGTAGCTCCTCTATTGGCATCACATGGCTAAGTGCATCCCGAAAAATGACAACAGCGCATGGCGGCCTGGATGGTCATCCATCCAAGTATCAGCCACGCCCGACAGCGTTTAACTTCGGTGATCCCACGGGAACCGGTGTATCCACTGCGGCGAGGCCGTTACATAGTGGGAGCTGCAGGTGCACTTAATCTCCCCTCAGGTCTCACCAAGGGCGCCATCGAGCGAGACGCCAGACAAATCGTAACTAGGTAACGAAATCCAAAACGTTCCACATCCGACGATATCGATATGAGTGCACACGCTCGAACTCCTAGCCATTTTTGTGACTCTTAATTTTCCTAGTATTTTTTTCTTTCAAAATTTGGTAAGAAATGTCTAAACTGATACAACATTTTCAGTATAACGTTTCTTGTTTTTTTGATGAGTAATGACTTCCATAAACCCTTTCCCCATTCTCATGCGTGACTGACATAGTTTTAAATGACACAGGAATGTCGTGGGAACCTAAATATCAATGGCTGGAGAAGGCGACTTCAACATCGCTGTTCCACAATAGTTAAGAAGAGTTAAGTGACTCGTTTCAGTTGCCAGAAAGCACAACTTCCTAGTGATACGCTGAAGAAAATTATATTGGTATTATTATCCACAGAATTAAGTTTCGCCGGCCGCGGTGGTCTAGCGGTTCTAGGCGCTCAGTCCGGAACCGTGGGACTGCTACGGTCGCAGGTTCGAATCCTGCCTCGGGCATGGATGTGTGTGGTGTCATTAGGTTACTTAGGTTTAAGTAGACTGATGACCACAGCTGTTGAGTCCCATAGTGCTCAGAGCCATTTTTTGAATTAATTTTCCTTATAAATTACTACGCTCATGCTCATAAATAAAGGATAATTGCAGAATGTGGTGCCACACAACGTGGCACTATACAGAACTGGCACTAAGAGCATAGGCACATAGGGAACACACACGACACAGATCTGTAAGTCCACGGTATTGGTGATAAGTTGAGATAACCGTCCAGAAACCCATTTGCTACAAAACGCCATTGTGTTCTTTGCGCATTTACCCCGATGTCAATATGGGATATGATCACCATGCTCACACACAATGGTTTGGCATACTCTGGATCAGGTGGTCGAGCAGCCGCTGGGATATAGCCCCCCATTCTTGCACCAGTGCCTGTCGGAACTCCTGAAGTGTCCTAAGGGTTTGAAGGCGTGTATCGATACGTCGACCGAGAGCATCCCAGACATGCTCGATGGGGATTAGGTCTGGAGAACAGGCAGGCCACCGCATTCGCCTGGTATTTTCTGTTTAAAGGTACTCCTAAACGATGGCAGCTCGGTTGAGCCGTGAGTTATCATCCATCTGGAGGAAGGTCCCGGCGAGAATCACTGTTCAGAATATACCTGGACTCGTCTCTGAACATAACCTGGGACCACTGTTCCGGTGACCATGTACTGTGTTCTTGACACCAGTCTTTACGAGCTCTCCTGTGACCAGGGGTCAGTGGAATGCACCTTGCAGGTCTCCGGAAGAATAAACCGTGTCTGTTCAGTCTTCTGTAGACAGTGTGTCTGGAGACTACTGTTCACGTTGCTGCGGTAAGGTCCTGAGCAAGGCTACCTGGAGTATTCCGTGGCCGTCTGCGGGCACTAACGGTGAGATATCGGTGTTTTTGTGGTGTTGTGCACTGTGGACGTCCCGTACTGTAGCACCTGGACACGTTTCCATAACCGTGAGATCACTCTTTGTGGAACACGGAGGACCCGTGCTACGACCTGTTGTGTTTCACCAGTCTCCAGTCGCCCTAGTATTCTACCCCACATAGCGTCATAAATATGCCTTCTTTGAGCCATTTTAAACACACAGTCACCATTAGCACGTCTGAAAAAGTCTGCGCACTTACTCGCTGAACCGTACTCTGACATGCACCGACAGACCTCTGCGTATGTGGACTGCTGCCAGCTCCACCGTGCGACGGCCGCAGGTTAAGTGCACCGCCTGATCATACACCGAGGTGATTTAAACCCGCAAACGGCCCACCAGAGCGTTGTTTCACGATATATCAGCATTATCCTTAATTTATGAGCATAAGTGTATTCTGAGTAGTGGCGGATAATGAAATTAAATGGGAAAGGACTTTTATGACAACATGCGCTCGATGACAGTACAAGAGCAAGATGTCCGCTATATTTAATACATGCAGTTATCAAATTCACGAAACCAGGTATTACACATCGAAATATGGATTTCACTGAAAGATAGAGATACATAAGAAACACACACTAATATTAAGTATGAACACATCTTATAAATGTATAGCCCTTGAATAGCTCACGAGGCACTGCTAATGCTTGCCGTTAAACGACGTCCGACACCCATGTAGGATCACGTTATCGCCCTGATCCCGGTCGTCGCAGGCATTTCAGGTAACGTCGATATCGTTGCTGTTACGCTGCCGAGCGATGCAATCAGTGACCTCTCATTCGACAACCGACGTACAGTAGCTGTGTAGCAGAGCACCGCGATTAGTATTTGCTGCCTCCCGCCTTATGCTGGTATTGGCAGATCTCCAGTAACCAACAGCAGGGCAGAGCGATATAGCCAAAGAAAGGAGTAGCGTAGCTGGCGCAGGGGCCCACCGCACATGCAAACGACGCTGTCAATGCCTGCGCTGCAACCGACCCTAAGGACGGCACCAATGTCGCTCGTAATAGCAGTTGTCTGTTGAGTGGCCTCAATTGAGAATAGGGACGGCGCAGGATGCCGTATACATCTCTTTTACGTTGCATTCATCTCTCTCGATGCATACAGTACCATCATCATTTGCATACGAAATCAACTTTTTTTAAATGTTTACCATTCAAATTTTTCGCTGGATGATCTCATTTGCGCTGATACCCCCAGGTAAGAGAAAAGTTTGTTTTCAAAACAAAGTTTGTAAATGTTTCTTCCTAAGAAATTCGTCCGTTTGAAAATGAATGTCTGATTATTAGCTTGCATCAAACTAGGTTGAATGATGAGTACTGTCTCCATTGCAGTATACATTAATAGAGAGGGAAATGTTAGGAAGTAAAACAAACCCTTCTCTTTATGTTTAAAGTCATATTAGTATTTATCGTCCTCGTAAAAAGATAATTGCATACACTTTCATCAACGACGCCTTCTCTTTCGCAACTGATGCCTTTGTTTACAATGCTTCTCTGGCAAATTTTGTGCACATCTTACTATTTAAGACACAGTCAACGAACATGACTACAGTATTCTGATATGGTTACCAAAACATGAACATGGTCGTGGCCGGCCGAAACACTATGATAACCATCATAAAGTATTCTGTGTTTGGGTTTAAAGTACGAATACGTGTAGTGCGCAATTATAGCGTATCCGCACGTCGTAACATCTCCACGATATTTCGACAAACAGTCTTGTTGCCTTCTAATGTGAGTCCTGATAACTGCTGCTCTGTCCGAGACGACGTCCTGAAAACGTTAGCCATCACCCACTCCCTCGTTCCATTTGTGTGGCTGTTTGTGTAGCCGAAAGAAGGGTGGTGCTGGCAGTGTAGGCAGCGGCACTGGGTTACAATCTGCGGCCTTCAGTCTCCGCGCCATTGTCGCTGGCTGCACGCTTGACTGTACATCATTGTTGATGACGCCTACAGTGTGGGATGTAGCGTTATCATGGCATGTGACTAGATTATCCAGCACTGACGGACGTTTTCACCGAACTCTACGTAGTAGATAGTAGGGCAGAAAGTTCAAGTACGCTCGCTGTTCCACTCTGCTTACATCCATCTTGTAGCATAGCCAACCTCACATTGAATTATTCAGTCCCTGGTACCCAGCCATCAGCGCATGAGGTCGCAAACTGTCGCTTGATTTCGGTAATGTTTGCCGCGGGCTTTCGAATGTATTTACTCTGATTACGCTGATACCACACATTTGCAAGATGTATCATTCTTACTATGACTTGTAGAGTGACTCTCGTACTACGTCGAGTTCTTATACTGTCATCGCTTGCGGTTTATTTGGTTGTCTGGCGTAATTAAATGTGGCGTCTATGATCACGGTATCTCTACCGTGCGTGCAGTTTCCCCACTGTATGCCTTGTCACATTGGCACTGTATTTGGTACACCAATGGTTTGCAAAGACCTACATAATATTTTTCGGAACCTAGTACTGGAAAGGTCGTGAGCTGTGGGCGAAACATAAATTTGAAATTCTGTCGCTCCAAGATTCTGCTAGCTTTCCTGCGGATGTGGCACGCCAGTGGTTTGTGCCCCTCTATTCATTCCTGTTGCTGTGCAGGTACAACCACTGCCGCCACTCACCTCAGTGTCTGCACACAAAGCAGCAACCGTCAGAGACCCTGTAGACTGCAGCAAGTCGGCTGAAGTATTACAAAGAACTTACGGAATGACAGTAGCGGACATTTGCCAATTCTACAGCTAGAAATAGGTACGGAAATTATTAAATTGAAAGAATGCCAGTCAGTGTGGATATTCCATCAACTGAAATCTTACTCCGGGTTCATAATATTGACTCCACGTTTCATCAGTATGCACGATATTGTGGAGATACGCTTCACCAGTGAACATTATTATGCCACTGAAACTTGGTAATAGGCCTACTACACGTGTTAAAAGTTCTGCATCACAATGTAGTCCAAGTCAATTTTTCAACGAGATATGCCAGGAAAAATCAG
This sequence comes from Schistocerca gregaria, assembly GCF_023897955.1. Classification (NCBI taxonomy): domain Eukaryota; kingdom Metazoa; phylum Arthropoda; class Insecta; order Orthoptera; family Acrididae; genus Schistocerca; species Schistocerca gregaria. The sequence continues at coordinate 458,706,786 of NC_064920.1, read as the reverse complement.
TATTTGTACCGTGTATCCGACTGATCTAAGATGGTTTCCCATTTTATTTCGAGAGACAATAGTTTCCCGTCAAATTGTGTTTCGCAATGAGGAATAAATTTCACAGACACCTAAATACTTAGAGGCTGACTTGAGGTGAAATGCTCCACCCAGTGCGGATATTAAGGGGTGTACTTCCGTTTAGTTCCCCATAAGTACTGGTTATGACACTGTATAAAATGGTAAAGGCCATTGTTTACGAGAATGTAAAATGCTTACACAAGACGATACTTACGTATACGTCCGTACAGTTTATCTTCCACCTTTGCTACCATCTTATCCGATTTAATCTGACGTAACCAAATGAACGTGACATTCTTTAAGTTTTCTTCACTATTGGGCTTCAAAAGTATGCGAATACCGTGTCCACTGCTCCACTACAAGTACCAAACACAATCTGAACTTGCGCTTAATGTATGAATTTATGGAAATACATGAACTTTTCCTCGCTGCCTGTTTACGATACATCAGTCGGTGTATGATCAGCAGCTAATTCCTCTTTGAAATTCAAATTCTTTTTCGCTTAGCATGACTCTCTACTAAATGTGTAAAAAGTATCTCCTCAGTACTTTTTGATTATGTTGACAGTAACGACACTAACTGGTAATTCTTTGTTAACATTTTGTCTTCTTTTCTGTTAAGTACCTTGACAATATGGGAAAGCGCTCAGTGAAAACATTTATCACACAAGTCACTCAGTACATGACTAAGTTCAACTTAACAACATATCATATGATACTAATGATTTCTTTAAAACCATTAAACTTTTGTTTTTTAGTGCGTTGATAACAGGTGATGGCAGCTGACATTTAATTTTGTCAAATTTGTTTTAGAATTTAAAGAAATATTCAAACCTAAATTGTCTCCTACCGACAGATAAAAGTTATTAAATATTTTTGCAATATTATGGCTATTTTCGATGAGTTCATTGTCAACCCTTCGAAAAATTTCTTCATTTTTTGGATTTGTTCTCCCTGTCTCATTTTTACTACGTTCCAAAAAGTTATCTCTGGAGGAGCTAGTTTTCTTTAAAGTACATACATTTTGATGCTGTGATAACTTTACCTTGAGTTTTACACTACAGTTTGTAATGTAATTTCAGTCTGACATTATCTATGTGTCTGGATGCCTAATCTCCTTTCCGTGTTGCATGATATTATAATTTCATTGTAATCCAACTTTTATATGGATTTTATCTTCTTCCATGCATGATATAATTTCACTGTAGTAGAGCGTTTATATGGATTTTATCTGTTTCCACCAGTGAATTTCAAAAGTAAACAGTTTTCAAAGTACTCTATGTGTGTCTTAAGGAATACAGCTTAATTTTCATTTCCGTCGGTTTGTTGTGCATATGTTTCCACGCCGTATTTTTCATATTGTTGTTGAATTTATCAGTTCCTCTCTCATATACTGCCCTTGTAGTTTTCCAGTCATTGAACGTAGGCAGTTGACTCTTGTGCTCTGGAAGGCTGTTTGCTCCGGAAACTACACTTCGTCTTTTCAGATTCGATGCATCTACAGTTGCTGGTTCCCATAACTGTTGTAGAAAAGTGTATCAGGGGAGCTAGATTGTATGAAATGGCAAGAGATTCACAAGTAACTCTGCAATACATATGCTCCAAAAGTTTAAATATAAATTTCCACTTGAAATCACACGATTGTGCTTGGAAAGCAAGAAGTTTAATAAAGCTCCAACTTTTTTCATGAATAATTCAAAATTGCTAAATAGAATCATGTATATTGTCACTATTATAACTGAAATTCCATGAAAACCTACTTCTGCAGGACAACCTTCAAAATGTTAATCACTGTAAAATTTAAACGCTGAGGTGACAAAACCTATGTGATACCTTCTCGTATTGTGTCGGGCTTCTTTTTGACCGGTGTAGTGCAGCAAGTCGACGTAACATGTACTCAACAACTCGTTGTAAATGTTCTGCAGAAATATTCAGCCAGGGTGCCTCTATAGCTGTCCATAATTGCGAAAATGTCGTAGGTGCAGGACTCTGTGTACTAAGTGAACTCTGCAGTATGTCCCATGAATGTTCGATGGGCATTATATCCGACGCTTTGGACTGCCGAATCATTCGCTCAAATTGTCCAGAATGTTCTTCAAAGCAAACGCGAACATTTAAGACCCGCATTATTATCCATAAAAACGTCATCGTTTCTTTGGAACATGAAGTCTATGAACGGCATCAGATGATCAGATATCGGTTCAGCTGGACTGGAGGACTCGGTCGGTTCCATGTGAATGCACTTCACACTATTATGGAGCCTCGATTAGCTTCTACAGTACCTTGTTGACGAGTTGGGTCCACAACTTCGTGGGGTCTGCGCGGCACTCGAATCTTTCCGTCAGCTCTTACCAACTCAATTCGGGATTCATCTGATAAGGTCATGGTTTTCCAGTTTTCTAGGGTCAAACCGATACGGTCACGAGCCAAGGAGACGCGCTGCAGGCGCTGTCGTGCTGTTAGCAACGACACCCGCGTCGGCTGTCCGCTGCCATACTTCACCGCTCTGCTCTAACGGGTATTGTAAGCAGTGTTGCTTGTCTGCTAGCATTGACAACTATACGGAAACGCCGGTGATCTCGGCCGTTTAGTGAAGACCATCAGCAATTATGTTGTCCTTGGTGAGAGGTAATGCCTGAAATTTGGTATTCTCGGCACACTCTTGACACTAGATCTCGCAACATTGAATTCCCTAATGATTTCCGGAATGGAATGTCCCATGCGTGTAGCTTCAACTACCATTCCTCGTTCAATGTGTGTTAGTTGCAGTTGTGCGGCCGTAATCACATGGGGCACCTTTTCACATGAATCACCTGAATACTAATTACAGCTCGGCAAATGCGCTGCCCTCTTATACCCTGAATACGCGATACTACCGCCATCTGTGTATGTGTATATCGCTATCCCATGACGTTTGTCATCTCAGTGTGCGTATCAATTTTTTTTTTTAATTTGTATCCCCTGCTAATGTAAGTAGAAATTTCTCCTTTCTCCAGTTTTGACCAGTAGTAAATAGTTGCTAATTTATATACAGCCATCAACAGCACTTTTATATATTCCGTCGAATGAGTTTCAGAAAGATATATTGTATTTACATGATTTGGGGCTGCAGTTTATCTAAAGAAATCAGAAGCTCACCGACTTTATTTTCAACCCTTTACTATTTTGATATAATATTTTTATTTTAACTTCATTTTCATCCCCTTATATACCAACCTCAACTTTTACATTTACTTCTTTCAGAACTGACAGCCTGAAATCTATGTTTCTCTCAAAAAATGTGACTACACGGATGAATGTCAGTATCTGGCTTCAAGTATTTTGTATCAATCCATAAAATTTCCCTTTGCCATTCCTACATCAACATCTACATAAATACTCCGCAATCCACCACACGGTGCGTGGCGGGAGGTACCTCGTACCACTAATACCTGTTCCACTCCCAAACAGAACCAGGGCAAAATGACTACATATATGCCTCTGTACGAGTCCTAATCTCTCTTATCTTATTTTTGTGGTCTTTTCGCGAAATGTAAGTTGGCAGCAGTAAAACTGTACTGCAGTCAGCCTCAAATGCAGGTTCTCTAAATTTCCTCAGTAACGATTCACGAAAAGAACGCCTTCTTTCCTCTAGAGACGCCCACCCGACTTCCTGAAGCATTTCCGTAACACTCGCGTGATGATCAGACCTACCATAAGAAATCTAGCAGCCCGCCTCTGAATTGCTTCTATATTCTCCCTCAATCCGACCTGATAGGGATCCCAAACGCTCGAGCAGTACTCAAGAACAGGTCGTATTAGCGTTTTATAAGTGATCTCCTTTACAGATGAACCACATCTTACCAAAATTCTACGAATGAACCGAAGGCGACGATCCGCCTTCCCAACAACTGCCATTACATGCTTGTCCCACTTCATATCGCTCTGCAATGCTACGCCCAAATATTTAATCGACGTGACTGTGTCAAACGCAACACTACTAATGGAGTATTCAAACGTAACAGGATTCTTTTTCCTATTTATCTGCATTAATTTACATTTATCTACATTTAGAGTTAGCTGCCATTCTTTACACCAATCACAAATCCTGTCCAAGTCATCTTGTATCCTCCTACAGTCACTCAACGACGACACCTTCCCGTACACCACAGCATCATCAGCAAACAGAAGCACATTGCTATCCACTCTATCCAAAAGATCATTTATGTAGATGGAAAACAACAGCGGACCTACCACACTTCTCTGGGGCATCCCAGATGATACCCTCACCTCCGATGAACACTCACCATCGTCGACAACGTAGTGGTTTCTATTACTTGTTACTGCGTTATATTACATTCCTGTTGAGATGTAGGTCACAACTTGCAAAACCACACCTGTCTATATCGTCAGCAGAAACCAGACGAATGTTCGTCATAAGACTTGACGTAAGGAGTTGATCTAATGCCATATTGTCTTGATTCGCAGAGCTGCTCAACTGTGGCTATTATAATGCCGTGAACAGGAATAAACTTAAGAGTTGTAGGGGTTTTTGCTGAAGCTATCCATCACGAGATCACTTTGAGTGCCGCAGACATGGTCCCTGTCAATACCGTTCCCTGCTCCATTTATTATTACAACATGATCTTCCATTCGAAAATATTTGCACCAAGAACCTATATACTCTACCAGTTGGATAAGATTTTCCCTTAGCTGGAAAAAAATTGTGACTTGGTACATCTTTAGTAATTCTTGCAAAAACTGTCCTAGACCTGTTTCCATGACTACTACCTAACGGCAGGACTTTCCTCCCGTTCCCGACTTTTCTGAAACAGCTACTTTCTAGTCGAAAGCCTGCTGTTTGCTGGCTACGCCCGTATCTGCTGGATACTCTTCCTTTTCTGAGGTACCAGAGAAAACCGATTTTTTGTGCCAGTGACAAGATGTCGAGTAACCTCTCCCTTAAGGTCACTTAATTTTGCTCTCCTGTTCAACCCTTTTCTTTATCTCATGCACCTACTCTGCAATGCAATGGAAGAGTCTCACTTACATCACCACACTACCACTTCCCACGCAAATACATTGACCCCAATGAAGTCTTCCAGGAGCTGCACTGCACCAGACTATCCTGTGGCAGACCGTACACTTAGCACTTATGTTTGTTTACAAACAAAATTGAGCGTAGGCCATCTAATGAAAGTAGAAACACTACAGTTATGGACTTAAGTTATGTAGTACATTACTTGTACAGTTATGAAGTCAGAAAACAAAACATATTTTATCGATCTCTGAACAACGAAAATTTAATTGCAAAAAGACGTATATCGACAATAAACATAAACGATATTGCGAAAAATACAAGCTAGAAAAGTAAATGTTCAACTACTTAGCTGTTCCAGTACGTAGAAATGTTGTGTAATGGACAAAACTGCACACTTCAATATTTTTACTAACGAATCGAGTCCTTTTATTCTCTTTGTCTGTAACTCAGGGCATATTAGCATTTCACTTCAGGTATCCTATCGTTACTTCCAGGTATCTGTATACTACTGCTGACTGTAGATGAGTGTACCTAAATTACTATCTTTTACATTATTTGAAGCTAATAACTTAACATTGTTGTACAACATGATGAGTAACTTTTTAGTCATTGTGCCAAATCAGTCCTTGCTTTGTAGTTTGTAGCATCAAGTGAGAGAGACATCTATAAACTTAACTGCAAGAGGAACTGAGGGAGATTTCAGTTGTTTCGACTGAGATGTAGACTATAAACAGTTTTTGATGACAAAATGCTAAACAAAGATTCAGGTCACCTTATGGTGAGATATCTGCATATTCTGATTTACGTACCAATCGAAATCATTCCTCTGTTTCAGTATTTTCAACTTTCAAATTTTAATTCGTGTTCAGCATTTAATGGGTACGATGTGTCAAATTTAATACGAATAAATTAAAATGCCTCTTTTCTTCCTTTTCCTGGGCTTATGCTGTGTCTTCACAGGGGCGACATGTTGATCTGGATTTGGCAATGTTAGTGGCAGAGGATGGCGGGACGTCCTTCCTATCGCAGAAAGACATACCAAGGACCATAGGTGCACCGACAACGGAGACGAATCTGTGCAGAGATCAGCCTAACTTTTGATTCTTGAAGAGGCGCAGCAGCATTTTGGACAGTTTCAGAGGCGAGAGTCTGGATGAAAGCAGAGGGAATTACAGGCATTATTTTTGGCGAGGACAAGCAGCTATACAGTATACCGTAATGATAATGGCTTCCTCTTGGATAAAGTATTCATGAGTAAAAATAGTGCCCTATCCGTATCTGTTGACGGGGACTGCTCAAGTGGACGCTGTCATCAGCAAAATCAAAACTATTATTCTATGGATCGGAGTGTAGAATTTTAGAGCCCTTAATCGGATAGGTAGGTTACAGAATTTAAAAAGGAAAATGGGCAGAATGTTGTCAGATACATAAGTAGTATGGTATTACTGAAGTTCGGTGGCAGGAAGAAACGTACATTTGGGCAGGTGAAACCAGGGCTATTAATACAAAAAGAAATAGTGTAACTAAGCTACAGAAGAGTAGAAGCGATAGTTGATTAACTGGATTATTGTTAAAAAATTTATTCAAACATCTTAGCATAATATTTAGTATTATTCTTTATTTAGTTGCCACAGGCTTTGCCTGCAGTGGGCGACATTTAAGAAAAAGTCACAACCAAGGTTATTAGACGCAACGGCCAAATTAAAAACCATAAATGTCATTGTCTCTAGTTATCACCGTTACCAACGTTATCACAATTATCGAAATTTAAACTCCACACTTTCACTGCCCTCCACACCAGTGCCAAAAAACGGGACACTAACAGTTAATTTGGCATGATACCAGCTGCAGAATGTCCTCAGGCCCTGCTTAAAGAAAACTCTTCTTAAGATTCTGCGGTATCGGCCATTATTCGATCGGATATACTTTCAAATAAGCGCGCCACCAGTTAAGTCTCCTGTTACGCCGCCGTGTTTCCTACAACCGCCACCACGCCACGAGGACGCGACCACGAACAATTGCGCCGCTGCCATTGAAACGAAAGCACCTAGTCACTGGAGCTCCAGCGGTGGGTGTACTTAAGTTCTAACATTCGTATCCGGAGCCCTTTTTGTGTGTGTACCAGTTGAAATACATTTACAGAGTTTCATTGGGGCCAGTGTTCGGCACCTTCTGAACAGATATTGTATTGAAAAGTAACAGGTATGTAAACCATTTGTGTCTGTACTTATTTCTACATTCATATATACCGTTAGCAACTGATGTTGGCACTACAGCAACGAAGCTAACTATTATTTTTACTATTTCATATTAGCTGTAGAATAAATTGACATTGAATCCTCTGTTTATGAACAGCATCTGTTCCTCGCTCCTTTGTCCATTAAAGAACTACACAGCGCATAAAGGAAATCACAAGTCCTTGACAAGTAGCTGGCAGCCGCATCAGGACTACTGTTGACTCTGTAGCCTTCTGTTTGGCAAGTGAGAGGATTTATCACGGTGAACCTCTGCACTGACTTTGATCGTGCTGTGAAAATCCAACAAGGGAAGCTGTATGAGATTTCAGTGTCACTTAGTTGTAAGCTCTGAGTCCAGCTGAAAAGGAGATTAGCGTCGTCAGCAAAGAGGTTTTCATGTAGGGAAAGCTTAGCAAAGTCCCGGCGTGTGTATAAATGGAAGTTCTTACCGGCGGAGATAAGCTGGCGCCAACTTAATTTTTCGCCTACGTTTGGGAGCCCCTAGTGTAGAAGGAAGTGAACACAAGAACAACTTATAAAGACAGCTGAAAGTTAGAAACAGCGAATGGAGATTTCCAAGAGATACACTGGAACACTTATGAAAATATACCGATGCACGCAAAGGAATAATCTTATTGCCTTTATCCGATATGTAGAAAAATTCTTGCTTAATTGTTTGGTAATAAGTTACATCTACATTATGTTGTGGATTAAGACACTATTTACAGAAAGACTAGCTCTTCGATGTTGTAAATTATCAATTTAACGTTACATAAGAAATAATTTATTTATACCTTGTGAACATAAAATTATTCTGCGTATATGGAGGTTCATGTAAAAGGCCGAGTATCTAAATCGACCAAAGCGCTCTAAAAGTAAAGAACTTATATTACACGTAAGATACATCACTAGTGACTACGCAGCTGGAGGGAAGGCAGCAAACAGGGAGAGCCAATGACTATCTGTATAGTTATTGAAGCAGGACAAGAGGTAGGATGTAAGGGTGGGCCAAAAATTAACGTTTGCGGCGGAAAGAGGACCCTTTGCGCTGGAAGATGGTGGAGCGTGCACAGACAAGTAGGTCTCCTTAGTTTATGGATGATAGGTAGCTGACAGTTGAAGGTCACAATTTTTGCGATAGACAGCAAGGTGGAACTAAAGTTTTCTTCTGGTATCATGACAAAAGGAGTAATAGGTGTTGGAAATGGACTGTCTTCTTCATTTTGTTTGATTAAGTCCAGACCAGTGACGCAAAAGGACTTGCGCTACTTTTAAATTAAAATATATATTTGTAACTAAAAACGAAATACTGTTCCTACATTATTACAACATTTTGTCGGTATCAGGGCCGGCGACTTAAAGTATTTTTATTTATTGGTTATGCTTTGAGTTAGAGTTACAAATAATATTTTCAGTAGTGACTAGTTTTGAACATTTTTGTTCATTCTTAATTCATTGCCTGCATTAGAAGGTACAGAGTTACTGACAAAACATGAAATACAGCATTTTCAAACATTTTGTATGCGCAGATTACAGCAGAGCAATAGATATTTTCTGGCATACCTGCACTTGTAATGTTTCAGGGTACACAGTACATTAGTTTGTACATCATATCCATAAGGCATGCTACTTGACTCTTAGAAACTAGTCAATAAGGAAAATATTATTTTCAACTTCGATGGAAGTAAGAAATTACAATTACTTTCTGTGTTTCTGATCCTGAACCAACACTGTGTTGTAATTTCGTAAATACATGCGTGATGCTCATGCCTACATGAAGGAGAAGATACATCTGACTACAATCTGCACCGGGATTAAATCCAAATTTGAAATGTTTTCTGTACAGAATGGCATCGACATACGCTACGGTAAACACACAAAACAGTTCAAAAAGTGCTGCGAGTGTTAAAAGCAAGGCAGAAGAATTATGGGTGAAATGTGGAACTACGAAAGCCTATGGACCGAAAGACAGCCTGAATCGTTATGTTTATAAACTTCATTTAAAACTACTGAGAGTTATGTTGTTTTAACAGTTTATTGTTTTAATGAGGAAGTTGATGAAGTAATATTTACACTATGAAACGATTTATATACAATAATAATGATAAAATTAGTAGGTTGGTCAATAATGATGTGGTCAAGGAGGTGCCAGACACTAACACAATACAAACTCACTCTTTTGCTAGTAGTATACAAAAATTGCCTAATAATTTACTAAGGAGGAAGAGATTATGTTTGAGGAAGGTACAAAATATATTCTCACTGTAGCAATGACAGAAAGTAACACAGCTTATAATGTAGTTGTGATAGAAACAAATGAAAATAATATACGCTGGAAAAGCGGAGATAGCAGGCAATGCTAACAAAGTGATTAAAAAAGTTATGAAATATACAAGAATAGTAAACTTGTTGCTACGGTTAATCGTCAGATAAAAGAAAACAACAACTGATAAAGCTCATAGTACAGAGGATGATTACAATAAAAAGGTAATATAGCTTTTTTGTGGAGAATAATAGTTTCGAAGCTGACGCAGACCCAAACAAATCACATCAAGCCACAATTTGTATTACTTTCACGTGATAAAAGAAGACTAATTAACAAGAATCCAGGATCCTACCAATCAAAGTCTTAATAAAACGCAAAGAGAAAAAGGGTATGCGTATTATTATTGATGGAAGAGAGGTTCCGATGGTAGAATTAAGTAGGTTTTTGTACAAAAAAGCTATCGAACTCATTCAGTTTCCCCATTAACTACAGCTTATCAAGTAATGTAGCATTTGCAGATGAAGCTAAAGAACTGTTGATCACTGACTACATGTTACTAGCGTCATTGGGCGTTGTAAACCTATGTAATAATGTACCAACAGATTGAACTTTAAAAAGAGTCATAAGGAGTTTAATACCCAATGGCTTTGAGGGAAAGGCGAACTAGTAGAATTTCTTGGTCTATTGGAATTTAGTATGATGATTGGTGAGGATCTGTACCAACAGAATGGTGTTCTGGCAATGGGCAGTTGCCTCTCTGGGTTATTAGCACACATATTCATCAGTAATAGAGGAACGTTGGAGTTTCAAAACAACCTTCAGTTTGCACAGAAGATACTTACGCAGTAATGCTACGTAGACGATACATTCATGGTAATAAAGGGATAGAAGGGGGATCTTCTTGACCTGTACAATACTTTTAAGCAGCGGTACCACAATATCAAATAGATTTTATTGAAAAAATCCGTAACGTAAATTAACTTATTAGACTTAACAGTGACAAGGGCAGAAAATAAGCTGAAAGTTTCCATTTACCGTAAACCAACAGACTTAATACAATAATGAAAGATGACTCCAACCACCTACGACACCATAAAAACGTTAATCTCTTTGCTATGATAGCTCGAAAATGTAAGCTTCCATTAGATGTACCGCAAATACAACGGGAGTTACGCTTTCTCAAACAAATGGCAGTAGTCAATGGTTTCAAGAGAAGCTTAGTTTCATCGATTCTCAAAAACCGTAAATGCAGAGAAAAAGCGCAGGCAAAGAAGAAAAAAAAGTTTGTTCCATTGGAATGCTATGGTTGTATTACAGAAAATTAGCGCATGCTTTGTCTAAACAGTATAAAATAGGATTCCGAACTGCAGATTAATTAAAGTCTAAAGTAAGGCACAGAAAAGTAAAAAATGATAAAAGTATTACCCAGCAGGTGTGTCTAGATTACAATGTGGAGGGTCTGCATCTTTTTATATATGCCGAAACTGGTCGAAATTTTATAACTAAAAAACCAATATATCTGCCCAAACAACAAGACTGTTTTTGGCCGTAATTTTCGATGCACGAAACATACAATGAGTGATATTGAGATTACTATGAAAAAATTACACGCAGTACCTAGAGGAATGAAGTTAGATATACTTGAAGAAGGGGAAATATATAACAGAAAATAAAGAAGTGGGAGAAGTTGATTAACGAACAGTCCGAATTTAAGTACAATAACTTTTTTACTGTTTTTAAAAATGATTTGGTAAGGCAGTAAGTTATGACATGTCAGTAATTTATAAAATGATGGGATCATGTCTGAGACCTTTATCGGTACAGCATCTACGTATTTAACTGTAATATCTTGTACAAACAACTCAAGTCTCTTAACAAATTTTGAATATACAAAGACATTCGTAATTCAGTCAAGTAATATTACTATATTGATCTGATGTAAAGAAAATGTATTATGAACGGTTAAACATTATAATGCAGGCGTATCATAGAATATTTTAGCACTGTTATAATCAACGGGTGCAAAAGTCTGAAAATGTTGTATGACATGTTTTGTTAATAACATTGCACCTCCAACTGTAGGTAGTGGTTTGAGAAAAAACGAAAAATCGACCTATTTATATTAATTTATATTAATTTATATTAAAGTTAATTTTATGAACCTTAAACAGAGAAACTGTACTGCACCGGTTCGCTATCGGCAACTATGTAGCTTTTTTCGAGCCGATACGTTATCTCAAATCAAATTTGTTCAATCAATGGTGTTTGTGGAGTAGCAGGATGAAACAGACAAAGCCTAGAAGAAGTTCATGGGCGTTATAGAAGGTATCGACTGTAACTGAGAAAGAAGAAAATATAACAGCCTACCAACTGTAGAAAGTGAATTTCATACGACGCTCTAACAAACTAGTTTAACACAAGGTGAAAATTATGTAAACAGGAATGGATAGAGGACAAAAGGAAGACTGTGGAAGCAGGCGTGAGTGAGAGAAATACAGACGCCGCTTTTAAGAAGATTCAAGGGATTTTTGTAATGAAGGGAAGCAACTGTATCAAGACTAAAAACTCAGACCGCTAGCCAGTAGTAAACTAATATGCGATAGGCAAAAGGTAGAAGGAATTTATGGAAGAGCTATACTAGAGATATGAACTTGAAGACGATATCACAGAAAGAATATTGGAAACAGATGAAGATAAGACATGAGACACGATACTGCGAGAAGAAGTAGACAGAGCTTCTAAGTATCTCACTCGAAACAAAACATTTATAGTACGAGACAATGCTTAAAACTATCGAGATTCTTGGAGAGCCAGAAGCTAGGAGCGTTTTTCGTCTGCAGTGAGAGATACACCCTACCTAGTCAAAAGTATCCGCACATGTATTAGTCTACCTGAGTATAAGCTATGTCCACCCTTCACCTTCATGAAGGCTTGAACTCTGCTGTGGACACTCGATAAAGTGTCTGAATGCCTGTAGGGGAGGATGTAGTGGTGTTTAATGCAGTCGTCTGGAGCGAAGCTGACGTTCTAACTCATCCCAAATAGTGTTCTAGTGGGTTTAGGTCGGAACTGTGGGCAGGCCAGTCCATTACAAGAATGTTACTGCACACAAACCACCGCCTCACATATCCTGCTTTATGTCACATTGCAGTGCCATGTTGATACAATCATCGTTTTCGAACTGTTCCTTTACTTTACGCAGCACACAGTGATGTAAGGCGTGTTCATATCCTTCCGCAATTAGCGAATTTTTAGCACATTAATGGGACCACATTCTAACCACAAAAACACCCCCACATCACAACATCCGCTCCTCCGTACTTCGTTGTTGGCAATGCAGATGATGGCAGGTAACGTTCTTGAGGCACTCGACAGAACAAACCATTCCATCGGAGTGCCACAGAGTACAGCGTCTCCAGTCATCCACTGTCCAGTGGTGTCGCTCTTAACATCACACCAAGGGTCGGTTAGAATAGACTACAGACATGTGTAGCTTCTGAATATCTGCTCGGGTAGCGGCTCTACCAGAGTACCTCATTCTTTTTAACTCCCTACGCACAGTCATTGTGATAGCTGGTCAGCCTATAGTTCTTCGGAGCTAATGAGAGATTCCTTCTGCTGTTTCCGTCCGATTTTATGCAACCAGCCGCTATCTGTCAGTACATGAGGTCTACCTATTCTTGCTTTAGCTGTGATTTTTCCGTCGCCATTCCTCTTCAGATCGATGACACCAACAGTCAACTTGGGCAGGCTCAGAATGGTTGAAATGTCTGCTACTCAGGTGACATTCAATGGGTAACAAGCGTTCAAAGTCACTAAGCTCTCGTGACCGACCCATTCTGCTATCACAGCCTGTGTACTGACAACACAATACTCCCCGACTTCCTTTATACTGGCATGTTCGCCTCTCGTTAGAGCTAGCGGTCGATTCCGCATTACGTAACGGTGTCTGGAAAGTTCTAATAGCTAATATATGAGACTGGCGAAGTGGCTTCTGATTTAAAGAAGATTGCAATAATTACATTTCCAAATACGTCAGATGCTGGCAGGGATGAACATTACAAACCCATCAATTAGTAACTCAATGTTGCACAACATGAGTTATTTACGATCAATTGAAAAATTGGTAGAAAATGATCTGTGGCAGGATCAGTGTGGGTTCCAGAGCAATGTACGAACAGGAGTGGCAACATTGACGCTATTACTTATATTCCAATTTTGGTTGAAGAAAGACAAGCTTATACTGAAACAATTATAGATCTAGAGTAAATTTTTGATGATGCTGACTGGAATACTTACATTTAAACCACTGTAGATTTAGAGCCAATTTTTGGTGATGCCGACTGCAATAATCTATTTGGACAACTGAAACTCGCACGGATAAACTACAAGAACCAACAGCTTATCTGCAATTTATACAGAATCCAGACTGCAGTAATAAGTGTCGATGGATGTGAAAGTAAAGCTGTAGCTTTATGGGTGTAAGGAAGGCTTGTAGCCTATCTCCAACGTTATTCATTCTGTAGATTGAGCGAGCATAAAGGAGACCAGGGAGAAATTGGAAAATGGACTTGATTGGGAGGACTTGCAACAGCAGTTAAACCTAATAAACTATGTTTTGCTAAGAGATTGTAAGACGAACATCAAGAGCAAAGGTAATGGAAAGTAGTCCAATTAAATCAGGCGAAGCTGAAAGAATTGGATTAAATGAGTAGACGAGTCTTGTTGTCAACAATACGCTGAAGAGCCAAAGAAACTGTACACCTGCCCAATGTCGTGTAGGGCCCCCAAGAGCACGCAGAAGTGCCGCAGCACGACGTAGCATGGACTCGACTAATGTCTGAAGTAGTGTTGGAGGGAACCGACACCATGAATCCTGCAGGGCTGCCCATAAAACCGTAAGAATACGAGGGGGTGCAGATCTCTTCTGAACAGCACGTTGCAAGGCATCCCCGATATGCTCAATAATGTTCATGTCTGGGAATTATGGTGGCCAGCGAAAGTGTTTAAACTCAGAAGAGTGACCCAAGAGCCACTCTGTAGCAATTCTCACGTGTTGGGTGTCGCATTGTCCTGCTGGAATTGCTCAAGACCGCGAATGCACAGTGGAGATGAATGGATGCAGCTGATCAGAGCGGATGCCTTCATAAGTGTCACATGTTGGATTCTATCGTTCCCACTGCACACGCTCCACACCAATACAGAGTCACCACCACCTTGATCAGTCCCCTGCTGACAAGAAGGGCTCATGGATTCATGAGGTTTTCTCTATACCCGCACTCGTCCCTCCGCTCCATGCCATTTGAAACGAGACTCGTACAACCAGGCAACATGTTTCCATTCTCAACAGTCCATATCCTACAGGAAGGGCCCAGGTGAAGCGAAAAGCTTTGTGTCGTGCAGTCATCAAGGGTACACGAGTGGACCTTCAGCTCCGAAAGCCCATATCGATGATGTTTCGTTGATGGTTCGCAGGCTCACACTTGTTGCTGGCCCACCATTGCAATCAGCAGCAGTTGCATTTCTGTCAAAATAAATGATTTTCTTCAGTCATCGTTGGTTCCATTCTTGCAGGATCTTTTTCCGGCCGCAGCGATGTCGGAGATTTGATCTTTTAGCGGAACCCTGATATTCACAGTTCACTCGTCAAATGGTCGTAAGGGGAAAATCCCCACTTTATCGCTACCTCGTAGGTGCTGTGTCCCATCGCTCGTGTGCCACCTATGACACCACTTTCAAACTCACTTAAATTTTGATAACCTGCTACTGTATCAGCAGTAATCTATCTAACAACTGCGCCAGATACTTGCTTATATATACGTTGCTGACCGCAGCGCCGTATTCTGCATGTTTAGATATCTCTGTATTTGAATACTCATGCCTATGCCCGTTTCTTTGGCGCTTCAATGTATCAAATAGGCGAAACCTAAAATGTATGATATACTAACAGAAATAAATGTGAAGAATGAACTACTGATAGTCATTTAGCGACGCAGTGAAAAAGAATATCTTTAAATGATAGTCTGAACCACTAAATACATTAAATAGATCGCAAAATAAGAATACATAGATAAACGTGCTGTATCCGAATTTAGGATGGACGTAACGGACGCGATCACATTAAAAATGAAATTAATTTACGCTGCGGTAATTAAAAGGAATGAAATATAATTACAGCCGGTTATTACTGCTTGCCTCTCAGAAATACTTGAATTTTAAGCACGGATATTTTAAAGAGTTATTTAACAAGCTCCATAAGCTTCTTAGAGAAATCGCTCGGGTGTGTGGAAGTAGAGACTCTTCCATTCATGCCTTTCACATTTTTCTATTGGGGACGCTTTGAGCTTACAAATACAGTGAAAGTTCTCGCGTTATAAGAAAAGCTTTCCGGAGCTAATGGGATATGCAGCCTTTTCAGGTAGGATTTAGAGTTCGAGTTCATTCACGAACCTTATTATCTAATCCTATCAACTACTTCTGAGATGCAGTGGAAAGAAAGACGTCTCTTTACGGGATACCCATTTATTTACAGTTGTTTGATTACAGGTTTTTAGTGTTGCCGTTGCTCTCTTCGCAAGAAGTATCACGCTTTGATAAAATTTTCAGCATAATTTGTCATGTGTAAGCACTCCATTTAAACCAAAAGGGTCAATACCACCTGGCAACTTGCAACTCATTTACCTCCGGATTACGTTAGCAGCTAGTCAACATATTGCAACCAAAATATCTTTCACCTTCTAAAGCCTATTTACAAACGAGCTTGGTCTCTCACAAAGGTCCAATACGCATTAATTTTACTTCTCCTTTGCTTCTTCAAATACCTTGAAGTGTATTACTTCCATAATTCCTTCATCTTGAATCAACGCAAAATACTTTGAGATCCCCACGTTGAAGTAAAAGCAATTCCGTATTTTCTACAATGAAATCTACTCTCGTTGTGCCAATTAATTCGCACTCTGTCAGCGACGTGCCAATAATGAAGATACGTGACGAAAGGAAAAGTGCGCTTTCTAAACTTCGTAGATATATTGTGAATTGAGATGGCGAATAAACCTAGATGGTTTTACAGGACTTAATGTCTGCATTCCTTCTGAAGATTCGCACTGACACTTCCAATTTCTTTTGCACAATTGCTGGTGAATTCTTGTATTATCCAGTTTCACGTTCTTTTGCGGACTTGAACTTCCTTGTCCGAAATTCTAAAAGCAATAATTGGGTGTGTAGATTTTCCCGTTCTCGTTGCTGATTTTGGTAGTGCTGCCGCCCTAATGATGTACAGCAATGCAAATGAATCACCATATTAGCAGATGCACTATTTGATCAAAAGAACCAAAACATTTCTGGACATTAATATGGGATGTATCCAACCTCCGCCTTTATGAAAAGTTGAAATACGCTGTGAGACCTTCAGAAAAGTTAGTGGAGGAATTGCAGATCATTCTTCCTGAAGAAACGAAAATAGAGAATTATCGATGATGAGCATGTGCTCTGGAGCAAAGTAGAAGTTCTGACTCATCACAAAGGTGTGCCATTCGGTTCAGGTTGGAACTGTGGGCAGCCCAGGTGATTTTAGGAATAGAATTGCTCACGATGAATTGCCTCATAGGTACTGCTTTATGACAGAATGCGCTATACTCCTGATACAAATAATAACCGTAGCCCGGAGTGGCAGCGCGGTTTCAGGCGCTATGCACAGGTTGCGCGTCCCATCCCGCTCCCGCTGGAGGTTCGAGTCCTCCCTCGGGCATGTGTGTGCATATTGTTCTTTGCATACGTTAGTTTAAGTATGTGAAAGCCTAGGGACTAATGACCTCAGCATTTTCGTCCTTTAGGAATTCACACACACACACACACACACACACACACACACACACACACACAAACGAATCACAGTCTCCGAACTGCTGCTCAACTTAACGCTGTATACGGAATTGTAAACGGCTATCACATCCTTCTGGATTTGTCGTTTTCCTAAGCGTAATAAGGGGGGTAACACCCAAGACACGAAAAACACTCCCACGCTGCAATATCACCACCTCCGTACTTCTCTGTTGACACTACACATGATGGCAGGTAACGATCTCCAGGCATTCACCAAACAAACTCTTCCATAGGACTGCCAAAGTGTATAGCATGATTTAGCACGCCAGATCAGTAGTCTCAAGCATCGCTTACTACTCGCTACAGTCATGTGTGGCTTATGATCAGTTGCGTGACTATTGCACACCATCCTTTTTAGCTCCCTATCCACAGGGAAATTACAGAAATACAAGTAACGCAGGAATGAAATAAATAAAAAGTGCTGGAAAGCAAAGGTGAAGGGGCTGCATGAAACATGTAAAAAATCGAATAAGAAATGGCTGTCGGAAAGACTGAATCAGAGTATAGAAAAATCAAAACAATAATACGTGAGGTTACAAGTAAAGCTGATGCTATGAAGAGTCCAATGAGGATTCCTCTGTTAAATGCAGAGGACAAAGCTCATAGATGGAAAGAGTACACTGATGAAGGCCTCTATGAGGAAAAGTCTTGTCCGATGTGATTCAAGACGAAACAGGAGTCGATATACACTTATCGAAAAAAGTTTTGTATCACCGCGGTTCCGGGAGTCTCTCAACCTGTTCAGAAAATCGGAATAGAGATCAACATAAACATCATTTCCGCCCTTTGTATTGCTCATGAAAACCACACATTGCATGTTGTACCACCATACAGCGAGATCTTCATAGGTGGTGATCCAGATTGCTGCACACAGTGCTACCTCTAATACCCAGTAGCACGTCGTCTTTCATTGATGCACGCCTGTATTCATCGTGTCATACTATCCGCAAGTTCATCAGACATTGTTGGTCCAGATTGTCCCACTCCGCAACGGCGATTGAACGTAGATCCGTCAGATTGGATGGCGGACCATGTCGTCCATAAACAATCCTTCTCAGTCTATCCCAGGCATGTTCCATAGGGTTCATGTCTGGAGAACAAGATGGCCAGTCTAGTCGAGCGATGTCGTTATCCTGACTGAAGTTATTCACAAGATGTGCACGACGGGGGCATCAATTGTCGCCCATGAAGACGAATGCCTCGCCAACATGCTGCCGATATGGTTGCATTGTCGGTCGAGGGATGGCATTCACGTATCGTACAGCCGTTACGGCACCTTCCATGACCACCAGCAGTGTACGTCGGCCTCACATAAGGCCACCCCAAAACAGCAGGGAACCTCCACCTTGCAGCACTCGCTGAACAGTGTGTCTAAGTCGTTCAGCCTGTCGGTTTGCCTCCAAACACGTCTCCGACGATTGTCTGGTTGAAGACATATGTCTGTTGAAGGTATATGCGACACTCATCGGTGAAGAGAACGTGATGCCAATCCTGAGCGGCCAATTCGGCATGTTGTCGGGCCCATCTGTACTGCGCTGCATGGTGGTTACAAAGGTGGACCTCGCCATGGACGTCGGGAGTGAAGTTGCGCATCATGCAGCTTCTTGCGCATAGTTTGAGTCGTAACACGAAGTCCTGAGGCTGCACGAAAAGCATTATCCAACATGGTGGCGGTGCTGTCTGGCATCCTCCAAGCTATAATCTGTAAGTAGCGGGCATCCACTGCAGTAGTATCCCTTGGGCGACCTGAGCGAGGAATGTCACCGACAGTTCCTGTTTCTCTGTCTCTCCTCCGTGTCCGAACAACATCGCTTTGGTTCACTCCGAGACATCTGGACACTTCCCTTGTTGAGAGCACAAAGTAGCAATGCGGACATGATTGAACCGCGGTACTGACCGCCTAGGCATAGCTGAACTGCAGGCAACATTAGCCGTGTACTTCCTTCCTGGTGGAATGGCTGGAACTGATTGGCTATCTGGTCCCTCTGTCTAATAGGCGCTGCTGATGCATGGTTGTTTACTTATTTGGGCGGATTTAGTGACATCTCTGAACACTCAAAGGAACTGCGTCTGTGATGCAATATCCACAGTCCACATCTGTCTACAGGAGTTCTGGGAACCGAGGTGATGCAAAACTTTTTTTCACGTGTGTAGAAGAGATAGGGGATCCAGTATTGGAATCAGTATTTAAAAGAGCGTTGGAAGACTTAAGATCAGATAAGGTAGAAGAGATAGGTAACATTCCATCAGAACTTCTAAAATCATTGGAGGAAGTGTCTACAAAAGGACTACTCACGTTGGTTTGTAGAATGTATGAGTCTGGCGATATACAATTCAACTTTCGGAAAAATATCATCCACACAATTCTCAAGATTACAACAGCTGTCAAGAGCGAGATGTAGGCACAACCAGTTTAACATTTCACGCATCCAAGTTGCTGACAAGAATAGTATGTAGAAGAGTATATAAGAAAACTTTAGCATCTTTCAAATGACGATCATGTTGGCTTTGGGGTAAATAAAGATACCACACGGGTTACAATTGATAAAAAAAAAGTCAAGACACCTTCACTGGATTTGTCTAACTGCTAAAAGCTTTCGACAATGTAAAGAGGTGCAAGATGGTCGAAATTTCGAGAAAAATGGGGCTAAGGTATAGGGAGAGACAGCTGATATACAATACGTACAAGAGCAAAAAGGGAATAATAACAGTGGAAGATCATGAAAGCTGCTCGGATTAAAAAGGTGTAAGATAGGTATTTAGTCTTTCGCCCCTACTGTTCAATATATACATCGAAGAAGCAATGATGGAAATAAAAGAAAGGTTGAAGAGTGAAATTTTTAATTCGAGGGGAAAGGGATTGAACGACAAGATTCACACAGGACATTTCTACACTCAGTGTAAGTGAAGAAGATTTACAACACCTGCTAAATGGAAGGAACAGTCTACTGAGTACAAAATATGGATTCACAGTAAATGGAAGAAAGACAAAAGTAATGAGAAGCGAAGGAAATGAGGAAAATGAGAAACTGGACGTTATTATTGGTGGTCGCGAGGTAGATGATGAAAAGGAATTCTGTTACGTAGGCAATAAAATAACCCTTGGCAGACGGAGCAAGGAGGACATCAAAAGCAGGCTACCACTGGCAGAAAGGGCATTCCTGGACAAGAGAAGTCTACTAATACAAAACATAGGCCTTAATTTAAGGAAGAAATTTCTAAGAATGTACGTTTATAGCAAAGCATTGTACAATAGTGAAACATTGACTGTGGGAAACCAAAACAGAAGAGATTCGACATATATGAGATGCGGTGCTACAGACGAATGTTAAAAATTAGGTTGATTAGGCAATGAATGAGGGAATTCTGCGCAGAATCGAAGAGGACGAAATATATGGGAAACACTGACAAGAATAATGGTAGGACATCAGGATATGATTTCGATTAATCTAGAGGGATCTGAAGAGGGCATAAACTGTAGAGGAAGACAGAGATTGGAATACATCCAGCATATGTTGCTACACTCTGAGATGAAGAGGTTCGCACAGGAGAGGAATTCGTGTGGACCAGTCAAAAGACTAAAAAAAAAAAAAAAAAAACCACACACACACACGCACACAATATAATACGCAGTCACTGTGCTAGGTGCACTGCTCACAGCAGTTTGGACCCCCAAGTCGTTCCTTGCACGGATCACATGTCACCTTTTTACAACCATCCTCCTGAATGATCGATTGTTGCTGAGTGTCAGTACATGAGGTCTGGCTGGTCTTGGTTTAGACTTCGTTGTTCGCGTTTACATGTCACAGTCACATTACTATCAATCGGCTAGTGAAAGTTTTGAAGGGTTGAAGTGTCCCAGGTGGATTTGTTACTTTGGTGACATGCACTGACTAGAATGAGATTTTCACTCTGCAGCGGAGTGTGCGCTGATATGAAACTTCCTGGCAGATTAAAACTGTGTGCCCGACCGAGACTCGAACTCGGGACCTTTGCCTTTCGCGGGCAAGTGCTCTACCAACTGAGCTACCGAAGCACGACTCACGTCCGGTACTCACACCTTTACTTCTGCCCGCGAAAGGCAAAGGTCCCGAGTTCGAGTCTCGGTCGGGCACACAGTTTTAATCTGCCATGAAGTTTCATATCAGCGCACACTCCGCTGCAGAGTGAAAATCTCATTCTGGAAACATCCCCCAGGCTGTGGCTAAGCCATGTCTCCGCAGTATCCTTTCTTTCAGGAGTGCTAGTTCTGCAAGGTTCGCAGAAGAGCTTCTGTAAAGTTTGGAAGGTAGGAGACGGATACTGGCAGAAGTAAAGGTGTGAGTACCGGACGTGAGTCGTGCTTCGGTAGCTCAGTTGGTAGAGCACTTGCCCGCGAAAGGCAAAGGTCCCGAGTTCGAGTCTCGGTCGGGCACACAGTTTTAATCTGCCAGGAAGTTTCATGCACTGACTAGTCCACGTTAGATGTTACTGAACTCTCCTGAGCGACCCATTCCGCTGTGACAACACGACACTGCTCCTCTCCTTTTATACTGGCGGGTCAGCCTCTCGCGACGTCTGGTGGCCGTTTCCGAATTACCGTCTTACATGTTGGTGTCAGGATGCTTCTGATCAGAAACGTTGGTCCCTGTATGGGGCCCCTTACCAGGAAGGACTGATAAAGAATACAGAGAAGACCGAGAGGAGAGGAGAGGATTTATCAACATGCTCGTTTCGCGTGTGGGCATGATCATCCGATTCCTGTGGCAGACATTACAAGGGAGGCGCTTGGTGTTATGGTGTGTTTTACTGTTAATAATTCAGAGGCCATACATGCTTACGAGAGTTAACCAGCACATTACTTCCTCCTGTGTACACCTCAGGGAACACGCTATGAAGATGAAATTAAGGAGAATCGAACTTCTACGGGAGGCTTAGCAACAATCGTTCGTCCCGCACATCGTCCTCGAATGGAACATAATCGGGACGAAGTGACGATGGTTCGCCAAGCTACCATCGCCGCACAGTCTCATGTGGTTTGCGTAGTATATCTGCAAATATAAATCCAGCCTGCAAGATAGTAATCCCTTTCTAATAATGAACACACTTTGCAGGAAATATGAATTCTTGCTGTAATTACAGAAATAGATATTCACACACCTTGGGTCACGTACACTCACATTAATAGCATAATCAGTGTCACATCATCAGTTCACAAAATTGAGAATTTCGCAAGTTACATCTACGTGTCATGGTTTTTGACTGATAACCATATATTACTGCAGCAGTCAAGAGCCGAGGTGAAGCGCATTCAAGGCTGAATTGCTATCTTCTGACAAAGTCAAAGGAAAAAGTATGTGTCGACACACGCTAGGAAAACGACGTGAGAGAGACATGCGCCATAAACAAGCATAGCTAATGGGAGTTTTGTCACAAGTCTAGTGTTTTATTCCTAAGTTAATTCGTTATACGGAGAAGTAGAGTCTGTTAGACATCTTGGTAACATACGAGTACCATCGAACACTTCAGTTACGAGTGTATAAAACTTGTGGATTATTTATAAATCGCCACAGCTTTTCAGTTGTTTTGTGACGCACTAACTGCATCTGCAAACGTACAGAGACTACAAATACTGGTCGAAAATATTTTAAACTTTTTTCGTTGGTAAAATGAAATTCACTCAAATGAAAGGCAGTAAATGTTTATTAAGTTATTTGTGCAAATAGTTTACAGTTCCTGATCTTCATAAAGACAGTAAATCAAGACATTAAATACCACCATGTGTCGCATATATGAACACTTTGGTCCCAATTTTATACAGGTAGCTTAAGGCCTACTTTCAAGGTCGTTTTCAGATTAAGAACGTCGATAAATATTTTAGGAGAGTAATAGTAAAATCGCGAGATACTGACGATAGAGAAGCCCTAAAGAAAACTGGGAAAAAAACTTCTATCTTGCATCAGGTCGATTTATCATTCAACTTCTCAAGTTATTTATTGAAAGCACGATACTTCTTGATATGTTTGAGTGTGTGTGTGTGTGTGTGTGTGTGTGTGTGTGTGTGTGTGTGTGTGTGTGTGTGTGTGTGTGTGTGTGTTATTCATACAAAAAGCATACGGAAAGGTGATTAGTGTTACATCTCAAGGAAATGTCCAGGTCAGTACTGTTGGTGCACTAACTATATTGGCCTTAACATTTCCAAAAGTGAAGTATATTTATTTCAGGATTGTCAGATTAGGTGCCGCATTGCTTACTGTTGGGCTGCAGGTGACACTGGCCAAATTTTCTTTCCTTTTCACATAATTGTGGTAGAATTTTAAAAATGTCTGGGGGGGGGGGCTAATAGATTATTAGGATCCTTTTACTTTATGTAAGGTAAACGTTCTCTGGATATTAGCCAAATGGGATAGTAAACAATTTTGGAGTTCAAAGAACATTTTTCATATTGGTCGTTGATGGGTCTTTCCCATCCGCCATCACTTTTCTCGGTACATAAAGGTCTAAAGAAAATTGTACAGTCCTTTAAGATTTATCCTTTTCCGTTCTATATTTTGGTTCCTTGAGTTGAATATTTGATGTTGATTTCTCGCGCTGCAATTTGGTTCTTGCGACTCTGAAAGCTTTAGGTGAAAGTACACAAAGTTTACAAATGTGGAATGTCGGAAAACTCAGTCATAATTGGGAAATTAGTCTGTAATGACGTGGTACTGCTTTGAAAATACAGTGGAAGATTTTCTAAATCGTTTCCAAGTACATACTGAATATTAAATATACGCACTACCTAAACAAATACTAAGTCTCTAATGAGTTTTGCTTTACAGACTCGGTTCACGCAGTGTAAACGAGCATGGATTGTGCTGTAGTTATCTCTTGATAATGCTGAACAGTGAGCAGTGTTTAATCATCTGACCCGAGTCCAGCCTCCGTTGCACGATCCGCAAATATGTCGAACTCGTTCTCACGTTTTCACATGGGATTACCCTAGGAGCAAACAGATGGAGCACATGAATTTAGTCTTAGAGTGAGACTAGAGGGAAGGGTGGGGTGATGGGGGTGGGAGAGGGTGGTACAATATAGGAGATCCGTCCGCCATCTATCACTAACACTTTAAAATTCAGGTTAACAGTTCAGCAAAGAGAAGAGTGAGCTGTGATGACTCAGATCGAACTACTGCTCCAAACTACATCTCTGTAACTGCAACACGGCGGATGCATTGACAAACGATAAATTGATTTCGTGCAAAATACGTCACACAGGAGAACTGGAATAGGCTCCATGAAACCACCTAGTACCAATGTGAATTGGCTAGCCTAAATGGTTCTGTATACAAAAAAAAGGAATCCTCTAATGCAATAAATATACTGACGGAAAGAAAAAATATCAAAAAGTAATTAATGCATAGTAGTGAAATTTCGGTAATACGTTTCTCTGGGTAAAATACTTAGGTGATTGCAAGATTACAGGTTAATGTAATGATGGTACATTAATAAGCGCTGTAACCGCCAGAATATTGAATGCAAGCTTGCAAACTTGCATGCATTGTGGTGGACAGGAGCCGGATGTCAGTCTGCGAGATGGAGTTTCATGCCTGTTGGACTTGACCGGTCAATAGTGGGTCGGGTAATACTGGTTGTGGATGACACTGGATTTGTCATCCAGTGATGTCCCATATGTGCTCGATTAGAGATAGAGCTCATAATTGAGCAGCCCAAGGCAACACATCCACACCCCGTCGAACATTTGGATTACAACAGCGGTATGCGGGTGAGCCGAGCCTTATGCTGTTGGAATGCACCGCCTTGAACGATGCTCATGAATAGCAGATCAACAGCTCGAATCACCAGAGCGTCGTACAAATTTGCAGTCAGGGTGTATCAGGTAACCACTTAAGTGCTCCTGTAGACATACGAATTCGCGTCATAGACAATTACGTCAGGTGTAGGTCGAGTGTGCATAGGCCGGAGACAGGTTCTTTTCAGATCCTCACCTGGTCTCCTTCCAACCTAAACATGGCCGTCACTGGCGCGCAGGCAGAACAAGCTTTCATCAGGAAACACAGTAGACCTCCTCCTTGTCCTCCTATGAGCTCTCACTTGACACCACTGAAGTCGCTAATGGTGGTGTTTTGGAGTCGATGGAAAGTACGCTACAGAGCTTCTGGCTCGGAGCTGTCTTTGAAGTAACAGTTCATGTGTCGGTGTGGTGCCAATTGCTACTCAGATTCCTGTTGCAGATGCAGATGCCAACGCCAAACATGATGGTCTTTCCTCGCGGTAGTGTCACGTGTGTTCCAGAGCTCGGTCTTCTTGACACCGTACATTCTCGTGGCCTCCTCTGCTACTATTCGTGTACAGTGGCTACATTCCTGCTATGTCTTTCTACAATGTCGTTGACGGAACACCCAGCTCCCCGCAGCCCTATTACGCTATTTACGTCAAGCTCTCTGGGGTGTTGATAATCGGCTATTTGTCGCTTTGAAGGCATTCTTGTCTCACATCACCTCACCAAGTCCAGTATCAAAGGCGACTAATGCTCATGACATTTACAACGTATTTTTGAAGCAAACCTGATGTGCATCCTCACACTGGCACTACTGGTGCCATTCTTACGCGACTAGCGCGAAACTGGAATAGACATCATCTACATCTACATCTGCACCTACATGTGTACTCTGGAAATCACATTCAAGTGCCTGGCAGAGGGTTCATCGAACCACCTTCACAATTCTCTATTATTCCAATCTCGTACAGCACACGGAAAGAATGAACACCTATATCTTTCCGTACGAGCTCTGATTTCCGTTATTTTATCGTGGTGATCGTTCCTCCCTATGTAGGTCAGTGTTTACAAAATATTTTCGCATTCGGAGGAGAAAGTTGATGTTTGGAATTTCGTGAGAAGCTTCCATCGCATCGAAAAACGCCTATCTTTTAATGATTTCCTGCCCAAATCCTGTATCATTTCTGTGACACTCTCTTCCATATTTCGCGATAATACAAAACGTGCTGCCTTTCTTTGAACTCCGTCAATTCTATCTGATAAGGATCTCACACCGCGCAACAGTATTCTAAAAGAGAACAAGCGTAGTGTTGGCAGTCTCCTTAGTAGGTCTGTTGCATTTTCAAAGTGTCCTGCCAATAAAATGCAGATGTAGAAGCACGCCTACCAACTTTAGTTTATGTCACACAACTCTTTCTTGGTGCTGGGATTTAATTCGTCGGTGTATATGTACGAAAAAGTGTAAGAAATTGATGTTACAATGTTGAAGATAACAGTACAGAAATGGTAGTCTTACGTGGATAATATATATCTTCAGTAGACGTGATGAACAAATTCGCAAATTCCATAGTTGATGAAACCCATAATGAAAGGTACAACATGTTTCCCTTTTTTGTTTTTAAGAGCGAAAGAGAGAGAGAGACAGGGGGGGGGGGGGGGGGGAGGTGAGAGAGGTGGGAGGTGGTATTTTCCAAGTCATTTACATTCACAGATGGGATAATTATAAATGGATACGGCCAACCATGTGTGAACCTGGATTCGAATGGACCTGAGCGGAAGATCGAATTCCATTGCTAAATGACACACACAACCCGATTAGCTATTCAGATTAAAATTACTTGAAAATGTATTTGAGATGCAAGAGTACGATTGATCTGCACAGCTGAAACCTGCAGCAGGCAGCAGTATTGTCCACCTGTACCAACCAGCATCGTGAAACGCCAGAACACCACCGCACCTTTGCAGCACCCAGAAGGGAATTGAAACTTTCTCTTACAGAGCATGTCCATATAACTCAGTTTTGGAGGCCTGTAGCCTAATTGGTCATGTTAGGGAAAATTCCTGAACTGACCAAGCTGTGTCATGCTTAAGGGCGCAAAGGTAACTGCCGCTTGCTAATCGAACGCGAAAGCTACGCGGTGCTTTGTAAATAAGCGACCAGCGCTAATCACGCTTACGCGAAACATACGAAATTATGAAATAGGATAGCGAGCACGGATCCGATCTGTTTCAACTCTTGCTAATCAAAACCAGTTTTATACCTTTCTTAGCATTCCCTGAATACCTGTGCTGCTATTAGAGCTTTATGGTTATTTATTCCGATAACCTCAGGGTACTTTCCCTCAAGAGTCAGATAACCAAATGATCGAAGAATGTATTAGAAAATTCACAACAAATTTAACGTCAGAACTCTGACTCTATCACAATAGCACGATATCGAAAGCCACACGTGATTTACTCAAAGTTTTCTCTGAAGCGGTTGGCCAATGAATCTCTTGATGTGTATGGTCCATAAAGGCATCCGTTTACCATGTTAACAAAACATTTATACTTTCAACAAAAGTAAATTCACATTTTATTGCCTATCATCGAGTCATTTATAGGAATGAATGGACGGTGACTACTGGCAGCTAGCCCATACCTGCGATACATACACTCCTGGAAATTGAAAAAAGAACACCGTGAATTCATTGTCCCAGGAAGGGGAAACTTTATTGACACATTCCTGGGGTCAGATACATCACATGACCACACTGACAGAACCACAGGCACATAGACACAGGCAACAGAGCATGCACAATGTCGGCACTAGTACAGTGTATATCCACCTTTCGCAGCAATGCAGGCTGCTATTCTCCCATGGAGACGATCGTAGAGATGTTGGATGTAGTCCTGTGGAACGGCTTGCCATGCCATTTCCAACTGGCGCCTCAGTTGGATCAGCGTTCGTGCTGGACGTGCAGACCGCGTGAGACGACGCTTCATCCAGTTCCAAACATGCTCAATGGGGGACAGGTCCGGAGATCTTGCTGGCCAGGGTAGTTGACTTACACCTTCTAGAGCACGTTGGGGGCACGGGATACATGCGGACGTGCATTGTCCTGCTGGAACAGCAAGTTCCCTTGCCGGTCTAGGAATGGTAGAACGATGGGTTCGATGACGGTTTGGATGTACCGTGCACTATTCAGTGTCCCCTCGACGATCACCAGAGTTGTACGGCCAGTGTAGGAGATCGCTCCCCACACCATGTTGCCGGGTGTTGGCCCTGTGTGCCTCGGTCGTATGCAGTCCTGATTGTGGCGCTCACCTGCACGGCGCCAAACACGCATACGACCATCATTGGCACTAAGGCAGAAGCGACTCACATCGCTGAAGACGACACGTCTCCATTCGTCCCTCCATTCACGCCTGTCGCGACACCACTGGAGGCGGGCTGCACGATGTTGGGGCTTGAGCGGAAGACGGCCTAACGGTGTGCGGGACCGTAGCCCAGCTTCATGGAGACAGTTGCGAATGGTCCTCGCCGATACCCCAGGAGCAACAGTGTCCCTAATTTGCTGGGAAGTGGCGGTCGGGTCCCCTACGGCACTGCGTAGGATCCTACGGTCTTGGCGTGCATCCGTGCGTCGCTGCGGTCCGGTCCCAGGTCGACGGGCACGTGCACCTTCTGCCGACCACTGGCGACAACATCGATGTACTGTGCAGACCTCACGCCCCACGTGTTGAGCAATTCGGCGGTACGTCCACCCGGCCTCCCGCATGCCCACTATACGCCCTCGCTCAAAGTCCGTCAACTGCACATACGGTTCACGTCCACGCTGTCGCGGCATGCTACCAGTGTTAAAGACTGCGATGGAGCTCCGTATGCCACGGCAAACTGGCTGACACTGACGGCGGCGGTGCACAAATGCTGCGCAGCTAGCGCCATTCGACGGCCAACACCGCGGTTCCTGGTGTGTCCGGTGTGCCGTGCGTGTGATCATTGCTTGTACAGCCCTCTCGCAGTGTCCGGAGCAAGTATGGTGGGTCTGACACACCGGTGTCAATGTGTTCTTTTTTCCATTTCCAGGAGTGTATTTCCAGTCTGAATTTAGGATCTCGCTGCTATTCGCTTTGGGTTACTGCCAGCATTCTGTTCCAAATAATGCGTGTACAGTATTACCTGTAATAAACGAGATGGTTTCTGCGACCATATCGAAAATGTTCCTGCAGTTTACTAATACCAATGAACATTCCTCCTTCTGGCCCACAAGCACGAAAGTTCCCTTTCGATAGTAACGTGGGGGATAGTTGTTCACATGTCGCATGAATAGGTAAGAGATCAATTAAACTAATTGAATGACCAGGTAGAACTAGTTACGCGTAAAGCAGATGCCAGACTGAAAGTCGTAAAGAAATGCAATTCATTCAACAAGGAAGTGGCTTACGAAACACTAATTCGACTGATTCTTGAGTGTTGATCATTAGTCCTAGCACCTTAACATGTTATATTATTAGAAGAGTTGGAGGACGGCAGTGTGAATCGTCATGGGATTGTTTAGTGGTGCGAGAGCTTTATGGATATGCTCTATAACCTCAATTTGCCAGGTCAGTTAAACGTATAAAATAAAAATTTATTTTCCCTTTGCAGCGAAGTGTGCTCCGATCTGAAACTTCCTGGTGAATTAAATCTGTGTGCCGGACAGACAGACCTCTAAGCATTGCCTTTCATGGGCAGGCGCTCCACAGACAGCTATCCAAGCACGACTCACAACTCAAGTTGTAATTTAGTTCCATTTTTCACTCAACACATTTGATTGAATCGATTTCCAGTGTATACTCCATCCTAACATGGCTTTTTTTATAAAAATATTAATTCTTACTCTGCCAATTGATCTCTGCCAGTTAATAAAAACGAAACAGTTTTGAACCTCTTCAGGCGTTGATTTCTAGCTAAATTACTTCTCCCAATTATTGGTTATAACAGCAGGTGTGAACTCGATCCAGCTTATGAAACATGTGACTAATAACGCTTTACTTTATGTTTAACGGTTCCATAAGACCACATATTTTGGTGGAAGATCTAACTCAGTAATAATGGTAATTGAGGGATAAAATAGTTCATCAGCAATGCAAACAGTCCTGGTACTCAAAAGCAGTCCCTTTCACAATATGAGATAAGCGCTTGATCTGTCACCGGCAACAAAGAAAACCTCTTAAAATCTTTCACACATTCATCAGCAGATGACACTCGCACAGGCAAAACTACAAAGCAACGGTAATGGATCGGAGATACTTCCGACCAAAATCCCTCTTCATTAAACCACTATTATTTCAAATCTGCGTTGCTCCCAATGAACTGATCAGTGTGTTGTTAGTGTGGTCTTCAGGCCGAAGACTGGTTTCATGCAACTCTCCAGGCTACTCTATTTTGTGCAAGCATCTTCGTCTCAGGATTACTACTGCAACCTACGTCTTTCTGAAACTGCTCGCTATATTTATCTCTTGGTCTTTGTCTACGGTTTTCACTTCCCACACTTCCCTCCAATACTAAATCTGTGATCCCTTGACGTCTCTTAACGTGTACTATCAACCGACCCCTTCTTCAAGTAATGCTGTGCCACAAATTTCAATTCTTCGCAGTTCTATTCAGTAACCCTCATGAGTTACGTGACCTATCCATCTAATCTTTAACAGTATGCCGGCTGGTGTGGCCGTGCGGTTCTAGGCGCTTCAGTCTGGAGCCGCGTGATCGCTACGGTCGCAGGTTGGAATCCTGCCTCGCGCATCGATGTGTGTGATGTCCTTAGGTTAGTTAGGTTTAAGTAGTTCTACGTTCTACGGGACTGATGACCACAGATGTTAAGTCCCATAGTGCTCAGAGCCATTTTTTTTAACAGTCGTCTGTAGCACCACATTTCAAAAGATCCTATCCTCTTCTAGCCTAGACTCTTTATCTGCTATGTTTCACATGATCAGTCTATGATTGCAAAAGGTTTAAACAATCTAAATGATCCTTCCTTGTACACGACCATCAGACGTCGATGTTAGTCAAATTCGGTTCCTTTACAGCGCCGTAAATTCACCGAACATACCGTTTATCGGAAAAGAGGTAGTCTCGTATACTCCCTCCGACCTGACCTGACCCTCTAACCTGACCTGATCAACGCTCTATTATGACTTTAAGCAACGATATGAAGTCGATTCGCCGGCCGGTGTGGCCGTACGGTTCTAGTTGCTTCAGTCTGGAACCGCGTGACCGTTACGTTCGCAGGTTCGAATCCTGCTTCGGCCATGGATGGGTGTGATGTCCTTAGGTTAGTCCGGTTTAATTGGTTCTAAGTTCTAGGCGACTGATGACATCAGACGTTGAGTCGCATAGTGCTCAGAACCATTTGAACCATTTTTTTTTTCAGTCGACTCATATGATAGTCAGATATCCAGTCAGCTCAGAACAAAATTCTCGCCTAGCGAGGTGGCGCAGTGGTTAGGGCACTGGACTCGCATTCGGGTGCACGACGGTTCAAACCAGCTTCCGGCCATTATGATTTAGGTTTTCCGTGATTTCCCTAAATCGCTTAGGGCAAATTCCGGGATGGTCCTTTGAAAAGTTAGGGCCTACTTCCATTCCGATCCTTCCATAATCCAATTGGACCGATAACCTTAATGTTTGGTCTCTTCCCCCCAAATCAACCAACCAACCAAAATCTCAGCACAACCACCTGTACACATATTATAAAAATTTACTAACCATTAAACATTGGCAGACGAACAGAGTTAGTAGTACTTTTTAATGACGTTTAAACTGTAACTGATGGCTGTCGGAGAATCGTATTACGGTCTGCTAGTCTGCTGCAGATATCGCTAAGGATCTTCAGCACTGCTGGCTACCATCAGCATCGATATCATACAGGTTCTCCATCTTTTCCATACATCAACAACATATTTTAGAAAAAAGTTTTACATGAGAAACCATTCTTATTTATTTTGTATATCGTTAGCAACTTACTGTTCATGTGCAACTTAGGTAGCGTGGTTGTTCTCGTGAGGCCAACCACTCAAATTTAGCACTCTGACATCACTAACATTATGTACCTTACTAACAACTGACTGTTCCATTAGTATTTTACCTCTATCACACGTTTCCCATATTTCTTAGGTTTCTGACGTCTTCACCAACGACGCACCAATTTTTAATGCGTTTTTGAGATATCTCTGGTGCACATTTCAGTGCTAAATCTTCCCCCTCGAGTATTCGAATGCTTCATCCCATGGATTCATTTCGTTCTGACAGCTGGTGTCTTCTAATTACTCCCTTTAACTAACTACCGTTCCTCTCCCCCTTAACTCCTTCCTCCAGTAGGTAATCCATCTCTTGTAAACAACGGCGCTTCCTTCCTTCCGTTGCTGCAACTCCTCAAATACTCGTCAGTACTAAAATTAATTACGCGGAAGAAATCATATTGCCGCGGTGTAGATGATTTACTTCTGTGAATCTGACCTGCTGCTTTTGCTCTCTTTCCTTCCTTTTCTTTGTATGTATGCCTATTGTATTAACTCCACTTTGCGTTTTCACTAGTCACGTAAACTGGAAAGAGATCAATGTGCAAACGAATTACATTACTTCTCTATTCAATTACTAATTTGAAGCTTAAAATTCTGGCAGCGAAGTTATATCTGTTTCTGGTCTATGTCAGGTAATTCCGTCTTTTCTCAATGTTTTCTATAAACACAAAAAGTTTAGTTATCTCGGCCGTTCTCCATCTAACTTTTCTAACTTATATCCTTTGTCTTTGATTTGGCAACAAAAATCTTATTGCGAATTTCATTTGCATGATTTGACATTTACTCTACCCGCTACAAACTTCGTACTACACGTAGAAAATCTTTTATATGTTACAAATGCTTATTGTTTTTTTTTTCATGACAAAATCGTAAATTGACTAGTGTAGTTACGGCCTTGGATGTATTTTCATGAGTTAATACGACCATTCTACGGTTTGCTGTCATGTTCCATCCAGCCCCTCATATGGTTTCTGTAGCCCAGCGAAGTGTCCGTAAAAAGTAGCTTCTGGTGGCAAGAGAAGACGAGTTGTCATTACGGCCCTCAAAGTTAATGTTCTGTGATATAGATACGTTGGGAGGATAGTCTTGTACGAAAGGGAATTATGGGCTGCGGAAAAACTGGAAAAAATCATTTGAAATGAAACAGAAGGATGTCGGAAATTAGATAGACGGATAAAAAGTGAGGAGATTCTCCATAGAATCGGTGAGGAGAGAAATACACGGAAACTTTTGACATGTGAAAGGATAGGATGATGGTCCGTATGTTAAGACATTAAGCAACAAGTTACCTATTACTAGAAGAAGGTGTAGAGGGTAAACCTTCTAGGGGAAGAGAGAGATTACAATATACCAAGAACTTAAATGAGAACGCTGAGCGCATTTGCTACTCTGAGGCGAACAAGTTCGCTCAGCTGGAGAAGTGGTTGCGGGTGGCAACACACCAGACGTTATACACAGATACCGATAAAATGGAATAATGTTTATCTTCGTGGCATAGTCTCCGTTGTGATTAGTATCACCTTTGGAATTTTAAGTTTTCTCAGTTGTCTGGATTTGCTGAGCACACAGTATCTCGCGTTATTCGCTTATGTCAGTGGATTTCTCCATTTTTGTCCCGTGCCTTTGCTAGAATGTTTCCCCATTCATCTCTATTACGATTATATACTTTCCTTACCTCGTCACGTGCCTACAAAGTCACCAGGCGGGATTCAGTCTCGTCGGAACAGTGGTCTTAATGTTTTGTTTCATCAGCGTAAATCTGGAGTTACTACGCTCTCTCGTGCTATGGATGCCTGTGATTCCAGCCTTTGAACTGTTGACATCTCCTGTACCGTTGCTTAAACAGAAGGGATATCCCTATGCTTCCTTGAATTAAAATAATGATTCCAAGTTCAGTGTTCTGAGGTGTGATCAAAACGATTTAAAAGAATTACTGGTTATCTACAAACCTAAAGCTTTATTATAATGTCCTGGGATGAATATCCACACAGTTTTATACATCTTAAATATCTCTCCTGTGAAATTACCTCTCAAGCGTTTTCACGATGAACCCTATAGTCGTGGCAGGCGGTGGCGTGAAGGCCTGGGGAGTTACTGGACCAGTGCCGATGGCGTGTGAACACTGAGGTGATGCTGGTCCAGACAAGGACGAAATGGGCTAGGTCTATCGGTGTGGAGCGCTGTGACGAGACGGCTGGTGCTGCCAACTTGTAGCACAAGGACTGAACTGCTGATGGGGCCACATGGAGCTGCTAGTGTCGCCAACTTGAGACGATGAATGTAACTGAGCGCACACGGTCATTTTGTGTGTGTGTGTGTGGTGTTTCCAAAGTACCATCGTCAGTTTTTTTTAGACAACACAGTTGTATCGAGATAAACAGTGATTAATTTACTTGCAATCAATTATTCAAAATGACAGTCACAATAGCTAATGCGATTGCGACTGTCATTAAGAATAATTGACTACCATCAGTTGGCTAGATTTTTTGAGTATGACGCTAAATGAATCAAGTAGGGTCTTCGGTTCTCGGTCCATAGATCCTACTGAGGTGCTGCTTAATTATTTATTTTAACTTTGTATTTTTTATTTATCAAGCTGGCATCATTATGACAGATCTTCCACGATGGCCAACGGTAACTTGACCGAATGCCGCCGTGCAGATGCCACAGGGCCGAACATTCAAGGCACCTAGAAGTTGGATGTAACGCTTCGACATTGTTGAGGAGTTTCATAGTGACGATCCGAATCCGTTTCCTGGGTAGCGGCATGTCAAGTTCACGGTGGAGGTCCTGGATTCAGGCCCAACGAGGGGCACTTAGTATAGCCCGAAAGCACCGGTTATGGACAGTCTGGAGGAGGCATAAGAATGAGGTACAAACTGTGCCCTATATCAAACAACTGTAAAGAATCGCAGGGAGAAGTGTTGCAGAATAAAGGCAGAGTTTGGTCCTAGTTTGTAATTCTGTGCTGGCCAGTAAAGGTTAGATCTGGTGGAGAAGATGTAGCAGCTTGATGTGTTTCTCTCGCAAACGTGTGTTAAAAAGTAGTTCTTGTTAAGGGTAATACCAAGATATTTAACT
Source organism: Schistocerca gregaria (assembly GCF_023897955.1). Lineage (NCBI taxonomy): Eukaryota > Metazoa > Arthropoda > Insecta > Orthoptera > Acrididae > Schistocerca > Schistocerca gregaria. The sequence continues at coordinate 458,671,440 of NC_064920.1, read as the reverse complement.
CTGTCCGTTCAATTTAGTGGGTGACTGTGGGGAATTTGGCGATCATGGAGTTGAGGTCTTCGTCTTGTATACATCACTGCCATCGTCTTTTCTGGACTGAGTTTAATGCAGTTTGGGGCCTCCCATCGTCCACCTAACGTCACCTGTCGCTGGAGGCGACTGATGACAGCAATGATTGGTCGGCTACTCTTCAACAAAGTTGTATCATCAGCAAACTGGGCAAGCACCACTCGCGGCAGAACTGGAGACCTAGAAAGTCGTTAAGATAGGTGACAAAGAAAATTGGTGACAAAATCGATGCCGGCCGGTGTGGCCGAGCGGTTCTAGGCGCTTCAGTCTGGAAACGCGCGAGTGCTACAGTCGCAGGTTCGAATCCTGCCTCGGGCATGGCTGTGTGTGATGTCCTTAGGTTAGTTAGGTTTAAGTGGTTCTACGTTCTAGGGGACTGATGACCTCAGCACTTAAGTCCCATAGTGCTCAGAGCCATTTGAATCATTTGAACGTAACCGATCCCTGTGGGGTGCTTCCCAAATGGTGTTTGAGACCAGAGCGTTTTCCTGCTATCTTAACCTCTGTTTTCCTGTCGTGAAGGAAGCTGATGATCGACTTGATGCAGTAGTCAGGACTAACGAGAAGGTCATACAATCTGGTGATGAATTTGTTACTCCAGGCCCGGTCGTAAGCCTTCTATATACGCCAAAACATTGTGGCGGTGTAATTATGCACATTCACATTATAAGCGATACATTCTGAGATACATAGAAGTTGTAATTCCGTTGAAAGCCGAGGCTGAAATGCGAACTGATTCGGCCTTATTACGTCTTGTTCCAGGATAATAGATCGTATCCTGTAGAGTAGTAATCGCTCAAGAATTTGGGCATTATCGGTAAGAGACTGACTGGTCTATAATAGGAGGGGTGGCTATGATCCTTTCCAGGCTTCTCAACAGGCACAACCTGAGCAGTCTTCCAAGACTGTGGGAACTACCCCAACTACATGCAGCTGTTGTACATACGTGTGAGCAAAACAGTTGATTTACGGGTGATGTGCTTAAGTTTGTCATGAGTGACGCCATCTGGTCCCGGAGCAGAGTCAAACTTAATGTTGCGAATTACTAGTTGGTTTTCCGCCGGGGTCGTGAGAATGGTTCTACTTCTTGGACAGTCTCCCTGATTTACTGTGCTCTCTACTTGATCGCATCTGCGTCACCACCACCCTCCGGGGTGTCCACATCGTTCTGAGCTTTGTAAGTCGAAGTGGAAAGTTCTGCTTTGGCGATTAGTTTGTGAGTGAGTCCTGCGGGTCCCTGGAGTGCTTAGTTTAGTGGCCATTGATTCTGTAGGGTGCGGACTAGACTCCACACTGTCCGTGACTGGAGCAGGAACGTGGACGGTTTATAACACCAGACCTCAGTTCGATATCCTAAGGCACATCGGTGAAGTTCGCGTGAGAGGCGTTTCATCTCCCTCCGAACTTCTGGGTTGCGATAGCGCTGCCAGCGACGTCTGGCCCTATTCTTGAGAGTTTTAAATCTTAGACGTGTAGAGAGAGGTACCCTCGATAAGGCATACTATAGGTAGTGACGACTTATGTCTGTTTGTATGCTGTCCGCAGCTCGTGGTCGTGCGGTAGCGTTCTCGCTTCCCGCGCCCGGGTTCCCTGGTTCGATCCCCGGCGGGGTCAGGGAGTTTCTCTGCCTCTTGATGACTGGGTGTTGTGTGATGTCCCTAAGTAGTTTAAGCAGTTCTAGGGGACTGCTGACCTCATTTGTTAAGTCCCATAGTGCTCAGAGCAATTTGAACCTTTTTTTTTTGTATGCTCATCGCATTTGACCAGTTAGTTTCTGTATGGCGTCATCAATACGGGCTGAAGAGGAAACGTCTGCTGTGGGTCGGACATAGTTTTGCAGCCATCTTTCAGACTGGTCCCAATTCGTGGAAGTTTGTGCTTGTGGCCTAATTTTCGGGAGTGTGGCGCTGCAGGGTACTAGATTTGGCGTACCAGAATAGTGCCCTGCCGACAGTGGTCTATCCTGCGAGAGGAACGCTGTCTGTCGGCAGTGCTGGTGCCCTCTCCCCCAACGCCCCCCACCCCCCACCAGATGCTGTGTAGGCGACGATGTGTTACTCCCTGGTGGGGTGGGTGGGTGGTGGTAAGTTCCTATGGGACCAAACTGCTAAGGTCATCGGTCCCTAGGCTTACACATTGCTTAATCTAACTTAAACTAACTTACACTAAAGGCAACATTCGCACCCATGCCCGAAGGAGGACTCAAACCTCCGCGACGGCATTATCCAGGTAGTCAGCCTATGACATACTAGGAAATATCACGGCATTGATGAAAACCGATGACTCACGTCCTGCTGGTGGGGCAGCTGCCTGGCCAGCCAGCTTGGTGTGCGTAGGAAACGACTACCAGACGTTTCCATCACAGCGTAAACACTTCCTGCGCAGTCTCAAGAATTCTAACTGGTCTCTACCAAAACAAGACTATAGTTATTTCAGAGACAGTTCCGCCTGCTAAATTGTAAGTAGGCTGTTTAAGTATTTTTATTGGTAACGCCAACACCACGTAGCGCTCTGCATGAAAAATCACTGGCTGTGCCGTGTGCAGTCTGTGGCTGGTTTGCATTGTTGTCTGCCATTGTAGTGTTGGGCAGCGGCAGCTGGATGCCAACAGCGGGTAGCGTTGCGCAGTTGGAGGTGAGCCGCCAGCAGTGGTGGACGTGGGGAGAGAGATGGCGGAGTTTTGAAATTTGTAAGAATTGGTGTCATGAACTGCTATATATATATTATGACTAGTGAGGTAAATACATTGTTTGTTCTCTATTAAAATCTTTCATTTGCTGAGTCTGCTTATCAGTAGTTAGTGCCTTCAGTAGTTTGAATCTTTTATTTAGCTGGCAGTAGTGGCGCTCGCTGTATTGCAGTAGCTTGAGCAACGAAGATTTTTGTGAGGTAAGTGATTTGTGAAACGTATAGGTTAATGATAGTCAGGGCCATTCTTTCGTAGGGATTTTTGGAAGTCAGATTGCGTTGCGCTAAAGATATTGTCTGTCAGTTTAAGCACATTCGTGTATAATTGTTCAAAGAGGACGTTTCACACAGACTAGTCGTGTACAGTTTTTCTAAGGGGACGTTTCAAAATGACCAAAAATGAGAAAAAGGCTAAAAAAGAATAATTACTATCATACCAATGTTTGAAGATATGCAGTTAGTAAGGCTAAGCGCAAAATAAATTCATTCAAGATTTTACTGAAATTACGCTATAGTCCCTCACTGTGTCCCTTTATTGTGCACCTAAACAGTGAATCACCATCTCGCACATATACATATTGTTATGTATTTTATTCTATGGAGATATGTTGAAGTGAACCGTTGGTTGCACCCGCAGTACGACGCTGTGCAGCCACAGTGATACCCTTAGAAATGACGAGAGTGGGCTTTGACTAATACGTTAAATCTTCGCCGTAAGTACATGGGCAACTGCCTTCTAGGAACCGTTATTTATTTAACTAATGGAATATTGATAGTCATTTATGTCCTTGTTCCAGGGATTGGAAGTGAAGATTTTCAATTATGCCGTTAATATTGAGTTACTCTATATGCAACAATGAAGACCGATCAATAAAGTGCGATTACATCCAGATCGTAGTCGCATTCTTCACTGCAATAATGTAAAACTTTGGAAAAAAACGAATTTCGTAACAGCTTGAGCATTGCCCTGCAAAATGGTAGTCAGGTCCTGCAGAAAGTGTCATCACTTCTGTCTCTACTCAATTCATTTTTGGAACACAAGCTATGACCAGCTTATAGACAGAAGTGATGGCACTTTCTGCAGGACCTGACCATCATTTTACAGGACAATGCTCAAGCACCTACAGTGCAAGCTGTTACTCATTTGTTAGACTGATGTGGTTGCTAAGTGCTGTACCACCTACTGCACTCCCCTGACTTAAACCCTAGTGAGTTCAACTCGACTTCTAAACTGAAATAAACACTTCACGGCATTCGCTTCATAACTGCTACAAATTCATCGGGAAATAGACCGCGCCGCTCCAACTGTCAACACAACGGGCACTGCCAAGTGTATCCTACGACTTGCACATCGCTGGCAACGGGTTATACACAATGCTGGTGACTACTTTGAAGGGCAGTAAAACTTTGAAACACGTAATTGTTTTTACGAGCTATAAATAAATAGTTGCAACTATTTCCGTTCCAACCCTCACATTCACGATTCCAATATTTCCTGCAGATTTTCTGTAAGGTTCAAGTCAGATGTTATTGCAGGCCAAACAAGATGCAATAGGTTGGGAAAGTGTTAAGAAAACCAGGTACATCTTCTTCCACTCTCATGGATATTGCCGAGGTGGAGGAGGTTAGTGTTTAACGTCCCGTCGACAACGAGGTCATTAGAGGCGGAGCACAACCTCGGATTACGTAAGGAAGGGGAAGGAAATCGGCCATGGCCTTTCTAGCTAGTGATGCCAATCCATCCACAACACACACCGCGGGCCTGACAACGAGGTCATTAGAGACGGAGCACAAGCTCGTATTACATAACGAAGGGGTAGGAAATCGGCAGTGTCCTTTCAAAGGAACTATTGTGGCGTTTTCCTGAAGCGTTGGCAGCCCGGACGCCGGCTACGAGCGGTTTTCGCTTGCTGTGTTACGAGATAAGAAATTTAGTTAATAATCAAGAGTTTTTGCTGTATATTCTATAATATTTACGCGCAGGTAGACGTGATAAATTGAAGGTTTCAGTTTTTATTTGCGTCTGAATAAGATAAGCGAAGTTTCTGTTTAGGACAATTTCGCTTGTTGTAAACGTTTGTTTACATTCTTAACTGACGTTAAATACACGGGATTATCAATTAAGTCAGTTCACAATACTTTTATCAGTGTCATTGAAACTTGATACATTGGAAGTAGCAGTTTTTATACGTTTTATTAGGTCTTTTCGCATGTACGTAAACGTTTGTTCGATACGGTCGCAGGTTCGAATCCTGCCTCAGACATGGATGTGTGTGATGTCCTTAGGTTAGTTAGTTTTAAGTAGTTCTACGTTCTAGGGGACTGATGACCTCAGAAGTTAAGTCCCATAGTGCTCAGACCCATTTGAACCATTAAACGTTTGTTTACATATTAAATACTCAGTATTCACGTTCATTAGCGTTATTGAGGTTCGATACATTGAAGATAGTAGTTTTTATAAGTTTCATTAGGAAAAGTGATACTGACAGTGAATTCTAACCTCACTTGTATACGTCTGACTAGCGCAACCTGCAACCGTTAACAGTTAAGCAAACGTGAAGTACGTGGTAAATTAGTGTTATGCTACAATATCAGTGTTACAATACAACTTCTGAGCTGTTCTTACATACGGTTTAGTTAGCAGAAAGCTAAAACTCACCTCGCCGTCTCTTAAATTCCTTTGCTTCTTGTGGACTTTAGTGATCGAGTACTGTAAGCCCATCGGTTACTATAGAGTTCGTATTTGTGCTTTACAGTCTGAACTCTTATTGTTAGCTAAAGGTTTTGTTTTGTACCTGCATCTGTCAGAGCACAATACTCAGTATTTACGTTTATTAGTGTCATTTAGACTCGGTACATTTAAGGTATCATTTTTATAGTTTTATTCGGTCATTTTCGCGTGTATGTAAACGCTTGTTTACATTATAAATGCGAGGGATGATCAGTAGGTGTAGCTTACCGTAGGTTGCTGTTTAATTCGTTAATAATATTCACTACAGGGCGCCTAGCAGTTTACTGTGGGTCACTGTCATTACTTAGTATTCACTAGATAGCCCCTAGCAAGAAAATAAGTATCAGATCTAGCTTCTACCATAGATTTTTATTGTTCATCATTGTTGCGTGTCCTTTCTGTCAACTAGAGTGTAGCTGTTAACATTGTGTGGCAGTTGGTTTCCTTACGTTTCTTATAGTAAATCAGTTATTAGCTAGATGGATAGTGGATGTGGCTGTTGTGTGTGGTTGCAGGAGGATTTGGCCACAGTTCAAACACAGCTGGAAGCTTTGTTGGCCACAGTCAACAAGCTTCAGAGTGCCACCTTGTGTGCTGTGGGTATTGCAGTGGACCGGGGGGGGGGGGGGGGGACGGGAGGGGGGATGCCACAGCCCACTCTCACCTCAAGGCGAAGGCTGCATGGGGGACGCACGCTTCTGCCAAATCTCATGCACTTTGCTAATAGATTCAGTGTGCTATCTTTTGCTCTGGTGGTGGTGGGGGGGGGGGGGGAGCGGAGGTGGCTAAGTTGGATCAGAATGCACCTTCTGCCAGGATAGTGGCCGATCCTTCAGCAAGGTCCGGATAGACATATGGGGGTAGGAGTTTGTTAGTTACTGGAAGGTCCAATGTTAGGCGGGTCATGGAGCCCCTCTGGAACATAGTGACCAGGGCGGGAAGAAGACCAACGTTCACTGGGTGTGCTTGCCGGGGGCCTTGTCAAGGATGTGGAAGAGGCTCTTCCGACGGCTATCGAGTGTGCGGGGTGCAGCCAGCTGCAGATCATTGCGTATATCGACACCAACGATGTGTGTCGTTGGGGTTCCGAGGAAATCCTTGGGTCCTTTCAATGGCTCGCTAAATTGGCTAAGGCGGCTTCCACCTCTCGAAGAGTGGGAGCCAGGCTTACGATCTGCTGCATCGTACCCAGGGTGCACCGGGGCTTGGTTTGGAGTCGAGTGGAGAAAATAAATCAGAGGCTACGTCTACTCTGTGACGAAAATGGTTGAATGTTCCTCGACCTACACTATGGGCTACATGGGTAGCACAGTACTTGTAGCGTGCACATGTTTTTTTTTTTCTTTTTTAGATTAGCTTCCTCCCCATGGAAACCAAACCGTTGGCCTGAAAAATTACCAGTTCGTGACACAGATGTGGGTGTGCCAACTGTAAAAATCGTTAGTCCGCCTAAACAGCTCATTCCAAAGGATATAAGTATTATTATGTTAGTAAATTGTCGGAATGTCTGTAGCAAGATCCCGGAGTTACTCTCCGAAATAAGCAATAGCAATGCCAATGTTGCATTAGGTACCGAAAGTTGGTTGAAACCAGACATAAATAGCAGTGAAATTTTGAACTCCGATTGGACAATGTTTAGGAAGGACAGGACTGGTGCTATGGGAGGTGGAGGGTTCATTGCAGTTAAAAGCTGTTTAAACACAGTTGAGATCGATACTGGGTGGGAGTGGGAAATAATCTGGATAAAACTGTCAATCAGACAAGGATTAACTATTGCATTAGGATGTTTTTATAAACCACTGGCATCAGCAAGAAACGTCGCAGAATGTTTCAGGGAAAGTATTGAGTACATGGGAAATAAATAACCAAATTATCCATTAGTTATAGGTGGAGACTTCAATCTGGCGTATATTGAATGGGAAAATTACACATTTATCACAGGCGACAGAAGCAAAGACTCGAGTGAAGTTATTCTAGGAGCGCTCTCAACATACGACCTTGAACAATTGGTTAGAAAAGCAACTCGAGATGCGAACATATGTATCAGCGACCATAATGTCCAACCTTTGGTTGGAATTTAAAGGTATTGTCCACCACTTGCTAGAGAAGTATGTCTCTAGCAAAAATATAGGGGAGGGAAAGGATCCACCTTGGTACAACAGATAAATTAGGAAGTTGCTGAGAAAGCAGAGAATTTTGCACAGTCGTTTTAAACATAGTCACTGCCCCGTTGACAAACAGAAATTATGCGAAATGAAAGCCGCTGATAAAAGATCAATGAGAGATTCTTTTAACGAATTTGAATGCAATGTTGTATCTGGAGATTCTAGAAATACCACACAAAATTTTGGTCATATGTAAAATCTATGAACGCTACAAATAATTCTCTTGCTGACAGTATGGGTAATGGATGATGATAAACATAAGGCCGAAATCCTAAACCTAGCTTTCAAAAACTCGTTTACGGTAGAGGACTGCCGCACCATTCCCCCTTTCAATTATCGAACAAACGCAATTATGGGTTGAGTAATGTTTAGCGTATCTAGAATTGTAAAACAGTTAAGGTCCTTAGATTCCAGAAAGGCATCTGGCCCAGACGGTATTCCCGTGAGATAATAATTATAATGTCGTGTGACGAGGGCCTCCCGTCGGGTCGACCGTTCGCCTTGTGCAAGGCTTTCGATTTGACGCCACTTCGGTGACTTGCCGTCAATAGGGATGAAATAATGATAATTAGGACAACACAGCACCTAGTCCGTGAGCGGAGAAAATCTCCGACCCAGCCGGGAATCGAACCCGGGCCCTTAGGATTGACATTCTGTCTCGCTGACCACTTTTTTTAATTTCGTTTTTTATTTTTTCTTAAACGCGGTTCCTCTGCGTTATGGTCCAACAATTCCACCACTATTTTTTTAAACAGGAAGGCAGGGTAAACAAGTAATCTTTATTCGTACTATTGTGGTGTACTAGGTATAAGGAAAGTATCGAGACAGCAAAAACAATTTGGAAACCATAAAATATAAAATCAACGTAAAGGCCGTCCTTTTTTTATTAACGTGAATAAAGTAAATGACAATCCTAGCCACGGGCGACCACTCAGCTACCGGGGGCGGACAACTTAAGATTATATGTTGACTATGCTACAAATATAGCACCATTCTTATCCATTATCTATCAGAGATCATTGGAACAGCGGAAAGTTCCACTGGATTGGAAGAAGGCCCAAGTCATAGAGATCTATAAAAAGGGTAGAAAATCGGATGCACATAATTACCGGCCAATTTCACTGACATCGATTTGTTGTAGAATCATGGAACATGTTTTGTTTTCAGACATAATGACCTTTCTACACTCTGAGAAGCTCATCTACAGAAACCAGCACGGTTTTAGGAAACAGCGGTTATGCGACACACAGCTGTTCCCTTTTTGTGCTTGATATACAACAAGCTCTAGATACCGGCTCCCAGGTTGATGCCATATTTCTCGACTTTCGAAAGACGTTCAACTCAGTTCCACACTGCCGTTTGCTCGAATAAGTGTGCGCTTACTGTCTATCCGATGACATATGTGGCTGGATAGAAAGTTTTCTAACAGACAGAGAGCAGTATGTCGCCCTGAGTGGGGTGACTTCAACAGAAACAAGCGTAACATCAGGTGTGCCCCAGAGCAGCGTAATAGGTCCGCTGCTTTTTTACGATTTAGATAAACGATCTGGTTGATGGTATTGACAGCGGTATTATATTGTTCGCCGATGATACTGTAGTCTACAGGAAAGTAGTATCACATGAAAGTTGTGAACAAATCAATGAGGATTGCAGAAAATAAATGCGTGGTGTAATAACTAGCAGCTATCTCTCAATATTAGTAAGTGTAACCTACTGTGTATAACAAGGTGGAAATCCCCATTAATGTACGAGTACAAAATTAACGCCCAGTCTTTGGAAGCGGTAACATCCGTCAAGTATCTGGCTGTGCCTATTCGATATAATCTCAAATAGAATGATCAGATTACACAAGGGACGGGCAAGGCGAACTCTAGATTGCGGTTTAAGGGTGGAATCGTGAAGCAATGCAGTCCTTCAACAAAAGAAATTGATTACAATACGTTAGTTCGTCCAGTCTTAGAGTATTCAAATGGTTCAAACGACTCTGAGCACTATGGGAAGTAACTGCGGATGTCATCAGTCCCCTAGAACTTACAACTACTTAAACCTCACTAACCTAAGGACATCATATACATCCATGCCCGAGGCAGGATTCGAACCTGCGACCGTAGCGGTCGCATGGTTCCAGACTGTAGCGCCTAGAACTGCTCGGCCACTCCGGCCGGCTTTCTAGCCCACTGAAGACGCAAATCTTTATCTGCCTTGTAAGCAACTGCCTGTTGCGAGGTGAGTAACTCCAAATGTTCATTGCATGGAGTTCAAGTGGGAATGTTCTCTCACTAACGGGTTGGGATGGAACTTCATTCTGAGCCTTCAGCAATTCATGCCGGCTTTGGAACGGATTTTGATTCACAAACCGTAAAATGCGTATCCGGTCTCTATCTTTCCCCGAATTCAATTCTGACTGCGTGTTTCTTGGCCACATGTGTTATACCATTGCCTGTAGACACGCTGAACAGTCCGTGCTAAATAGATACAAATCCAGCAAATTCTCATTCTGTATGGCCATTGGGTGATGCTGAGGTAATTAGATTAGGAAATGAGACGCTTAAAGTAGTAAATGAATTTTGCTATTTGGTGAGCAAAATAACTGATTATGGTCGAAACAGAGAGGATATAAAAACTGGACTGGCAATGTAAGGAAAGCGTTTCTGAGGAAGAGAAATTTGTTAACATCGAGTATAGATTTAAGTGTCAGGAAGTCGTTTCTGAAAGTATTTGTAAGGAGTATGGCCGTGTATGGAAGGGAAACATGGACGATAAATAGTTTAGACAAGAAGAGAACAGAAGATTTCGATATGTGGTGCTACAAAAGAATGCTGAAGATTAGATGGGTAGATCACATAACTAATGAGGAGGTATTAAATAGAATTGGGGAGAACAGAAATTTGCAGTTTGACTAGAAAATTGTTCGAATGGCTCTGAGCACTAGTGGACTTAACTTCTAAGGCCATCAGTCCCACGTTTCAGAAAAACTGATGGTGTGAATGAAAATTAATATTCTGGCCAACATTTGGTGTTACGTGGTGCCTCATTGGAAAATACACGCGTATCCTTCCTACCTTCACTAAAATAGTCGAGAATGAAACATATTCAGCTAAATGCAATGTTTTACGTGTGTGTTCCCACGAAACACAAAAACTAAAACGCCGTCCGTATCTTACTCACGTTGTGCATAACTGCATTACTGTGAATGATTCTTGCCTTTTATTCACAGCTCTATTCGGACCTTGGGCTGTGTTTTCTCCTCTGAAGAAGAATATTTTCATCTAAGATATTGGAGTTCAGAGAACTCTCACGTTTTCTCTGAGAACCATTACATGCACAAGAGGTGTTGCAAAATAATTTTACTCTAAATTTTCTTTCCCAGAAACAATAAAAGCTGAAACATTCAAGGACGTTATAATACAGTTAAAAAAATGGTTCAAATGGCTCGGAGCACTATGGGACTCAACATCAAGGTCATCAGTCCCTTAGAACTTAGAACTAGTTAAACCTAACCAACGTAAGGACATCACAGACATCCATACCCGAGGCAGGATTCGAACCTGCGACCGCAGCGGTCGAGCGGTTCCAGACTGTAGCGCCTAGAACCGCTCGGCCACCCCGGCCGGCGCTTGACTAGAAGAAGGGATCGGTTGGTAGGACATATATTGAGGCATCAAGGGATCACCAGTTTACTATTGGAGACCAGGGTGCAGGGTAAAAATCGTATACGGAGACCAAGAGATGAATAGACTAAACAGATTCAGAAGGATGTAGGTTGCAGTAGGTACTGGAAGAAGAAGAAGCTTTCACAGAGTATAGTAGCATGGAAAACTGCATCAAACCAGTCTCTGGGCTGAAGACCAGAACAACAATAATGGCCATGGGAATGGTTAAACATAATTGTCCCTTCTTTCCACTCTGCCAGGTCAGTAAATTCACCGATGTTTAAGTACTACGTTCGTTTCGAACTTTAATGTTTCACTGATCGCTACTGTTTTATAGACACTCAGAGGCATGGGTGCGGTGCTGAGCACATAACTTGGTCACTACGTTATCTGTAAAGGCCTAACGATTCAGCTGTGGGGTGACAAACTTTTTGTTCAGTGATCTTGTGATAGTATAAAAATTTCCTGGGGTTTGCCTAAAGTAGGGATCCCCAAACTATATTGGACAAGTGACCCCTTTTCCAAAATGTAATGATACCTCAGACCCCCATGGCCAAACTTGTCCACACAGATTTGCCGAGTTTTTCATCTTGTACGAACTTGAGACTTTACATTACTACAACAATGCTATTTGCTACAAAAATATTAATTATTCCTAGTACACGTAACACAACATAAACAATACAGTATCTACCTATCTTGAATGTTGTAAATAAGAAGTTGTGTTTATTTAGTAGGGGTCGATTTTTAGACCTCGTCGACCACCAAAATCAGTTTTCGTTTATGTCGACCCCTAGGAAACCGATGTCGATCCCAAGGGGTCGATATGGACCACTTTGGGTATCCCTGGCCTACAGTTACTTTTACATCAGAAAATTTTTCTCCGTTACGAATGAAATGCTTTGTAGTGTTAGCTAGAAAGTTTGCAAGCCAAAGACACAGCTGCTCTGATATTTTCTGCAGCGAATCTTTATTCTGTGTGTGAGTATGAGTGCTGCGCCTGATGAAGCTGCAGGTATCGCATTTGCACTCTAAGAAAATGTAGTTCATGGACACAGATTGTCACAAGGCTGTTTTGTGAGCAGTACCTGTCGATCGCCAGAGCAGCAGCAGACGCGGGGGAAGGTGTATGTGGTGGAGGAGAGCTGGGAGTGGAGGTGGCCCTGGGGTCTGCCCACGCAGCTGCGGCGCAGCGCCCCGACGGTACGGGTGAGGCATGGCACGTTAGGCTGCGCCGCGCCGCGCCACGGCAGGGGGCCACATAATTGTGTTTGCAGTTGGCGCCCGTTTAGCGCGCCCCCGGCCAGATAAGCAGCGACTCGCTATCGGTAATCGCTTAATGGGTCGCAATCACTTTTAATCCTTTCACGTAAACTCCGCCACTAAAAGCTGAGTTTGCAGTGCCCCCAATCTGGGGCCATAAAAACACCGAAAGCTCAGGGGCTTGCGCCCACCGTATACTGCGGCAAGATTCACAGCTGTAGACTTCGTCAGCGATTGGGGACTCTTTTGACTGTGATACTGCAGTGCCTGTGTTGTTCAGAAGGACGGTGCCAAGTTCCTTCTGACATGCGTGCAAGACTGAAGAAATAGGCACTGCAGTAAATACAGCGATGTGATATACGTGGTATTTATTCGCAGTAGCGAATATGGACAACCACCATAATGGAATGAAGATAGTAAAAATTTGTGCCTGAAAGGGAGTCGAAATCGTATTTAACACCTATCGCGGTGTTCGCCTTACCATTACCTGATCCAAGCACGCTTCACGGCCAGACTCACACTATCAGTCACGTCTAGCACCGAAGCGTCCTCTGATAGTCTGACGTCAAAGCGACCGCTAGCGATTAGCGGGAAATCCCGATTCGAGTCCTGTCCTGCACAATTTGTCATTGTCCTCATTCCGTTATACAACTGTTGGTTGTCAAAATTCGGAACTGCGGAGATATGTCATACTGTTCCAACATTTGACCATTTAAAACATCGGCACAGTCTATTAACAATAATTTTTCATGATGCTTTCCATATATTTCTGGACCTTATTAACTGAAATTATTCTAACCTGTAGCACACAAATTCGGATTTTTTTTCCTAGTGATGTTGGTAGTAGAAATTTTTTGTGGTCTATGGATCATTTTTACAGTCATGAGCAATAAATCTACTTGACACAGAGCTAAATTTTTATTTCCTGTTAACTAGATGGATGTGGGATGTCAGAGGGCAATAGATATGAACGAACTGAGTGCCAAATAGGAGGAACAAAGTTAGAACAGGTGGCGGGTTTCAAGTACTTAGGATTCATATTCTGACAGGATGGCAACATAGTGAAAGAACTGGACGCGAGGTGTAGCAAAGCTAATGCAGTGAGCGCTCAGCTACGATCTACTCTCTGCTGGAAGAAGGAAATCAGTACCAAGACTAAGTTACCTGTGCACCGTTCAATCTTTCGACCAGCTTTGTTATGGGAGCGAAAGCTGGGTGGAATCAGGTTACCTTATCATAAGGTTGAGGTCACGGATATGAAAGTAGCTAGGATGATTGCAGGTACTACTATATGGGAACAATGGCAGGAGGGTGTCCACAATGAGGAAATCAAAGAAAAACTGGGAATGAGCTCTAGAGATAGAGCAGTCAGGGCTTACAAGCTTAGATAGTGGGGTCATGTTACACGCATGGGAGAAGCAAGGTTACCCAAGAGACTCATGGGTTCAGCAGTAGAGGGTAGGAGCAGTCGGGGTAGACCAAGTAGAAGATACCTGGGTTCAGTTATCACTGAATAGGGGAGCATGGAGGAATTTTATAAGGGGGACTGTGGTCCAGACTGAACGCTGAAAGCTATAATCAGTCTTAAATGATGATGATGATGATGATGACCTAGGTGGATGTACTGACTCGGTTTGGAAGGCTGTCATGAAGTCATTTCTATCCTCACTTGAGGCAAGCTGATCAACAATTGTTTTAACTGGTCCTTGATTCCTGGATGTCGACACTAGGATGGAATTAACGACTGAGCCGGTGTCACAAACGTTATGTCGACGACAGAGTGATCTAGATGGCCATGAGAGTGTCTCAGCTTCGTGGAGACATTTCATAGAGACGCGTGTCACGTGCACTGAGATACTGTCGCACGAGGCGTGGCCGACGACGGCGCAGGTCGTCCGCTGTGAACGGGTACTCCATCCGAATGCCTCAATAGATAGCAACCGTGATCTGAAGTCATACTCGTTGCCTCCCAGAGACTAACCCCGCTGTACCTTCTTGCCGGTCACGACACTAGTTCAAAATAAAGGGGCTGCTTAATGGAGTTAATGGCAGCCTAAGCTTGAGGCAAAAATTCTCTAGCCTTGTAGCATCTCGTCACTGACCAATGGTGCATGGTGACACAGAAAGTTACAGGGAGGGAGCCCATACCTGTTCTCGGATGTCGGTTACAGATGTGAAGTTGCTGTGATCTGGCTGGTGCCCAATATGATGACCGTTTCTTGCGAGGGTCACACGTGATCGACCGGAACATTCACGACGAGTATACCTGACCTCAAGTTCCTACGCAGTTCAACATCGGGTCACTGTCACAACCGAATGCCTACAAATCTGAGTATTGCACGAATCGATCAGCTAGCCAAATTGATTAAATGAGGCTCCTTTCAGACTCTGGAAGGTATTCATAAGGCTGTCTCACACGCGTACGCGTTATCTCCATGTCCTCACAGGGTTCACTCAAATTCTGACGCTGTCCACATCACTTACGTATACTACCAGACTTGCAAATAACACTAACCACGAATAGCACAAATGCACTCTGGTGGCCATTCTGCTTCTCATGAAGAATTGCAACTCTAATCAATTACATACACGCCGGTGTTGTGTACGTGTACTAAGTTAAAGTGACATCCGACCAAGTCTTACGAGCTTGTATATGCACTATCAGGTAGTGCATATACAATACGTTAGGCCCAATGCAACGCTTTTCAGTCTGTATGAAATGGCTAATCTCTGGAACTATTGTAGGAATTTCGTTCACGAGGCAGTTTTGTCCATATAAGTTAGTGTTGCTGCGGCAGACAGGTTGTAAGGTGGCTATAATTATGCACTTTACAAGAACTCATCCACATACTTTGCCGTGATCTACAAACAAAATTAGGTCTCATGCGATAGGTTGTATTTGTATACATGAATGTATAAAGGAGACTGACATTGTCACATACGTCTCGTAAATAATTGTGAACACTTATTGCATGATAGGTGACGGAGTAGCTGTATTATAAAAACGGCGTAATGAATTATTGCCTATACTAGTAGAGGCTGGAATGCCAGTGGAGATGAAATGGCAGGCAGAACTAAAGCTCTGGGTGGAAGTCCCGCACAAATGTTGGTCCTGCTTATACAAAGGAAGTAGTTAGACAGACGTCGTGGAACCTGAGCTCTGGAGCACAATAGGGTGACGGCAGGCCGCTATTGTAGTAGGGGCCGGAAAAATAACCGGATAATACTTCCGAACGCTGAAAATCTTGGACGCAGGTGAGAGGAACGAAGAAGCGGCACCTCGGAAACCACGTAAGCTGGGCTATTTCCAAGGATTCTTACTCAGAAGCGTACCATTGTAAGAATATAGGTTTTTACTCGCAAACTTTCCGCGCTAGACGACAAAAGACTAAAATAAGGTTTGTCAGCGTTCGGAAGAATTTGCAGAGAGGAGAATATTCCGTGGCTTCGGGAATATGATTCGTTTTCGGAATTACTATGGTGGGGAGCACAGCCTTGTTGGAAAGCCAGCGATGGAGAGACGACGTCTTCCGTTGTGAGCGCCCGTGTTTGACGGTCGCTCGATATCAGCTTTGTTGATACAGACGGATTTGCTGTCCCTGCTCTCAGGAGAGTTTATAGTTAGAACAGTTAGACACTGTACTGTTGCGGACCTGCACGATTCTGGACTTCACCTATGGGTTGGAGTACGCAGCGTTCAGTAATTGAGAGCACTTCCTCTGCGTATACTTACGTTGAGGCGTTATCTGAACTCCGCCCTTGTGTCTGGGAGTTCGCGTTTCCCGTCTGTAGAACGCAGAGAGAAGAGGACAGCATTAGAGTATATTAGTCAAAGGAAAACTAAAAATGACGAAGACCATAAAAGATATATAGAGGAAAAGAAGAAGTGCCAAGAAATAGTGGAAACAGCAAAGAAAAAGGCATGGGAAGAGTTTACAAAAAAACTTGAAGATGTGAAGAGCAATAAGAAAATGTTCTATAAAATTATGAAAAATAAAAGGAAGGCTTCTGAAGTACTAGTAAAGATGGAAACAGAGAACGGTACCATTATTGAAGATCCAGGGAATATAAAAGATCTCTGGAAAGAACATTTTCAGAAGCTTGTTAACGCTGAGGAGCAAGTACATGAGGAAACAATAAATAATGGAGAAATTGAGAGAAGTTGGCAAGCAGAATTAGGACAAATTCCACGCGAAGGGACGGAAAAAGCTCTGAAGAAGATGAATGGGGGGGGGGGGGGGGGGGGAAGCCCCAGGATCTTATTAAGTATCAGTGGACATGATAAGAGCAGCAGGTCCAGTGGGAATGCAGTGGCTGTATAGAGTACTATCAAGTGTATGGAGAAATAGTACAATACCTGACGACTGGAGAACAGGAGACATTGTTCCCATCTTCAGGAAAGGCAATAAAAGACTTTGTAAAATCTACAGAGGAATAACTCTTATGAGTCATACAGCCAAGTTTTTCGAAAGAACTTTACTAAATCGAATAAGTGAAAAGATAGAAAAGGAGCTGAGTAAAGAACAGCGTGGGTTTAGGAAGGGAAGAAGCACGATCGACCTGATATTTTCTATGTGTCAACAGATGAAAAAAGTTGGGAGTATAACAAAAGGGTGATAATGGTTTTTATAGAACAGAAAAGGCATATGACTCAGTTGACAGGGAAAGACTCTGGGAAGAAATGAAGACGATAGATATCGAAGATGGATACATTAATGTTATAAAGACCATGTACAGAGGACACAATTGTAGAATTAAAACATCACTGGGAACTCTGAATACTTCGAAATGAAACAAGGACTTAAGCAAGGAAGTATTCTATCTCCTGCACTTTTTAATGTTGTTATGGAGGGAATAAATAGGGCAGTTAAAGATATAGTAAAAGAAAAAGACAAAAAGATGTTTTTTGCAGATGATATGGTAATATGGGGTGATAAAGAGGTAGATGTACAGTTACAGCTTGATTCGTGGAAGGAAATAATGAAAAGGTATGGATTGAAAATCAATAAAGATAAGAGTGAAGTAATGGAATTTGGAAGAGAGAAAGGAATCAATGGAATGATTACCTTGAATGGAGAACCTCTCAAATTGGTAGAAAGTTTTAGTTATTTAGGGGGTGAAATATCTAGGGATGGAAGAATAACTAACGAAATTAATAGGAGGTTACAGAACGGAGGCAATTTGTACCAAACAATGAAACACCTGATTTGGAATAATGAAGTTTCAGAAAGAGCAAAACTCCTTATGCATAAAAATTTTTACATCCCTATTGTTACATATGGTGGAGAAACATGGACAATGACAGAAAGGGACTGGAGCAGACTGCAAGCAGGGGAAATGAAATTTCTCAGAGCAGTTAAGGGAAAAACAAAAATGGACAGAGTAAGGAATGTAGAAATCAGAAAGGACCTACAACAAGAAAGTATGAGAGAGGAAATTGAAAGAAAAAGATCAAGATGGTATGGGCATGTTAAGAGGATGCATGGACAGAGACTTCCCAAAATTATGGAAGAACTAAAGATGGATGGGAAAAGACCTAGACGGCGCCCAAGAACACGGTGGAAAATTGGAGTGAGAATATCTGTAGAAAGGAGAGGTGTGACCTGGCAGCAAGTGGAGGAAGGAAAGTGGTGGGAGGACCGAGCAAAATGGAGAGAACTCATCATCACCCAGACCCCGCAGTAGCTAGAGCGGGATTCGGATATAGATAGATAGTCAAAGGAACGTCTGCCTTCCTAGTGTTTGAAGGAGTTTATTTATGGCTGGAGTTCCTCCATCGTCGCAGACGAGTAGGAGAACCATCACTTCGACGCACCAGACGCAGTACATACGGTAATATCACAAGTTGCTTCAGCTTATTAGGGATATAAAAGCTAAACAGCTGTGATCACATTAGTTTATTTCCACTGAGGTTCCACACCACCGTAGATCATCTTTGAAAGTAGTGTCTTCTAGTGTTTAGTACGTAGACGATGTCAGTCATAATAAGGGGCAGAGTTGGGCAATGGATTTGCAATTTAACTTAGGAAATTTAAACTTTGTAATATAAAGTTTTTTTACTCTACAATAAACATATAAGCAGGAACAACGTATACCATTTAGTAGGATCAGTAGCCGTCATCATTCATTTATGTTTAGATTGTAATTTATAAAATTAAGAGATCCTAAGATATGCTTCAGAGGGCAGTCAGACAGGGCCATATCTTCATTTTAGTGTTTATTATTCTCCGCACATTCATTTTACACCCGCCTGGAGTAGCGTCTTGTAAGGACGTCCAGCCATACGCACTTAGTACTACTCGTGTGAATTCAGAACAGGTCGCTAGGAACGATAGATAAATAAATACTTTCTTGTCTAGTTAGAAAGGCTTCAAACGCAAGTACACTCCTGGAAATTGAAATAAGAACACCGTGAATTCATTGTCCCAGGAAGGGGAAACTTTATTGACACATTCCTGGGGTCAGATACATCACATGATCACACTGACAGAACCACAGGCACATAGACACAGGCAACAGAGCATGCACAAAGTCGGCACTAGTACAGTGTATATCCACCTTTCGCAGCAATGCAGTCTGCTATTCTCCCATGGAGACGATCGTAGAGATGCTGGATGTAGTCCTGTGGAACGGCTTGCCATGCCATTTCCACCTGGCGCCTCAGCTGGACTAGCGTTCGTGCTGGACGTGCAGACCGCGTGAGACGACGCTTCATCCAGTCCCAAACATGCTCAATGGGGGACAGATCCGGAGATCTCGCTGGCCAGGGTAGTTGACTTACACCTTCTAGAGCACGTTGGGTGGCACGGGATACATGCGGACGTGCATTGTCCTGTTGGAACAGCAAGTTCCCTTGCCGGTCTTGGAATGGTAGAATGATGGGTTCGATGACGGTTTGGATGTACCGTGCACTATTCAGTGTCCCCTCGACGATCACCAGAGGTGTACGGCCAGTGTAGGAGATCGGTCCCCACACCATGATGTTGGGTGTTGGCCCTGTGTGCCTCGGTCGTATGCAGTCCTGATTGTGGCGCTCACGCCCCACGTGTTCAGCAATTCGGTGGTACGTCCACCCGGCCTCCCGCATGCCCACTATACGCCCTCGCTCAAAGTCCGTCAATTGCACATGCGGTTCATGTCCACGCTGTCGCGGCATGCTACCAGTGTTAAAGACTGCGATGGAGCTCCGTATGCCACGGCAAACTGGCTGACACTGACGGCGGCGGTGCACAAATGCTGCGCAGCTAGCGCCATTCGACGGCCAACACCGCGGTTCCTGGTGTGTCCGCTGTGCCGTGCGTGTGATCATTGCTTGTACAGCCCTCTCGCAGTGTCCGAAGCCAGTATGGTGGGTCTGACACACCGGTGTCAATGTGTTCTTTTTTCCATTTCCAGGAGTGTAAGTTGTCAACAACCTAACCCAGATCATACATATATCGCTGTTAGTCACTACACACATTCGATGCCTTGGACACACACACACACACACACACACACACATGCACGAAACCGGCTGGCATGACGCCCACGACGATACTACTTGATTAGCATTACATTTTTTTCGTGTCTTTCTATTTGCCTTTCCTTAAGATGGGTCAGCATCACTAAACAAAATTTGATGTTGAGGTTAGCAAAGTGGTAGTGCAATGACATTTTCAATCAGAGAATTTTCGCTTAAAATTTTGAAGAACAAAGTAAATTTACAGCTTGACAATGCGCGAATAGTTTTTGGACATGTCACCTGCAGAAAAATATATGAAGTGTTGACGATACAGATGCAGTGACAGAGGACAGCGCACTGAACAACATTACATCAGTATTTACTTCATTTGCAGACTAATAATTGTAGCTGTTAGGGGTATTGCGTTTTTAGGTTGATTGATACCTCCAAGTACTGTGTGGTTACAATTAGAGTGCAAGTTCTCACGAAGGTCCATTGTCGGCTGTAGTTATTGAATGACATCGAATCTTGGTAGATATGCTAATGCGTTAATTAAGAAATGACTTATGGTGGGAAAAAATTGGTTCCCATTTTGGCTATCATGTGATAAGCTGGCGCTATACAGCCTCTCGTTGACGTCTCGGTGTTCACATGGAACACATTTTCAAGGCGGCTATTAATAATACAATCAGCGTAATGCATTTCTCACTTGTTTGATCTTTTCTACCCCCTTCCCTTTCTAATCCATTACATGGAGAAACATTTGGTTTCATGTATGTTTCACAGGACTGCAGGAGCAGTGTCAGTCAAGTGACATATTTATAAGGAGTGTCCAGGCTCACTGTTGTGTGATATTAATTTTTATTTCTTTCCCTTTAACTAAAGATCTGTTTCGGCTAAATTGCCATTATCGAGTGCCTGGCAATACAATGTGGATAACATTATTTTGATTATATAATGTTATGTCGTAGCAGAACATCGAGAATGGATTGCACAACCAAATAATGTATATATTATCTGTGTAACATTGCTTATGCTTTGCAAACGTTTGATGTCACACTCACAAAACTGTCCAGTTACTGTCAAAACAAATTAATTCTGAAAATATAGAAAGACGTTCAAAATGCAAACGGTAATATGTGTATGTCAGTCCTTCAAGACAATATATACATAAATAGCAATCCAAACTCAATTTTCTACTATAACGTAAAACATATAATGAAAAAACTGTCACACATGCACTGCACGTCACTCGATAATGGCACTTTAACCGAAACATATCTGTAGTGAAAGGAAAAGAAATAAAAATTAACGTCACACTGTAGTGAGTCTGGACGCTCCTTGTAAATATTTCTGTATGTCGTTCGTGCAGTCACAGCGCCAGATTTGCCCCTGGTGACGAAAATAAGAACTGTCTTTTCCTCAACGTAAATCGGTTCCACATTAATGTATTACAATTCATATGAAGTTTACTGCCATATGATAATTACAGCCCACATTTTACCTCTGTGAGTAGATGTACTTTAATTGTAACGCCCTTTCCTCACTACCTCCCCCACCCCCCCGCAGTACAAGTGATAAGAGCAAGACGTTAATGCTTAGTTCCCTCTAGACAGCAAGTAAGTTGTTGAAATATAGTCATGTGGACGAAAACGACCAGTCTCTACTAACAAGCGTAATCCATTTAGTGGTGCAGTTACGATTATTCAGGAAACATCAGGTAGTACATTATGTGATGTATTTGCGGGGAAACTGTTAGACGCAGAGAAAAAAAAAACTGACTCACTGAAGTTGGTACATATTAGATACCAGTGACCGCAATATCCACATTTCTACCCCTAACATCCCGTACATACCTCGCTCTTGCACACAATGGGATCACATAACTCACAGGTAAAATTTCAACTGCTGATGTTACTCTTGTTGTTATATTAAAATATAATCTAACCACAATTCACTTCCATAATCAACTACATTTCAACTCCACATTACTATTTGATGAGCATGTGTAATGGCCGGCATTCCTTTGCCTTTTACGCTGTTTTTATAAGAACACATGAAGTGCTGTTGATTAACTTTCAGAATCATCGATACTGTTCACTTCTTTGAAACTTGGAGTATGATATTGGGACGGAGCGTTTCGTTTGTTAATCATCCGTTTCCGTTAGACGAACTTTTATGCTGGAGTTTATTAAGAAAAGTCTTTAATGTTTCGTTTATCACAACGATCGCCTCGTTTGAAATGCACATCATAAAGAAATACGCAATGTGTTTCTACAGAAAACTACTTTCCAGTAGCACTCCTTCGTTCCATAGCTGTAGTTCAGAGTTCATACCACCACCACTTCAGCACCTTAACTGCACCATAAACATGGTATGGGGAGGTTGTGACACCTGTTTAGAAGGTTTATTGAGTTGTAAATAAGTATTCTGCTGCCATGATAACTTATGTTAAAAGACAGAGATCCTTTGATTGTACAACAAAAAAAATCAAGATTCCCTAGAGCAGCTACGAGTCACCAGACAGAGATTACTTTTACGATATGTGAATATTATTGCTGAGTCCGTATGCTTGATTTGTGACTCTTAGTTGTATGACAAAAACGTGACGTTCATTTATAGATTGTGTGATACATCACCGGCTACTGGACGCAGTTGCTAGGCTCTTTTAATGGATATGGAAAAAAAATCGTTGTACCAGACTTCCACACAGTCGACACTGGAATATGTTTCACTTAAATAATGACAGTGCGTGAAGTTAGAAGCAGCGAGATCGAAATCGACTTGCACACTACTTTAAAACAGAGTTTCATTAGCTTTAAATATTATGATTTTCTTTTTGTTTCACTGTTTAATGTTTTTATGTGGCTCAGAAATATTTCTCTCCATAAAATTACTGGTAATGTTGCTGTCGTAGATACAATGGTAATTGTGCTACTTCTTGTTTAATTCGTCCAATTGAATGAGTAAGAGTGTAGTGGCCTGCAACCATAAATATTATTATAATTATTTTCTGCGAGTGAATGATAAACCAACATTGTCCTTCAGAATTGTCTTTTTATTCGATGCATGTCATCTTTAGATTGTTTCTCTCTGAATGTGCGTCTTGTATATTAGTAGTAATATTTCGTATAGAACATTATAATTTTAGGTTTTTAAGTATTAATATTGTGAAAGTGAAGAAAAATCAGAGGATACGTTGAATACAATAATTAATCTGAAGACGATTATGATAATATGGTATGCGCGCTAAACTTAACACCAAAAGGGAACCGCGAAGCAGAGTAATTAAAGGACTTTTGCTTACTCGGAAGCAAACACGTCACAGACGAGGTGCATAGGACATAAAAAGGAGATTATCACAGGCAAAGAGGGAATTCCTGGCCAAGAAATGTGTACTTGTTTCAAACATCGGCTTTATTCTGAAGAAGTAATTTCCGAGATGTATGTTTGGAGCACAGCGCTAGATAGTAGTGAATCATGGACTGTGGGAGAACTGGAATAGAGGAGACTCGATGCGTTTGAAATAAGGTGTGTTAGAAGTATTTCGAAAAGTAGGTGGACTGATGAGTTGGAGGATGAGAGAGTTTTCTCCAGAATCGTAGAATAAATTAACGTACAGTATGTAAGCCCTGCACTAAAAAAATAAAGTGCAAGATAATATTACATTTGTTATAAAATAAAGGAATAACTTTCACGGAAGTGGAAGCCTCTGCAAGGGGAGAGACTTTAAGGGTAGACAGATCAGAATACATCCAACAAGTAACTGAAGCCGTAGGTTGTTACGTTTGGTATTCTGAGACTAAGAGGTTGGCAAATCAATGGAATTATTGGCTGGCCGCGTCAAATCTGTCAGAAGACTGATAACTCGCAAAAGAAAAAAAAAATTAGTTCCGAGTAATTTCCTATGTTCTTTTTTTTTTCAAAATCGTCCTTTCTAAAGTTATCTTTGTTACGTGAAAAATCCTGACACAGAAATTGACAGATTATTCCCAGATTAGAATAACAAAGTGGTTATCACTTTGTCGTTTACAAAAGAACGACCAAAGCGACAACAAACCACAGAATGCGCTTGATCGCAATTATTTACTTCGCCGCTGCCATATCGCTCCACGGACGACTAACATAACTGCGGTGATACGATTTCATCTCATACTTTGTTTATTTTGTGCTGATATTTTATAATATGTAGATAAATGTCTACAGTTAATATTAAAAGAAAGTAGAAAACTGCAAGGCTATTACGGACATGCAAGGCGAGTTCACTATTTCAGGTTAACGAAAATGAATACCAATGAATTCAGTAGTGAATTTTACAGCTTTTGGTGCAAAAGGCCTTATTGGCGCGCGGGTGAAGGCGAACCGACGTCTTTCCTTTCCCTGTCTCTGTCAATCATTTTGTTATTCTCATCAAATTGTACCTGGAATATTACGAATAAAACAATGACCCCTCTAGACGTAGTTCAGACCATGCGATCAAGATCTTTTTTATTACATTTAGTGTAAAGGAAAAAAATGAAATGTTTAAAACTTGTACAAGATCTCTAATGTGGTCTTCATGCCTATCTTGACTGATTTAATGCTGAGCAGACGGAAAATATTAATTGCTCTTCATGTTGTGGTGCCAATAACAATTTCGCTCGTTCTGCAACGATCTACTCTCATCCCGATGTTACTTCACACTCGTCTTCTCATTGAATCAATCTAATATCCATAATAAGCTGGAATGTTCTATCGGTGTATTGATACTTCTCAGTTTCTTCGTCGGGAATTTATTCTAACTTTATATGCCTCTCTTCGCTATTACTTTGCTATTTCCATTGATGCGCCGACTCTGGGCGGGAAAAATATAGACGGGCTGATAGTTTTCATTATAAATGTTTGTGCACCACCGCCTTAGCGAAATCTACACGCTTCATTCAAAGTTACCATCACAAAAAAATCTGTAGAAATAAGGATAGAGGATTAGCTTTGTCAATTGCATTTTTCTGTCCTCAACGATGGGGTAAAAATACATGCGATTCTACTCTGTTCTGTCCGTAATAAGGATCGGGTTTAATGCGCCGTACTTGAGTTCTGTGGTAAAGGCTGAGAATACATTTAAGCCCTCTTAGCTCCCTTTCGTTTTACTGTGCAATTAGCAGATCAAGGCTCTGTATTTCATAATATATGTTGTTCCTATGCTCTGTTTAGCCCTTCAAAGTCTAGTCTAAGAAATTTATTATAGTTTTATCGAAACAAATTTACAAGAATTTTTATTTGTTTACCGGATGTTTGTACTGATGGATGGTATATAGGTGAGAATGGTCCGTTTTCATTCGGTAAGACTGGGGTTCTGATATTTTCAATTAAGTCATGGCAGCACAAATATAAGGCAAGAGAGACTCGGTGTAAAAGATTCAGAAGCTGCCGGTCATCTTGAAGTAGACTTTGAGACCGAGAAAATAAAATTAAGGCATTAGTTTCACTCGTGGAAGGAGAATAACGACTACTGGTAATACGACAGTGAATACACTGTTTTCAGCATCTGACAGGAACACCAAACGGCAATCCGATTTTTGTAATATTTTTAAAATATTGGTTGTTCGTGAAGGTCAGAACTCAAATATTCACCCAAGCAGTTCAATGATACTCTCAGATTCTCTAGAAAGTCGACTTTGAAGTTCTTTCGAAAGTCTTTAATATGTTAAAATGTTAAAATTAGATAAATGTTCGACAGGCAATATAGATCTGCGACAGAGTGCTTGTTTGGTACGTCGAGAGACCCATGTTCTACGAATATTTCCGTGTCATATGAAAAAAAAAATATTCGGTAGCACTCAAGGGTGACAAATTCCGAACCGATTCTCGTTTCTGTCACTCTTTTGTCGTCTTCTAGGGTTCCGTGACTCAGTTCTGTGCCCTAATGGGATCCTTTTGTTATCTGTTTGTCTATCTGTCTGTCCGACTGTTACGAACCCTTTTATTCGAAACGGGTGGACGTATCAAGTTGAAATTTATTTCATATTTTAAAGTCCATGGTCTAGTGGCGCCGTAAAAATAATATGCATTTAAGTCATTTCATTCAAAAGATACAGTCATTTATGCCTCATATTTTGATACTCGAAAAATCAGTAATGAAAGCATTTAGGGAAATTCCCGTTGACCTAGAACCATGTAATTGGGCATGAACCAGGATTTCACAGTACAAGTACAGAAACAAATCCTAAAATTGTTGAATTGTGCCACACGGAAAAATATTTTAGCCATTCTTTTTTTCGCATCTGTCTGACCGTCTTTTTTGCGCAGTTTTTCTCTGGAACAGGTGGGCGTATCAAGTTCAAAACTATGTCACATGGTCCCTTAGTGTTGTAAGAGAGTTAAGCTTCTAAGTGACTGCAATCAAAAGTTTCGATCACTTAAGCCACAAATTTTGATATTCGCAAGTTCATTCACCAAAACGTAAAGATTACTTCCCGGTGACCCACAATCATGAAATTCGGCGAGAAGCAAGGTTTCACAGTAGCAAGTAAAGAAAAAATCTGAAACTGGTCAAATTGTAATTATATCACATAAAAATATCTTTTGCCATGTAAACCTTCAGCAGGCATCAAAAGCATAATGGACGGACATAATGCATACAAATATAAAATGTAAGTTGTAGTCATGTTCTAGAAAGTAAACAAAAACATTTTATCAACTCTTGTCTCTCTGCATGTGTAAACTTAACTCTCCTGCTCGCTTCATTTTTTATGTGTAAGGTACTGTGAGAAATTACTACAGAGATTTTGATAGGGGCTTTTAACTCCCGGGACAGATATCTTGACCGTATCGATATCAGTAACAAGCAAGAATTGTTGGTTTCCCACAATGGATGAACCACATATACCCATAACAAAGTTTGTATAGAAACCTCAGTGCACGAATCCTACTTACACATGGGCAGCTTTTATTTCATTAAGTTGAAATACCTATGTCATTTAAATATAAACATATGATAATGAACACACCCACTTCTTATTCTTATGAAAAATGTACGTCTTCTCATATCTAAAAATCCGATTTTCATTCCAAACATAAATAATTAAATATCGATCTTTCATAAGAGATTATTAATCAAGATTAATGGAAATTTAAAAAAAATTACTAATTAATTTTTTTCTAACTTCATTATTTCACGCTTTACGGAAATTCTTCCTTTAAAATCTTGATTCCACTGGGGATCTAACCTATGCCACCTATACCTCACTTAACACACAGTCACGCTGCTTTTGGATAAAGCCGATTCTGCCTTAGCGAATTAACATGGTCGAAGAACTTCAAAGTCGATTATCTTGATAGTTGCGCCAAACTGCTTTGCTAATTAATATTTGTTTTCTGAACTTCAAGTATCGTAAAAAAAAAATGTACAAAAATCCTAGTGACGTGCGATCACTTTCTGAGCTGTACAATACGTGTGGGAAGTGCGGCGGTGTTTCATGACACGTGCCTTACCACGGCAATGTCTCCTATGGAGTCCTTTCGCCGATTCTTCTGCGGAAATACTGCTGCCTGTTTGACGCAATTCAGGTTCTGAGTGAGATTTTCGTCGTATGTATTTTCTGTAAGTTAATTTGACAGTAGACTCTGTTCTTTTAACTGTCTTTGTTTGCATTGAAACATTATTGCATATTAATTTACCGATTTTTGTCTATAAAAATAGAACAATATAATGAATGTGTCTGTTATACGAAAATTTATCTGTAAATTTATTCTTTTCATGTTCATTTATGCACTTCTAAATTTGTTGAATTGAAGCTATTTAGACAAACTGCCACTGTTTTGTCAGAGACTGAGTAATGGTGTCGTGGTAGAACGCGTTAGCTAGAGTATAGTCGGACATGCGACCTCGGGGTGTCTCGCGGCGGCATGACTGGATAAAATCTTGCCGGTTTTTAAGCCGCGTTAATTCCAATAAAATTGTCCCACTTTTGATGCCGGAGCTAGCCATCGAAAGCTCGAGAATGGTATTGGAACTGATGCGGCTTACAAACCGAGAAGATTTTATCCAGCGAAACCGGACGTTACGTATATGATGTACAGGAAAACAATAAATGTTGCATTCGTTTTCAGAACACTTTATTTTCCAAGTATTGCATTTACAAGTATAACTGATGCACGAATGGAGCCCTTAACTCACCAAGCTTGCATTTTGCCCTACAAATGTGCTATGAGTGTCCATCACGTCACACAGCAGTACTGATGCGCCGTCAGAGCTGTTACAGTGTTGCTGACATTGGGGGTACGTAAGTCACAAGGCGTCGGGTCAGGCTACCTGTGAGATCAAGGCGTGAGCGAATCCTAATATTCCCCACTACAGCTAATCCATCGATGCAAAAGTTCGTCGTTTAAGTAGCGACGAACATCGATAATCCTACTAGCGGGTGCGCCGTCATTTGGGAGATGATATTCTTTTCGTCAGCAGTCGGTTGAAGGAATAGCCTCAATTGCAACATGCCAAGGTGCTGGGTTAGTGAATAAGTTAGAATCATTTTTCCGTAAGTTTAATAAACACGAAAGCTACATACAACAGGCACGTTAATCATCAATAATATACTCTCCTTCACAATGTAGAATCGTCTGCCAACGCTGGGGTAGCTTGTCGATTAGGCGACTGTAGAGATTACGTGAGACTGAGGCGAAGAATTCCTCGAGCTATGTTCGGTGCGCGTTTTCATCCAAAAAGGAAGTTCTTTGAAGGTTTTCCGGTAGACAGCGGAAAATGCGAAAATCTGAGGCCACAAGATCAGGTGAATAAGGTGGTTGCCCAATGACTTCTCAACCCAATTCCTGTATAGTGCTTTTGTCAGTCTAACAGAATACGGCCGGGAGATTTCGTAGAATAGCATCACTTCATGTAGTCTTCCTGATCGTTGTTCTTCAAGACGTTTCAATTGTTCGGCCGCGGTGGTCTCGCGGTTAAGGCTCTCAGTCCGGAACCGCGTGACTGCTACGGTCGCAGGTTCGAATCCTGCCTCGGGCATGGATGTGCGTGATGTCCTTAGGTTAGTTAGGTTTAAGTAGTTCTAAGTTCTAGGGGACTGATGACCACAGATGTTAAGTCCCATAGTGCTCAGAGCCATTTGAGCCATTTGTTTCAGTTGTTGGCAATAAATATTAGCAATGATGATTACGCTGTCTTTTGTGGATGGGTTCAAGTTTTTGTACGTAGTGCTGCTGTTTGTTTGCGATCAACCATCCTTTCTTCTTCCGTATATTAGCATAAAGGCACAATTTCTCACTGCCAATAACGATACACGACAACAATGGCCCATGCTGTTCACGAGCCAATTGATGACGAGCAAACAGAGGGGTACATGAGGCCACCATCAGATTTTTTGAAATTTCGGCTTAGAGCATTTGGTAATCACTTACACGATATTTCAACCGTCCCCACCGCATGTAAATGTAGCACGATGGTGGAAAGCGTTTCATCGCATCTGCCAGCTCTCGAGTACACAGACGTGAATCATTGTGGATTAATGAGTTTAAACGTGCTTCATGAAAACCCTGAAGGTTTTCCTCAACGTGGAGAATCACTGATGTCATCCTCAAAACGAGAAAACGATTTTCTTGGCGCGCTCCATCCAATGGCACTATGCCCACACACAGCGCAAATGTTTCCGGCTGTCTCCGCTTCTGTCAACTTGCTGTTGAATTCAAACAGAAGAGTACGTCGGAAATGTTCCGATGTCTCCACTCGGCACTCCGTTTTCTAGCATCCAAAGCTCCACTCATCCACCATATCCAAATGATAATATTTAACTACAAACAGCAAAAGTGAACTGCAAATAAAAAAGTGACAAACGACAAATAAACCATAGCGACTACAATACCAACATGCTAAACAAGAATGCCACGCGCATGCACCAACGTAATAAATGTCAGTCTTCTCACAGAAGCAAAATGAGCCATGCAGCTTCGTCTGTACACTGCATCGAAAACATTAATCTTCTACGAATCCTGTTCACGCTCCACAATACATGAGCAATTTCATTACCCCACACTCTCAGCACATGACGATTAACCTTACCAGATGAATGGCAGGTCGCTTCGTCGCTTAATATCGGCTTGTAACTGAGACGTTAATCCTAAACTGCTTCCTGCATCGCAAGACAAAACTGAAGTTCCCGGACATAATCTTCCAGTTTTAGTGGTTTCAGGACCTGCACATGGTACGGTTTGAAAAGTAACCAAAATATTCCACACAGTTCGTTGTGATAGTTTTAATTCTCGGCTTCCGTAGACGATTGCTTTTTTTTACTACTCACGAAACTCCTTCTCACCCTGTTCACGGTTGCATCTGGCACACAAAGTCGACTGGTATTTTTCTGTTTGCAGAGAAAACCAGTGTCTGTATACTGTCAAGACCACTGCACAATGCTCTGTTTACATGGCTAATCCGTTCCCACATTTCCTTCTGAACACACGCTTCACTGTTGTAAGAAATAAACAACTCGTATATTCCAACACGCAAAGCGTTTTCCTTGATTTTCGCTATTTTGTCAAAGCACTGCACTCGTAACGCATGGGCACAATGCTAACTAGGTGAGTTTTCGGTTCTGTTCATGCATCAGACATAACTGTAGATGTAACCCTTTGGAAAATACAGAACTTTGAAAACGAATGACTCATTTGTTATAGGCCAGTATTCAGAGGCAGTAGAGGGAATCAAGAAAGAAGGGATACAGATCGATAGATGGAAGAAGAAGTTGAGTTAATTCTGGCAAAGAAAAAGATTTTAAAGAAAAAAAGAGGAACAGAAGCATGGGACTTGTTCAATAGTGATCAGTAGCTGCTTCCAGCTTATTAACTATTTTGACTCTTACTGAAGACGTGACTTTTTTCAAGACGTGTGGGTAGATGAGTGTAACGGCAACAACAACCAAGACAGTTTTCATTCGTCAGTGTAGAAAAGATGTGTATGAACAATGAAAAGGCGCAGGGACTGTTTTTCGGTGGGACAAATTAAATTTTATACGGGCGGTCACGATTAATATATAAGTTCTGGTTGTTTCATCATTTGGGGGAGGGGCAATCAAGCATTTTGTAAAGGAAACTGAAATTTCAATAAATCCGCACTTCTCTTGAGCAAATATACTAACTGTTCAGGTGCTCATTTTTTGAAGATACACATTGTGTCTTAACCATACACCTCTCCAAAACCCATCCTGAAACTTCACTGAATTTTTCAAGATATTTGATAATACGTCATGTTATCACCTGCAGCGAAGTTTCGAATCTATTAATTTTCACAAAATTTTTATTAAATATGGGAGAAAAGAAATATCAATTTGCCAACAAGATTACGCAGATCAACCACGGAAGAGGTACCATCAGTATCGCAGCGAGTCATTGGATCAGCCAACTGTGGTTAGTCGGAGATAGCGCCATTTAAGAAAACCATCTTTGACAGCAGGCGGAAAACAATAACAGGTGAATGAGATTTTCACTCTGCAGCGGAGTGTGCGCTGATATGAAACTTCCTGGTAGATTAAAATTGTGTGCCCGACCGACACTCGAACTCGGGACCTTTGCCTTTCGCGGGCAAGTGCTCTACCAACTAAGCTACCGAAGCACGATTCACGCCCGGTACTCACAGCTTTACTTCTGCCAGTATCCGCCTCCTACCTTCCAAACTTTACAGAAGCTCTCCTGCGAACCTTGCAGAACTAGCACTCCTGAAAGAAAGGATATTGTGGAGACATGGCTTAGACACAGCCTGGGGGATGTTTCCAGAGTGAGATTTTCACTCTGCAGCGGAGTGTGCACTGATATGAAACTTCCTGGCAGATTAAAACTGTGTGTCCAACCGAGACTCGAACTCGGGACCTTTGATTTTCGCGGGCATGTGCTCTACCAACTGAGCTACCGAAGCACGACTCACGCCCGGTACTCACAGCTTTACTTCTGATAGTATCCATCTCCTACCTTCCAAACTTTACTGGCAGAAGTAAAGCTGTGAGTACCGGCCGTGAGTCGTGCTTCGGTAGCTCAGTTGGTAGAGCACTTCCCTGCGAAAGGCAAAGGTCCCGATTTCGAGTCTCGGTCGGGCACACAGTTTTAATCTGCCAGGAAGTTTCAATAACAGGAGCATAGTTGCTACAACTCTGAACATCGTGATCATCACTGAAACAGTTTAGAAAACTGAATTAATTGAACTTCAGAATATCAATAAGTAATACGAAATTAAATAAATAAATAAATTGATCTAGCAATGTAAAACTTCGAAAGTTGGCCAAAGTTAACGTCAGCTAGTCTAATTTTAGTAGAAGACATAGGTGTTGTAATTGCTCTCGCCGTCTAATACTGTATCATTTCTGTTCATGCATACAGTTAAAATGCGAGATATGGGTAGTTAACATTCTTGTATTAAATTTAGGCAATGATTAGAAAATATCATAAACTGATATAAATATCTTATGATAGAATATTATTACTATTAATATTAGTATTAAACATTAATTATGTGTTATCTGACTTCAGTGTGTGAACGCGTGCTCACACTTGTGTTATCTATGTAGAAAAAGTGAGGCAGTGCACTACCAGGGAAGTATGTTGGTCATTTATTGATTAGATGGGCTTGAGAAAAGTGGTAACGATGTTTATTGGTTTTCAGATGAGTGCAATAAAGGCAATAACCCATTTAAGTTTAGTTTGAATATAATGTGCTGACAATAGTGTACAGTAAATGGCATCGTCGGTATCAAGCATACCAAAGAGTACACCACAACAAATTCACTGCAGTAGGACGCGTCTTGGTACAGAAAAAGACAAGTAATGTCAGTGACGATAGTATTAAGTTAGTACACAAATCAAACAACACTTCCTATGTATTTGATAAAACGTAGTCGTCTGTTGATTTATCATTGACTGCTATTGTAGTTCCTCGTGAATCCTTCTCTCCTGACCTAACAAAACTATTTTTGATATAGTTGTAGTAACTGGCCAGAAACTAAACTCTTAAGACTTTTGCGTCAGTAACTGCTCGTCATACTCCGTCCTTAGTGTTACAATGGAATGATTAACACAAGTATAGTTACTCGGAAGTTTAGTGATACCGTGCGTATTTTACGAAATTATGCGCCCTCATTCTAGACTATAGTGACAGCAACGCAAGAAGTAACAGAAGAAACGTCGAGTACCTCTAATGGCATAAATAGAACTAATCAATTGTATTGGAACTACAAGATAACATAGTGTGACTGAGCGAAGATTTCTTCAGACCCCTGGACTGGCCTGATAGTTGTTTGATTTTGGTTCCTTTAGTGGCGAGCTAGGGTACTGTGCTCTGACATTTCAGTGTAGACGTGTACCAGCAAGCAAAAAAAAAAAAAAAAAAAAAAAAGAAAAAAGAAAAGCTATATGTTTGCGTGGTGTCTACTCTTTCTGACACAGAGTACGAAACAAGCGGAATACGCAGCTGTGAGATGTCTTATGTAAACTGAAGATGGGGGAGGGTGGGGGGGGGGGGGGGGAGGTCGAGTCAAAGGAAGGGAAAGGGAAGGTTCTATCGATGCCATTTGCATCTGAATTTTATGCGGAATCAATATCGGAGAGAACAAACACCAGGCGCTCATATAACTGTTTCCCCTCGATGAGCAATGAATCCACCACCCCCTCCCGCCGGAGGTTCGAGTCCTCCGTCGAGCATGGGTGTGAGTGTTGTCGTTAGCGTTAAGTTAGTTTATGTAGTGTGTAAGTCTAGGGACTGATGACCTCACCAGTTTGGTCCTTTAGGAGTTCACACACATTTGATCATTTGTATCCACCACAATCAGTGCGAATGCGCAATTACGTCCGACTTTCTAGGGGAATCTAACATTAGGTGAAACGTGCAAAGATAGTCCACGCAGGACTACTCAACACTGTGCCCGGATGATGGAGTGGTTAACGCAATTGCCTGGTAAGCAGGAGATCCTGATTTCGAGTCCCTTTCCGGGAGACACTTTTACTCGACGTTGCTGATGCGGCATGAAGTCCCTATGCAGCTGACATCAAGATTTCCTTCCCTTTCCTTTCACCCTTCTTCATCTTCAATTTGCATTAAATAAAAGTTAATGATCTGTCCTTCGTTAAGAACCACAATGTTGTACATTTTGAAGGAAACTTGCGCCATAAACACCATGTGAGCAAAAGTATCCGGACACGCCCAAAAACATACTTTTTTCATATTAGGTGCACTGTGCTGCCACCTACTGCTAGGTACTCCATGTCTGCGACCTCAGTAGTCATAAGACATCGTGAGAGAGCAGAACGAAGCACTCCACGGCACTCACGGACTTCGAACGTGGTCAAGTGATTGGGTGTCACTTGTGTCATACGTCTGTACGCGATATTTCCACACTCCTAAACATCCCTAGGTCCGCAGTTTCCGACGTTATAGTGAAGTGGAAACGTGAAGGGATATGTGCAGCACAAAAGCGTACAGGCAGACCTCGTCTGTAAACTGACAGAGACCATCGACAGCTGAAGAGGTTCGTAATGTGCAATAGGCATAAATGTATCGATACCATCGGACAGGAATTCCACACAGCATCAGGAACCACTGCAGGCACTATGACAGTCAGGCAGGAGGTGAGAAAACTTGGATTTCATGGTCGATCGGCTGATCATAAGCCACACACCACGCCTGTAAATGCCAAACAACGCCTCGCTTGGTATAAGTAGCGTAAACACTGAACGATTATACAGTGGAAAAACGTTGTGTGGAGTGACGAATCAAGGTACTCAAAGTGGCGATCCGATGGCAGGGTGTGGGTATGGCAAATGCCTGGTGACCGTCGTCTTCCAGCGTGTGTAGTGCGAACAGTAAAATTCGGTGGCGGTGGCGTTATGGTGTGGTTGTGTTTTTCATAGAAGAGGTTGCACCCCTTGTTCTTTTGCGTGGCAGTATCACAGCACAAGCCCACACTGATGTTTTAAGCGCCTTCTTGCTTCCCATTGTTGAAGAGCAATTCGGGGATGGCGATTGCATCTTTCAAGACGATCGAGCACCTATTCATAATGCACTGCCTATGGCGGAGTGGTTAGACGACAATAACGTCCCTGCAATGAACTGGCCTGCACAGAGTCCTGACCTGAATCCTTTAGAACACACCTTTGGTATGTTTTGGGACGCCGACTTCGCGCCAGGCCTCAGCGACCGACATCGATACCTCTCCTCAGTGCAGCAATCCGCGGAGAATGGGCTGCCATTCCCCAAGAAACCTTCCAGCACCTGATTGAACGTATTCCTGCGAAAGTAGAAGTTGTCATCAAGGTTAATGGTGGGCCAACACCATATTGAATTCCAGCTTCACCGATGGAGGGCGCCACGAACTTGTGAGTCATTTTCAGCCAAGTTTCCGGATACTTTATATGACATAATGTACCTGTATGTTATGGTACCTACAATAACTTCGCTCGTTCTACAACGAGTTAGTCTCATCTCTCAACACGCTGCAACTTCACACTTATCTTCTCATTCAAGTCAAACCAATATTATCTAATATCTAAAATAAACCTTAATTTTGTGTCTGTGTATTAGTACTTCTCAATAATTCATTTATTTTGCACTATCGCAATTTCAGCTTTGTGGCTGTATCAAGAGCAATAGTTGAAGACAGCATAATATCCGACAACAGTAAATGATATATTTCCACGATGATAGTAGTTATAAAGCTGAAATTGTTATAGTGCGAATTATTGAATATTAAAACATACCGTCAAATGGAGGAAATTTCATTAAGAAAGGAGTTATTTCCGTAACATTGTTTTCCGGAGGTATTAATTAAAGCTCCTGACAAGCCCTCCTACAACATCCAAGGCGTGGGCAGCGATTGGGATTGAAGACTTGAAGGTAGGAATTACGTATAAAGAGCGTTAAAGGTGTATGCATATTTTTTCTCCTGTATTGTTCAACCAGTAAAATGAGGAAGGAATAAAATAAATAAAGGCTATTTCAGAAGTGGATGAAATAATATCAGTGATAAAATACGCTGATGATATTACTTTGATGTGTGAACGTGAGAAAGAACTGCAGGAACTGCTGTAAAGGATGCTGAGCACGGAATACAGATTGGAAGTAAACCATAGAAGTACTTAAGTAATGAGAGTTAGCATAAACGTGTTTTGTGTACAACTTCGCGTCAAAATCAGGCACCCCATAGAAGACGAAGTGAAGGAATTCATTTTAACTTCGAAGCAAAATCATGTGTGACGGAGAAAGAAGGAGGTTGCCAGAAAAAGACCAGCACAGGTTTACTAAAATCAAACATAATTCTTAATTTGAGATAGAAATGCCTACCAATTCACACCTGGAGTTCTGTGTCACGTCCCATTCAAGCGGGATACTACAAGGTGAACAAACTGAGCAGCGATACTATTTCTTTCGAAATGGGGATTGTAGATCGTCTACTAACTGAGAAGTACCGATTGATAAAAGAATCCTTCGGTTTATTCTTGTTTGCCTTAATTCGTTGACAATAATAAGAAATCTATGACCCTTTACCTCTCAGTAAGCGAATGATGTATTAATACTAATCGATTACGAACTGAACTGCTTGTCTGTAAGCAGACCTAGGATATTTGCTTTAGTTTCGTTCGGCTGGCGAGTAGTTTGTATTGCTGCTCCATTTAGTGAATAGCTACTTCATTATCATTCAAAGCTATTGACACTAAACTGTAAATTCATGGTGTTCCGAAATCCAGTTACAAATTTATAGTATTTGTAGAGGAGACTGAGTGCATAATATTTTGAACAGGAACACATGTTCGAAAACGTATCGTATCCGTGCTCCAGCCGTCTGAAAACATATTTGCTAGGTAGGTATTCAACAGGGCAGACATGGTGGTGATAACGACGGATCGGATGTCATTTGACGTCTACCCAACTCTCTGACCTGGTTCATCGAGCCTCGTTCACCTGTTTCCGGGTGTTGGAGCAACGTGGTTGAGTACACGTTTGCAGACTACATCGACACGATCATTTTGAATTGCGTAGCTCATGGTAATGGAAGAGCTGTTCGTCACCTTTATCAATATCGTTCCCCATAAAGTCCGACTCAACGGCATACCCTGTCCTCCACAATTACGATCCGGCCTCGAGAAAGGGTGGTTGAAATGGTTCTGAGCACTATGGGACTTAACTTCTGTCGTCATCAGTCCCCGAGACTTAGAACTACTTAAACCTAACTAACCTAAGAACATCACACACATCAATGCCCGAGGCAGGATTCGAACCTGCGACCGTAGCAGTCCCGCGGTTCCGGACTGCGCGCCTAGAACCACTAGACCACCGCGGCCGGCGAGAAAGGGTGCCTTCACCTTTAGCAAGTGTGACAGTAGCGCTAAAAGGAGGCTCCGCACACCAGAACGGAAAGATGCCGTACTGCATTACATTGATGAGAAACCGTTAACGAGTAAATGAGCTATTTCCTTGCTATTAATGAGTGGAACTGTGAAACAAGTAATTTACTTTGTCACGCTTAATGAATGACTTGCAAAAGTTGTCGCATTACCAAGATGTTTTCAAATGGTTGTAGCACGTTTCCGAATATGGAATATTCCTATTATACATGCATAGTTTCGACAGATAAAATTTAGAAAATTACCAATCACTGCCTGGCGAAAAGATATTCTGAGCCGTTCGAACACAGAAATACACTTAGTAAAGATTAAAATTACGTTTATTATCGCTATTTACAGCTTTCAACAATTTCTTGATAACTCTAATTATTTGGTAAAACAGTTTCACAGGTAGCTTCAATTTAGGTTCAGGCCTTACATGATATATACGTCTGAAGACTCTTTCCACGTAGACGTTTATTTCTGATGATTTAATGACATGAATAGAATTCTAAGAATACCGAATCACTCACTTCAGTGGTCTGAAGAAAAAACACTTGCTTGTATGGAGACATATCTAAGAGCGTTTCTCTGTAAAAGTGTCGTGTGACACCACATCATATTATAGGGCCCCATTATCAACCCTTTTTTTTTTAATCCGCTTCAGTGATCACTGGAAGACGTTTCTTTTGCTACAATGACGAGTATATATTTTTCCAGCATGGCGGGGCACCTCCACTTTCTAGCCGTCAGGTAACAAATCAACTAAACCTAACATTGCCCAGAAGATGGTTAGACAGAGATGGCCACGTTTCTTGGTCAGCTAGTCACATTTATGTTGCCACTTTAAATTTTAAATTTAAGGAATGGCTGAAAAAGTTTGCAAAGACAAAACAACACCAGAGACGAATTGAGCCCATTGTGAGTACTGCTGCCATCATGATATAACAACAAGACGCCCTGAGACACGTGGCGTTGCCAAGAGATTTTGGAAGGCACTGACGACGGAGATGGAATTTCTGAAAATTAATTTTGCCATTGCTTAATGCTGTATGTGGGTCTTTGTCTGTGTTGC
Source organism: Schistocerca gregaria (assembly GCF_023897955.1). Classification (NCBI taxonomy): domain Eukaryota; kingdom Metazoa; phylum Arthropoda; class Insecta; order Orthoptera; family Acrididae; genus Schistocerca; species Schistocerca gregaria. The sequence goes on along the minus strand of NC_064920.1, from coordinate 458,633,009 downwards.
AACTCTAATAGCTGTATCTGTGCGAAATACGAAATTTTCAAATATGTGTGAGTTTCTAAGGGACCAAATTGCTGAGGTCATCGGTCCCCAGGCTTAACACTACTTAATCTAACTTAAACTACCTTACGCTAAGGACAACACACACGCCCATGTCCGACGGAAGATTTCGAACCTCTGACGGGGGGAGCCGCTCTAACCATGGCAAGGCGCCCAAGACCGCTCGGCTACCCCGCGCGGCCCGAAATAAGAAATGTGACAAATGTTGTACGTAATTTGTTGTTCAAATTAGTCTGTACTACCACGCCTGTAACACGATGTCCTTAAAATAAATTATTGAATAAGTTGGATATAAAGTGATGGGCCAAAGAAACTGGTACATCTGCATAATAACGTGTAGGGCCCACTCGAACACGCAGAATTTCCGCAACACGATGTGGCATGGACTCGACTAATGTGTGGGGTAGTGCTGAAGGGAACTGACACCATGAACCCAGCAGTTATGTCCATATATCCGCAAGAGTACGAGAGGGTGGAGATCTCTTCTGAACATCACGTTGCAAGGAATCCCAGATGTTCTCAACAATGTTGATATCTTTGGAGTATGGTGACCAGCGGAAGTGTTTAAACTCAGAAGAGTGTCCCTGGAGCCACTCTGTAGCGAGTCGGACGTGTCCTACTTGAATTGCTCATGTCCATCGAAATTCACTGTGGACAATAATAGATTCAGGTGATCAGACATGATGCTTAAGTACGTGCCACCCGTCAGAGTCGTATCTAGACGTATCAGGGGTCCCATAGCACTCCAACTGCACACTCCCCACACTATTACAGAACCCCCACAAGATTGAACAGTCTCCTGCTGCCATGTAGGACATACGAATTCATGAGGTGGTCCCCATACCCGTACATGTCTACCCACTCGATACAGTTTCAAACGAGACTCTTTCTATCAGACAACATGGTTCCATTAATCAGCAATCCAACGTCGGTGCTGACGGGCCGAGGCGAGGCCTAAAGCTTCGTGTCGTGCAGTCATCACGGGTACACGAGTGGGCCTTCGGCTCCGAAAGCCCGTATCGATGATGTTTCATTGAATGGTTGGCACCGGAACACTTGTTGATGGCCCAGCACTGAAATATGCAGCAATCCGAGGAAGCGTCGCACTTCTGACACGGTGAACGATTCTCTTCAGTCGTCGTTGGTGCAGCTCTTGCAGGATCTTTTTGCGGCCGCTTCGATGTCGGAAACTTGACGTTTTACCGGTTTCTTGATACTCACGGCACACTTGCGAAATGGTCGTACGGGAAAATCCCCACATCATCACTACGTTGGAGATGCTGTGTCTCATAGCTCGCACGCCGACTTTAACACCACGTTAAAACTCTATTAAATCTTGATAACCTGCTATGGCAGAATCAGTAATCGATCTAACAACTGAGCCAGACTCTTGTTGACTTACATAGCCGTTGCCGACGGCAGCGCCGTATTCCGTATCTTTTACATCTCTCTGTATTTCAGTACTTATGCCTATACCAGTTTCTTTGGTGCTTCAGTGTAAATACTACTCTGATATGAAGGGCTTGGCATGGAGAGGAGATCACTGTCCTGAAACGTTTTGTTATGATGAAACTGTTTCTCGGCTGATAACTCAACGGGGCTGTGCTGTTTGTATGTCGTCTGCTTGTGCTGCCTACGTTGTGCCAGCAGCCTGGGCTGCCAGCTGTTCCCTGGAACCTGTCGCCTGACGGCTTACCCGCACCACACCTTGGATGTTTTCTCAGGCGGATAACGGTGTAAGGCGCTTACGCTATGTACAGCGGGATGCCGCACGCAGACGCCCAACAGGAAAGTGGCATAGTGCACGAGGTGAAAATTACAAAGATGTTATGCAATACTATTATGATTGTCGACATTTTGAGGAAAGCCATTCAAGGAGCCGAACGTTATTTTATATTATACGAAGCGAACAAGGCACAGAGGTGAACATAATGAGTTCCTCTAAGTGAAGATTTGTCTCCTTACGCTGCAAGCAATCTACGTCATGAGATTATTTTAAAGCTGTGGTTTGCCCGTTGTGTAGACCCTTACCGACTTATTACATCGAAAAGAGTGCCAGGCGACCTTTCACTTGGAACAAAAAACGCTTAGTGTTTCCGAAGAATCCCATGCGGATCGATCTCGAAGGGGAATTATCCCTACCCACCGTACGCGAATGTGAAAAAAATATTTGCCATCAACTTCACAATTGTTTCAGAGAGTAGATGTAGATGTAGGAAGAAGAAGAAACGATGGATGATGTCAGAGCCACATGGCTTGTGTGCCGGTAACACTATTGACTAATAATATTCCTGTTACGTCAAACGTCAAGTGTATCCCTATAGGTTAAGATACTACAACAGCAAGTCTCAATAATGTTACTCATTTCACAGGAATTTTAGTTGACCGTGATCCAGTGTTAATGGGAGTTACTCGGGCTGTTTTCGTCACCAGAATACTACTTATTGAACGGGAGCAGTAGAGATACTAGCGGGGATCGAATCAACGGTATTAAAGTGGAAAAATAAACCTGCAACGGTGTTCAAACGGCTCTGAGCACTATGGGACTTAACATCTATGGTCATCAGTCCCCTAGAACTTAGAACTACTTAAACCTAACTAACCTAAGGACATCACACACATCCATGCCCGAGGCAGGATTCGAACCTGCGACCGTAGCGGTCACGCGGTTCCAGACTGAAGCGCCTAGAACGGCACGGCCACAGCGGCCGGCTGCAACGATGTAAAGTAAAACGCTCACTAGACTGATCAGGCAACGCAATTTCACGCATCTACACTGCTAAACCAGTAACTGATTGTTGTATTTAATTTCACTTGGGACATAATTTACTACTGCAAATCGAACGAGAAAATAACAGCATACCGTACCATATATTGCTGAAGTATCTAACCGTGAGAAATACATGTAAAATTTTGTATTTCCCTCTAAAGTATACTGTCTACTCTAAAGTATGAAACGTAATGTTCATTACAAAGTACCAGTTGATAAGATAAAAGTTCAAATAAATTGGACTTGAGGTGACGTCAGTACTTCACTATTGAAAGAAAGTAACTCTGATTGGTTATCAAACTGTAACCCTCACTAGCATAAGTACCATCGGTTTTCATGGGAAGCAAAGAAGTCTCTGAATTACGCAGAACATAAGTGAAGCAGGAGGAAGCTCTATCTTTTATGCTCTTAATAAAATTGCTGCCAGTTATATCTGCAAGGGCACAAATGTTGCGCCACTGATTCCTAAGCTTTATGAAAACTTTTACTGTAAGAATTATTACATTACAAATTCTTCATTTGGCGGGGGACTCAGAAACTATTGTGTCTACTGACTGGTTTTAAGACTGACGCTTACAAGAAGACATAGTAAGGATACACACATAAACACACACAAAAAAAGAAATGACCTAGTTGGAATAGGACTCGAGCGTTGAAGGTTCCGTACAAACTGAATTATATATATAGACAAGTCATCGATTTCGGAAATTGTAATTTCGTCTATTTTTGCCTGTTATCGAACATTTTCCGGTAATGTTTTAATTTCAATAATATAAATGTGACAAAAAGTTTTGCAGGAGGCAAGTGACCATTATTACAATAATCAGCAGTTCTCCCACTCGGGCTGACTGGATCGCAGTGGTAAAAGCCAGACATAAATCAAGGAATGATTTTATTGCTCATATGACGCGTTTCGGAATTTATGCATCTTCAGATGTCCAGGAGCGATTACCGCACATAGAAATGGCGTTTCAAGTTGCATGTGAAACAAACATTCGCAGACTAGTCATACGAACAACAACATCATTTCTTGCCTGATGTTCGACTTTTACCATTGCGACAGGATCAGCCTGAATGCAGAACTATTGACTGTTTGAACTTCACGTTTGATGTCGGATAACAAATGACAAAACAAATTATTTTTTCTGAAGATGTAAATAGAAATTAAGAATTTTTGAATTTTTCTCTTTTCCTTACTTTCTGCCAAATTTTTTCTCTGTAGATAACGGGAAGTACCTTATGCGTTTTGCGAGTGAATTTGTGAGCATCAAAATATGTGAATAAATGGCCATGCCTTTTGACTCCAGTGACTTAGAAGCTAACTTTTATGATACCATCAAGGTACTATAGACCTCAGTATGTGACATTAATTCCAACTTGATACGTCCACCCGTTTCTGACAAAATGGGTCTTAACAGACGGACAGTCAGACAGAGAGCCAGATAACAAATGACAAATGACAAAAATTTCTAATGTGATATAATTAAAAATTTACGGTGTTCGCATTTTTTTCTTTGAGTGTATTGTGAAACCTTACTTCTTGGCTAAATTCACAATCCTAGGCCAACTGGAAGTGCACTGACATTGCTAGTATTAAAATATGTGACACAAATGGCCGTATTTTTTGGTTGCATTGGCTTACATACTTCAAGGTTTCGTACCGCCAATAGACCATAGACCTCAGTATGTGACATAAAATTCACGTTGATACGTCTACCAGTTCCATAGGAAAAGGGGTTTCATCGCAGTCGGACAACAAAACCTTCCTATAATGATCACATTTGTACTGATTGAGTCACGGAACCATAACATATGACTAAAAAGGCTATTAAAAACCGTAAAGTTAATAGGATTTGTGTAGGGCTTTAAGCTATAAGGCTTGTAAATCGTTTATGAAATCACAACTCCATTCAGTAACTTTTGGTATGGAGCAAAGATTTCATAAGAATTGAAATAATTTTTGTAATAGGTATTTTATCCCAGCACTTATTCTTTTGAAATACTTCAACTACTCCCCTTATTGACGACATGTAACATTTTATGCATACGTCTAACTAGACAGTTGAGAAAATTAATACTCCACAAAATTTAATAAACAATTTTGAACATTAAAAGTTCTAAATTTCAGTAATTTCGGGAACTCGGCAATATTGCGTCTGTAGAAAGAGGAACCTATCCACGTATGTGACGGTGTGTAGATCATTGTTCCTGACAAAAAGTTAAGAATGGATTCGCTATTATTTAAATATCTATAATCAATCTACGAATTACTATTTAAATGTTCAGCAAAATTAACTTCTCCTGAGATGGAGGCTGCGGCGATTTTCTCTGGCTGAAGTAAAGTCGTCCCGTGTAATCATAGCTCTTGATCTAAAGATGCTTAGTAAATTGTCGTCTCGGTGACGGAATCTGCCGATTCAGAGAAATCAGGAATTACAAAGATGAAATAACCAATAGAAATCTACATTGAAGACTTAAATTATCCAATATTGTAACAATTGTTGCCTCATTAAGCAGCCAGTATGTTAGCTGTTTGTATGACTTCATGTGCCACGAACAATTTCTGCGGACCTTCGCGCGAAACCACTTATTTACAATCCCGCCTGAAGTGTTTCGTTGCCATCCGTCCAGATTTTCCGTTTCCTACCATTCTACGTACCCTAGGCATGAATTAGTTTTACACAGCTCTTCAGCACATTTACATTATGAACATAGTTTTAAAAATACATTCACAGAGTAATTCTGTTAACAATGTTTAAGGAAGATAACCAAAGAACTGAATAACGCAGTTATTACAGTTTTCTTATGAACAAAGAATTTGCATGATCGAGGTACAATCGATATCGTAATAAGTGTTACAATCCCATAAAAAATATCTGACATAATACGTCACAGTGCCCTGATCTTGCATTTACTGCACTGGTATTTTCTTTGAATTAAGAAAATAGTCCTCTCATTAGTGTTTGATGAGTAATACTGTTCAGTCTATATGTCGAAGAATCATCGACGGAGTAAAAAAAAAGAGCAGGATTAAAATTCAGGGTTGAAGGATCTCTATCATAAGATTAACGTGAAACATAGCTATCCTCAGTGAAAGTGAGAAAGATTTGTTGAATGGAATGAACAAGAAATGCACATACATTATGTATGGTGCGTGAACCGAATGGAGGCGAAAATAATGCGGAGTAACAGAAACGAGTTTAGCGGTATACTTAACACCAAGCTTTGGAACGCGAAGTAGACGAAGAGAAAGAACTGTGCTTATTTTTCGTGGCCTTCATCCTGTATCATCACGGGGTTGGGAGATTTATCTATATCTGGCAATGATAGTAGTAGAAGATGGTCAGTTGCCCTTCGTGTTGCCGCACCTCCCCACCTTACACTAAGATGACGAAAGTCATGGGACGGCAATACGCATATTTGCAGATGGCGGTAATATCGCGAATACAAGGTACAACGGGGCAACGCACTGGCGGAGGTGCAAAAAAAAAAATGGCTCTGAGCACTATGGGACTTAACTGCTGTGGTCATCAGTCCCCTAGAACTTAGAACTACTTAAAACTAACTAACCTAAGGACATTACACACATCCATGCCCGAGGCAGGATTCGAACCTGCGACCGTAGCGGTCGCGCGGTTCCAGGCTGTAGCGCGTAGAACCGTTCGGCCACTCCGGCCGGCGGAGCTGCAATTTGTACTCTTGTGACAGGTGTAAAACCGTTTCCAATGTGATTATGGCCGCACGATGGAAATTAACACACTTTGAATACGGAATGTTACTTGAACTTAGATGCTTGGGACATCCCATTTCGGAAATCGTTAGGCTATCCAATGTTCTGATATTCGCAGAGTGAAGAGTGTGCCGAGAATACCAAATGGCAGGCTTTGCCTTCTCGCCATGGACAATGCAGTGGTCGCCGGTCTTCACTTAAAGACCGAGACCACTGGCATTGGCGTAGAGTTTTCAGAGCTAACAGGCAAGCATCACCGCTTTAAATAACTGCAGAAATCAAGGTGGGACCTACAACGAACACATCTGTTAAGACAGTGCGGTAAAATCAGGCGTTAATGGGCTATGGCAGGAGACGATCAGTGGGTGTGTCTTCGCTAACAGCACGTCATTGCCTGCAGCGCCTCTCTTGGCCTCGTGGACTTATCGATTCAATTGAGACGACTGAAAAACCGTGACCTGGTCACATGACTCCCGATTTCCGTTGGTAAGAGCTGGTGGTAGGGGTCGACTGTGGCACATCACCACAAAGCCATGGATGCAGGTTGTCAACAAGGCATTGCGCAAGCTTAGGGTGACCCTATAATGGCGTGGGCTCTGATTACATGGAATGAACTGGATCCTCTGATCCAACTTACCCGATCACTGACTAGTATGTTCAGCTATTTGGAGGCCATTTGAAACCATTCAGGGATGGAATTTTTATGGACAGCTATGCGACATGTCATCGGTCGACAATTGTTCGCGATAGCTTTGAACAACATACTCGACAATTTGACACCCAGATCACCCGACGTGGGACCTAATGGAGAGGTCAATTCGCGTACAAAACTCTGCACCGGCAACATTTTCGCAATTACTGGCGGCTATAGAGAAGGATGTCTCAACATCTCTGCAGGGAACTTCCAACGACTTGTTGCGTCCAGGCCACGTCGAGTTGCTGCGCAGTACTGGTCACAAAGAGGTCTGTTACGATGGTAGGAGGTCTCCTACGACTTTTACCAGCTTAGAATATTGTCCTTTTACAGACGGTGTAGGATGTGAATCTACCTCATTACAGGCAATCAGATTTAAGTGCAGGGCGTTTAATTAATGAGGAATTAATTATATATCGTAAGGAAATCATTGAGTCTAGAAGACGAAACACAGTACGTTTGCAGTGCTGGGAACAAACGTCATACAAAAATGCAAATGGTTATCTTTGATGAGCAAAATTTAACAATTTATATTATATGGGAAAAGTAGTTATTTTTAATTTGTAAATGTCAACCATACTGCACTGTTATTGCTGATCACGTTCAGTCATGTAATTACGCTGTCTGACAAAAGAAAATGAGGAATCAAGAAGGAGAGTGGGAAACAGAATGAAGCTTCATGGGTTGAGAGTGTACGTGATATTATTTCAGTGATTACAAAATCGAGTCAAATTTTCCAAAGAACGTACCAATATCGGCCCAAATATCAGTGTCATGTTCCACACTCCATGCCGTGGATACATTTAATGATTCAGTTGGGATGGGCATTATGACGCCCTTCTCAGCACTATGACGCCCTTTGATAGCGACCATTGATTTCGCAGACACTGGAACTGAGATTGAATTGACCTTGAATTGCCTAGTAATTCACCCTGTCTGGGAGTTACCTTTACAGGGCATATAGTCTGGAATGGTGCTGTAAGACATCCGCCGAGACGTAGAAGCAGACGTATTGAAAAACAAGCCACAACTCATAGGGAACACAACCAGCTAGTAAGCAGTTCAAACCTAGAAATGATTTTATGAGCACTGCGAGGGAAATCACATCCAAAGAGACAGGAGATCAAAAATTGGCTCCTCTTTGGGCGACTCCCATCTCATGTGGTCCGCAGCTCGTGGTCTTGTGGCTATCGTTGATACCTCTGGATCACAGGGTTCCGGATTCGATTCCCGGCCGGGTTGCTGATTTCCTCCGCTCTGGGACTGGATGATTTTGTTGTCCTCATCATTTCATCATCATTCATGAAAGTGGCGAGACGGGACTAAGTCAAGATTGGGAATTTCTACGGACGCTGATAACCGAGCAGCTGAGAGCACCACAAACCAAACACCATCATCGTCAACCACCTCAAAAGAAGCTACCATACTGCACAGACAACTGATAGATGGCGTGTAGACCCTATCAACAGAATAACATTGACAGTGACGAGAACCGAAGTCAATTTGATAAAATGGTGACACCTTCCTGGTGATAGCAGTGATGTGGGTAATTGTGGTGAAATACAAACTTACAAGGATTTCACATAATTCCCCTAGGCCCGGCGGGCACAACTAGTAATGAAGCACCGGAAAACACAAATTTCTTGCAAATTGGCCTGATACTATTCTGATCCCTCTTAACACTCTGTGCTTTACAAACTCATTTTGCTCTGTTTTTCAGCAGCTTATTTCATATTGTTGTTTAGATTTTCTGTCTACCTGTATTAGTATTCACACTCTAAAAGTAAAGTCTATGTCGCTCAATCTGTGAATGGGCTTCTAATCCGTTTGGTGGCAGAGTGTTGCCTTTCGTTTGGCGCGGCAGTACGAAGTGGTGAGACCATCACCCAGTCAAATTTTATCCCTGGGAAAGAACCCTCATGCTCAGTGGGTTGATAGCAGGCTGATTGGACCTGGATCCGTCCTGAAGGCACTGGAGAAAGGAGAAGTCCCCTACCCTATCTAGGATTGAACCTGGTGTCACCAAGGCCGCAGTCCAGTGCTTCTACCTGCTAGACCACCACGGTAACGTAGATACTTTTACAAATAAATGAATTGAAACACAAACAATTAAGTCATGCAATATCTGATTTAAAAGTAAGCTAAGGTCTGTGTCCTATACTGAGTTACATTTTTTGCTTGATAATTTTAGCATTATGTATCAACTCGCATGCACCCATTTTGGTTCTAGGAGTGAGCATCTAGAGAAACAGCATGATAAAATACAATTGTTTTTCAGTCTCTGGTCTGCACAATCGTTGAAAATTTGTTTTAGAATTGGGTCATGAGTGTTGAATTAAAAATTAAATATGTAAGTGCAGACTGCGAAAGGTCTGGGCCATCCATATCATTTAAGTGAAATGAAACTTGTCTGCCTTTCTCGTGTACTGAGATACTCCGATGAAAGTTTTTTAATAAGCTCTTAAAAAGCATTACGAAGAACATATAGCTTCATGTAATTTAATAATTACAACGAGAAGGGACGTTGCATTGAGGATGGCGTGAAATTTATTTTTGAAAGCACTAGTAGAGTAAAACAGATGGTTAATCTGAAATTTATATTTTCATTCACCTAAAATAATTAAAACTGGAGCTGTATCAAGCTAATGTGTATGTTGGCTGATGTCATTGTTCGATGATGCACGACTAGTGTAAATTAAAAGAAAGGATCGGCAAATTAATATCAGGGCTAGCTTTGGGTCGTTTTGTAATCGAACAATCCGCATCCAACTCCCCTCATTTGCCGTCTGAAAAATTCTTAAAAAGTAATTAAAATTAGTTTCATGACAAGGAAATAGGGAAGGTAGATAATTTGAAAACAGTTACCCCAACTACGTGCAATTGATGACATAATTATTGGAAAATTATGGCTCAAATGGCTCTGAGCACTATAGGACTTAACAGCTATGGTCATCAGTCCCCTAGAACTTAGAACTACTTAAACCTAACTAACCTAAGGACATCACACAACACCCAGTCATCACGAGGCAAAGAAAATCCCTGACCACGCCGCGAATCGAACCCGGGAACCCGGACGCGGGAAGCGAGATCGCTGCCGCACGACCACGAGCTGTGGACAGCAAATTATGGCTTACACAATTTACGATTTATCTGGAAGAGCACTCACAAGCGAGAGATACACATGTAAAATTAAGATAGCTGAAGATCTGTCTCTTCATTTATTAGCTGCAATAAACCATAAGCGTTCAATAGAATTCCAAAAGCTTCGTTATGAATAAAAATACTTTCTGTGACTACAGCAAAAGGAGTTAGTTGATTTCATACAAAATTAAAAATTAAAACTACAAAATACAATCTTTGTCATTGGTTTACTGCCAGCTTCCAAACGCCACTAAAAAAATAATAATAATAATTAAAAAAACTACAGCAACTTCAAATATTGCAGTAGAAAATGTTTAAAAAAATCCCATACATTTTACTACTAGCTACAGCACATTAAAAACAATTGAACAACTAAGTAAAACGTTTTCTGTTTATATTTCTCTCCTGTGCCTGTGACTCATAATTAGCACACAGATTCTTTAGAGCTCCTGGAAAGAGGCCCGTTATTACTGATTACAGCACTAAAATATACTTAAAATGTTACTAGAAAAGTTTCAAGTGTTAATAGGACAACGGAGATGCGCTCAAAGACATGCGTACTGTAAGTATATCGTAATCGATACCATATCCAGCAAGCTACCTAGCAACAGGAGCTACCTGGTGAACCTCTGCTTCTAGAACTTATTCTCCCGCCTTTTCGGGCTGACAGGGCATCCTGGATAAGCAGTAGCGAGCTTCTTAGGCAGTAGCCGGCCAAACGGGGTAAACTGAACGTGTAATACGACTTGTCAGCCACAAATACGCAGATTGAATTATGAAGTATTCAATAGCGTACCGAGAGAAATTTTTCGTTGGAGTAAGAATGTTGACTCGACCGTGCCTCGTTTGGAGTTAATGACATTATAATTTGCCAGTATCATCAAAGGAATGAGTGTGATACCGTTAGATGGGTTTTCGATTGGTTGCAAGTGAATGAATAAATTTAAAGGATGTATTTTTTATTTCAGAGAAGCTTTACAATTTTTAGGGCTTCGTACATCAACTAGTAAAAAGTGACCCCTTATACACTGAAGAGCAAAAGAAACTCGAACACCTGCCAAATACAGTGTAGGATCCCCTTGGGCATGCCGAAGTACCGCAACACGACGTGGTACGGACTCGACTAATGTCTGAAGTAGTGCTGCAGGGAACTGACACCATGAATCCTGCAGGGCTGTTCATAAATCCGTAAGAGTACGAGAGGGTAGAGGTCTCATGGTAACAGTACGTTTCAAGGCAACCTTATTCATAACGTTGATGTCTGGGTGCTCGGCGAAAGTTTTTACACTCAGAAAAGTGCTCCTGGAACCACTCTGCTGCAATTCCAGACGTGTGGGGTGTCGCATTGTCCTGCTGGAATTGCCAAAGTCCGTCAGAATGCACAATGAATATGAATGGATGCAGGTTTATCAGACAGGATGCTTGTGTACATGTCACCTGTCAGAGTCGTACCTAGACGTACCAGGGGTCCCATATCACTTCAACTGCACACGCCTCACACCATTACAGAGCCTCCGCCAGCTTGAACAGTCCCTTGCTGATATGCGGGGTCCATGGATTCATGTCGTTGTCTCCATACCCGTACACAATCACCCGCTCGATACAATTTGAAACGAGACTTGTCCGATCGGGCAAAATGTTTCCAGTCATCAACAGCCCAATGTCGGTGTTGACGTGCCCAGGAGAGGCTTTGTGTTGTACAGTCATCAAAGCTATACGAGTGGGCCTTCGGCTCCGAAAGCCTACTGCGATGATATTTCGTTGAATGGTTCACACGCTGACACTTGATGGCTGAGCATTGAAATATGCAGCAATTTGCGTGAAGGTTGCAGTTCTGTCCTGTTGAACAATTCTCTTCAGTCGTTTTTGGTCCCGTTCTTGCAGGATCTTTCTCCGGTTGCCGCGATGTCGGAGATTTGATGTTTTACCGGGTTCCTGATACCGTACACTTGTGAAATGGTCGTACGGGAAAATCGCCACTTCATCGCTACGTCGCAGATACTGTGACCCATTACTCTTATGCGTCAACTATAACATCTCGTTCAAACTTACTTAAATCTTGATAACCTGCCATTTTAGGAGAAGTAACCGATCTAACAACTGCGTCAGATACTTGTTGTTTTACATAGGCGTTGCCGATCGCAGCGCCGTATTCTGCCTGTTTACATATCTGTGTATTTGAATATCTAGACGTTAATTTCCATTCACCTACAATCCTGAAGTATGACAAGAAGCAAGGTTTCGCAGTAACAGTAAAGCAAAAAATCCGAAAACCCGTAATTTATATTTATATCAAACAAAAAAGTGTTTTTTTGTAATTTTCATCCGTTTCTCAGTCTGTCTGTGAAGACCCTTTTCTCAGTTAGATACGAAAAAAAATACCTTTTTGTTATTTGTTATCCGTCTCTGTCGGTCGGTATGTTAAGATTCACTTCTTCAGGAACGAATAGATGTACCATATTGATATTTATGTGACATGCTAGGGTCTAAGGTTACTCAGCGATTGAAAAAAATTTGCTTTTAAGTCAATGCAATAAAAAACGGCCATTTACGTCACATATTTATATGTTTGTTTAAATGGTTCAAATGGCTCGGCGCACTATGGGACCTAACATCTGAAGTCATCAGTCCCCTAGAACTTAGAACTACTTAAACCTAACTAACCTAAGGACATCACACTCATCCATGCCCGAGGCAGAATTCGAACCTGCGACCGTAGCAGCCGCGCGGTTCCCGACTGAGGCGCCTAGAACCGCTTGGCCACCGCGCCCGGCTTAGATGTTTGTAAACTTACTCATCAAAATCTATAGGATTCTTCCTGTTAACCAGTACTCGTGAAATTTCATAAGAAGCAGTAACGATATAGATAAAAAAGTTCGGACGAAACCCCCAGCGTGAGTGACAGTTGCACTTGACCAGTTTTGTACAATTAACTTTGTTGTAAATCATTACAGTCACGTCACGTGCTGTCGGGTAACAGTGTAATGGTTTGTGCGATCGTAGCTGAATTAAATCTGTTTCCCTATTGCCGTTAAACAACCTTTAGGATCACGGTCAAATCACTTCAAATTACGGGTTGGGAGGCTACAGTACCACCCAACTCAACGTTCAGTATACGACGACCACTGTGTCGACCTCTGTTGCTTTACATTCCAGAAAACATGACCTACATTCATCACTTCCGTCAAATTCCACGAAGTTCCCTCTCCGATATTGCAGTGTGGTAAATCCGCATGCAGCCTAAGCTTTGTTGTTAATGAGACTTGGCTGTAATATAGTCAATTTAGAACGCGCGGTGACGAAGGAATTAATTGACTTGTGCAGCGGTCCAGGTAATGGAGTTCTGTAACGCTGCAGAAACTGCTATACCGTCACTAACAGCTCAGTACCAGGCAACTTCCGCGCTTGCTGCTTGACAAGAGAAAACAGAGCATTAAGCGCCATACTGCGTTCAACGGCATCGTCGATCGAATTTACATCTTGTGGAATTTGAAATAATAATATGTGCAGAACATTTATTTCGAAAGGAAAAATTGTAGTAGAAGTGGAAATTTGCGTAGCAAATGGCACATGTGACATCTACGACTTGAAATTTTTCCAGAAAGAGGATGAATTACTTTTTGTCCATAAAACTGTAATTTAAACACTGTCCTTAGAATATTTTGTTAGATGTTTGGACAGAGTGATCCGCAGACTACTAACTTTTCGACAGAATGAGATGAGCTATATCATCGTCTAAACCTGGTGACGAATTAACAATCGGTGCCTTGGAATACTGGACAGTTTGGTTTTGGTGTCTGAGCAGTTTCGGGTAATATCTGGCTTGTTCGTTATGTCTACGACAGAAAAAGAAATAACAGAGTTAGTACATGAAAACATACAGCATTAACATGCTTCTCGTGCAGGTACCATGCTCTACATTAGTCCTCCTCGAGTGAAGCCGTGATGCCAGAAAGGACAGGTTTACGGCGAGAGAACAATTATACCGTGTCACTTTTACAAGAAATGTAAGGGAATTTTAGGCCTCATCAATGTTCACGGAGGAAATATTGAGCTGTACCATTTTGTAAATTGCTAACTCGTGTTCCCTGCGCTCACAAATAAGGGTTACTATTTCAGTTATGTTAGCTGCTTTCCGTGCAGTGTTGGTAGCCACATAACCGAATATTTTCACGGCCTGTGCGTTATTACCTAATCGAGGGATTCGGCGTTGAACAATTTGTTCGTCCCACGCTGGTAAGCTATTTTATTTCGTATAGTTTGTTAAATACCAAATCGGCAAGCCATTTGTGAGGGTGTGGTTTTATAACGCTAACCAGTTTGGAGAGTAAATTTATGTTAAATGTATTTTAATTTACATATAGTGCACTGAAATGCGGCAAATGCAATCAGCCAAATTAGAGTAATACCTTTCACGTGGTATTGCCAATTAATTAAATGATAGGGACTTTGTTAAATTGATCGTAGTGCCTACCACACAAATCAAGTTTGAGGATTGTAAACGTAGCGTTTCCAATCTGTTGGAGACAAACCCAGGGTTGCTTTAAAGGGTGTTACTCCGAGGCAAATGGAATACTGACGTATGGAATTTCGATGGAGTGTTCTAATATTTATCATTAGCAGATAGATAGTGCTTTGTGACTTCGATACCGCAATTTACAGAAAGTAGCATCAACAGACAAGTGTGAATATTGCCAATAGGCTCCACGTGAGCAGTAGCGTAACAGCAATGAAAGACCGACGACACTGCTTATGGCGATGACGAAAAGCTTGCAGGGTTGAAGTGTCACACATCAATCTTCTGACGCAGTTCCAATCACCAACTTTCTCTTCCGAATGCGAACATATTTTGTTGACGCTGACCTACATAGGGAGAAACGATCACCACGATAAAATAAGGGAAATCAGAGCTCGTGCGGAAAGATATAGGTATTCGTTCTTTCCGCGCGCTATACGAGATTGGAATAATAGAGAATTGTGTAGGTGGTTCGATTAACCTTCTGCCAAGGACTTAAATTTGATTTGCAGAGTATCCACGTAGATGTAGATTTAGATGAATCATTCACCAAAATCTCTTGTCTTGTCTGACATTCTGCTAAATTTCCCCTGCGACTCTCGTTACAATTGCTCGGCCAGTCAAAATTTTTCGTCCCCCCATTTGAGTTAACTGCGAGCAATTGTTGTGCTCTTGTATAACGTCTCCTTTTTCATAAGCTAAAAAACATACATGTGCCAAAAATACTGCTAATTTAACAGAAATTCTTAGTTTGCTTGTTTCTCTGCAATGCTCGGCAAAATTCAATGTTCCACGATCTTTTAAGGGGCGTAGAACGTCAAACGGGCCGACTTGGAGCACGAGAGACATCATAGGACATTTTAATTTCCACTGTCTATACTTTTACAAATAAATGCATAAAATTTTGTCAGCATGACCAGGAAAGATTCAGGACTCATACTCATAGTAGCCGAAATTCGAAAACGTACCATGATAACTTGTTTTTACGTGTCAAATTTCGTCACTTTTCACTTACTATTGCCTACATTTGTCGCTAGAGGTACACTTTCCTTCATAAGTAAGAGAGAGTCTTCGCTGAATTTTGCACTGCTTATTAAGCACGAACTTCTTAATGCAAAACTCTAGAATTTTGTTGAATTTTGCAAATCGAAGTATTTCTCTTGCATATGAAGAAAAGTGTACCTATAGCAACAAGTGCAGCCAGTAGCAAGTGAAAAAATGATGAGAAAGACATAGTTATTATTTTGAAATTCCTCTTCTATGGGTGCGAATCCTGAATCCTTCCTGGTTATGCTGAATTTATTAGTAAAAGTATAGACAGTGGAAATTAAAATGTCCTGTGGTGCCTCTCCTGCTCCAAGTCGGCCCGTTTCACTTCCTGTGCCCCTTAAGGTAGTAAGGTCCCCGTATTAGTGCTCGTAGTCGTTAATTTAGTAATAGTGGCTATCCTTTACGTCAACAACACTATTAGAATCCTCCCACAACTTCCATGCCGCTTGGGGAGACAAATGGAGCTTCATTATCAGATGAGACGGATTCCTTGCTGTTTTCAGGCCTCCAGTTGAATAAACTCACTAGAATATCGTCATGATTTCTTCAGATATGGATGTGATAGACTTATAGGCCTATGTAAATCGTTAGTCAGATTCTGGAGGGACAGGAAATATCAATAGAGAAGTGTGTTTCAGACATACTTGCTATCTAGAAGAAAAGGAAAAATGAAGCAACCAAATAATTGCAGGGGAACCATAGTTATGGCATCTGTCAGCAGACTTTTTAGCGCTATACTGAAAAAGAGCATGTTGAAGAATAAGACTGGAGGAAGGACGCCAGAGGAACAGGCAAGTTTTACAGTTGGACGATTCTGTATAAATCATATTTTTTGCCTTAGATAAATTAGTGAAAAGGCGTGTTCTAGGCGATGGAGTGTATACTATAGATGCAGAAGCACAACAAACATCCTTAATGCGGAAAATATTTCACCAATTGTACGCAGCAGTTAAGGTAGGGCGAAAATTGAGTGAGACGTTCGGAATATCGAAAAGACTTGTAGAGGGTTGCAGTACGTTGTCGACTCCGTTTGAAATATCTATACAGTATATACTGGAATGGTGGAATCAGTCATCTGGAGGTACAGGTATTCCTTTCTACCATGGTGCTATCTACTCATTATTTGTCAGTAACGGAGTACTAGTAGCAAATAGTAAAGAGGATATCAAATAAATCATTAAAAAATTATTGGAAATATCTGGACGATGCGGGCTTTGAATACACAAGAGCAAAACAATATTTTGTAATGGTAGGAGATGGAAGGATACAGTACTGCAGCAAGGCATTATTAAAGCTGTAAAGCAATTTAAATACTCAAGATCGGTTATCCATTCCTCCGAAGCTGTGAAGCAGATGTGGAACACAGGATCCAGCAGGAAAGAGGAGCAATTAAACTGCTAAATGGAGTTCTGTGGAGCCTGGCAATATTAAAATAAGGAAAGAAGAACATTCTGAATTTAGTAGTGGACAGCATACAAACATACGGAGAAGAACGATAGACCCTGGGGGAGCGGCAGAGAAGCAGAGTACAAGCAGTAGAGATGAATGAAATAAGCAGGGCAGCAAGGATATCTAGGACAGAGCGCAGAAAAAATGAGGAAATTAGGAAGGTAATGGATATGAAACAAGCAATCATGCAAAGAAATGAGAATAGATTTCTTCAATTGTATGACCACTTGCCCGCAGCTCGTGGTCTCGCGGTAGCTTTCTCGCTTCTCGAGCACGGGGTCTCGGGTTCGATTCTCGGCGGGGTGAGGGGTTTTTCCTGCCTCGAGATGACTGGGTGTTGCGTTGTCTTCATCATCATCATTCATCCCCATTACGGTCGGAGGAAGGCAACGGCGAACCATCTCCACTAGGACCTTGCCTAGCAAGGCGGCGCGGGTCTCCTGTGTCGCTCCCCTACGCCCTGTAAAGGAGTATGGAACTCATTATCATCATCATCATCATCATCATGGCCACTTACGTGGACTGGAGCAAGGTCGATGGCAGAAAAGAATCGTGGAATGGTCGCTGACAGGAATCAGGAAATGTCGATGGCCGACCTTGACATGGAAAAGGGGTGTAATTGGAATGATGCAGAAGAGACATCTGAAAGAGGAAAACTGACATGATCGTGAAAACTGATGGAAGGGAATACAGGGTAACTGCTGAAAATTGGTGAAGCACTTGAAAGTAGAACTATAAGTGAGATATGATGACAGCATTATACTACTCATTCTTACTACCAACGCAGCACAAGCCAAATGTCACTTTTCTAGTACATCGTTTCTGCTTCTTCGGAATTCCTTTATGACAGTAAAACTCTGCGTGAGTCTAGCATTTGAATGCCTTTGTACATGTACAACTATCAATGTGAAATACCAGACTACCATACAGATCTGTGAACATAATGTAGACGAACCAGAAATTCTATTAAACCCATCTCTAGGTTTTGCTGGGAAGCCATTCCGTAAAGGAACACATTATACCATAGTGGAGAAATGTACAGTGATATTTTTTGTTTGTAAAAAATTGCCCAAAAATTATGTCATAAAACGCAGAAGGAATCGCGCACGAACGTAAACGCACGCACGCACGCACGCACGCACGCACACACACACACACACACACACACACACACACACACACACACAGAATGTTAAACGACTCAATCAGTAAAACAATAGGTGCATTCCATTCGTGAAGATGACAGTCACTGACACTTCATAAAGGAGCCTTTACCCCTCACAGACACAAGTATGCACCACACACATATCATTGTAACCTAATCATAGGATAGGTTTATGCGAAGTTGAGGACTGTTCTAACCTGAGTATACATAATGTGTAGCACATGGAATCTCACGTCCCAACAACTACATATTGTCGGATCCTCAAGCTACTTGCGTAAAACAGTCTGACGATACTGTAGTGTGTTCAACTTAAGGTCGGTAGTAACTTTCGAGTGATGAGCCATTGCCAAGAAACAAGGTTCGTGACACTTGGACCATATATAAAAAGATCTGCTACGTAACATAAAGAACTACGCAACGATAAGAACAGAAATGACACATTTGTCTAAATACAATAATTTCAGTGAATTCACCGTGATTTATGATGGTCCCCGAACATGATAAAAGACACGGACGGCAGTGCGGCTGTTAAACTTACTTCAATGCTGGCCACAAGGCAGGAAGACGTCCTTATGCCTTTCCATTCCTCCATCGGAACGACTGACAACTGCTGTATGTCGTCGGAGCAAGCGGACGAATTGCAATTCATCTTCCCAACGCTTCCCACTTGTTTTTGATGGGACTCAAGTCGGCGGAACGGACAGCTTAGTCAATTCACCGAATATCACCTGGTTCCAAGAGTTCCTCCATCAGCGCTGCTCGATGCGGTCGAGCACTGTCATCAACAAAATAATGTTCAAATGTGTGTGAAATCTTATGGGACTTTACTGCTGAGGTCATCAGTCGCTAAGCTTACACACTACGTAACCTAAATTATCGTAAGGACAAACACACACACCCATGCCCGAGGGAGGACTCGAACCTCCGCCGGGACCAGCCGACTGTCATCAACAAAAATGAAGTGAGGGCTGAATGCTTCTCTGAAAGGACGCACATGGTGAATGAGCACAGTGACACATTATGGTTGATCAGGGAGTACACCTTGTTCAAAAATTCGCCACACAACATCATCTCGACCACCAAAACGATTGCATTTGAGTATGTTGGACATACCCTCATATGGAGAGAGGTACGAACAGGGAACGCCCGTTCCTAGTTCCACTAACTGTGTCACAGCTAAACGTTAAACGTTTTATTGCTGACGCTAGGAATGACGTTATAGGTGCCCTTTTCGGAGGAAATGTTTCACGCTGTTCATAATTTTCTCTTCCGCTAGCTCTCCACACGTATTTAATTTAAAGTAATTAAAAACAGTTTCTTTAAAAAGTCTAATTAAAAGCGGTACTCTTAAATTTCGTTTCTCTCCAGTAAAATGTCAGTAGGAGAAAGGAAAATAAACAGCAACGATCAAACTCCGAACTCATTACCGCTTCTGTTCCTTCCTAAATCAAGATAACTTCAGAACGCAGGAACTTTTGAACCCTGCTAGTCGTCAAAGATGGGGTGTCTAGGGAACCTGCTTTCTCGGATCTCTAGACAACATTCATACAAATCGTATTAATGAGTTTCATTACAAAAGGAAAACATTACAAAGCAACTTTGTGTTACACAGAGAAAATAAGAAATCTCTTCAGTATAACAATTCCCTAGTCCGTATTAGGTAGACAGTACAAGCAAGTGATTAGAGTTGACGCTTCTGTCCAAGCTGCTGTAGGACTGGACCGCGACCATTCGGGCACAAAGCTTATGTCCTCTTCCCATTGGGGCCCCTCTGTTATGCTGTCGTCCTGGAGAGGGGTCGGTCACCGTGCAATTGCCTGATGTCTTCTCACAGGCCTCCCTGCTCTGTCGTTCCCGACTGCTGTGCCGGCGCTTGACTTTGGGCCGTAAGATTCGTCCCCCTCCCCCCTCCCCCAAAAGCGATGGACCACCGTCGTGTAGGGAGCAGGACAACGGCGGGGGAGGCAGAAATGTGGACACTCTGACGGACTGGAAGCTGTGGCTGCAGGGGACGTCAGACTTCCAGTCGTACCCTGCCTTCCGGCCTTTGCTCTGGTGCAAACTTCCATCCGAAAATGGCCAGAAGGTGAAATGTCCAACTCCTGAGCTCAATAATAAGTTGAAGGTGTTGGCTGCTGCGGCATGGGCAGGTCCAGCCCCATCGGTAGGACGAGAGAGGACGGGGCAGTCGAGGACTCCGTCTCCATGGCGTCGTCCCGCGGTGAAGTGATGACACCCGCTGACGGCTGCTGTGGCCACGCTGTCCTACGGTACCAGTGAAGCTGGAGAAGAGATACAGAAGGATCACCATACACATGATAATTCCGAAATTGGTTGTGATGTCGGCACCGCAACCCATCCGGGCCTGAAATGAGATACATGCATCCGCCAAGTATAAGAAGGATCTCGCCTCATGATCACCATCTGCTGCCGCCAAAAACTATGTAAAACACTATATTCTGCGGCGCGAAGCGATACTTGCGGCCTTCCTTCGATGCCAGGTGCTGAGGACGGGTGGAGTAATGTCCGATGACGGCGTCTCAGAAGCAATCGACCGGCGATGGTGCACCTCGTGAATGCGAAAGATAAGAGGCGAGAAACATTTGCAGTGCTTAATCCATGGTGTGTCCAGTGCTTGAAGGTACTGACAAAACCTTCCGCTTCGCGTTTGACTGAGGATGGAAGGTGCACTACTTAGATTGGGTATGACTTTGTGTTCACAGAATTTTTCAAATTCATGTGACATGGACTGAGGCCCGTTGTCCGACACTATGTCTTCAGGCAAACCTTCGAAGCAGAAAGTAGAGGACAACGCCTGAATTGTGCCACGTGACGTTGTCGAGTTCACTGACACAGCAAAAGGAAACTTGCTATAAGAGTCTACCACAATCAACCAACCAGTGTTCCAAAAAGATCCAACAAAGTCTGTGCACACATTGCAATGGTGATTGCAACTTAGGTCAAGCAGAGTATTTTTGTGGCAGAGCGGACCGGTTTTCCGCACAAGCGTGACTGACGTCATCTGCTCTATTTAGGTGTCCATACCGTGCTAAGTACAGTGTCGACGCGCTAACTGTTTCGTACGAACACTCATCATATGAGTGTAACTGCAACACTTCGTTGTGCAAAGCTTTGGGGATCAACACGCGTTACACTCCACTGTCATTTTGAACAAGAATCACATCGTGCTGTATAGCGAGGCCATGCCGACGCGCAAAGTATTGGCGCACTACAGAGTTCTTTATGCTATGAACTGAGAGAGGCCAAATGTGCAAAGGCATTTTTGCAAAATGTTAAAATCCGAATCAGCTTCCAAGGCCTCTGCAATTTTTCTACAGTTCAGAGAAAAAGATCAAAGCATTTTAGAAACTAGAGTATCGATTTGACAACAAGATGGAGCAGAAGCAACAAAGTCCCTATCGAGGCCAATTGGGAAACGTGAAAGCGCGTCTGTATTACCATGTTGAGCTGTCGAACGATACACGTACTGAGACAACAATAAAGCTCATCTTTCCAATTCTTGGGCAGTTCGTACAGGAACCGGCTGCATGGGATGAAACAAAGACTGCAATGGCTTGTCATCCGTTACTAAGTAGACTTTTCTGCCATACAAATAACGGTGGAATTTGGTGACACCATACAATGTCTCTTTCCTCTATTTGTGAAGGGTTACACTGAGCTTTGCACAACACTTTCAATGCGAAGGCAATAGACCTGTCATTCTCACCGGCTCTGTGTGAAAGCACTGCACCGAATCCGTAAGAAGAAGCATTAACTAGCAACACAACTAGTTTGTCCGAATCAAAGTGAACCAAGCATCGATCTTTGAGCAATTCATCTTTAATCTTTTGAAAAGCTTCTTGGCACTCATCTGTCCTAACAAAGAGGACGGTCTTGCAACGCAAGAAATGCAATGGAACTGCTTTTTGTGCAGCATTTGGTATGAACCGAATATAATAGTTTGGTTCCACTAAGACTGATTGCAATTCTTTGACATTGCTAGGAACTGGAAGGTCCCATGTGGCTATCAGATGTGACTGAAGAGAATGTGCACCTTGACAGTTTATACCATGACCAATATACTGTAACTCAGGGTTTTTTTTAAAAAAAAAGGAAGAACACTTGCCCAGTCTATACTTTAGTCCTGCATCAGATAACACATGAAACAAAGCATGCAAATTTGCAATGTGTTTTTTACGTGTACAACCTCCTACTACAACGTCGTCTAAATAGTTTCAAAAGTTTGGTACTTGAGCAGTCAGCTGCTCCAAATACCTTTGGAAAATGGAGTGTGCGGAGGCACTGCTAAAAGGCAAACGCAAATATTTAAAAAAAGTCCAAATGATTGAGTTTTGTCATTTAGTAGTATTTGAAGATATGCGTCATGTAAATCAATTTTTCAAAAGTAGCGACCAGCGCCTAATGTGTCCATGAGGTCCTCTGAGTATGGCTCTGGATAAGTATTAATCACAGTTTGAGGGTTAACGGTAGGCAAAGTCAACACAGAGTTGAATGGGACCTGAAGGTTTGAGGAGCCAAATCAGTGGACTTCCCCACTGACTTGCTTGTACGGGCGCAATAGCTCCACTGTCTTGCAATATTTTAAGTTTGGTTCTATCTTGTCCCATAATACAATGGGAACAGTTCTGGCCCGACAAAATTTCGGCTGAGCATTGTCTTTCGTAGTAATATGCGCAACAAAATTATTACCCTTACCAAAGCTGTCAGAAAAGTTCATGGAATTCTTGCAGAAAGCTAGCTACACTGTCTTCGGAGTTGATTGCAGTTACTGACAATACATTGTCGTGAATTTTAAAGCCAAACAAATAAAAAGAATAAAGGCCAAGTATGCTCTCACATTCGTGTGATTGTAGCACAGTGAAAGTAGCCGTTTGCGTATGTGAGCGATACATGGCAGGCCGAGAACGCGAATGTCTTGTCCATTATAAGCGGTAAGGTGAGTGCTTGTTTTAGGCAGGCGTGGGGAGCCGAACAGTCCGCATGTGTTAAAATTCAGCAGTGTAACAGAGCCACCTATGTCCAGCTGAAATTTCATACGTTTTCCGCTAATCAGTTGAGGAACAGAAGATTTTTTGGACTGGTGTAGCACTGAAGGAACTGTTGGTTAGCTAGTTTTGCTAATTCTCGTAGCAGGCTTTGAATACACTGCGTGTACGGGCAGTCTTGGCATATGTGCTCTTAATAGCACCAAGGGCATGACTTAATTCTGTTCACCTGTGTAGAGCACTGTTCACGCGACATGGAACACGTAGGCAGTTGGTGCGTGACGGGCTAGTTCGAGCAAGGAACGACTCCACTCGACAGATTGCTGAAATATATCGGCCGACATGGCTCATGAATCATACTGATCGAGAATTTGGACTTTGTGTTGAAATGATGGATCTGACTGTTTCAGAATCTGTTGTCAAAGTTTGACATCAGTTACATTGTACACAATCGCGTCACGCAATATAATATCTGAATATAAAGCACCACAAGCACATCTGAATTTGTATTTCCCCGTCATAACCTTAAAAATCCCTTACCCACTCATGATGTGTTTGTTCTGGCCGTTTCTTACAATTAAAGAATTGATACCTAGCTGCTACCACACTCACTTGTTGGTCATAATAGTTACTTAGCCAATCAACAGCCTCATTGTAGGAAAGCTCACTCGGAGTGGAGTTAGGGAAAAATTTCTGAATGAGGTGAAATACTGCAAAAAGTAATGGAGTTTCACAGTGCCTGGCACATTGTGAGCAATTAATGAGCTTCAAACTGCTGCAACTACTCGAGCCATTCCTCGTCGTTTTCATTAAGCTGGTGAAAAGGCGTATGACACTCGGAGCTACAGTTGTTGCCTGTTGCACTGTATCGGTGGCTTGATTTGTGAGTTGCTGCTGTACCAAGTTTAGTATTGTGGTGACCTACTGGGTCTGAAACTGAAACATCTGTGTTAGCTGCGTTGCATATATCGCTTGCGGCTGTGGTGCTTAAGCAGAGGGTGGGAGAGGTGGGTTGGTCATTTTGGAATAGACAATTGCGATAAACGGACAATGCAAGCAATAAAAATAATCATGCAAGCAAAGAAATTTCTGTAACGGCCACATGACAACACTGAACAGTAATTACACTATTAAAACACCTAAATACCTCCCTGAAAAGGAAAAAACAAGGTAGAATTGAAGCGCCAGCAAAATATAAAAATCCGAAGGCAAAAGGAAACAGAAAACCTGTAGCGGCAGACAGCTATGGGTTCTTCTTACACCTCGCCTCCAAATGTTAGGTAATTCCTGGTCATCAAATACGGGGTGTTTACGAGACCTGCTTCCTCCTATCGCTAGACAACATTCAAACAAATCGTGTTAATGGATTTTATCACAAAAGGAAAAAGATTATAATACTTTATTTTGTGTTACACAGATGTGTAGCAAGCAAAGATCAACAGACAAAATAAGAAATCTCTTCAGTATAACAATTCCCAAGTCCGTGCTACATAGGCAGTACAAGCAAGTGACTAGAGTTTGACACTTCTATCCAAGTTGCTAGTCTTAAAGCAGCGGTAGAACTGGGCGACGTCCAGTTTTTTTTCTCCCCTTTATTGTATTTCGATTCCCTCCGAAGGGGGCGGCCGGCAGCAGCTTATTACGCTGCTCTGCAGCCTACAGACTTTTTAAAATGTAAGTAGAAGTTAAGAAACAATAAAATCAGGCGATGAAACGGGGACTTAAATTGTAAAACGGCGGAAAATTGGGGAAAGTTAAAACATAAAGCAAATGGGTTGGCAAAGCGAATAACGGGATGCAGACAGGTAACATAGTAGACAGACAATTAAAAAACGTGGTGACAGTCTGGTTTCTATTCGCAAGAGATATAAAATCACACCCAGCGACAGTATGATGGTCGTTCGCAACTCTCTGGCAAAGACACACAACACTGAACACTCACTGTAAACACTGCACTAAAATTTCAGCACAAAGAGGACACACCATAGCCTAGGGCAGATGGGGGGGGGGTGGACCTGGACAGATGAGGGGGAACACAAGGAGGGAGAGGAGGAAAAACGAAAAGGGGGGGGACCAGAGAAAGGAGAGGGCCCATAAGGGGGGGGGGGGGGGCAGGGCAGAAACGAGAGAGAATGGGAAAAGGCAGAGGAAGGAAATGCAAAAGGACTTGGGGGAGACGAGGAGGGCAGAGAGAGGATAGGTGGGGAAAAAAGAGGATGGAAGGGGGAGAGAGGTAGCCCAAGAAAAGGATGGAGGAAAGGAGGGGGTGTGGGTGAGGATCAGAGTTGATAAGAGGGATAAATGGAGGGAGAGAGGGCATCATCCGGCGACATCTAGTTCGACGCAGTGTGTATGTCCTCTACGCACAGGGGTCGCTGCCGTCGCATTGTCCTGGAGAGGGGTCGGTCAGCGTACAACTTGCTGACGTCTTCTCACAGCCCTCTCTACTCTATCGTTCCCGACTGTCGTGCCGGCGCTTGTCTTTATGCCATGACAGAAACAGTTGCTAATGCCCAAACAATGGGGATCACAACATGTTGTTATCAACAGAGAGACGTCTACAGGCGTTGAAGTAACCCCTGGCGTGCCACAGGGGAGTGTTATGGGGCCATTGCTTTTCACAATATATATAAATGACCTAGTAGATAGTGTCGGAAGTTCCATGCGGCTTTTCGCAGATGATGCTGTAGTATACAGAGAAGTTGCAGCATTAGAAAATTGTAGCGAAATGCAGGAAGACCTGCGGCGGGTGCAGGGAGTGGCAACTGACACTTAACATAGACAAATGTAATGTATTGCGAATACATAGAAAAAAGGATTCTTTATTGTATGATTATATGATTGCGGAACAAACACTGGTAGCAGTTACTTCTGGAAATATCTGCGAGTATGCGTGCGGAACGATTTGAAGTGGAATCATCATATAAAATTAATTGTTGGTAAGGCGGGTACCAGGTTGAGATTCATTGGGAGAGTCCTTAGAAAATGTGGTCCATCAACAAAGGAGGTGGCTTACAAAACACTCGTTCGACCTATACTTGAGTATTGCTCATCAGTGTGGGGTCCGTACCAGATCGGGTTCACGGAGGGGATAGAGAAGATCCAAAAAGAAGAGCGGCGCGTTTCGTCACAGGGTTATTTGGTAACCGTGATAGCGTTACGGAGATGTTTAGCAAACTCAAGTGGCAGACTCTGCAAGAGAGGCGCTCTGCATCGCGGTGTAGCTTGCTCGCCAGGTTTCGAGAGGGTGCGTTTCTGGATGAGGTATCGAATATATTGCTTCCCCCTACTTATACCTCCAGAGGAGATCACAAATGTAAAATTAGAGAGATTCGAGCGCGCACGGAGGTTTTCAGACAGTCGTTCTTCACGCGAACCATACGCAACTGGAACAGGAAAGGGAGGTAATGACAGTGGCACGTAAAGTGCCCTCCACCACACACCGTTGGGTGGCTTGCGGAGTAAATGTAGATGTAGATGTAGATGTAGATGTAACATTCAGTTGATAATTTCCGCAAAAAACATAAAAACTGTTATAAACGATATAAACTTGAGGAATAAAGAAAAGAAGTATAACGCTGCACCTCTTTACCGCTACATGTGGCAGAGGATAGGCAGAATCATAACCAGCGTAAAATTTACGGGACCTCACAGTTTTATAACGAACAATAACGTCCTCTTCCCGTTAATTCATTGTTGTTTTCCCCGACTTTCAGGACTCAGTAAGTCTCATACTAAACTCATTATTTCTGTTTCAGAATTAAGCTGTATTTTGACACAATTGGTACACACAGGACGATCACATAAAACACAGGAGTAGAAGTCAATGCTGAACTCGAGGTATACATACAAAATAAGTTTTCAAAACGTAACTTTTTAACAAAGTACTAGTCGTTAACATTAAAACTTAGTAACCAAACTGCAGTTTCTTAGATTGTAAAGCAGAAGATATGGAAAAAATAAATTATCTATGAACGTTTTGAAAGTTTCCTCGTGAATTTAATAGCATTGATATTTCCGTAGAGAAAGTAATATGTCCGAAGACCATTCCAGACCTTTCCTGCGACGTGAGGTACAATTAACTGACTATCACAGCAAGCGGAGAACTAATAGGGATGCGTCAAAGAGTGATAACAGAGATATACCGTCATTCGCTGGGTACTCGAAATTCAAACGCACATGCTCAGCATGTTAACATTACTTGCTCTTACATGTTACACAGTCGCTGATACGCTGCACTTTAATCTTCGAAACCTGATTCAGCTTTGTAATAACGCAACAGCACTTCGGGCGAGGTTGGTACAACCGTTCGACGAAATATCCGTACTCAAAGATTGGAAAGTTGCACAGGTTACACCAATATTCAAGAGAGGTGGTAGGAGAAAACCACTAAATTACACGCCCATGTCGTTAACGTCGATATGTAGCAGGATTTTGGAACATATATTGTATTCAAACATTATGAATTACCTCTATTGACACACAGTCAACACGGATTTAGAAAACATCGTTCCTGTGAAACACTTTTAGTTCTTTATTCACGTCAAGTGTTGAGTCCTGTTGACAAGGGATTTCAGATCGATTCCCTATTTCTAGATTTCCGGAAGGCTTTTGACACTGAACCACACAAGCGGCTCATAATGAAATTGCGTGCATATGGGATATGGTCTCAGTGAATTTGTGATTTCCTGTCAGAGAGGTCACAGTTCGTAGTAACTGACGGAAAGTCATCGAAGAAGACAGAACCGATTTCTGGCGTTCCCCAAGTATAGGCCCTTCGCTATTCCGTACCTATAAAAACTGTTTGGGAGACAATCTGAGCAGCCGTCTTAGTTTGTTTGCAGATGACACTGTCGTTTATCGACTAATAAAGTCATTAGAATATCAAAACACATTGCAAAACGATTTAGAAAAGATATCTGAATGGTTCCAAAATTGGCTGTTGACCCTAAACAATGAAAAGTGTGAGGTCATCTACATGAGTGCTAAAAGGAATTCGTTAAACTTCGGTTACACGATAAATCAGCCTAATGTAAAAGCCGTAAATTCAACTAAATACCTAGGTATTACAATTACGAACAAATTAAATTGGAAAGAACACATAGAAAATGTTGTGGAGAAGACAACAAAAGACTGCGTTTTATTGGCAGAACACTTAGAAAATGTAACAGACCTAGTAAGGAGACTGCCTACACTACGCTTGTCCGTCCTCCCATCCTTACCAGATGGGACTGACAGAGTACGTCGAAAAAGTTCAAAGAAAGGCAGCACGTTTGGTATTATCGCGAAATATGGGAGTGAGTGTTACAGAAATGATACAGGGTTTGGGATGGAAATCATTAAAAGAAAGGAGTTTTTCGTTGCGACGGAAACTTCTCACGAAATTTCGATCATCAACTTTCTCCTCCGAATGCGAAAATATTTTGTTGTCACCGACCTACATAGGACGGAACGATCACCATCATAAAATAAGGGAAATCAGAGCGCGTGCGGAAAGATATAGGAGTTCATTCTTTCAGCGCATATGGGATCGGAATAAAAGAGAATTGTGAAGGTGATTCGATGAACCTTGTGTCATTCTCTTAAATGTAATTTGCGGAGTACCCATGTAGATGTAGATGTAGTTGTAGATGTAGGTACACTACCAGGAGCACCGTCTCTGTGGGTACTCCGGTGTTCGCGCACCCACACCAATTTCTTTATTAATTAATGTATTTTAAAGTGCTCAGCAACAACACAAAATGGGGAAAGAAAATAAAATACGTTGACGGAAAAAAGGTTAGTGCATCCGCAAAGACGGCATCGATTTTTATTTGACGATGGCATGTGCCACCTGTGGAATAGTAGATACACAGGTAATGATTTCAACGTCGTTCCCCAACAGACAGTGTAGTGGCACACATCGCTATCAGAACGTCTTTTGTGTCTACTTATTAATAGGGAATGCTCCCAGCTAAAAGTCTCAGTATCGTGCAGACGTTTGAAGCAAACAGGTAACCATGCCATGAAGAACTCATGTTCTTTACAGCGAACTGAGAGAGTATCGGGGGAGTCAGTTTGTCACGTTCCGAACGGTGGGGTGACCCTGTCGGGGAACTGTTGGACGTGCTGCATGAGTTGTGCGACGATGCTGATATTAGTGGTCACGTGAACATTCTCACATCTGTAGACGAGGTGCTGGACGTCCAGGCCGCACTGACGCCTGCCAGAATTGTCGTATTGTAAGGGCAGTAGTAGCGCATCGCACTGCTACCACACAACAAATAAGATCGTTTGTGAGCACAGACGTGCCAACACGAACTCTTTCGGACTGGTTATTAACAGTAGGACTACGGATACGCACTCCTCTTCCACTCAAGCCACAGAATCGACATGCACGACACGACTGATGCCGTCAGAGGATCAAATGGAGGATGGAATGGCGTGCCATTCTCTTCAGCAACGAAAGCATATTCTACATGCACGCAAGTGATGTTCCTTTCCGCATACAGCGTAGAACAGGTGAGCGCTGTCTCGTGAAGTACATTCGTCCGAGAAACACAGGTTTTATGATGGGGAGTGTAATAAGCTACAACTGTCGTTCACCTTTGATGTTTTTGGAGGGGACAATATCGAGCGCTCGGTACGTGCAGAATGTTGTTGAATCCGGGTTTTTTTGCCGTCCTTGCGATAAGGAGGCAATATGTTTTTTCAAACAGGATAAAGCTCACTCTTCAGGCTTTCCCGGCGAGATCTTGACATGTGTAATAATCGGGTCTACTGCCGGATATTTGTGTCGTTCTGGCACAATATTTCGGCACCGAAACTCGTTGCCTTCTTCAGGTGCTACCTGAGACTGGCAGTAGACCCGATTATTACACATGTCAGGATAATGCTCGTCCACGCACTGGCTGTCAAACTCGACGTACTGTGCAAGACGTACAGTAACTTACCCACCCAGCACGATCTCTGGACTTGTCTCGAGTCGAGCACGTGTGGGGTGCGCTGGGACGAGGATTGACTCGTGTGACACATCAACCAACAACTCTGGCAGAACTAGGTGAACAGGCTGGGCACCCTTGGCATAACGTATCCCAAATTCGCTGTCTGTACCATCGTCTGGATGCCAGAGTCAGCGCTCGCATTGCCGCCCGTCCGAGGCTACACCGCGTACTAACAAGTGTTTTTCAGTGAGTGTCGATATGTGGTATCACAGAATCGCCCGTGCTATTGATCGTAAATGTAATCATGTCATTTAACCTATATAAACAGTTGGATCAATAGATCTGAATGAACTGGAAAGCTCTAAATGGATGTATTAATTTTTTAACGGAAGTGTAGAAAAAATCAACAAAAGCAGAAAAACTGAAGGCTGTCAGTTATGCCAATTCTGACAAGGCGCTCCTGCGCTGGCCCATGCAAGCACGACTATCTCTTCTTACTGCCCCAGTAACAGCTGAGAAGTGGTCAGCACTTTTTTCTCGCGGAATATTCAAGGACGTTTTTGAACGTTCCGCACAACAGGCAAGGCCAGTAGAGATGTGAACCGCCTACTTCGGGTCGACAAATATTCACTCATTCAGTACTGTTATTTGTGGAGCACCAAGTTTTAGTTTACATTTTTTTGTAGCGTAACACACTATTGTTTTCACTTAACAGTTTATTTTATTTCTCTGTTGTAGTTTGATTTTGTAATGCATAAATTCATTGTTCTCTCGAAAATGAAGAAAAGAAATTTGGCTACGATATGTACAGATATTACTTCAGGTAGCTCCGATTCAAATGCAGTATCGAGTGAAACATGGAAAACTTGTCATCTTGGTGGTAACCATTCTTTTCAAAAGCAGCGGAAGAGCAACTACAGGTGGATGCTATACGATGAGAAGTGTGACAATTTGTTTTCTTCCACCTGTATGGAATAACGTTTCTTTAATGGGTCTTTTGCGAAGATAACTAAACAAAATGAAAATGTGATAAAAACGATGGTTGATGTCGGGTTTTCTTTATGGAGAAAAGCGTTAGAAAGGTCACAAAAAATCAGTGTCTTGCTGTAGTATGAAAAGTACAATAGCTTATGGTGTGAACTTACAGTTTTTAATGTCTAAGAGTAAAGAGTGAGAAATGAAGTCTGCGGTAGTACTCCGTTGACAATGTTACATTCACTGCTTATCTCATGATGCACCGATTGACAATTCGTGGCGACACAAATGAAAATTCTAATTCTAATGGATTATTAGTGTTGGTTGCTGAAGATAACTCCGATTTCGCACCATGGCTTTTACGTCCAAAGTACAGGTGGCTGTCGCACGATGTAACAAGCAGATTGGGTTCTATTATGGCTAATGAAGCCTTACACAGTTTGGTAAAGTTTGTAAAATGTCACTAATTGTATTCGATAATTATTGACGAAACTGGCAACGTGTGTCAATACGAGCAAGTTTCGATATGTTTTCGAGGTGTCAGTGGTGATAATTTTCAAATTAATGAATTATTTTTGGCTCTTTGAAACACTGAATCTACTACAGCGGAAGTATTGTTACAGATTTTAATGGATATTCGCACTTGTATTTCTATAGATGTATTGCTACTGTTTGAGGGGCAAATGTGGTGGGCGTTTTTGTTGCAGGGGAAAGTCAGAGAACCAGTCGCGAGTCCTGCACGTGGACTGTTTGGCTCGTTCATTGACCCTTGTGACCCAAGAGGCAATGGAAAATGAGACCATGGAGAGAGAAATAAACGACCAAATGCGTACGAGGGCACCCCAACCGACTAGCATTATTTGATCCCCTGTGAGCTGCCCAACGTGCTAGTTATATTCATCCCATAACTCTTCGGCCTTTTTTGCCTTTTCAGGCGGTGTTGTAGCGTAAGTACATCGAAAACGGTTTTTCAGAATTACGAACAGTTAATCTGATTCTTCGACGAAACTGGGGCTCGCAAAATCCGATGCTACTGCTAAAGCTAAAGGTTTCTTAAATTTTACGTGTTCTTTTGAATGTATCTTTATCATTACACTTCGTACTAAAATTTTAGAGCCAGCTGAAAGTTTGAATGATTTATGCTAAATTCCTCTATGTAGCTCCAAAAGGCCATAAACATTATCAACAGTGCCCGACACGTTGTGAAATTATCTCGAACTGATGAAGGTTTTAGCGTTGATATGCTCGCGAAAATACGTATTTCAAGATGGTGGTAGGTATGAAAAGTCGTCCTAAATGGTACTGAACACTTTCTCAGAAAATTAGTTTGAATAATGAGATCACGAGCCCACTCCAAGTTTAATTAGTTGCGAAAACATATTTGACCTCTCAGCAACAAATAACCCTGAGCAAATAGGAAGCATCATGACGGATACAGGGATTTGAGACCACAATGCCCTGATAGTTCGGCTGACCACCACAACATATAAATCCACAAACGCAAACTGTATCTATTTAAAAAAGAGGTAGATATAAAAACTCCTTGACGCCCTCCTCAGAGGCAAACTCCACTCATTCCCATCTGACCATATAAGTTTAGACCAGACGCGGCTCGAATTCAGGGAAATGGTGTCGACCCCAGTGGAGAGACATATACCAAATAAATTAATAAGAGTTTGCACCGATCCCCCACGGCACATGAAACAGGCCAGAACACTGCTTCAAAAGCAACGAAGAAAGCATGCTAAATATAAAAAATCAGCATAAAACCCCAAGATTGGCGCCATTTTAAAGAAACTCGAAATTTAGCACGAGCTTCAGTGCCAGATAGTTTTAATAGTTTCCACAACGAAACTCTATATCGAGATCTAGCACAAAACCAAAGAGATCGTGGTTGTATGTAAAGTATGGCAAGACACATCCAATATCTCCACCAATACCTTAACTGCGAGATAGCAATGGTGATGTTACTGATGACAGTGCCATTAAAGAGGAGCTACTAAACACAAATTTTTCACAATATCTTTCTCATGAGAAAACGATCTAAATATTTCAGAATTCATCTCAAGGAGAGCTTCCAAAATGAGTAAATTATGAGCAGAAATATTCGTTGTAGGGAAGCAAGTTTAATCACTTAATGAAGGCAAGACCATCGGTCTAGATTGAACGAAGATAGCAAATCTACGGAATTGCAGACCAATATCACTAACGTCGATTTGCAGTAGGGGTTTACAACGTATACCATTTTCGAACTTTGTGAATTACTCGAAGAAACGATTTATTGACATGCAGCCATCACAGATTTAGAAAATATTGTATTTGTGAAACACAACTAGCTCTTTATTTTGACGAAGTAATGAGTGCTATCGACAGCGGATGTCAAATTCATTTCAGTTTTTCATATTTCCATAAGGATTTCGACACCGTTTCTCACAACGACTTCCAGTCAAATCGCATACCTACAGAGTATCGTCTTAGTCGTGTTGTTAGATTCGTGATTCCCCGTCAGAAAGGTCTAAGTTCGTGATAATTGACGGAAAGTCACAGAGTGAAACAGAAGTAATATCTGGCATTCCAAAAGGAAGTGTTATAGGTCATATGCTGTTCATGATCCACAAAAAAGATTTAAGAGACAGTCTGAAAAGCTCTCCTAAATTGTTGCAGATGGCGCTGTCATTTATCGTTTTGTAAAGTCAGCAGATGGTCAAAACCAATTGCAAAATGATTTAGACATGATATCTTTGCACTGCGAAGCAGCACCTCACTCTAAATAATGAAAAGTGTGAAATCACTCACATGAGTACTAAAAGAAAACCATCAAATTTCGGTTACGCGATAACTGACGCAAATCTTTGGGGTGTAAAATCAACTAAATACGCAGGGATTATAATTACGGTTACTTAAACTGAAACCATCATACAGACAATGTTGTGGGGAATGCAAATCAGAGACTGCGATTACTGGCAGAACGACAAGGAAAATGCAACAGGTCTACCAAAGAGACTGACTACACTTAACTTGTCCGCCCTCTTCTGGAGTACGGAGTGTGGGATCCGCGTCAGATAGGCCTGACGGAGGACATCAAGAAAGTTAAAAGAAGGACACCTCGTTTGGTATTATTGAGAAGTAAGGGAAGAGTGCCACTGATATGATACATGGATTGGGGTGATAATCATTAAAATAAAGGCTTTTTTCGTTGCAGCAGGACGTTCTCATGAAACTTCAATCACAATTGTTCTCGTCAGAGTGTGAAAATATTTTTTTAGCACCCATCTGTATGGGGAGAAATGACCATCATAATAAAATAAGTAAAAGTTTGCACGGATAGATTTAGAGTTCGTTTTTCTCGTGCGGTGTTCGAGAGCAGAACAGTGTAGAAGTAGCCTAAAATTGGTTCCATAAATGTTCTCCCAGGCACTTAACTGTGAATTGCAGAGAAATCATGTACATGTAGATGTAGTTGAAAATGCTGTATGTAGCTCTTGCTTCGAAAGGAGCAAAAATATTGACGTCAGAGATCCGGTTTTGAGGTTTTGAGCCACCGTTTCGCCGATTGAGTTTCTAAAGCTCCTGTGACTAACTCCAAAGAAATAGAAATATGTATTTTTTACGATACTATATATTGCTGCTATGTAACATAGTATTGTAAGGATAAATTTGACACAGAATGGTTAGCTCTTGCACAGAAATATGACGACAGATGTGTGTAACTCTAAAAATGATTTCGTTGGAAGTACGGAAGACCTAGTGGGCTTCTTTTCCTCAAGTATTCACGACAGTGAATTGATTCCCAGAGATGATGAAATTGATAAAGATAGCTCGAGCTACGTCTGTTCCTACATGTATAGAACACCATAAGGGAAGAAAAATTTAACGACAACATTGCCATGCATATCCATACACAAGAAGCAAAAATTTTGGACGTTGACACTGTGGCAAGCATTTTCATCAAACGATCCACTGTTCACACATGTTCTTTATGTGTGAGAATTAGAAGTTACATAAAGATTAGAAAATTAAAACAATTCTATGTCGATTGTGAATTACTTTTCGTATTAATTAATTAAAATGGAAAAATTAAGTTAATAAATAATAATTTGCTTGCCTTTTGTCAAGTGTTGCTCATTCAAAAACACGTGAATTAGGATTTTCAGCAGCGTTAGTTTTCATTCATATAAAGTTTTTCCTGGAAATGAACATAAATATCAAATCTATTGTCTTAGTTCATTCAGAATATCATTTTCATGAAATTTTTAGTCCTACTAAGTACTGCACATTCTCTGTTTAACTTACACATTCACTTCGTTCTGACACATATGTACTGGATTTATTCACTATTGTCGGTGGCCGAGCGGTTCTAGGCGCGTCAGTCCGGAACCGCGCTGCTGCTACGGTCGCAGGTTCGAATCCTGCCTCGGGCATGGATGTGTGTGATGTCCTTAGGTTAGTTAGGTTTAAGTAGTTCTTAGTTCTAGGGGACTGATGATCTCAGTTATTAAGTCCCACAGTGCTTAGAGCCATTTAAACCATTTATTCACTCTTGTACTCCGGCGATCGCGGTCGCTCAGTCCATAATTTGCACAAAAAAGGAAAACTGATTATGTCCTTAAAATTAATCCTTGCTGACGCTCCTGCGTGCTCAGTTGCATATATCCTTCAGCTTAAACGCTATTATACTTCCTTGGAGTTGACCTAATATTATTTACTACTTGCTGAACCGTCTATTACTCTTATATTCTTTTATATTCTTACTGCAAAAGGTCATCCGTTATAATTCCGATTTACGTCTGGCTTTTACCTAAACTTCTTATCTTATTAACGTTTACACTCACATTACAACACAAGTATCTAGCTTCCAACGTCACTCATGTTACAAGATATTTTGTCTTTGCTATGGTTCCTCAATATTCTCGCACGTGTGCCATTTACTTTGTGCCATCCATTTATCTGTTCGAAACACTTACTGTCACTTAGTTTCT
The DNA here is from genome assembly GCF_023897955.1 of Schistocerca gregaria. Taxonomy (NCBI): domain Eukaryota; kingdom Metazoa; phylum Arthropoda; class Insecta; order Orthoptera; family Acrididae; genus Schistocerca; species Schistocerca gregaria. Next base: position 458,596,554 of record NC_064920.1, on the reverse strand, counting down.
TCGACATGTTATGTTCTACCCTCTATAGGCACAGCACGCGATATTACCACTTTACTGAAATAACACATTTCCTTGACGCTCTTTTGTACACTCTTTCTAAATTACTACTTCACATCAAGCAAACACTGCCACACATGAGAAAGAGAAGAAGAAAGAAGCATAATTAATGGAAAAACAGTTCTTAACAGCTCGACTGCGCGCAGTCACTCCATTATGAAACTTTCAGACGATCAGGAACCTGCCCACGTTTTCCGTGGACAGACGTAAAGAAAACATACCACAGGATAGAACAAGGAAAAGAAGAATAGTAAACAGATTGAGTACATACAATCACTTCACTGCCAACTTTCCCAAAGATCAGAAGATTCCCTATCTTTTTCGATCAGGATAATACCTCCTCCATCGGCATCCTTCCTCCTATCTCCCCCATCAGCTTTCTTCTACCCCTAACTTCATACCAGTTTAACGTTTTTATTCTGTTCTCACTATTTATCAATTGCTCTCTTAGGCAGCAAGCGGATCTATTGTCACCGGCCGCAAATATTTCACATCATCAACGTCAATAATGGCATCACCATACCGCTCTAGGTTTTCTCGTGAACCGGTGATCCTCATTGCCGATTTTCTTCTACAGATTGGATCCTCCGACCTCCTTTTCTCTGACCAATCCCGTGCTGAGGCACTGATTAATTTAAAGGGTAGTCTGGAATTTCCTAACTGCCATATTCTCATTGCTCAAAGTGTCTCTCACTTAGTCACGCAATGCAGTTGTTTTTCCTGTCGCGGCAACCACTCTTAAGACGTACCTACCAAGCGCCTAGTTACCACAGCTCTTCGGTTTTGTTCCCACCTTTTTGGCCATGTAACCATTTCACCGTTTTCAAGAACCGGACATAATTTTCATAATAGCCTCAGGGTACTGCAATCTTCTTCCTAAGAATCTACACTGTCCAGTCAGGTTATTGTGACAGCTGTGAGAAGTGCAGGAAGGGGGGCTGAAGTTCTAGCAGGTACCGGCAGGAATGTATAACCATGCTGCCTCCACAGACGTGTCTACCTGCCCTAGATTTCTCGGCTGAGGATCCATGGCGCGTGCAACCCGATTTAGGTGGTCCCACATCTTCTGTACTGGGTATAAAAATAAGGGGTGTTTGATGGCCAGGGGAGTGTGGTTCACTCTTCCTAGTGCCCTTCGAACCAGTCACTTACTCTGCGAGCTGTGGAATAGGCTGCATTGTCCTTCTGGTAAATGCCATCGTGCCGAAGGATGGACATGGTACCTAAGGAGAGACGGATACTTCTGACGATCCATTGTGCCTTGCAGAATGACGACATCACTCAGGGGATATCACGCAAACATTCCCCAGACCATAACGGCCCCACCTCCGGCCTGAACTCCTCCGACGATGTTTTCACACGTTTCACGCCATACACGCCAATGGCTATCTGTCCGATGGAGCATAAAACGCGATTCATCTGGAGAGGCCATTGTCGCCACTCAGCTCCTGTTGCGGTATTGTCGTGCAAATTCTACCTGCCGTCGCCGATGAGCAGCAGTCGACATGGGTGCATAAACCAGGTCACAGCTGCAGGGACCCGTATGCAGCAACATTCACTGAACTGTAATCGAGGAGACACTGTTGGTAACACCGTGATTCATTTAGGCAGTCAGTTGCTCGACAGCTGCACATCTGTTCGCCCCTACTCATCGCCACAATCGTCGTTCACCCTGTTATTTATGGCCAGTGGTGCACCACAACTGTGCATGTCAATAATACTCTCTACATAATTTGGTGAAGTGGCATGTCCTCAGTCCTTACTCTCACACATTTCGTTATGACATGTTACAAGTGTGCCCAACAGCTGGGAAATAAAGTACCTTAGATTGTGAAATATTCGGTGCTGCACTACTTGTAGATACGTAGGCAGCCATTGCCTCTGAGGTGGGTTGCAGTCCCGTTACGTGCCACCAGATCCCCATAGCGATGTCACCAGCAAAATCTGTTGCAGTCTGGACCCAGAGTCCCCGACAGCAAATTTACGACCAAAAGGCAATCTTATCTCCACCTGGTCAAAATGCAGAAAGTGCTATAACTCTCGCTTTCTCGCGTTAAAAATAAGAGCGATAATCCAGCTGTTGCCTCATATTACTGCTTCCTACACACGAAACATAATTCTTAGAACATTCTCTACAAAATTATTAGTTTTTTTAACTACACAACAGAACAACATACAACTTCAGCCGCGCGGTTTAGCCACGTGATCTAAGGCGGCTTGCCACGGTTCGCGCCGATCCCCCCGTCGGAGGTTCGAGTCCTCCCTCGGGCATGGGTGTGTTGCTCTTAGCGTAAGTTAAAGTTAAATTAAGTAGTGTGTAAGTCCAGAGACCGATGACCTCAGCAGTTCCGTCCCATAGCCACTTACCTCCACCACCACCACCGTCATCATACAACTTCGCTGGAACACAGTGTACAAATTTGATAGATTTCAAACCCTTTCCTGTGATTTTAATAGCATCAGAACATCGGTTTATCCAGAAAGAAAGTAAAAAGCATTATGGGTTATAACGAAGTGACAGGAGCGGTAAATAGAGCACTAACAGCGGTGCGTGACTGAGTGATAACATAGATCTACCTTCATTCGCTGTGTACTTGAATATCAGCCGCCTACACTCAACCCGTCGAATCTCACATGCTATGCAGTAGTTCTTATGCTGCACTACCATTTATGAAATCTCATTAAGCTTTGCAATTACACAGTAACACTCTGTGAGTTAATCTGGTAAAATAATTTACTGAAGTAGAAAATATTGCGTGAAATTGTCATTACACTGCTGCTGTCACGCGGGACGTAGCAACTAATTACCAGGACAATTCATAAGCTGTTTGACGATAAGTTACACGATGTTCTCTGAGACACGAAATAATTTCCTCCTCAGTTGCGACTAGGTCTTCAGCGACACTCTAATTACAGCATTTATCAAAGACACAACTAAATAATAAATATCAGCCGACTCAGTAGGATGAGTGTTGACATAATGACGAGAGAAAGACTTTGTTCAATCAATATGCAACGTGCTGAAAATTTCTCCTATCGGAACACAAAAGAGGCTAACATGCATTTGTTTTATAGAATGTCACTGAACACTAGGGTACTGAATACTTCATTCTACCTTCCTCAGCAGCTTTAAAACATTTCCCAATAATTTTGGCATGCAATTGTATTCGCGCTCTTTTCAACAAGTAACTCACGTCGCACTCTCAGAAACTTCTCTAACTATAACTCGCTCACACCGATTAGTATACCGCAGTAAGTCTCTCATATCACATCTCCCTTACCCATTCTCACTCAGTAATTCAGCCTGACGCAGTTTCATTATCTGTTTGTGTCTCTCTGTCACTGTCTCTTGTTTCACAACCACAGTCTCCTTCGCTCTGTCCTACTACTATTGTCTCCTCTGTCACTGTCTCTGTCTTGCTTTCTCTTACTGCTAATATCTCATGTATTCCTCCTCACTGTTGTAATCCGTTCTCACTATCACTACATGTTTCTTCCGCGTTGCAATTTTCATGGACTCTCACCTCCTTCAATTTCTCCTTTTCTTTATTCCTGTCCCACTGGCGCTGTCTCCTTCACTCTTTTCCTAGCACTGCTCTGTCACTGTCAACTATCTACCACTGCCACTGTGTCCCTCTCTTTCTCTCACAATGCCATCGTCCCTTCGTTCTTTCTCTACCACCATCGCTGTCTACTGTCTTCCAGTAACAGTTTCCTTCTCTCTCAGCATAAGGAAGAGTGAATATTTTCAGATTCCAAAACTTTTGGGAAATTTCTGAATGTGCTGAGGTAGGTAGAATGTGGCAGCTGGTATCCCATTTTTCAGTCTGCGTCTTAACAGTAGCATATTAGTCTATTATTTGCTCCGATAGTGCCTTTATCTGCAGGTTCCCTTCTTTTCCCTGCAACAGCAGGGCATGTCGCTCATAAGGATAAAACTTTGTGGGTCAGCAAAATGTTTATATTTTATTTATGTGAAATCGAAATAATGCAAATTAATTTTACGCCTCAGATCGGATTTTATGCGCATAACAAATTTGCACGTACGTAAGTACGACAACATCGGGTTCACAGGATCCTTCTGATGATAAACGGAGACAGTTTACAGCATATTCCTCCACGCTGCGTTATTTGGTAAACTACGTTTCCGTTTCAGATCCGGTAATACGTGCGTTTTTTACCTGTACTTGTAGGGTAATTGTGAAAATCGGTCTCTTGGAAACGGATGAAGGTATCGAGAAAATTTTCATGGTTATTCGAGATTGGGATCTTAGGAATATATCTTGAAAAATTCAGCCATTCGCTGTGCATTACAGTCTTGGAATCGGCAGCTCGGGTTGAACCCCAAGACCATGGTTTTCCGGTTTTTTAGGGAACCTTCCACGAGCGAAATGGTATCTCCATGAGCCCCTTAAAGCGTACCATAGACCACATATACAAAAGGAACCATTCGATTTGCTCCATTTCCCTAAGCTGGAGGAAGTGTGTAGTATTCAAACTTTTACCCTATACTGTAGGATAGTTATAGTAAGACAATTCCTCTGTAGAGTGTACGAAGGGTTCCTATCCCAAGGGCTGTGCAAATCATTTGACCCTACTTTTCTGTCACCAATATAACGAGAGGTATGAGTAACCAAAAAAGCCCGTTTCATGCTTGGCATTTTAGGATATACTAGTAATGTTTGGTGTCGCGTGCGTACAAATTCTGTAGACGTTGTCCTTATCAAAACATAACTTCAAAAAGCCTCTAAAAGCACTTACCATACAACTACGCATACTCAAACTCTGATACATAAAATAACAGTTACAAAGTGCATTTAATGTAGAGCTTCCATTTGACAAGGGTCCTGCCTCAGCCAAAACCCAATGAATTTTCTTCTACGCTATGGTCAGTCACCCCTATTTATATCTCTTCAGAACCTGTGCTGTCAGACAAGCTTCTTTATTAATATTTTCGCCTAGAATAATGTGTTATCTGCACTGGATCCACCAGCAGACACTGTTTTGAGATACTTTTAGTAATTACAATTATGCTTTAAAAAAAAATTAGAATTGGATGGTCAATTTTTCTTTTCCATCTACTTGTTGCTAGGGGGTGTCTGCCCCAAACTGTAAATAACTTTTAGTTCTGTATCGTCTAATTCTTATGTCAGACAATTATAAACTTCAGAGAGTGGAGTCCAAAACCGCCGTCATTATGACTTGGAAGTTACAGGGCGCTTAGCCGCCTACCACTCGACAGTGGTTGCTTCCGGCCGTCGCTTGCTGCCGAGAATTCTGATTTCATCTCTTATAGTTAATCAAACTGGAAATGTCTCGTGGTCCGTAGTTCATACGGAGGCTAAAGCTTCTGTTGTCGAGCGCCGACATCATTTCCACGAATTTATCCTCAATAAACATGTTACATTCCTCCATTCTATCTCATGTTCACCCTGTAGCACATGTGTCCACTGTAGTGGTGAGTGACCACTCGACTGCCCTCTCGCATTTGCAGCCTCAGGACTGATTCAAAGCGGCAAAGAAGCCACATTAAGAGCTGCCCACTGCAGTTGATAACTGTACCACGCGGTTCATCAATTAAAGTGATTCCAGAACGTAAGAAATCTCAAATAAGAGAGGTTAATGTGTCTCAGTTTGACACTGGAGATTAGTATGTTGATAAAACGATGCAGAAAACTACAGAGAATTATTTCGCACAGTAATAATCGGTATCACTACTTGTTCGAGAGTTCCTCTTTCTCCAGAAACGAATGGTTCAAATGGCTCTATGTGTTTCATGTTTATTACCTTAAATGCTTATTGATAAGTATTACACGATCTGTTTTTCGCCACGATGTGGATCATTTGCTTCGAAGGAATTACGTGACTAATTTAGCACGTTCCCTAACGTGTGGCAGTATATTTTTCTTCCTGTTGTAACAGCGTCTCAAATAAATTATCATTTATCTGTCATTTGTCTTCTTATTTCTTTGTTATCGGTGATTATTTGGACATGTTACTTCAATTACTTTTCGAAAATCGTCTTTTCTGGAACAATGATAGGTACTCTTTACCCTCCTATATAACTCGATCGAATACGTTCCAAGTATCATTAAAAGATCTACTAACGTTATCTCTTAGATTCCAAAGATGCTTACACAGTATACTGTGCCGCACATATCGGAGTATCTGAACAGGCCTGAGGTAATCTGCTGTTAAGTATGATGTAGAGTTTAAAGGGATTCAATGATAACATAAAATTTATGTTGTTTTAGTGATTGTATTTTGGGTGAATTTAGAGCCTTTCACACAGACAGCAAAAATACAGAAATATCCCTAAAACATCGGTTTACGGCTTCTCTAATAATCGGATTCCTAGTTTTTGACAACTTTCTCTCCAACAGCATGTAGACAGTTCTGTTTGCGGAAATCGTGAATGTGTTGCAATAATAAAATTATTGAGTCACGGCTTTTACTCAGTTTAAAGCCTGGAATTTCCATAACTACTATGAGGACATCATCCGTGTGTGCAACAGCACCATTGACCTTTGCACACTCTTCTGCCATCTCTTGTAGTGGCTTACTGCATCCGTGAAGACAAGTTCACATAAGGACCTTTGTAGCCATCTCTTCGCCACATCTCTTTTCGTTGTCATACTATAAAATGTCCGTGGGTCTACACTAACACACAATAATAGTTTCGAAAGAAATTATAGAAGTACTAATGCCACTTCAGTTGTCCAAACCTCGCGAATAATGATGGCCACCAAAAATTATACTAAACTCTACTGACGTCTACCATAACAGCTATAGCGTATTTGTTGTAACTATTACCAAAGCTTTAAATCGCCAGATTTTTAGTATAGTCCTTTCTAAATTCAGACCATATTTTATTAAGACTTATTTCTCTCTCTCTCCCTCTCTCTCTCTCTCTCTTCATTCTAGCAATTATCGCCGCTGCCGCCTTCCACATATTTGGTACCCTAACTTGAATCAAACAGTCATTTGACAGTGACTCAAATAGCACACTATTTCGTCTTTAAAGTGAAGCAGTTCCGATTACGTACCTATACTCCAGAGGGCGAGAGAAGAGCTCTGACAGTTGACGCGGCCTTGGCGCACGTGCTTCGCGCATCCACGACGGCCAGTCAGATCGTGAGCTTTTGTTTACGTTACCGTGGCAACGCTCCAGTGTTGTCCTTAGTGCTGGGCGACCGCTGCTTTCAGTTAGTTTCCTACGTTCAGGTTTGTTTGTATACGTGTGCATTGCTCTACTTCTGTGAGTTTCTTGCCGTGTTATAAATGGAAAAGTGTATATAAATGTGCAAAAGTGGCTGTAAACAGAAGAGGGATTTTGGGAAAGGAGCTACGCTGAAATCTCAAGCACGCGAATTTATATACAAATAGTGTGTTTATTTTGAAACGGAAAGGGACAATGGCGGGCCTTTCATATCAGTGAGTATAGCGGTTGACAGAGTGGCAAAAGCATTGAACATCTCTACAGCGACAGTGGAGAGAGTCACAAATGATCTTTGAACGGTTTTGTGCCCAGTCCCATGATGACGTTAAAATCAAAACAACTGTCCACTACCACGAGGAGATGAATGGAGATATATTCAAAGACTGGTTCGTTACTCGTTAGCTACCAGACGTCAGTTCTGGTAGCGTTTTTGTAATGGACAATGCGCCATACTATTCTGTACAATTGAATAAGGCCCCAACGGCAGCTGCAAGGAGTGACGAAATAGTCAGCTAGTTGAAAGATAATAAAATAGGCTTTGGACAGAAAATGCGGAAAGCGGAACTTCAGGAATTAGTGAAACGATACAAGCCACAGAAAACGCATTATGTGATTCATACATTAGCGGAGAACTACGACCACAAAGTCATACGTCTTCCACCGTACCACTGCCATTACAACGCAACTGAACTGATATGGGCTCAAATAAAAGCAGATGTGGCAGAGCGAAACGAAACCTTTACTTCGCGTGACCCAGAGAGGCTGGTAAATGATGCTGTCACACGAATAACGCCAGAAAATTGGAAGAACCTCATGATCCACGTGTGGAAAGAGTTTACAAGGTCAAACACAGAAGAAGGAGTAAGAGATGAATCCGTTCATAATATTGTAATTTGTTTATCAGTCGATGAGGACAGCAGCAACGAAGATACCGAAGACTATTTTTTTGTGGCGAGAGACGACCAACTAGATGACGATGATCTCGGGGTTTCCGTTATTCCGCACAAAAAACAGAGATAACGTCCTTATTAGGTATTTTACACGTAACATTTGTGCAGTTTGCTTTACCTCTTTAATGTTGAAAATCTCATTGTGTGTAATTTTTATTTTGACTGGAACCATAGTCATCGTAATTTTTAATGGTGTTAGCGCCGTTCGACTTTAATAATTTTTATTTTGTCGTTATACGATTCAGAGTTCAGCCATAGGCAATTTTCAAGAACAGTAACTTACTTATACGTGAAAAGAAATCATACTGGTATGAAATATGGAGAAATCTGAACCGTACAACAATAAAATAAAGATTGTTGCAGTCAAATAACTGTAACATCATTAAAGAAAATGTTTATGTGTGTGTTTGTGTAATGTGACAAATATTGATAGCGCATGTGAAAAATATTCCATCAAGGAACACACCGGTCAGCAGAATGCTGCCGCTTCAGGAATGCTGCTACGAATGACGCGGCATTGTTAGGTTCTGAAGGAGCCGAGTGTTGTCGCGAGCCGAACGATGGGGCGGGGAGGTCTGTCACCCCTCCCTGACCGCGGCTGTCTCACTGCCTCACGGTGTGGAATACTGGCAACTGCGTTGCCAGCTGTCAGAGCTCACCTCTTGACGTACGAAGTATATTCACCCATTTTTGTTGTACATACATCCTACTGAGAAACGGAAAACTATTCAATCGTTTTAGTGTGGCACCTTCATCTCTCTTCTTAACTATCCCTGTAAATGTAAGCAGCTGGCGTTCTGCTTTTCATATCTTGGCAACAATAAGTTCCAGCAGGTGTTCGGTCAAGTCGTCTCACCATGTTGTCGTTTTGACATTTTCTCTTCGTATGGTCGGCAATACAATTGGTAACAGGATCTTATTCATCACAGTCTTACGGGATCTTCCCCACGCTTTTGTGTTTAGTTGCTGATTCACGTACCTGTCTTGTTGCTCGAATCCAGTCTGCTCTAATATTCTTTGCCAAACTGTTTGAGATACCTGTTGCTTTGAAGGTGTATGGTTCACTTTTACAAACCGCTCTCTGTTAGTAGCTTATTCTCAATGAACCATTCTTCTTAATGTTCTGATCGTCTTTCCATCGAGGACCGCAGAGTTAAATGGGCACTGATTCTTCTTGTGAGTTCTGAATGGCTTTCCGTACCTCAATAGTTTTCTCGTCTTCAACGTAACCCTCACTGTCAAGCAATGTCTTTTTGTTTGGTTTTTTTTTTTAATTCACTCTGAGCCAGATCTATTTCGTTACCCTGACGCTGTAAGTAAATCAGTTTCTGTGAGTAGAAATGACTCGTATTTGTATTTCGATCCGGTGCACTGGAGTTAGGTTGTGATTTACTGTCATATTATCTGGGATAGTCCACGAAAACCCGTCACCAACAACGACAGTTCTCGAAGTTCCAGATCCTGCTCTAGGTTTGTTACGTGTAGAGTGACGGGATAAAGGATCGCAACATCAAGACGCAGTTGTGCGACATAAACGAAAGACGTGATTCTACATCTGAAAGATGATTTCTATTCAGATTTCTCTCCAGTAACTTAATTGGCGTTAGTAGTGCTATGAGGACGCATATCAGATCTGCTTTAAATACAAGCAACAACGGTCGTGAGCGTTAGTTACCTTCGACAGTGGACGTGATGAGTTGACGTTAGTCAAGACTCCGTTATCAACACCTCGTAGAGTTTGAATAGTGTAATAGTGCGACGACAAGCTGGATATTCCTTCTACCATACTCCAGAAAGACACTGTACATTATTGCTGGCCACCGTTGGCAGGAGAACGCACAGTTGCAGGGAGACCGGGTTCCGTACGGCCGTGTGGCATTACTGAAACCGGAGACCTTGGTGTTCGGCTACGGCTCGGGAGCCTCGTGTTGGTCCTCAGTAGCAATCCGAACAGAAACTGGACCCGCAGAAACAAAACGAAATGTTACAGATGGATTACTTGAAGGACACCTCCAAACCACACGCTCTGGAGCGTGCTGTCGACTGATCCCAAACCACCGGCATTTGCAATCCAGTGGTGTCAAGCGAGAGCTCAATGAACGGCGTGGTGGAGAGCTGGCCATGTGTTGGTTAGAAGGAAACCAGTTGATGGCCTGCAAACAACCTGTTTGCTTGATGGGCACACTGTACCGACACCTGGAATTATGGTCTGGGGTGCGATTTGGTATGACGCACGCCGACTGCAAATTTGCACGCCAATTGGTGATCTGACCTATTGTGTTCCCACTCACGAACAGCATTAAAGGGGGTATATCTGAACAGGATAACGCCCGCCCACATACCACTGGTATAACTCAACATACTGTGCAGAGTGTCGACATGTTGCCTTGAGCTCCTCGATGACTAGATCTGTCTTCAATCGAGCATATGTAGGAAATCATCGGACGAGCATTAAGCATCCCTGTACTGACTAATAATTGCAGCAGGCATGGAGCTCCAACCCACAAACTGAGGTCCGGCACCAGGGCAACAAACGCTAAGCACGTTAGCATTCATGCATTGAGCATTCTGTCAGTCACGTCGCTTATGAATGCACCAGTATTTCACATTTGCAATGGCTTATGTGGCGCCTTCATTAAATTGTGATCTTGCAATGTTAATCACTTAAATATGTTACCCAGAAAAATGCTTTCCGGAAAGTTTATTAATCTACATAAATTATTTTTATTGTTGCGATTTGTGCCGTCGGTGTATTAAATTTTTTTAAATAAAATTAAACAGTCTATGTTATGTTATGTATGTCTATGTCATTCTAATAATATTGTAACATTTACTACGAGGGTAATGCCAAAAGTAAGGCCTCCTATTTTTTTTACAAGTGCATAGACCTGCTTATTTCTACAATTATACAACTTGAACATTTAGCTATTTTTCGATATAATCACCATTTCTGTCGATGCATTTTTGTAGACGCTGTGGCAGTTTTTGTATGCCCATGTCATACCAGCTCACCGCCATGCTGTTGAGAAACGTATTAACCTCTTCCTTCACCTCGTCGTCGGAGCTGAATCGCTGGGACCACAATTAACGCTGACAGGTACTGTGAGACTCTGAAAAAACTCAAACGGGCAATTCAGAAGTGGAGAAGAGGAATGTTGAGCAAGGGCGTACACATTCTTCAGAACAACGCTCGCCCACACATCGCTCGTCACACCGTTGCTCTCCTGCTTCAGTTTCAGTGGAACATAATCACCCACCCATCCTATAGCCCTGACTTGGCGCCCAGTGACTATCACCTGTTCTCAAATGGTTCAAAGGGCACGGAGCACTTTGGGACTTAACATCTGAGGTCCACAGTCCCCTAGAACTTAGAACTTCTTAAACCTAAGTAACCTAAGAACATCACACATATCCATGCCCGAGGCAGGATTCGAACTTGCGACCGTAGCGGTCGCGCGGTTCCAGACTGAAGCGCCTACAACCACTCGCCCATACCGGCCGGTACTATCACCTGTTCCCTAGGTTAAAAGAACATTTGGCCGCAAAGCGATTCAGCTCCGACGACGAGGTGAAAGAAGAGGTTCATAACTTTCTGAACAGCATGGCGGTGAGCCGGCATGACATGGGAATACAGAAACTGCCACAGCGTCTACAGAAATGCATCGACAGAAATGGTGATTATGTCGAAAAATAGCTAAATGTTGAAGCTCTAAACTGATGTAAACCATTGTAGAAATAAACAGGTCTACGTACTTACAAAAAAATAGGAGATCTTACTTTTGGGATTACCCTCGTATGTATTATTCTCTATTATTATATGACATTACTTATGGGATTTTGGGTCTCTCATGCGAAGGGACGTGTAAGCGTAAGTTTCATTAAACCTTATCCGGTTTCCGGTTGACAGGGGCTCTGCTGATACCCTTGAAGCCAGAGCATGCACTGAGCTGAGACACGATCAGATGAGGACGAAGGCTTACAGATATAAACCTGGCAGAGAGCCAGGAATCTCCAACCACATTTTTTTCTCCTAGCACACTCCACGTCTTTACTAACTCACCCTAAGCTACCACCCGAGCGTCCCTCGTCGCCTTCTCCTTCGATTTCTGGGACACAATTCCCGGAATTATCCTTCGGCAAATCCCTACGACCTCCAGGGGTCGGCGTCCCGGGCGCCCCAGAAAGCGCATATCAAGGTCTTAAGGTTTTACGTGCAGGAGAACTGCACCGTCGCTATCCGCGTTGGGTCTGTAGCGCCCTCGCAGTAAGAGTCGTTCGAATTTTCTGCCGCCGTTGTTGTACGTCTTGCCACTCTTATCTGTGTATGCAGATCTATAACACACAATAAATCTTAATATTACTCTCTGGAACACAGTATTTCATTAGGGTACGTTACGTGGACAAAAGATCTATGGCGTTCCGAAACAGGATCTGCGCTTTTACAATGTAAAATGACGTATTCTGGGCTTGCGTAGAAAACCAGAAACGATATTTCACTTGAATTTAATAGGTATTATGCGGAAACCCCTTCTAGGGAAAGACGTCATGGACTGTTGCACATAACCGCCATCGAGGAGATTAAGGCCGGAGAGTTCATCTACATTCTGCACATGACCATTCCTTGTCTGACGGAGGGTACAGAGTCTACTAGAGGCACTTTGGCAAGGCAAATGCGTTCCTCTACTTGTGTTGAAGCGTGGGCTATAGAAATTTTGAAAGCAGCGTTCTTCCAGATGCACCGTGGCTTTCTTGTAGCGTCTACGATTGGACACTGTTGAATATGTCTGTCACTTTCTGTCACTGACTAAAAATAACCGTGACAAACCATACAGCTCCTCGCGCTATCTTCTCTACGTCTTTCGTTATGTTAATTCGTAAATCATACTCACTGTCGAAGGGTACATAAGAAGTAATCAGATGAGTGTTTTTAAGTACCTTTTTTGGTGACTTAGATACAGCTCCTTGGGATTCTTCGTATGAAATTCAGTGTGAAACTAGCCTTCGGCTTCGACATGATATGTTGATCGTGTGCTCCAACTGTATTATGCTATCTTCTCTATTTCTCAAATCATACAGTGGAACCCTATGTAAATGGCCTTCATTAATCTGCATCCGGATCGAATTGCATTTTCGTACAGTAACCGTACAACTCTCGATACTTCGGTCATAGTAGCGGCAAAAATCTATGACGAAAAGCATTGAACTTAAATTGTGCCAGCCATACATACAAACCCTTACAAGGTGTCAGTTAAAAAGTTGCCATTGAAATCTACAGTACTATTTTGTACCCATTTGTTAAGAACGCAAAATGACATGAAAGAGAAAGATGGTGGTAGTTTTTCTATACAAAAGTTATTACGCTGTATATTATTGCGGCCGGCCGCGGTGGTCTAGCGGTTCTAGGCGCGCAGTACGGAACCGCGCGACTGCTACGGTCGCAGGTTTGAATCCTGCCTCGGGCATGGATGTGTGTGGTGTCCTTAGGTTAGTTAGGTTTAATTAGTTCTAAGTTCTAGGCGACTGATGACCTCAGATGTTAAGTCGCATAGTGCCCAAAGCCATTTGAACCATTTTTTTTTTATATATATTATTGTGGTGTGCGTACTGTAGCACCTTCGGTACACACACCATCAGATTATTTGACATGTCGCTCTAACGAAGTAGGCGAGTATCAGCAATATGTCTCGAGGTCTTATCGTGGCGTGTTTATCTTCTGCCGTTTGGTCAGACGATAGAAATGCCACTTGCACACTTAGAGTAGCAGACTGACGGTGACCAACTTTAAACAGCACTTGATTAATTTTCACCCACATTTATTAAAATAATAAAAAGCATAGACATTACGTAACTTGATTCTGGATGCTGTTCACAATTGACAATCTGAAGTTCCGTTGCTCTTGGTGTGTTAATCTTATTCTCACATATCTCTGATACTTGACGAAGTGTCTATACATTTCTCTTCATGGCTATGTACGTGAATATGGTAATCTTATTAGGTGCAGATTGAAACTTGACTATAGACTGGTACAGACTAATGCAGACTGACTAATCGGAGGTCTGTACACTCGTTTTAATACCGCGCGTTCAGGTATCACTGCGAGATGTGATCCACGAGGAGGAAAGGTTCTGTGTTAGCAGCAATCTCATTGGCTGCGTTACATATTAATACGCGGATCGGCGGAAGCAGAATTTGATCCGTCTCTAAGACAGCGCCATCTCGTTGTGCGGAGACAGACGAGCGCTGCGCCTGCGCTGTTGTGCTTAGTGGGGCGCGCTCTAGTGAGAAAGTTGTGTACGCGCTGACTATGCGGAACATTGTACACAACAATTATAGTTCAAAATGGATTGCTTAAAAATATTGATTCTGAATATGGTGTTAAGGAATTTTTCAGTGATTCCAACATACTCGGATATAGGTACTATAGAAGTACTCATAAATCACAGGTGGCGAAATGACAATGACGGTGGTTAGGGGATTCTTTCTAATGACGAAATTGTCGCCGTTTGTTAGTTTACAGACAGTGACGATAGTGATTATGGATCGTCTCGTAATACTGGCTCTCAATCTGAAAACAGTACGATATATGGACAGGAAAGAACGCAGCTGGACACAGTACTGGTTTACTTGGAACATCCAAGAGAAAAAGCTTCGGTCGAAATATTCGTTATGAAACATCTCAGAAGAAACTGATTGTTTCTGTTACACAAAGCTTATAGATTTTTATCCAGTATCTGGTCAGCATTTGTGCGAAAACAGTCATCAATCTGTGACATTATGTGAAAGTAAATATAAAAAATTTGTCCTTAACATTTAATCTATGTAATTATATTTTTTCTCATTTTCTAGATTATGAGGATATTCGATTATCCAGATGACCTCCAGTCCAACAAAGATAGCGTAAACGAAGTTCATATGCGTTCATTTATTACGAAGTGCAGCCAAGCGCTGACAATTTTCAAGTCGTGCAACATTGAGACTGGTTCTTCCTTCATGTATATAGTTTTGAACAGATGAAATTATTTATCGTGGCATAATAGTACTCGACAGTTTTACGGTGTCGAATGACAACTCCAATGAAAATCGATCTAGTCGGCGACGTAGACGAGCATTACACCACACTTATTTTCTCGTGATATACGAGAAGCAAAAGGGTCGGTGCTACTGCACAGCCACACGGGACGTTCGCAAATGTTTTGAGTTGTGGAAGATACGAAAGAGGGCTTGTGTCAACTCAGGTGGCTCGCTGACTGCCGCAGAATAGATTTGATTCTGATGACACTTATTACAGCGTTAGGTAGAAAAACAGTCGCGTAGTATTATCCAATCATATATAGTTATCTAGTAACACCAGCAATCTCGCGTTAGTAGGTCATACAAGGAACAAAATTGATGCATAGAAAATCACTGGGGTTTAACGTCCTGTTCATAATAAGGTCATTACAAATGTGACACAAGCTGAAATGATAGAAAGATTGAGAAGCAATCGGCAACATCGCTTGGAATCAACCATCCACACATGCACTTTAGTCAGCTTAGGAAAATCACGGAAAACCTGAATTTATGTTGTCAGATTTAGTGCCCAGCTCCACTTGAAGGATTTCCCAAAGTCTTAAATGATGAGCCACTACGAACGGCTAGATCGTAGGAGGAAATTTCTGTTTACTGGTATCGCAGGCTGGCTTGCAAAGTCACTGTCAACGAATTTTAAATTGGTGACATGCGCTCTTTGCCTGTGCTAGCTTCCCTCTCATATTCCACTTCCTTTGTGTGTCAGGCATAGTTTTGTTTCCAAGGTAGCAGGATTCGTTCACATTGTTTACTTCATGGTCATCAATTTTGTTGTTAACTAATCTTTAATCTGATTTCTACTACTATTCATTAAATTTATATCTTTCTTCGGTTTACTCTTAATCCATAGCGTTTCTTTCTTTTTCTTTTTTTCATTAGACTGTTCATTCCTTCAAGTCTTACAGTTCTTCCACACTTTCACTGAGGATAGCAAGATAATCTTCTCAATGAAATTCCTCCACTTCGAATTTTATTTCTACCCTGGAATCTTCCTTTTACTTCTGTCATTGGTTATTCAACGTATACAGTGAACTGTAGGAGCAAATCACTGAAACCTTGTTTATCCCTTTCTTGGTTTCCATTTTGATATTTACATCTTGGTTCTTGTATACAGATTGGTCCATTGATCGTGACCTGGCCACATATCTCACGAAATAAGCGTCAAACGAAAAAAATACAAAGAACGAAACTCGTCTAGCTTGAATCCTATGAATGCATTTTCGCCTGCTTTGTGATACATTCACGAATTTACACACATTTCATAACTCTTAAAGTACGATGCTCAGCTTACTTACCATAAACATACCTCACCAGCATAATACACATCGTCATCGTAATAATAACATCACAACAGATAAATCACATCTCAGAATCGATGCAGCTTCTTTCAATAATTTCAAGACCTTCAATAAAGTCTTGTTCCTCAAACGTACTTCAAAAATCATGATCCCATACCAAATACATCATTCAAAGCTCTCATAGTATCACAATGGTTCCGAAAAATATATGAACAATTCACAAAGTACAGACAAAATACAATTTCATAAGTGTGAAGTTATCCAACTGTGTAATTGCATAAACATGTGTCGCTCTCAATTAAATAATCTGATAGCTGTGTAATTTATGTGTTAGAGAAATATGGTACCGATGTGTGAAGTTGTATAAGCAAATACCATATTAGCTAGGGCTCCTTGTGCTTTCCAGATACATAGTACACAATTTAGGTGTGTGTACCCCTGAGGATTAATGTAATTATACCCACAGGTGTTAAAGATTACAGCAATGGAATGAAATGTATCACGGAAAACCTTTGTATCATTGTAATTCAAAAATCATTAAAAATAAATGTTTTAAGTACAAAACTAATCGCTCAAATATGTGTACTGTAGCGCTAAACTATGCGTCTTGTAAGATAATCTCTGTGGAAGTGTCGTAGTTATCGTCCTCTGAAAGCTAAGTTCTGCAGAAGTAAATGTACGTACCTCATGATAAACAAAAGTGAAATGTTTTGCGTATAGATATCTTACTTAGTACGCATATTGTCGTGATGCAGAAAGTACTGTAGTGTAACTTATTATTGTTCTACGGAAAAGGCTGTCTCATTGTAGCTATACCACACAAGTTACTACTAAAAGACGTTTTCCTTTCCAGAAGAATTCAGAAAATCTGTGCAGATATAAAACAGAAACACCGCAAAAGCAACACTGTCAATTGTCTCATTAGTAGCGACATTATAAAATCGTCTAGCTGTCACATAAACTAACCACTGTGTCATCTGGTATCTCACAGTAAGTCCTTTAAATCTAGAATGTATTTTCAAGTAAACCAAAATGTTGCATTAAAATCTCATTAGCAGTACTGGTAAATGTTCTAAGTATGTGAGCCTTATAGTCGTTACGTAATCGTTCAACTACCAAGCAAGAATGTACACACACATTAACACTGTGTCGTCTGTTCACAATAACAATGCATTCGTAATATCTGTTTAAATAAGTTCTCTTTATTCTTGACTGGTTATTTAACTTCAAACATTGTTGCATGGTAACAGTTTCTTAAGTCTGACAAAGCATACTAGAAATGTGAAGTGAAAAGTTTTATGGCAAAGACAAAGTTAAAAAGCAGATTATATTTCAATAAACGGTTTTACATGTGAAACGTGGTGCAAGCCCTTACTCTTCCTACTATGCAGAGTTCCAGCTTCAACGGAATTACCATGTGGTATATGGTACATCAGTAAAGAATGCTCAAATTTTTCTCAAGGTTAGCGCCTACGATATTTTTCTCAGAGCCAGCCAGCGCTCGTGGCTGCCTGCGGTGTGAGTCATTATCTGTGTCTTTGTTGGCGCGCGTCGTTATTAGGATTAGGAGACCTTCCCCATGAACCATGGACCTGACCGTTGGTGGGGAGGCTTGCGTGCCTCAGCGATACAGATGGCCGTACCGTAGGTGCAACCACAACGGAGGGGTATCTGTTGAGAGGCCAGACAAACGTGTGGTTCCTGAAGAGGGGCAGCAGCCTTTTCAGTAGTTGCAGGGGCAACAGTCTGGATGATTGATTGATCTGGCCTTGCAACATTAACCAAAACGGCCTTGCTGTGCTGGTACTGCGAACGGCTGAAAGCAAGGGGAAACTACGGCCGTAATTTTTCCCGAGGGCATGCAGCTTTACTGTATCGATAAATAATGATGATGGCGTCCTCTTGGGTCAAATATTCCGGAGGTAAAATTGTCCCCCACTTGGATATCCGAGCGGGGACTACTCTGGAGGACGTCGTTATGAGGAAAAAGAAAACTGGCATCCTACGGATCGGAGCGTGGAATGTCAGATCCCCTAACTGGGCAGGTAGATTAGAAAATTTCAAAAGGGAAATGGATAGGTTAAAGTTAGATATTGTGTGAATTAGTGAAGTTCGGTGGCAGGAGGAACAAGACTTTTGGTCAGGTGAATACAAGGTTATAAACACAAAATCAAATAGGGGTAATGCAGGATTAGCTTTAATAATGAATAAAAAATACTACTACAAACAGCATAGTGAACTCATTATTGTGGCCAAGATAGACACGAAGCCCACGCCCACTACAGTAGTAAAAGTTTATATGCCAGCTAGCTCTGCAGATGATGAAGAAATTGAAGAAATGTATGATGAGATAAAAGAAATTATTCAGGTAGTGAGGGGAG
This sequence comes from Schistocerca gregaria, assembly GCF_023897955.1. Taxonomy (NCBI): domain Eukaryota; kingdom Metazoa; phylum Arthropoda; class Insecta; order Orthoptera; family Acrididae; genus Schistocerca; species Schistocerca gregaria. The sequence goes on along the minus strand of NC_064920.1, from coordinate 458,577,580 downwards.
ACGAAAATTTAATTGTCATGGTGACTGGAATTCGACAGTGGGAAACGGGAGAGAAGGAAACATAGTAGGTGAATATGGATTGGGGCTAAGAAATGAAAGAGGAAACCTCCAGGTAGAGTTTTGCACAGAGCATAACGTAATCATAGCTAACACTTGGTTCAAGAATCATGAAAGAAGGTTGTATACATGGAAGAATCCTGGAGATATTACAAGGTATCAGATAGATTATATAATGGAAATTTAGGAACCAAGTTTAATATTGTAAGACATTTCCAGGGGCGGACGTGGACTCTGACCACAATCTATTGGTTATGAACTGTAGATTAAAACTGAAGAAACTGCAAAAAGGTGGGAATTTAAGGAGATGGAACCTGGATAAACTGAAAGTATCAGAGGTTGTACAGAGTCTCAGAGAGATCATAAGGGAACAATTGACAGGAATGGGGGAAAGAAGTACAGTAGAAGAAGAATGGGTAGCTCTGAGGGATGAAGTAGTGAAGGCAGCAGAGGATCAAGTGGGTAAAAAGATGAGGACTAGTAGAACTCCTTGGGTAACAGAAGAAATATTGAACTTAATTGATGAAAGAAGAAAATATAAAAATGCAGTAAATGAAGCAGGCAAAAAGGAATACAAACGTCTAAAAAATGAGATCGACAGGAAATGCAAAATGGCTAAGCAAGGATGGCTAGAAGACAAATGTAAGGATGTAGAGGCTTACCTCACTAGGGTTAAGATAGATACTGCCTATAGAAAAATTAAAGAGACGAATGGAGAAAAGAGAACCACTTTTATGAATATCAACAGCTCAGATGGAAACCCAGTTCTAAGCAAAGGAGGGAAAGCAGAGAGGTGGAAGGAGTATATAGACGGTCTATACAAGGGTGATTTACTTGAGGACAATATTATGGAAATGGAAGAGGATGTAGAGGAAGATTAAATGGCAGATACTATACTGCGTGTAGAGTTTGACAGACCTAAGTCGAAACATGGCCCCGGGAGTACACTACATTCCATTAGAACTACTGATGGCGTTGGGAGAACCAGTCCTGACACAACTCTACCATCTGGTGAGCAAGATGTATGAGACAGGCGAAATACCCTCAGACTTCCAGAAGAATATAATGATTCCAATCCCAAAGAAAGCAGGTGTTGACAGATGTGAAAATTACGGAACTAACCGTTTAATAAGTCAGCTGCAAAATACTAACTCGAATTCTCTACAGACGAATGGAAGAACTGGTGGAGTCCGACTACGGGGAAGATCAGTTTAGATTCCGTAGAAATACTGGAACACGTGAGGCAATATTGATCTTACGACTTAACTTAGAAGAAAGATTAAGGAAAGGCAAACCTACGTTTCTAGCATTTGTAGACTTAGAGAAAGCTTTTGACAATGTTCACTGGAATACTGGTTCAAATGGCTCTGAGCACTATGGGACTTAGCATCTTAGGTCATCAGTCCCCTAGAACTTAGAACTACTTAAACCTAACTAACCTAAGGACATCACACACATCCATGCGAGGCAGGATTCGAACCTGCGACCGTGGCAGTCGCGCGGCTCCAGACTGAGCGCCTAGAACCGCGAGACCAACGCGGCCGGCACTGTAATACACTCTTCCAAATTCTAAAGGTGGCAGGGGTAAAATACAGGGAGCGAAAGGCTATTTACAATATGTACAGAAACCGGATGGCAGTTATGAGTGTTGAGTGGCATGAAAGTGAAACAGTGGTTGGGAAGGGAGTGAGACAGGGTTGTAGCCTCTCACCGATGTTATTCAATCTGTATATTGAACAACCAGTAAAGGAAACAAAAGAAAAATTCAGAGTAGGTATTGAAATCCATGGAGAAGAAATAAAAACTGCGAGATTCGCCGATGACATTGTAATTCTATAAGAGACAGCAAAGGATTTGGAAGAGCAGTTGAACGGAATGGACAGTGTCTTGAAAGGAAGATATAAGATGAACATCAACAAAAGCAAAACGACGATAATGGAATGCAGTCGAATTAAATCGGGTGAGGGAACTAGATTAGGAAATGAGACACTTAAAGTAGTAAAGGAGGTTTGCTACTGGGGGGTGGGGAGGGGGGGGGGGAGGCAAAATAACTGATGTTGGTCGAAGTAGAGAGGATATAAATTGTAGACTGGCAATGGCAAGGAAAGCGTTTCTGAAGAAGAGAAATTTGTTAACATCGAGTATAGATTTAAGTGTCACGAAGTCGTTTCTGAAAGTATTTGTATGGAGTGTAGCCATGTATGGAAGTGAAAAATGGACGATAAATAGTTTGGACAAAAAGAGAATAGAAGCTTTCGAAATGAGGTGCTACAGAAGAATGCTGAAGATTAGATGGGTAGATCACATAACTAATGATGAAGTATTGAATAGAACTGGGGAGAAGAGGAGTACGTGGCACAACTTGACAAAAAGGAGGGACCGATTAGTAGGACATGTGCTGAGGCATCAAGGGATCACAAATTTAGCATTGGAGGGCAGCGTGTAGGGTAAAAATCGTAGAGGGAGACCAAGAGATGAGTACACTAAGCAGATTCAGAAGGATGTGGGTTGCAGTAAGTACTGGGAGATGAAGAAACTTACACAGGATAGGAGAGCTGCATCAAACCAGTCTTAGGACTGACGACCACAACAACAACAACTTCTACAAATTTTCCTTGCCGGGAAGGCCCTGCCCTGTTTGAATCTCGCCAGTTCTGATGAAATTCACATCTGTCTTTATGACTATATCGTCTGTCGTCATGTCGGTAGATTCCATAGTTTCTTTCTTGTCGGCCACGTAGTGGTGAATGTCTCCCTGAGTCCCTGAGTCGTAACTGCGCGGTGGACCGTTGCGCCGGAAGTTATTCTGTCTCCATTGATAATAATTATTTTGGTTCCCATGTTGTCTGTTTCTCTGATTGTCTCTGTGATAGTCATTACCGCAGAGAGGTGATCTTTCCCTGTAATTATTATTACTCTGCCAACGGTTGTCATACGGGTGATGTCTATTTTGGTCACGATTTACGTTGTAAGAATAGCCTTGTCGTGTCCATTTATTGTTTCTGTCATCGCGGAATTGTGACGGATGTGACCTGTAATTGTTGTGCTCCTGTTTTCGCGTTCCGCGATTGTCAGTGTCAATTTCTAATTCTTGTAAGAGTCCCTGAAAAGCTTCAATGTCGTCTTTGCAACGTCCTGCCAAAATAATTTTGTCGTAAACGTTCAGGTAATTTGATTAAGCAAATGCGGATGAGTTCTGAGGGACTGTATGGGTTTGACAGGTATTGATTCTTGTGCAACATGTCTTCAAAATATTTCACAAGACTGTAAAATTCTGATTGTTCGAAATGTTTCATCGTTATGATGCTATGTTTTAGTCGGTCTTGTGAAGCTTGAGACCAATATGCTGAGAGGAAGGCATAATAAAATTCTCCTTCACTGTGGCAACCGTGAATCGTGAATCGAGATCGCATTCTTATAGCTGGTTCATTCTCTAAATAGCCACACATAAATTCTAATCTGTGCTCTAATGACCAGTTGGGAGGAAAACAATGAGAGAATTGATGAAGCCACGCTTGTGGATGAATGTCGTTGCTGGAATTATAAAATGTTTTGAATTTACGTATAGTAATGAACAGCTTATAGTCAAAATCATCATGTCGGCGAGTCGCATGTCGGTCATTATTACGTTGTTTCGGCGGTTCCATATCAAAATTCGGTGTACCTTGCCAATTTCTTTCATAATTTCCGAAGTGCCCTATGTTATTATTTTGTGGCTTTTCCGTATTTCTATGTCCCTTTTCCCGTATTGGAGCGCGAGTGACCTCTGAAATATGTAATTCTTGTATTACCTGTGTCAACTGATCTTGTACTTCCCGGATTTCTCTTTGGTGTTGCGTGTTAATTTGATTCTGATTTTGTTTGAATTTCCTAATTTGTTCGTACTCTTCTGTGTCAGTGAAGGCTACAGATTTTGTGTCATTCAGATCATCATCCACCTTTGTAGATAAGTTAGTGAACTGATCCGAAAGTTCGGCTACTTTCTCCGATAGTGAACTTATTTCCTCAGTGTGTTTTTCTGAGCCAAGTTTCAGAGTGTCCATTTGTGTTGAAATCGTATCTAATGTGTCCTTTAAGTTTTCCTGAGTTTTTGCAAGTTGCACAACCGAATCGGTAGATGCAACTAAGTCAATCTTAGCTTGCAAGGTCTAATGATTTTCATGAACAATAGTTTGCATATCTTTTATGGCTGCTTCGTGATTCTGTAATGTATTTTCATGCCTCGAAAAAATAGGTTGTAAATGCTCACAAATTTGTGTTTTTACGCCATTACAGACTTTTTGACATTTCTATTCGATTTTATGTAACACAGTAGTTAAATCTTCACGTGTTTGTTGAAGTGTTTCTTTAATTTGTTTCTGATGTTGTTCAATTTGTTGCTGTGTTTGTCTCTGATTTTGTTTAATTTGTTGCATTAATTGCAATAATAATGTATTAGTGTCTGGAATCTGTTCCTCTATGATTTTCGGCAGTGCATTTGCACCGGCAACATTTATATTTTGACGAGCAGAAAATGTATCTAGACTTAATTGAGAAAACGGCGAGGACGCAAAACCTGAATCTACATTATTTGCAAGATTGCATCCTGTCATTTCGGATCCCTGAGGGGAACTGTTGCCGACCGATCGATCGGTAATTCTTCCCTGTTCACTAATTGTTTCTCTGTCTACACCATTACTTGCAGCCCGCTCCATTTCCCTATGCTCAATTACCAAATTACTACTTTGAACATTGGTTAATTCATTACACGGTGGCGCTAACACACTGCTTTCGTCTTCACTGTCATTTCTCAGTTTACTTTGGAGCCTAGTATTACGTTTTTCACACGCCATTATTGTCACAATATTTCACACAACACAGAAAAGCACAATTTGAAGAGCAAAATGAGAAAACACATTAACATAGCATTGAAAATGATACCTCGTTAATTGGAAGCGCAGCTGCGAAATACTTGTTGCAAATCTACATGCATGCCACAACTGTTTTACTGTAGAAGAATGAAAAACTACAAGTACAAAGGAAATTCTCTCTACAATTACGCGCTAGCAATAAACAATAGCTACACTAATTACAGAAACTACAAGGAAAAAATCAGAAGATTCCAGTGAGGTATCCTCAGCTAAGGGTGGACTTATGAAACGTCCCCTTAGAACGACTATACATGATTGTGCTTAAACTAACACACAATAATTTTAGCGCAACTTTCAAAAATCCCTTCAAAAGAATGGCCCTGACTAACATTAACCTATACGTTGCATAAATCACTTACCTCTCAAAAATCTTCGTTACTTGAACTACTGCAATACAGCGAGCGCCACTACTGCCAGCTACATCTACATCTACATGACTACTCTGCAATTCACATTTAAGTGCTTGGCAGAGGGCTCATCGAACCACAATCGTACTATCTCTCTACCATTCCACTCCCTAACAGCGCGCGGGAAAAACGAACACCTAAACCTTTCTGTTCGAGCTCTGATTTCTCTTATTTTATTTTGATGATCATTCATACCTATGTAGGTTGGGCTCAACATAATATTTTCGCATTCGGAAGAGAAAGTTTGTGACTGAAATTTCGTAAAAAGATCTCGCAGCGACGAAAAACGTCTTTGCTGTAATGACTTCCATCCCAATTCGCGTATCATATTTGCCACACTCTCTCCCCTATTACGTGATAATACAAAACGAGCTGCCCTTTTTTGCACCCTTTCGATGTCCTCCGTCTATCCCACCTGGTAAGGATCCCACACCTCGCAGCAATATTCTAACAGAGGACGAACGAGTGTAGTGTAAGCTGTCTCTTTAGTGGACTTGCATCTTCTAAGTGTCCTGCCACCGAAACGCAATCTAGGGCTCGCCTTCCCTACAATATTATCTATGTGGTGTTTCCAACTCAAGTTGTTCGTAATTTTAACACCCAGGTACTTAGTTGAATTGACAGCCTTGAGAATTGTACTATTTATCGAGTAACCGAATTTCAACGGGCTTCTTTTGGAACTCATGTGGATCACCTCACACTTTTGGTTATTTAGCGTCAACTGCTACCTGCCACATCATACAGCAATCTTTTCTAAATCGCTTTGCAACTGATACTGGTCTTCGGATGACCTTACTAGACGGTCAATTACAGCATCATCCGCGAACAACCTAAGAGAACTGCTCAGATTGTCACCCAGGTCATTTATATAGATCAGGAACAGCAGAGGTCCCAGGACGCTTCCCTGGGGAACACTTGATATCACTGATTCAAACTACTGAAGGCACTAACTACTGATAGGCATAGAGAGCAAATGAAAGATTTTGATAGAGAACAAACAATAAATTTACCTTAATAGTGTTCAAAAGTCATAATATATATAGCAGTTCATGACATCCAGTCTTAGAAATTTCAGAACTGCGTCATTTCTCTCCCCACATCCACCACTGCTGGCGGTCACCTCCAACTGTGCAACGCTAGGCGCTGTTAACATCCAGCCGCCCAACACTACAATGGCAGACAACAATGCATACTAGCCACAGACTGCACACACCACAGCCAGTGATTTTCATACATAGCGCTACGTGGCGTTACCAATAAGAAAACATAAGCAGCCTACTTACAGTGGCTTTCTCAACACCGACGTTTTTGAGATTCCCGATTCTCGCGCAATTTGTCTGCTACTGATGTGTCGATTAGCCGCGTGCAGCAGCTAAAACACCTGCTTGGGGATCATCATTTGTTGCAGGTCGTGGTTGACGTTTCACATGTGGCTGAACACTTCCTGTTGCCTTAAATAACGTAACTATCCGGCGAACGGTCCGGACACTTGGATGATGTCGTCCAGGATACCGAGCAGCATAATTGCACACGCCTGTTGGGCATTTTGATCACAGTAGCTATACATCAACACGATATCGACCTTTTCCGAAATTGGTAAAAGGTCTCTTTTAACATGGCTAATGTAACACGAAGCAAATACCGTCCGCACTGGCGGAATGTTACGTGATACCGCGTCCTTATACGTTTGTGATTATTACAGCGCCATCTATCACAAAGCGAAAAAAGTGGTTCATTCATATTTCTTTACGTACTAGACGAATACGTAATAAAAAATGGTGGTCTCTATTTATAAAAACGAACTTGATATCCGTTTGACCTATGGCAGCGCCATCTAGCGGGCCAAACATAGCGCCATCTGGTTTCTCCCTTCAAGCTAGACGAGTTTCGTTGTTTATAGTTTTTTCGTTTGATGCTTATTTCGTGAGATATTTGCCTCGTCACTATCAATGGGCCACCTTGTATAATGGATATTTTCCGTCCTTCCTCATAAGTTACAACAATTTTCCTGAGAATATCGAGCATCTTGCACCACATTAGGTTGTCCAGTGATTTCGATCGGACATCAAATCCTGCGAAAAGTCTTGATTTTCTTAAGTCTTGCTTCTATTATAAAGAGCAACCTCAGAACTAACTCTCTGGTGCCCTTAGTTTTTCGCAAAGAGCCTCTTCATTTTTTTCCGTTCTGCTCACCTTATTTCTACATGCTTCCGCAGCACCACTTCTCAAAAGCTTTGATCCTCTTCTTTCTCTGTCTTCCCACGGTTCATGGTCCACTCCTATGTAACTGTGTGCTTCAAATAGATCTTCAGATATTCCCTCCACAAGTTAATTCCTTTGACTATTCCCGCCGCGCGACTGCTACGGCCACAGGGTCGAATCCTGCCTAGGGCATGGATGTGTGTGTTGTCCTTAGGTTAGTTAGGTTTAAGTAGTTCTACGTTCTGGGGGACTGATGACCTTAGATGTTATGTCCCATTGTGCTCATAGCCATTTGTACCATCTTTTGAATATTCCACAATGGGAAGTTAGTGATGTTCCACAGTTTCTCTGCTGTAGGAATCAAATCGTTGACGTCATCGTACGAAGAGAACAGACTCTTCGACGGAGGATAGGACTGCCGCTCTTCCTTCATATTTGTCTAGGGCTTGTCTACACATGTCTTTTTAATAGGGTTGTGCGTCTTCCTGAGTTCGCTATAGATTCCGGTGATTGTGAATCATTGGGGGTGTTTATGGATATAGCTGAACGTCACATAATATCTCCGAACACATCCAAGCGCAACGTTAATCTGGAACTTATTTGTTGCCCGTGACATGTTCATTGGTCGAAATTTGGGGTAAAGACTTTGCGTTGCTTTCCGTTGCTTTGTATTAATGTAGAGGTACAGCTTAAATCTCACCATGAATTATGAGGCTACATATTTGATGCTTAAAACACCTATGGTTCGACGTAAGGAGGCAGTCTTGAATGAGACTTTGAAAATATAAGCCCGCTGAACATTCCGGCAAGCCAAGGCGAAAATTACCTTGGCCATTTCGGTAGGAAGAGGTAAAACCATACGGCGTATCTTACTTGCAACACTGCTGTTTACTCTTAGAGCCCTTTGCATCCGGTATAAGCATCATATATTGTGATTTTTTAACCCTGCATGTAGGACATCGAGCGATTGTTCCCAATTCACTATCGCCATTTTCCATGGGTTCGGTCTTATAACCGAGCCGAGGTGTTTCCACTCATCGGTTTTGTGTCAACAGGAAATGTTTGACAACAGTATGAGTACCTAGTAGTATAACATTGGACTTGCACTCGTTGAGTCTAACACCGCAAGTGTCAGTGTACAGCTTCACTATCCTTCTCACTGACTCTTCTTTGGCGTTGATAATCATGCTTACATCGTTGGCATACACTTAGCAGACCGTTTAAATGCTAAATTTCGTATGTCCTTTAAGGTGACGCCAAACTTCTTGAAGAATGGCTGGACCGCAATGGCGAATAGAGCTGGCGATAGCAGTACCCTTGTCGCACGGGTTCTTGAGTGTGCATAAAAGCAATTAACTGCAATTTAACCGTAAACCGAGAGGACGGAACATAAATAAATTTGATCATGAATTGTTTAAAATGATGACTAATACCCATTTCCGTCATTGTTCTCAATAAAATACCGTCATTAGTGTCATCAAAGGCCTTATCTCAATCTACAAATTTCAATGTGACTTTGGTTTTTGCAGATCCAAGTTAAATATGGTACACCTTGGTATTCACACAGAGCGTTTAACGCCAGTCACCTATTGAGTACACTCGTTTGGTAGGGTCCGAGTGTTTTACTGAAAACTGCCTTGAGACTGGTGTTTATAATTTTCATCATTACCTTGATATTCGCGTTAAATAGAGAATCGCCTGAAAATCTTCTAGCTCAGTCCTTTGAGATGTTTTCGGTATTAGCACTACCACACCTTCCGTGAACAGCGGAGGGAAGGCATTATTCGACAATAACTCGGTACACAATTCGGTCAATTCTTTCTCAATAAATCCCTGAACTTCATGTAAACTGTTAAACACTGCAGCTTTTCCCTAAGAGCGCCTGCAATGATTGATTTAATGTCCAAGTTAGTTACATTTGTCAAGAGTTCCGCGTGGACATCCTGATCCACGGGTAGATTAATATTGGATAAAAGATCTTGTTCAGCCGTTATGTCCTTTTCTGATTTGGAGTGAAATTATGTAAAATAATCTAGGGCGTTAGTCTTAGTCACCCCTGGACATTTCGACTGTCATCTTTAAGTTTATCTTTTTTTTTTGTCCCGCCTAGTTTCTCTTAGGATGTGGTACAGCGACGTGGTTTCGTGGGAAATGTCATAGGAGCCGCCAGCCGTTGTTCGTGTGGCTTCAGTGTTACATGGACCAAGACAGAAAGTTTTGCTTCGGTACAGATGATTTTGATTAGATTAGCAACTGATTTGGAATGTTTGTTGTGTAACTGGCGAAGACTGGTGAAATAAACCTGTAAAGATCTGCTCCCTACAGTAAGATTTGTCTCTGGAAAACTGACAGATAAATTTCTTGAATTTGGTTTTCACTTGCTCTGTCCACCACAGGACACGCTCTGCAACGCGTTTGCCTCTACTGGCATTGTTACCACGTATCGGAGCTTTAGTCCGACGACATACAGCAGTGAAAAATACATCTGCCAAACGCCGCGACTCGAGAAGCTTTTCTGTCGCATGTGCCTAATCGTAATGTGACATAACGTTCTTTAAAACTCATCGATCATATTTCACAGTCAATAAAATCTGCTTAAATTTTCTTTAGACAGATCCAGATGGAGTGCGGAAGTGATGCTAACAAACGTCTATCCTATCGCATGCGAACGAAGATGACTCATCGCATCTGTCAGGTCCCATCCATAAGTTAAATTTAATACATCTGAAAAAAAAACCTGAAATTCGGTGTCTGGTCTTCTTGATGTAAAACACACTTGGGTAACTGCTAATTGCAGAGGCTTTTACATGTATCTCAGCCAGAAGACTGTGGCAGCAGAAAGTGTCACTTCTGACTTGCTTCCACCACTTAGCTGGCGTGCTTTGTTACGGTTGATTAGCTCCTGTGACAGCTCCACCGTTTCGGCCGCGTGGCTGTACCGCCCTGCTGCACAATCGTGGGAGATGGCGGGCTGCCACCAGCAGGCGATGCGAATGGCGAGCCCACCAAGTCCCGGGTTGGAGTTACGACCGCGGCTGTGCACTGCCGACCTGGCGTCGAGCATGGTAATTCGCGCAATTACTTGTTTTAATACCAGTCCTCGTTTCCGTCAGAGTGAAGCGCGTCTTGCACACTTAAATAATTTATGCGAAGCAAAATTGTAGCAGAATTATAATATTAAAACTTAAATTTATCCATGTTATGTGGATATTGTTTTACTGCTGCGAAAGTAATGTATGGTTTTTATGAAATAATATATTATTAGTGAGACACGTCTCAGCAGGACACTGCCATCATCAAGTGCATTAACAGTTACTCAGTTACTTTTACATTTTAATTGACAAGAAGTAAGGTTGCTTTCCTTTGCTGTGTGTGCTAGTGAGGTTATGTGTGGGAAAAGTAGCCTGTTCAGGTAGGTAAATAATTTAGTGTGTACATTAAGTGACAGGTATCATTACCTCATGTTGTTGGTAACTTACTGATGTGGCACACAGAGCACATTAAGAAGTACATCACAATACTTTCACAATCATTTGTTTACATCAACCCGAAGAGTCATAACAGTGAAGATAAGCTAGTTTTTATTCTTAAAACACTATTATGGAATGGAGATGAAACTTATATCTTAATGAATTTATGTCGTAGCACTTATTATGTGAGTAGTTCATAAAGACAATTCTTTTTCAATGAAATAGGCATTCATATTGGAGAAACATTTAAAGTAGTTAATATAATTATGTTCAGGTTTATCATTTGGTAACATGCCTCTATGTACTGCCCGATGAATGAATATTTCCAGTTATTCACGACCGATCGAAGTGGCACAGAGGTTAGTACACTGGACTCGCAATCGGCAAGTCGACGGTTCAAACCCGGGTCCGGCCATCCTGATTTAGGTTTTCCGTGATTTCCCTCAATCGTTTCAGGCAAATGCCGGGATAGTTCCTTTGAAAGTGCACGGGCAGCTTCCTTCCCCATTCCTCCCTCATCCAATGAGACCGATGACCTCGCTGTGTGGTCCCTTCCCCCGAACCAACCAACCAATTATTCACTTAAGTCCATTTGGTGTCCCTTGTCCATTTTCTGTAATATATGAAGATTATGCGCAATATCATGGAATGGGTGGCCTGTATTTTTTATGTGGGTGACTATTGCTGATTTATTATACTACACTAACGACTATAATGTATCAACAACAGCCATCCACATAAAAAGATGGCCACATATTCCATGTTATTGCGCATGATCTTCATATATTACAGAAAATGGACTTACATGAAGAAGTGGAAATGTTTATTCATTGCACAGTACATGCACACATGATACTAAATGATAAACTGCAAAGTAATAATATTAACTTCCTTAAAACTTCTCCAGTGTTCAGTGCCAATTTCACTGAAAAAAAAAAATTACACCAACTACTCACGAAATACGCGGCATGACATAAATGAATCTAGATATAAGTGTTCCATCTTAACTGCATATGCTTTAACAATAGAAACCAGTTTACCTTAACTGTTAAGACACTTTCGGTGGATGTAAACAAATGATTGTAAAACTGTTAAGTTGTGATGTACTTCTTATTGTGCTCTGTGTGGCAGACTACGAAATTACGAACAAAAATGAAAGTAAACGCACTAACAAAATGACGTAACCATGCCTATCACTTAATGTCCACACTATAACATATTTATCTTCATGAATCGGCGTCGTTTTCGACACATAATTTCACTGTCACACACGCTACAGGAAAGTAACCTCACTTCATTTTAATTGCAATGTAAAAGTAGCTGTAAATATATCTGATGATGACAGCATGCTGCCGAACAACGTCTGGCTAAGAAAATATTCGTAACGAGTAACTGTTGCAGTACATTCTGTGTCATAAAGAATTATAGCAGCGACGACAAAAATGGAACACTGTGGTCCCAATTTTGTTAATACTATAACAGTCCAGGTTTCTTCGAACTTATTTTACAGACTCCTATCAGTTACTTAGGTAGCATGATATAGTTATTGCTTATATCGGCTGGTTGCTTAAATAGTCCGAATCAGGTCTTCCAACGACTGCCTTAGAAAGCGAAGAAAGTGTCTTTTACACGTAGAGCAGGATGAGGGTCGGAGTTTGAGGAGGCTAGAGGTTTTGTAGATAGACACTTAACCAAATACAAACCACTTGTGTTAATCAATGTGAACAGAGCGCATGTATGGTAAAGGACAAACCTGATACTTAGAGCAATAAAATAGTACTGTACAAGATGTCCAAAGAGGAATCGTCACAATTAAGGGATGAAACAAGAATGGTCATCCGAAGTAAAAATTCTAGCGAATATGGGATCTAAAATGCATACCTCGAGGGCTATGAGCACTTGTTCAGGAGAAAAGATGTCTGTCACATAAGCGAAGATAAACCAGTGTTCGTAGTTCTGAAGGAGTGCGCTTAAGAGCCCATCTTTACTATGTATTGTTTTCTTGTTTTGATCCGTAATACCACCTCTAAAAATATGGAACGCAAAGAACGTGCAAGTGAAAAATTTGTTTCACTGTACTGAAGATCAAGAAGTGCTGATAAATCTTGAGGTGTGCTTTTTAGAATCAGTATTTACTAGACATTTTTCCTTAGAATGTTCGTTCCTGTCATCTACCTGAATACTGAGCATCTCTCATGGTGTACCACGCAGAAAACACTTGCCCCAAGGAATAACTGACTTTATGAACAAAAATGAACAAAATCAGAAAGTTTTAACGTAATACACAACATGAAGTATCAATATATCGTCCCATTGAGATCAAAACATTGCAATAAAACGAGCGCGAATTAACACATAAAATAACAACACATTTATCAGCAGGAGAACACAAGGACACCTAACCGAAGATCTTGTTTCAGAGCCTAAATATAAAATGCATCTTAGTAAGCCCGACGCCTTTAGCAGGCATCAGACAGAAAACACAAATAGACATACACAAAATACAGTATTACGTTAACCAACTTTACATCCTCTAACAAGGACACAAAAAATCTACATCTAAAACAGACAAAATTATCTTTAAAATACAACGCAATGAGATAAAGCGCTGCTCTACAAATTCCAGTCCTAACAGCAGCTTCGCAGTGTTTCACCACCGTAAACCTTTCTTTACTTAAGCATGGCAGCAGACACTCAACGGTTTGCAAGACATGACAGCAAAAGTCACAACCACTTAATTTCTTCTACCCTTCGTAACATCAACCAATCAACTTTTAGCACTTCTTCTCTCCCAGCTTCCCAGCTGCTCCATGTCCCCTGGATATAGGAAGGCAGACACCGTCCGCTGCTTCAACCAGAACAATGCATCATGATAGCAAAAAAAAAAAAAAAAAAAAAAAAAAAAAAAAAAAAAAAAAAAAAAAAAGGTTCAAATGGCTCCGAGCACTATGCGACTTAACTTCTAAAGTCATCAGTCGCCTAGAACTTAGAACTAATTAAACCTAACTAACCTAAGGACCCCACGCAGCCATCTGCCTTCAACTGCCTTGTTATTCTGCCACGCTTCAATCACAACGTGTCCACTCTCTAACGCCAGTTTGCTAGCTGTTTCCTTCTCTCGCTAGTTGAATGTCTAATCTCTGCGCCATCCCACCTGCTTCATCTCGATGGTCCTAGCGGCTTTTCATCCGCTTCGATGAAATCTTATTAAGTACAAACGATGTCACTTCGGGATTTAAAGTCATTTAAAGTCATTGACTTACGCAGCAGGCACCGTGTCCCGCTTACATAGATGTAATGACATGTCTGGAGCCTTCTAGGGAGGGCCAGAGTGATGCATGCCCGGAAGAAAAGTTGGACAGCTCCCAGCATGTCCGTCGCGATGGCGGACCGTCTGCCGTAATATGGATTGAGCTGTGGGTCACCACTTTTAAAACTGCTCCTTCTGCGTCTCTTCAAGCGTCAAGTATCTTTGCTTTCGCTCAATGTCATAAGCCTGCCGTCTGTTTAAACTAATTTCGACCACTTCTTTGATACCAAAATATGATGGTCTTTGAGCCAAAATTCTCGTCTTATCAAATTGTAAGTTATACCAGTTTCTAGAGAATGTTCAACCCCGGCCGACTTCTCAAGTCCCATTTGCCTGATATGAAGTGAATGCACTGCACAACACCCGGAAGTATTGTGAATAATTTGACCCTACCACATTCACAGGGGACGCTCCACACTTCAGGAACACTAACAGCTGTGTTGCCGTTAACGGGGTGCAACGTATCTCGTATCTTGAAGGCAGGTTGGAACACTGGTCACTAGTCCATGTTGCTTCAACATGCGTCCTATCTTCCTTACAGCTGACCGACGGTATGAAAGGAATGCGGCTGGCTTGGCCGCTTCCGCCAGTTAACGAGGCGTCTTTCGTCGGTGGCACTTGGCAGTTTTGGTAATTTCTTCCTTGCTGTAACTATTTCCTCTCGACAGGCGCTTCAAACGCTGAAATTCAAACTCGAAGTGGTAGTCGTCACAAATAATCTTTCTTCTGTGTACTAACGTGTTCGGGACAGTTTTCTTGTGTTTTGTGTAGTGAAAACTGTTGACATTTCGATACCGGTCGGTATGCGTTGATATTCTACACAGTCAGTGTTGTGGATTTCCGGTACGCTTTTCAGCTAAAACAGACATGAGTTTTCGCTCGAACACCATTATATTGACATTCCGATAGAAAAGAAGCGGCCGGAATTTGAATAAACAGGAACAGTTTTAACAAGGTTCAGCGGCACACGCCCAGTTGGACGTGTGGCTGACTTTGAACATATAACGAAATCAAAGATGGAGGTGTGACGCTTTTAGGGACGTGGAGAGGCAGTTTCAAACGTGGCGCCGGCCCCTCGCCCCGTGTGACGTCACCCGATTCGGCGCCGGGGCCCACGAAATACACGAGTCTTGCAACGAATTCGTGGCGTCACATTACTCAGCTTGTCGACACACAACGCGAAAGCGCGGCTCCGTTCTACGCCCACGAAAAATGAATGTTTGGTCTGGAAGTTACGTCACTTTTCACGAGAGATTTTACTGAAGCACGTCACCCACGGCAAAAGATTCCAAGGACAGATGGTCATCCTCTTTCTGTTCGGAACCATCAGAACTTCCTGGACTTGCCACGCCGATACAAAAGCTAGCTCGATCGTTGCGCCATGATTGGCCCTGGTGCTGTACCGACGGCTTGTGAACCGTTGCCCATGGCGACTCGACAATGGTTCCAACGTGACGTTACCGATTCGGTTCCAAACGCGATACAGTTTCACTCTGACAGCACGCCGCAACTCGACTTGTCGTAGCATTGTGCTCTGCGAATTGCAGATGCACGCATCACATTTCATGTCTGGACTACATGAGCAGCGGTAGTTCAACTGCTAGATGGGATTGCAATTCAAGTGAGCGTAGAACTTGTACTTTGTGGCACACAAATTTAAAAATAACAGTTTGTATGATGACTGCTTGTCATTACGACAGTTACGTTATTTCAAGACTAAGGCATGCAGAGGACCGTTTGTGAAACTTTGGAAGGGTTGAGCTGGTAAGGATCTTGCGTGGCATACAGCTTTAAATTTTCACGAAGTTTCAACCGGCGCGACGTTGCACGTGAACGAACTGAAACTGTTGTATTACTGGGCTAGTAACAAAGTTGTTCTGCCCTTGGTTTCATTTCAAAATTCGAGCGGGGAATGATGTTTTACGCCATTCAGAGCGTTTTTATCCTTGAGATAAGGCACTGGCGTGCATATTTACAGGACCTTTCTGGCGACATTTGTTTACATCGCCACAACATCCAGTAGAAAGAGCTTTATCGATTTTAGCAGCCACCCTTGCCTGGACGTATATTCATTTCAAATGCTAATTTAATGAATAAAATCTAATTATCATACTGATAAACGCCATTCTGCAGTTGTCCGCAATCGCAAATACAGACATTTTTTCTCCAATTTACTTTCCAGAGCTGGCGTGTTCATACCATGAGGAGTTGATCGCGTCCTATTCCACACTTAAAATCGATACATTCTTTGGTCATCGGAATGTTCTTTTCAGAAAAACAGTGCGTAAATAGTCTCACGGAGTCTGACGCCTTGCTGCACCCCCCTCCTCGCGACGTCGGTTCCCTACTCTTCTCGGCGGTATTTACGTTAATTAAAAGTAAATAAATACACAAATGCGCTATTGAGGTTCATTTTACCTCTGTTCCATATTCGCAATGCTTTCCATGGTTCCGAGGCAATGGGAAAGGAACATGGCGGCGAGGGCCCGCTCACTTCACCCCCCACCACTTCCTTGGGTGCCAGGAATGTTCCTTTACAACAAAGAAACTGTGGTCAGAGCATCGGAGTAGTAAACCGAAGAACCTCTTCCTAATCCCTGTTCGGCACAGATTTTCAGTACCCACTACCCGCTAATGTCATTAATTGCTTTGTGTCTTGATTCATAATGAGTGAAGGATTAATATGGCAAAACTTATCTAGTTACGTAAATCTCGCAGATATTATGAAAATGTAGCACTATTATCTCTAGCTCCCATTCACAAACAAATGAAAAGAGATATGGTAAGTTGTTAAGGATACAGTGGGGGACAAATTTTGAAGTTGTGGTGATTGAGACAACACTGGCAGTGGGGAAAAATATGATGACGGACGATTTCTATCGTATTGGTGAAAAATAGTGCAGCGAAAAGATTGTGATTCTATACCAGTGTGCCGATAAAGTCTTCGTATCTTGGTAACATGAATGTGAAGGTTGTGTAGTACTTTAGTAATTGCAGGAGACGGTCAGATTGTTTCCCATTAGTTTCACGGAATACACTGCGTTAACGCGTCCGACTTACCTACACCCTGTCAGGTTTAACAATTGTATCATGTCCTATTCATACACACCCGAATAGAGTTAAATGCCATTTAAGTCAAGCGAATTGTGGGGACATGGAATGAAAACCTGACCGTCAATTACACCAGTATATTGGTGTACAATAAAAAGCTGAATATTTAAACAGACAGTCGCAGACATTATCATTTCTTTACCTGCCCTGCGAAGAGTTTATCGATAGTGCTATGTTATTCACTCGCATTTTATATGTCTTCGGTATTACGTTCTCCAATAGGTCCTTTCTACGTTTGTGATACACTGCTGGCCATTAAAATTGCTACACCACAAAGATGACGTACTACAAACGCGAAATTTAACTGGCAGGAAGAAGATTCTGTGATATGCAAATCATTACCTTTTCAGAGCATTCACACAAGGTTGGCAGCGGTGGCGACACCTACAACGTGCTGACATGCGGAAAGTTTCAAACCGATTTCTCATACACAAACAGCAGTTGACCGACGTTGCCTGGTGAAACGTTTTTGTGATGCCTCGTGTAAGAAGGAGACATGCGTACCATCAGGTTTCCGACTTTGATAAAGGTCGGATTGTAGTCTATCGCGATTGCGGTTTATCGTATCGCGACATTCCTGTTCGCGTTGGTCGAGATAAGAAAAAAATGTTTGTGAAATCCTATGGGACTTAACTGCTAAGGTCATCAGTGTCTAAGCTTACACACTACTTAACCTAGATTATCTTAAGGACAAACACAAACACACCCATGCCCGATACAGGACTAGAACCTCCGCCGGGACCAGCCGCATAGTCCATGACTGCAGCGCCCCAGTCCGCTCGGTTAGTCCCGCGCGGATGGCCGAGATCCAATGACTGTTAGCAGAATATGGAATCGGTGGTTTCAGGAGGGTAATACGGAACGCCGTACTGGATCCCAACGGCCTCGTATTACTAGCAGTCGAGATGACAGACATCTTATCCGCATGGCTGTAACGGATCGTGCAGCCACGTCTCTATCCCTGAGTCAAGAGATAAAGACGTTTGCAAAACAACAACCACCTGGACGAACAGTTCGATAACGCTTGCAGCAGCATGAACTATCAGCTCGGAGACCATGGCTGCGGTTACCCTTGACGCTGCATCACAGACAGGAGCGCCTGCGATGGTGTACTCAACGACGAACATGGATGCACAATTGGCAAAACGTCAATTTATCGGATGAATCCGGGTACTGTTTACAGCATCATGATGGTCTCATCTATGTTTGGCACCATCGCGGTGAACGCAAATTGGAAGAGTGTATTCTCATCGCCAAATTGCCGTCAAAACGTCAATTTTTCGGATGAATCCGGGTACTGTTTACAGCATCATGATGGTCTCATCTATGTTTGGCGCCATCGCGGTGAACGCAAATTGGAAGAGTGTATTCTCATCGCTAAATTGCCGTATCACCCGGCTTGATGGTACGGAGTGCCATTGATTACACGTCTCGGTCACCTCTTGTTCGCATTGACGGCACTTTGGACAGTGGACGTTACATTTCAGATGTGTTACGACCCGTGGCTCTACCCTTCATTCTATCCCAGCGAAACCCTACATTTCAGCAGAGTGATGCACGACCGCATGTTGCAGGTCCTGTACGGGCCTTTCTGGATACAGAAAATGTTCGACTGCTGCCCTGGCCACCACATTCTCCAGATCTCTCACCAATTGAAAACATCTGGTTAATGGTGGCCGAGCAACTGGCTCGTCACAATACGCCAGTCACCACTCTTGATGAAAGGTGGTATCGTGTTGAAGCTGCATGGGCAGCTGTACCTGCACACGCCATCCAAGCTCTGTTTGACTCAATGCCCAGGCGTATGAAGGCCGTTATTACGGCCAGAGGTGGTTGTTCTGGGTATTGATTTCTCAGGATCTATGCACCCAAATTGCATGTAAATATAATCTCATGTCAATTCTAGTATAACATATTTCTACAGTGAATACCCGCTTATCATCTGTATTTCTTCTTGGTGTAGCAATTTTAATGGCCAGTAGTGTATGTGTAGTAAGCTATGATTGATATAAACTACAAATCATTTTCTTCCTGGAATACACAGCCGACATGACGATTTGTGTTCAGTTAGTGTAGAATGATATTGCTTCTTTTACATTTGACATCCAGCTTACGTATTATTAAAGTTCGACGTCTGTAGGCTAATCATCAAGGGTCATTATCCATGAAGTGAAAGGATACTTAGCCATACCTCAGTACTTTGAGGATTCCGCCATGAATCTCAACATTGCTCAACATTGCTATTTCTCTGAGCATCAAACGTAATTCTACCGTGTCATTAATAACAAATTACAGAACTAATAACAGAAGCAACTAAAGACAGAGCGATATATTTTCAGTTTCATTCACTACAATTTTTTATAGATTTATAGTTCTTGGAATTCATATCAGAGTCACTGCAATTCATTAGTTATATGATTGCCGAGCTAACTATTCCATCTGACTGGAAACCGGGAAACATAGCTGTCAAAATTGCGGTGAAAACTCGAATCTGTGGACAGACAAAGATTTCCTGACATGCAGCTACCTGCTCTATTACTTGCTGTGTTGATATATATATATATATATATATATATATATATATATATATATATATATATATATATACACAGACACACACGCACGCACACACGCACACAAGCGTTCGTTATTCGTTTATTAGTTGCAGTACCTGTTAATTTCTTATTACATCTAGTAGCCACGTACTTACCAGTATTCTTCCGCAACACGTTTTATGAGTTTCCACATTCTTTCCGCTACCTGATTTCCTAACCTTCACGTTGCAGCTCCATAGAATAATTATCTCCAGAAACATAACTTCAGCAATGTTTTCATCACTTTTATATCAATGTTTAGTAAAAACAGAAACTTATTTAAGAAAGCTTTCTGCGTCTACAGCAATCTATTTCCGATGTCTTACGTCCTTCGTCTATAGCGTCCAATTTCGCTCCTTAGGTGGGAGTATTCTTCCACTACCTATACCACTGCGTCGTTCCCAATGTTGTTGTTTATGGTGCCACTGTATCTGCTGCACCTTATCACATTCGTCTTGGCACAGTGTATTTTTAAGCCGTCTCGTGTGCTGAGTATGGTATCCATTCTGTTCAACATGTGTTATGTGGCTCTCATCCCTTTGGCAAGATGGGTCAAATGAGCTGTGAACATTGGCATCGCTACTAGTGTCCTTAATCTTCGAAGACCGGCAGCAGAAGGACCGAACAGGCAGTTTAAATAGCGCTGTGTTGGTTCCTCAGAAAGGCTTCACAGTTTGACCGTAACAGAGCTTTCTTTCTTTCCCTATCTCTTTCGTATATGTTTCTAATTACAAACATTGTTGTTTTTATGAATTTCAGTCATAGTTGCAATTCTTCGGGTGAACTCCGAGAGATCGTATCGTACATCTATTAAAAAATAAATAAAAAGGGAGACGCGCCACGAAGGAAGTTTCCGAATGAGCGGAAATCGGTAGATGTGACTTTCATGTACAAACAAACAAATGACTACAATTTCAGAAAAAAATGGATCATTTATTCAATAAAATGAGCTTCACAAACTGAGCAAGTAAATAACACGTTGGTCCACCTCTACCCGTTATTCTGCTGGGCATTGATGCAGTTGTTGGATGTTCTCATGAGGGACATCATTTCATATTCTGTGCAATTTGTGCATTAGATCATCAAAATCTCGAGTTGAGTGAAGGGCCTACCTACAACGCCCCAAACATTATCCGATGGAGAGGAACCCGGTGAAATTGCTGACTAAGGTAGGGTTTGTCAAGCAAGAAGACAAGCACTAGAAGCTCTCGAGGTGAGTGTAAGGGTATAATCTCGCTGAAATGTATGTCGACAGTGGCTTGCCATGAAAGGCAACAAAACGGGGCCTATAATAACGTCGACGCTGTGCTGTAAGGGTGCCGCGGATTACAATCAAAGACGTCCAGCTATAAAATGAAATGCCACCCCAGACCATGACTTCTGACTGACAGGCCCTATGTTGGGTGACAGTCATGTTGGTATTGCACCGCTGTCTGGGTAGTCACTAGACACTTCGCTGTTCACCGTGGCCTGCAATATCATTGAGTAGATGAAGATCATCTTCAATGATGAGAACAGCTTCGAACTGACCCCCGAAGAAAGGCCGGAACTCAGAAGTCCATATGAAGTGTAAGGTGGATTAATGATGTCGCATTGAGGCAGACTTTCACCACAAATGGTTCAAATGGCTCTGAGCACTATGGGAATTAACATCGGAGGTCATCAGTCCCCTAGAACGTACAGCTGCTTAAACCTAACTAACCTAAGGACATGACACACATCCATGCCCGAGGCAGGATTCGAATCTGCGACCGTTGCGGTCGCGCGGTTCCACGCTGAAGCGCCTAGAACCGCACGGCCACATCGGTCGGTATTTCACCACAGCTCTGCCGATAGACTCCGTGGACGTGTCACACGATAGGAAGGTCGTCGCAGGCCCTCCTACCACATCTCAGTCATCCTTGCGACGCCTCCTCTGCGACGGAAGTCAGAACCGCGACGACCAGCGTTGAAATCAAGCGGCTTCCTTATGAGTGGTCAAGGAAACCATTTCAGACACCCGTCCCCCTCCCCCCCCCCCCCCCCCCCCACTCGCCATCGAAACGAATAGCTCTCACGGAGTGGGATAAATGGCGCCAATTAAACCATCCCTCTCGTTGGGGCGTTGATTTCCACTCATGTCGCGTTCGGAAACGACATTTCCCAGTAAGACGAGTTGCAGGATAACATCCTTGACAGCCGACCGTTGTGGCCTTGCGGTTCTAGGCGCTTCAGTCTGGAACTGCGTGACCGCTACGGTCGCAGGTTCGGATCCTGCTTTCGACATGGATGTGTGTGATGTTCTTAGGTTAGTTAGGTTTAAGTAGTTGTAAGTTCTAGGGGACTGATGACCACAGATCTTAAGTCCCTTAGTGCTCAGAGCCATTTGAACCATTTTTAACATCCTTGACAACTTTTGACGCTAATGACTCCCCAGAACGGTTCAGTCGCTCTCTAAGGACTTCGTGACGCTGCAGCCTCACTAAATGTGATCGCACGTATTTCGAGTGCAGTGGAACCGCAAGTATTTCTCTCGTGATCAGTGGTTCCAAGCTGACCGTTCAAAACCATTCGATGAAATTTGAACGCTGTCCGAAGCATCAGATGCTACTTCTGCCGTTTCAGCCTTCCTGTTTGACGCCCTGCTGTGGCATGATCACAGTGGGGTGCGACATGTGAAGAACATTGCAAAGGGTCGCTCTGAGGCTCCCCAGCCAGCAACACCCTCAGCTTCATCCGCCCACGTTAATTAAAATTTTTTTTTTAAATGTGATCTTACGGAGAAAACTTGCCAAGTGGTCCTAGACGCCTACAAGAGGGCAACTGGCATCGGCTGGATGACTCAACGGTTCGAGAAGATCGGCGTTTGGATGGTTGTCGAATGAACTTTGATGAAGCACGAAAACGCTAAAAAGTGAAAGACGACTCGCTCCTTGCGTGAAACGGGAATGAGCTCTTGCCTGCCTTCGCTCTCGCCGGCTATTCTGGGCGTGAGTCATGAAAGAGACAGGGCGTCCTTTCTGGCGTCTCCGCCTGATAGCGCCGCGGACACCGTGACAAATAACCACCCAGATAGCGGACGCTGCCAAAGGATCGCTGGACGTCCCGGACCTCCCTCCATTACCCCAGCCCATTACTCGCTGCAGTCACACTCCTATCGGCAGCTTGCATCTCGTTTCATCTTCACACAACCACGAACCCACACACCCACACACCCTCTCATCCTCTACCTCCCCCCTCCCCCCCAATTTATATAGATGAAGCAATAAAATTTATATTTATAGCTGCACAAATCTTTTCCTTCCTAAATTATGTTATTAATCTGCAACCAAAGCTGAGGTTCGCTAAGGCACTCCAGTGCGGTGGCGCACGGCATGGTGGTAGCTAATTAGGATTTAGCTATTGGAAGTTTTCACATCCAGTATTTGGGCAACCGGTGGCGGTGTTACGTTACTGTTTAGCAGATCTTTAGTGAAAGTCCCGGATTAAAGCCTGACGATATCTGCAGTACGTCACGGAGTAAGCTATGCGAGAATATTTATGCCGAGCCGTCGTCGAATGTGGAAGTAAAATCACGTGGTCTCTTGTTGCTGGTCGGGAGAAAACTGGTATCGGTTTCCTCCTTCTCACTTCCTTTCATGCCAGAATAAGTAGTGATAGGGACACATCGTCCATACCTTCAGGACAAATAGGACAGCAAATTAATGTTTCGTGGATCGATCGTGGTGACAGTACTTTTCCCATGCACAACGTACGTTTGGTTGGTTAGTTAATCGCGGTAGGAACCAGACAGTGAAGTCATCGGCCCCATCGGATTAGGGAAAGATGGGGAAGGAAGTCGACCATGCACTTTCTAAGGAACCCACGCGGCATTTGCCTGATGGAATGTAGGGAAATCACGGGAAACCTAATTCGTGATTCCCAGAAACGGGTTTCAACCGTCGTCCCTGCGAATGCGACTCCAGAGTGCTAACCACTACGACACCTAGCTCGGTGTACCATACACAGATGCAAACTGAGAAGAAAGGAGTTATAAATATTAGTGCAAGGAGAACCCTCCTCTACAGATCGTAACGCAGTTTGCAGAGTATAGATGTTGATGTAGGTGCAGATATACGGTTCTAGTGTCGGAAAATCCTCTTTTAGTATATTGCTCGAGACAGAATTGTGGGAGTCATGCAATGTTATTGACGCTAACTAGTAGGGTATGGAAGTAACTGCTTAACCTCCACAAGTGCTAATTTATGTATTTGGCTTTATATTGTTTTACGTGCTAACGGCCTGTTCACATCAGTGACACCGTATGCCTATATTGTGGTATCAGTTTGTTTCTCACAGTATTGTTTAAATCAAGTGTACTCGTGTTAGGAATGAACCAGAGCTCCAAGCCCTATTAGAAAGCACTGAAGCTCAAATAATTGTAGGTGCAGAGAGCTGACTAAAGCCGGAAATAAGTTCAGCCGAAATTTTTTCAAACGATCTAACAGTGTCCAGAAAGGATAGATTAAATACATTTCGTGGTGGAGTATTTATTGCTGTCAGATGTAGTTTGCCTTGTAGTGAAGTTGAAGTAGATAGTTTGTGTGACATAGAATGAGCAGAGGTTATACCTGACAATTGGATTAAGTATTAATTGATTCGTTTTAGCGACCCCTACTCAGAAGATATAGTTGCTGAGCAGTTCAAAGAAAACTTAAGTCTCATTTCAAATAAGTACCTAGCTCATACAGTTATAGTCGGTGTTGACTTGAATCTACCCTCGATATGCTGGAAAAATTATACGTTTAAAGCCGGCGGCAATCATAAAACGTCATCCGAAATTGTACTGAATGCTTTCTCAGAAAATTATTTTGAACAATTAGTTCATGAGCCCAATCGAAGCGTAAATGCTTGAGAAAGCATACTAGACCTTTTAGCAACAAATAATCCTGGACAAATAGTGACTGTTGTGACGAATACAGGGATTAGTGACCTCAAGGCAGTTGCTGCTAGGCTGAATTCAGTAACACCTACAACCATCAAAAAGAAACGCAAAGTATATCTATTTAAAAAAGCTGATAAAAATGCTGTTAAAGCCTTTTGAAGATACAGTCTTCACTCCTTCAGATCTGATCATATAAGTGTAGAAAAGTTGTGGAATGTCTTCGAACAGATAGTATTGACAGAAATAAGAGATATATACGACACAAATTAAGAAGTAATGGTACTGATCCCCCATGGTACTCAAAACGGGTCAGACGCAACTAAAAAAGTATGCCAGATTTAAAACATTGTAAATCCCCAAGATTGGCAAAGATTTGCAGAAGTTCGAAATATAGCGCGTACTTGAATGCGAGATGCTTTTAGTAATTTCCACAACGAAGTTCTGTCTCGAAACCTGGCACAAAACCCAAAGAGATTTTGGTCATACATAAAGCAGACGAGTGGCAAGACGCAATCAATACCTTCACTGTGCATTAACAACGGTGGAGTCACTGATGACAGTGCCACTAAGGCAGAGTTATTAAACACGGTTTCCCGAAACTCCTTCACCAGAGAAGACGAAGTCAATATTCCTAAATTATAATCAAGAATGCCAAGTTGAGAAACACAAAAGTAGATATCATCTATGTAACAAAGCAGCTTAAGTCACTTGATAGAGGCAAGGCCTCCGGTCCAGATTGTATACCAATCAGGTTCCACTCAGAGTATACTGATAAAATAGCTCCATATTTAGCAATTATATACAACCACTCTCTCACAGAAAGATACGTACCTAAAGACTGGAAAATTGCTCAGGTGACACATAGCACGGATTCCGAAAATATAGTTCTTGTGAAACACAACTTATGAAGGAATAAGTGCTATCGACAGGGGATGTCAAATTGATTCCATATTTTTAGATTTCCAGAAGGCTTTTGACACCGTTCCTCCGTGTCTTCTTGGCTCTGAGCACTCTGGGACTTAACTCAAGCGTCTTCTAACCAAACTGCGTCGTGCCTACGGAGTATCGCCTGA
The DNA here is from genome assembly GCF_023897955.1 of Schistocerca gregaria. NCBI lineage: Eukaryota > Metazoa > Arthropoda > Insecta > Orthoptera > Acrididae > Schistocerca > Schistocerca gregaria. Next base: position 458,551,543 of record NC_064920.1, on the reverse strand, counting down.
TTTGTGCGACTGGATTCTTGATTTCATGTCATAAAGGTCACAGTTAGTAGTAATAGACGGAAAGTCATCGAGTAAAACAGTAGTAATAACTGGCGTTCCTGAAGGAAGTGTTATTGGCACTCTATTGTTCCTGATCTATATTAACGCCTTAGGAGACAATCTGAGTATCCGTCTTAGATTGTTTTTGCAGATGATGCTGTCATTTACTGTCTTGTAAAGTAATCAGATGATTAAAACAATTTGCGAAATGATTTAGATTAGATATCTGTAAGGTGCGAAAAGTGGCAATTGACCCTGAATACAGAAAAATGTGAAGTTATTCACATGAGTACTAAATGAAATCAGCTAAATTTCGATTACGCGATAAGTCACCCAAATCTGAAGGCTGTAAATCCAGATAAATACTTAAGGATTATAATTACAAATAACATAATTTGGCACGATCACATACATAATATTGTGGATAGAGCAAACCGAAGACTGCGATTCCTTAGCAGGACACATTGAAGGTGCAACAGGTCTACTAAAGAGACTGCTCACTCCACGCTTGTCCTATTCCGGAGTATTGCTGTGAGGTGTGGGATCCGCATCAGGCGGGACTGACGGATGACATCGAAAAAGTACAAAGAAGGGCAGCTCGTTTTGTATTATTGCGAATTAGGGGAGATAGTGTCACAGACATGGTACGCGAATTGGAGTGGCAACCATTAAAACCAAGGCGTTTTTCGTTGCGACGGGATCTTCTCATGAAATTTCAATCACCAGTTTTCTCCTCCGATTGCGAAAACATTCTGTTGCCACCCACCTACATAGGGAGAAATGGTCATCACTATAAAATAAGAGAAATCAGGGCTCGCACAGAAAAATGTAAGTGATCGTTTTCCCGCGTGCAGTTCTAGAGTGGAACGGTAGAGAAACAGCTTGAAGGTGGTTCATTGAACCCTCTGCCAGCCACTTTATTGTGAATAGCAGAGTAATCACGTAGATGTAGATGTAGATGTAGACACCCTGGAATAGTACAAAAAGAGGAGCTGGGAGTCGAATAGCCAAACCCAGGAAAAAGAAATACCTCAAAAACCATATTTTTTTGAGGCCAATGCTGCACAGAAACGACAGAATCTACAAAATGTTATCACCGTAGGTCTTCAGTCATAAACACATTCACATATATCATGTGCTCCAGCAGAACAAGAATAAATTTACTAAAAGTTCACCAATGCACAAATAGATAGGGTGCACTCAAATGAAAACGAGGCAGATTGAAAAGAACAAAGTAAACCGTTTATTGTTTCAAAAGTAATGGCCATAATTGTTAGCACATTCAACTCACTGTGAGACAAGATATTCAATGTCCTTATGTAGAAACCCCCGTGGTTTTCTAGAGAACCACGACTGTTCCCAGTCGTGACCTCTTCGTCCAAAGGGCTCAGGAAAAATGGAAACTGCGTCGAGAGCGTTCAGAACTGTATGGAGGATGTGTAAGGGCTTCGCAGCTAATCTTCTGCAGTTTAGTCGAAACAACAGGCACTCCAGCTACGGGGAAGTCATGACGCTCTTTCTCTTTGGCTGCAAGGACCCGCTCCCCATTGACGTTCTGAAATATGGCACCAAAATGAACGCGCATGGACACTTGGCCAAAATTGAATCTCGCTATCAAGTTCAAACACCGAGGAATGTCGACGGGTGACATATTTCTGTTGCAGGATAATGCCACGCCCACATGTTACCAAATGTTCTGTCGACTACGCTGGGAAGCCGTTACACATCCTCCTTCGACTCCCTATGTTTCCCCATGTGATGTTCATATTTTACAAAGAGTTTCGAGGCCACTGATTTGTTGCGGACGAGGAGGCGTACGCTTGGGTACCGTCATGGCTGAATTGGCAATCGAAAACATTTTTCCATGACGGCGTTCACCGTTTTGTCTCACAATGGGATACATGCAATAACTGCTATGGGAATAGCTTTTGTAATAATAAACGGTTTAGAGATTTTTTGGATTTTCGTAAATTAATCTGTAAAAATGAACTCCTGTAGGATCAGTCTACAGACGATTTGTCTGTCTGTCTGTTAAGGTTCATATACATAGGTATATGGTTCCTCGATGGCGTAAAACAGTCAAGCTTCTAACAAGCGAAACTCCCCGTCAGAACCTCCCTCAGTTTAAGCGGTAAAATGGACCCGTCGACAGCCATTCAAAAAACTGAACTGCGAAGAAAGAAGAAAAACAGAAGCAGTGAACGGTTCAAGCTCAAGATGTGCAACATTGAGGAAATTACAAGAACCACGGTGTCGTGGTTGTGTGACCACGGTATTGGACTCCAAAGCGGGAGATACGTGTTCAAACCTCTCTTGTGTCCCATTTTATTCACGAAATTATGAACTCTCCGTCCCATCACTGCCGTTTCTGTTCTCTTTCTGTAGCTTTGGAAATAGTCATACTATACATTGGTTACAGAATATGAGTCATGTGCTAAGATTATATTAACGTCGCAAGTAAATGTGATGATTAGCGAGAGCAGGCGAGATGTTGTACAGACCTCTCACAGAAGTGAAAACAACTAATAGACGCGTGTGAGCTACGCTACAACAAAGGACTTCAAGAGTTAAAACTTTCAAAACGGGCGGCAAGAGTACTAAGATTTGGTACTTGTATAGAACAAATAGGAGGTACGTACGTCTGGAAGTCCCTTACACCTCGTTGCAAACGGACATTACACCAATACACACACACATATATGAATACAACGAACTGACACATCAACGACGAGACAGACAGTTCATAATTTTATGAAAAAAAAGTATGTAGGCGCAAAGAAGATTTCAACCACAGACATTAGCCTTTGCAGTGCAACAAAAAATGGTTCAAATGCCTCTGAGCACTATACAACTTAACTTCTGAGGTCATCAGTCGCCTAGAACTTAGAACTAATTAAACCTAGCTAGCCTTAGGACATCACACACATCCATGCCCGAGGCAGGATTCGAACCTGCGACCGTAGCGGTCGCTCGATTCCAGACCGTAGCGCCTAGAACCGCACGGCCACTCAGGCCGGCACAGGGCAACACTGTGACCACACAAGCACAACGCGTGTTGCGGTTCAGATTTGCTCGACGTTGTACATCTTGACTGCGGATCGTTCACTGTTTCAATTTGGCTTCTTTTTTCACATTTCAGTACACCATCTTCCTGTTTTTATGCTTGGTCTGTGTTCAGCATTTTTACCACAAAATCTGAGTGGTAATTTCCCTTGCAAGTCAATGTGATCAAACGATACTGCTATTTATACCACATATACTCGTAAACTCATTGAAACCTAAAGGATACTTCTCGTTGAATTAGAATCATGAAATCTGGAAGAAGCGCTTCAACTTAAATGTAAAGGAATAATCAGAAAACTGTTAATTTATAATTATGTCACACGAAAAAATCATTTCTTTTGTCATTTGTTGCTTTACTTCAAACTTAAAACAACTCGAAAATCTCGGAATTTCCGGGACTGATATCTTGCCAGTATGTCGATAACAGACCAAAAAAAAAAATCAAGATTCTCGATTCCTGGGATGAATGAACTATCTGTACAAACAATTAAGTTAGTAAAGCACCATACTCAAATCTGGCAAATTTTTTACCATTTGTCTTGTTTTCATTTGACTGCCGCTTATGCAGTAAGCAACCATCCACGGTCACTAAGTGTTCCGCGCATTAAATTTGCCATACAGCGGTGCTCCAACACTTGGAAAATTCTTAAAAAACATTCAAATAGATAAAGTGTGCACAACAAAAGCTATATACAAAACAGGTAATAAAGAGCTCTCAAATTTATGAACCGAAAAATATGTGTCTCGATCCATTAGGTTAAGAATATCAACAGAGGAATCACTAATCTTATATAAAAACACTTTGTGAAATTCAGTAACAATAGACAGTGTAAGAGGTCCATAATTAAAGAATTTGTTGCTAGCGCAATCGAGCTGATGTAATTTCGATGTATTGCTCACGCGCTGCCTGCGATATGTAAGCTAGAAGAGAATCTGAGACCAAAGAGCAGTATTGACGGCAATAGGAACTGTGTGGCAGTAGGAGTATGTTGTTGCTAGCGAGCAGTCGTGTCTGGTGTATCGTGTTGGCTGGGCCGGTCGTGTGCAGCGATGGCAGAGCCTGAGCGTTGTAGGATAAGGTAAAAGCAGCCTCGCGCATATGTAGTATTGTTAATCAAGTCCCATGTAAATGTTTAAAAAAATCTGTTAATAATAATCTTTCTCATAAAAAGTAACTTTTGACATTAATCTCAATTTAAACAATTCAATAATTTCTCCAATCCTTGGCCATCCCGATTATTGAAAAGAAAAATCAGTTCTTCCCTTTTATATAAGACAAATCTATCGGCCAGCATTGCACTTAGCTACGCCAAGAAAAATTTCTTATAGGAGCAGATATATACGCGTTATCCGGCGACCTAATTAAGGTAAGATTTTTCAGCTTATTCAGAATGATGTATCAGGGCCAGGACGCAGCATTGCTGACGTCGTAAATTTACCAGGTTAACTTGACTGTCAATTATTGAAAGGTTATAGGTTTGTCACATTGTATTATATTTTCACTGTTGGGTAGTTACGATAAATGAGAATATTAGTCATATTATTTTATTTTTGTGGGGAGGTTACAACAGTTACAGAACCCCATGATTTAACAACTTATTAAACAATGTTTTTCCTTCGTACTGGCAGTAAAGCAGTAACCACCACGAAAACGCCACAAAGGGCAAACAATCCTGCAACTATATGGACCGACAGAATGATACTTGACAATTTAAACAACAGTTAGCTGCGGTCACACAAGCCACTCGACAGAAACCTTTACTGCAGAACGTTTCTAACAGAATTCGTTCTTCTTCGGCTCTCCACTCGCGGTGACGCGTGGGAAGGAAGCAACAGCCGGCGCTGGACAGGCAGATGCCATCAATCTGCCACTAGCCGCAGCCTTCAGCGAAAACGAGTTGGGATTTGGGGTCTGATCAGTTAAGCCGTCGGCACACGGGACGAGGCAGCTAACGTTGACGTGCACGCACGGGATGTCCTACGTCACGAGACACAGCGCCATCGACACACGGCACGAGGTAATTAACGTGATTTAGCGCTCTCGGTGCTCTCCAGCGTCAGCTTTATTTTGTCAGAAAATCATACAAATATGGACGGTCGTGGAATTCCTTGTTTAGCTCCATTAAAACGCACGTTTTCTCACTAGTCCATATGCTGGTCGTGTTGTTCTGTCTGTGGTATACATACATAAAAACTTCGTTATCAGTGAACATTTAATAAGACAAAAGTAAAGATACTTGTCCATCTCAGTGAGGACATCAGCTTTCTAACTTCACCAATCGAACAAACTCACTCCTGACAGAAGAACGCACCTATATTTATAAAACGTTAAGTATTACAGAAATCATTTATATTAACTTCGTAGGAACGTCACACAACCTTTTGGAAAACGTGAAGGCGAAGAAAAAAATTGGATAAAAAAGGCCTCTAGCCCTACAACGAGCTAATCTCTGCACTGTAACGTAGTGCCTCTAGACAGTACGCTGGGCCGAACCTTAGTTAAGAACTCTATGGATTGTATCTTATAGTCTTCTACAGAGTTTTATACCAGCATGTTATTAATTTACTTTTAGTTACAAACACTCCAAACAAGAATGACACGCTTTTAACGTGCCATTGACTTGAAATAGCTTACTCTGATAACACGTGAGCTATAATGCGATAGTAAGTAAATTGGCAAATTCTTCAACTAGCAATATGACGCTTCCCCCTAGTTTTACAAGCAACATTTCGCACCAGTAACGATTCGTTCTCGAGACATTCAATTTGCTGGTGCATTGAAACAGCATATATACATGGGGTATAACTATAACATAAAACCCACTGAATACGGACTTCTACTTAACAAGACAATATTGGTATCTTGCTTTTTCCTGCCTCGAGTTTTCTGCTTGTAACTTTGGGTGCGTTCTTGACTCAAATTGGTTCTGCTTTTGGTGTCACGTCTCCGACATATCGCAGAACTTATCTTATGTTTCCATGGCGAAATAGTTCCTCAACCTGAAACAGCAGGAAGTGAAGTCACAAAAGTCGTACCACGTCAACGTTAGCTGTCTCGTCCTCTGCGCCGACAGCTTTCCAGTGTCCCAACTGAGTCTCCTTCAACGGTGTCTCCGGTTGGTAGGAGACAAAATTAAGTGTCGTATTTGATTAATGATGACAAAACTAACCTCGTTTATTCTTCTTAATACATGCTACCAGTTTCAAAACCACGTGGTGTCTTCTTCAGGCCCTGTGTGTATCCTACCATTCACAACCCTTTTCATGTGCAACGAACAGAATCGTATATTTTGTATATACATAAATGATCAGGCAGACAGGGTGGACAGCAATCTGCAGTTGTTCGCTGATTAAGCTGAAATGTATAGGAAGGTATCGAAGGTATGTGACTGTAGGTTCATACATGATGATCTAGACAAAATTCCTAGTTGGTGAGATGAATGGCAGCTGGCTATTAATGTAGAAAAACGTTGGTTCATGCTGTTGAGTAGGAAAAACAAACCTGTACTGTTCGGATACAGCATTAGTAGTGTTCTGCTCGACACAGTCACGAATTTTAAATATCTGGGCGTATCGTTGCGAAGCGGTATGAAATGGGACGAGCACTTGTGGACTGCGGTAAGGAAGGCGAATGTTCCACTGCGGTTTATTGGGAAAAATTTAGGAAAGTGTGATTCATCTGTAAAACAGACTGCATGTACGACGCTGGAGCGATCTATTCTTGAGCACTGCTCGACTGTTTTGGATCCGCACCGGGTTGCATTGAAAGAAGACATAGAAGCAGTGCAGAGACGAACTGCTAGATTTGTTACCGGTAGGGTCTATCAGCATACAAATCTTGCGGATGTGTGGAATAACTGGAGAGAAGAAGACATTCATTTGGAAGAACACTACTGAGAAACTTTAGAGAACCGGCGTTTGGATGTGAGTGCGTGACGATGCTACTGATCAACATACATTTCGCGTAGGGACCAAGGAGATAAGATACAAAAAATTCCTGCTCGTACCGTGGCATACAGATAGTCGCTTTTTTCTCGGTCTATCTGCGAGTTGAACAGGTAAGGAAACTAGTTGTAGTACAGAGCACACTCGGCGACGCACCGTACGGTGGCTTTCGGAGTATGTATGTAGATGTAGATGCACTCTTCTTCCAAGTAAAAATGCCTACCGTTCAAGGAAAGTTATCCAAACAATGCCGCAGTTTCATTATTGACTATAGTAGAAAATGCAGTGAGTTGCTGAGAAAACTGTCTGCAAACACTGACTGACGGCCGGTTACTCTGTTCACCACCGAACATTTTTGCACAGTATTCGTTTTTTGCACGATATATCTGTGTCCAGATTATCTACACAGCGTTACTACCGTCGACATACGAAGATAGAATCAGAGGTTTGCAATTCTTGTATCGTGTTCTTCTATATGTCGGGCACACGATTAAGGTTAAGTAGCCGCAGTCGCCATGTAACGCTTTGAAACTGTGCGAGAGATTTGTTAACTCAGACATACGCTACGTGCAGTGTAACAGTTATTAAACTACATGAAATAAAATCGCCATAACTTCCCAGCGGTTTGTATTAGGACGTTCAAATTGCACGGTTTGCTGCGCGGCGTGATGGGAATTACTACGCGCTGTATGGTTTAGTTTGGCGACGAAGCCCACTTTCATTTGGATGAGTCCGTCAATAAGCGAAATTGGCAGATTTGGGGAAATGAGAATCCGCATATCGCGATCGAGAAGTCTCTTCACCCTCAACGGGTAACTGTGTGGTATGCAATGCCCAGTCACGGATTAATCGGTGCGATATTCCTTGATGGCACGGTGACTACCGAACACTATGTGAAAGTTTTGAAAGATGATTTCATCCCCATTATCATAAGTAACCCTGATTTCGACAAGCTGTGGTTCATGCTAGGCGCAGTTCAATACCATCGAAGCAGAAGAGTATTTCATGTCCTGGAGGAGCACTTTGGAAACATCGTTCTGGCTCTGGGGTACCCAGAGGTCACTTTCATGTCCCTCGATTGTTCGCCATATTCTCCAGATCTGAACACATGCGACTCCTTTTTGTGGGGCTATATTAAAGATAACGTATACGGCAATAACCCCAAAACCAGTGATGAGTTAAAAATAGCCATTCAGGAGGTCATCGACAGCATCGATGTTCCAACACTGCTGCGGGTCATGCAGAATTTCACTATTCGTCTACGCCACACCCTCGCCAATGATGGCAGGCATATCGAACACGTCATAAACGAAATCCGAATATCTGTAGTGACGTTTACTTGTTGAATAAAGTGTGTGAAGTAGTTTGTAACTAATTTACGATTCTTCATATAGTTCGATAATTGTCACCTTGTATAGACTAAAAATAGGAAAATGTAAATTTTCTCGTTGGTGCACATACAAAGTGTTAGTGAGCCATGGAACTCAGTGCCAGTGAAGTAGGCTTTCAGACTTTTGTTCGCAATGTCGTCAGTGCCTGTCAGTCATCAGCCATTATCCTATGAAAAGGGATACAAGGAGATGGAAGTATTAGTGAAACACTCTGGATGGACACATTTATGTGACAAGCGCTTTGAAGAAGTGAGTGATTATATGTATATTATTTCTTCTATATGTAATCCCACACTATCGAGGTTTGGTGTTTAGCTTTACCAGCTTCTGACGTGGAGGTTACGTGTGTGATTGTCGGTACCTTTTCAAATTCTTCCATGGAAGGAGACTCTGAAAAGGGGACAGTTCAGTTTCCTTAGGTCAAACGCGAAGTGGGTTTATTTAATAAATCGTGTAAGTAACCCGCTAGCCTCCGAATGGGTATCAGATGTAAAACTTGCACCAGTGAAGGAGTAGCTCGACTTACTTTTTTTTATTATTGTTATTTACGTTCACATACACGAGTTTGTAAGATAAAGCATGTAGCAATGAACGCCAGTTTATTGTCTGTAGCATTATATCCAGCGTCGATCACAGTCCTGCTATTTGGAGCAGAGTGAAAGGCTTAAACCAGAGGGTCAGGTGATTCTGGAGCGATATCCGATGCAAAACTTTTGAGCTCCGCTATCTGCGGGAAAGAGGCAACGGAGTTGTAGGGTTCCTCTTAAAAGGTGAGGAATGGCACTACACCCATGAAAGGGCTACAGGGTAAGTTGGGGTCAAAGTCGAATTATGTGCCAAAATCGAAGACATATCAGCCACAATGGTCTCAGACAATGCTTGTCCTCCAGGATCTGATACTGAAAAGGTTATTATGATATTAATAAAGTACAGGAACATCCAAGGAAAGGTTTCACAATTAGTATGGCTTAAGAAATGCAAATTTGTGGTAAGGTCTTATGGGACCAAACTGCTGAGGTCATCGGTCCCTAAGCTTACGCACTACGTAATCTAATTTAAACTTACTTACGCTAAGAACAATACAAACACCCATGCCCGAGGGACGACTCGAACCCCCGACGGGGGGAGCCGCGCGAACCGTGACAAGGCGCCGAAGACAGCGCGGCTACCCAGCGCGGCTAGCGTGGCTCATTGGAGGTTTTAATGCCCAGGTGGTATTACTATTTAAAATGGAAATCACCCAAATAACATGTTCAGAATGGTTCATTCATCGTACCGGTAGGATAGTCTCTAGCGTTGGCTGCGTATTTATTGCAGTAAACATTTCGATAATGTCTAGCCAGGTTGTAATGAATTCTGTATGTGCGTTAATCTGGATGAAGTTAAGTTATAAAGTTCGGTAAAAAATAGTAATCGGATGCTTTTGTAGTCCGCCTGGCTCAGGAGATGTAATGGTAGAGGTCCTCATATAGAACTTGCAGAATACCGTTAGCAACTTTCCTGACCATACAGTTGTAATAGGGGGCGATTTCAACTTGTTAGGTATAGATTAAAAAAGTCATGTTGTGAAAACTGTTGTCAGAATCAGGGATTCGTGTAGCATTGTTGTGAATGTCTTGTGCGAAAATACTTCGAGCAGATAATCAGAGAACCAACTCTTGAAGGTAACGTCGTAGACCTCAAAGCATCAAACATACCTTAACTTCCCAAATCCGTTAACACAGATGAGGTTATCAACGATCATAGAGCTGTGATAACGAAGTATGATTTGGGGAATTACAAGGAGTGTTACTAGAGGTAGGAAAGTATTTCTGCTTAGCAAGAGTGACAAGAATGCAGACTGAAGAGTATGTGAGTATTCAACTTCAAATATCCAGTGCTGAGGACGAAGAAGTAGAGCATAAATGGAAAAAAAGCTCAAAACATAGCTCAGTACATATCTTAGCCAAGTATGCTTCGAGCAAGATCTGTAAAGGGATGCGAAACACCTACCCTGGTTTAACAGCCATGTTAGAAAAATTCTACGTAAACAAAGAGAGGTTCATAATATTCGTACATAGATGCTAAATCAAAACCTAGCTGACAAACGAAAGCTGAACGAGGCGAAAACGAGAGTAAGGAGAGCAAAGTCAGAAACTTTCAACAGCAAGTAAAAATTTCGCAACTAATCTGATAATAAATTTTAAGATGTTGTCGTCTTACGTAAAATCAGTAAGCTGGGCGAAATGATCTATTCGGCCACTTAGTGAGCATACTGGCACCTAAATGGAGGATAACAGAGTTAAAGGCGAAATACTGACTAGGTTTTCCCAAATTGCTTCATCAGGAAAAACCGTAATGGGGTCCCTCCTTTAAATTAGTGTACGATCGTCCAAATTACAGACACTGAGATAACCGACTGCGGAATACAAAAGCGAGTATAATCGTTTAGTAGTGGAAAGTCTTCCTGACTAGAAGAGATACCTATGGGATTCTACAGAAGGTATCCGAAAGAAACTGCTTTCTTTCTCGCAACAGTTTTTCGTAGTTCGCTGGGTCAACAAAGGGTACTTGGGAATTGCAAAAAAATTATAGGTCTATTGTGTTGACGTTAATCTGTTGTAGGGACGTAAAAGTAATTTCCAGAGTACCACAAGGAGATGTAGGAGGATCTTCACTGTTTACAGTCTACATAAGTGGTCTATAAGAAAACGCCGGATGGTCTTTAAGACTGTTCACAGATGATGTGGTTGTCTATAAGGTAGCGGCAACGCCAGAAGACAGTACCGATTTGTAGAATAACGTATAGAAAGTGATGAATGGTACAGGCTCTGGCAGATGATCGTAAATGTCAATAAATGCAAAATGTTGCGCCTACATAGGAAAATAAATCCACTACTGTACAACTACACTATTGATGAAAAATTGCTGGAAACAGTATTGACCGTCAAATATCTAGGAGTAACCACCCAGAGTGATTTTAAATGTAATGATGAAGTAAAACAAACAGCAGGGAAAGCAGATGCCAGACAGAGACTCACAGGAGGAAGAATTGAATTACAATGTGCTTCTTCGACAGATTCCTAATTATCATTTATCAGTCTGGGATCCTTACTAAGTATGACTGACAGAAGAGAGGACGAGATGGAAAAGACCCAACGAAGAGCTGCGCGTTTCGTCACGGGGGCGGCGACCGCTACAGACAGGCTCAATGAACTCCAGTGACAGGCGCTACACGAGAGACGTTGTGCTCCACGGGGAGCCATAGTACTGAAATTTCAAGAAAGTATTTTGTGGCAAGAGTCAATAACATATTACTTTCCAAAAATATATTTCACTAAATGAGTAAATGACAATGAGAAATTCTACATCTACATTTATATTCCGCAAGCCACCCAACGGTGTGTGGCGGAGGGCACTTTACGTGCCACTGTCATTACCTCCCTTTCCTGTTCCAGTCGCGTATGGTTCGCGGGAAGAACGACTGCCGGAAAGCATCTGTGCGCGCTCGAATATCTCTAATTTTACATTCTTGATCTCCTCGGGAGGTATAAGTAGGGGGAAGCAATATATTCGATACCTCATCCAGAAATGCACCCTCTCGAAACCTGGACAACAAGCTAAACCACGATGCAGAGCGCCTCTCTTGCAGAGTCTGCCACTTGAGTTTGCTAAACATCTCTGTAACGCTATCACGTTTACCAAATAACCCTGTGACGAAACGCGCCGCCCTTCTTTGGATATTCTGTATCCCCTCCGTCAACCCAACCTGGTACGGATCCCACACTGAAGAGCAATACTCAAGTATAGATCGAACGAGTGTTTTGTAAGCCACCTCCTTTGTTGATGGACTACATTTTCTAAGGACTCTCTCAAAGAATCTCAACCTGGTACCTGCCTTACCAACAATTAATTTTGTATGCTCATTCCACTTCAAATAGTCCGCATGCATACTCCCAGATATTTTACGGAAGTAACTGCTACCAGTGTTTGTTCTGTTATCATATAATCATAAGATAAATGATCCGTCTGTCTATGTATTCTGAATGCGTTACATTGGCGTATGTTAAGAGTCTGTTGCCACTCCCTGCATCAAGTGGCTATCCGCTGCAGATCTTCATGCATTTCGCTGCAATTTTTTAATGTTGCAATTTCTCTTTATACTACAGAATCATCAGCGAAAAGCCGCATGGAACTTCCGACACTATTTAATAGGTCATTTATATATATTGTGAAAAGCAATGGTCCCATAACACTCCCCTTTGGCACGCCAGAGGTTACTTTAACGCCTGTAGACGTCTCTCCATTGAGAACAACATGCTGTGTTCTGTTTGCTAAAAACTCTTCAATCCAGCCACACAGCTGGTCTGATATTCCGTAGGCTCTTACTTCGTTTATCTGGCGACAGTGCGGAACTGTATCGAACGCCTCCCGGAAGTCAAGGAAAATGGTATCTATCTGGTAGCCTGTATCTCATATTTTCTGGGTCTCATGAACAAATATTGCGAGTTGGGCCTCACACGATTGCTGTTTCCGGAATCCGTGTTGATTCCTACATAGTAGTTTCTGGGTTTCCGGAAACGGCATGATACGCGAGCAAAAAACATGTTCTAAAATTCTACAATAGATCGATGTCAGAGATATAGGTCTAAAGTTTTACGCATCTGCTCGACAACCCTTCTTGAAGACTGGGTCTACCTGTGCTCTTTTCCAATCATTTGGAACCTTCCGTTCCTCTAGACACTTGCGGTACACAGCTGTTAGAAGGGGTCAATTTCTTTCGCGTACTCTGTGTAGAATCGAATTGGTATCCCATCAGGTCCAGTGGACTTTCCTCTGTTGAGTGATTTCAGTTGCTTTTCTAGTCCTTGGATACTTATTTCGATGTCAGCCATTTTTTCGTTTGTGCTACGATTTAGAGAAGGAACTGCAGTGCCGTCTTCCTCTGTGAAACAGCTTTGGAAAAAGGTGTTTAGTTTTCAGCTTTACGCGTGTCATCCTCTGTTTCAATACTATCATCATCTCGGAGTGTCTGGAAATGCTCTTTCGAGCCCCTTACTGATTTAACGTAAGACCAGAACTTCCTAGGATTTTCTGTCAAGTCGGTACACAGAATTTTACTTTCGAATTCACTGAACGCTTCACGCATAGCCCTCCTTACGCTAACTTTGAGATAGTTTAGCTTCTGTTTGTCTGAGAGGTTTTGGCTGCGTTTAAACGTGCAGTGAAGCTCTGTTTGCTTTCTTAGTAGTTTACTAACTTTGTTGTTGAACTACGTTGGGTTTTTCCTGTCCCTCACAGTTTTACTCGGCACGTACCTGTCTAAAACGCATTTTACGATTGCCTTGAACTTTTTCCATAAACACTCAACATTGTCAGTGTTGGAACATAAATTTTCGTTTTGATCGGTTAGGTAGTCTGAAATCTGCCTTGTCTTACTCTTGCTAAACATATAAACCTTCCTCCCTTTTTTTATATTCATATTTACTTCCATATTCAGGGATGCTGCAAAGGCCTTATGGGCGCTGATTCCCTGTTATGCGCTTACAGAGTCGAAGAGTTCGGGTCTGTTTGTTATCAGTAGGTCCAAGATGTTATCTCAACGACTCGGTTCTCTGTTTAATTGCTCGAGGTACTTTTCGGATAGTGCACTCAGCATAATGTCACTCGATGCTCTGTCCCTACCACCCATCTGAGTGTCCCAGTCTATATCTGGTAAATTGAAATCTCCACCTGAGACTATAACTTGCCGAGGAAATTTATGTGAAATGTATTCCAGATTTTCTCTCAGTTGTTCTGCCACTAATGATGCTGAGTCGGGAGGTTGGTAAAAGGAGCCAATTATTAACCTGGCGCGGTTGTTCAGTGTAATCAGCAACCATAATAATGCACAGAAACTATCCACTTCTACTTCACTACAGGATAAACTACTACTAACAGCGACAAACACGCCACCACCGGTTCCATGCAATCTATCCTTTCTAAACACCGTCTCTGCCTTTGTAAAAATTTCGGCAGAATTTATCTCTGGCTTTACTCAGCTTTCCATACCTATATCGATTTCAGCTTCGGTGCTTTCCATTAGTGCTTGAAGTTCCGGTACTTTACCAATGCAACTTCGACAGTTTACAATTACAATACCGGTTGCTGCTTGGTCCCCGCATGTGCTGACTTTTCCCCGCACCCTTTGAGGCTGTTGCCCTTTCTTTACTTACCCGAGGCCATCTAACCTAAAAAGCCGCTCAGTCCACGCCACACAACCCGTGCTACCCGTGTAGCCCCCTGCTGTGTGTAATGTGCTCTGTAATTTATTTCCTCTGTTGTTCAGTACTTTGTTATATTTACTCACGTACACATGTGCAACAGTTAGTAAACATTACAACATGCACTTTACAAAGTGGCTATTTTGAACAGATGTACCCCTAAACATTACCGTGGATGTCACATTACAGCTGTTGTGCAGCTGATAGGACCCGGCAGTTCATCTCGTGTGTTCACCTTTCGTTTCTACACTTCAGGCGTCACCTAACCCCCTAAACAAAAATCTGAGGTCGTAGGGTCTGGCGAACATGGTGGCCAGTTAACTTCTCTACGACAACCACTCTTGGGATTAGGATATATGAGACTGAGGTGTTCCCTGAAACGTGCGACATGATGTGGAGGGGCTCCGTTACGCTGGAAGATCATTGCAGACAGAGGGGCCAAAGAAATGTCCTCAAGGTGTTCAAGAAAGTATTTTTCCAAGAAAAGAAATTAATTCTGTCCAGTCATTCGTTCTCATAAAATAACTGGACCTGTGAATGAGTTACCGAACATGCAGCAACAAACATTGATCTTAAAACGAAATTGGTAATCGCCTCCACTGTAGCGTGTCCAGTTTCTTGCGACCATCAATAATTATTAGATAGGTTACTGGTTACATTTCGTGCAAACTTGGCTTCATCCGTGGACAGTATTAATGGGGACAAATAATCATTGCTATATAACCTGTGACAAAATCCAAGTCGTATGGCATTGTCACCAAAGTGAAGACTCTGGATCCGCTGTCTGTGAAGTGGGCACATATTTTTCACTTTTAATGCCCGCCATACATTTGTTCCTGGGAAAGTGATACCTGCAGAAAGTCGCCGTTTGCTGGTAGTAGGACTACGATGCATCGTTTCAGTAATGTGTAACTGTTCTTGAGCAGGTTGTTGGACAACACATTCAGAAGAAAGTGTGAACTTGGAAGAATAAGTGCCGCGCGGGATTAGCCGAGCGGTCTGGGGCGCTGCAGTCATGGACTGTATGGCTGGTACCGGCGGAGGTTCGAGTCCTGCCTCGGGCATGGGTGTGTGTGTGTCTGTCCTTACGATAATTTAGGTTAAGTAGTGTGTAAGCTTAGGGACTGATGACCTTAGCAGTTAAGTCCCAAAAGATTTCACACACATTTGAACATTTTTGAAGAATATCTGTTCACACAACATGCTGTGAACGCTGGTAAACACTCTGAAATCAGGGATGCGACGTCTCGGGAAGCACTGAAGGTATGCTTCGACAGCAGCACGAGCATTGCCATCGCAGATGCCGTAAACATATACCATATGCGAATAATTTTCTTTAGTGTTAAAGGGAGGCGTTTAAGCCAGCGCTTGTAGAAATGCAGTTAACCGATACTCCTCTCTCGTACATTTTGTATCCACTACACACTACAGGCAACTGCGAGTTCAGCGGACTGTTTTGAATGCAGAATGTCATTCCGAGGAAAGAGGCTGAAAGTGACGAGGTAAGTTGTGCTAGAACAAAAAGTCAAAGGGGTTGGCTGGGCAAGACACATCACTAGCCCCAATAAAATGTACGTTACATGTGCTCTATCTTAGAAACCAGTCTGTGCACATGAAGCTTTTTGCTTCAAATGAGCTTTCGAGCATATCCCTGAATATTGAACATTCCTCCAGGGACACCATGTATAAGTTAATGCCTTAGTGGATAACAGTAGCAACTTCATGGAGATAGTCATGTATGATACTGCTATCTATAAGCCGGTACCAAATTGTAGTGAAATGTGGGAAGAACTGCAGAGGACTGAGAACTGTAGTACGAATTGGAAGTTTATCATGAACGTAAACAGATCTAATATATTTTTCATTAATAGGCGAAGAGGTCCATTCCTGTTCGTATGCAGTATTGCTGATACATCAGTGAAAACAGTAACAATCCTAATTACACTCGTACGAGATGATCGAAAGTGAAAACGACCTATTTCTTAACTTCTGTTGGCCTGTCGTTCTCAGTTACGATCAATATTATGCGGATAGCTGAAACGTTTGTGCGCCTGCGAACATCTGAATAAAATAAGTTTTATCACGCTACTGAGGACGCATTTCAAAAGATAAACGTCCAACGAATATGGTATCAGGAAATTGGTTTCACACAATTTCGTATAGACGGTCCAGTCGTCTCAATTGAAAATATCGGCGGAAGAAAGTGGTAGCCCAGGTGAGAATAGTTTTTAGTAGTTTTGAATAGTTTTTAGTAGTTTTGGGTTATAACGTGTTATAGTTTGATTACATCTGTGAACAGCTAATCACAATGCATTTACTTGTAACTTGTTCTACGAAATTTTACAATACATTTTAGCTATTTAATCTGCCGCTTGATTGCTACTAAGTCTCTGAAAACTGTTTAGTCGTAACATTGTGCTTAATATTGTGGATTGAATCCTGTCCCCTTCAAAAAGGTAGGTGGAAATGAATGGACGTACAAAGGAGCAGGCACTGCGGCGACTACAGCCGTCATGAAATACGCGAAATGTATTCGCAATAGTGAATTTGAACAACCATGTCCAAAGAAACACTGCATCGTAATAGGGATAACACAAGCAGTGCAATATTATATTTATCCTTCGAGACCAGGCAAGTGACTTTCAAGTGAAATGCCTCCCTGTCTGAGAATATACATAATGAATGTACGGGTACAGACGACATGGAAGCTTTCGTCTGGCCTGAGTCGTGCTGGAATAGCCAAATGGTGATGTGACTACTCGTAATAAGCCTGAAACCCGGGTTCGAGTAACGGTCCAGCAAAAATTTCCATTGCCGTCATTCCATTGTACAGCTGCTGGTTGTCCATATTCGCAATTGCGAATTTATTTAAACCTTTATTGTGCTTGTATGCGATTTAGTTAGTACCATATTAGAAGTTGATGTAGCTTGTGATAGAGAAGCATTTGCAACTGTTGCCCCTATCGGAAATGAATCGCCGTTGAGTTCGACTGTATGTTGCCAAAGGTTGCTTCGCTGACCAGAAAGTCTAATCCGAGGATTGCTGAAAATCACTGACCCACAGTTGGCAACCCTTCCATTGGCTCCTGAAACTATGTGTTTCCTACTTCAAATTTTAAGTTGTATTGCCCTCACTAAATATAATTTATTATCCCCTACTGCACGCAATATAGATCATGATGTTTTCAATCTCCTCTTGTCCATGAGATTCGGAGTCACAACTGATACAAGTGCCTCAGTATTTACTAAAAATTATGCACTGTTGTTTATCCAAGAATCAATCAACAATCTGTCTTTGCGTATATTTTTATAGTACTGTAATTTTAAAGGAGAGCTTCGTAACGGAAGGAACATTTCCAGTGACGTTTAACTGTTTGTTATCCGCATTATACTTGCCGTGCTTCCTAGATACACAATTTCAAGCATTATGCCTCTACTGATGGCAATAATACCATTGAAGTTCATAACATTGTGGCTTTAAATGCCCCTGCTGACAACAACTGTAAAATTATTTACCAGATCTGAATATTTTCCGATAAGTATGCATCTTACTTTCATTTTCCATTTCTTGTAAATGCATAGCAATGCAAAGTGCTGTCGTTATATCTGAGTACTTTCCGTTCTCAACTGTTCTGAAAATTCAGGGTGGATCCCTCTGAGAAAAATGTCCAACGCTGTATTTTATGCTTTTTCGAGCAATACTATGTCCGCATTTGATTTGTGCCTCACCTTATAAGTCTGTGCATTAATTTTCCATATTCTGTCATAAAATGAATCCACAGTTTCATTCTGCCTCTGGTTTAAGCTATTGAGTTTTTCCCTAAAAACGGGTACTGTTCTGTTTTCTATACGTTTGACACAAACACTCTGCTAACTTACTGAACGTATATCTTTATTAAGAATTTAGTGATATGAGATACAGGTTTTTGTCTCGTCCGTGATACATAACTTGGCTATCCACAAACATGTTTCATCGGGCCAGCTACTTAACATGGCTCCAACTAATACACCCTTTATAGCCACAATAAAATCGTCCCGGTGAAGGGAGACACTATATATGCACCTGAAGGATCAGAGCGTCTATCGCCGCCTTAGTTCTAGCTGTCCATGTTTGTGCCATGTTAGCGGAATGTACAGTGCTTTTCCCTCGCTTGCATAAATCAAATGGTATTATTTCCAACGATAACTCACCAGCCACAACTGTAAAAATAAAACAATCATTTTTAGATCCTACTCCTAAACACTAACCTGCTACACCCTGAACCACTGTCCGCCTTGTCAGTGTATCTTCTGGTTCATGTTGCTGACAAAAATCCATCGTGTGGTGCACTATGCCCGTTAAATTACAGATTTTGCAAAGGAACAAGATAGTCTTGCCACTTGTTACCCATGAAATGCGATAAATCAGTCAGCATATACAAGGTCACTTCAAAGCTTTAAGTCCTAGAGTGGACATAGCTAAGATTACCCTTTTCATTTGAGAACGACTTACCCTCTGTGACGATACCTGATGATAATGTGCCGTTGGAGGACATACGACTCTTACTGGTGTTGGGATGGAGCACTTCTGTACGCCAGTTTGTTAGGGCCGCCCTCTACTGGGCGGTAAATCCAAACTAATTCGCCAGATAGCGGACAGACGACCTGTCCGGGGTCTTTACATGCAATAGATCAATATTCGAAATTATTCCTTTTATTATTGAAAATACAAGTCATTGTTGCATCTTGTGCTTTGACTGGCGGCTACGTAATACCGTGAACACCCTGAATCCAGTTGCGACCTAACGGCTGCCGAGGATGTTGCATCAAGTAAGAGTGGATGACGATGATACTCTGACTGGGCGTTTTTGCCACTCACAGCGATGTAGACGCACGCTGTCGGTAGTTCTGCTTGGAGGTGGCGATGACAATGACGTGTGTGTTTTGATTTACACTCCAGTTTGGGGTTACTCAGTCCCTCCTAGATCACTGCCGGTACTGGCTTTAGCCAACAGAGCGTGTTTGAAAGGGGTCAAATTTTGACCTTCCGACTGGCAGGATAGTCCTTTCGGAGCCCCAAATGTTGGACTTACTATGTCAGTTGTGTCAGTGATGGTGATATCAGTGGTCACGTGAACATCCTCACACCCACAGATGAAGATCTGTAGGTCTCCGCAGTACACAGGCGTGCCAGGATAGCCGTATTGTAAGGGATACAGCAAAACAGCTACAACTAAATACACTACCGGCCATTAAAATTGCTACACCACGAAGATGACGTGTTACAGACGCGAAATTTAACCGACAGGAAGAAGATGCTGTGGTGTGCAAATGATTAGCTTTTCAGAGCATTCTCACAAGGTTGGCGGCGGTGGCGAAACCTACAACGTGCTGATATGAGGAAAGTTTCTCACTGATTTCTCATACACAAACAGCAGTTTACCGGAGTTGCCTGGTGAAACGTTGTTGTGATGCCTCGTATAAGGAGGAGGAATGCGTACCATCATGATTCCGACTTTGATAAAGGTCGGATTGTAGCCCATAGCGATTGCGGTTTATCGTATCGCGACATTGCTGCTCGCGTTGGTCGAGATCCAATGACTGTTAGCAGAATATGGAATCGGTGGGTTCAGGAGCGTAATACGGAACGCCGTGCTGGATCCCAACGGCCTCGTATCACTAGCAGTCGATATGACAGGCATCTTATCCGCATGGCTATAACGGATCGTGCGGCCACGTCTCGATCACGGAGTCAACAGATAGGGACGTTCGCAAGACAACAACCAGCTGCACGAACAGTTCGACGACGTTTCCAGCAGAATGGACTATCAGCTCTGAGCCCATGGCTGCGGTAACCTTTGGCGCTGTTTCACAGGCAGGAGCGCCGGCCGGTGTGGCCGTGCGGTTCTAGGCACTTCAGTCTGGAGATGCGTGACTGCTACGGTCGCAGGTTCGAATCCTGCCTCGGGCATGGATGTGTGTGATGTCCTTAGGTTACTTAGGTTTAAGTAGTTCTAAGTTGTAGGGGACTGATGACCACAGATGTTAAGTCCCATAGTGCTCAGAGCCATTTTTCCACAGGCAGGACCGCCTGCGATGGTGTACTCGGCGACGAACCTGGGTGCACGAATGGCAAAACGTTGTTTTTGTGGATGAATCCAGGTTCTGTTTACAGCATTATGATGTTTGCATCCGTGTTTGGCGACATCGCGGTGAACGCACGTTGGAAGCGTGTATTTGTCATCACCTTACTGGCGTATCACCCGGTGTGATGGTATGGGGTGCCATTGGTTACACGTCTCGGTCACCTCTTGTTCGCATTGACGGCACTTTGAACAGTGGACGTTACATTTCGGATGTGTTACGACTAGTGGCTCTCCCCATCATTCGATCCCTGCGAAACTCTACATTTCAGCAGGATAACGCACGACCGCATGTTGCAGGTCCTGTACGGGCCTTTCTGGATGCAGAAAATGTTGGTCTGCTGCCCTGGCCAGCACATTCTCCAGATCTCTCACCAATTGAAAACGTCTGGTCAATGGTGGCCGAGTAACTGGCTCGTCACAGTACACCAGTCACTACTCTTGATGAACTGTGGTATCGTGTAGAAGCTGCATGGGCAGCTGTACCTGTGCAAGCCATCCAAGCTCTGTTTGACCCAATGCCCAGGCGTATCAAGGCCCTTATTACGGCCAGAGGTGGTTGTTCTGGGCACTGATGTCTCAGAATGTATGGACCCAAATTGCGTGAAAATGTGATCACATGTCAGTTGTAGTATAATATATTTGTCCTTTGAATACTCGTCGATCACCTGCATTTCTTCTTGCTGTAGCAATTTTAATGGCCAGTAGTGTAGTTAAGAGGGCCTGTGAGTCCAGACGTATCAACATGAACTGTCACGAACCTGTTGTTAGCAGTGAGACTACGGGCACGCAAACCTCTAGCCCGTCTTCCACTCACGCAACAGCACTGAAATGCACAGCTCTACTGACGCCATCAGAGGATCATTTGAAAGATGGAACGGCGCGCCGTGGTCTTCAGCGTTGAAAGCAAATTCTACATGCTCGGAAAAAGACTGTCGTTTGCGTGTACCACTTAGAGAAGGTGATGTGTTGTTTCAACAGGACAATGCTTGCTCACACACTGCCAGTGAATGTCGACGAGCCCCGCAAGACGTGCTGCAGTTTTCCTGGTCAGCAAGATCTCCAAGCGAGCAGTTGTGGGATATGGTGGGACTAGAAGTGGCTCGTGCAACCCATCAGCCAACAACTTTTGCCGAACAACATGAAAATGTCGAGCAGCCTCGCGTAACGTATCCCAGGCCAGTATTCCTCGTCTTTATGACTGACTGGATGCCGGAGTCAGCGCCTGCATTGCAGCCCTTGATGTCTGCACCATGTATCAATATGTTTCAGCAGGGATCAATATCCGTTGCCACTGATATGTAACTGTAGTCATTTCATGTACTCAATATGTACTGTTGCCTCAATAATGTTGAGTGAATTGAAAACCACTAAAAGGGTGTGATAATTTTTTTCCGGCGTGTAGACGGTAGGAAACAGTGACTGTGTACCAGAAGAATTCACTGTAAGACTGCTTGTGGATTATGAATATATGCTATAGCCAACAATTCAATTCGAGACTCCCCCTTTTGGTTTGAAGATGCTAAGAAGCAATATATATGGGTAGTGAATTAACAAATTACATTAATGAATAAATGGTGGAAAACTTGTAAATTATGTCATTTGTTTCTGACAAAAATACTTTCTCAAAGGTTTCTTAACAGACCTGGTACGCAGCTTCCTGGAATATTCATAGACGACACTACAATATTCCACAGAGTGCTACCACTCGCAATTAAACTCGACGTTTAAAGGACTAATTAAAATTCTCAGTGTAGAGTAACGACTGCGGGAGGAAAATTTCAAACTTACCTGTTTGACCGAAGCGTTAGCCAGAAATAACGTGTAGCCGATAGAAGAATAATTTACCATCGCGAAACTCGGACATTGCTACGGCACAACTACAACTCTCGTTAAAATCTATATTTATGACCTTTTAAGAGGACAAAGAGTTTAATAAAAACGGCGGTTCACGTTTCTCATAAACGAAACATTAAAAATGGGTTTCATCCGACTAGAATAAAATAATTTCTTCAGAAATCAGGGTCTATGAGCTGTAAATACGAAGTATAAGCCGATCAAGGTTCGTTGAAGGCGACGATGTCATGCAGAGATACTCAAAGCAGTCTACGAGATCGTTGTTTGATGAGAAACATCTTTTAGTCGTTAAAACTGTTAGGGCAGGTGGTAGCAGAGCCGCGCAGTTTTCACGTTTACTAATATTGTGGTCAATGAGGGGCAGCTTTTCCGGCGATGTCAACTCTTTGTCACAGCTACTTTGTTTCCTGTAACACATCCAGATTCCAGCTCTTTTTGATTATAGATTGCAGAGAAATATACAATTTAGCTGAAACAAATGTGGTTTTCAACCACAAAATGAGGTAAGGACCTGCAGTGCTGGTCTTTGATCCATTTGAGATAAACATTCATACGAATGGATGACTGCATAATGAAAACACATGAAATAATCCTTTGTAAGTCTGTTGTATTGTAGCAAAAGTGCCCACTGCAACACTGAACTGAAATGTCTCGTAAATTTTCACGTAACGCTTAAAAATACGTGTACAAGAATAATACATTTTTCTCCACGAAAGAAGGATTTGCAGCCTAACCAGAAGCAGTTCAATTGCTGACGTTAAGTGGTCTAGGTGCCTAGTAAGTAGCGTACTTTGGTAGGTCCTCTGATTCTTCTGTGAAGTTCCAGAACCTAGACCTTCTTCTTCTTCTTCTTCTTAGGATACTTCTTCGCCAAATAAAATGTCTGTGTCTATATCAGAGCTGCTGTCATGACGTGAGTAGTCCGAATCTGACACTGGAGAATAAGTAACTCGTTGCTTGATCTGTTTTCTACTTTTTCGTTGGCCTTGATGTAACAACATCCAGCTTAGATCGTTTTCACTCTTTGCCATGTCTTTCCTTTTCAGCTATAAGCTTTTCTTTTTCCCGTGCATTTTTCTTCCATTCATTAGAGGCACAGATTTCAATGCTTTGCCCGAAAGTTTCCCCAAATCTTCATTTTAGACAGGAGTTACATCTTCATTTGAGATAATCTCACACAGTGTGTGCTGAATGTCGTCTTCTGCGCGGACTATCGTTGATGAATGACTGTCACATAGATGGAGCTGCCAGGTTTACTCCGAAATACTTGTGAGAATTTCCCCTATTTCACCATTTTCTAGCAGAGGTGCCATAGTTGAATTTGGGGCTAACTGTAACAATTATTTCCACACGAAAATGAAGCTTAAATGCAGTAGCGCCAAAGAGTAGTTCGTTGATTGTTGTTTTCAAACCCAGTATTATACAATATTGAAGTAAAACATCAGGAAAGTTACAAGTAAGTAGTATTAAACAGACTTACCTCATTTTCTAACCTCTGGAGCAACCTGCCGGGACGAACTTTCATGAAAGAAAAAGTTATAATGAGAAAAACCTGCCACCTGTTGATCAACTCCCGTATCGCTGACAGTCAGTTTAAAAACTAGTTGCTTTTTTTACCCCACACGGAGCTTTAACCCCAACTGCCTTTCTCGTAACCCAACATAGTAGTAATTGCAGCACAATGTTTCATTTTTTACTGTATGAACATACAAAAGCTTAGAAATATAAGAGTATCCAGAATTTCTGCAGCTAGTAGCGTTTTGGTTTATTCTCCAATTTTCCATTATCGGTTTCGAAACGTCTAGCGATCCATCGTCAGATGGTAGATGCGTGTCTGCAGCATTGTGGGGTCGAGTACGTGTGGCAAGCTGTAAAAACGAAACATGTAAATCACTTTAGGAAAATGCCCGGATGGCTCCTTTGAAAGTGCACGGCCGTGTTTCTTCCCCGTCATTCTCTAGGACCGATGACCTGGCTGGTTCGTCCCCTCCCTCAAATCAACCGACCAACCAACCGAAACATGTAAGCACTGAGTGTGGCGGAATTACTGGCAAATAAAAACCTCAAAAAGAAAATGTGGGAGGTGATGTCTATGATTTTTGGCGTCAGTGAATGTACAAATTAGCAGGATCAAAATACACTGTGCAAGTTCTAGTATGTGTATTTTATTTTTTTCATCATCATAACAAACACATGGCTCCATATCCTCGCGGTACCTTCACAACCTCAATGAACCTTCGAATAGGTCTCACTACAAAAGGTGGTTATTGACAGGTGAACACATGAATGTGACTGCAGAGTGTGTAAAAATGCATGGGCCCTATTTTGCTCCTGTAGTGTGAAATTCCTCATTTACGTAAATGGATGCCAAATTGCAAATAATAGTAAAATGTATGAATTAATTAATTAGTGAGTTAATTAAACAATAGCGTCTGTCAATTCGGTCGGAAAAATTAAGCTAACAAAATTAAATAGTCAAAGTTTCGAATCGAGCAGCTGTTTTGACGAAACCTGCTATGGAAAATGTTACTGATTCAGAACTTTCAGTTTTATCACCGAAAATAATAAGCTTTAGGCAGTTTAAAATACTTTACAGAAGAGCCTGAACGCTAAAATTTCAAATGGTGTATGGATTACGCTGGTTAGCTAATAAGCCTTTTGCCATGTAGCAAAATGTTCTGTTAACTTCAATAAGGTCATTAACGCAACTTAATTAACAGCGCTCTCCTGGAAATTAATTACGCAAATGGGATCAGAACTCTCGAAATGATAATCTAAATAACAATTTTAAATGACGTTATATGTAAACTGGATCTCGGATTTTTGGATAAGTACCAAATATCAACAATTAAATGCGTAGCAAACGAGATAAAAATGGCCGAAAATATGTTTTATGTTATTGGAGTGTTAAGCATAACAGATGAGAGGGATCCACGTGTTTCGTAACAGTTCATACTACTCACTTAGCTGCCGTGATCTATGTCAGCATTTGGGCTCACGTGACCTCCTGTCACTTGCTGTAACACCATGTACAGCGCTATGAAGCGCCCAGTGAGCTCTTTTAAGGAGTGCCGAGTACTTTGACTGGTTAACTTACTACTGCTAATACCAAGGTGCTATTGCATCAACACAGTATTCCAGTCGAGCTGAGTGTTGACAACATGATAATTATAGCATTGTTTCTCGATACGCGTTGTTGTATTATGTGAAATACAGTGAAAATGTCAAATGAAAACAATTATTGTGACTTTTTTGTCCTCAACTCTCTCAGCTGCTACCTTATTTACAGCGGAATATGAGGTTAGACTATTGAGGACAGTAACCTTTAATCCAATATGTTTCTGGAGATATGTTGATGGTATATTTTCAGTAGACAGGCATGGAGCTGATGCCCTTAACAATTTCTTGGAACATTTTAATTCCCTTCACCAATTTTTGGATGATCTTGTCTCCAAACGGAATAATGATACTCTAGAGCCTAGCATTTACCGCAAACCTACACACACCAACCGGCGTCGTCGTGCAACCAGCTGGTATTAAAGGAAGATATCGAAGCATTTGAGAGACGGGCTGCTACACTTGTTACAAGAACCCTCGAACAGCACACCATTGTTACGGATATGCTTCGGGAACTGAAATGGGAATCGCTGGGGGGAAGTAGAAGTTCTTTCGAGGAACACTACTGACAAAATTTAGAAAAACGACATGCAGAACGATCCTACTGACGCTAACATACATTTCGCGTCAGCGTCATTATGATCAGATAGGAGAAATTACGACACGTATGGAGGCGTAAAGATAATTGTTTTTCCCTCCCTCTGTCCGTGATTGGAACAGGAAAGGGTACCAGCAGTAGTGGTACGAGATAGCCTCCGCCACAGACCTTGGCTTGCGGAGTAAGTAAGTAGATGTAGATATAAAACCAGCTGTCACCCACATTAGCAACGTGTAGGGGTCCTTAGGACGCTGCATTTTCTAGAAGAGGTATTTTCATATCTGATGCCGAAAGCTTACACCCGAAATTGAAATACGTTATGTACTCACAGAGGTTCAGTGTGGTCACTGTACTGTACAAAAATTGCTCCAGTTTTGGCCATCTGGTGCACAACTTGCGCTGTGAACACACAAAAATCGTTTGGGAAAAGTTTCCATATGTGATGGATTATGAACGAGACATGGGCAGAAAAGATAAAACAAGTAATAAAGGACTATTGATTTTGTTTTTAACCACCGTTTACTCAGATTGTTCAGTACGAGCACCGAAAACGTCGACGATATGCTGTACCGTTCCAGATTTGCACCTGCTAGCCAAAACTGGACCAAATATTGTAAGCAGGCTGTTTAGGTTTTTTTTTATTGGTAACGCCGCCGCCACGTAGCGCTCTGTATGAAAATCACTGGCTGTGCCGTGTGCAGTCTGTGGCTGGTTTGCATTGTTGTCTGCCATTGTAGTGTTGGGCAGCGGCAGGTGGATGCTAACAGCGCGTAGCGTTGCGCAGTTGGAGGTGAGCCGCCAGCAGTGGTGGACGTGGGAAGAGAGATGGCGGAGTTTTGAAATTTGTGGGAATTGATGTCATGAACTGTTATATATATTATGACTATTAAGGTAAATACATTGTTTGTTCTCTATTAAAATCTTTCATTTGCGAACTGTGCCTATCAGTAGTTAGTGTCTTCGTAGTTTGAATCTTTTATTTAGCTGGCAGTAGTGGCGCTCTCTGTATTGCAGTAGTTAGAGTAAGGAAGATTTTTGTGAGGTAAGTGATTTGTGAAACGTATAGGTTAATTTAGTCAGGGCCATTCTGTTGTAGGGATTATTGAAAGTCAGATTGTGTTGCGCCAAAAATATTGTGTGTCAGTTTAAGCACAGTCATGTATAATTTTTCTAAGGGGACGTTTCAATATATATCGTCATTGAAGAAATCAGATTATACTGGTAGACTAATGAAATTATTAATAAGGATGAGGGTATGTTCCGAGCAAGTTGTAGAACCCTCCGCTAATCTGTATTAAACACGACGTTCTCAACTGACTGGAGGTTTTCACGATTAGTTACGACAGCTATACTTCGCATTTTTTGCCTTCATCAACGGCAGCGCTGCCAGTGCCATATACTGGAGGAAGCAGTGACAGCATTTAGGGCATCTGGTGGTGACTACTCTCTGCTGGCATACATACGGACGTCGGATCCAGAGTACCTCCCGTTCTACGAGACTCGGCAACAGCAGCGTTTCAATTGAAATTGATGGCCAGTTGGGCAGTCGAAATATTCTGTCAGCTTGAAGATGCGACTGCAATCCCGAGAAGAGTGCCACACCAATTATAATTGATCTTGTTACGTATTTCCTGATTTTGTACTTCGTTGTATCGGACATTGCCCAAAGCGTTTTGAAATACAATAATAATAATAATAATAATAATAATAATAATAATAATAACACAGGGCATTTCGATTACACTGTGAATCCAATCGTTGTGATATTCCCCGTCGCACAGTGAATCTGTTTCGGAAATGGAATCTTCTTAGTAGAATCAACTACCTGCAACAATCCCGTGAAAATATCATTTGAATCTATTTCCGTTCAGAATATTGCACCATCTCCGAGAAAAATAAATTCTGAAGGAAATCCTTCCGTCGCTGGTTTCATATGAATGGTATTGCCGATGGCTTCTGCAGTTGGCGAGGTTTCGTGCAGGTTCGCCTTCGCGCAGGCCATCTCGTGGAGGGACCAACAACCGTGTAATGGGATAAGCCGGGATCGCGGTGCGGAGTTGTGCTCTCCTCTCGCCACCGGAGGCGATGTTGGGATGGAGCACCCCTGACTGAACTCCGTGATAGCCAGCTGGAGTTTCCTGTCCGCAATCATTGCTTACATTTCAGTATGCGACAAATATGTGTGCTCCCAAGTGTGTTGATCAATCATCTTGTGAGAAGACGTTCGCAATGGAACCGAAATATGGGAAAAGAAATAACAACTCCATATACAATGAGTATACAGAGAAAATCAGTTTTGGAACCTAAACAGACGAGAAAGTGTCAGTTCAGATGGTGTACAGCAGGGAATAAAAGTTTTGTGACCTAGATGATATCCGACATTGAGCAATACTTCTGTCAAATTTGCGATTTTTTTTAACCCATACATCCACGCTGATATAAAAAAAATTCTAAAGTAGTTTCCAAGTAGTATATGAGTCAATCACTATCAAAAGACTTTAAAATTGAAACATTACCTCGGTTGTGAAAGTATGAATTACTTTCTCCATCCCCTAACGGTAATGCGGTTTCATGTTGAAAATCATTTGACTAAAAAGAAGCGAAAGTATTTTTCTTATGCTTGCTTGTTTTATTTGAATCGACATTAAATCCGAATAATTGCACTTCATCTACATATCTGCTGCACCACAATTCACATTAAAAAAACAGTACCACTCCTGGGATTATTATCTGCTCTGCTTCTGTGGCTATCTCTCTCTCTCTCTCTCTCTCTGTCTCTCTCTCTCTCTCTCTCTCTCTCTCTCACTCCCTCCTCTCCCCCCTCAAAACAAATACCCACACACTCAGTCACACACACAAATTTTCTTTCTAGACGACACACGTTAAGCAAGACTTTCTCTTCCCTCGAAAGGGTTAACTGATATGAACTTTGGCAGGATATTGAATGTCGTTTTAGCTGTAGAACTAAAAAATCGTTTTACATTAGTTTCTGTAAATCAAGTGTAAATTACGATAGCCAAAAGTCACATGTTGAACGTGTTGAAAGTAAGACAGCGTAAGACTAATGATATACGGTATATAAACAAACTTTTGGTAAAAGAAAATAACCCAGATTTTCTTAGCACGGGTGTCGGTGAATTGTACGGCGTCGGTATCACGTTCGGTTACATTAAGCATAAGGGTAATTAATAATCAGTGTTTAATGGAGGAAATTCAAAATGGTTCAAATGGCTCTGAGCACTATGGGACTTAACATCTATGGTCATCAGTCCCCTAGAACTTACCTAACTAACCTAAGGACATCACACAACACCCAGTCATCACGTGGTAGAGAAAATCCCTGACCCCGCCGGGAATCGAACGGAGGTAATTACTATGTCTGTTTCATAGCCTTGAGGGATGTGTGACTTTGACTTCCCGTTTTCTGGATGGTATGAGATTCGGGAGAAGCTATTCTACTCTCACAAAATATCTAACACATAGTCTATTGATATCAGTGTGGCTGCTGAATTGTTTGTTGTTGCGGACATTTATCTACGAGATAGATTTCGTTAGTTGACTGTCTCTGTACGATGTCGTACTAACCAACTCTGCCTTACTACATTATTGCCCATTAACACTGCACTTCTGTCAGCTAATGGGAGCACATTACCATGGAAGGGAGCCACCACCCACCCTTCTCCCCTCAAACAACACGATTCAAGTACCCCCTTGCTCTTCTGCTATAGTATCTAGAACTCAGGCAGTACCATCCTACCACTGCATTAACAGCAAAAACTGTCGCAGCTTGTCGACAGAAATATGTGGAAGGTTATGAGAATAAGTGCGAAGCATCCCATCCCTCTGCTCTGCTCCAATAGGAATCGAGCAGCCCAACGATCCTGCTTTCGAAAGTAACACTTTCGCGGGGATGACACCTTTTACAGCCATACGGCACTCTCAGAGCAAATGAAGACACGTAATCACAATTACGATATCTAAACAAATAAACCGTGGAATGTTACCGTAAGCTTCGTATATCAACTACAGACCAAATCTGAGTATATGCATCGCTATTAACGTATTTCCGACTGATCATTGGAATTCCAAAGACACACATTGGACAGCTAGCACACTGTCTAGCTCGAAAAAAACTATTGCTACGAAAAACTTATCCGTGCGTTCATAATGAGTGACGTAGCTTATACAGTATATATCCTGACTGAAAAAATCCCAGCACCAAAAGAAAAATTAATGTAGAGTAATGACACTTCAAGATTTCGTTTGTCTGGGTAATACATGTATGTACCTAACGTTGCAAGACCAAAGGTTAATGTAAGTGCGAGGAAAGTCATTGCAAATGTGAAATGCTGGTACATTAATAACCAGTGCAATCGCGAGAATACTGAACGCGAGAGTGCAAGTGCCCATGCATTGTGTTGTACAGGTGCTGAATGTGAGTCTGTGGAATGGAGCTCCACGAGTATTGCACTTGATCAGTCAATACATGCAGAATGGAAGCTAGTTGTGGGTGACGCTGGAGTTGTGGTCCAATGGTGGTCCATACGTGTACCATTGGAGACAGACCATGTGATCGAGCACGCCAAATCAACATGATCACATGCTGTACAGCATGTTGAGCTACGACTGCGGTGTGTCAGCGAGCGTTATCTTGCTGAAAAACACCCCCTGGAATGGTGTTTATGGTCGGCAGCACAACTGGTCGAATAGTCAGGCTGACGGAGAAATTTGCAGTCATCTGCTTGGTATAACAATGAGAGTGCTGTCAAATGAAATCTAACCCCAGACCTTAAATCCAGGTACAGGTCCAGTGCCTATAGAGTGCAGACAAGTTGGTTGCAGGCGCTCACCTGGCCTCCTTCGAACCACAACACGGCCGTCACTGGCGCTGAGGCAGAACCGGCTTTCGTCTGAAGACACACAGACCTCCACTCTGTCGTCCAGTGAGCTTTCGCTTGGCATCACTGAAGACGCCCACGGCGGTGGTTTGGGGGATGGATGGCCAAACTGTAACGATATATCCAGATAACGATGTTTACTTTTATTAGCAACGTATGCGACGTCGGTTAGTGTAATATCGATGTACGTCTGTTTATCGATATTTAATACTGAACATCGAAAGCTATATTTTGTTGATACGTAGGCACTACAGATTTCTTGCTCATTCCAAATGCTACCTATCCTGGCAATCTGTCAGTAAATGTCTTGCAATGGGCTTAATTTAATTTCATATTCAGTACTACAAATGATCTGCATATTTGGACATGAATGTATCTATATTGCATATTCGTGAAAACTTGTTACTTCAGTGCGTCATTTCTACCACCGCAAATGATAGGTGCAAGGTGTAAAATACACACATTTGTTGAAGCACTGTATGGGAATGGTGGAAATTATCACTTCCTGCTCCCAAGTATGAGGCAGAATATAGGCTTCTCTTAGCTCCTAATTGACGGAATCAAGAGAATATAGGCGCCCTAAAAAGTAACATAGACTCAGCACAAAACTCAGACACATTATGGCCCTGTTATTTAATGGAAAAAGTACTCTGTTCTCTTAAATGCTTAGTCGTCATTTCATGCCCATTTTGTCAGAAATGGCTGAAAAATGCTTAATACACCAAGCCTCTTATATTTCGTTCGAAAGAATGCCTACCTTAATAAACTTGGTTGTTCCAGATAACAAAAGCAGACTCTCAGGTGATCATATTAAATAAATAGTTCTGTTCATGTCTGTCAGTGACGGTTATTGGTTTCATTAACTTTCATGTCAATAAGTGATTTTAGAGTACATTGTGTGTATTTTTCTGGTCAATGTTCGATACAAAATACTACTTCATTTCTGTGACTCCGATCAATTCTTTTAAAAAATTCCTGTAAATATTGAAAACAAGAACCGATGTAACGGAATATCGATATTTTCGTCTCGATAATGTCGATATATATATATATATATATATATATATATATATATATATATATATATATATATATATATATATATATATATATCCCCATCCGTTGTTTGGGTTTAGTTGAATTCACACTACAGGACGTCTGGCCCGCTGTCCTTGACGCAACCAATTTCTGAGAGTTAGTTACATCACTGCGGTGACAACCGCTGTACGAATTGCTGCTACAGACGCAGTTCCATGTGCCACATGCGTATACCGAACACGATGATCTTCCTTCTCGGCAGCGCCACGTGGCCGTACTGAGCCCGGCATTCTTGCGATACTATCATCACGTGACCAACGCTGCCAGCAGTCATGTACAGTGGCTAGTTTCCTGCCAAGTGTCTCTGCAACTTCTTTCCGTAGCCGTAGCCGTAGCCGTATTAAACAACCTCGTTCGTACTTAGTGAGCTGTTGATAATGGTGTCTTCGGTGTCTCAAAGGTATTCTTCGCTAAAATCAACTCTCTGCGTCCACTCTCAAACGTCGCTGCTAGTGTGTATTTAGAGCAAAGCTGATTTACATCCTCGCAGTGGCGTTAGTAGCGCTACGTTTATGTGACTGGTGCCAAATATGAGTAGACGTCATCTTCCAGATGTATAAATACGTCTACTAACTTTCGTTCATCTCGCACAACTCGTTCTTGGTGCTGGGATTTGTTTTTTTCCGTCAGTGTACGTATGGCATAAAAGCAGAAATACGAAGCATTACTGCTAACCTGCAACAACACGACATTTACAGTAATGGACCCTGCTATATTATTGGTTCGTGATGCTGCTACAAGACTCGCAAATAACTGCGGAAAAAATAGGACTAGGAGCATCTCTACACAACGCTTTAAGAATTACTGCAGGTTATTGATTTAAGAAAGTACGATAAACGATATCTGCAATTCCTTATTGAGTAACAAATACTGAATTTGAAGCCATTTTGACCATTTTTGACCGTGACTGTCTCAAGATATATGCAAAGGTTTCTCTAAGTTACCGCTACCAGTCACAAACTTTGTCAACTATTGTATTACTTATTTATTTGGCGACATGTTTCGATGGTTATACCTCATCTTCAGGCTGAATGGCATTCCGAAAACAACTTTACAATAAGGTCATACTGATATTACATAGTCTTTTCGTAAATGCTGTGGTCATCTTTGTTCCTCAGGTGTGGCAGTCTCGTTGTGATGCGTTAAGGTGTTCCCATTTCTGTGGCTCTCTTGGTCACTGTTCATAAATTATCACTAACATAGCAGTAACTGTTTGTGATCGTGTTTCCAAGTTACTGCTATGTTAGTGACAATTATGTTGTTGGCTTTAATAGGTCCCGGATCATCTGCTGATAATCTTCGGACTTCATTACTGCGGTCGTATTACCCTTGTCGGCAGGCATTACCAGGATACTCTTGTCGGAATTAAGACACTCGGTAGCTTGTAACTCAACTCTCTTCAGGTTGGAAGCTGGTGGTTTTCCTCGGCGCGGTATCCTGACGGTTTCGGTGCTCATCTCCTAAACTTTTTCACAACGAAAGGTTCGAAGCATCGCCTCACATAAATAAAATACATCGGGAACGAACCAGTCGCGTTACTCTACTCTTATCTTCAATGTCAATACGTATCATATTTTCTTTTTCTTTTTTTGGTGGGTGGGAGTCATGACCAAACGCGATGTAACGCAAGAGTTGTAGCTGCATGCATTAGTCGGTAATCTTTCAACTCTATTTCATCCCGACGTTAAACTTCTTGAACTTTGATCCCACTTTGTATTTTCCTTCTACCACAGGACGATAATCATGAAATCCTTCACGTCCCCTATTCGCAACAAGAGCACTCATTGGTCGTGAAGGCTCCTGCGGAAACAAGGCGCAAATATTGGTTCCCGCACCGATCAATCGATAGTTGGATTGCGGTAGTGGGGAATGACCTTCGATGGCTCCCCGCTCGAGGACCTTTCACTGGCACGAAGGATGATAGAATTTGCGGGCCGAATCGAAAGGAGCACTTGCTGGGCGCGAGGCCGGTTGACCTGCGCTGTCTGGAGCCAATAGTAAACGGCTGCGGCAAAGCACAGAACTCATCCCGTGAAGATGGTGTTTCTGGTTGGCAATGGTGGCGATGGGACTGTGGAAATTTGACCGTGCCGTGCATATGCAGATTTTGAGTACCACTTCGCTACCGATTCATCATATATTTTTGTTGGGACCCTCTCTGCGGCATATGCTCCTTGTTTTGCTAAGTCTTAGTGCTGAGCCTACTTTCTCCTTCCCAGAAGGTCCGTTGTGTTTGCTGTTTATGAAGATTCGTTGTGAAAGAACTGAAGTTCACCTTAATGGAAGCCATTCTGTTTCATTACAGACGTTAATCACAAATGTTTGTGAAATGCCTGGAAGTTACGATGTCTGTGTTACAGAGCTAGTGGAGTTCTGATAATCAGAACGGCCTGATTACTTTGTCCATATTTCGAGTGGCTTACCCTAGACCACTTTGAGGGCTGTTTTACCTTTTAAATACTGTGGAGTCTAACTTAATCGGAGTACCTTCCCACTATAATCAATTTAGTTGAGCATTTGCTAGACATTTCAGTGGGGTTAATGTAATTTAATCAGCGTGCCTGTTCACTGTAATCATTTTAGTTCACATAGATCTACATACATACTCCGCAATCCAACATACGATGCGTGTCGGAGGGTACCTCGTACCACAGCAAGCATCTTACCTCCCTGTTCCACTCCCAAACAGAACGAGGGAAAAATGACTGCTTATAGGCCTGTGTACGAGCCCTAATCTCTCTTATCTTTGTGGTCTTTCCGCGAAATGTAAGTTGGCAGCAGCAAAATTGTACTGCAGTCAGCCTCAAATGCTGGTTCTCTAAATTCACGAAAAGAAAGCCTCATTTCCTCTAGAAACTCCCACCCGAGTTCCTGAAGCATTTCCGTAACACTCGCGTGATGATCTACCTACCAGTAACAAATGTAGCAGCCCGCCTCTGAATTGCTTCTATGTCCTCCCTCAATCCGACCTGATAGGGATCCAAAACGCTCGATAAGTACTCAAGAATAGGTCGTATTAGTGTTTTATAAGCGGTCTCCTATACAGATGAACCACATCTTCCCAAAATTCTACAAATCAACCGAAGACGACTATCCGCCTTCCCCACAACTGCCATTACATGCTTGTCCCACTTCATATCGATCTACAATGTTACGCCAAAATATTTAATCGATATGACTGTGTCAAGCGCTATACTACTAATGGAGTGTTCAAACATTACACGATTCTGTTTCCTATTCATCTGCATTAATTTACACTTATTTATATTTAGAGTTAGGTGCCATTCCTTACACCAATCACAAATCCTGTACAAATCATCTTGTATCCTCCTACACTTACTCAACGACGACACCTTCCCGTACACTACAGCATCATCAGCAAACAGCCGCACATTGCTATCCACCCTATTTAAAAGATCATT
This sequence comes from Schistocerca gregaria, assembly GCF_023897955.1. Taxonomy (NCBI): domain Eukaryota; kingdom Metazoa; phylum Arthropoda; class Insecta; order Orthoptera; family Acrididae; genus Schistocerca; species Schistocerca gregaria. The sequence continues at coordinate 458,515,751 of NC_064920.1, read as the reverse complement.
TATGTAGATAGAAAACAACAGCAGACCTACCACACTTCCCTGGGGCACTCCAGATGATACCTTCACCTCCGATGAACGCTCACCATCGAGGACAACGTACTGGGTTCTATTACTTAAGAAGTCTTCGAGCCACTCACAACCAATCCCATATGCTCGTACGTTAGTTAGGAGTCTACAGTGGGGCACCGAGTCAAACGCTTTCCGAAAGTAAAGTAATATGGTATCCGTCTGATACACTTCATCCATGGTTCGCAAGATATCATTTTGGTTAATTATTTGTAAAATACTTTGGTGGGGTTGTTAGCTAACCAGCCCTGAGACTTTCTTTGCTAAATTCTGCTAAAAACAGACTGCACTTTTCCACTGTAGTTGTAACGGCAGCTCGGTAAACGAAGCCAGACATCTGAGATTACACCGAGCGAGGTGGCGCAGTGGTTAGACACTGGACTCGCATTCCGGAGGACGACGGTTCAATCCCGCGTCCGGCCATCCTGATTTAGGTTTTCCCTGATTTCCCTAACTCACTCCAGGCAAATTCCGGGATGGTTCCTCTGAAAGGGCACGGCCGACTTCCTTCCCCATCCTTACCTACTCTGATGAGACCGATGACCACACTGTCTGGTCTCCTTCCCCCAACCAACCAATATCTGAGATTCAGTTGTTTATCTATTTGAAATATTGGAATTTATGTCAGTAGGTGCTGAACGATTCGTTACTTATGAGTAGTGTTTTACTGCAAAACATATTAAAAGTCAGCGAGTTTGAATTTTCTTCAATTTAGAAATAGTGCGTAATGACTGTTTCTGAAGTATAATTAGTTCAAGTAACTGTTTTGCCAATTAATTTTGGGGGTACATAAGCCTTATCGGTTTACTCATAGCTGTAATCAGAGTGCTACCCAGTTGTTAAGTGCTTTGTTGCTTATCACCATAATCACTAACTGGGTAGATGTTTCTTTCTTATATATTTCTGTTCGGCTCTTAAATGGTAATATAAAGAAATGTTTGCTGCCATTTGTAAGACAGTGCATTGTTACTATTTTTCTAAGATTAGTTCTTAATCTGTTGTAGCGTGACGCTTTGCTTATTTTTCTACTGTTACCAAGTGGTCTGCAGTCATTTAAGATATTATATTTAAAACCCAACTGACAAATTTGGTAAATGTTAAATTTTTCATTATTAATGTCGAGCTTGGCTGACTTCAAATAACTTTTAATGTTTCACAAATCGCTTAGTTTATTAATTGATTAAAAGCTCTTTTGTTGACATCGATTGCTAATCGCATTCCTTGTCTAATACTCCATCAGCTGTTTATTTTCTTGTTTCTTAAACTGTTTTTTACTGATGTCATCAGTGGTTGACTTTTATTTAAATAAAACGTTATGCATGTTTTCAACTGTGAACGCTGCTTCTTGCCTTTCTGGCCCAGTCCTACTGCTCAACAGCGTACTAAGCCGCTGTAGAGTAGCTACACCCAGTTCCGATGATTTTTGTCGCTCATGCTACAGGCCCTGAAGATGACTCTGTTGAGGAGTCGAAATTGATAGCTTAAATAAAAATCTATAAATGTAACGACTGTTGGAATATTATATTATATTATATTGACAATACTCTCTTTTATAGTTAAAACTGCATTTCATCACACTAACGTATGCATTCTCATTACATTAACTTTCCAAACTGAAGTTACAGAAGTTCACTTCTAAGTAATTTGAAAATATTTGCATTAAATAAAACAATCAAGATTCAGCACGAGTCATCGAACCAAATAGGAAACAATTTCACAAAAAAACTGTAAAATCCAATTCCTTAAAATTATAACTTTCATTTTGATCTTAGAGTTCCAGTTTTAGTTCATTTAAATTTACTATTATCTGTCATCCAAACTGAAATCATATCTACTGCCTCAGGCTGTTGAATGGGTTAACTGACTGATTTATTGAGGCATCATCATTTTAAACAAAAGAAAACTTGCACTGAATAGGTTTTGTAACTTTTCGTTGACAGATTAACGATTCTCTGATATATACAATTGAGGAAAGTACGGTATCCTAGTTTAGACAAGGTCAGGGTGCTAGAATTCCATAAAAGTAACATTATTGTTTAAATTCTGGTGACTGCAAATATCACTGCGTATGTTGTACAGAAGATGTAACCTAATCTGATTGTGACAAGTCTTACAGCTTGACGATGCTCTTGAGACGACAGTGTTAGCATTGGCGAGAAGCCTCCATAAACTGCAGTAATTACGAAGGCACTCTAATTAGTTGAGAACGATTACGAGGCTGGACGTTGAAGCAATTGGTAGTTTGTTTCACCTTCCCATATAATTCGTTTCTACGGTGCTTCGTAAGTTGCGTTATAGCCTCACATGGACCAATTTCTCGTCTTGAACGACATGCAGACTCCCACACTGCTGCTTGCCTATTAACTAGAGTGCCTGGCGTGCGCACTCTCTGACGTAACACACACATCGCCCAGCTGCCACTACTGTTCACTGTTCACCAAATACACAAATACCAAACTTTAGGGAAAGTTCCCCTGCTGTTGTCTTAACGATAATGATGCAGTGTAATAATCAATTACATAAAATTACAAAGGTGATTTCAATTTAGTTCTACAAAATTTACATTAAATATAAAGAAAATATATTCTGTTTTAATTTACATTAAATGTAAAGAAGCATATTTTGTTCTACTTACAAGTGAAACTCTGAAATTACAGAAAATCCAGTGAGTTTGATTTTACAAAATTAAATAACATTCACGAAAAAGAATCACATTTCGGCTACAGATGCAGTGTTGTTTAACTCAGTACAATCTTCGAACATGGAAATTACGTCTGTGAGTACAGAAGGGACATGCAGTGCACCCCACAACACGCATCTCAGTAAGTCTGCACGCACAGTTCTTCACTTATGCTCACTTCAGTAAGTAGTTTTTTCCAGATAAGCGACTGTGGCATAATATTCAATTTATTACCGCATCTGATTAGGGCTACGGCTATTTTTAAGCGCTTTAGTTTTTGCCCCTGTAAAATGTAACAACAAATGTGAAAATATTTCACAGCGTCGGCACTCGTGGCTCTACACACACACACACACACACACACACACACACACACATCAAATAGAGCGCTTGTTATAGCCTGGCAGGATGCATTATTATATCACTTTATTCAACGACTAGTTTCAGTAGCTGACCTAACGTAACTGAGACACTGCCATCACGTACCGTTATCATCATAAAATATAATTACTGTAAACTGTGGAACATAAACCAATGGCTCGACAGATGATGATAATACTCCGACCTTCGCATATACACACATCAAAAATGTTCTACATCACCTCGGTTCCGGGAGTTCCGGAACATGTACAGAAAATTGGAATATAGATCAACATAAACATCATTTCGACCCTTTTAATTGCTCATGAAAACCACACATTGCATGTTGTACCACCATACATCGAGACCTTTGAGTGGTGATGGTCCAGATTGCTGTACACACCAGTACCTCTAATACCCAGTTACACATTAGATTAATAATCTTTGCTATCGGATGGCTCTGAAGTTCGTTCTCGGGCGGATCAAACAGCAGATCGATATTGCCTACTGTCAGCAGTAACCGTGGCATGTCCTTCATCCACTTGTGGAATCATAATGCCTGACTCCTCCCAATTTTTACTGTGATGCCCCTTTCTCCCCATGTGCTACTATTTTGTTGAGGTTCAGTTCTTTGTAGCGTTCTGAAACTTGTATCACATAACATGTAGAACATAGAGAAAAGTGATACAATGCTCAGCTTTGACATTATGTCTCACTTCAGCAGCACACCAGTATGAGACCGTTATAATACTGTTATTATACTTCAGGAACGGATACCTTCTCATATTGATGACTCATTGCGGCTGTGTTGGTCATCAACCCATTTAACCTGGTGCTGATAATATTACGAACTAACGGACGTAGTGGCAAAGGGATCTCCTCCGTGCCCCCTCCCGCGATCAGCTGACATTTTCAAGCAAGCTTCTCAGCAAACTGCATTAAGCTACGGACGGTTTATCTCACGCAGTGTTCGATAATTTTGTCATTTACCCCCACGGAGAAACATAGCTCCCAAAATTTCATTAGCGTATATTTTGGCTACAAGAGAACATTCTGTTTAGGCTAGAACAAAAAGATAACAGTATGAGTCCACTCTTGGACATGTGATCCACGGAACTTTCAACGGCAAATTGGGACACACCACCTAACGGCAATCATCTCACATCAACCGGTAATTTTGGTCCATGTCCATGCATCATCCGACTCAGAAATGTTGCGTCCTACACGCTGTGACCGCAGAACAATAACTGAGCGAGCTGCGTAAAGCCTTTGGTAACAGTCGATACCATGGGTAAACAGCGAAAAAAGCTACAGTGTTCATCAGGAAAAAGGACATAGGAAACGGAAAATAAGCAAACCTCCCGTTGGCGCACATACCTTACGTCAAGGGCATTCGTATGATAGTAGGTAAAGGTGCTATTTCGAAAAGCCATCAAAACAGCATAGCAGCCACAGGATCCAGAAATTCGTAGGTTCCAACTAAGGAGTCTGCAAGAGCACTCAACAGTGCCTTGTATATTTGGAATATTGTAACCTAATGCTGCTATTAACTCAGCCCTTACATCCATGTTGATTTACTACTATTATTCTTTAAAGGTTGCAGATTTCACACCTACTAGTTAAACATTTGGTTGACAGGGTGGCACTAAATGAAATGTGGCAACACAATAAGAAATAATCAATAACATTCATTACGAATGCGTTACAGTGTACAATGTGCTGTCAAGTATATATCAAAAGCCGTAGTGTCCCTGCCCATTACACTCAGTACTTGCGGCAGACAATCTTACCGAGTCCCGTAAGAGTTCTGGCAACGCATGTGCATCCAGCACAGAAGAAGAAGGTCACTGGCCGGTTAGCCTTAACTATTTGAAGATGTCCGAAAGAACAGATATCATTTTCATATAGTTAAGGCTAATCGGAAATTGACATTCTCCTTCTATGCCGGATGCACATGCATTACCTGAACTCTTATGAGACTCGTTAAGATTATGTGCTGCGAGTCATGAGTGTAATGGGCAGGGGCAGTACGAATGTAGTGTGTGGACATTAAGTTGGAAATGTGAGTCTCACGGGGAGCGTCCAAGAGATAAATCCCTGCAGTCGATCTATCCTCTGTTCCCTCGGTGGCTCAGATGGATAGAGCGTCTGCTATGTAGTCAGGAGATGCCGGGTTCGAGTCCCCGCTGATATATATCAACGCCTGTCGACAGCTTAGGGTCCTGATTTAATTATCATTTCATTTTAAGAGAGCTGCATGGTCACCGATGGTATCTGTTCTTTAGGAGATGTCAGATAAATGTCATGACACATAAATAGCTGCATTTCCGCATTACGACAGCTCCAGACTATTTCCTGTGTCACTCCGTCACACTTTATATATCCTCCACTGCTAGTGTTGCCAACCGCCGTCTGTGAGTGGTTACAACATGTTGATGTTCAAAGTAGCTGGTGGTCCCTTTAATGTGATTGGTCCATGTGGTACTGAACTTGGATGCATGGTGGTTGATATTCTAAACCTAATACAGTGGTGTCTAAATAACTTTGCTCCCTCTTGGAAGTCTGTGATATCGTCATTACGACTGAAAGTAATATTGCAGACTCTCTTGATTACCGTATCTCTCGGTAGACAGCGACTGCTAAGTGGGACTGTAGTCTTATGAGAACAGTACTGAGCAGGCTTCAGGCACTGACTGAACCGCCTAATTGCTGTTTCCGAACTGTATGAGTATCCGCGGCGCATCATGTTTCGCACCTATAGTCAGAAAAATTTGTCTGTCAGTATAAGGCGGAAGCAGTGTTGTCTAAGTTTGCCAGCTGTCTCTTTAGCTGCTGTCCACACTATCGGCAGCCGTTACTGCGAGCAGATAAATGTGGTGCGGTACCAGAAAGATGCCCAGGCTTGTGAGCGCCATCTGAAGACTGCTGCGTTCAACTGAGAGGTGCCAGGCGAGTGTCTATGCTTGCCTGGTAGCATGTGTCTCGTGGTATTATTTCAGTACTGTTTGCACGGTACTCATAAGTGCAAAAACTGAAAGTCATGTTTGCACCTGCAAAGTAGCGCGTGAGCTGTGTGTTTGACTGTGACAGCACAACAGATTGAGACTTGCGGAGCACCATCGCGAGTATACCCAGTTTCTAGAAGCCAGTGGTTCGCCCCCGGTAGCTGAGTGGTCAGCGCGACAGACTGTCAGTCCTAAGGGTCCGGGTTCGATTCCCGGTTGGGTCGGAGATTTTCTCAGCTCAGGGATTGGGTGTTGTGTTGTCCTAATTTTCATCCTCATCGACGAGCAAGTCGCCGAAGTGGCGTCAAATCGTAAGACTTGCACCAGGCGAACGGTCTACCCGACGGGAGGCCCTCGTCACACGACATTTCATTTCATTTCTAGAAGCCAGAACACTTGTGAGATATCAGTACATGCGTACGCGCTAGGTACTGTTCAGCTCCTGAAGCAGCCGAACTACTTCAGTAGCGGGGATGGCTGTAGGACTCTCGGCCTTTTCGTTACCAGCGATCTAGATGCGGCGGGCCAAGTGTGATCGCAAGACAGTGGCCTCAACAGACAGTGCTGCGACCACCTAAACAAACAGCGCATTCAAAACTGACGTCGGTTTTTCGGGACTAAAAGCGGAAAAACACTACTCCCATAAGGCTGTCGTCAACTGACTGTGAGCTTCCAATTGGCTGAGAGCTCTGAAACTTCCGAAAAGTCTGATATGTATCCCTTACCGTGGAAAGTGTCCTACCCTTGTTGTGAATCCTCGGCTCACAAAAATTTATTATAATCGGATGGTCAGGATGAATAGGGCAGTAAATGAAATATTGCTTTTCTCAGACTTGTTGTTGTTGTGGTCTTCAGTCATGAGACTGGTTTGATGCAGCTCTCCATGCTACTCTATCCTGTGCAAGCTTCTTCATCTCCCAGTACCTACTGCAACCTACATCCTTCTGAATCTGCTTGGTGTACTCATCTCTTGGTCTCCCTCTACGATTTTTGCCATCCACGCTGCCCTCCAATATTAAATTGGTGATCCCTTGATGCCTCAGAACATGTCCTACCAACCGATCCCTTCTTCTGGTCAATTTCTGCCACAAACTTCTATTCTCCTCAATCCTGTTCAATACTTCCTCATTAGTTATGTGATCTACCCATCTAATCTGCAGCATTCTTCTGTAGCACCACATTTAGAAAGCTTCTATTCTCTTCTTGTCCACACTGTTTATCGTCCATGTTTCACTTCCATACATGGCTACACTTCATACAAATACTTTCAGAAACCACTTCCTGACACTTAAATCTATACTCGATCTTAACAAATTTCTCTTCTTCGGAAACGCTTTCCTTGCCAGTGCCAGTCTACATTTTATATCCTCTCTACTTCGACCATCATCAGTTATTTTGCTCCACAAATAGAAAAACTCTTTTCCTACTTTAAGTGTCTCATTTCCTAATCTAATTCCCTCAGCATCACCCGACTTAATTCTACTACATTCCATTATCCTCGTTTTGCTTTCGTTGATGTTATCTTATACCCTCCTTTCAAGACACTGTCCATTCCGTTCAACTGCTCTTCCACGTCCTTTGGTGTCTCTGACAGAATTACAATGTCATCGGCGAACCTCAAAGTTTTTATTTCTTCTCCATGGATTTTAATACCTACTCCGAATTTTTCTTTTGTTTCCTTTACCGATTGCTCAACATACAGATTGAATAACATCGGGGAGAGGTTACAAACCTGTCTTACTCCCTTCCCAACCACTGCTTCCCTTTCATGTCCCTCAACTCTTATAACTGCCATCTGGTTTATGTACAAATTGTAAATAGCCTTTCGCTCCCTGTATTTTATCCCTGCCACCTTTAGAATTTGAAAGAGAGTATTCCAGTCAACATTGTCAAAAGCTTTCTCTAACTCTACAAGTGCTAGAAACGTAGGTTTACCTTTTCTAGTTCGTAGGGTCAGTATTGCCTCACGTGTTCCAGTATTTCTACGGAATCCAAACTGATCTTCCCCGAGGTCGGTTTCTACTAGTTTTTCCATTCGTCAGACTTAGTTGACTACAAATCCAACACTTGAATTAGCAGAATTAGCATACAGATCGTATTAAAAAGCATGAAACGCAATACACAGCGACAGATGAAGTTTATGGGTGGGAAAGGTTAAGCTACAGCGATGACTCCTTCAAGGTAATAGCAACAACGCTTTCTGACTATATATGAGGTACAGACCAAGAATGTGAACCGCCAGCTGAACGGCATTTCGACATAGGTTCGTTAAAATACAGGGCTGCAGGTCAGATGAACTCGCTGCAGTGAAGACTAAGTCCTCAGACAAAGTTTGCTAGTAGACCCTAGCCGCTGATATGCTCACCACTGAACTGGCCAACAGGTGATGTAGAGACTGGTCATAAGTGCACGACTGCAAAGGCCGATGCCCGCTTACCATCACGCCGAGATGTACATACACTCCTGGAAATGGAAAAAAGAACACACTGACACCGGTGTGTCAGACCCACCATACTTGCTCCGGACACTGCGAGAGGGCTGTACAAGCAACGATCACACGCACGGCACAGCAGACACACCAGCAACCGCGGTGTTGGCCGTCGAATGGCGCTAGCTGCGCAGCATTTGTGCACCGCCGCCGCCAGTGTCAGCCAGTTTGCCGTGGCATACGGAGCTCCATCGCAGTCTTTAACACTGGTAGCATGCCGCGACAGCGTGGACGTGAACCGTATGTGCAGTTGACGGACTTTGAGCGAGGGCGTATAGTGGACATGCGGGAGGCCGGGTGGACGTACCGCCGAATTGCTCAACACGTGGGGCGTGAGGTCTCCACAGTACATCGATGTTGTCGCCAGTGGTCGGCGGAAGGTGCACGTGCTCGTCGACCTGGGACCGGACCGCAGCGACGCACGGATGCACACCAAGACCGTAGGATCCTACGCAGTGCCGTAGGGGACCGCACCGCCACTTCCCAGCAAATTAGGGACACTGTTGCTCCTGGGGTATCGGCGAGGACCATTCGCAACCGTCTCCATGAAGCTGGGCTACGGTCCCGCACACCGTTAGGCCGTCTTCCGCTCACGCCCCAACATCGTGCAGCCCGCCTCCAGTGGTGTCGCGACAGGCGTGAATGGAGGGACGAATGGAGACGTGTCGTCTTCAGCGATGAGAGTCGCTTCTGCCTTGGTGCCAATGATAGTCGTATGCGTGTTTGGCGCCGTGCAGGTGAGCGCCACAATCAGGACTGCATACGACCGAGGTACACAGGGCCAACACCCGGCATCATGGTGTGGGGAGCGATCTCCTACACTGGCCGTACACCTCTGGTGATCGTCGAGGGGACACTGAATAGTGCACGGTACATCCAAACCGTCATCGAACCCATCGTTCTACCATTCCTAGACCGGCAAGGGAACTTGCTGTTCCAACAGGACAATGCACGTCCGCATGTATCCCGTGCCACCCAACGTGCTCTAGAAGGTGTAAGTCAACTACCCTGGCCAGCAAGATCTCCGGATCTGTCCCCCATTGAGCATGTTTGGGACTGGACGAAGCTACGTCTCACGCGGTCTGCACGTCCAGCACGAACGCTGGTCCAACTGAGGCGCCAGGTGGAAATGGCATGGCAAGCCCTTCCACAGGACTACATCCAGCATCTCTACGATCGTCTCTATGGGAGAATAGCAGCCTGCATTGCTGCGAAAGGTGGATATACAGTGCACTAGTGCCAACATTGTGCATGCTCTGTTGCCTGTGTCTATGTCCCTGTGGTTCTGTCAGTGTGATCATTTGATGTATGTGACCCCAGGAAGGTGTCAATAAAGTTTCCCCTTCCTGGGACAATGAATTCACGGTGTTCTTATTTCAATTTCCAGGAGTGTAGAATCCGGGCTGGCGTGCCGAAAACCCAAGATGTCTGTGGCGGCTCTGCGCCAGTTTGACATGCGAAAATCTCTCTCCCCCCTCCTTGACAGCAAACTCATGGGGAATCGCCCAAAATTCGTCCCATCCAATGGCCAAGCTGCCCAAGCAAATGGAGCCAATCGCGTACTTATAATACTGCATCAGAACTCCGTCTAGACATGGCTAGTGGTATTCCTCCAGTTACAAAGTTTGCCACCAAAATCACTGCTCTCCCCCACTAAAGATGAGGCCAGAGAAACGCCCGTGTATGCCACGCCTATGGCGGACAATGCTCTCCTTCCCAGAGCAAATCATAAAGCTCAGCGTCTGTCAGTATGTCAGTCGCTTACCCGAGGTGGACAATACGCTCCCGGAATGTAGGCTGCTCGCCATTGTCCTGCTGAAGACAGAGTTGCCCGTGGAGCCACGTTTAAAGCGGGATACTGCCACCTGCGCTCATAATCAAAGCGGTCACGCTTTTGTACAAGTCTGGATGCTTTCCTTGAAGAGCCTACAGCTGTTTCTTTGACTTAGGCGGCGCTGGCCACGTTTTCCTGCCATCCTAGCTGACACAGAAAAAATTCTTAGCTGCAAACAAACTCTGTCATTCCCTGTCGTAATTACGCATCCTGATGGCTCCCTGCGTAACTGAGATGGCTGCAATGCCTCTGCAGTGACTTCGTAATTAACAAGGGGTGAACGACTGCCTGCTCAGTGGGTCCCATCTTTCTACCTCTCTCCTCAAACTGACAAGTGTTATTTTAGGGCCAGTAAAAGCTACGAATGTTGACAACAGTGGTTTTATAATAACATTGAATAGACTCATTCTATAACTAGACTAATCTGTATCCTGAGGAAGGCAGTTTATTTTAATATTTATAACAAGACTCCCAAGTACATCCAGAAGGATTTAAGTGAGATAAACACTGGCTGCGGAAGCGCATGTATTTCCCCATATACAGTACATGCACAACAAGTAAATTCACGTTATTCGCTGTCATTCCTGGACTACAGTTTTATTCCAGAATGAGATTTTCACTCTGCAGCGGAGTGTGCGCTGATATGAAACTTCCTGGCAGATTAAAACTGTGTGCCCGACCGAGACTCGAACTCGCGACCTTTGCCTTTCGCGGGCAAGTGCTCTACCAACTGAGCTACCGAAGCACGACTCACGTCCGGTACTCACAGCTTTACTTCTGCCAGTATCCGTCTCCTACCTTCCAAACTTTACAGAAGCTCTTCTGCGAACCTTGCAGAACTAGCACTCCTGAAAGAAAGGATACTGTGGAGACATGGCTTAGCCACAGCCTGGGGGATGTTTCCAGAATGAGATTTTCACTCTGCAGCGGAGTGTGCGCTGATATGAAACTTCCTGGCAGATTAAAACTGTGTGCCCGACCTCGAAAGGCAAAGGTCGCGAGTTCGAGTCTCGGTCGGGCACACAGTTTTAATCTGCCAGGAAGTTTCATATCAGCGCACACTCCGCTGCAGAGTGAAAATCTCATTCCGGAAACATCCCCCAGGCTGTGGCTAAGCCATGTCTCCACAGTATCCTTTCTTTCAGGAGTGCCAGTTCTGCAAGTTTCGCAGAAGAGCTTCTGTAAAGTTTGGAAGGTAGGAGACGGATACTGGCAGAAGTAAAGCTGTGAGTACCGGACCTGAGTCGTGCTTCTGTAGCTCAGTTGGTAGAGCACTTGCCCGCAAAAGGCAAAGGTCGCGAATTCGAGTCTCGGTCGGGCACACAGTTTTAATCTGCCAGGAAGTTTCATACAGTTTTATTGGTCAGTAGTGTATATGGAAATTCTTGACTAGTAACTAATTGTTTTATCACTTGGTATATAGCGAGAACGTCGATCTGGTGCAAGTAATTTATTTGTCATGGGCGCTCTCGTCAAAGATGTCTTGACCGCTTATGTTCTGGTGCTACAGTCTGGAACCGCGCGAACGCTACGGTCGCAGGTTCGAATCCTGCCTCGGGTATTGATGTGTGTGATGCCCTTAGGTTAGTTAGGTTTACGCAGTTCTAAGTTATAGGGGACTGATGACCTCAGAAGTAAAGTCCCATAGTGCTCAGAGCCATTTGAACCATTTTTTTGGCCGCATATGTTAGATTTATATAAAAAACTTATGAGTAATAGTAATAAACAATACGTTGTAATGAAAATAACACACCAAGTCGTGATTTAAGTGACCACAAAGAGTGTTTGTTGATGAGTCGACGTGCTCTACACCAGGATACTGTATTTCTATTTCTGGTGGTATTACATGTGCCACCTCCTTAAATGTACAATACATTTGTGAACAAGAGATTGAGAATTGTTTTGATAATGTGATTAGGGCAAATTATGGTAAATAATGTAACACAGAGCTCACCTTTCGCAGCGTATATCTGGTATCATTTGTCTGGATAAAGAAACGTCAGTTATCTTAGATATAGAAGACGTGTATATACAACCGATGCAGTAAATAAAAAGATGAAAATATCCTGTAGCTAATCCCTTTCGCTTTTCGATATTTACATTGGCGAAGCAGTTCGCAGAGGGAAACTCTCAGATAAACTAGGGTACAACTAAAATCATCAGTCGTATATTCTAATGATCTTACACTAGAGTTAACAAGAGAACATGACTTCCATAAAAGAATTTGTGAAATAAATAAAACATGTACAAAATATAATCTGAAAATGATTTCTAATAAATCTAAGTCAATGAAATCCAATGGAACATATTCAGTGAAAATTAATACAGTAGTTAATTAAAAAAGAAAAGAAAAAAAGAAATCAACAGGTAAAATATTTCCACTGTGTAAAATGAAAACTATCGTATGAATGCAAAGGGGATATGCACGTTAAGTTGAATAGATTTAAAATATCTGTGCAACAATAATAGAACATTAAATCATGAAACACGAAAGAAATGAGACTGAAATTTTATAAAATTTTCAGATTCCCAACACTATTAAAAGAGTGAAACCCACGTTTTGTATAAAAGACAAAAAGACAAAGGATAGAAGAAGAATGAAGTTTCTTAGAGCGGTGAAGGAATATAAAAAATAGGTAATAAGAAAGCAATGTATTCGGAGGGGGATGAAATTCTGGTGTGTGAAACAAGCACTGGAGGATGTGAAGAAAACTGTTCTCAGATATCTACTTTGCGTAATTTTGACCGTGAGTTTCGATTACTTAAATTCATATCAAAACTGTTTTCCTTCCTAATTTTAACGATAGAAACCACGTCAGATTTTTGCAGAAGAACATGTAACAAGGAAACTATCGCAAATAAAGTGGTGACTGATTACGGAAACGACTACAATTTTGATCAGTTATCATTCAAATTGCTAAATTAGCTTTAATTTGGTAATGAGAACTTATCATTCAAATTGCTAACTTAGCTTTCACTTGGTAATGAGAACGCCATAATATAGAAAGTGAACAGATCTGACGTATTTGAGAGTTGGTACAATCAAACTTTCGCCCGTAGGCTCCTTTGCACCAACAGCGAGCGAGCCGATTTGCCATGATTGGTAGGCGCCCGGAATTTAATGGCGGACGCCGCAGCTTACGCTGTCTGGCATATACCATAACAAAACACATAAATATGCCTGAAGTAACAGTGCCTGCATACACGAAAACAAAGGAATACGTAAAATCGCACGTAGTAAAGGCTCCACTAAAATAAAAGAGAAAGATAGATATAGCAAATAACAATAACTACTTTACTGTTTAGCAATATCACCTCTGATAGCAAATACTCGTTACGAAAACTACACTTATGGAAAGCAAGTACTACGAAAAGTTCGTTACAAATAAAAATAAATTACATTTGCAACCGTTCCAAATGTCTGTATTCAGCATAGAGGAGAGCGTTTGGCGTTGCAGCTTATCTCTATGTAGACGATGCGTCATGACGTCAGAGGCAATTCGTTGGTTGTGGCGGCGTAATTACTATGATTCCATTAGTCATAAAATGGCTATGGAAACCTCCTCTTCTTTGGTATAGGCTCCACGATGCAAAATTATTATACTCCTCTGCGTTTCTGCGGAACAGGCTAGTGGGGAATAAGCATTGTTGTTTTGATACAATTTCGTATGTGCGCAATAACAACGGTTGATACAGTCGCCTTTCTGTTCCTGACATTCCGTACACAGTCTTAAAACAGTGTAGTATTCAATTCCACAAGCTGATCGTGATATTACAGTCCGTACTCATTTAACAATCACAATCACGGATTTACAGTTCTGGCGAAAACAGTGCCACACGTGACAATCAGTTTCCAAGTCGCCACGGCAATAGTTAACGTTTCAGCCCGAGCGGCAGCTCACTAAGTTGCAGACGAGGTAATAAATTGAAAGTACATTAATTAGTGCCATCTACACTCCTGGAAATGGAAAAAAGAACACATTGACACCGGTGTGTCAGACCCACCATACTTGCTCCGGACACTGCGAGAGGGCTGTACAAGCAATGATCACACGCACGGCACAGCGGACACACCAGGAACCGCGGTGTTGGCCGTCGAATGGCGCTAGCTCCGCAGCATTTGTGCACCGCCGCCGTCAGTGTCAGCCAGTTTGCTGTGGCATACGGAGCTCCATCGCAGTCTTTAACACTGGTAGCATGCCGCGACAGCGTGGACGTGAACCGTATGTGCAGTTGACGGACTTTGAGCGAGGGCGTATAGTGGGCATGCGGGAGGCCGGATAGACGTACCGCCGAATTGCTCAACACGTGGGGCGTGAGGTCTCCACAGTACATCGATGTTGTCGCCAGTGGTCGGCGGAAGGTGCACGTGCCCGTCGACCTGGGACCGGACCGCAGCGACGCACGGATGCACGCCAAGACCGTAGGATCCTACGCAGTGCCGTAGGGGACCGCACCGCCACTTCCCAGCAAATTAGGGACATTGTTGCTCCTGGGGTATCGGCGAGGACCATTCGCAACCGTCTCCATGAAGCTGGGCTACGGTCCCGCACACCGTTAGGCCGTCTTCCGCTCACGCCCCAACATCGTGCAGCTCGCTTCCAGTGGTGTCGCGACAGGCGTGAATGGAGGAACGAATGGAGACGCGTTGTCTTCAGCGATGAGAGTCGCTTCTGCCTTCGTGGCAATGATGGTCGTATGCGTGTTTGGCGCCGTGCAGGTGAGCGCCACAATCAGGACTGCATACGACCGAGGCACACAGGGCCAACACCCGGCATCATGGTGTGGGGAGCGATCTCCTACACTGGCCGTACACCTCTGGTGATCGTCGAGGGGACACTGAATAGTGCACGGTACATCCAAACCGTCATCGAACCCATCGTTCAACCATTCCTAGACCGGCAAGGGAACTTGCTGTTCCAACAGGACAATGCACGTCCGCAAGTATCCCGTGCCACCCAACGTGCTCTATAAGGTGTAAGTCAACTACCCTGGCCAGCAAGATATCCGGATCTGTCCCCAATTGAGCATGTTTGGGACTGGAAGAAGCGTCGTCTCACGCGGTCTGCACGTCCAGCACGAACGCTGGTCCAACTGAGGCGGCAGGTGGAAATGGCATGGCAAGCCGTTTCACAGGACTACATCCAGCATCTCTACGATCGTCTCCATGGGAGAATAGCAGCCTGCATTGCTGCGAAAGGTGGATATACACTGTACTAGTGCCGACATTGTGCATGCTCTGTTGCCTGTGTCTATGTGCCTGTGGTTCTGTCAGTGTGATCATGTGATGTATCTGACCCCAGGAATGTGTCAATAAAGTTTCCCCTTCCTGGGACAATGAATTCACGGTGTTCTTATTTCAATTTCCAGGAGTGTAGTTAGCTGCAGACAGTTGAGTTCTCACAACGACAACCGAAGTCCATTCTCGCAAACATTGTCAGCTGCTGTTTATAGTACTCCATGAAACTTTCACCACTCACACACTATAACATTTTGTCCCATAGCGTCCACGTGGTAGTTCAGTTTAAGCCAAAATCGGAACATAAGTAAGCGGCCATCAGTCATCTTATGATTCTGTTTTGCACCATTACACAACACAAAAATGGTTCAAATGGCTCTGAGCACTATGGGACTTAACTTCTGAGGTCATCAGTCCGCTAGAACTTAAACCTAACTAACCTAAGGACATCACACACATCCATGCCCGAGGCAGGATTCGAACCTGTGACCGTAGCGGTCTACACAACACAAACCGGGACTTCTGATTGTCTTTGCTGTGCTACTGCAACTTTTGATATCACTCTCGTCTCACAGTTCATAAATTGTGGTGCATACTACATTTGTTTTTGCAAAGCACATTGCACCTAAGCATTACAAATAAAATGAAACTTGTACTGCATCTTTTGCATACTCACTTAAAAGAGACTGTTGCAGCAATATCAGTATAGGAAAAAATTAGTAACATTTCATACTACAGAACACCACAAAAAACTGCAGACCATCAGATACATACGTACAGAGTAAAAGAACTAACAATAAAAGCGACAAGGAAAACAAAAGTTATACCTCACAACTAACAACATCCTCGCAAGAAAAACGAAAAGAAGTGGAATGAATATCTACAAAGAATGAATACAGAGAGCTCACCACGCCATAAAAAGAACTTTAAAACTAAAAGGGAAAAGAGATCCTGGCAGACTGATAAGAATATTGGAACCATAATTGGCCACAGGTAGTCAAAGAGGAGAAATGAAGAGATGCTGCCGGCCGATGTGGCCGAGCGGTTCTAGATGACGGCACGGTAGCTCAGCGTGTTCAGTCAGCGGATTAGCTATCCTAAGAGACGTCCGCCCCTAACGTATACAACGAACAAAATAGAACAAAATGAGATAAAAAACGCGCTTTAGTCCGCAACCGCGCTGCTGCTACGGTCGCAGGTTCGAATCCTGCCTCGGACATGAATGTGTGTGCTGTTCTTAGCTTAGTTAGGTTTAAGTAGTTCTAAGTCTAGGGGACTGATGACCTTAGATGGCGAGTCCCATAATGCTAAGAGCCATTGGAACCATTTGAAGGGGTGTTATTTAAGAAATAATTTCTCAGCTATATGGTTTAACTTTTATTGCAGTGAGTCACCCATACAATGTTGTGAGAGGGTGTGATGAAAATGAAAGTCTCCGAATTTTTTTATGAAAACTATTGAAAGGTTTGAAGTAAAACAAACGTTACTAACATTCTGCATCTTTAATCTTGATGTCTATACAAGTATTTCTCAGCACAGTCACCGTGGCGACGAACACATTTCTCAAACAGGAGACAAGTTGGTTGATAGCGTCAATGTACAATGTTTGACGTTGTTTACGGAAAGTTCTGGAAACAGATGAAAACTAAAGCGGCCAAGTGGGGACAATATGGAGGACGATCGACGACAATGAAAAAAAGGCGTTTGGAGATTTTGAAATATGTGATAAGCTCCTATGGGACCAAACTGCTGGGGTCATCGTTCCCTAGGCTAACACACTACTTAAAATAACTTACGCTAAGGACAACACACACCCATGCCCGAGGGTGGTCTCTAATCTCCGACGGGGCAGCCACGCGAACCGTGGCAAGGCGTCTAGACCGGCCGCTAGCGCGCAGCACCAAATGCGTAGACGGGTTGATGTAGACCTCGCAGCGCTGCTCGTGAATGGTCCGGCATTGACATACTGAAGGCGAGGGTGCTCCATGTGTGAACGAACCCTTAGAATTCGAAACTCCACTACAGCACACTGACCCTCGCACGCCGAAAAAGTTACGATACAAATCACCACGTTGCACGCTACAGTTCTTAATCCTATAGCGGCACATGGCGGCGAAGATATGAAAATGAAGAGTAAATGTGGTGTCGTACGTTGTCGACACCACGTCAGGTATTCTACGTCCAGAGTTTGGCAGTAACACACGTAACTGACCAGCCAACCGTCAGTTATCTGGTAGACAAATCGTCTGCTGCACGCACATGGGGCACCAACACAAAGGCAGCTTAGAAAGACTCCTCACTGACGATAACCATCTGAAGCGTGGAGTTCACTTTGAGCCTTCCCAATGTTATTACTTCGCGTCTCCTTTACTGCGGAATTTTTATGAAGAACATGACTGTTTAACTAACTAGCGTGGAATATTACTTGACTTGGAGAATAAAGTTAAGCTAACGACATAACATACACCGACGTGACAAAATTACTTAGATAGCGGTATGAAGATTTAGAAGTGTCAGTAGTATCATTTACACTAAGTATAAATGGGCAGTGCACTGGTGAAGCTACCATTTGTACTCAGGTGATACATCTGAAAAGGTTTCGGACGTGATTGTGGCAACACGACGGGAATTAACAGACTTTGAAAGCGGAATCGCTGGAGCTAGACGCATGGGACATTCTATATCGAAATCGTTATGGAGTTCAATATTTGGTGAACGTGCCGAGAATACCATATTACAGCCGTTACCGCTCACCAAGGACAACGCAGTGGCCGGCGGCCTTGACTTAAACGACCGAGAACGGCGGTGTTCATGTAGAGTTGTCAGTGGTAACAGACAAGTTGCACTGCATCAGTTAACAGCAGTAATCAACGTGGGACGTATGACGAACAAATCCGATAGGATAGTGTGGCGAAATTTGGCGTTAATGGGCTACGGCAGCAGACGACTGACATGATCTCTTTCCTAACAGCGCCTCTCCTGGGCTCCTGACCATATTGGTTAGACCCTAGAGGACAGAAAACCGTGGCCTAGTGAGATAAGTCCCAATTTCAGTTGGTAAATGTTATGATGACGACGAACAAATCGTCGGCAATGTGAATGACTGGTGACCAATGCTAAATAGAAACATAAAAACCTCTTCTTGGCACATACAGCAGGTTTGTCAGTGAAGTCGATAAGGAGCTGGCTGTATGGTCTGGGTCTGCAACGACTAAAATAATTAGACATCGTCGGTAAAAAATAATATATTGTACTTAACTGGTGGTACAGGAGTGTTAATAGTCAGGATGAATATAATTACAAACAGAGTGCTATAGAGGCACCATAAAGGCCATACTTTAACTAAGCGCCTTGTTAGAGGTTGCTTCCTATCAGCTGAAGGCTATACTACTTTCCTACTCGACGTCCCGAGCTAGAGTGGGCGAGCGCACGCTAGAGACTTGTTGCAAGCCGCGGAGCGGCGCTACTCTCGACTCGCGGGTCCAGCGATACTAGTACGGACTGCCGTCGATAACTGCAACCCCTAACAAGTGTGGTATCGAACGTTGATACCACAGTAAGATCTGACGAGATGGCTCGAGTGTGGTGCGGACCACACGCAGTCACGGACCCAAGGTACCAAGGAGGCGTTGTGCAAGTTGGTGCTCGCTCCATAATGGTGTGAGCTGTGTTTACACGGGATGGAATTTGTCCTCTGGTCCAATTGAGTTGATCATTGCCTGGAAATGGTTATGTTTGGCTACTTGGAGACCATTTGCAGACATTCATGGACTTCATGTTACCAAATAACGACGTCATGTCACTGGGCCACAGTTGTCAGCGTTCGCTGTGAAGAATATTCTGGACACGTTAGGAGAATTATTTGGCCACCCAGGTTACCCAAAATAAATCCTGCCGAACGTTTATTAGGCATAATCGAGAGTTATCTTTGTGCAGAACATCCTGCACTGGCAATATTTTCGCTATTATAGATGGATATAGAGGCAGGGCTCAATATTTCAGCAGGGAACTTCCAACAACTTGTTGAAATGTCGAGTTGCTGCATTAAGTTGGGCAAAAGGAGGTCCGAGACGTTGTTAGGAGGTAGCGCATCACTTTTGTCACCTCTGCGTACATATTACGTGTGCGTCTAAATATTTTGCTCTGGTTCTAAACATGCACCTATTTCTCGGCATCCAACCCTAGAACGACCCAACGACGGATCTCATCCTCGTCGGGTGGGATCAGGACTGGATGCCGAGGAATAGGTGAGTGCTGAGACAGGGAAGAAAGGACCGTTAATACGTAACTTTCAAATAAAATTCAACACTAATCCGGTATACAGGCACGTTCGTCATAAAGAGTCACAATAACAGAGAGGCGAACTGGTAACGTCGAGAAGGCTGCAAATGAACCCCACAATTAAACTGGTTGGCGTCGGTGCAGCATCTTCTTAAGCCGATTCCCTAGTACTGCTACTCGCGCGTGCAGCAGAGCATTTCTCTGCGAGCTAGATGCGGATTGACAGGGTTGTCACACGTGTTACAGCCAACCTCTGGATGTACACTACTGACCATTAAAATTGCTAGACCAAGAAGAAATGCAGATGATAAACGGGTATTCATTGGAAAAATATATTATACTAGAACTGACATGTGATTACATTTTCACGCAATTTGGGTGCATAGATCCTGAGGAACAAGTACCCAGAACAACCGCCTCTTGATACGCCTGGGCACTGAGTGACACAGAGCTCGGATGGGGTATACAAGTACAGCTGCCTATGCAGTTTCAACACGATACCACAGTTCATCAAGAGTAGTGACTGGCGTATTGTGACGTGCCAGTTGTTCGGCCACCATTGACCAGACATTTTTCAGTTGGTGAGAGATCTGAAGAATGTGCTGGCCATGGCACCAGTCGAACATTTTCTGTATGCATAAAGGGCCGTACAGGACCTGCAACATGCGGCCGTGCATTATCCTGCTGAAATGTAGGGTTTCACAAGGATCGAATGAAGGGTAGAACTACGGGTCGTAACACACCTGAAATGTAACGTCCACTGTTCGAAGTGCCGTCAGTGCGAACAAGAGGTGACCGAGACGTGTAAGCAATGGCACCCCATACCATCACACCGGGTGATACGCCAGGATGGCGATGACGAATACACGCTTCCAATGTGCGTTCACCGCGATATCGCCAAACACGGATGCGACCATCACGATACTGTAAACAGAACCTGGATTCATCGGAAAAAATGACGTTCTGCCATTCGTGCACCCTTGTTCATTGTTGAGTACACCATCGCAGGCGCTCCTGTCTGTGATGCAGCGTTAAGGGTAACCGCAGCCATGGTCTCCGAGATGATAGCCCATGCTGCTGCAAACGTCGTCGAACTGTTCGTGCAGCTGGTTGTTGTCTTGGAGACATTCCCATCTGTTGACTCAGGGATCGAGATTTGGCTGCAGGATCCGTTACAGCCATGCGGATAAGATGACTGTCATCTCGACTGCTAGTGATACGAGGCCATTGGGATCCAGCACGGCGTTCCGTATTACCCTCCTGAACCCATCGATTCCATATTCTACTAACAGTCATTGGATCTCGACCAACGCGAGCAGCAGTGTCGCGATACGATAAACGGTAATCGCGATATGCTACAATCCGACCTTTATCAAAGTCGGAAACGTGATGTTACGGATTTCTCCCCCTTACACGAGGAATCACAACAACGTTTCACCAGGCAACGCCGGTCAACTGCTGTTTGTGTATGGGAAATCGGTTGGAAACTTTCCTCATGTCAGCACGTTGTAGGTGTCGCCACCGGCGCCAACATTGTGTGAATGTTCTGGAAAACTAATTATTTGCATATCACAGCATCTTCTTCCTGTCGGTTAAATATCGCGTCTCTAGCACGTCATCTTTGTGGTGTGGCAATTTTAATGGCCAGTAGTGTAATTTTCAGGACCGTTATTATGTAACTTCGAAATAAAATTCAGCACTAATCCGGTATACAGGCACGTTCGTCATAAAGAGTCACAATAACAGAGAGGCGAACTGGTAACGTCGAGAAGGCTGCAAATGAACCTCACAATTAGATTGGTTGGCGTCGTTGCAATATCTTCTTAAGCCGATTCCCTAGTACTGCTACTCTCGCGTGCTACAGAGCACTTCTCTGCGAGGTAGATGCGGATTGACAGGGCTGCCACACGTGCTACAGCCAACCTCTGGATGTAGAGTTCCTGTGTCGATAGTGTACCACACCACACTCAACATATAGAATGTTATGACTTATTTTTACTTAAAAGGCTTTGAGAGTTGACAAATAATAAATTCGGAGGCATTGCTTAGCAGCACCCTTTCGTACACCGTTCCATACAGTGTCTCCTCGTTTTCTGTATTCCATTGAGGTTAGAACGGCAACTGTGAGCTGCGGCTGTTGCAGGCTGGTGGTGGCGGCGGCGGTGGCGGCGCTCGCGGCGGTGCCCGGTGCCTGCGGTAGCGACGTCGACGGCTCGTGGGGCGACGCCTCTCCGCCCTCCGGCGACCCCACGGCGAGCCCGCCGGCGGCGGCGGCGGCGGACGAGTACGGCGGCAGCGCCGGCCTGTGGTCGGCCGTGACCGACCTGTTCCTGGGCGACGCGCGCGCCGACCGCGGCTTCGACCTGGGCTCCGACGCGGCCGAGACGGACGCCGAGGCGGACGAGTGGGAGCACCCGGGTGCAGGAGACGGCGCCGGCCCGGGGCTCGCCTGCGACTGCTGGAACACCAGCGACGGCCGCAGCGTCGAGGTGGAGTGCCGCTGCGGAGGGCCCGCGCTCACCGACGTGCCGCCCGACCTGGCGGACGGCGTGCACAGGATGTGAGTGCTCTAGGTCTCTACTCGCAGCTGCGCAGCGCAGCACGGGGTGACCTGCGCAGCGCTCTCACTTTAACATTCCAACATGGCAAAGCTGAGCTTCCGTAGTTGCCTAGTTCGAGCACCAGAAGAGAGTCAGTAGTGACATTGTGCGTAGAGTTTTGCGTATTTCTCTTTTCCATTCCTTATTGTGTTACAGTGTAGCGGCAGCCACCGAGCCGAGAGGACGTGCAGCAGCAGCAGCAGCACTTCTCTGATCACCAGAAAATTTATTAAGTCCAGAATGAGATTTTCACTCTGCAGCGGAGTGTGCGCTGATATGAAACTTCCTGGCAGATTAAAACTGTGTGCCGGACCGAGACTCGAACTATGGAATTTTGCCTTTCGCGGGCAAGTGCTCTTCCAACATAGCTACCCTAGCACGACTCACGCCCCGTCCTCACAGCTTTACTTCTGCCTGTACCTCGCCTGCCAAACTTCACAGAAGCTCTCCTGCGAACGATGCAGGTAGAGCACTAGCCAGCGAAAGGCAAAGGTCCCGAGTTCGAGTCTCGGTCCGGCACACAGTTTTAATCTGCCAGGAAGTTTCAAATATATTAAGTGTTTATTTTTTCACGTCCTTCTCCAAAGAAGTGAACTAAACATGTGTATTTTACTGTGTAGACCAAAAAAAAAAAAAAAAGCACTCCGTCTTCAGTCCACGAGCGGCCTACCGGGACCATCCGACCGCCGTGTCATCCTATGTGGAGGATGCGGATAGGAGGGGCGTGGGGTCAGCACACCGCTCTCCTGGCCGTTATGATGGTATTCTTGGCCGAAGCCGCTTCTATTCGGTCGAGTAGCTCCTCAGTTGGCATCAAGAGGCTGAGTGCACGCCGAAAAATGGCAACAGCGCATGGCCGCCTGGATGGTCACCCATCTAAGTGCAGCCACGCCCGACAACGCTTAACTTCGGTGATCTCACGGGAACCGGTGGATCCATTGCGGCAAGGACGTTGCCCACTGTGTAGACTATCGGTTAGAAAATTAATCTTTTTTTTCTTTTAGTATTATCCAGAGCGACCTTAAGTGGAATGTTCGCATAAAACAGATAGTGGGAAAAGCAGACACCAGACTCAGATTTTTCGGAAGAACCTTAAGGAAATATGACTCATCCACGAAAGAAGTGGCTTATGAGTCGCTTGTTCGCCCGATTATTGAGTAATGTTCATCTCTCTGGGATCCCTATCAGGTAGGACTGATAGAGAAGATCCGACGAAGAGCGGCGCATTTCGTCACGGGATCATTTAGTTCGCGAGAGAGCGTTACGAAGATGCCAAACAAACTCCAGTGGCAGACGTTTCAAGAGAGATTTACTGTTGAAATTTCGGGGAAACACTTGTGAGGAGCAGACGGGCAACATATTACTTCCCCCCACATATACCTCGTGTGTTGACCACAAGGAAAAGAATCAAGAAATTAGAACCAATACATAGGTTTACCGATAATTATTCCTCCCACACACTATTCGTGAGTGGAACAGGGTTGGAGGGATCAGACGGTGGTACCGAAGCTACCCATCGCCACACACCATTATGTGGCTTTAGAAGTATGATGAAGATGTAGATGTAGATTAGTTTCGGCAGTTTGACTCGAAGCAATAATATGAACCTTGTTGTATTATTTGTACAATTATGTTGCTGAGTGAAACTCTTCGTGTGACTTGCAAAAGGAAAATCAGGAAGAAAGAGAGATTTTGTCCTTTGTCATGTGGGTCGGGTTTCCAGACAACTCCAACAAAACGCACTTTGACAGCACAAGGAATGCAACTGTAAAAGGCAACTGAGTTTCGGCGGCAAAGCATATCCATTACGCTCAACGTCTATAAACATTTAAAACTTCTTGTAGACAATAACGGTGGATTGCTGGCGTCTACATACACAGTTGTTAGTAAATGTTTGCGGAAGCCAGACGTAACCAATAGCGATGATATTAAGAAATCAAGTTATGTGTTACCGAAAAAAGGAACTATTTTAAGATAAAACCTTGCTTCCGCATGTATTATTTTTGCAGCCACTCGTAGCGTTGCTTTAAGAACTATCCAGTGCATGTGTCATAGGAGAAAATCTCCAGCGTTCAATTACCCAAGGAAAAATGTTGAACAACGCAGTTCTTTAACTAAATCAAACGATTTTTAATAGAAAAATTGTCAGGCGGACAGTCTGTGAATTTTACAGTGGCAAGTACTCAGCATCAGAATAACTGAGAAAAAGTTGACTGAAAAAATTAATTTTACTGGATCTGTTAGATCTGTGAGACGAATGTTAAACGACATAATATCTAAAGAGCAGTGTCAGAATGATGGTAGGCATTTTTACTTGTATCCAACGACATAGTGGCCTCCAGAACTGAGTATATGCCGATGACGAAATCACTGCGTGCTTCAGGTGATGTGCGATCTATTTTCTGCTTGGTTGAAATTTGGTTTACTCAAAGTGCCTCACTAAAGTACATATATCAGAATTCGAGTCAAGGTGGGGGCCTTAACGTATGTTATTCATTGGCGACTCCATGGAGTCTGTGTGCACAACGACCATGTATGTTAAATTAAAACCAAGGTCAGCGTTGGCCGTAATACTGATGGTTTATTGATAGCAAAATGAATTTTCAATCACATAGTGATCATCTTCAGTGCTGATTGTGATCGCTTTTCAGTTTTGGTTACTGATAACTTGATACCAGAGTCTATGAGTTTAATTTGTACACCACAGCACTGAAGATGATCACTATGTGATTGGAATTTCGATTTTGCTATCAATAAACCATCAATATTACAGCCAATGCAGACCTTCCTTTTAATTTTTAACTTAACGTAAACGTTGCGAAAGAAGCCACGCTGATTGTTGTGCTTGTAGGGTCAGCGAATATAAGTTCTCCTAACGAAATAAATTAGTTTACAGATGTAGCAAAACAAGTAAGTCAGTAGATTACCATTTAGAAAAGAACACAACTAAATTTCATCATTTATACATTTTCGTTAGCATGCTAATTTTGTTCAAAATTCCCGTTTGTTATATTTTATGCTCTGATGTGCATTTTTGTCACTGATTCATGTACACTTATACTCCAAATAAACCTGTAATACCTAATGTTGTCTATAAAAACTTTACATGTTGTAGACCGCAAATAATAAATTGAATTTCAAGGCCATTCAAAAATTTTCAAATGTGTGTGAAAGCTTATGGAACTTAACTGCTAAGGTCATCAGTCCCTGAGCTTACACACTACTTAACCTAAATTATCCTAATGGCAAACACTCACCAATGCCCGAGGGAGGACTCGAACCTACGCCGGGACCAGCCGCAAAGTCCATGCCTGCAGCGCCTTAGACCGCTCGGCTTTCAAGGCTTTTATAGCATTTTAAAATTCAAATAAGGTACACGTACGTTGCTTCCATAACGATATGACTGACATAACTTAAATCAACGTTTGTTGCGGGTAGCATACTTCAAAAGTCAAGGCGCCACTGTCGCATCAGTGTTAACGGGCTTCCTTAGTTTCCTCAGTAGTTGTGTCGAGTCTGAGAACTGCTGCACTACAGGCGCTTGAAACTCGTTGATTCGTTGTCTTTTACTGAAGCAACCAGGAATGTAAGGCTAGTTATTACCTACTGTTAGTATGGAAGATGAGTACACGAAATTGCTGATGTAAAGTAGCACAGACAAAGTGAAATCACCGATTGCCTGAATCAAATGGCCTTTGCTGAAGTTATGTTTTGTGAGTCTATGGAGGGTGTATGACGAAAATTAAATGATACAAAACACACAACTGCAAATGTTTTCCATTAGAGGAATAGTATTATCTGGAATTCAGTTTCTCGCTATACTTCAAGCTTCAGATGAAAACCATATACGTTTCGTCCAGTGCAAACGAAATGGTTGTATTCTTGTTTGTTTCACCTTTATCATGAGAAAACATACGTATGTGTTGCGTAAAACAACAACTGGGCCCAGAATAATATTCCTGCCAAAAAACGACAACATTTTTGTATTCATTTGGCATGACAACTAACGCTTTTGAGATAACAGCGAGCTGCGTAGCTTATAATTCATTTCTGTAATTTATTTTAATAATGAATGGCCATTTAGAGACTGCACTTCATCTTCCTTTCACGTTCTCTGGTACTTTCGTCACAGACTTGGTATCGCTCGAAAGCCTGTATTTATCAACGTAATAGTTCGATTTTCTACGAACAGGTACTGAATATTCAAATAAATTTTAAGCGTTTTGTCTACACGAACATGTGTATAAACAGAAAAAAATTCGCTGCTAACCGATCGGCTGTTACATAACATGCGTCTGTCAATTAGGCTGACGGGACGTTTTGGTACATTTCAACGTGCACTTGAGAATGGCTATTAAGTCGACATCTAGCTTACGTAAAAAAATTAATAGTAATTTACGATGTAACGGTGGATTTCAAAACGCTTGCTTATGTGGCGGTAATGCCACGAGTGCGCGGCTACATTTGCAAACTCGTGTACTCGCTCTCCTTTCTTTCTGAGTGAGTCGAGTACACTTCGCCGACAACAGACTCAGGGGAGGACTGGGTAGCAGCGGGGACACTCGAGTCGAGTGATGGTGAGTTCGGAAAAGACGTCACCGGAATCACTGGCGAATTTAAAGCGAGTGAACTGAACTCATTTCTGATCTCTAGAGTACTTGCACCAGTATCACTGGAGTCTGGAGGCTAGGATTGCACTGTGTTGTACAACAGTTCCGCAATACGCAATCTCCCTAATACACAGACGCTTGTTTTAGGTTTCCGGCTAGTAGGTCGCAACTTGACTCTCGTTATGCGAAGTGTATGCGAAGTAGTATCATATGTACTCGTTCTTTACTTCTACCGGCAGTGAAACTATGAAAAGATAGTGGCGTTACTGTTGCAAGACGGACTGAGTGTTACTACTCATACAATGTAGGCTTTCACGGCCGGTATTTTCTTCACTTAAAACTTCCGGGCTGATAGGCGTGGTCAGTGTATAAAACTCTCGCCTGACGTCTCGTCTCCGACTTAAAAAGGTATCCTCCGAGGTAAAGCGGCGAACTGCAAAAATAATTTGAGAACGCGCTGATTATATAGGCAGTACAGAGGGCGCCACTGTCCAACACGTAGCTTTGCCAACATACTCGACTGAATGTAATCGATCGTCACGCTTCCGGTGCAAAGCTGACAGCCAGCTTTTACCCAGTTTAACATCTTCGTCTTTCCTGCTAAAATTATTACGGTGTTTATCAATCTCTATAGCCTCTCTATACATGAGCGCATAATAATGCGAGGTTTTAGATATGACGCTCGTCACGCTGAATTTTATTCTATGATTTCCTTCCTGATAAACATGTTCTGCTAAGGTCGATTTATCCGTGTGACCCAGGCTGCAATTCCTCTTATGTTCAACAAGGCGGGTGTTGACAATTCTCTTTGTAATACCGATATAAACCTGTCCACAACTACAAGTAATTTTATATATCCCAGGTGTAGCACAAGGCTGTCGTGCATCCTTTGCCGATCTAAAATATTATTTTATTTTCCTGGTGGGTCTGAAAATAGTTTCCACCCCGATTTTTGTATCGATAATGCTCTTAATTTGGGTACTGAACAAGAGCCGTCCACTTTTCAGAGCTGAATTCAATAGCTCTCGGAAGATACTTACAGCGATACAGGGCTTGTTCATGAACCGAAACTGAAAAGCAATGTGACCAGAGTCTGCTAGTCAGGTGTAAATACCGCCAAGCAGAGCTCTCATGCCATCTTCCGTCGTTATATGCACGAAAATAGGCCTACGATACTAAGATATAATTTCATTTCCCATGTAACATAGATACAGCGTAGCTTATGAGATGGGGCGTAGGAAAACTGTTTCAGACGTATGAACTTTTCCAGGATTAAGCGGACACGGCTACAGTTTCGTTTTCTATTCGTAATGTAGTCTGTGGACAGGTGGGAATGTGGGTCTCACGGGAAGCGTGGAAGGGATAAGTCCCTACAATCTCGCTACTCTCTGTGCACTCGGTGACTCAGAGGGATAGAGCGTCTGTAATGTAAGCAGGACGTACTGGGTTCGAGTCCCGGTCGGGCACATATTTTCAGCTGTCCCCATTGATTGTTGGCAGCTGAGGGTTTCGATTAATTATCATTTCTTTCCAGAGAATCTGCATGGTCATCATTGGTATCAGTTCTTTCGGTACAGTTACTATCTTCTTACATTACCGTGGTTCGTAAGTGTTCCTTCAACGGTAAAATGAATACGCCAGAAAAATGTTGAGTCCTCTCCCAGGCGCAACAGAGCAAACGGAAAAAAATTATATACTACGTTCGAAATAACGTCCTGTCAGAGGTCGTTGCAGATGATACGAGGGGAACCCATGTCGATGCAAAATGAGAATAACAGTCGTCTAGACGATGCGACAACCCTTGATAGTATGTCTTATACCACAATACGCGTTGAAAAGCTTGTTAGCCAGAGCAGCTTCTTCATGCTCTCTGTCGTTTGCAGTCCACGTTCGCGTCGTTTGTTTGACGCTGAAGCAGCCTGTTCGTTCTAGTGATCTATCAACTGGTGCAGATGTCTGGCATTACGAGCAGCGACGATCAGGATAGACATCGTTATACCGCCGTACCGTTTCGATAGCATTTCTTGGACATTCGTCGTATGAAAGTAGCTTGACTAACTTTTGCTCACTGGTGTACATGTCTGCATGGAAGGAATGTTGAAGAATAGACGACCTGCAGATACATCTACATCTACATGGTTACTCTGCAATTAAGTGCCTGGCAGAGGGTTCATAGAACAATTCCATACTACTTCTCTATGATTGCACTCTCGAATGGCGAGTGGGAAGAAGGAACACCTAAATCTTTCCGTTCGAGCTCTGATTCCTCTTATCTTATAATGATGATCATTTCTCTCTACATAGGTGGGAGTCAACAAAATATTTACGCATTCGGAGGAGAAAGTTGGTGACTGAAATTTCGTAAATAGATCTCTCCGCAAAGAAAACCACCTTTGTTTCAGTGACTACAACCCCAACTCGCATATCATATCAGTGACACTCTCACCCCTATTGCGCGATAACACGAAACGAGCTGCCCCTCTTCGCACCCTCTTGATGTCCTCCATCAATCCCACATGGTAAGGATCCCATACCGCGCAGTAATATTCCAAAAGAGAACGGAAAAGTTTAATGCCCACCATGTTTGCTTTTACAGCTGGTAAAGCAGTTAAACAGTTACAGTGACAGTGGCAACTCAATATATAGTATTTGAGAGTGATGAAGATGATTAAAAGGAAAATGGATGTGAAACGTTATGTAAATGGACACACACATAGAATTAAATAATTTCAGGCATAGAAATAACAAATTTTTCAAATCGTAATTTTGGCTTAAACAATTTATCTGCTTTAAGGTATAAGTGGTTGCAGATGACAAACTGTACAACAAAACGCTCACTGTAGAAAAACAACAAATCAGAAAAACCACACCATCTCGTGAAAAGTTATGAATTTGTAATTTATGTGTTTTATTTTCAAATATCTGTAACTCCGATTTAAAAACTAATAGTTACATGTATTAAAACAACAATGAACACTGAATGCTACAACTGCAGTGAAACATGTTTGGGTTAAAAAACAAAAGTGAGTTGTGCTAAAGGCGGGCCCCACCCAAAAACATACAGATATTAGAAGTCACTGGAAAGCACATCATTCTATTCAAAAAGTCGTACTTGCTTCAGTATTTCGATAGGTACAAGGGTTAAGACTCTTCAGCACATAGAGAGCACGTGCTTCGTTGCGTGCAATCGATTTCCGAAATCCTCTTTTAGATGTCAGGAACCGTTCACGAAAAGAAAGTCTTACGTGACTCATCACATATCTCACACACGTATAACAGTGACACAGCTGTAAACAATTATAATGGATTAGGATACTTTTCGTTTATATTTCAAGTGAGTATTGTTGGCAGTAAGTATTGTTCTCAGTAAGTTCCGTTATATTTTTGTGCACGTTGGGACACTTCGCACATATTTCTCAATGAGATAAAGTAAATATCCCGTTTTTCGACTTGTCACTTTTATTGTCTTGGTACGTTTTATCTATTTGTATAATAAATGGATGATGGCATATCGGTTTGTGCTTAATAGCCGTCGACATCGTTTGAAAGATCACCATAAAAGCTTGCACATACATGCATTTGTTCGTGGTGAAGCTTTTTATGCTACTAATTTGCTGCAACTCACCACGGGGTGGGGGTAAAAAATAAGCGTATCACGCCACGCGAAACATACAGATTTCATTCATCTACTGTATGAGAATAAGAGTAAGCGACTTCCAGTAACTTTGAACGTAATTTCACATCTTTTCTAAACTTTCCTCTCTTACATGCTTAACGTCAAGTATTTAACACATTAACTCATTTCTTAGGAAACCGGAAATGAGAAACTGTTTTACGTTGTGGTGTACTATCCCAAAAGGATCTGGGGTTTACTGCTTACTTACTGTCTGCAAAGATGATGACGTTTGGTTTGTGGGGCGTTCAACTGCGCGGTCATAAGCGCCCATACAAACTCCCAATTTTTACACAGTGCATTTTCTTTTCACAATCCAATCTAGTCACTCTCACAAATGAGGATGAAGATAAAATGATGAGGACATCACAAACACCCAGTTTCCGGGCAGAAATTGTCTGCGCAAGAACTATTACATGGCTAATAACCACTCACATTCCTTAGAGGTGGGAATGAAAAAGGAGTGGAACTGAGGCATAGATATGGATCACGTGGAGCAATTTCATCCAAATTCGTCAGGTACATATTACCAATTGTATAAAAGCATACTCCAACTAAACCTTGGGGCGTGGGTATGGATGAGAAGGGATGACGTATGAATGATCGGAAACGACATTTTGTGATTTGTTTACTGTATTTAGTAGCCTTGGAATACTTTTAACAGTATGAAGCCCAATTTGTCTCTTATTTGTGGTGCTCTGTGTGTCGATCAGGTCGCGAGAAGGAACACTGCAGCGATCCAACATCTTCTTCAACGAGTTCCAGACCAAAAACAAGCCACATCGATTGATAATACAGATAAATTTAATATATTAAGTCGTTTGTTGTAAAACAGCAGAAAATGAGATATATATGTGTAGAATGTATGTTATATATACATACATTCCACATCTCCTCCTAAGCCCCTGCATCAATTTCAACCTGACCTGGTACAGAAATTACTTACTATCTGGAAAGATATACTGTAGGGGGGGAAAACCACCAACCTCCATTGCGGTGGGAATAGTGATAAAGAAACTAATGAAGTGATGGACAGACAAGGAGGAGGAGGAGATGGACAGACAGAAGAAGAATGAAGAGATTGAGAGGAAAGAGGGAATGAATAGATAGATGGGCGAAGAGCAGATGGACATAGAGACAGGATCATAGCTGCAGATATTGAAGGGAGGTGGACGTGAACTGGAACAAAGAGGATGTGTAGTTGGGAAGGAGGAAATCGACAGAGAAATTGGGAACGAGGATATGGTCAGAGAGAGGAGGCAGGAAGAGATGAACAGAAAGAGCTGGAAGGAAGAAAGAATAGAGTTTAATGTCCCATCAGCAATGCAGTCATTAGAGATGGAGTATAAGCTCAGATAACGAAAGGATGGACAATGAAACAGAGTATGTCAATGAAACCATCCTGGCATACACCTGGAGAGATCTAGGAAAATCATGAAAAACGTAAATCTGTACCGCTAGACTGGGATTTGAACCATCATCCAAATGTGAGGAGGAGGAGGAGGAGGAGTCTGATATAGGGAGGTCAAGAAGGAGATGGAAAATGGAGGGTGGAGGAGGAGACTGAGAGAAAGGATGGAGAAGGTGGCACAAGAGAGGAGGAAGAAGGAGGTGAGCTAATAGAAGGCTGAAATAAATAAATACTCAGTCCCTGCCATGTTTATCAGCTAGTGACCCAAATCTGACACCGAAATTCCTTGCCCTGAGATGACCAAGGCTTGGGGGGGGGGGGGGGGGGGGGGGCGGGAGGTAATAAAGGGGTTATAATGCTCAAGGTCAAATATTTATGGACATACAGACATGTGTTTGTTATAAGCCTCTTCCACATAGGATACCCTGCATGACATCTGTGTTTTGTGGGAGCAGTATTGCTGACCTGTTTATTCACCTGCTTTGCCTGGAATCCTGTATGTACTGGGGAGAAAAAGATTCCAAACCTGAGGCATATAGGTTGTGCTACATGAGAGATATGTTGTGACAATAGTAGCAGGCTAATTCATCAACCCCTTTTGCAGTAGCTACATGTGTGGATGGGGAAGATTGAGAGAGATAGAAGAAAATATGGAGGGAGAAGGCGAGCAGGAAGGGTGGGTAGGGAGATAAGGGGTGGGAGTGGGTAAGTAAGGAAGGAGGGGACTGGAGGGGATGTAAAGGCAGAGAAGGAAAGGGAAGAGGAGACAGACAGAATGAGAAGATGGAGGATGAGGTAGATCAAGAGGTGTGTGGATGTATATACATATATGTGTAGAGAAGTGTGTAAGCGTGGTATCTCCTTCTAAAACCCTATATCGATTTCAATCAAATTTGGCACACAAAAAGCAGGTCTCACAAGTATCAGCACTGTATGATTTATATCCACCTAGGTCCTATAGGAGCAGATATAGAGACCTAAAAGTGTTTTTCCAGCACATGTCATAGCGACTGCCATGCACAGCATACATATTTTGTGGGAAGATTATCATCTTAATGATTGACCTGCTTTCTACCCCAACATTTAAGCTGTCATGCACAACTGCATACTTTCACTATTATCCACCTACCTTGTCATCCTGCTCTTCCTGGCAGCCTATAAATCATGCCCAAGAAAATATTTTCAACCCCCTTGACATGTAGGCTGCCCTGCATGACAGATGTGTTGTGTTGGAATAACATCAACTTGGATGGAGGGGTGGATAGTGAGGCACAGAGGCAGGAGTATGAATAGAGATAAGGTGTATAGATGGTACAGACAGAGAAAGTGGAAGGCAAAGGGGACAGAATGTGGAGAATGAGACAAAGAGAGAAAGGAGAAGAGATGAAGAGATAGATAGAGTGGGATAGAGGAGATGAAGAGAGGTAGGAAGGTGAGGCAGACAGACTAACTGAGGAAGAGGTGGTATCAGGGAGGGTGGAGGGAGTGTGGCCAATATTGTGCTGGACAGACATGCAGCCCAGCGTGTGGGGAAATGACTGATATACACACTCTGATAAATGCCGGGAGAGATTGATGAGACATAATACACGTTTTGTTTCATGTATGGTTCGTCATAATGAAGCTATGGACGCAGGAAGTGGGCATGTAATTGTGTTGCATCGTGTATCCGCCTAACTCTTGCATTAATCGAAATACAGAAACAAGTATGAGTTTTTGTACGTGTCTTAGTAGCAGTAAAAAGTTCTTCAGAATGACGAGTACAGTAGTATAGCTCCCGTTAATGTTAGAGTTACAACTTATTATTTAAGTTTAATAGGAAAGGGCTAAATTAGAAAGTCAGGGGGAGGTATCGTTTAACTGGTCTCACTAAACTTATTCCACTCTGTTGTAGTCCTCTCACAGAGGTAATCTTCGTGTAAATCTTCGGGGAAACGAACGAAGATCTCCTGTGTGGTACTAAGACACGCTGACTACTAGCTACGGAGGAAGACCAATGACGAAACTGCAATTTAATTATGACTATTTCATGTTTACTTTCGATTCATGTTCTATGAATTAGTTAGGTAAGCTAACTCCTCTATTCTAAGACTTTTTATGCAGCTATCATCTGTGAAGTATTTCGCTAGTACGTTATTGTTGCAGTTGTTAATTGCTTTACTTTTTAGTTAATTGGAAGTGTTCTAATCCTAACTACTAAAATACTACTTGTCCCTACCCTAAACAGCAACAAGAACAAGATAGAAATTTTGAACATTCGTACAAAATTTGTAGCATATGTTACGGTTCTACGCCAGTGCAGTTCTTTTTGTGCTAGTTTGCTCGTTACACCATCCATATCTAAAACCTTAAGCTTCCTATTGGTAAACTGTATTGATGGAACAATTTCCGTTCCGAGAGACTGGTCCGCTACATCAGTTTAGGTGGACAAAAGGGTTCTGTGAATCGCGACTGCACGCTTCAGAGTGATTCATCGTCGGCACAGGCTCTTTTTTTATCAGTTGCCTCTGCTCAATTTATTCGAAAGCGAATACCAAAGCTTTATAGCAATTTCTACAGTGACAGACACATTAATTGACGCAACGTGCCACAGAGATTGTGACTGAAGCGCGGAAAATGAGACAAAAGTGAGCACTTGCATTCGCTCCGAACAGCATTTCGATGTGGCGACAGGAATTTTGACGTTCCGAAGATAGTTTTACCGACATGTCTATCAGATGCAGTTATCCCCAAGCTATCAGATCATTTCACCAATAATTCTTCGATTTCCTACCATCTGTAATTCAGAGGGAAGCGGCGTGTCGTGTGGACTGAATTCTCTGCAATTGAGGTGGCTTACAAGACACTTGTTCTACCTATATTGCTCATCAGTGTGGGATCCGTACCAGATAGGGTTGATGGAGGAGGTAGAGAAGATCCAAAGAAGAGCGGCGCGTTTCGTCACAGGGTTATTTGGTAACCGTGATAGCGTTACGGAGATGTTTAACAAACTCAAGTGGCAAACTCTGCAAGAGAGGCGATCTGCATCGTAGTGTAGCTTGCCCGCAAGGTTTCGAAAGGGTGCGTTTCTGGATGAGGTATCGAATATATTGCTTCCCCCTACTTATACCTCCCGAAGAGATCACAAATGTAAAATTAGAGAGATTAGAGCGCGCACGGAGGCTTTCAGACAGTCGTTCTTCCCGCGAACCATACGAGACTGGAACAGGGAAGAGAGGTAATGACAGTGGCACGTAAAGTGCCCTCCGCCACACACCGTTGGGTGGCTTGCGGAGTATAAGTGTAGATGTAGAATTACAGTATTATGGGTAATTTACTACAAACTGCAGCCATTTTCAAACTAAACACACATGAGCGAGGGCTGAGGTACAGAAACATATTTATAGTTGTCTATTGCCGTATATCACTGTATTTTTGGGCATGTAGATGACCCATTTATGGTGACTATAGCGTAGGTATATACGCAAAGTCGGCCGTAGTGGCCGAGCGGTTCTAGGCGCTACAATCTGGAACCGCGAGACCGCTAGGGTCGCAGGTTCGAATCGTGCCTTGCGCATGGATGTGTGTGATGTTCTTACGTTAGTTATGTTTAAGTAGCTCTAAGTTCTAGGGGACTGATGACCTGAGAAGTTAAGTCCCATAGTGCTTAGAGCCATTTTTTATATACGCAAAGTTTATACAGAACTTTGTGAATGTTCCCATCATCAAGCCGAAATAGTCAAGTGATGGTCATACGACGCTGTTGTTTACCAGTTTACGTAAGTAAGACACGAACACTCTATTAATTAGGGAACAACTTAACTTTCTGAAGTCTCCCTAGCAGAGAAAGTTTATAATAGAACGTAGTTGTTTGATTCTTACCGGCCGCATTGTTTAAAGTATGTTGTTGTTGTGGTCTTCAGTCCTGAGACAAGTTTGATGCAGCTCTCCATGCTACTCTATCTTGTGCAAGCTTCCTCATCTCCCAGTACCTACTGCAACCTACATCCTTCTGAATCTGCTTAGTGTAGTCATCTCTTGGTCTCCCTCTACGATTTTTACCCTCCACCCTGCCCTCTAATACTAAATTGGTGATCTCTTGATGCCTCAGAACATGTCCTACCAACCGATCCCTTATTCTGGTCAAGTTGTGCCACAAACGTCTCTTCTCCCCAATCCTATTCAATACTTCCGCATTAGTTATGTGATCTACCCACCTAATCTTCAGCATTCTTCTGTAGCACCACATTTAGAAAGCTTCTATTCTCTTCTTGTCCAAACTAGTTATCGTCCATTTTTCACTTCCATACATGGCTACAATTCATACAAATACTTTCAGAAACGACTTCCTGACACTTAAATCTACACTCGATGTTAACGAATATATCTTCTTCAGAAACGCTTTCCTTGCCATTGCCAGTCTACATTTTATATCCTCTCTACTTCGACCATCATCAGTTATTTTGCTCCCCAAATAGCAAAACTCCTTTACTACTTTAATTCGACTACATACCATTATCTTCGTTTTGCTTTTGTTGATGTTCATCTTATTTCCTCCTTTCAAGACACTATTCATTCCGTTCAACTGCTCTTCCAAGTCCTTTGCTTTCTCTGACACAATTACAATGTCATCGGCGAACCTCAACATTTTTATTTCTTCTCCATGGATTTTAATACCTACTCCGAATTTTTCTTTTGTTTCCTTCACTGCTTGCTCAATATACAGATTGAATAACATCGGGGAGAGACTACAACCCTGTCTCACTCCCTTCCCAACCACTGCTTCCCTTTCATGTCCCTCGACTCTTATAACTGCCATCTAGTTTCTGTTCAAATTGTAAAGAGCCATTCGCTCCCTGTATTTTATACCTGCTACCTTCAGAATTTGAAAGAGAGTATTCCAGTCAACATTGTCAAAAGCTTTCTTTAAGTTTACAAATGCTAGAAACGTAGGTTTGCCCTTCCTTAATCTAGCTTCTAAGATAAGTCGTAGGGACAGTATTGCCTCACGTGTTCCAACATTTCTACGGAATCCAAACTGATCTTCCCCGAGGTCTGCTTCTACCAGTTTTTCCATTCGTCTGTAAAGAATTCACATTTGTATTTTGCAGCTGTGACTTATTGAACTGATAGTTTGGTAATTTTCACATCTGTCAACACCTGCTTTCTTTGGGATTGGAATTATTATATTCTTCTTGAAGTCTGAGGGTATTTCGCCTGTCTCATGAAGCTGGGCTACGGTCCCGCACACCGTTAGGCCGTCTTCCGCTCACGCCCCAACATCGTGCAGACCGCCTCCAGTGGTGTCGCCACAGGCGTGAATGGAGGGACGAATGGAGACGTGGTGTAAGAAGGTGTAAGTCAACTACCCTGGCCAGCAAGATCTCCGGATATGTCCCCCATTGAGCATGTTTGGGACTGGATGAAGCGTCGTCTCACGCGGTCTGCACGTCCAGCACGAACGCTGGTCCAACTGAGGCGCCAGGTGGCAAGCCGTTCCACAGGACTACATCCAGCATCTCTACGATCGTCTCCATGGGAGAATAGCAGCCTGCATTGCTGCGAAAGGTGGATATACACTGTACTAGTGCCGACATTGTGCATGCTCTGTTGCCTGTGTCTATGTGCCTGTGGTTCTGTCAGTGTGATCATGTGATGTATCTGACCCCAGGAATGTGTCAATAAAGTTTCCCCTTCCTGGGACAATGAATTCACGGTGTTCTTGTTTCAATTTCCAGGAGTGTAGTTCTATATTCTAGGGGACTGATGACCACAGATGTTAAGTTCCATAGTGGTCAGAGCCATTTGAGCGAATCGGATTGAATACATACGTATATTTTGAGGACAGTACTGTGAGGTGCAATAGCACAGTAAACACTTCTCGGAGCAATATGTTCGATGTACAAGAAGAACATATAACACTCGTCAGCCTGACAGCAGTAATGTGAACACTGCCCAACGACGGTAAGTGATTGATAACACCTGAGATGTACTGTAGAGTCTGATACACAACAGCATATCGAGGTGAATTTTCAGTACACACTAGAACTGCTTGTCTCCTGCAACCTTTCTTATGACAAGATTGCGCGGTGGTGGCGTGTGGGATATCTCAGAATGTAGTCTGAAGTCCACGCGGTTTGGCCCTGCCATGAAAGCTGTGCTCGCTTACAGTATCTTTGCGTTGTCCGTCTCTTGGTTTTATAGTTTATGACATCGCTCAAAGACTGAAACTTTAGTATTAAACTATATTACCTCCAATTTTATCTAAATCTACATCTACTTCTACATGCATACTCCACAAACCATCGCTTGGTGCGTAGCGGAGGGTACCCTGTACTGCTATTAGTCATTATCATTTCTGTTCCACTCGCAAACAGAGCGGGGGAAAATAAGTCAGTAAGCCTCCGTATGAACACTAATATTTCGTATCTTATCATCGTAGCCCTTACGTGAAATTGGTATTGTAGGCAGTAGAATTGTTCTGCAGTCAGTTTCAAA
This sequence comes from Schistocerca gregaria, assembly GCF_023897955.1. NCBI lineage: Eukaryota > Metazoa > Arthropoda > Insecta > Orthoptera > Acrididae > Schistocerca > Schistocerca gregaria. The sequence continues at coordinate 458,477,027 of NC_064920.1, read as the reverse complement.
TGGTTGTTCTGTAAATTTCATCTGTATTGTTCCTTGAAAAGAACGTCACCCTTTTTCCCGGAATTCCCATTTGAGTTCCCGAAGCATCTTCGTAATATGCTTGAGTGTTGTTGGTACTTACCGGTAGTAAATCTAGCAGCCATCCTCTGAATTGCTTCGATGTCTTCCTTTAATTGAAGCTGGTACGGATTCCAAACATTCGAGCAGTATTCAACAATAGGTCGCACTAACATGCAATATGCGGTCTCCTTTACAGAAGAAACACACTTTCCCAAAATTCTACAAATAAATCGATATCAACTATTACCCTTCCCTACCATAATCCTCACATACTCGTTCCATTTCCTGTAGCTTCACAACTTTATGCACAGATATTTAAACTTCGTGACTGCGTCAAACAGGACACTACTAAGGCTGTATGCGAACATTATGGGTTGTTTTTCCTACTCATGTGGAATAATATAACATTTTTCTGTATTTACAGCCAGCTGACCATCAGCACACCAACAAGAAATTTTGTCTAAGTCATCTTGTATCCTCCTACAGCCACTCAACGGCGATGCTCTCCTGTACACCACATCATCATTGGTAAAAAAAAAAAAAAAAAAAAAAAAAAAAAAAAAAAAAAAAAAAAAAAAAAAAAACCGGCAGTCTGATGCCCATCCTGTCAGCCGGATCACTTATGTACACAGAAAACAACAGCTGTCCTGTCATATTTTCCTGGGCCACTCCTGACGATACCCTTGTATCTGATGGACACCTGCCATCGAGGACAACATATTTGACTCTATTACTTAACAAGTCTTCGAGCCACTCACATATGCTATCTAATCAAAAGTATCTGGACACCCCCAAGATACATACGTTTTTTATATTAGGTGCACTGTGCTGCCACCTGCTGCGAGGTATTCAATATCAGTGACTTCAGTAGTCATTAGACATCTGGAGAGAGCAGAATGGGGCGCTCCGCAGAACTCACGGACTTCGAACGTGGTCAGGTGATTGGATGTCACTTGTGTCATACGTCTGTACGCGAGATTTCCACACCCTGAACATCCCCAAGTCCACTGTATCCGATGCGATAGTGAAGTGAAAACGTGGAGGGACACGCAAAGCACAATAGCGTACAGGCCGACCTCGTCTGTTGACTGACAGAGACTGCCGATAGTTGAAGAGTCGCAATGTGCAATAGGCAGACATCTATCCGGACCATCACACAGGAATTCCAGACTGCTTCAGGATCCAATGCAAGTACTATGACAGTTAGGCAGGAGATGAGAAAACTTGTATTTCATGGTCGAGCGGCTGCTCATAAGCCACTCATCACACCGGTAAATGCCAAACGACGTATCGCTTGGTGTAAGGAACGTAAGCACTGGACGACTGACCAGTGGAAAGACGTTGTGTGGAGTGACGAATCGTGATACACAATGTGGCGATCCGACGGGAGGTGGTGGATATGGCGAACGTCCGGTGAACGTATTCTACCAGCGTGTGTAGTGCTAACAGTAAAATTCGGAACCGGTGGTTTATAATATTCAGACTAAGAATGTGTTCAAGTACTCTGCGGCTGGATATACTGGCCTATAATTATGCGAATCCGTTCTTCGAACAGGAGTCACCTGTTTTTTTACGTATCTATTTATTATTAGCAACAAAGCTGACTAATTATTGTTGCTACGGATAAAAAGAAATTCATAGAAATATAAAACGTAACTCTTTATACACCAACGGTCTAGTTACAGCTATCATACTACTAAAAGTCCTTTTTATGAGTTGATTAACATCAAGACAAGTATGTATAAAATCGTAGAGCTAATACATGCGATTATTAATGAGACACGGAGTGGAAAATAGGGTGCTGTAGGAAAGTGCTGACTTTTCTTCCTTCAGCATAAATGTTGATGATACTCAAGCCTACAGTGTTCTGTGTACGTCTGAGTACATTACGTCGAAGCTAAGTGAATTGCAGGGAAGGGGAATTGTCGGTCCTCGTATAGTGCGTTCATCCGTAACCAGGGTACGGAGTTTTGGTGTTTGAAGGGCCAACATACATAAGAAGTTCATACTGCACGCATCAAAAACGGAAATATACCATCAGACAAGCAAATTCACGCACGAAATAGTGTGTTGAGAAGTCGTGATAGACGGCCATTGAATAGGATTGTTCCGAAATGGAAGACGACAACAACTGCAGAAGTCGTTGCCACACTGAATGTCGCACTCGTGGAACTAGTCATAAGCGAAAGGACAAGATGGGAGCTCCATAGGCAGGGAATTGTTGACTGAGTTTGAATTCCGAAACTACCCGTCACGGACTGATTGTCCGTAACAGGCAAACGCGATGCTGAAGCCTCAAAATATCGACTATTTAGGTATGTATAAATGTCATTTAATCGAGCAAGTCTCGTTTCACACAGCTTTGGTCGAGTTCACGTCTGGCGTACACCAACCGAAGCCTACGATAAGGACTACATGATGCCAAAAGTGAAAAATAGTGGTGTTTCGTTGATGATTTGGGCAGCCATATCATGGTATTCCGCCGGCCCCATGGCTACACTACAGACTGCATTACTGCCAAGGACTATGTGACCATTTTGGATGATCAGGCCCCTCCCATGTACAACGTTTGATCTACAGTTTCGATGCTGTGTATCAGGAAGATAGCTCCCATCCCATCGTCCAGGACTGATTTTCTGAGCACGATCCACAGTCACCATTTCTCACTATTAGAGATCCTTTGTTGTCTACTTTGGAGAAAAGGGTGCTTGATGGCTCTACACCTCTATCACCGGTATCTGAACTGGCCATGATTTTGTACGAAGAATAGTATAGGATAGTCTTTTTAAGATAGCACAGGAGCACTATTCATCCAATCCGAGCCTAAGCAGCTCTTCTCCTACAGCGTTGTGTTTTTGGTGTTCTTACATTTTGTCCACCCCTTGTTGTGTTGTTGGTTCAAATGGCTCTGAGCACTATGTGACTTAACATCTGTGGTCATCAGTCCCCTAGAACTTAGAACTACTTAAATCTAACTAACCTAAGGACATCACACACATCCATGCCCGAGGCAGGATTCGAACCTGCGACCGTAGCAGTCACGCGGTTCCGGACTGAGAGCCTTAACCGCGACACCACCGCGGCCAGCTGTTGTGTTGTTGTTTTACTTTAACTAACTTACTTTAACTAATTTTTACTTAAACTAATGAACGAAGATTAAACATTTAGTACCAGTAGGCAAACATTATAGAATTTCGTACCTAAAAGTCTTTCACTTTGTGATAAATCACTAATTCGCTGCATTTCCTAGTTTCAAATTCCATGTTTTTTGGAGAAATTTCGCTTTGACGTATTAGAAGCCGTTTTTCATTGCCGCCGCAGCTTAATATGCGAAAGGAGTCGCTATAAAACATCATCAGATCAGTACAATACCTAATAATATTGGGGGTTACCTCTTGTTTTCCTATAAAAATATATTATTAGAATGTTGTCGTAAGAGATGCAGTAGGAGACTGTTGTGGTGTCGGGCATATCCGTTATGTTTGTGCAACGCGGATCTGTCGCGAAAGAAGTGGGCATAAATAGTTTTGTGACTTTATTAGGCAATATGTATGCCCCTATGTGTATTCCGCCTATAATTCCTATCCATACATTCGCGTCAAAATAAACGTCGAGGGTTATGATTAAAAAGCCTAGGTCACTTTGTCGACAAAAGCTTCGAAAATCCCGATGTTTTTCTAGTGGCCGGATGTTTTTTGGTTTCGCTAAGGCACTGGTTTTAGCGCTTTAGAGTGACCTTATTGTTGAAATGCAATCGGATATTGAAAAATAAAACAGTATATTAAACGACGAAAAGAAGGCCTTAATATAAATCAGTTTGGCTACCAAACTCAGCTAGCAGAAGTTAAAAGAAAAACGTTAGTACAGACGAAATTCGGTTAACCTGAACAGCAAAGTTAATACTGAAATTTATTCCCAATTATTATCAATTTGTGAGAAAGGATATTAGAAAAACTGCTTGGGTACAAGACAAGTCCGTTCTTCATCACATCTTCATTAACACAATATATTCCTGAAACAAATCAGGAGAGACAAAAAACATAGTAACTGCATAACCAAAACGTAGCTCTCTTAAAATTTGCGGTATATTTTGGATAAAATCATAACTCATTTGAACAGGTGGCAACTGCATAGTCATTTATATTCGTTTATTTATGAGTAGTCTGCGTAATTATAGAAACAATCGGGGCTTATATGTCGTACAGTGTCTGTATTGAGACAGTCACGTTTTTTGCCTTTACACTAATTTGACTAAGGCTGAGGATGGGAATAAAAGTAGACTTACCATCATCTTTGGCTGGGCTGTTGTGTCTGAACTATAGGAAGGCTGTGTCTTGGTAAAAAGATATGGTTGGAGCAGCTGCTTTTCGTGCTCTGATTCCATATCATCTCATAATTTATTCAATAGGGACGTTTATATTCAATGTTGTTAGCAGCAACACGAATTAATACCACACTTTAAGAAACCACGATTTGTTTGTTAGAAGAATAAATTAATAGAGAAAATTATGAGACATTACAATATTTGAGATAAGAACTCACCAGGGTAGCCGAGAGCACTAACGCGCTACTTTCTGGACTCGGGCAGGCGCGCCAGCCTTGGGTTGAATCCGCCCGGCAGAGTAACGACGAGGGCCGGTTTGCCGGCCAGCCTGGATGTGGTTTTTAGACGGTTTTCCACATTGCACTACGTGAATACCGGAGTGGTCTCCACGTTCCGCCTCAGTTACACTACTCGCAGATATTTGAAACACGTTTGCACTATTCCACGGCTTACACTAAACACAGAGAGCTGGGGTACAATTATTCCACCCCAGGTGGTACAGGGTGCCAACAGGAAGGGCTTCCGGCCACCCCTTAACTCTAACATGCCACGCCCATTTAATCACACCAGCAGACCCCAAAACATCAGAATTAATGCTTGGAAAGAGAAACAATGTTTGAGACAAGAGCATTAGTTTTTTACGACATTTTTATTATGTTGCTTTCTTGACTGTTTGTCTCTCCCATACAAATTATGCAATTGATTACAAACTAACTTCTCGATGAGTCAGAGACTTGGAACCTTTAACACAGCTCTGAAGTGCATGACAATGTACAATTAACTCGCTTGTTATTTGTTATGTAGCTGAGAGTAATTTGTGTGCCACTGCTATTGCCCCCTTTTCCTGTGCCAGGCGCAAATATTTCGCGGTTTGGACGACTGCTGGTAAGCTTCTGTATGAACTCGAATGTCTCTAAGTTTTACTTTCAAGGTCTTTCATAGAGATAGACGTAGGATTAAGCAATATAATTGTTTAGTCAGATGAAGAGAAACTGAAGTAAGCATGAATTCTACCCCGTGTCTGTGTCGTAATCTTATCGAATAATTTGAAGTATGTGATTCTTAAGTTTCTCCCGGCGTATTTGATAATCAAAATATCCACGGGTGTACTGCCGGTCTATAGTGTCCAGCGGGCACAATATTTCGGCGATCAAACATGTTTGATCGCCGAAATATTGTGCCCGTTGGACACTATAGACCGGCAGTACACCCGTGGATATTTTGATTAATTTGAAGTCTATTGAAAAATTCCAGGTACACAAGACAAAGAAACTGAAAATATTTATTAAATGAAAACTTTTAATCTAAAACGTTTTTAAAACGGACTAGAAGGTATAAATAATTTTTTTCTAGGCCCCATATAGATGCCTAACCCCTTGTAGATAGCCCCAAAACTTTGTATTTCTGAATTTTTGATAACTATGGAAATAATTGTAAAGTGTTAAACAAAAAACCCGCTTGCAATACATAATGGTAAGGAGTGTAGACAGTAGCTCCCTTTCAGAAAATCACAATTGCAGTGAAACTGCAAGTAACTTAGGTGAACTGTTCATGTATCCAATACCTACTGCTTATGCCCCACGATCTACGTTTAAATTTTACGAATATTGTCATAGCTGTTAAAAACAGAAAAGAACATATTTTCAGGACTATGTGTATGGGATAAGTAATCTGCATGAGGCTACGAGAAATTATTTTATACCTTTTAGTCCGTTTTAAAAATTTAAAAAGTATTTAAAAAAGTAAACACTTAACAATGTATTTAAATAATTTGTGAAGCTTGTGGTAGTTAAAGTTAACGTTAACTGGTTTTTAAATAGAACTTCGAAATAAAAATCTTATCTTAGAGAACATCGTAAAACACACTTAACGTACGTGATCCAATGTCATATCTATACCACCTGCCGTAAATAAAATATACGAACCACTGCTGGAGGCTTATACCTTCGAGCTTTAGTGTATTCCAACTCCGTAAAATGTGAGTAACTTTCGAACAGTAGGCGTTTCGTGGCAGAGAAATATATTATTAACGGGGTGCTACATTACCACACGCAAGAAGTTTTAGTCTTGTTGTAAGTTATTAAATACAGGCTTGAAAATTAGTCGAACACATCACTGCATCTTTGCTCTGTCACTATCATTATTATCATCAAGGATCAGCACCACTTACGTTTGCTTTGTCTCTCCATGCATATTTTACCTCTGATTAGCAAAAAGGCGCTAATTTTGATACAGGACCTCCTCTCATTCCTAAAGCATATGTCATCGATGAGTATGTTGTATACAGTATGGTTATATAACTCCGGTTGTGTAATTTCTCAGGTAATTTCTTGGCAATTTTCTTGATAAATTTCACATGGCTTACTGATTTTCTACCATTGGCTGTTTTCTTTTCTAAATTTTGTTGCTGTACTAAATAAAAAAACCGTATGTAAGAGCCAAATAAAATCTTAAATTACAGTATTTAATTCTGTGAGTAGCGTATTTGTAAGAGCATATTCCGGCGTACATATGAACAACAAGATGTGATCACACACACATACACACACGCGCACAAGCTCGACTTTAGATTTGAGGTTTCGTTTCAGAAAACGTATTAAAATTTATGGAGGTTTCCTTATTAATTACAGACGGTGAGGTGTAACGCACACAACAGAAAGCAATGTTATCAAGCAAATTACCTGTTAAGATATATGTCGTTCTTGGAACATTTCCTTGGACCTTTCCACTAATATCTTTACTTATATGCATTTGTATCCATCGTTATTAATGTATTGCAGTAAAACCGTGAGAAAATCGCTGGTGAAGGTGTAACATGTCACAACAAATAGTTGATAACAAGAATGTGTCTTACCCACGTCGGAATCACTAAAATGTGTTTATTTTTCAAGAAAGCAAGGACGAAAGTAGAGAATTTCATGAAAATATTTGCCTAATTAATATGCTCCACCAACGTGATGGATGTCTTCATAACTGATATATCTACCAGAAATTGTTCTTAAGTCTGGAAATAGTTGCAGAGTAGCATATTTTTATTAAAATATTCACTTTGATTGTTCTCCAAGCTACTTACGAAACATGTGGAAACCATACAGCACAATCAACAGGAAATAAAAGTCTCTTCATTTGTTCAGTGATACTATAGGAATTTATAGATTCTAAGATGCCAGATATTGTCGAACTATATGTGCAGACTGATGATATTATTGTTATTAAGAGCATAGGCATCGGCAGCTTTCGTGCACAAAACTGTCCATACGTTAACATCCATAAAATCATTCAAGTGTCCTTCATAACACGTCATTACAAGGAGCAACCCAGAACGTGACAAAAAATTACAATAGGAGGTAACAACCAGAGCAATAACGGACTTGGGTTGTGAAACGCTAATTCAATTTCTGGCATCTATGTGACATCAGGTTAATCCACTGCGAGGAGAAATTCACTTCTAGTTAGCTGATACATCAGACGAAATACGTTTCTGCTCCGAAACGTTGTTAGGAAATCTCTCTCTAGATGGTAGCTTCCGGCAGAAAGTTCTTCCTCTAATCTCGTTTCGGGTGCACTCGAATGAAACCTTTCACGGCATTGAAGTCAGACTCTGGCCACAACGTAGAAGTTCCGTGGCGACGGCTGTTCTTTCTTGCAGTCACTGAAGCGAAAGAAGTGAAGTTACATGTGCTGCTTAGCTAGGAAAAAGAGACCAAATTCATCTCGCATGTACTGGAGAAAAATTTTATCGCTTTATGAAAGCTTGTTATTCAGATCCCAAATATTACCTGATTACAGCATCACGATCCCATTCATAACGCTACAAAAACGTAGACAATATTTATATTGACATAGTGTGCAGCCAATGTATAATCGATGTTTCGTCTGTACATTGTGCAGGGACAGTAAATGCTCTGTAATAAAATGCAGCGTCGATACCATCATTTCGATGTCATTTACCAATTCCGGTGCTTCAGTACACCGTCTTCAGATCGTAACGGACGCTGAGGGGGTTAATGTCAATCGTATGCACAATTCCATCAGTGGCCAACATCTATGATTGGTTTCCGCTGACTACCTCTAGCAACGGTGTCGTGTCTCCAACTATCAACCACCAACCAAAAGGTTGATAGCCATATAGTGAATAACATCGAAAGAACGGTTGTAGGTGTTCCATTTCATTACATAAGTGAACGGCCGAAGTTCCTCAAAAGCTCAATCATAGGTATGAACTTATTAAAAAATAAATTCTCTATTCTTTACTGCATACTTTTTATATTCATTAAATTAATAACCATAGTATTCCATGCATAACCAAGTTGATAGAATGTATAATAAAAATCAGTTTACACCATTACGAATATTTTGAATTTTAATGAGAGAGAAAATGCTTTAATAAAGTATGTATAGTAAGCGATTTCTACACGTATGGGAAACACAGCAGATGCTTGAGGCACTGTAACTCGTCGTCCAAAGAATAGCATGAAAATTAATCATTCATCACACATAATAAATCGCTGGCTACCTTATTCTTAGCTTCTGTGCTTTAGTGGTTCCAACCATGTTCCACAACAGTAGTTAGCCTAAGCGAGATTCAACGAGAGCTGTGGTCATTTACTGTGAGAATGAAGACTGGTCGCTAGCTCTGATGGAGCAAATTTTATATAACGTTTCTGAGAGAAAGGCTATTGTAATTAAGTTTCAAACTTCAGCTTTCCCAAACTCTTAAATAACGTGACTTTACTTTTTAGTCAAATAATTACATATTCTGCATTAAACGTTCTCCATACTCATACACAAGATGCATAAGCTGACTTTAACTTCATTGTACCACATTCACTACTAATGCAAATTCCAATATGCAACCAAAAAAATTATCATGTTAACAATTATTTTAGAAAATTCTATCACGAAACTGCACTTAAAACTGATATATTTCCTCAGCTAATTTCACTTAGGAGAGCTACCTATGAGTGTATTAACAATTCTTTAGCTCTGAAGGAGCGTTGTTTATTGTGCTTTTACAACGTGTATGATGACAAGTTTTTGTCAGAATTGTGAACATAAGAAAACCGTATATACACTCGCACTTGTTACTTAAATTTACCTGAATCGAGAAAACAGGACTTGCCAATGTAAACAACAATTTAAGGCAACTAGTTTAACCTCCTCCGCAAAACAGCATCACATATTTAGAAATACTGATTGAGCTCTTTGACAATTCTGAAAACGGTTAATATACGTAATAATTTCCGTGTCTTGAATATGTAGACATTGACTTGCTGTTGCTGAGATGACGTTGCTGGTAATTATGTCTCCATATCTCAACACAGGTGCTCATTATTGCCACAAGCCATTGTGCTCGTTGATGCCATTATGCCCTTGGTAGTTGCACTCAACATTGCCATCAGTTTTAGATGGGAAAATACTGATTTCCGCAACTTAAACAATATATACGACTTTTTCCCATCATCTGCCCCTACAACGTCCGAATATGAGCACTGGTCGCCCTAATTCAGCAATTCCAACGTCAATTGTGTGAGGATAGGCGCTTCTGCACCCTCTGCCTGTATATCAGCAAATGTTTTCCCTTTGTTTTGCACCTGGTTAAACGTCGCAATGTCTCCTTGCCTGCCGGAGGGAAAACCAAAAGCGGATTCCCTTCATAACTGCATTTCCTTTATTTTATTTAACAATAACTATTTAAGCGTAGATGGCATCATTCAGTTTCTTTTACAAAATGATAATGATCACCTTAATGTTACTATCAATTATTGCACTGCATATATTCATTTATATATCTTGCATGATGTCGCTTACTAGTGTATCGTCGGTATGAAAAATTTCTCTCTCAAATTATGAAAAATACTGGATATGAATTTAGGTTGTGTTACAAACTGTATGTTTCAATGCGTTACTTCTGTGCACTACTGTGAGTCATCTTCTAGCAGTAGATCTCTGTCTGCCACTTCATAACTTCAATCAGTAGATAGAAAAAAATGGTTCAGATGGTCCTGAGCACTATGGGACTTAACATCTCTGGTCATCAATCCCCTAGAACTTAGAACTAATTAAACCTAAGTAACCTAAGGACATCACACACATGCATGCCCGAGGCAGGATTCGAACCTGCGACAGTGGCGGTCGCGGGGTTCCAGACTAAAGCGCCTAGAAACGCTCGGCCAACTGGCCGGCTCCAGTAAAGAAACGCGCTGAGTCTAAGGTAGTGGAGGTAAGCAGTCCTGAACCTGACAATTAATCGAATCTACTGCGGCAGTTATCCCACTCACATTCTGCTGATGTGTTAATGCTTTCGAGACCTTGTGTTATTTTATGAATAAAATTCGTAATAGCTTTATCGTTTTTATCACCACCTTCTGCGATCATGCAGCTTCACAAATTCCTTCCCATAGCACTTCAACCCACTGAAACAAATATAACAGAAACAAGAGCTGAATAAATAGCACTGCTTCCAGCTCTCACATAGGGCGTACGTTATATGTTCTTATTATGTTAATATGAAATATTCAGCTACCAGAATGTGTGGCGAAACAAGCGCTATATTGTTTCTCGTAGATCCAGAGGCGAGGGAGTGTGCCGGGACTTACCCAGTTCACTTCTAGTAGCGCGAACTCGGTAGGCAGTAAAAGGATACTGGTTTGAAATAGGCAATAACCTATGCATGAACAGTGCTAAGGTTTACTCTCGAGTGTCGTAAGGAAATTATGAATGGTAGCCACAGTAACCTTGTCTGGTAGTAAATCACGTGATGAAACCTATTCAATAATACAGCTATAATAAGTTTTACGACCTTGACATCGACATCAACCAATACAAGGTCTCTTAAGTTGTAGTTCGGAGGTCATATTCTACTGTCAGCTCGGTTTTAAAAATTCTAGGAGGCAAGGTTTTAATGTAGGCCAAATATAACGTTTTCTGTGATTTTAACCAACTTATCTACAATCAAACAAAAATTATGAAGATTCTAAATTGATTCACAACATTCTTATTAAATACTGTGTGTCCGAGAAAGCAGCCGCTTAGAGACTGCTACCGTGAGCATGGGGTGGATAACAGCAGGTGTTCCCTTGTCCGTCCGGTGCTCCACATATATAAATAAAGCCCGAGAGGCAAGACTAGGCTTAACTTCACACCTAGCCGCCGTAAGATCCGCGTCAGTAGAACGCTGGAGTGTGCATTGCAGAGACAGGCTGTTACAAAACGCTTATTTTCAGTAATAATAGAAAGTGAACCCGCGAGGATTGTACCACGTGCTGGATCACTTAGATTTCCTGAAAGTAACTGATAGTGGGCCACCCATGATGTTAAGGAATCCGCGTGGCAAGTGGTGACAATTATTTTCGAGATTTTGTGGCGATCATCTACTTTCATTATCAGTAGATCAGGGCGAAAGACAATTCAGTAGAAACTTACGTTAGGGGTCGCCTCTGCACTGAACATACTGCTGTTTAGGATAGCGAGATTCTGCTGTCAGTATGAACATATTGAATATTACAATGCGTGTGAAACGTTACTAAATATATGTATCAATTAGAATTCAAATTCTTGATTTATAATCATATTCCTGATCCCACTGAGCAAATCGAGAATAGAAAGATTTCTTTCAGTGGGCTGGACCAGGATGTGGAATTTTAGACCGGAAACTATGGTCAGTTTGTTCTCCATCGCTTTCTGGCTGACCACAAAAATAGTTGCCAGGCTCTCGTAAAAGACGGTGAACAATATTTACAACAATTCCAATTTCCTCCTGTGACTTATTATTATTATCATTAATATGATAATCATCTCTCCACAAATTCCGTAATTTTATATTAAAAATATAAAGGGATTCACCCTGTGGTTACATTAATATGAAACCAAATGGCACGACTTGCCACCATGACAGGTATTCGGCCTTTACGAAGATAGATGGAAGCGATATGGGGAAGTGCGTTCTCGTCGTATCTTCTGCTCACCAATATGTCCATCGTGATGTTATATGGAGAGCTGGCATCACTCCTCTGTCAAGCAATGTCGTAGGGCATACCATTTTCGACGCGCTTCATTCTGCTGCCGCATCAAAGGAAGACACAACAAGTGATGCGTTTTGCTTTGTTCTATAGCATCTTTAGTGGTCACTGTCACAACAGAGCTTCTTTCCTTTACAATTTTGTCTCCTATGATTTAGAGCCGTTCGCATGCTGGGCTGATGTTTGCTGGTTATTTGTTACGTCTTGTTTCTCTCTTATAGCTTTTTGATTTTCGAAGTTCTCTTGTAGATTTAGGAGATGTTTTCTGTTGATGAATCGGAATATTTTCATGTCGTTTTTTATTGTTGTGGAGTGGTGGTTTTCTTGCCTCAGGTGTTCTGCAAATGTTGAATGGCTAGTGCCATAGTTCCATGCTCATATGTGTTCCTTATACCTTATTCCAATAGTTCCAACTGTCTGACTTAAGTATAGAGCGTCACAGATGTTACATTGGAGTTTGTAGATGTCAGGTGTTTGATACACGTCAGTGTGAAATTCCTTTGTTAGACATTTCTGTAAGTAGTTATTGCATTGGTTTGCCATTATTATACCCTTTTCATCAGGACGTTCCCAACACTTTTTGTCAGTTTGTTGCCATATAATAGTGTGTACCAGCTGGTGTGTTGACTTTCTGTGTTGTTCATTTGATGTTTAATGGTGGTGATGTTGATATGTATATGTCTGGTAAGTGTTGTGGGTCTTTGAATTTGCGCACTTTTTTTATTTCCAAGTTTTTCTGGATTTTTTGTTGAGTTTTGTTACTAGGGTTTCTTGGTATGCGTTACTGCGGAAAACAACAGGTACCTAACAAGTGTTCTACGATCCTGCACAACAAAGCGAACAATGATTATTCGCCTGGTGCCGCTGAAGTCTTGATGGCGCTGAGCTTCACCCTCCCGATTCCGTTGTGTCTCTGTTACAATGACAGTGGCAGCACTAGAAACATCAGTCCGCACAGGCCAGGTTCTCCCAACACATCTAGGTATAAGGTTTTACATAGTACGTATGGCATAAAACAATAAGCTACCAACACTCACATGCAGTTTCTGAGTGAAAATTACACTACTGGTCAAAACCTTCAGACAACCTACAAAAACTATGAATTTGTACTTAAAACAGGATTGCCATTTAAATATTTCAGCATATCCACATTTTACAGCAAAAAATTATGAACATGTAATGATTAAGGTTCAAAAAAATGGCTCTGAGCACTATGGGACTCAACTGCTGTGGTCATTAGTCCCCTAGAACTTAGAACTACTTAAACCTAACTAACCTAGGGACATCACACACATCCATGCCCGAGGCAGGATTCGAACCTGCGACCGTAGCAGTCGCACGGTTCCGGACTGCGCGCCTAGAACCGCGAGACCACCGCGGCCGGCAATGATTAAGGGCCTCTGTAGTATATTGGAGTGGTAGGATTGCTGATGAGCATCCATAACAACACAGACGTGCCTTTACCTATGATGGATTCAATTCGAATAGGCCTCATTCCTTCTGCTGCCGGTTAGCAATCAGTAAGCATTAGTTCACAGCAGATTGTGTAATCCGTCCTTCTGTTCGTATAAATGATGGGGTTCATAGCATATCAATTCCTAATGGGACGGAAACATGCGATTGGCGTTGAAAAACGTGCTGCAATCGTAGCTCTGCATCAGGAAAGTTATTCTAGTAAGACAATAGCAAGAAAAGTTGGCCTATCCCTGTCAACACTGGTATATACCTCGCAGAGGTTCAAACAAACTGGTCCCAAAGCAAGTGTTTCGCGATCTAGAAGATGCTGAGAGATATCATACAGAGAAAATCAGTTCATATGTGTGCGCTGTAAACGTCAGAGAACTAGTACAGCGCCTGGTATTTGCGAAGAAATATGCGAGAAGCTCCAAATCCTGCCTCAACAGTGCAACACCGTCTCCGTGAACAACGTTTTTTTTTGTCATCAGTCTACTGACTGGTTTGATGCGGCCCGCCACGATTTCTTTTCCTGTGCTAACCTCTTCATCTCAGAGTAGCACTTGCAACCTACGTCCTCAATTATTTGCTTGACGTATTCCAATCTCTGTCTTCCTCTACAATTTTTGCCCTCTACAGCTCCCTCTAGTACCATGGAAGTCATTCCCTCATGTCTTAGCAGATGTCCTATCATCCTGTCCCTTCTCCTTATCAGTGTTATCCACATATTCCTTTCCTCTCCGATTCTGTGTAGAATCTCCTCATTCCTTACCTTATTATGCAAACAAAAGAAGGTGAAATGGTTAACATCAGGACAGTAACATAAAAACTGGAGTGTGTGACAATGGTCCAAGGTGTCATTCACAGACCAATCTAAGTCCGAAGTACACTATAAGACAAAAACACGCCGCACTACGAAAAAGGGGCGGAAATCGGTGGATAAGATGCACATGTACAGGCAAACAAATTATTACAATTTCATAAAAACAGCGTGATTTATTCAAGAGAAGGAGATTCACAAACTGAACAAGTTACTAACGCGTTAGTCTACCTCTGATCCTGGAGCGACCAGTTACTCGGCTTGGCATTGGTTGACAGTGTGTGTGTATGTGCTCCTGAGGGATATCGTAACGAATTTTGTCCAACTGGCGCATTAGACCGTCAGTATCCTTAACTGCTGGGAAAGCCCAGCCCATAACATTCTCAACTGGGGAGAGCTACCGAGGACATACTGACCAAAGCAGGGGTTGGCAAGCACGAAGAAAGCTGTAGAAAAGGTCCCTGTGTGCCGGAAGGCATTATCATGCCCAGGATGATTTGCCATGGAGGGCAACAAAACGCAGCATACAATATCATCGACGTACCACAGTGCTGTCAGGATGACGCAAACGAGAGTCGTATTATGAAATGAAATGAGAACACATACCATGAGTGGAGGTTGTCGGGCCGTATGGCGGATTACATTGAGGTCGACCCGTAGCATCTCCGCACACGTCTTCGCTGATCATCAGGACTCAGCTCGAAGCAGAACTCATCACTGAAGACAATTCTACCGTAGGCATTGATATTCCAGGCGGCACTGATCAGCGAAGACCTATCTGGAGACCCTGGGACAGTGGACCTCTTTGGTTGTCATCTTCAGCACTCTGACAGCACAGCGGTGCATTGACGATGTTCTATACCCGTTTCCAGACCCTCCATGTCAAGCCGTCCTGGGCTTACATTTCATCAAGGTAATTTCCACCCGCAGATGGCGAGGTTTTCTAACGCTTGTCTTTGTGCTTACCAAATCCCACCTTGGTCAGATAGTTCGCCAGATCTCTGTCCAACTGAGAAAATGTTAATATTGCTGGCAGGGCCCTCCTAGCAGTTCAGGATTTTGACATAATTTGGCACGATATCCCACCGGATAATATCCAGCAGGCCTATCAGTCACAGTCGGTGCTAAGCCAAATCAGTGCTTGCATAAGGGCCAGTGACGGGCCAAGGCACTACTGACTTGCTCAATTTGTGAAGCTCTTTCTATTGAATAAATCTCTAAATTTTTCTGAAATTGTACTCGTTTGTCTGTTCATTTACTTCTCATCTTCCGATTTATGTCCCATTCGGATAATGCGTTCGTCGTGCGACTTAAGAGTGTATTTAACAGCCATAGTCGAATGTTTGTTCTATGACTTGGTAGAGAATGTATGTAGAGTCAGTATGTGACGCCAAAGAGGTGAAGCATGGTGGAGGGTAAGTAATTTTGGAGGCATGTTATGCTTGTGACAAAAGTTAGAATGAATGTATCATCAAAGAGGGAAGGATATCACAGGACACTGATCAGCAATTCCATATGGCAAGAAACTTGTTGATAGTGGGTGTAGTTGATCTCAAACTTGTTTCTAAATAATTCAGGTGTAAGGCAAAAGAAACTTATGGGGAACTCAAAAATACGAATTGGCTAAGTCAGTTAAATACCACTGACCTCTTCTGGAATAACCTTGACAGGGAAGTCTTAAAGCTGAGATAATCTGTTGTTGAAAATCTAAGGAATAACTTACAGACATGTTGGACTGTGGTATCAGCTAAAATACTACAAAATCTTATCTCCAGAAAGCAGAGATTTTGTGCAGCTGTTCTGAGGCCAAAGACTGGGTACTCTGAATAAGCTAAAATGTGAACAATATTCTATTGTAGTTAATGATAGAGAAAACATTTATTGTGTTGCTCTAATTAGTACGTGCGATGTGTTTGTACGAAGTAATAAAGTATTTAACTTTTTTAATGAGTGGTCGAAAACTTTTGACCGGTATTGTACATTGTGTAATCTTTCCTAATATACGCGATGTAGACTGAGTTATTTGTAACAAAGTTGTGCTGTTCCTATGAGATGCTAGTCATTGAAATATACATGCAAGTAGAACACTTCGTGCCAGTTCGAATTTTGTTGCGAGCCGTCGTCAAGGTGTCTGCAGTTTCAGTGACCAGAAACAAACTGATAAAATTCGTGAATCATATGTAGAAGAACATAACTTCTTACAATACACTTCCTGAGAAAGAAACTAAAACTCCCAGAAGACAAGGTGGAATATCACTTAACTTCGTACATGTAAACATCATCGGGAGGGAAGTGCGGAAACGATTACAGTTAAAATTCTGTATGACAGATAGAGCAGCCACCAGAATGCATTAGTGTTTTGTGTTGATTTCGTTACCAGGTCTGTAACTTACATAAGGCGCGTCGACAGCGTCACATATTAAATGACCACGACGGAGGACATGGAGACGCTGGATACTGCTATGAGACAGCGTCATTCGCACCTGGCAGATTTTGAAGTGGGCCTCATTCTGGATCTCTACTTGGCCATTCGGTTGTGACAGTGTACCGATTCTAGAGTACGCAGGTTCTTGAGAGCGTGTACACTCGTCATCAAGGCCCAGGTCGACCACTCTGACGACCACAAAGGAGGATCGTCAGTCTGTGCACCAGGCACATCATGATCTGTCCACAACTGCGCCTGCCATCCGAAACCTAGTAATGCTTACAGCATTCTGTGTTAACCCGCACCACTGATCGTAGACTAAAAGCAGCAAGATTAGGCGATCCCCGATCCATGTATAAGCTGCTGTTAACAGCACTACATAATCTGTACCATTCGAAGTGGTGTCTTGAACGGGTAGCACGGACTGCTGATGAATGGTGCCGCATTGCATTCAGTTACTAATCAGGGTGCAGAACCGCCAGGGATAACAATCGCCTGCAAGATTTGCGGCGATCTGGGGACAGGTCCCATTCTACCATAGTTTTGAAGAGGCACAAGACTGTAACTGCGCGTGTTATGGTGTGGAGAACCATTGACTATGACTTCTGGTTTCGGCCGGTAGTGACTGGAAAAACTCTGAAGCCCAACGGTATGTCACAATCAGCCTCATGTCATTTTTCAACAAGAGATTGCTCGTCCGCACATGGCACGAGTCTTTATGAATTGTCTGAGTGATGCTAAGGTACTGTCTATGCCAGTTTTTCGACCCATTTCGACTTAATATCTCACTTCCGCTGTTCACTATGTTTTGGGTTGGTGTGTTTACTGTATTTACTTTAGTCAATTCTCACTCTTTGTTTTTTATTCGTCTTTCGTATGTGTTATGGTGTCTGTATATAGTTTAATATTCTTTTGATTGTTATGTGTGTGTGTGCGTGTGTGTGTGTCTTGGGGGGGGGGAGGGGGAGGAGGAGGAGGATATGTTGTTATTTAGTCAATGTATGTTCAACGTGTCTCTTGGCTCTCTTTTTATTGGCTAATTTGATCAGTGAGTAGTTCCTTATGTTGATGTAGTTACTTATTAATTTCTTGTGCAGTTTGGGGCTAATTTTATGAGAAATATTTTCTGTGGCGTTAGGAATTTTCTATTGGGGCTGTTCATCCTAACAATTTTCTTATCTTGTTCTGTGTTGGATGGCTCTTGTCCAAGCTTTATTAGGTGTTCGGCAAAAAGTAGAATAGCTACTTTCATACTTTCATCTTCGTATCCGTTCTGTAAATCTAGTTTTGAAATTTCTGCCTGTTATTCCCAGATACACTGATTCCCAGTCTTGATATTCAAATTGCTACGCACCAACTTCTTGTATTTGGTTTTTGTATTCGTGTTTCTAAATGTGACAGGAGTGTGTTTCTTGGTGCGTACTCTACGTATATCATTGTTTGTTCAGTATATACAAACAGAAATAAACAGAGAGAAGAAAGTTACTGAAGGAACAAGGATTACACACAACATAAGAAAAATCGATGGCGTAATTGTATTCGTGCTGAGATTTTCGGTTCAAATTTACAAGCACAAATAGAAATGCCATGCAAGTATTAAGGAGTTGCTATATACCGCTCCAGTTCATTATACCTAGGAATAGCAGGCAGAAGTTTCAAAACTACACTCCTGGAAATTGAAATAAGAACACCGTGAATTCATTGTCCCAGGAAGGGGAAACTTTATTGACAAATTCCTGGGGTCAGATACATCACATGATCACACTGACAGAACCACAGGCACATAGACACAGGCAACAGAGCATGCTCAATGTCGGCACTAGTACAGTGTGTATCCACCTTTCGCAGCAATGCAGGCTGCTATTCTCCCATGGAGACGATCGTAGAGATGCTGGATGTAGTCCTGTGGAACGGCTTGCCATGCCATTTCCACCTGGCGCCTCAGTTGGACTAGCGTTCGTGCTGGACGTGCAGACCGCGTGAGACGACGCTTCATCCGGTCCCAAACATGCTCAATGGGGGACAGATCCGGAGATCTTGCTGGCCAGGGTAGTTGACTTACACCTTCTAGAGCACGTTGGGTGGCTCGGGATACATGCGGACGTGCATTGTCCAGTTGGAACAGCAAGTTCCCTTGCCCGTCTAGGAATGGTAGAACGATGGGTTCGATGACGGTTTGGATGTACTGTGCACTATTCAGTGTCCCCTCAACGATCACCAGAGGTGTACGGCCAGTGTAGGAGATCGCTCCCCACACCATGATGCCCGGTGTTGGCCCTGTGTGCCTCGGTCGTATGCAGTCCTGATTGTGGCGGTCACCTGCACGGCGCCAAACTCGCACACGACCATCATTGGCACCAAGGCAGAAGCGACTCTCATCACTGAAGACGACACGTCTCCATTCGTCCCTCCATTCACGCCTGTCGCGACACCACTGGAGGCGGGCTGCACGATGTTGGGGCGTGAGCGGAAGACGGCCTAAGGGTGTGCGGGACCGTAGCCCAGCTTCATGGAGACGTTTGCGAATGGTCCTCGCCGATACCCCAGGAGCAACAGTGTCCCTAATTGGCTGGGAAGTGGCGGTGCGGTCCCCTACGGCACTGCGTAGGATCCTACGGTCTTTGCGTGCATCTGTGCGGCGCTGCGGTCCGGTTCCAGGTCGATGGGCACGTGCACCTTCTTCCGCCGACCACTGGCGACAACATCGATGTACTGTGGAGACCTCACGCCCCACGTGTTGAGCAATTCGGCGGTACGTCCACCCGGCCTCCCGCATGCCCACTATACGCCCTCACTCAAAGTCCGTCAACTGCACATACGGTTCACGTTCACGCTGTCGTGGCATGCTACCAGTGTTAAAGACTGCGATGGAGCTCCGTATGCCACGGCAAACTGGCTGACACTGACGGCGGCGTTGCACAAATGCTGCGCAGCTAGCGCCATTCGACGGCCAACACCGCGGTTCCTGGTGTGTCCGCTGTGCCGTGCGTGTGATCATTGCTTGTACATCCCTCTCGCAGTGTCCGCAGCAAGTATGGTGGGTCTGACACACCGGTGTCAATGTGTTCTTTTTTCCATTTCCAGGAGTGTAGATACGAAGAACACATTCGCTCGCAAGAAGCTGGATATAACCATCCTATCTTTGTCGAGCAACTAATAAAGCACGGACGTTACCCATCCAACACAGAACAGAATATGAAAATACTGACGATGAAAAATCACAATAGAAAACTCCTGACATTACAGAAAATCTTTCATACACGAAGTGCCCTTACAGTGAAAAGAAATTAATAAATGAGCAAATCAGTATAAAACTCATTATTTTACGCAGTAGCAAATAGAGATGTAGAACATAACCAGACTAAATAATAACTCATTACACCCATCGAAGAAAAAGTGCGTTCGCCGCACAGACAGACAGACAGACACACACACACACACACACACACACACACACACACACACACACATGCCCACAACAAAAAAAAGAATATTAAACTACTTACGGACACCACAACACGAACAAAGTATGAGCAAAGCACACAGAGTGACTGTTGGCAAACTACACGCAGTAAACACACCAAACCAAAATAGAGTGAACAGTGGAAATGAGATGTTAAGTCGAGTGTGTTCAAAAAAATGCCGAAAATCGGACATCCTGATTCGCAGTTCAATGAAATACAACACCAGAATTGCACATATTCACTGCAACGGAATGAGCTGCAGCAGTGCTTAGACTCAGAGAGACCAGCCGCCACCTGTCGACGCCCCTGCTAGTTCAGCAGCTCAGGTGATGCCGCGGCTCCTGTGTCGTCAGGCATCCAACCACCAACGACGTGTGAGTGGAACGACGTAAAGGATGCCTCAGCGGTTTAAACGACTGTTGCTTGAAAGAGCCTGA
The DNA here is from genome assembly GCF_023897955.1 of Schistocerca gregaria. Taxonomy (NCBI): domain Eukaryota; kingdom Metazoa; phylum Arthropoda; class Insecta; order Orthoptera; family Acrididae; genus Schistocerca; species Schistocerca gregaria. The sequence goes on along the minus strand of NC_064920.1, from coordinate 458,456,021 downwards.
CCTCGGTCACTGCATCTATTCCAGTTCGTTTCTGTGTGACACACACTCTTGGACACATTCACAAAATCTGGCGGGAGCAACTGCATTTAAGCCCTGCAGCCCTAGCCGTCGTCGTCGAACAGCTGTGCAGTGCTGTGCAGTGCTGGTCAACGCTATGTGGAAGACGCACCTGAAGTACCATTGCTGGGGGTCGAACCGCTGTCTGCCACCTGAACGTCCTGGAACTAGGGAAGCTCATGGTTCTAGCGCCTTCACGTAACTATAATGTGGCAGATTTAGCCGTCGTCAACTATAACTTGGGAGACCCAGCCATCCCCACCTCTATCGAGATACCAACGGAAGACTTCATCGATCTCGACTACTGGGAGCCAGTCGCAACCGACGTAACCACTGACTGATTTCATTCGGCCCGCCACGAATTCCTCTCCTGTGCAAACCTTAGAGAACTTCGACCCTATCTCGTCATTCCTTGGTATTTCCGTATCCCAGTTCGTTGCGAATTGATTCTTCCTGACTAATGTCTTAAACTTCAGCTTACCCTTCATCATTATTATATTGTGATCTGAGTCTATATCTGCTCCTCGGAACGCCTTACAATCCAGTACCTGATTTCGGAATCTCTGTCTGACCGTGATGTAATCTAACTGAAATCTTACCGTATCACTCGGCCTTTTCCAAGTATACCTTCTCCTCTTGCTATTCTTGAACAGAATATTCGCTATTATTATGTGAAATTTATTACAGTATGCAATTAGTCTTTCTCCTCTCTCATTCCTTGTCCCAAGCCCATATTGTCCTGTAACCTTGTCTTCTACTACTTGGCCGAGCGGTTCTAGGTGCTTCAATCTGGAACCGCGCGACCGCTACGGCCGCAGTTTCGAATCCTGCCTCGGGCATGGATGTGTGTGATTTCCTTAGGTTTTTTAGGTTTAATTACGGACTGATGACCTCAGATGTTAAGTCCCATAGTTCCCTGAGCCAACTGAACCATTTGAGCCATCTTCTACTCCTCTCCCTACTACTGAATTCCAGCCGCCGCGCGGCGTACCCGGCGCCTTGCCTCTAATCTATCTGAAACCTGCAATATCTGCAGCTTCTTCCATGTATACAACTTTCTTTCTTGATTCTTGAACCAAGTGTTAGCTATGATTAAGTTGTGCTCTGTGCAAAATTCCACCAGGCGGCTTCCTCTTTCATTTCTTATCCAAAATCCATATTCACCTACTACGTTTTCTTCTCTTCCTAGTATCGAATTCCAGTCATCCACGAGTATGAAATTTTTGTCTCCCTTCAATATCTGAATAATTTCTTTTATCTCATCATACATTTCTTCAATGTCTTCGTCATCTGCAGAGCTAGTTGGCATATAGACTTGTACTACTGTCCTAGGCGTGGACTTGGTTTCTATCTTGGCCACAACAATGCCTTCGCTGTGCTGTTTGTAGTAGCCTAGCCGCATTCCTATTATTTTATTCATTATTAAACTTACTTCTGCATCGCCCCTATTTGATTTTGTATTTATACCCCTGTATTCACCTGACCAAAATTCTTGTTCCTCTTGCCATCGAACTTCACTAATTCCCACTATATCCAACATTAACCTATCCATTTCCCCTTTTGAATTTTCTAACCTACCTGCCCGAATAAGGGATCTGAAATTTCCACGCTCCGATCAGTAGAACGGCCGTAGGCTCTTATAACTGTTTTATTTCCTGATAATAATGAGCCTTTTAATCTGGAATGGACATGTCGGAGGAAAGATTCCAGTGAAATGGCGAAGAGCCACATGGACAGAGAACTTCCTTGAGGAACACCCCGTTGTATTTGTATCGGCCTGGATTGTTGACAATCAACCGCTATTTTAGAATTTATTCCGGTTGCTATGTTCTTTATCTACTGTATGACCGTGTCGTTGAAAACTAATTTCTCCAACGTCCATGGAAGATATTCATGATTTACTACATCGAATGCTGTATAAAAATCTAAAAAAAAAAATAAAGCACACTTTACGTTTGTTACAGAAGTTACTGCAATGATATCCCTGAATTCTGCTAGATTTTTAAAAATGGTTCTGCGTTGCACTCAGTTCTGATGTTGACTAATAATTTTATCTGTAAGACATGAAATTCTCTTGTTTACTATTCTAGCTATTAATTTACAATCAGAAATCTGCAGTGAAATTGGATGAGAAATACTTAACCCTTTGTTTCCATTATCTTTGGCACCAGAACAATTTTACTCTCCTTAAACTCAGCCGGCATCATTTTACCCTGAATGACCTCATTTACATTGTCCGTGATTTTCGCACCTACTATTGGCCAGTAACGGATGTAAAAATTTGCTGGCAGACCATCCGGTCCTGGGAATTTTCTTGGTGGAGAGGTGCACAGAGTCTCGTACAAATCCTCCAGAAAATTTTAGTTGTAATCTTTTGTCAGCTGTGGGACTAGGATGTCAAGGAATTCGTCCAAGGAAAAATCACTACTTTGATTTACAAAATATAGCTCGCAATCTTAGCGATAAATCTCGTCCATGATATCCTGCTAGCTTCTGAGAATCGTGCCCATGCTTCTTTAATAAGGTCTTTTCAATCATGATTTACTAACAAGGAAGTGTTCAAATTCCACTGATACTGGCTGTGTTGTTAGATTTGTGCAAGCTAAGACACTTGATTGGTTAGAAACGCAGGTAGGAATGGTTTCTACTTTTGTCACAGAGGTTTCAAGATTTTTAGAAATATATGATCTATCAATCCTACTACGAGACGTTGCTGTGTCATAAGTGAACTCAAAAATGGAGGGGTATTTGATTTCCCATATATCCTTTAATTCTAAACCAGTAACTAGTTGTTTTAGTTCACTTGAGAAATTAAAGTTAGGTAACTGACATTTTCGATTTAAAACACAGTTCAAGTCACCTCCATGTAATAACTGTCTTGGAATTTTCCTTAACAAGTATATCAGGTCATCTTTGAAGAAACGTGCTCGGTCAGCTCGGTGAGAACTTCCTGAAGGGGCATACAAGTTGATGATAGCCACATCATACACATGTAGTCCTATTCCCCTTCCGAATTCCAGTCGTCCCATCTCACTTACTGGAATCCCTTCCCTCACCAAAACATCTGTTCGAACATTTGTTTCGGGAGACACATTTAGGTACCTGACGTAACCAGGAATTACTAAATCCGACATTAGAACTTCTTGTAACAGGGCAATATCAGTCGCGAATTCGTACAAAAATTCCCTAAGTGCCTATAATTTCAAACCGGACGTAATTTTATATATGTTTATAGTGGTAACAGAATACGATTGCGTCAATGCGCTGTCACTATGTAGTTGTTTTGATGAACTAATTTAGTTTCCTGTGGTTCAGGATTCAGTTAAGATATAACTGTTTTCTTGGAAGGCTGAACGTGGAATAACACTTCAATTAGTTTATTAGTTACTGTCCCGTGTTTTCTAGTTTTGATTTTTTTCTCTTGTACCCTAAGCAGATTGATTTCCTTGTAAACTTTCTGATTTTTCCTCCAGTGATTCGTGTAGGACCGGTGCGTACCGAACATTCCTTGGGCTTGGGTCGCGCTTTCTGGATTTTCCATTCCCTTGGTTACGAGCTACATTCACATTTCTTTGCGTTTGTATTTACTTCGCGGCTCGTCTGGAGCAACAGCAGACGCTTTCACAATTTCTGTTGCCGACGCCTGCTTGGAGATGTTGACAGTGGTTTCATTTTGGCCACCACTTCCTCGCTCTTTATTGATATGACTTACTTCCTGATCGAGGGAAACAAATGGAGACAGCAGTTGTGGAAACTCTCCCTGAATTTGTTTACTAACAGATAGCTGCTGATCTTTGCAGTCAGCTATTTCACCTGTTGTTTCCTGCAATTAATACCGACTACACTCCCTTCATTTCCTGGTACCCTATGTATTATCTTTCTGTTCATCAGCTTCCATTCGCATTTTGCCTTTCAGTTCCTCTATCTCCTCATCGCACTGTTTTTGCTTGCGAACTGAGGGAGTTGGACAGGACAGTTCGTCTTCTGAACAACTATCAGTTGTCTCCAGAAGTTGTTTTTTCGGTTGCATTTCAATTTCACGATTAGTGGTAACAGGGTTTCCCTTTCTTGTTACCATGGGACATTGACTGTCATCGTGAGGGGAGACATCAGCGTGGCCCGATGAGTTAACATCCTCAACCAGTTGATCAGGGCTATTCTTTGGTAACAGATCCATTAAGATAAGCTTCTGACGCTGTATCAAATTACTTTTAAGAACAACAGTTCGCCGCGGACATTCCTGTCTGAAGTGGCCGGTTTCGTTACATATATTACATGTAGCTTCCTGACCCGTATAAACGATCTGTGCCTTATACCCACAATCAGTTATGTGAGACGGAATATTCGTCTTAACGTCCATCTCTGCACAGCGGACCCCGATGAAACACTGCAGTTTAAAGCGAGGCTACCATCTTTCATTTGCAATTGATTTAAAGGCCCTGCAATTTGAAAGAGCTTCCTTAATCTTATCATTTTCAATTTCAATGGGAAGATTGCAGACACGAACGGTTTTATAATGAATGTCAGCTCTATAGATGGGAACCTTTCTTATATAGCCATTTCTATGCAACAAATCTACTTCACAGCTAAACTTTCGTAAAACTTTATCAACAGTCGTAGCACTGAATAACTTGACAAAAACACAGTATTTTTCCTGATCCACTTGCCAGGCATGGACGGTTTCAGAATTGAGACCAATTACCTGTGTAATCTAGTCATCTGTTTTCAGGGATGTCGGCTGAACAGGACAGGATTCCTTCTCAAAAGCAAATACCAGGGTATACTTCCTGAGGTTCGTAGCCATGGTTAATCCAGCGACGAAATTTTGATTAAACAGACAAGATTCCAATTAGCAGCAGCACGACCAGAAGGAGCGATCAGATGACAAGGAATGTGAAGGAACGCGGAGATTAATGGACGGACAGCACTCGGCGTAGCACAAGTACGACGATGTAAACACGGAAGAGCATCGTAGCAGTTAAGTGCGTCCAGTCGCTAGCGCGGCTGAAACGGAACTGCTGGGGAATGCTCATCAGCGTTTCCACCAGCTGGCGGTCGACGTACCAGGTGACGCCGTGGCGGGCTAATCGCCCTGCTTGGCATTCGAGTCCAATAGTTGTAAATAAATAACAATATACAGAGTGTCCCATTTATCTTGACCACCCTAAATAACTGTTTGTCTAGAAGCAAATTACAAAATGTTTCAAGCAAATGTTTACAGGCGGTCAGGGGGACATCAATCAGCATGATTGCATTCGTTGTAGCGTTGTTTTTTGCAACGATATGAATAGCAGTATGACTTTTTTAAATGGCACCCTTCATACTTTATTCGACAATTCAGTTCTTCTCCCAAAGACCTATTCAAAAGTGTATCACAGTGTACAATTCACTGAAACACAACGTTATTAAGTACATAACACATCACTGACTTTGAGCTCGGGATCACAAACTCGTCCACTTGCTGGAGTTGTCAGAAAACAAATGAAAACCAAGTAAAAACGTAACACAAAATTGACTTTGACTCTCCTGTACCATTTCCCAGAACTAGAAATTCAAAGGTGCTCAAAGTGGTGACCCTGGACACCGATACACTGGTATCCTCGTAGAATGAAAGAACTATTTACTGCTTCCAGTGTTGCCTGCTGAAGAGAATTACAAGCAAGCGGTATACGTTCCTGTTTGTCCTCTGGAGTTGTTGTAATATCGCTATAGACAACGTCTTTAATGCATCCCAAAAGAAAAATTCCAGAGGATTTAAATCTGGAGACCTATCAGGCCAAGTAACTGTTCCTCCTCGACCAATCCATCTGGCAGGATACCTTCGGTTCAGAACACGACGTGCACGCAAGGCATTATGTGCTAGACATCCATCGTATTGATACCACATAAACATCCTGGTTCTTAGCGGCACTTCATCCACAAGAGGATGAAGAATTCGTCTGAGGAAGTTGGTATACGCTGTGCAGTTTAGACTACCATTCATGAAATAAGGGTTAATAATTGTAGTACCAAGCATCCCCCACCAGACGTTAACTCTCCATTGATGCTGATGTTCCACCTGTCTAAGACATCGCGGGTTGACGCTAGACCAATAATGCATGTTTCTTGTATTTACCTGTCCATTGGGAAGGAACATTTATCGGCGGACAAGAAGTTCGGGTTGGCGAGGATTTGCTGCTGTTCCCACTGACAGAACTGTACACGATTCTGGAAATCGATCTCATGTAATTCTTGAAGTAGGTGTACATGGTAACGATGGAACCGGTGACGTGTAAGAATAATATGTACACTGGGTTTACGAATGCCAATCTCGTGTTCAAACTGTCGTGTACTCACATGTTGATTCATAGCAACAGAAGCGAGAACAGTAACTCAGGCAGCTTCGTCTGTGCGAGTGCTACGACGATTGCGTTGTCGTGGGTTGAAACTTCCCGTTTCCTGAAGCGTCGCAACAAGACGAGAAAACATCCGACGGGAAGGTGAGTTCTTGTCAGTATGTCGCTCTCTGTACAATTCCTCTCCCTGCGTAGCATTTCGCCTACGTTCAACAACACCAACAATAAAAGAAACGTTATATCGATGAAATTTGTAGGAAGGACATCCTTTACTGTATGCATAATCTATACAACGGTATTTAAAAGGACTAAACTACTGTACTAAATGTACCCGTACGTAAGAAAACAGTATTGCAATTACTGTTCTGCTAACTTACATTCCCCATAGATGAGTAACATTTCTACCTCCTCTTCGTTGGTGTACTTTCTACTCACACAACTCTTCAACTGATTATGGTTGACGGAATTACGGGTGTGCATTCTACTTATGCTTACATTTGTCCTCTGTCAACGTGAGCAATTGGATGTGTCCCATTACCCCGAGTACCTGCACTAAGCGCTCGGAGCTTCAACGTCAGTGTTATGTACTTAATAACGTTGTGATTCAGTGAATGGTACACTGTGATACATTTTTGAATAGGTCTTTAGGAGAGGTAATGAATTACCGAATAAAAAATAGTGTGTGCCATTTAAAAAAGTCATACTGTTGCTCATATCTTTGTAAAAATCAAAGCTACAACGAAGGTGATCGCGCTGATTGATGCTCCCCTGACGCCTAAAAAACATTTTCTAGAAACATTTTGTAACTTGCTTCTTGACAAACAGTTATTTAGGGTGGTCAAGATAAATGCGACATCCTGCATATGTTCTTGTTTCAACGAGTTGACTTCTCGTGCCAGACCTACATCCATCTTCCGTAGAGAATAGGCTTTCACACTCATCCATCGTAGAAACCGCATTATAATCGATGCCAAAAGTGTCTCTTCTCTTTCTACGCCGTTGTAGCACTAATAAGATCACAAATAGCAAGTAAAAACAAACAGTAGATTAACTCAACGAAACTCTAACGATGGTACGTTGTTGCTCGCCTAACAGTAAGAAAATAATAAAAACGTCAGTGTATTAACAAATCCGTTGTAGTTATGTAGTGCAGTTATTATATGCAGAACCAAACACGTATTACATGTTACAGAAGATGCTTCACGAATAAAAGAAGCTATGGCACTGTAGATGCATTTAGTTGCATGTAGTTGCAGTAGGCGAACCACGCATCCAAGAATACGGAAGTAACAAAGGAACGACGGAGAACATAAAAAATGGGTTATTTACTATTTTATCATACGATAAGTAGAAATTGCTGGACAAGTATTTACAGTTTGCAATGTCTGTCCTCTCGTGTCCACTCTCTTTAAGAACCATAACATCACACCTTTGGCGAAACGGTAATTGCATAAAAAGATACTCTCGCATTAAATTTTAATTTAACAATTTCTGACGTTACGACAGCCTTTTAAAAACATGCGTAAGGGAAACTCATGGTATTTAACAATCATACTTTTGTTGTTGTTGAAAAAGGCAGTTACAAATTATAGGGGCAAAATAACGTATAAACTGTAACATGTTCTCAATGAAACTAATTAATTTTCAAAGCACATACATAATATAAACATCTGAAGTTATAAGATTTATTTATCAACCAGAGGATTTTCATAACACACTACACATACGCAACGACAGTATTACATCAAAATCTCCCTCTTGTGTTTAACTTACTTCGAAGGCTTCACGACGTACGACACATACTGTACAAGAATACCTGAGATCTAAGCAAGTAAGCAATCCAGAAAGCAACCTATGACTAGAAATAAAATTCTTAAACCACAACGTCTCTGAGACTGCACTACCAACAACGTCGGTAAGGAGAGAGGAAGAAACCAAATTCAAAGTACCAAAAAACACCGATGATTCCAGTGATGGACTGGTGTGACATTGCCTCTGAATAACGTCCGATGGCAACACGGTAACTAGCGTCGAACAACACCAACACGACCAGCCTGCTTGATGTATTGCAGTTATTTCTGCCCCAGCAGAAACAGCCTTCGGTACTGTAACGCACTTTTCAACCGATCACACTGCTGCCGCGATTAGGCACTAACTACGAGGTTCCCACTGCCACACTCACCTCTATACACAACTGGGCGTGGCCTTGTACATGTACAGCGTATTATGGAAGCAGCTGCATCACCACCAGCGTAAGGACTGACTCCCAGCAACCAGGCAACACCAGCCGGAACATAAGTCTAGCGGGTACCACGTTGATTTAGCATCGAACCGACAACGACAGAGATAACTTGAGTGGGGGCAGCTATCGAAGCGCCGACATACGGGCCATTATGAGCAGAACTGATTGCTGGCAACGGTTCAGTTATCAAGGGGGAAAAAAGGAAAAAAAAACTCAGCGTGATTACTGTAGCATAAAACGAAATCACGACCCGAAACTTTTGCGAATGCTAATTAACCGAATATAATTTATTGTCGCTAAATAAACATATGTAAATGAAATTTTAATTAATGCTAAAAAATCTAATAGTAAAACATTTTAAATGAGTGCTATAAATACGGACAACTAATAAAATTTGCATAAAAGCATACACAGTAGCCGTATTGTGAACCATGACATCTCAAAGCTGTTAGAGAAGTGATCATTATATAAGGGACAGTCAAATGAAATTATTTGCAAAGTAATCGCCGTAAAAGTTGATATATTTTCCCCACTGTGAGACAGGTCGGTCAATGCCTTTATGGAAAAGTATTTTCGGTTACCTACGGAGCCACGATTGTAGCAAGGCGTAAAGCTCTTCGTCCGAAGCAAATGGACGGCCACGATTATTACTCTCCAGTTTCCAAAAATATGGAAATCACATGGGGAGAGATCGAGGCTGTGTAGAGTCTATGTAAGGGATTCCCAGATAAACCTCTACAGCGTAATCGAAACAAACTTGGCAACATGTGGAAGGGCATTACCCTGCAACAGAATCACGCTGTGCGTCAACATTCCAGGCTTTCTGAATTTGGTGGTGAGCTTCAGTAATTGCATAGTGCCCATGTAAGGCTTAATTGTTGTACCGTGTTACAGAATGTCAACAAGCAGCCAAACTAAAAGGTCATAATGACTTTGCCGGAGCTGATGTTCACGGCTTTGGAGTTTTTCTAGAATCCATATGCTTCCATTGTTGCTCTCCGGTTCAGAAAGATGACACCATGTTTCATCTCCCGCAACAATAAGGGAATGGAACAATATTCTTCATCGTCATGCTGCAGTGACTTCGACATTCTGTTCAACTTTTGCTCCTCCTTCAGGCTTTGGCGAGCCCACTCCGCACAGAGTTTCTAGAACTTCATACACAAATTTTGTGAAACTAGAAGCGAGCAATCGAGTTCAAACGCCTAAGGAATATTCGATGACGTCTTCATCCTGTCGCAGGATACTGCCGACCCACATGTTGTCAAATTTGTTTCGACAATTCTGCAGAAATTTGCTTCGTAGCCTTCACATGTATTCCATATAGTCCCGACCCTTCCCCATGCGATTTCCCTGTTTTTCGAGCCCTGAAGAGAGATATTCGTGGTCGTCTGTTTGTTTGGGACTACGAAGTCCTCCCCTGGATACATTCATGGTTTCGTAGACGACCGAAAACACTTTTCCATGAAGGCACTGACCGTCTTTTCTCACAGTAGGATAAGCGTATTAACAGTTATGGCTGTTACTTCCCAAATAATGAACAATTACATTACCTTTTCGCGTCTGTCACGTTCTCATTTGACTTCACTTTAAAGCGTCCTTCTGCGCTACAAGGTAGGAACGATATCCTCTATATTTTTATCTGCATACTAGCTCCGCTGGACGGTTTGACCGCTTTTAAACAGTTATTTATGAAAAAAAAGTGTCCGCATATTTATTTCTTCCAATCTTCTAATAGTCCACATCCCCATTACCTCCCACCCTTCTTGGTCCACCTCTTCCACACCCCACTATCTGTTGATCTTCTCCTCCCCCATCTCTCTGTACATCTCGTCCTTCCCATCTCCTTCTCCATATCCTTATCCCCCCTCTCCCTCGCAATTTCCTCCTCTACCCTCTCAGTGCTCATCTTCTCCTCCCTCCTCTCACTGTCTATACCCTCCTCTTTTGTTCCTCTGCCAATTGTCTTCTCTTCCCTCTCGCCGCTCAACTCCTTCTAATCCCTTTCTCTGCCCATTTATTCCTCACTCTGTCCATCTCCTACTCCTCCCATATTTGTATCCATATCTTGTCTCCCCCTCTATGTCTTCATTTCGTCCTTGCCCTTTCTGTCTCCAAATTATCACCCCCATCCCGATATGACGCTAGTGGTTCTTGCCCCACAATATTTCATTCCTGATTATAACTAATACATGCACCAAATTTGGTTGAAATCAGTCCATAGGTTTAGGATGAACTTTTTACCCATGGCTTTGCCCTCTTAAGATTACGTCAAATATGTACCAAATGTATTTAACATATTTCATGCGTATTTTTACATACACCTCAGTTGTACCCCTAGCGAATTTTGCCCGCAGTTTTATTTTCAAGTATCTCCTGAAATATATGTCGCACAGTGATATATTTCTGGAGTTTCATCCAATAGCATATATGGCTATTGTCTGCAAAATTTGTTGTGAATAAAATTAATGGTAAAGAAGTAATAAATCGAAACATATGCTTGATGCGGCTGCTTTCTCGCTTCCCGGTATTTACCGTCATACTTCCTGCAATCCTTTTGCAGGTATATTCAGCAACATGTGTCGATACTACTATTACGAATAGAAGTAATAAATTGAAACATCGTACTTGATGCCTCTGTTTCTCTTCGCCTGTCAGTACTTGACGTCATAGTTCTTGAACTATGTGTCGTAAAATGAAATACTTTTGGAGATATATTCGGGACGTTTGTGGATACTAACTGCGAAGTGTGTTGCAAAAGGGGCTAGCAGTAAATAATTAATAAATTAAAGTTCATGGTTCATGCGGTAGTTTTACTCTATGAACTCCGAAAATGTAGTAAGTGATAAACTTTTTATCCTTTCGTCGTTGTGTGGGTGGTGCCAGGGAGAAAAAATTTCCTGATGGTTTGATATTAAGGGTAATGTATGTGGCAGACCACTAAGCGCTCTCATTCTTAAATACTGAGTCAATAAATTATTGGTATTTGCGCGTTCGCTGCCACGCTCACCATTTGATATGTAGATATATATAAGGTAACCTGTGTGTTAATTCAGGGTATAGGCAATCTTGATTCAAAATTTCATGAAATGAAGAATTTTGGTGACAGCATTCTTTGTTAAAGACAACATTAATGTGGGGCAATGAATGTCTGTTTTTCTTCTGGTATTGTAATTATATACATCAATGTCCCTTTATAGCTGCAGTAGATTATTTAGAACAAAATTCACGAGGGAATAAATATACTGAGAGTGTACAGTGAAAACGCTTAACTAGTGAACAGAAGATATTATTCTTAGAACGAGTTTTTCAGCAGGGAACACTTTCTTTCTTAAAGATGAGTCACCCCACAGCATTATCCCATATGGCAGTACTGAAAGACAATATGCAAAATGTATCGACTTCAGATTTGTCTCTCCCCAAGGTCTACAATGATTCAAAGTGCAAATGTGACTGAACTACGTTGTTTTAGGTGTTGCAAAAGTGTTTCTCCCATTCTAAATTCTCTTTAATACGGGCATCTAAAAATTTAGACGTTTCCATCATATTTATTATTTTCTCATCATGTGTTACACTTATCACTGGTGTAGAACCTTTAGATGTGCAGTATTGAAAATGTTGTCTCTTTTTGATATTGAAAGTGAGATCATGAAACTTCTCAATAATAATATTAAGAAAATTAGTTACCATTTCTTCTGTTACCGTATGTATATTGGAACTAATAAAAATACTAGTGTCATCCACATAATAAGCTAATACTGCTCGTTGTAAATTAGACAAAAGGTCATTAACTTATGTGAGAAACAATAGTGGACTTAATACTGCCCCTTGTGGAACCTCAGACGTGATTTCTATCCAGTCCGAAGAATCTCGCTGCTTAAATTGGTTCATTTATGAAGTATAGCCCTCCGAATTCTTGTCATTAGATATGAAGTTATCCATTATTTAGCTGTACCATCAATTTCGTAAAACCTCAAGTTCTGCTACCTGTGGTTCTTCTGTAGGCACTAACATCACTCTTGTATGTTTCACTACACATAACATGCACTGTTGTACACTGTATATTATCTCGGTCATTTTCTTTAGGATTGAGTAGTGGACCAGGATGAGAGTAGAGTGAGGGTGTCAGGGTAAGGAGAGCATTCACATTCCATCATTATAATACCTATATTCCTGATCTGCTGTATTTATCCTTTTATTAATACCACATCATAAAGTCATTCCGAATTTCATTCCGTGTACTCTGATGGACAGTAAGTATGCGTCGCAGACAGTTTCGTGAAGAATATACAGAGATGTCAGCATTTGAGAGAGGACGTGTAGTTGTGTTCAAAGAAACCGGTTGGAGCGATGTGTGAATACCTGGATATTTGAATAGCAGAGATGCAGTTATTCCACGATCATGGCAGCAATGAGTGAACCACGGGCGAACACAGCGCCAAAAACAAAGTGATCGATCTAGAGAGTCGACAGAACGAGGGGCCAACCAATCACCTGAGAGGCATTCAGAGTCCCGGAGTCATCATTATCATCGTGCTTCACTGAATACAAGGACCATTAATAGGCGGCTCACAGAGAGGGAGCCGAGCGATCCTCGCTCAGGTCACCATCTAGCTCTGCAAGACAACAAGTCAGTTTGCAGTGCTGTCGGGCGCAGTGTTCCTGGAGTCTTATTGACTGTAGTAGAAGTGAGTCCCGATGACCAGCGGTGAATTGTCTACAGACATCTCCCGCAGCGGAATACCAACATGACCGCCGCCCTCCATAAAGCACGGCAAGCAGGAGTGGTTGTCCAGTTTGCAATTTCATTCACATAAGGACCCCTTTGGTTGTCACCCACGGCATCCTTACATCAGTGCGGTACCTCGACGATTTTCTACGCTCGTTTTCTTGTCCTTCTTGGCAAACCGTCCTGGGTTTTTATTTCAGCCGGGTAATACCCATCCGCACACGGGGAGCGTTTCTATTGCTCGCCTTCGTCCTTGTCAAGCCCTACGTTGACTAGTAAGGTCACCGGATCTCGCTTCAACTGCGAATGTTTGGGACATTATGGGCAGCGCCCTCCAACTTTCTTATTTGAAAGTATTTGTCACAGTATCCCTCATTCGGACATCCAACTACTCTGTCAATAAGTCGCAGGCCGAGTAACTGCTTGCATTAGAGAGAGACTTAGTAAATTTCTTTTAATAAATGTAATGTTCTTTATAAACGTTTAGTGTTTTTCGAGAATGAGCTTTTCACTTTGCAGCGGAGTGTGCGCTGATATGAAACTTCCTGGCAGATTAAAACTCGGGACCTTTGCCTTTCGCGGGCAGGTGCTCTACCATCTGAGTTACCGAAGCACGACTCACGCTCGGTATTCTCTCCCGGTACTGTCTCCGCAATATCCTTTCTTTCAGGAGTGCTAGTTCTGCAAGGTTCGCAGGAGAGCTTCTGTAAAGTTTGGAAGGTAGGAGACGGATACTGGCAGAAGTAAAGCTGTGAGTACCGGGCGTGAGTCGTGCTTCGGTAGCTCAGATGGTAGAGCACTTCCACGCGAAAGGCAAAGGTCCCGAGTTCGAGTCTCGGCCGGGCACATAGTTTTAATCTTCCAGGAAGTTTCGTTTAGTGTTTTGTTTGCCGGTGAATATGAAATGCGTAATATTTGTGTCATGCGGATTTACTGTGTGATGTATTGTTGAGAAAAGGGCTTAATCTACAAAACCAATACGCAGTTTTCATAATGAAATCAATCCCTCTGAAAGTTACCCAATCTCGCGAGCACCGAGTTCTGTGGCCCAGTGCAATTAACTGATGAAATTCTCTATGCAAATAAAAAATGAAATAAATTTTCCTAAGCTCTAGAGTCGCAACGGATGTAATCCTGGTATTCTGCTCTCTCCACAGTAGGCACTGAAAATATTCAATCTTGGCACAGCAAAGTGCAATGCCGGCCGTAAAATAGTTTATAAAAATAATATCAGTAGATTGGTTGATAAATGAATAACCTTGCAAATGTACAGTGAAAATACTGGATAATGGTTCAGCGCTGTCCAGAATTGAGGCTGTAATATATATTAATACTTTTGTGATTCTGGCACATTAATATTTCTCTGACTGATTGAAAAATGATTACGTTAAAAAAATATTCATTGGGTTCAAATAAACACGATGTGGAAGAGGATGACGTACTGATAAGAAGATATCCTAAGACCAAATGCTTTAGTTTCAAATTGTATTCAAAATAAATCTTCTCCTTCAAAAATCAGATATCAAACATTTTCATTAAATTCAAAATCAGTGAACTTGTCAACTGTTCCACAGTTCTCTCTTACTATCGTAATTAAATACATTGGGATTGTTACATGAGGAAAAGTCTGGCATCGTTTAGCAAAATAGATTTCAAAATATAACTTCTCTGTATCAGGATTACAGAACATACAAAAACGTTACAAATCTGTTATACCTAATCACCCTTACATTAAATATGATTGAAAATGTTCCTACAGTCAACGGTCAGTACTGTAAAATTAGCGAAATCCACATTGCAGTGCTTCATACTTAAAACTAAATAAACAAAATTTCATTATCGTATAAATATGTTCCAGTTGCTTTAGCTTTGAGTTACAGTATAAATTCGTTACTCTTCTATAATTGCCATACCAGCTAGCCGCTAGCTTTCAGTCTTACATCCTGCCTTTAACAGAGTGCAACGGCAAATGCTACTGCTCTCCGGGCGCCCCTACTTACAATTGATTCTGCCATTCAGGCAACATTTTTGGTTCAGTGGTGTCAAAAATACAATCTTATCTGCATATGACAATCGTTTCAGGTCATTTTTCATTAATTATATTACAAAATCGGGTTCCACGTGCAAGTGGACCCCTCACAACTTGTAGCAACGCGTTATTGTCTTCCTGTTTAGTGAAGCTCGATCTCTTTAATAAATCATCCAAATTTTCTTAAATTATAATCATCGGTTTGTCAGTAGACATAACATCACACTTACCGATTTCCGTCCTATTCTGGTAATTTCTCCCTGGTGCGACTTTTTATATGGAAAAATTTCCGTGGCGCGGTTTTATTGTTTGCCGCTACATCCTGCGTTACGCCTGCGGCCTAGGCTGCATTCTCTTCCCTGAAGCCTGTCACCACACGGCTTACTCTGGCTTCATAGTGCTTCATTTCCCAGCCAAGCGGATCAGCGCATAAGGTGCTTACGTAATATCGCAGTTTGTCCTGTGAATCCACTCTTTTTAATGGCAGCGGCAGAGGCTCTTCAATACGATTATGAATAACTTTTTGTATCGGTACTACTATTATATGGAGATGCAGTCTTTCTCGGTGAAATTCATTGATGAAGTGTTATCGGCGTACCAGTCTAATAGTAACGTTGTCTTGTAGCAACGTTTCAGTGAATTTCCTGCTCGTCAACTTTAGACGAAGGGAATCTGATTATTATTATTCATATCCATGTGACAGAAAGCAATTTAGAAACCACCTGTCTCTTTGTATGACACCAAGAGAGAAGGAACACGAACACTATGAATTTCTATCACTGCGAAGTTGTATCCGAATTCAAGTACAGACTTTCTCATTTGGTTTCTGTTTATGCTAAGATAAATTCGCCTGAATGATGTGATGGCTGTTTTCACAGAGTTAGCAAAAAATTGTTCTAATCGTTCATGTCCACGTAGGCCACGTTGTCGTTCCTATAAAAGTCCTTAGTCCGAGGACTTTTTTGATACAATGTGCATGTTGATAAGACATGCGCAAGTCTCTTCAACTCTGCGTGACAACTGCAAGCCACTTCCACTTTAACCTGCGTAATATATTAGAGATTTGGCACCACTCTACAATTTTAACCCCCCACTCCGCTACTCTACAATCAGCTGTATAGGAGTATCGTAGTAGCAATTAAGGGCGCTATGATAATAGTGAAATAGCCAAAGGTGAATTCGAGACCACGTTTTTTGCCTATACGTTTCGAAAATATCATCATCAGATTCTGAAAAGAGATTTTTACAAAACCAAATACAAGTTATGAACGTACCGTACAAATGTGGTATAGCCAGATATTGTACATACCAAGTAAGGGAACAGACACCATACAATGTAATGAGTCATCTTAAATTTGCCGTACTGAATAGGAACTGAACATCCGTGACTAGAGAGCCAGGCAAGAAAACTAATGTGGCCGCAAGGTGGCAGCACATCATTTATAAATGAAGGCAACGAATGCCGAAAAGCGAGTACAGAAAGGTAGTAATCGTAAGTAAACGGTACAAAACCGTCATGTACATATAGTTTTATAACTGGTAGTAAAAACTACAATCAATGTAATCAAAAATCACAAAGTGCCGGGGTAGGGGTAAGGTCTATTAAAAACGTTTATTTAGATACTCGAACTAGATCTTGGGAAGTCATAAACGTAATGACAGGAGTATTGTATGTACGCATTATTGTAAAAACGTAATATGATAGCAAACAATAATCAGTGTACACTAAATATCATGATGTATATATAAACATAAACAAACTTTCAGGGTTCGTATCCCTATCATTATACACTACATCTGTATGCAGACAAGAGCAAAAAGGAAGCCATAGAAACAGGGGGTACAACTTATAGACATAACATGAAATAAATTGTAGGACTGGCCTGTTAGTGGCCTTTTGCTGTAATAATTACATAAAAAGCACTGTGCACCTAGAGGCATTGCACCATACGGTCTGGTTATGAAGTACTTATAAAATTCGTAGCAATCTATATCTATCGTTCGTATTAAAATTTTGTACATCTGAAAATGACACTACGCCCTCCAAAGTGAACATATTTTGTAGCGACATATAAAAGGGTTGAATCAATGTTTCAAGATTAAACCCCTGTTCCTGTATACAAGTATACAAGTGATAATAAACAGTGGCTACCATCCGTAAAAGCATATCAAGTCCCAAACTACATAACTAGCCTTACGTTTACAGTAGAACAAAGCAGTAATAACTACGCAAAAAGGGGAAGTCATTTATCACGGCTTCCAGCTCATTGTCTGCGCAAAGTAATGTACAGCGTGAGGGCTTGCACTGTAAGTGCTGATTATGAATTGCAATTGGTTGCAGTATCTATTTGTCGTTCGTATTAAAATATATGCATCTGCCAGTGGCACTACACCAAGTGAAGTGAGCACAGTGTATAGTAAAATATAGGAGGATAAAACAATGTTTCAGTACTTAAACGTCTCTTTCTATTCACAACTGGGGGACTGATGACCTTAGCTGTTTAGTCCCCCCTTAAACATCCCAACAACCACCACCTATTCAAAAGTATACAAATGATGATAAAATATACTATAGTAAACAGTAAGAACGACCCATAAAAGAACATCAAGTACCAAATCATAAAGCTAATCTAATGTTTACAATTGAACAAAGCAGTAATGATTACAGAAAAAGTGAAGTATTTATCAGGGCTTCCAGCTCGTTGTCTACGCAACAAAGTTATGATTAGAGATTATAGTCAGGTTACGAACGTTATGGACTCAAACTCTCACACATTCAATAATAATACAAGAACAAGTGTTTTGTCTAATATGTAACAGCTATTTTGTCTATTACAACACAAATGGAGAAGTCATAGGATACAAAATTTGTAGAACTATATATATAGTCTACAACACAACCACAGAAGTCTGATTTATTATTTTCTACAGTAAAAGACCATTAAGAACTGGCCAGACCAACTATTCATTTCATGTTAGATCTATCAGTTGTACTCTTTGTTTCTTATGTTTCATTTTTGCCATGGTCTTATACAGTTGTATAGTCAAAGGGATACGAAACCTGAAAGTTTGTTTGCCTTTTTATATACATTATTATATTTACGTGTACACGCATTATTGTTTGGTGTCATTTTACGTTTGTATAATAACATGTATATACAATATTCCTGTCAATATGTTTCGTGCCTTCGCAAGACCTAGACCTCGAACCTGAATAAAGGTTTCTGATTGGTCCTATCCAACCCAGGTCCTTTTTGCCTTTTTGAATTTAATTGTTTACTAGAAATTATAAAACTCTTGGTACATGACAGTTTTTTACCGTTGTACTTATGATTACTGCCTTGCTGCGTGCGGTTTTTGGCATTCGTTGACTTGACCTGTGTATGATTTGCTGCCAGCTTGCGGTCACTTTATTCTTTTGGGTGGCTCTCTAGTGACGGTTGTTCAGGTTCTGTTCAATACCGCAGACTTAAGTTGACCCAGTACATTGTATGGTGTCTGTTCCCTTATTGTTACGTATTATATGTGGCTGTACTACATTTTTACAACGTGTTCGCAACTTGTAATTAGTTCTGTAAAAATCTATTTTCAGAATCTGGTGATGATGTTTCGAAGAGCGTCATAAAAAAAGAGTCGTCACAAAATACCTGTGGCTACTTCACTATTATAACTGCGTGTATAATAGCTACTCCCATTCTCCTATCTAGTGTCAGCATGAGCGAACAACTTATTCGAGATTTTAGATAGCAAATGCAAGCTACTAATACTTTTAGTTAGGTTCTGCCATATTCATCTTTTCTCCCCGAATCTGTTGAGTACTTTCTAACTGATCTCCATCTTATATTCGGCATTCTTACATGTCACAACAGTCCTGACTTTTCCATACCCATCTTGTCATCACTGATGATAGTCCCCATTTTGTTTCAATCTGAGGCAGCGCCCCGACAAATACTTTGATAAAAGACTACCTAACAGATTTGTATTGTATTTCTTCTGTTTTAAAAACGCTTTCCTTTGTGCTGCTAATCCGTTCTTTATATCCCCCGTGCTTCCGTTATCTTCAGTTATTTTGCTTGCGACGAAACAAAACTCATCTGATACCTTTAGCGTCTAACTTCGAATCTAATTCTCTCGGGATAACAGAATTTAATTAGATTACACTTCATCATTACGTTAGTGGTTGATTGATATGGCGGATGGGCGCTGCGTTTTCTGTAGCGAGTGTGATTTCCCTCTCACTTTTGGTCTTTAGTCCTATACCTAATGCTTCGACTGCACTCTCCTGACAATCTTCCAACATGCTGCACATGCAGTCCCAGTTTCAACTCGTGACGTTCTCTTGGAAGAGGAAACACTGACTACACGTTGTGCCGTTTACGCTGCTATACGTGCTCGTGAGAAATACCAAAAAACAGTACTCACTATGACAACAGCCAACTGCCGAAGAGACCACTTAGCCTCATAACTTGGCTAATTCATATGCTTAATATCATAGCCTCACACGACCACTAGAAACAAAGCGTCTGCGGCAGAGTGGAGTCACTGCACATTTGGTCCTCCACCAAGACGCCCATAAGCTAACATACAGGTTGTTACAAAAAGGTACGGCCAAACTTTCAGGAACCATTCCTCACACACAAATAAAGAAAACATATTATGTGAACATGTGTCCGGAAACGCTTAGTTTCCATGTTAGAAAGTTCAAATGGCTCTGAGCACTATAGGACTAATCATCTATGTCCATCAGTCCCCTATAACTTAGAACTACTTAAACCTAACTAACCTAAGGACATCACACACATCCATGCCCGAGGCAGGATTCGAACCTGCGACCGTGGCAGTCGCGCGGCTCCGGGCTGAGCGCCTAGAACTGCTAGACCATGTTAGAGCTCATTTTAATTTCGTCAGTATGTACTGTACTTCCTCGATTCACCGCCAGTTGGCCCAAATGAAGGAAGGTAATGTTGACTTCGGTGCTTTTGTTGGCATGCGACTCATTGCTCTACAGTACTAGTATCAAGCACATCAGGACGTAGTATCAATAGGTTAGTGTTCATCACGAACGTGGTTTTACAGTCAGTGCAATTTTTACAAATGCTGAGTTGGCAGAAGCCCATTTGATGTATGGATTAGCACGTGGCAATAGCCGTGGAGCGGTACGTTTGTATCGGGACAGATTTCCAGAAGACGTTCGAAGCAATTGACCGGCGTCTTAGAGAGCACGGAACATTCCAGCCTACGACTCGTGACTGGGGAAGACCTAGAATAACGAGGACACCTGCAATGGACGAGGCAATTCTTCGTGGAGTTGACGATAACCCTAATGTCAGCGTCAGAGAAGTTGCTGGCCGTAATAACGGCCTTGATACGCCTGGGTATTGAGTCAGACAGGTACAGCTGCCCAAGCAGCTTCAACACCATACCACAGTTCATCAAGAGTAGTGACTAGCGTATTGTGACGAGCCAGTTGCTCGGCCACTATTGAGCACGTCACTGTATGCAGAGTGCTACGGGAGAACCAATTGTTTCGGTACCATGTGCAGCATGTGCAGGCGCTATCAACAGCTGATTTGCCTCCACGGGTACACTTCTGCGAATGGTTCATCCAAAA
This sequence comes from Schistocerca gregaria, assembly GCF_023897955.1. Lineage (NCBI taxonomy): Eukaryota > Metazoa > Arthropoda > Insecta > Orthoptera > Acrididae > Schistocerca > Schistocerca gregaria. The sequence continues at coordinate 458,435,018 of NC_064920.1, read as the reverse complement.
ACGTGTCAATTCTCATTTCAGTGCAAATGTTCTCTTTACGGATGAGGCTTCATTCCGACGTGATCAAATTGTAAATTTTCACAATCAACATGCGTGGGCTGACGAGAATCCGCACGCAATTGTGCAATCACGTCATCAACACAGATATTCTGTGAATGTTTGGACAGGCATTGTTGGTGATGTCTTGATTGGGCCGCATGTTCTTCCACCTACGCTCAATGGAGCACGTTATCATGATTTCATACGGGATTCTCTACCTGTGCTGCTAGAACGTGTGCCTTTACAAGGACGATACAACATGTGGTTCATGCACGATGGAGCTCCTGCACATTTCAGTCGAAGTGTTCGTACTCTTCTCAACAACAGATTCGGTGACCGATGCATTGGTAGAGGCGGACCAATTCCATGGCCTGCACGCCCTCCTGACCTCGTCCCTCTTGACTTTCAGTTATGGGGGCATTTCAAAGCTCTTGTCTACGCAACTCCGGTATCAAATGTAGAGACTATTCGTGCTCGTATTGTGGACGCTTGTGATACAATACGCCATTCTCCAGGGCTGAATAAGCGCATCAGGGATTCCAAGCGACGGAGGGTGGATGCATGTATCTTCGCTAACGGAGGACATTTTGAACATGTCCTGTAAGAAACTGTTTGAAGTCACGCTGGTACGTTCTGTTGCTGTGTGTTTCCATTCCATGATTAATGTGATTTGAAGAGAAGTAATAAAATGAGCTCTAACATGGAAATTAAGCGCTTCCGGACAGATGTCCACATAACAAATTTTCTTTCTTCGTGTGTGAGGAATGTTTTCTGAAAGTTTGGCCGTACCTTTTTGTAACACCCTGTATACAGCGATGAGGCAAAACTTTATGACAGCCTGCTTACTAGCGTGTTGATCCACGTTTGGAGCCCATTACAACAGACATTCTCTATGGTGCAGATTCGACAAGCCCTTAGGGGGTTTCCGGAGGTATATGTCAGCATATGGCCACACACAGAACACGCGATTCCCGAAAGCTGCTGGTCTGTGGTTTGTGGGTTCGGAGCGGGTGCCCAAGAGCGTCCATCACCGTGAGTTCACTACTGTGCTCATCAAATCACTGCAGCACGATTCTTGCTTTGTGCAGCGGACTGTTGTCGTGCTGGAAGACGCCGAAGCCTTCGTGAAAGACATCAAGCATGGAGGGAAACAAGCAATCCGCCATAATCAAGTAGTCCACTTGTTACTGTAATAGGTATCATCGAAGCCGCGGTGAAGTACCCACATCATAATACTGCACCCATCAGCCTGCGTCCGTGGCGGGGTATATCTTTCGAGCAGCCTCTCGTCTAGATAACAAGGCACGACCAACGACCTGGTGTTACATGAAACGTGATTCATCCGAGTAGGTGACAAGTTTGCAGTGATCCACGGTCGAGTCTCAATGATCGCGTGATCTTCTTTATCACAAGCCACTAAATTTCTTTTGGACATTTATTTTAATATTTGATTCATTCTCCATAAACTGATCTGTTTTAATCTGACAATGAGGTGTCAGGGTGTGGTACACCCCTTATGACGAATTTGTGTAGGTAGTTGCTACGTGGCATGTCGCACTGCCTTGGGGTTCCTGATAGTTGCTGCGAGATGTCATTAGAATGACACAAGTGTGTTTTTGTAACTTTAGTTGAGAACCGAACCACGTGAAGTGCTACGAAACAAATTTGAGTATGCTGGGGTTTGTGAACCGCAACACACCGTTCTCGTCCCATAAGTACATTGTATTTTTGGTCATGTTTGCAAAATACGCGATATTGATACTACAGTTAATAGCAAGAATTTTATATATGGATTGTTATGGACCAGAAAGGGAGAAAGTGAGAACATTTTACGTGATGAGGGGCCAACTGACTCGGATAACGGAGATGAAGAGGGGGCTGTCATTATCAATGATCACGACAAACCATCAGAGCGGGAAGCTGAGATCAGTGGTAGCTTTTGTGTGGGAAAAGATGGAATGACTAAAGGGAGAAAGTATTTCCACGACGTAATGTTAGAACGAGGATGCACAATCTTCCACGTGTCTTTGGTGATGTCAAACAATGTGCTATGTCATTAGAGCGTTTTACACTCTTTATATTTTCTAATATTACTGAACAAATTTATTTTGTTTACAAATAAGCACATAGAGAGTCAGAGAGACAAGTATTTACAAGAAAATGTACTAAAACATATAACGGAGCACAAAATAATGGCAGCGGGCTCCAGTATTTTGCAGGAATGTATAGGGCAAGTAGACTGGATTTTAAATACCTCCGGGCATCTCATGGAATTGGGATAAGGATTTTATAGGTTACTCTACCCCCTCAGAGACTGAGATTGCTCTTGCATTGTCCTCGTTTCGATGAAGAAAGAATGCTGACTGCTATTATGAGCGTTATTGAACAGCTTGTGGATAACTGAGAAGATTTTCTGTCAGTGAATATTTCACACTGGATGAGAAATAAGAAGAGTATGACTAAATATTTGTAGATGGTATGCGACTAATAATTAATAGTTACTATCTCATTTTATTATTGTCACTGTATATTACTGAAGGACAATAGTAATAATCCACAGTAATAGTGTGCACTGAAATATTCAAAATATGTAAAAACCTAGACGGGATGTACTACACCCCACACACCTCTGAAGTTAGAATTCCAGGCCACACAACTGCCTGACTAATTAACATGTGTTCAAAATCTTTTGTATCAAGGACTATCAAAACGTCCAGACTCTGTATGCCAATCAGACAGAGTCACCCTCAGCACTGAAGAAATTATCTCACCGATGCACGATGCTGATATCCGTTTAGTAAAACACCATGTCTGCTGGATGTCGTCGACCGAAAAGAGTCGTCGGCCACTCAAGACCTGTTTTAAGGCACCAAAGGCGTGACAACAGCATGAGAAGTGTTCAGGAATATAGGGAAGGTGCTTTTCTATTGAAATAGTTGTAACTGAAGGTAGAGGGTGAAGAGGAATAATTAAGGTTCTGAACACATGACTGATAATTCACCCTGGGTTCCAAAACGTATTTATTGTTAAACTAAATTTATTTTTTCTTCTACTATAATAACTCGGCCAGCACTTGCAGCAAATGAAACTCAGTGCATTGTACCTTTTTCCAAAAGTATCGTATGTTTCCCTCTGCAGCCGACTTGCTCACCAGCTGGTGCTCTACTAATAATACAGCCACTGTTAGCCAATGAATACGTATGATTCATGGGTTCAGGCATCAAACGATGCTCTTAGTGGCAAAAATTTCAAACAAACTGCCATTTCTAATGATATACAAACATCTTTCAAGTCGACCATCTATTTTTTGCCGTATGTGGGTTAGGACGATTTACTATTTTAGATCTACTGCATACACATTTTAACTGCTTACACATTTAATTGCGTATACTACAGGTTGAGTACCCATTCTCATGTTTAATTACAGTAAAGGGACAATTTTATCTTAGACGTTATTATAAGAATTACGGTCAAGTTTGTGAAACGGTAACCTGCATAAAAGGTACTAAAAATAATGATACCACATTCATGACACACTGTGAGTTAACCGCACCGTCGGGTGATCGACGCTTCACATCATTTTGAAGAGAGGCAACGTCCCGAAGCGTCAGACCTCATCGCACGCCCCCAGGCAGTTACCGTCCACTTTCTGCGTTAACTGACCCACTGAAGATCTACGACTGCAGGTGGCGCTGTGTGTGATGGCCATTTACGAGGTACTCCACTACAAATATCCACTGCATGCTGTTCCCTTCGTTGTGTTTGTTCGTAAGTGAGATGGACTTGCGTTCACTAACGACGTCAATTGCTGTCAGGTGTGAAGCCTGCCGCTAATAAGGCGTAACTCGTATCCGTTACCTGTCGGTTAGCACCTTTTTACGACCACAGTTCGTACGCCTCGTTACGTGACAGCGAGTCTACGATGACACAACAGAAATTCGGGCAATATCATTCACGATGTGGCCGTTGACAAATCAAAACACGATAGCTCTTTTCTGCCCTTCTGTTATGCCTCATCTCCGACGAATAGTATTGCACTTATGTCATACAACCTACTATCACCACCTCACTGCCGCGACTCAGGGGAGCAGTGGAGGATCACACGACCGTCTGGTACAAGTTCTTCACCAACTACTGAGCTCCACAGTCACCAGCGTACTCTTTTATGATGCTGGTTGATATTTTATCCCCTGCACTTAATACAGGTAAAAATGCGTATGAGATGTTGCTGTAAAATAATGAGATGGTTCAAATGGCTCTGAGCACTATGGGACTTAACATCTGTGGTCATCAGTCCCCTAGAACTTAGAACTACTTAAACCTAACTAACCTAAGGACATCACATACATCCATGCCCGAGGAAGGATTCGAACCTGCGACCGTAACAGTCGCGCGGTTCCGTACTGAGCGTCTAGAACCGCTAGACCACAGCGGCCGGCTAAAATAATGGGACTACTGCTGTCTCAGAATAAGTATACGCTTGCGCCAAAGGACCAATGACCATTAACCGTGAAGCGTGAAGCCTTTTTAGTTCAATGCGGTATCTCTGTTGTTTGTAGATAAATCAATGTGGTCGTGGTCCCAGTTTGAGTAAGGGCAATTATTTTCTTTTATCGGGAGTATGATCAGTGTAATAATACAGCAAACGAATTGTCTGGAAGTGTCTCATGAAACTTGGAAAAACTGTTACTGAAAATTATCTTTTAATAAAACAAGATTACAAAATGTTCACTGTGTGTGAAATCTTATGGGACTTAACTGCGAAGGTCATCAGTCCCTAAGCTTACACACTACTTAACCTAAATTATCCTAAGGACAAACACACACACCCATGCCCGAGGGAGGAGTCGAACATCCTCCGGGACAAGCCACACAGTCCATGACTGTAGCGCTTTAAACCGCACGGCTAATCCCGTGCGGCAAACAAGATTCCAGACAGGACACTTTATAACATACGCAAGGTTTTGAGTGGCTCAAGCACTTGTAAGAGACTCACACCCTAGACGCCTCTCTACGTCAAAAACGGGAGAAAGTATCGAAAACGTAAGTAATCGACTCTATCCATCGTCGGTTGAGTGTTTGATCGACTGCTGAAACTATTCCTACAGAACAGAACGCGTAAAACAAATTTTCCACAGCCTCTTCCACATGAGAAAAGTGTGTACCAAACTGATGGTGAAAATACTCACGATATAACAAAAAGGAGGTCATGAAAATGTTTGTCATGAAGCTTTGAATGCCACTGAAAACGATCCTAATCTCCAGGAAAGAGTTGTATCATATAAACAACCATGGATTTTCATTATTATCGAGAAACTAAGTGCCCGTCCATGCACTGGAAGAATCCAAGTTCACCGAGAGCAATAAAAGCTCCAATGAGCAAATCAAGAGTCAAAACAAGGATGATATTTTTTGCAATATGCATAGAATTGTGTATCTTTGCTGGGTTCCTGGAGGTCTATTAAAATTACCACCATGACGTTCTCGATTATTCCGTGAGAAGATAAAAAAGCCAAATTTTGGAAGAACAAGTGATGGGCTCTGCATCAAGACAACGCACCGGCTCATACCGCTTTGTCTGTTAAGAGGTTTCTAGCGAAGTACTGCCTCCCGTAGAACTCCCTCTTTATTCGCCTGACCTAGCACCATGCGACTTTCATCTATTCTCCAAGGTCAAACCTGCAGTCACAATATTTCAGTCCGTAGAAGCAGTGAAAGCAAAAGTGACAATCATCATTGGAAATGGAAATGCCGTGTGGCTAGGGCCTCCGGTCGAGTAGATAGATCGCCTGGTGCAAGTGTTTCCAGTTGACGCCACTTTGGCGACTTGCGAATCGATGAGGGTGAAATGACTATGATAAGGACAACACAGTATCCAGTCCCTGGTGATTTCCCTAAATCACTCCAGGCAAATGCCGGGATGGTTCTTCTGAAAGGGCACGGCCGACGTCCTTCCCCATCCTTCCCTAATCCGATGAGACCGATGACCACGCTGTCTGGTCTCCTTCCCCAAACAACCAACTAACTCAGTCCCTGAGCGGAGAAAATCTCCGACCCAGCCGGGAATCGAACCCGGGCCGTGAGGTATGACATTCCGTCGCGCTGACCACTCAGCTACCAGAGTCGGACACAATCATCATTAATGAGTTCACACAGGAAGACTTCCAGCACTGTTTCTACCAACGGAAAATTTGCATGGACTGTTGCAGGGCTTACGGAGGGTGCATACTGAGAGTGAAAATAACTAAATATGTGTCATTTTGAAATAAAATGTCTTACACTAGTATTTCTTATGTTCACACCTTGTATCTGCATGTGTCGATGTTCGCGTCTCATTAATTGTAAGGGCATAACTGGCTGATTGAGAAACGCCTGAACGAGATCTACTGTTCAGTATCAGTAGTTGTATTTTGCACGCACACTGCAGTTATCTTGGCTTGGCAGTCAGAAGACAAATATCGCTTATGGTGTTTCAGAACGGTGGTCCATGCCGGCATGCAGGTTCTCAAGGAGGGGACGTTGCAGCCCTATCGGGACTCCCTGCGAGAAATGTGAGTACCACACAGCAACAACAACAACAAACTTTCCACTACTGAGTGAATACACATCCTGGATATTCCTTGCTACTTTTTTAAATCAAATGTCTGTCTACAGGTATCTGTACTATTCGATACGATATTGCATGCAAGTCTGAAGGAACATTGTATTCTACTTCTGAACAGCTCAGGCCTTGCTGTAACGTATTCACCCGTAGCACTGGGCACATTAAAATGCCTCCCCAATACGGGAATATACATAATCGACGTAAGAATACAGGTTATAGAAACATGGTTGAAGACATGTGGAAGTTCTGGACAGGCCGTGAAGCGTGCACCGATATCGTAATGGTGTCATAAGCACAGAAGCGACGAATTACCGTTGTCTGTTACACATAATCCGTAACCACGTCCGTCAGAACCTCCTGAGCTGACAAAACACACTTCAACGCGTCGAGTTTTTTAATCATTATTTGGCTTCGAAATTGGTCCAAATCGTGCAGGTTCTCTCTCTGTGAACGGCGATTAGGCGGCCCCTTCAGTCGGCCCTTTGCTGTTAACTTGCGGATGGTTCCATGTTAAAGTCCGTTGTGAGATACGTACCATGCCCCAGCGGCTGGTGGCCTCGGACTCGTCAACGTCATTATGCAAGCTGCGGCTTTGCATTTGAGTAGTATGAGAAGACAATGGAGCGGGTGGGGCACATCCCAAACAAACAGCTTGCTGGGTGTCCTCCTTCCTACGTCTTCCTCACCACCGGTGCCTGTCGCCTACATCGTTCCTTATTTGTCTCACATTTAGATCTTTCTCGTCGACTACAGTTACGCACGTACCATCCTCCCAGGTACGTGTCCGCCCAAGAGCAAGGATTTTTAAAACCTACTATTGCACCTTGTCCCATGTAATGTGATGGAAATCAAATATCCCTCAATCCGGTGGCCCATATTGTGTAGTACCATCCACCAATCACTCTTACCTAAGGATGTCCGGGCAGTCTGGTATCCCGTAGTCAACCGGAAATTTGGCAGAAAACAGCGATTTCACAACATTGGTTTATCGGGTTTTCCTCTTTGTCTCCTTTGCCAGCAGCTCGACACTGATGATCACCGTCTGACTTGCACCTATTCGCTCAACGTCTGGCGATTCGTGTAGCAGGTGACCAGATACAATTCTGTACCCGGAGGTCAAACGTGTTTTTTGCCGCCAAATATCATGCCATTACACGGGTCAAGAGGTGGGCGATCTGTTACCTATTCCATGAACGACCAAAATCCCGCGCGACCGCTGCGGTCGCAGGTTCGATCCTGCCTCGGGCATGGATGTGTGTGATGTCCTTGGATTAGTTAGATTTAAGTAGTTCAAAGTTCTAGGGGAATGATGACCTCAGAAGTTAAGTCCCATAGTGCTCAGAGCCACTTTGAGCCAAAATCCCGCCTAGACTTCTGGACCTGTTTACAAACATCCCATGCAGCACTCGAACACACGCCACGTTACAGAACATTATTTGCCAAGTATCTTCGAGGGGCCTTTGTTAGGCCTCCTCTTAGTTGGTAAGTGCCTGAAGTTGAGGGCGCCGGTCCCCCTCCGGCCGTCTCTGATATTAACCCGCCTATGATCGATTCTACTTCCGACCTCCAGGGATAGAAGAGCACGCCGTAAATGAGGGTATTTTATTTACTTTTCGTTTGTTTTACCCAGTTTTATTTATTCTGTGTTACACATAATTTCATAATAATAATAAAAATTACAAAACAAATACAATGCCTTCCACTTCTGTTAATTCCTGTGTGTCCCACTTTCTTGTGCCCCAGAGACTAGCAGAAAATTAAGTGATTCTGCACACGTAAAAAGAATGGTAAGACGACCGCTGATGGCAAGCGGAAAATTCGGGTTCGAGTACCGATTCAAATGGTTCAAATGGCTCTGAGGTACTATGGGACGTAACTTTTAGGGTCATCAGTCCCCTAGAACTTAGAACTACTTAAACCTAACTAGCCTAAGGACATCACACACATCCACACCCGAGGCACGATTCGAACCTGCGCCTTAGCGGTCGTGCGGTTGCAGACTGTCGCGCCTAGAACCACTTGGCCACTCCGGAGGCGAGTACCGGTCAGGCAGAAATTTTCACTGTTATCATTGTCATCATTTACTACTAAGATTTTCGTCGAAAATATTTTATCATGAGAGGCACGGCACGGTTGAATTTAACCTGAATATAAAGTCTATATTAGGCATAAAACTTAGTCCGAAATTCTACGTAATGCTTTCTTCGGAAGTTATTTTGATCATTTAGTTCAGGAGCCCGTATGAAGTGTAAGCATTTGCGACAGCTTATACTAGCCCTCTTAGAAACAACAAATCCTGAGCAAGTAGGGGGCGAAATGAAGGGTGCAGGAATTATTGATCACAAGGTAGCTATGGCGAGAATGAATACCGAAACATCTAAAATGCATATAAAATTACAGGCAAAAAATACATGTTAGTCAGGAGAAAATGTACGTGCCTTAATGGGTGATAATAATTCCGAACAAAAAACTTCATATGGAAATATGCCCAATTCCGAATAGTTTCAGAGCAAAAACACATTTGATGTCACTTTTGTGCGCTTTCTTGAATAACTCGAAAACCGCACCATCCAGCGAAAATGTGTTCCGGTGCAAAATTAAAATACATTAAATTTCCTACAAATAAGGTCCATTACATTTTTTCTCTAGGACTAATAGTTTGCGCGAAGAAAGCGGAAGAATACTGAAATCCTCGCGCTATGCGTATGTGCTATAGTTTAAGTAGTATTTGTTGGGCAATCTGAGGTAGTTTCCCGACTTGGTAGACAAGTGCCAAGTATCAACTTCTTCGTCTTTTTCCAGAATCTCTGATACTATTATCCCACAAAGCGTTTACCTTTTCTCCCCCCTCCCTTTATGTGTCTTAAAAACAGTTAAAAATTTGCATCTCGTCTTCCTAAGAGACAGCCTCTTATTACAAACTTAATAATACATGCAGACAGATTATCTCACCCTGGAATCGAGAACTCGAATATTTTTGCTGCTTATCGATTTTATTACGGAAAAGATACCGGTCCGGAGAATTCAAATACCGTATCAGCATCTTTAAAGATGTTTCTAAGACAAGTGGAGGCATACAAGAAACGATAACGGGAGAACATTCAGTAAACAGTTTTGATTTACTTACCGAAACATGACTACCTTGCCTTTTATTTTGTATGCAGTAGTATTTTTGTATTGTGCTTTTGACATATGACGAAAGCAATGTATGTTATTAAGGCTAGCTGGCCGGTGTGGCAGAGCGGTTCTAGGCGCTTCAGTCTGGAACCGCGCGACCGCTACGGTCGCAGGGTCGAATCCTCAGCGGGCATAGATGTGTGTGCTGTGCTTAGGTTAGTTAGGCTTAAGTAGTTCTAAGTTCTAGGGGACTGATCATCTCAGATGTTAAGTGCCATAGCGCTCAGAGCCATTTGAACCATTTTAAAGAGGCTGAAGGCAAAAAGATATTTTTATGGCGTTTAGTTACTGTTCAACGATTTTCATATTACTTCCTCTACTTGCATTGTGGAACCTCGCATCCTGACTATTTTCATGATTCTTGGTCAACGGGACGTACCCTATAAAGTTTAATCAGTTTGGGACTATCAAACTGCATTACATAAATTGCCGTATCATTTAACTGCATTGACTTAGAAGAATAAATAGTATACGCTGTTAAGGGACCGTAGAGCTTAGTACTTGATATAAATTTGAACTGTTACGTCGATCTGTTCTTGAGATAAATGTTTCTTAAATGACCGACAAACAGATACACGGACTGTGCTGTGAAACTTTGCTTTTTGCCATATTCAATTATTCGCGGTCAACGGGCAGTACTGTTTGAGTTATTATGAGTGATTTTGCTAGTGTATGTGACATAAATGGTGGCCGTATCTTTTGATTGTATTGACTTAGAAGCCTTAATGTCTTACACCGACAACGGACCGTAGACCCTAGTACGTACCGTAAATTTCAATTTGATACGTCTACCCGTTCCTGAGAAAGAAGTGTCTTGACAATCGGACAGGCGGACAGACGGGTAACAAAGCAATTTTCTGAGGTACGGAACACTGAAACGATCCTTCCCTAAGGTACCAAAAAAATTCATTAAATTTCGGTTACAAGATAAATCACGTAAAATTCAAAGTTTGCCGAATCAACTAAATGCCTAGCAGCTACAATTATGAAAAATATAGATTGGAACCATCACGTAGATAATGTGAGGAAGGCGTACTAAATACTGCGTTTTATTAGCAGAATACAAAGCATGTTCAACAGATGTCCTGATGAGCTGGCTATACTATGGTGTCCGTTCTCTTCTGGAGTAGTGCTGTGGCTTATGTGATTCTTAACACATAACATTAACATATGAAATCGAACAGTTTCAAGGATGGGCAACTCGTTTCACACTATCAAAAACGGGTGAGAGTGTATCAGGGATGTCACACGCGATTTGGCAATCAAGTTTTTCGTTGTGGCAAGATCTATGCACGAAATATCGGTCAAGACCTTTCTCTTCCAAATACCAAAACGTAAGTCCTATCTACTGTGTCATGTACCGCGATTTGAGAATGCAGAACCGGGTTTTATTAACTGATAATCAACCGGGCTTTTTCTTATATTTAACTCTTTAATAGAAAATTATTCCGCCTTTGCCTTCGAGACGTCTGGTTCCCGTTCTCTGGGGCCAGTGACGACGCAGCTGTGGAATGGCTGTGGGTGGATTGCAGCCAGACACGACAAACTGTTTATTTTGAAACAGAGGACTGTATAAAAAATATGGCCTTTCCTAAGCGACACAAGCCTTACAGCAATGTTGCAAATTTGACAGGTGGAAGCATTTTAATCATTCAGTGGCAGCACAAAACAAGAAAGCGTATGAATTGCAACAGTTTTAAAAATTAATTAAAATCCAGCAAAATATTTTCAAACAAGCACATCCGCCTGAAGTACAAAAAGAGATGGTCTTCAGTAACGTAATTCAGTCTCTGATGAACGGCGTCCTTGACGCCGTAATAACAAATTTGCAGTTTCTCACAAATTTGCCGATCGACACGGACCGACTGATAAACAAACACGTCCAACCAGAGGCAGCAAAAACGGATAATAAAAAAAAGTAACTACCCGTGAAAGCTGTCAATAGCAAGATAGGAGGATTACTGGTAACATAATCCCACTACCACAACCAGTCGCTACACTATGGCACAACTACAGCCTGTTCTATAGCGCGGGTTATATGATTCTTAACGTTGTACCAAGTATCGCTAAGCAGACGACACTATTCATTAATACTACGTTTCACTTAAGCTATTGGGTGACAACTCGTTTATTTTGAGGCGGGACCACACGAGATACTTGGTGTATCTTAGTTAACTGTGGGAAGTAATCGCCGAACGGTTCTAGACGCTTCAGCCTGAAACCGCTCGACCGCTACGTTCGCAGGTTCGATTACTACCTCGGGAATGGTTGTGTGTGATGTCCTTAGGTTAGTTAGGTTTAAGTAGTTCTAAGTTCTAGGGGACTAATGACCTCAGATGTTAAGTCCCATAGTGCTCAGAGCAGTTTGAACCATTTTTTTTGGGGAAGTAATCCCTGTCCTCCACCAATGTATTAGTGTGGGACAATTAATTCTTAATGTAGAACCTTAATTGTTGACTAGACAGTGTCAGCGTACTAAAGCTATTTGCTATTGACAAACAGTTTGCGGTGCAGCAGCTACTCCTTAACAGCCAGTTAGAATTATACACAGCGAGTATACCCCACTAAGCGGTGGATGCTGTGTGTAGAAACCAACCCTCATAGTTTAACAAAATCACCACCCAGGACGAAATAACTGCAGTGAAACAAGCAGTCGCAGCCAGACAAACCACAATAACAAACTTTTCACCAACAGAGATGCAGCCACTCTCTTACGAATGCTCATCACAGACAAAATTAGATAAAACGAACTCGAGCCTACAAAGAAATATACGTGAAACAAAATCTAAGCAACTCCACGTCTACTATACGTAGCTGTCACAACGGATCTCTTCCAGACAACGTACGAATGCGTACTTGAATGAGAAAATGATGGTATGGCCACCGATGGTATGACTACACTCACTGCGTTACTCGTTTTTCAAATAAGAAACAACCAGCTCAGTTATGACGTTCCTCTGCCTGGCGTGCCGAATACCTCCTCATCGAACCACAGCCTACACAGTACCCACAATCATTACATCAGAAGATTACTTTCAAGCTTTAAAGTCAATGCGCATAATTCAACGGCCTCAATAAAGATCAGAAACTGCATCATTGTTCAAAAACGCAATTAGCGACTGAGCTTACAGGCTGTTTGCCTGAGGAATATGTCCGAGAAACCGTACTTACGTAATTTTCGAAATAACACCACCAAACAAAAGTGGATTTTTCAGGATGTGATGTCACTGTGTTGCGGGAAAACGCACACACGCACACTTTGACGACTTCCGCACTGGGATAATCTAGTTAGTTCCTAAAGTGAAGGTAAGCTGTAGACAAGGTGGCCGACTTTGCCTGATGCATAGGACCCGCGGCAGTTCGCGACAACGAAATGACCACAAGGTACACAAGCACCCTTAGCCTTGACCCACCGTCACACTAACGAGAACACGGAAAGTGACATAATCCGATTTCCTAAAAATTTCACTCAGCTTAATAACAGTCAAAATAAGCCAATAGGTGTTTCGCCTTATCCGTAAAGTCTCTAAGGTTTCTGAGAAAACGACGGTTAAAGATTTTGAGGTCCTGTATGTGTCTTTTAGCGAGTAGACAGTTCCCTCGCCCAAATGAACCAACCAACCAACAAGAGTACGAAACTCGATTTTCTCCATTTGCAATCGTAGTCGACACACTGACCAATTCAGAGGTCTGTCAACAGCGAATTGTTCGCTGACCTTAGCTGAAACTCTTTATACGATTCTTGGAATAATAAAGCTTACCAAACATGAAGGCGTAACAAATATGTTCTATTTTTCCTAGGAAATTTACCAGACTTGCCAAACCATCTTCGTGTATTGAAACAACTTGGCCCTAATTTGTCTGCTACGTGTGTGTCTGTCTGCAGCTCGTGGTCGTGCGGTAGCGTTCTCGCTTCCCACGCCCGGGCTCCCGGGTTCGATTCCCGGCGGGGTCAGGGATTTTCTCTGCCTCGTGCTGACTGGGTGTTGTGTGATGTCCTTAGGTTAGTTAGGTTTAAGTAGTTCTAAGTTCTAGGGGACTGATGACCATAGATGTTAAGTCGCATAGTGCTCAGAGCCATTTGAACTGTGTGTCTGGTGAATAATTTTTTAAAGGAAGGCTATAAATGAATAAGAAAATTATTTTAAACGGTTTTTGGTAATCAAATTCAAGAGCCAGTAATCTATAATGTGATCCATTATGCATGGTCTTCCGCGGAACTATTGCTAATGCTTGAAATCTTCAGCACTGATAACGACGTTTCTTTCCTGAATGAAATTCTTGGGAAGAAATATCTCTCTAGCAAACTTGCCCTCGCTCGATCTTTGAGGTGTTCGTAATTTCTGTATTTCGAATTCTGCTTTGATCAGTATCATCTAAAGCAGCGGTTCCCACCCTTTCTTAGACTATTACCCATGAGTGCAATTAGACATTAGCAGACACTAACTAGTGCCTCCGCCACCTCCCTCCCTCCCCCACGTTATCACCAACTTTAGCACCTAAGTAAACTATAGAATGAAAGACGTTTCTTGGAAGGGTTTTATTTTTAAAATGATGAAAGAAGAATGATATTATTTGTGTGATACGTGTGTATTAGAATGAATGACGAAGGAATTTGTGGTGCATCGCAAGTGCTACTCACAACTCCTTCTAAGAAAAGTAAGCTAACTATCAGCAGTGAGGATACACATTTGTTACAAAACGTTCCTCCCCTGCGTTATCCTATCCACTGCTGCAGTTGCTTGGCCTGCACACTCCAAACCCATTTAAAATCAAGGGTTAAATTTGAGTAAGAGGACCTATGACGATCTTCCCATCGTCTGACACGTCCGCGTAAGCGTGGCCCAGAGCTGTGGTGAAGTTTGATATCAGTCTGCAGTCCTTAAACCACCTTAAACGTCACACTAACTTCCGAGTTCCTGCTTTTTTCCGCATACGTCGATGCCTTGCTCTCTGAAGCGTAGACGAATCCAAGGGTGACTTTGGAGGGCGTTACGCTTTTGAATTTTTAGTGAGGAATACCGTAAGCACTGTTCAGATAAATTTCAAATTTAAGCATCACAGTGGGAGACAGTTATGAGGTTCCGAAAAACTGATCTTTTAGTTCTTTCACGCAGTGTGGACGTCTCAAAGCTACAGAAAATCCTCCATATACAAATTATAGGAAAATTTTATAATAATGAAAAAAAGGTCCATATGGCTCTGGGCAGTATTGGACTTAACGTCTGAGGTCTTCAGTCCCCTAGAACTTAGAACTACTTAAGCCTAACTAACCTAAGGACATCACACACATCCATGCCCGAGGCAGCATTCGAACCTGCGACCGTAGCGTTCGCGCTGTTCCCGTCTGTAGCGCCTAGAACCGCACGGCCACCCAGGCCGGCAATAATGAAAACTTAAATCTGATAGTGTAGGGAATATTGCATAATGTGACAAGTCTATATCGTGAATACTAAGTACCGCAACAATACAAAAGTTTTAAATAAACAGTATATTTATAAACACTGTTAATGCTTTTGAACCGTTCGGATACGGAGGTGGGCGAAGAAAAATACTGTCGTAATAAAATAAGGAAAACGACAGATCCCACGGAAATATTTAGGGCTCCTTTTTACCCCTGTGCTATTCGTGAGTGGATCGATAGAGTAATAATCAGCAAGTGGTTCTATGAATCCTCTGCCGGCACTCATGTGAGAATTGCAGAATTTGTTGTAAATGTAGATGTAGAGGGATTAACCGGCGGAGCTACCGCGTGGGGCATCAATGTGGTTTAGTACAGGCTTAAGTTACGGTTCCTCGCTTTAATATTTCTGTTGATGGAATCTTGTTCAAATCCTAGCTGATGTTCAGCAAATATCTGTCATTAGGTTTATGTCCCAGCTGGTTTTGTAGGATGCCATGGAAGACAGCGCGTTTTTTTATTGAAACATTACTGGTCTTTTATAATTTGTGTTGGATCAAAAGTAAAGGAAAAAGTGAGGTATTGAAACTTCCATCTTTGCCTCCGTTTTTCTTTTGTCGTATATTGTACTCAGTGCAAAACATAAGAATTGTTTCACTCAGTATGAAGACAGCTCGTGTCGTAAGGATTAAAAAACATCCGGGCGTTACACGAAGGTTCCTTTTTCGAATCCATTTAGGGCTGGAGGCGAGCAGAAAGTCTAGATTCTCATAAACTTTCTAAATAAATTGTTCAGCATCTCTTTAACAGTCCACTGTTTTGTTGCACCTCACTCGTACCACAAAAATTAAAAACGCTTATGCATGACCAGTCCATAAATTGCGTATCGTAGGTGACTATTTCTCTCTTTAGTGCTGTTCACACTCCAGTAGACGTTGCTGACCAGTTAAAACTGTTCCTGAGGTCCTTATTCCAACGTAGATCTTCGCGTTTCACAAACAACATTTCTTTAGGTGGAGGGAAATGATCGTAATTCGAACACCAGTGCAACATATGGTATAAATGTATGATGTAGTTTCCCATTTCTTTCAGAGAGTAACCATGTGGTACACACCACAAAGCAATAAATGGAAGTAACCATTTTGATGAGGCTACACATCGTTAATCGGTTCCAAAATTTGACTTTTCCGCTTTTTAAATTGGGGGTGAATGTATGTGAAAGAAATCAGCTATTACGAGTACACTCCTTAACTCTCTGCACTTGTTCGCCACTGTAGTTGCGCGGTCATCGCGGCAGATTGTTTGCTGGAACAGCCCGGGTTCGATCCCCGGCCGGGTCGGAGATAATTCTCAACATTTTATTTACAGTTTAAATCGTCCAAAAATGCATCGCTTGTAGGTGTAGAAATATCTAGCCACGAAAATGCCTTGCGTAAATGAACAGCTCTAATATGCTTGCTGAACCTGTAAAAGAAAAGTTTGTGTGACTTTAACTTATGCCTGAATAGCGGATAGAATTCAGATAGCTTTATGATGCATTACAGAAGAGATAAAATGGCTACATCGTTCTATTCTTTGTTGCGAGTGAACACCAACAGTGATGGATAAATTATTCAGACAACAACACAGTTGAGTTTAAAGTATATTTCAGCACATCCTTTAGTGCCCCTGTGCTGTTATTGAAAAATAATGGTGTTCTATTGTTGAAGTAGATGTCTGTGACGTCCCGTTCTGTGCCTTTCTGGATGCAATGACAACATAGTCTTAAGTCTTCTGAATGGTTTAATGTGGCCCGCCACGAATTCCTCTGCTGTTGGAACTCTTCGCCTGTGAATAGCTCTCTCTGCAGTTCCCTCCAGCACCATGGAAGTTATGCCGTGACTTCTTAACGGATGTTCTATAATCCTGTCCCTTCTTCTTGTCAGTGTTTTGCATATTTTCCTTTTGTCGTTAATTTTCCGGAGATTCTTCTGCTACGTATGCCCTTCTGCAGAGTTATCTGGTCTTGCCGCTCTGTATAATTTGCCCCTAGACTTACTACTGCTAATAAAATTGTAGTTAAAATCACTAAATTACCTTTATTCGGAATCGTCTTCATCCTCGATTTCACTTTTAACCAGTATCTTGAGCTGCTCAAGTTCACTCGCCAAGGTGTAACAGTTGTTAAGATCCTCGGCTTACATTCGGGCAGCGTGTGATTGAATTTTCCCTGTTTATTCACATTTAGGTTTCGCGTCGCTTGCAGTTTGAATCTGTTGCATATGAAGAACCTCAGTGGCCATTTTTATTTGTGCGGCAGAGGTACTATCTTACTGACCAGGTGAGCTTTATAAATATGTTCTGGTGTGTCATTAGAGCCGTTTATCTGTCGAGTCCCCAAGTAATCCGACAAAAACAATCACCAATGCTGCTCTCAGCATTGAGTCCTTGAACCTATCTTCTGTGTAATTAACCTCCATACGTTGGTCATCTTCTGGTTCTAGCCAAACGTAACAACAGGTCATATCTTTCAACTAACAGGAGAGTCTGAGTCAACACGGTTCATGAATGGTGCAGGAAAAATAAGATAGGAATTAAACCTGAAAGGTTAAGCAATATCATGTTAAAAGGCAGACAAGGCTACCGCCGAAATTTTAAAAGCAGAATTTATTATGTACCCATACGCAATAGTCTCACATGTTAGTATTTTGAGCTGCACCTGGACAAGAAGTCAACCATTCATAAATAAATACAGTATTCGCAAAAGAATTTGGCTATAATGAAAAAATATTAGCAATACCCAACGAAGGTAGGGTCTGTCTCTAAAATTATTTATCTCTATAAAAGGTAGAGCTCCGTCTACTGTCCTTGTCTGGCTGTTCAGTGTGGGCCGGATAATGTGTCATCCTCTCCCAATGGCGCTATGTGGATCCTGTGTGCACAGGTATGGGGTTAACACACTGTTCTCGCGGTTGCTGTCCGCTTGCCAGATCTTGACGCCGCTACTTGCTTCTCAATTAGCTCCCCATCTGGTGGTTGAGTGCACTTTGTTCAGACTGGCCACTCTTAAAAAGTCTCTGGAAGTAGCAGGAATTGAATCCTGGTTCTTCACCTACTAGTACGACATTTTTACCGCTTAGCTACACAGGCGGATCTCTCAAGAGACGATAGAAACGCAATGGTCGATTATACACGGTCCAGTCACATTAATGCGAGCAGCCGTCAAAAAGCCTGAATAACCATCTATTACAGCTCAGGCATGCAGGAATAGAGTAGGTGAGGTTCTATAAGGTACCGTCTAGGATGTGGAGCCATGCCGATTCCAGTGCAATGGCCAGACGCACTAGGTTTATAGGCTGAAGATCCATGACACGAACAGCCTGATCGAGGTGGTCCCAGAGATTCTCGAGTGAGTTTTAATCCGGAGAGCCTGGTGGCGAAAGGAGGACGGTAAAATAATCATGGTGCTCTTCGAGCCATGAACGTACACTGCGAGCTCTGAAACGCTTTGCATTGTCCTGTTGGTAGATACCATCGTGCCGATGAATAAAAAACAAACTGTTCACAGGAGTGGCCATAGTCCCTACGTATACATGCATACTTGTGTTGTTCCAATGTATCTTCCAGAATGACGCGATCATCTAGGGAATGCTACGAAAACATTCCCCAAACCATAACACTCCTTCCTCCATCCTGAACCCTTACGGCGCTTTCTTTTTCAGAGCCATACACACCAGCGGGCATATATATATGATGTAGCATGAGCTGTGATTCATCTGAAAACGCCACCTGTGACCAGTCAGTGTGCAAATTTCAGCCTTCGCCGCCCATGAATAGCTGCCAGCATGGGTGCATGAACCAGACACCTGCTGTTTGAAGGCCCATACGTAGCACGTTTCGCTGAACTGTTATTGAGGATACAATCTTGGTAGCCCCTTGGTTCATCTGTGCAGGACAGACGCCCCTCTATGCTCCCGTACACATCTCCGAAGCCGTCGTCCACCCATATCATCTACTACCAATGGTGCACCACAGTTTCCTCAATGCCGATTTTGGATAGCACCGTTATGCACGGCATGCTTTAACCAAACACCGATTCGGAAATGCTTTTACCCTAGGCTCGAAACCAATCTAAATGATTACTCTGCAATTCATATTTAACTGCTTGGCAGAGGGTGCATCGAACCACAATCTTCCTACCATTCCACTCCCGAACAGCGCGCGGGAAAAACGAACACCTAAACCTTTCTGTTCGAGCTCTAGTTTCTCTTATTTTATTTTGATTATCATTCCTACCTATGTAGGTTGGGCTCAACAAAATATTTTCTCATTCGGAAGATAAAGTTGGTGACTAAAAATGGCGTAAATAGATCTCACCGCGACGAAAAATGTCTTTGCTTTAATGACTTCCATCACAACTCGCGTATCATATCTGCCACACTCTCTCCCCTATTACGTGATAATACAAAACGAACTGCCCTTTTTTGCACCCTTTCTATGTCCTCCGTCAATCCCACGTGGTAAGGATCCCACACCGCGCAGCAGTATTCTAACAAAGGACGAACGACTGTAGTGTAAGCTGTCTCTTTAGTGGGCTTGTTGCATCTTGTAGGTGTCCTGCCAATGAAACGCAATCTTTGGCTCGCCTTCCCCACAATATTATCTATGTGGTCTTTCCATCGGAAGTTGTTCGTAATTTTAACATCCAGGTACTTAGTTGAATTGACAGCCTTGAGAATTGTACTACTTATCGAGTAATCGAGTTCCAACGGATTTCTTTTGGAACTCATGTGGATCACCTCACACTTTTCGTTATTTAGCGACAACTGCCACCTGCCACACCATACAGCAATCTTTTCTAAATCGCTTTGCAACTGATACTGATCTTCGGATGACCTTACTAGACGGTATATTACAGCGTCATCTGCGAACAACCTAAGACAACTGCTCAGATTGTCACCCAGGTCATTTATATAGATCAGGAACAGTAGAGGTCCCAGGACGCTTGCCTGGGTAACACTTGATATCACTTCAGTTTTACTCGATGATTTGCCGTCTTTTACTATGAACTGCGACCTTCCTGACAGGAAATCACCAATGATCATACTCTTTCGGTCATCAGATACCGCTCTGCATTACGACAAGTAACTGTTTTTCCGGGTCCAACCAACACGTTTTATATATCATCCACTGGTATTGCTGACACCTGGCGTCTGTGATGGGCTATAGCGTATGGCACACGGACGATTACAC
Organism: Schistocerca gregaria; assembly: GCF_023897955.1. NCBI lineage: Eukaryota > Metazoa > Arthropoda > Insecta > Orthoptera > Acrididae > Schistocerca > Schistocerca gregaria. Next base: position 458,414,565 of record NC_064920.1, on the reverse strand, counting down.
TGTACAGTTGGTAACAGAGAAACTATCAGCGTTGCGAGTGCAGCGAGCTGTTCTGTTGCAGGGGTCCAATGCGTTTGCACATCAGATGATACATTGCAAGTATAGCTTGTGAACCTTCCTCATGATTCCCGTGCCAGAGGAAGAGCACTCAACTGCTAGATGAAGAAAAGCAGACAACTAAAAATAAGTGAAATACATAGAACTCGAGAAGAAAACACCACATCCATCAAACCGTGTATTGTGAATTCCTGGCAAGAGAAATGTGATCCCTCTGCCACTGGAACACCAACATTTCGTTTGTCGCCAGATCTCATGGAGGGACTCAAAATTATTCACATTGAACCAGCTGCCATACATGGATTGGTCGCAGAGAATCTAGAAAAAATTAGCAACCAGTCTGGGTTTGCGGAGACACCAGTGCACACTTTCAGGTCCTACAGTAAGAGGGTGCGGATTTAGGAGAGTCCTGTGCGCAAAACACTGTGAGATGATGTGAACGCCATAGCCTTAGCTGTCCCACAGGCTTGCTAACTAGCTGGTTCGCGGCCTGAGCAGAAGGATACGACGTACGTGAAGGAAGGAAACAACATGACAACAGCAAAAATGAAAGACAATGAATAGATATAGGTAAAGTGTCACCTTCTCTTCGACTCCGAAGTCGAACTTGAAAGACATTCTATGTCACAAAGGCGAAGGAAGAAACAGTAAATCTCCAGTATGCCGTCGACTTGCTTTCGAATCCAAGAGGCTCCTGAAATTAGAGTACAAAGAAACCTGATGTGGAGAACGGAAGTCACTGAATTAACTTAAGACTACTTAGAAACCGTCGCTGTAATTAACAGATACTCGAGATAATTTTGTGATAATGATAAATCTGATACCAATTTTTCCCTTCTTCTATTGTTTTCTTCCATTTCCTCTTCCCGTTTCGCATTAGTATTATTACATTTAGAGTTCCTTATAATACTAGGTATAGAATATTTTAATAGGATAATTGGTAACACTTAATTAAATAAAATATATCTTTCAAGAAGCAGGCAAGAAGCAGTCGTTACCGTCACTGTCGACAGGGAGTGAGGTCACAAGAATATATTAGGCAAAAGTGTATATCTACTACGAACTATGTGCTTCAAAACGGAGACGTAGAAAATACGCAATATAATGTTAAATTACATGATGAACAGTTAGAAAGATAAATAAGTAAAAAACCACCAAAGCTACAAAAGTTGGAAACGTCTTCTAAAAACATACGCCCATCTGAATTCCTTTCCATTAAAATAATGGTTCAAATGGCTCTAAGTACTATGGGACTTAACATCTAAGGTCATCAGTCCCCTAGACTTAGAAGTACTTAAATCTAATTAACCTAAGGACATCACACACATCAATGCCCGAGGCAGAATTTGAACCTGTGACCGTAGCAGCCGCGCGGTTCCGGACTGAAGCGCCTAGAACCGCTCGACCACAGCGGCCAGCCCTTTCTATTCAATTGTGAGCTCCGTCTATAATGATATAATTGAATGAAGTCAGTTAAATATATCACCGACACTTCATGTGGCTTCAAATTTTACCTTGGCGATGCACTTGAGTATAAATTACTATAGTAATATTTAGCCGGTGATGCAATTTCTTCTCAGTAATTGTTACGTTGTAGTTTAAAAGATCAGATTTTACGACCTCTTATCAGTTCACTTACAGCCAGTTCTTAGACAGTAATTTAATAAAACTGTGATCGATTTCGTCATCTCTATTCGACGAGTTGCTCTATCGGAATCCGGCTTAGTGTGGAATAAAATATCATGAACTTATGATGTTTGTGTTTCAGACAGTCAAACACACATTTATCGTAAATGTTCGTTAATTTCTTTTATTTTCCGACAGCTGACCTCTACAAAGATGATATCGTACAATATATCAAGATAAACGTGCTCTTCAACGATCCGTCACTTCGTTCTGACGCGTGGCATTTCCTGTCCCTGTCTCGCAACTGAGACGTGCCGGGCGGTGAGACGTAACAATGTGAACTTCCGTTTCTTCTTGTCTTAAGGATGGCTCTGAACTAGCGTCGACGGAGGAAGAGAATGGGTAATTGAAACAAGAACGCTCTTGGCAGTTTGATGCATTAACCGCCCATGCAGTAAGAAAGGAGACAGACGGAGAACGAGAGCAATAGAGAGAGAAGGAGCGGAATAGGTGGGAGCAGGGAGACAAGCAGAAGAAGGACAGAGAGCGAGAATCTCTCTCTCTCTCTCTCTCTCTCTTTCTCTCTCTCTCTCTCTCCCTCCCTTTCTGCGTGCGCGCGCGTTTGTGTGTGAGTGTGTGTGTGTATGTGTGTGTGTGTGTGTATGGGTGTCTATGAAGGAGAGGGAGAGAGATAATTTGTTTGGTGAAGTGAAGTGGTCTTATGGGGCGGTTGTATATTGGTGTGCAAACAAGCGGGCTGTTGCGTGATGCATTTAGCGTAGAGTGGGATGGAGAATGCTTTGCTGCGTCGACAGTTTGCTCTTTCTGTCACGTGCCGCGCTATCCAAGCCAGTACACGCCTTGTAACTGGCAACGCTGGGACAAACGCCACACTGGGCCATTGTTTCTGCTTCTGAATATCCCTAGAATAATTTATATCACGTTTGCTGTAACATAATATTGGTTGTATTTGATGCAATCCATGTCAGCTGTGTACCTTCACTCTACCACGAACTAAAATGGAAATCGTCCGCCTCCGTTGGGCAGCGGTAGCGTTACCTCCTACCACGCGAGTGAGCCCGGGTTCGATTCCCGGAAGAAGACTGGGTATGTTGTGTATCCTACAACATCGTTGACACGCAAGTCGCCGAAGTGGAGTCAACTAAAAAGACTTGCAAAACGGCGGCCGAACCCGAAGGGGATATCCCGGCCAACAAATGCCATACGATCATTTCATTTCAGCATGGAAATCAACGATAAATATTCTGTTCGCACGTGGAAGACCTGACCTGACAAGAAAACCGTTTCAGCTTCAGCATCACATTTGTCACTGCTTCTTTGCATTGTGCAACGACCAACAGCAACCTTTCTATGAGCATAACGTTGGAATGGAGGATCCGGAAGTGGAAGAGAAGGAAAGTTTAGAATGTGTTTGTCTGTGTGTGTGTGTGTGTGTGTGTGTGTGTGTGTGTGTGTGCGTCGAAAAAGAAGAACGATCTCTCTCAGACTTCAGCTGTCTCAGTTACACTAGTGTGTCACTGTACTCCATCAGCAATGCGAATCTTACTTGATTTATCAAAATTTCAAACAAGGCCAGTTTACACTACTTCTGAGATTGATTAGTCTTCATTATTTCAGAATATTCTTTAAGAGGGGTAGGACGTCAAAGTGGCCGACTTGGAGCAGGATAGGCACCATGGGACATTTTAATTTCCACTGTCTATACTTTTACAAATAAATTCATAAAACTTTGTCAGCGGGACCGGAAGGGTTCAGGATTAACTCTCATGGCAGTGGAAGTTCAAAAATACAACAAAATATACTTTTTTACATGTTAAATTACATCATTTTTTCTCTTACTATTGGCTGCATTTGTTGCTATAGGTACACTTTTCTTCACAAGTAAGACAGATTCTTCGATGAATTTTGCACAGCACACAAACCATACTTATACGTGTATGAAACTCTAGAATTTTCCAAATCTATTAAAAACTGTGCTAAAAATTGAGATAATTGACCATAAAATTTGAGATTTTTCTAAACATGAGGTTTAAAATGTAACAGCTCATTCATTTTTTTATTAATTAAATAAATTCTAGAGTTTCATACACCTGTAAGTATGGTTTGTATGCTGTGTAAAATTCATCGAAGAATCTCTCTTACTTGTGAAGAAAAGTGTACCTACAGCAACAAATGCAGCCAATAGTAAGTGAAAAAATGATGCAATTTCACACGTAAAAAAAATTATTTAGTTATACTTTTGAATTTAAATTGCTAAGAGTTTGAATCCTAATTCCTTCTCGGTCTTGTCGACAAAGTTTTATGAATTTATTTGTAAAAGTATACACAGTGGAAATTAAAACATCGTGTGGTGCCTCTCCTGCTCCAAGTCGGCCCGTGTGGCGTCCTACCCTTCTTAAATGAACTACTGACACAAGAATTTCGTAAAATATGTGCTTTGGTGAAGCGCCTTGTGCCTTTCGCTCTATCGAGACACGTAATCCACCAGCATAACACCGAAGTTCCGCAGGTGGCCGAAGTTTTGGCCCGGAGGCGTCGTGTGTTCCAGAACGGCTCACGACCATCCCCGGAGCACAACAAGAACACCAGGCTGTTTTCATGGGCAACTCTCACAACTGTCGCCACGACAAGTTAGGCTCCCTTCGCCGACAGGCTGTGCTCCTCTCACTACTGGGAGGCGCGGCGAACGGAGCACTACTCGCTTCCTGTGCGTCATGTGCCAGCAAGTGGGCCGTGCTGTATCCATCCTGCAGCGCAAGTGTTTAGGCAACCGCACAGCCGCGGCAAGCTGGCTCCAGCCTCCAACTCAGCTAGGACTACATGTTCTCGCCCCTGAAACGTGCAACTGTCTATGACTTGGCTACTGTGGCCTCAGTCACAACGACTCGATATCCGCTGGATTATTGAAGTCAGTGTTAGAGATTTAACGGCCAGCTGTTCCCTTGTAGTCAGCCTGTACTTTGACTTCCTTCTAATTTCACTCAACCGTGATAATGATCCAAGCCGGAGAAGTAACTTCTAGATCTCTAAGTCAGCCATAAACGTACGAGACAATTCGTATAATTTCGCAAGATTATCATGTTCTTAATTCCAGCAATTAGTAACATCAGCTGATTTATACGGAGCAACGCTTTTACTTTTGTTAAAATAATGTTGATATTGTTTTATGCCTACCTGGGAACTTTTTGTTGGTTGTCGAGTACGCATACGGTCAGTAAACAGTTATAGGTACCAATTTGTCACAAAGGCAGCAACTTCTATTTACACATCAGTCTTCTAATTGGTTTGATGCTACCCATCGCTACTTTCTATCCTGTTCCAACCTCTTCATCTCAGAGCTGCACGTGCAACCACGTTCCTCAATTAATAGTGAAATATATTGTAATCTCTTTCTACCCTTATAGTTCTTGCACGTGACAGCTCCCTCTTGTACCACGGAAGTTATTCCCCGATTCCTTAACATACACCACGTCTCGCTGTTCCTTCTTCTTCTTAGTGTTTTCCATATCTACCTTTCCTAACGTATACCGTGGACAATCTCCGAATTCACTATCATATCTGTCCACATAATTTTCACTATCCTTCTACAACAGTACATATTAAAAGCTTCACCTCTCTTCTTTGTGGGTTTTCCCACAGTCCAAGATTCACTTGCATTCCATAAATACTGTGTTCCAAACGTATATTTTAGAAATAAAAGGCCGGCCGGGGTGGCCGAGCGGTTCTAGGCGCTACAGTCTGGAACCGCGCGACCGCTACGGTCGCAGGTTCGAATTCTGCCTCGGGCATGGATGTGTATGATGTTCTTAGGTTAGTTAGGTTTAAGTAGTTCTACGTTCTAGGGGACCGATGACAGATGTTTAGTCCCATAGTGCTCAGAGCCATTTGAAGTAGAAGGGGCGATATTTAATTACAGACACAAAAGGCCGCGAATATACTCATTTCTAGTCTGTTACTCATGCCCTCTTTGCTTCGGCCATTGCGTGTTATTTTACTTCCAAAGTAGCAGATTCCTTTCAAGTCATCTATTTCGTGGCCACAAACTTTCACGTGAAATTCATCGTTTATCGCATTTCTGCTACTACTGGTTACTTTCGTTTTTCTTCATATGACCTTCGGTCCATAGTCTGTCATTGGACTGTTCATTTCATCTAACAGGTCCTGTACTTCTTATTTAATTTCACACATAATAGCAATCCCGATATTAACTGTTCACATTTCCCATGTAAATTTATTCTCACTCCCGAAACTTTCTTTTCTACCCAACATTGCTCCATCGACATATAGACTGAACAGTAGAGGCTGAAGATAGCATTTATCTACTTCGTTTTGGTTTTCCATTATTACTGTCCCCTACAAGTTCTATTATATTTTATACCAACCATGCTGCCTTAATGTTTATCCGTACACTTTTGATAATTTTGAACATCGTACATCATTGTACACTATCGAACGATTTTTCTAAATCGATATATTTTATGAACATGTAGTAGTGTTTCTTGAGCATTGCTTCCGTTATCAAGTGCATCATCACACAGTTTCTCTCCTGCTCTGACTTTTCCAAAAGACAAGCACATAGTCCTATAGCAAATATTCTGTTCTGCTGTATACTATTCTTGCCAGAAAGTTGGATGCCTGGAATTTTACTCTGGTTATACGGAAGTTCCCACTCGTATTTTCCAGCTAATTGACACTACTTTTAATGTGTGGTACTTGCGTCAATGCAATATGGAAGTAATGGATTCCATCATGGGGACTCTTCGGGAGACAGATCAGGAGACAAGAAATTGGCGTGCTCTTGTAGTCACAGGGAGTCGCAATTGATTAAACGCCGGCCGGTGTGGCCGTGCGGTTCCAGGCACTTCAGTCTGGAGCCACGTGACTCCATGAAAATGAAACCACAGCACGTAGCTTTGGTTAAGCTCGGAGTGAGATGCATACGGCTTATTATTCGAGTGCTTGCGAGTTTCCAGGAAGCAGCCTTTACCTGTACGTAATACGGAAACAGTACTGCATATGCAGTTTTTGTAAAACGTCGCCGGCTGGGGTGGCCGAGCGGTTCTACGCGCTACAGTCTGGAACCGCGCGACCGCTACGGTCGCAGGTTCGAGTCCTGCCTCGGGCATGGATGTTTGTGATGTCCTTAGGTTAGTTAGGTATAAGTATTTCTAAGTTCTAGGGGACTGATGACCTCAGAAGTTAAGTCCCATAGTGCTCAGAACCATTTAGTATAACGCCTCCTCTGGAGAAATGGCTGAATTTAACCAGCGTTATTCACTCCGAATACGGACCTACGACCGTCTTATACTTTCTTAGTCGTTTTTCATCTTTCTGCTTATCTTTTCATGCCTTAACGAACAGAGTCTTTTCTTTGTTAGTATATTAAGCATCAAAATGCAACACTACTTTTTTTTTTGTTTATATGTTTCATCTGCGACCTGTATATCATTGAACGAAATTTTTCGAGTAACTTCATTCTGTTTTCATTTGTCTTGGTTTGGTCAATGCTACCACCTCTGAAAATATGGCAAGCACAGAGCTTTCATAGTATCGAAGATGAAGTGTTGATAACTCATAAGTTATGTGTTCTGGAGCCCATATTTTTTCAGACTTTTTTGCTTCTAGTATTATCTGTTTTCAACTGCATGCGTTTACACCCTGTATTTATTTCTAAAGGGTCATCCAACCACGACAAACAGAAATATCTCGAAAGCTAAATCAAGATTGAGTTTAGCAGTTACTTATTTGTTCTAATGATCGACATAATCACAACAAAATGATCAGAGAGAAAACCTTATGCAAATGAAATTACAAAATGACGGCAGCTACTGGGGAGGTATAAAAATGTGGAGACTGTAGGGAGCAATCACAACAAGAACTGCTGTTGTGAACAGCTCGCAAATTAAAGTAAACGTTACAACAAGAAGCCACAAACTACGATCAAAGTAAGCAACACAAGTTTTGTGGCAAAATAAGCAAGAAACAAGTTCCACAGAATCCGGATCGCGCTATTACAATTGCGACACTTAACACTTCCCTCCACACCTTGGGTGCGCCGATCAACACCAGACGGCTGCCGGAGATGAACGCCATCTCTGTGACGTCACAGATAGAAATGGCCAGAACCTGTACCGACGGTAAGAAAATCGCAACACCAAGAAGGAGTTGGGTGACATAAACGAAAGTTGGTAGGCGTGTTTCTGCATGTGAAAGATGGTGTCTATTCCTATTTCACACCACTCGCAAGACATGGGTGCGAGTAGCGCCACTATTAAAATGCAAATCAGGTTTGATTTAAATACACACTGTAATGGCCGAGTGGGTCAGTTACCTCTGAAGCTGTTGAGATGATGTTAGTCAAGAAAAACAGCCGTGAGGATTAGTTACCTTTGATGCTGGTGAGTTGATGTTAGTCAAGAATGCGTCTAAGGCAGCACAGACGCCATCAACACCTCACGGGTTTTCAAAGAGATCGTGTAATAGGGATACGAGAAGTTGGATGTTTATTCTGCGATAATGCAGAGAGACTTGGCAGGATGGTAGCCACTGTATATGACTGCTGGCAGTGGTGATCACACGAATGTACGGTGGCAACAATAGCATGCTCCGGAGGGCTACGTGTTGCTGCCGAGAGGGAAGACCACCGTGCTCGGTGTATGGCTCTAGTGCGTCGTACTGCATCTACAGCAGCAATATGAGCAGCAGTTGTCCCGACACTGACACGAAGCACTATTTCAAATCGGCTACTTTAAGGAAAACCTCGAGCCAGACGCCACGTAACAAGCATTCAATTGACCACCACCATTAGTGACTTCAGTGATGGCAAGTGCGAGACCATTGAAGGGCAGGCTGGATGTCTGTTGTGTTTTCTGACGAAAGCTGGTTCTACCTCGGCGCCACTGATGGCTGTGTGTTGCGTAAAAGTAGGCCAGTTGAGAGCCTTCTACCAGCCTCTCTGTGTGCTAGACACACTGGACATACATCTGGAGTTACGACCTAGGGTGCAATTTACTACCGTTGTTTTCCCACGTATCCTGACTGAAAATTTGTACGTCAGTCTGTTGATCCAACCTGTTGTGCTGCCATTCATAAACAACATTCCAGGTGGTGTTTTCCAACAGGATAACGTTCATCCACATACCGCTTTTGTAACCCAATACGCTTTACAGAGCCGGCCGGGGTGGCCGGGCAGGTTATAGGCGCTACAGTCTGGAACCGCGCGACCGCTACGGTCGCAGGTTCGAATCCTGCCTCGGGCATGGACGTATGTGATGTCCTTAGGTTAGTTAGGTTCAAGAAGTTCTAAGTTCTAGGGGACTGATGGCCTTAGAAGTTAAGTCCCATAGTGCTCAGAGACATTTGAACTTTTTTCTTATCCATCTCTAAAGGTGCACATATGGTACATTATCGGGCAACTCCTGCGTCATCCACATGCAGCATTAACCGTCCTTGTATTGACATAGCAAGAGCGACATGCTTTGAAATTCATCTCCTGCAACACATATCACGCACGCTTCCATGCTGGCATTGAACAATATACAAGCATTTCGCGTTTGACATGTTTCATCTCGCGCTTGCACTAACATGTGATCTTGTAATGTTAAACACCTAAATATGTTACCGAGACAAATGTATACCAGAAATTTCATTTCTGTACAGGAATTATTTTTTAACGTTGAGATTTTTAAGCTCACAGCCCTCAGTTCCCTACTTTCAGGAAACACTACGTGGAGGCAAAGACTCTCTGTTGTTGCCATTATGACAGGCAAGAATTGTTGCTAAATTCATGAGAAAGCAGGAGAAAGCGCACTGAGATTTCCTCCTGTTGTTTGTCAGATGGGCATTTTTAAATACAAACTAGTTACAGGGCTCAAGCAGTGTTCTCATGATTGGTGAACATTACGTCCAGAACTGTCTACGGTGACGCAGTGCTATTGGCTGAAACCAAATGCGAATGGAACCGACTATCCCATGCTGGACGGATGGTGCCGTGGCGTTTGGCCCTTTGAAGTATATGCAGAAAGGCAGAAATTTCGAGGTCTGTTATTCTCTGGGGATTGCGGGGCGGAAGCTTCGCTCACTGGTCACCGGCGCCTGCCCAGCTTTTAGTAGTTTTAGAGCGGGTCACCTTCCGACTTCCGCCAAACTGCCCATACGCCCGATTCCCCAGAGGAGTCCTTTCGACCTAATGAGATTAACAGGCTGCCTGCTGCCGACAAAAGAAGCCATAGAGTCGTTTCTGCTGCCAAAACCAACCCATCCTTGCGAGCGTAAGGCTACCTTTCCATCGCACCACTTTAGTATATTCGCTAAAACATTCATGAAACAGCTGCACAAAGTTAATTGACATCGCTTAGCGATACATTATCGTTACATTGTGACAGTAATATAACAGAATGGGGCTTAAATCTTGCTATGTGGAAAATGTATTGCACCCACTATTTCTTGCTAAAAAGGAACAGACTTTTGCAGACTGGCATCGTATCATTAGTCTGAAAAGGACGATTATTCTATATTTTAAAAGGTTTTCGATAATCGTGGATTTTAGTTGGATTTGCTTTATAGAGAGAGAAAGTGAAGAATGTACGCTTAATAAAGTGGTCAGCATATTTTTGGTCGGTAGGTAAGAGATGAACCTGATTAGTTATTACGAGGGTTGTTCAGAAAGTAAGTTCCGATCGGTTGCGAAATGGAAACTGGTTTGAAAATCCGGTAAATATTTGCACAGATGTATTGCGCAGTGTCTCTAGTGTGCCCTATGTATCGTGTCGCGTCGCTCTTTTCAGTTATGAGTGAACATTGAGCACGTAAAGGTGCGTAGGGTTAGTATATCCCGCCAACTATGAGGGCCTGTGTCATGCAGCCCACATAACACAACTGTCGAGCAGTTCTTTCTTCATGCCAGTTCTCGGCCACATGCTACAAGGGGCTATGAAAACGCTCCTGCAGCATTTCCGATGAGAAGCGTTTGATCACATACAATACAGTCCGTAATTGGCTCCCCCAAGTCTCATCTCTGCTCACAAGAACTGCTGGCTATGAAGACAAAATTTTTCCACAAAAAACGAGCTGCAGTCCAGTGCAGATAACTACGAAAGCACAGGCGGCTGCTTACTATGACGAGGATATTGGAAAGTTTATACAGTACTACGACAACACTCTAGGTTGGAGAGGCGACTATGTAGATAGGTAGGTGGCAGGTGTACCTAACTGTTGCAAATACGACGTTTCTGGTTTTCACTGTGGTTTCCATTTTGCGAAAGATCGGATCTCACTTTCTGGACAACCCTCATATTTGTATTCTTCGCCAGGTTGGATCAAAGTTCTTTTTTTTTCCTGGGGACTACGGTGGTGACTACATTTCATGTGCAAGAAATTCCGTAAATGTCTGAAATGCTTATCATTGAGATTATTTTATTTTATTAAGTTCAAGACTGCTTACAAACGTAACCCAGTTTTAAATAAAATGATAAAAGATTTACAAAATTTACGTGTATTAAGAGCTTTGCTCTAGCACAAAAGTTCAATCAAATCGATACAAAATGACAAGAGGTCTTCATATTTATAGGCATTAGAGCATTATGTATAAAAATAAACACCCACTGTAATAGATACACCAAATAACTAGAGGATTTACTTATTACCAATGTCTAACCCAAGGGTGTGTTTTCTATAATAACACTGACTGAACTCCTTGTAAATCGAAACCTAAAATAAACAAATCAAATTACAGAATAATTATTTGAACCTGCTTCTGTTTCTAGATAAAGCGTTATTATTCAAAAGAATGAAAATGACCTCCAAACATCGGTACACAAACTGAACGAAATATGGAAGGAAAATAGTTCAACATTTTCCATTAATAAAACGAAAAAAATTGCTTTCGGAGTAAAATATCACGACACATGAAATATTGTTTTAGAAAATTCAGATTCAGAACAAGTCTCTGGAGTGTATTATAGAGGCAGCGATGTAAGTTTTGGTATTGATCTGATTCTGAAACAAAAAAAAATATCTGTTCCAAACTGCCTGTGGTATCATCAGCAGAGCACTGGGCCAAGTACAAAAAGAAACCACAATGAAAATCCATAAAGAGTGGGTGGTTGCAATTTACGTGCACTGGGTAGCAAGGTCGTCAGCGCTCAATTCTATAAAGTTGTTGCAACTCCTCCTCCCTTGTCTTATGGAAACAAAAACTTGACGACCATACGTAATGAGCAGAAACAAGGTTCCGGAGATGACAAAGGACTGCACAAGAAGAGACACGATTAGAGACGAAGATATTATGAGTAGAAAAGAATTAAAATATTTTCAGAACGAATAAAAGTGTTCTAAAATATTGTGAAAATTGGAGAAAATACTCATGAGGATGTCAGGTCATAAAATTGCCAATATGATCCTGAACTAGAAGCCCAATTCGAAAGCCGCGCGTGGTAGCCGCACGGTCTATGGCACTTCGGCCACGGTTCGCGCGGCTTCTCCCTCGGAGGTACGAGTTATCCCTCGGCATAGAGGTGTGTGTGTGTGTGTGTGTGTGTGTGTGTGTGTGTGTGTGTGTGTGTTATGGTTTGTTTAAGTTAGAGTAAGTAGTATGTAAGCCTAGGGACCGATGACCTCAGCAGTTTCGTCCCATAGGAACGTACCACAAATTTCCAAATTTTTCCCAATACGAGAAGCGATATTGGAAGACCTAAATAAAAATGGAAATAATTTAGTTTCATTGAAAGGAAGACTACGATGACAGTGTGGCGCTGTGCTCGGTGATTTGACCGTTTTTTCGTTATATTTGGAGTGTTTTTGGCAAAAAGTAGTAACGGCAGAAGAGCTACATTGCCAGTTACTTTTTAGTCAAACATATACCGTAGGGTTAACAGTAATTCTAGCTAAGTTGTTACCGTAGCTCTACCGGAAATCCGTAACTATTCAATTCAACACGTCTTAAATGCGCAGGGTGAAGTGGGACGTTGCAATCGGAGGTAGCTATGAATTACTAAAACCATAATTTCACTGTTACTAGATTCCCTCGTGCAATTTATATTTTTTATTTTATATTAGCATGCTTTTCGGTATTATGCAAGAAACACTAACAATTATACTTTCCATCGTCCCACGATGTAGCGATTACGGTTGATACTATCTCCTGTAGTTTCTTGTGAGATTCAAATCATATTTATACTCCTCTATAACTACTGATGTGGTTTCAACCAAACTTGCTACATGGAAATAAGCACTGTACCGTCCCGCAATGTGCGCGAGTTCCCAGACTGTATTCATTATTATTTTTAACACAGTATCCACGTACACCGGCGAATACACTGGCAAAATTATCGCATTGTAAGACTTATAGTTCAGGAGACACGACCTCATAAACATTGTGCTGAGTGGAAAATTGCAGCATCCAGCATGATATTTTAACTCTTTATTACTTTACTATTCATTCAGTTCGCAACTTATTTTCCAGACATTATCCACACGTACCACTGAAAGCATCTGCGATGTTATGTCGTTGCGCGGCATATATTTGAAGAGATATGACGTCTGCAACACTGACATGCATAAATAATTGTTTTCTTCCAAGAAGCGCCAGTTATCCAGACTATACTCATAACTTACAGTCAGTTTTATTAGACATTTAATTCCCGATTAATTTTCTTCCCTGCTTCATCTGAATGCTACTCTCTCGGACTCAAACTCATTCAAATGTAGTAACATTTTTTCCCATTGTTCTTGTATGTGGACGGAGATCGAAACGCTTATCCAGAATCCACCTGGTAAATCATTATAGTCTCTACTAACCGCATAAAATGTTTTCAAGGACGACAGTGTCCCCTTTCATCGAAGCTTTGCTTAAAAACCAACAGGAATCTTTATACATCCACACACTATACAACATAAATAACAGGCATTTTTGTACCCTGGCAGGATGTCCTCCTATTTTTCACGAAACTGTTAGATTTTTAGAAGAACTATAGGTTATCGTATTGTTTGCTTAGCTCTGCCAGAAACCATTATTATAAATTTGATACAAGTCCCTCTTCATTTTCGTTAGTTCCTCGCTTGGAGCGTTGTCAGCGACCATTGTGAGTATGCTGCACGCACTTTTCTGACAGATCGTCAGCACACTAGTGGGAATCACAACTGAATGGATTCTTGTACAAAGTAGATGAACAAGACGGCGCATGGTGGTAAGGGGGGGGAGGGGGAGGGTCTAACTTTCTCCATCGTTCACCACTGGGGGACTTCAACTTACAGTGCGCTAGGTTTGTTACTTCAGCGAACTTTCTACTGACACATTAGTTTCTTCTTGCAATAACTTGCGGAAGTATTTGCATTTAGATGCCCTGCTTGTCTCCGAGATGTGACTATCAGAAGGAGCGCGTCAGACTCTGATGACGTCGGGGGGTGGGGGGGTGGGGGGCATATCCCAATTTCCTTGATTTGCTTCTCTCGTCGACATGCAGATACTCTGTTGAGAGAGTACCATGTTCTGATTCAGCAAAGTATATTTTCTTGTGTACGATTAGGTGACCAATAACATTTTTCCGCGATTGACTACTCTTCTAGCTCATTAAAATCGAAATTTGTCTTCATTACGCTACATCGCATTTCATATTCGATTTTATACTATAACGTTCAGAGAAGTTGCTTGCGCAGCAGACGAACGTGCTAAGTGATAAAATGGAATCAGTAAGTCACTAACTAATAAAGAATCCCTTGGATCTAATGAAATTTTAACAAGGATTACGAACACCAGTGCACCATATATTACTACTGTACTCAGTCACCCCTAGTCTTTCCGTTCTGCACAAAGATTCCTTGTCTTACTTGAGAAGTTTTCTTTGTAACCCGACATTCGTTCTTATACTGTACTTCAGTCTCTTCTCGTTTCATTTACTCTATAAATGTGTTTTTTTATGAGTTTTCTAATAAGCTCCCTGGAAACTGCGTAAGGACATGTTTCCTGAAGTAGCTTCAACTGTGCTTTAACTCGAAGTCCCACGAAACGCCATGCAAAAAATTGAATTATAATATTTTAATTTCTCTAAAACCATTTTTCACTCTTTGTCATTTGGGATTCATCATAATTTTGGTTTCCAGTATGTCATAATTTCGGTCAAGAGCTTTCTGCCTCCAGCCGCATTTACTAAAATGGTTCAGAAACGTGTAAACTTTGGGCCTGAACATCATCAGATCCAGATATTCCACAAAAATCCACGTTTTACAGAAGCTATACATCCACTGCAATTTAAAAATAACAGTTTGGAAATTTAGTAGCATATGTTTTCGATATTAAAAAAGTTGTGTAATAGTTTTTTAGAGTTACCTTTAACAGTTTGCAAGTTTTCGATGTTGTATAGAAATCTTACATCCGCTGAAATGTGAATCTACAATGTTGAAATTTTAATAGAAAATGTGGCTTACTATAAAGGCATAGTCTGGAATTTTCTTTGCGTTACATTCAATATTATACACGTTTTTTTTAAGGAAATTTAAAATTTGGTGTAGAATACAGTAAAACTTGCTGGATACCCGGCGTTGTTGCAGTCTTTTATTAATTAGTCCTTCTCCAACTTCCTCCTGTCTGTCAATCTCCTCCTCCTCTTTCTTTTTTTTCAACCCTTCCTCACCGTTTCTTTCTCCACGTTATCACACTCAGCTCAATAGAGGCTAGTGATTCTTACTCCCACAGTATTTCTTTCCAGATTGTAACTAATACGTGTACTGAATTTGAATGAAAACGTTCTATGGGTTTAGCACGAGCTTTTTACGTCTAGCTTTTCTCTTGTACTCACATTTCAAATATATTTCACATATATTTAACTTCTTTCAAAGGTATTTGCACTATTTTTTACTTGTATCTCTAACAAATTTCGTACTGCAGTTTCATTTTCACGCAGCTCAATCTTTATGGTGTCAAATCTCCTGAACTACGTGTCGTACTATTGTATAACTTTCATGGGTCATCCACTGATATACTTGGATATTGTCTGCCCGATCTGTTGTGATTACAGTTATTAGTAAGGAAGAAGTGGATTAAAACGTCATGCATGATGCAGCTCCTCAGTATTTTACTTCATAGCTCATGAAGTATGCATCTTACGACATATTTTTGTGGATACGTTCAGCAGGATATGTGGACACTGTGTGCGAAGTGAGTTATGGATACAATTAGTAGCAAAGAGGTAATAAATTTAAATGTCATGTACGATGAGGCAGTTTTTCACGCATCTCAGTCTTTATGAAGTCATATCTCCTTCACCAAGTGCTGTACAATGAAATAATGTTGCTGGTAAATTCAGTGGTATAAGTGAACACAGTCTGCAAAATGTGTCACGAATACGGTCGTTAGTAAAGGAGTGAATAATTAAAGCGTCGTGCTTCATGCGGAAATTTTACTGCTTCAACAGTGCAAATGTACTAACCGAAAAACTGGTTTTTCCTTTTATAATTTTGTGGGGTTTTCAGCTTGAAAATGTCTCAGACGAATGTTGAAAATTAGGTGAACTGACAAGGTAAGGAATGAGGGTTTTCTGCTCAGAATCGGAAAGGAAAGGAATATGTGTAAAACAATGACAAGGAGAAGGGAGAGCATGATAGCACATCTGTTAAGACATCAGAGACTGTCTTCCATGGTAGTAGAGGGAGCTGTAAATGGAAAAAACTGTAATCGAAGACAGAAATTGAAATATATCCTGCAGATAACTGAGGGAGTAGCTTGCAAGTGCTACTCTGAGATGAAGACATGACCACATGGGAGAAATCAGTGGCGGGAGCATCCAACCAGTCACAAGACTGATGACTCAAAAGAAAAAAAAAGAGTTAGGGACTACGTGTAAAGATTGCAGATCACTAGATGCTCTGATTCTCAAATACTAGATGAATAAATTCTGACAGTCGTACGTCGTTGGCTACACTACTTTTTCATGCCGATCCCCACCCCCGTCATAGATAGATGGTTCTAACACATACAGCAATTCTTTCTGGACGTTAAGTAAGAAGTGTACAAGGTTTGAGTGAAATCAGTCCGGTGGCTTAGGAGATGAAGTGAAACACGCTGAAGTCACAAAGAAACAGGTACAGGCATGCCTATTTAAATACAGAGATATGTAAGCAACTGCGGTCTGCAAAGCCTATATAAGCCAACAAGTGTGTGGCGCAGTTGTTAAATATTTTACTGCTGCTACAATGGTAGGTTACCAAGACATAAGTGAGTTTGAACGTGGTGTTATAGTCGGTGCACGAGCGACGGGACACAGCATCTTCGAATTAGCGATGAAGTGGGGTTATCCCGTATGACCATTTCACGAGTGTACCATGAATACCAGGAATCCGTTAAAACCTCAAATCTCCGACATCGCTGCGCCCGGAAAAAAACCCAGCAAGAACGGGACGAACGACGACCGAAGAGGATCGTTCAGCGTGACAAAACTGGAACCCTTCCGCAAATTGCTGCAAATTTCACTGCAGGACCGTCAGCAAGTTTCAACGTGCTAATCATTCAGCGAAACATCATCGATAAGGGCTTTCGGAACCGAGACCACACTTGTGTACCCTTGATGACTGAGCGATACATTGTCTTACGCCTCGCCTTGGCCCGTCAACACCGACATTCCACTGTTGATGACAGAAACATGTTGCCTTGTGGGACGAATCTCGTTTCAAAGTGTCATGTACAGGTAAGGAGACAACCTCATGAATCCATGGACCCTTCATGTCAGCAACAGACTGTTCAGCTAGTGGAGGCTCTGTAATAGCTGTGAGGTGTGTGTAGTTGGAGTGATATGGGACCCCTGATACGTCTAGATACGACTCTTATTGGTGGCACGTACGTAAGCATCCTGTCTTATCACCTGCATCCATCCATATTCATTGTGCATTCCGACGGACTTAGGCAATTCCAGCAGGACAATGCGACACCCCATACGTCGAGAATTCGTACAGAGTAGCTCCAGAAACACTCTTCTGAGTTGAAACACTTCCTCCGGCCACCAAACTCCCCACACCTGAACATAATTGAGCTTATCTGGGATGCCTTGGAACGTGATGTTCAGAACAGATTTTCACCCTCTCGTACTTTACGGATTTATGGACAGCCCTGCAGGATTCGTGGTGTCAATTATCTCTAGCACAACTTCAGATAATAGTCGAGTCCATGCCATGTCGTGTTGCGGCACTTTTGCGTGCTCTCAGGAGCTCTACACGATATTTATAATGAGTACCAGTTTCCTACCGTGTACTATGATAATATTACGACAAAATCGGAGTACTGAAATAAATGTTAGTGCAACAATTTTGCCCCATTACAGCTCGTATTTACATGAACGGTAGACCAAATCACCATCTAGCCGTCCTGAGTCTCGTTTTATGTTGTTTCCTTAAGTCAGTTAAGGTTAATACATAGAATGTTTGTTCAAATGGACATGGCCGATTTCCTTCCCCTTTTCGAGACTGTTCGCCGTGCGTAGTGACCTCGTCTTCATCGATGCATATAGATTTCTCGTGGATCAGCTTCGTTGCTTAAGCACCCTAGCCGTAAATCAGTTCAGATGACGTCCAAAAATTGTTGAAGGACGACCAGAAAGAGGATTGTCATCGACCGATATTTCACCATTTTGAAACAGGAAAATTACTCAAAAACTTGAGTTTTCCCCATAGTATAGTCCTTGCATGCCATCTTTAACAATTCAAGAGTTTATGCAAAACTCAGAATTTCGCCGCCACACACTGTTCACGAAAATAGTTCATTGCAAAAACGATAATAACACAACGCAGTGGTCGCTGTGAACTCTGCAGAAACTTGTCCTGACTTTCCTCAGCGACGGGGCCCGACTTACTGCCTCTGAAATATTTGCTCTATGAGCTTCTAGCGACAAAACGTGGTTCCACGAAAGCTCTGCCCACCAAACAATTTGTTCGCTTTCTTTTGGGTACCCCTAGTAGTGGAACGGAAGTGATGGCTTTATAGAATAGCAATGCATGATTACTATAGCACATACAGAGTAGTGAACTCACTTAACTCAAGTTAAACGATTTATTTGAAATTATGTGCATAATTCGGCTGAAATCTAGATAAGAATGGCCTCTGAAGTATTTGAGTATGAAAAAAGAAAGCGAATGTAGTATTCAGCGTCCTGTTCGTGATGACATCATAAACAGAGCAATTTCGTGCCGCTACAGATCGAGAAAGGAGATCAGCCATGTCCATTTCTAAACACCAATCTAAGCATTCAGCTTAAGCGAATTAGTGATAGTACATACAACATAAATCTGGATGACCGCATAGTGATTTGACTACCGCTCCTCCTGAAAGCAAGTCCAGGTACTGCAGAGTTTCGTTACCAAGTGTCTGCGAAGTAATTTGTAGAAAATTCCTTACCGATTTATAGAGCTGTAAGAGCAAGAAGGGAAGATAACTTACACCAACCAGCTGGGTTGGGGATAACTTCCATTGATCTTGAATGATGAGTACTTAGTTACATGCCAACTCTATAACGTACCAATTTTATGAGCAGACTGAAGGAGTGCCATGGGTAGCTCTCCAGTAGTGGCGAATCTGTTTATGGAGAAGTTCGAGGATTAGGCACTTACAACTGCTGCCTACCAGCCGACGTGTTTCTTCAGATACGTTGATGACACGTTCGTCATCTGGCCACACTACAAGAGAAGACTGGATGAGTTCCTAGACCATCCTAACATAAGAGCCCCAACATCAAGTACACCATGAAACTAGAGAGTAATGGTCAGCTCCCATTCCTCGGTGTGTGGGTAAAGAAGAAGGCACACGGCACCTCAGGCCACACTGTGTACAGGAAAAGCAACACGCACTGGCTTATATCTACAGGCTGACAGCTTCCATTACCCAGCACAGAAGCATGGAGTGCTGAGAACACTCATACACCAAGCCAAAACACTCACTGATCCAGACAGCCTGACAGCGGAATTAGAATATCCACAAAGAGCGTTCACAGACAACCGATACTCCACCAGGGACATCCGCAAAGCCCTTCATCCCACCAGACGACCTGAGGCAACAGGAGAGGAGCAGGAAGAAGAGACCAAGAAAGTAGCCTTTCTACCACATACTGGGCCTATATCTGCCATGATCAGCAGAATCTTGAAGAAACGCAATATCAAGAGCGTGTTCTGCCCACCTAACAAGATAAGGACTCTCCTTGGAACTGTCAAGAACGATTTGAGGTTAAGGAAACCTGGTGTCTGCCATACACCGTGTGAATGTGGGATGTCTTACATCGGTCAAATTACCGGAACAGTGGAAATAAAATGTAAAGAACACCACAGATATACCAGGCTACGACAGGTAACTAAATCTGCAATAGCAGAACATTGTCTGGACCTTGAGCGCACCATGGATTATGACAAAACCAGGATCCTGGCACAAACCCCCCTATTCGGGACTAGTGTCACTAATGAATCGATTGAAAACAAGATGGCGGAGAACTTGATCAACCGGGAAGCAGGACATCAGATTAGTACTACGTGGAATCCTGCTTTGGAACTACTACAGAAACAACGGAAGAAAGATCCCTCCTCCAGGAATGGGCTACAGACGTCCAAGGGCGTAAGTAACGGAACAGAACGGCGTACGCGATACCAGGCAGCGGTAAGCTCTTTGGAGTATGGCCATCATAATATGCAGCTCCAATAGCAGCCGGATGCCGCAGAAAGCGCATCTCACAGGCGCATACCGGGTTCAGAAGGCCAGGAGAATGCCTCGGCCACGAGAGAAACTCACCGCGTTCGCGGACCGTAGATGGAGTGCCTAGAGACTGATACCAGAAATGGTCACAGTGGGGGCGGACGGCATAGGGAGCGCCACACAACTCCCAGGCATAAATATGGGACAAGGTCATGTCGTCAACCAGTCTCAATGAACACGTGATGAGGACACCGAGTTAAGACGTCGAAATATCGTGTTGGGAAGAGGCGGACCACCGGTATTACACCCGATTCTACGAGATGAATACTTGGCGTGTGGCGATTCAGTATTAGTGCGCTACAAACCAAGTCATTTGCCATTCCTCATAATGCACAGCGCCTCGATTAATTCATACGTGACGATATTACCCATACCCCATCAATATCTTCATATTCCAGCTCTGTCTCTTCATTTTCTGCTTGAGACGTCGGCATGTATAACGGAACTACAGTTGTCGTTGTTGGTTTGCTGTTTATTCTGATGAGAACAACCCTGTCACTCTACTGTTCGCAGTAACTCAGTCTCTGCCCTACCTTCCTATTCATAACAATTCTTACAAAAATCATACAAATTATTGCTGTTGTCGATATTACTCAACGTTCATGTGACCAGAAATCCTCATCTTCCTTCCATTTCACTTCACTGACCTCCTCTGTATCTAGATTGCACCTTCGTGTTCCCAGTTCCATATATTATTGCTTCCCAGCCACGTTAAAACTTCGGACAGTCTACGCTGGAAATCGTAGTATGTTACCCTTTCGTCGGTTATCCAATGTTTTTCTGATGGGTAACTCGCTTTTGGCGGCGCTCTCTTAGAATGGGAGACTGATTCGAAATCTTTTGGCATTGGAGAGAACATGATGACACTCTTTCAGTTACAGAACACTTGTTTTATGAATACACATCACGCGTCTTTAAAGCAATCGTTTCCATTGCCTTCCGTATTCTGATGCCGTTCATCATTACTTACGCTTCCGAGTTTTAGGGGCAGTTAAACCACTTTAAGGGCAAAAATGTGCCATGAACATCTCTCCGCTTCTCCTCCCACTTTGGCAAGGCCGGAAGTCTTAGGCCGCCATTGCTGATTTTTATTCAGACTTAAACAATGGTGAGGCTCGAGCCCAGGATCAAGGACGTTTCGATTAATAGTCGAATATGTTAACCCTAGACGACGTGTACAACGTCCAGAGTGGGATAAATGATTATAAGTTTTCAAAATTCCAATCAGCGTGTCGTATGCAGTTATTCATTATCAGACAGTTACGCACTACGTGTGTTTGTCAATTTCACTTAAGACAAATGTGGTCCCAAACTTCCCATAGCCCCATATTTGTAAATAAATAATGGTTAACCCAAAATTAGCAGTTATGCTGTCAGAACTTAGCCCAGACACATTATGAAAAGATAATTGTTATTATTATACTGATTTTTGAATCGCTTGAAATAAACAATCAGTAGACGCATCGTTATTTTCATAAAAGTTAATTACTTATTTTGATTGCCATTTGTGGCTGGAAAATAATGCACCACTTAAATAAACAGTTTTTTTTCCTTCTTAGATGCACCAGTTTATAAGCAGTAAAATAAATTACGTGTATTTGGATATCAGTTCCATTCGGAATAACAGATGAACCACAAAACTTCTGTGATAAACATGCCTCGATTTTAGTTCTAGCCAAACGAATACTGAAAGCTGTAAATGGATTAACATACATAACTTTATGCACTTTTACCGCAGAGTGTATAGTGCAGTGGGACAAATTATATTTTACAGTGTGGTATGTGGTATGTTGAGGCGAGTACAGTTGCAATAACATTATGAGCACTTTAAGATGAAATTTTAGATGCAGAGTCTAGAAATGTCTCAAGAAATTTAGATTTGTTTCTCGTTGCTGAATTAAGTTGATATTTTTGTTTGCAGTTGTTGCTTAATATCATAATACTAAGAATAAACTGTTCACCTCACCCACCATCAACAACAATTCCAACCAGGCATCAGTACCATTACAAAACATACAAACACGTGCAAACAACACAAGCATGCACAGAAGATTTTTCCATTCACCTGTCGACTGCAGGCGAAGCAATTGTAACTCTACATCACATGAATTTTCCATTACGCTCTTTTGGTGGATAACCATGCATCACATTCAAATTCCCATAAACGTCTGTACTTCTGCAGTCGTTTTGTCTTCTGTAACGTCACATCAAACTTTTTGGCCCATTTTACTGGGGCAATACATGTTCCTATTGCAATTGCGATTAATACACTACTGGCCATTAAAATTGCTACACCACGAAGATGAAGTGCAGCAGACGCGAAATTTAACCGACAGGAAGAAGATGCTGTGATATGCATATGGTTAGCTTTTCAGAGCATTCACACAAGGTTGGCGCCGGTGGCGACACCTACAACGTGCTGACATGAGGAAAGTTTCCAACCGATTTCTCATTCACAAACAGCAGTTGACCGGCGTTGCCTGGTGAAACGTTGTTGTGATGCCTCATGTAAGGAGGAGGAATGCGTACCATCATGTTCCCGACTTTGATAAAGATCGGATTGTAGCCTACCACGATTGCGGTTTATCGTATCGCGACATTGCTACTCGCGTTGGTCGAGATCCAATGACTTTTACCAGAATATGGAATCGGTGGGCTCAGGAAGGTCATAATGAACGCAGTGCTGGATCCTAACGGCCTCGAATCCCTAGCAGTCCAGATGACAGGCATCTTATCCGCAGGGCTGTAACGGATCGTGCAGCCACGTCTCGATCCCTGAGTCAACAGATGGCGACTTTTGCAAGACAACAACCATCTGCACGAACAGTTCGACGACGTTTGCAGCAGCATGGACTATCAGATCGGAGACCATGGCTGCGGTTACCATTGACTCTGCATCACAGACAGGAGCGCCTGCGACGGTATACTCAACGACGAACCTGGGTGCACGAATGGCAAAAAGTCATTTTTTGGATGAATCGAGGTTCTATTTAGAGCATCATCATGGTCGCATCCGTGTTTGGCGACATCGCGGTGAATGCACATTGGAAGCGTGTATTCGTCATCGCCATACTGGCGTGACACCCGGCGTGATGGTATCAGGTGCCATTGGTTACACGTCTCGGTCACCCCTTGTTTGCATTGACGGCACTTTGAACAGTGGACGTTACATTTTAGATGTGTTACAACCCGTGGCTCTACCCTCTATGCGATCCCTGCGAAACCCTACATTTCAACAGGGTAATGCACGACCGCCTGTGCGAGCCTTTCTGGATACAGAAAATGTTCGACTGCTATCCTGACCAGCTTATTCTCAAGATCTCTCACCAATTGAAAACGTCTGGTCAATGGTGGCCGAGCAACTGGCTCGTCACAAGACGCCAGTCACTACTCTTTATGAACTGTGGTATCGTGTTGAAGCTGCATGGGCAGCCGTTGCTGTACAAGCCATCCAAATTGATTTATGCACCCAAATTGCGTGAAAATGTAATGATATGTCAGTTCTAGTAGACTATATATGTCCAATGAATACCCGTTTATCATCTGCATTTCTTCTTGGTGTAGCAATTGTAATGTTCAGTAGTGTATTACGTTTTGTAGGTGTAATCAGTTTACTAAAGTGGTCTTTATCCTTGATTCAATATTACATAAAGCAATTGAACCGAATAATCCAACTGTATTGTCCGCAATGCCTCTCAGACAAAACAAACTGTAACATAGAGCACAAGGTTTTGTCACGCTGCAATAGTGTCACATGTAATACGTGGCTGAATTGGTAGCCATCGTCCCGTAAGAGTTCGATATGTTGCGACTAGTGCCTGTAAATAACAAGCAGTACTTTGGTAACCGTCGGCTAACTTTTCGTGAAATAAATAATTCGCACGGAGATGCTTCCTTACTTCACAAAGCGTAGCAGACTCGGTACTTACATTTAGCAGTTGCAAAAAATATGAAACTGACAGGTCCTCACTAACTGTCCACTCTATCTTTCACATTGACAATCGTATGGACATTTGAGGTTGGGTTTTGGGTTGCATTCAAAAAGGAGTACCCAATTCATGGTTGATTTACTCAACCGATCAGTTACACACAAAATTACGGTCAGCTTTTGTCGTCTATCAATCATTTACGTAAAAATAATACTTGAAAAAATCTGTTTATGTGAAATAAAGTATTCTCACGTACTTGGTTCTTCATAATGTCTAGAGAACTGCCCGAAATGGCATACACTACTTGACTATAAAGTACCGGTGGCAACCCTAGGCATAGGTTTCCTAACGACGCTTCTGACGGGAACACTTGCTTGTCGAGTGTGACCCGGTGGAGGTCACACCGGCTGCCCCTGCCCGCCGGCGGCGTTTTGTCGCCTGACATTTACCGGGACCGTTACGCGCGGTGGGCCCTGCTGGCATTAGCCGGTTGCCTAAAGTCCTCGGGCCACCGTGCTCATAGCCCTGACACTCGTTCACGCCGACGAGAGGTCACGGGATGGAACCCCGAACGGGGCGTGGAATTTTTTAGTTCGCCTTCCATTTAGCTTTCAAATGAGAACGATGTAAGAAGTCGCCTGCAACGACACGTGGTTCAGATTCCACGTTAAACTGAAGTCCCCTTCCCCCTGTTAGATAACTGGGTAAAGTTAGGGACACGCAAGTCGGCAAAGTGGCTTCCAGTTGAAAGATTTACACTCCGCAATTTAGTCACATGCAGTTATTACTATATCCCTCTCTCTTGTCCCTGGAGTTGTTAATTCGTGATAATTCGAACTCTTCAACCAACCTGACAACACCTGCAGCCACGGCAACCACCTTAAAGGTTTTCTTCAAATAAGAAACATAAGACTCACGTTCTCTGCTTTGAATAATAAAGAGCTGTGCAGAAGTAAAAATGAATCGTAATGAGAAGGAAAGCCTTTAATACTGGTAAAGTAACTCATCTGACTTCAAGAATATTGAACAGCTTAAACCCGCCTGAATAATGAACTTTGACATAAAACCTATGATAATTAGTTTTGCAAAACTGATTACAGATCCCAGAACTAAGACTGATACAAACAAAGATAAATCTGACTGTCTCTGAATGACATAAGGTGGCCATGACTGAATTTAAAAAACATCAAAATATTTAGTCCTTACCTCTATTCTGCGCAAATCTCCATAACGCGTTGCAGTACTGCTCTGGCTTGCGCACCGCTATGCTAAAGCTGCAGGTTACCATATCTACACAGAAACAGTTCTGAGGTGCAAAAAGTGATCTGTTAGTTGCAAATCGAAGTATTTTTACAGCAGACCTGATTCCTTTTCTGCTTTTGAAAAGACCATGATAAATTAAAAATTGTAAGAGAAATGTAGGTGAAAAATGGCGCTTCAGTAATGCAAGAGTGAGTTCAGAAAAATTACATTATAATTCCTTTCAGGTAAATAAAAGATTCTATTACACTTCCTCCTTCTGAGATCAGTTACCATTACATGACTCTTTTAATTAAACACATCGATAAATTGAGACTTTACCTCGAACCATAACATTACAACTGCTTCCTCATTTAAACACAGCTAACCACTATCTTCTATTGCCTACGCGCACACCAAAGATGATACCTAACCCTGCAATACAGCTTAGTACATCGTTGCTCGCTCACGTGTAACAGCTCGAGAGAAAAGATATGACATTATTGGACATCCGATTAATACTGAAATGACACGTAGCAACTTGCGCCTCCCACACTTCTCCACATCGCAATACTTCCTATCTGCAATGTGCTGTAGTTTCTAGCGGCTTACTGTGATTTGGGAGCCTTCGTCGTCCGCTAAGCATTTGTTCATTACAGTTTCGGGTTGAATATTTTATCCGTTACTGCTATTCTTTATTGTGCTTTAAGCGTACTTTTCTCGACAACATTGGGTTGCGCCACTCGTAGGGTGGAATGAGTTACACGCAAATGGTTTCGTGTTTGACTGTACACACAGCGCCACCAATATAATCTTCAGTTTCGTCGTTTGAGGGTCGCCGAGTCGCGTCCGAAATGCAAGTTTTGTTGGCTGCACGTTGCACGAGTTGTGGTGGAGTTAAATCTAGTTACGTGGAATCGCTGCATAAGAAAAAAAAATAAGAAACGTTGGAGTTGCCCAGCATCCTTGCTGAAATAATTTAATATTGAAGACCCAAGAATTTTATTCAGTTATCTTAGAATGTCACCAGAATTGTTCCCGTTTCTTTTAAGTAGAATTAATTATGCGATAAGAAGTAAATTTATTGTAGTGCACTTAGCACTGTTGCCAGAACTGAAATTACATATCACATTGCGTGCATTACAATCGATAACACTCGGCAAATTATAAGATGCGGTTTTAGTTGATGAAGACACTTTTTTATGAGCACCAATAATTATTAACATTAACAGTAACAATTATTAACATTATCTGCAATAATTATCCTAAAAAGGCTGCATTAAAAAGGGAATGGTTTGTAAACTACTCTCTTGAAGATAGATCTCTACAGTCAATATTTCAGAATTATAACGTATGTGAATGGGGATCACTGCTGTGGCGTTTCAAATAGACGAATACTGAGTAAAGAATGCAGCTTCTTTATTTGTGTAGCCTTCCCTCCTGTGAACAATATTCCTTAAGAAACAGTTGGCCAACTCGAACGATGAAATTTTAGTCTTGTAATTCAGATTTATATGTGCTCCTAACCCAATAAATTTGGCTCTGCAGCTCAGATCGCACGTAACCATCTCAGGAGCAGCAACATGTTGCTTAGTTTTGTAACCAGCATCACTGAACTCCCAAAAAAACCTACGAAAAGCACAGATATCCAAAAAAGCAAACATTATTCTCCTTTCCGTAATTCATATTTCTGTTTGTCTACTCTCATAACACACATAACCTCAAAACTCATGCAACTAGTGTCACCAAAGTTGGAACATGCCGAAAGTGATTAGCTTCACCAGAGTTGGGCAAACATGCGGTGCGCATGCGCAGTTGCCGGTAGCTTTGTTGCCTGCAACCTAGTCTCGTTGTGTAAACTAGGCTTTATGTAATGCTGAAGAATGTCACACGTGAGTTAGTAACTTATCATTCAATGGGAGTGTTTGAAGTCACTCTCTTCGCCAGGGCGTTCGTGTACTAGAGCAGTCGAGTGAAATGGTTTGGGCGCTACTCGCTGCACAGGTATCGTTCTAGGGATACTGTATAAATAATTTTTCGTGTATTACTTTGTCTTATTCGTTTTGTAACTACATTCACATAGTACAGAAACATAAATGTTTCATATTATTTTTGTATATCGTTTTTACTAGCCAGTCGAAACTGAAAAATCGAGTGGTTGGATGGTGATAAGGGACGCTGATTGTTGAAGTGTGGCGTATTGGTTTTCGTGCATAAAGACACGGAACAAACATTATATCAATATGCGCACCGTATGGAGTGAACAGCACAAAGACGATGGTAATATTAAGTAACTTGTGAAATGTATGCTCAAGTTTATACGTACATAAAGTAAGTCAGCTTTTACATGCATAAAAGATCCAAGTCAGCGGGTCACCGGTGAAACAATACGTGTTCACTTCACTACGTTTGCACATTTCGATTACTGTTCTGTCATATGACTTCACTGGAAAATGTGTTGTGACAGTCACTGATCTGAAACTGTTTCGCGCGTGCCATGGAGAAGGACAATATATAGGCAGACATTCCCAGTCCAGCGTACTTCATATTGTGCACACCTTGGAACAACACTCTCACGACGACAGCTGTGACAGTATCGGAGGCCTACCACTATATGCAACAGCCTTAAAACGTCTGAGAATCACCATATACCAGTACCGCGCGTCGTTATTAGTACACTATCTCAGAATCCTTCAAATGGTTTAAGCGGCTCTGAGCACTATGGAACTTAACATCTGAGGTTATCAGCACCCTAGAACTTAGAACTACTTAAACCTAACTAACCTAATGACATCACACACATCCATGCCCGAGGCAGGATTCGAACCTGTGACCGTAGCGGTCACGTGGTTCCAAACTGAAGCTCCTAGAACCGCTCGGCCACACCGGCCGCCTCGGAATCCTGCAAAGAGGTGAAGTACACCTACGCGGGTAATTTTGAGATACGCTGTTAAATGCATTCACGCTCTCAGTTGCAAAATAAATGTAGTAAACATAAGATTCTAATTACTAGGCCTAATACAGCACTGTCGCTGTAACAGCAACCAACATATTTAACGTAGTGTTTGCTCTACATTCCTCCTCATAATTTTTACGCTGTTTCGTAAAATATTAGTCATTTCTGCTCCCTTTCATTCATTACATATGCCAAGTTTTGCAAATTTTGATTTCTCGCACAGTAAATAAATAATTGTGCATAATGAACGGATTAGCAGCCCACGCTACGCCGTACGTGCTAACCCATAGTAAGTGTGAATTGTTCCGATTAGCCGATAATCGCAGCCCACGTGATAATCGAATTTGACAGCTCGTGTAGACGCGTTTGGGTCTCTTTCGTTCCATTATAACTGGAATCGTATAGCGTGGGTGGGTCAGCGCATTCCGGGTAAATGAATGCATTTCGGGGTACATGCATACATATTATTGAAGAAATTTGATGTTCATTTAATTTTATTGATCTTGATGTTTGCATGTTTGAAAAAAGATAGCGGCTGGTCCCGGCGGAGGTTCGAGTCCTCCCTCGGGCATGGGTGTGTGTGTTTGTCCTTAGGATAATTTAGGTTAAGTAGTGTGTAAGCTTAGGTACTGATGACCTTAGCAGTTAAGTCCCGTAAGATTTCACACCCATTCCTTTTTTTTTTTTGAAAAAGGTAAATGACGAGCATGAGTACAGTATTATTGCTTTTGCGTTGATACTAAATTTAACTACATTCATTTGGCTCGAAATTAATCGCTGCTAACAAGTGAAACCTAATAAGATTAGGCGACGGCTTGATTACACAGTTATTTACACTGCTTAAAGTTAGTCATGTTGTAGTGCCTACTCTGGCAACAATTGATAATATTTCCAATCATTCTGTTGTTGCTAAGACGGTGCTAACATGACAAAGTAAAGAAGAATATGATTGGATTCTTCGCGAAAATGTCTAAGAGATATATTTAAAAACGTAGAGCTTATGGAGCCAAGATCTCTCCATAAGCCACAGTTCCCCATACAGGGAATCGCCGAGCTGGTAGAAACATAGTGGCATACAAGCTTTAAACTGCCTCCCTGTCACTGCTATTTCAACTCAACAGAATGGATTTGGAGCCAATTTAAAAGTTATATTACAAATGAGAGAAAAAAGTTATATACGGTCGAGGCAGTCGGCATCAAGCTAGCTAAAAAGTCACATCTGAAGAATGGAAGAAATACGTCTGGTGTATCGCGGAAGAATCAAGGCAGGACATAGCTATTTTTTAAAAAAGCGTCACGAGAAATAATTCAACGTTAAATATGGCTAATGGCAGTATTATTTCATTTACCAGTAATAATGGCGAGAGTAATGTCATTAGAGTATTTCCATTACCATCACAGAGAACAAGCGGATTCAGTTGAGCGATTTGCATGTGTGGCTTACGTATCTGTGTAGTAAAATTACATTTTCGTAAGCATTATGTATTAATAAGGAGGCTATTATCAGCAACTGAATCCGATTCAAGCCGACCTCAGGAATTTGTCTTAATCGAAGGAATCAGAATTCCTCTCCTTGTTAGCATTACAATTGTTATACATTGTTGTAATACTACAGTAGTGTACTTTGTTATCACTTTTCTTCTTTCTTCCAAATTGGTAAGTTTCCTCACCACGATGAACATGCATATGTATTGTTATGTAAGCGGAAAGTTCGTAAAATCATAATAACGGGCTAATTACAAACCTATCGCTCACTTTCTCTGATTGAAACCAAACGGGTGACAGCTGAGGATTTGACTCGCGAACGTAGCTCATTTACCTGAAATTACCTCGCGTTAGAGAACTCCGACCGAGTTCTGGTTTGAAGTAGACGGAAATACAATGTATTCCAAAGATCTAGTTTGCATAATGTGTTCACCTAAATTGAATAGGAAAAATATTTCCCGCAAGTCGAAAATTCGCCAACGTCCTCGGTAAATTGATTTTCGCAAACTTTCCATATTTCGTTTTCAAATTTGTTGCCGCAAATAAGATTAAACTGAAAACGTAGTGCAATTCTTCCGGAAGGCACCGATGGCAGTTCCATCTATGTGCGTCGAATGCCTTCCGAGTTGCAGCGAGCTGAATGAAACGTGAGTGAAACGTTCTGTGTGGGACTTTGGAACTCCGCTCTACGCCACCACGTGCTCCTATCAACCTTACGGTATCGATTGACAGGATATGGATCGTCTAAACAGCAGGTATACTCATCCTTACAAACTGTTTAAACTTTCTCAACTATTCGTGTCCTGTATGTAGGGGGACTTTAGTTATGGACCTACGTTTTCGGCGGCGGTAAATCTGTACTAACTTGGGATGACACCAAAAACCAGTAGCGTCTGGCAGTTTTTTGTCTGTAATATTTTTCCCTTACGTTTTTGGTTAAAAGCACTTAGGCCTTTGTCGTTCACCGTTAAAGTACCCAATATTTTCACTAGTTAAGCTTCTTTCGACACCATATGCTTTCCTGCATCTGGAGCTTCGAAGAAACAATGAAATTCCCCTAATATGAAAAAAGAGCAGGTTTCACCAATACGCCAGACCTATACAACATCTTTTTTTAAAAATATTGATAGTGTGAGGTATCTTAAATGGTCAACCGCTTAAAAACAACAATAATTCTCCAATTCCCACTCTACCCCTTCCCCCCCTCCCCCCGTCACCTTATTCCTGAGATGCTCAGTCCTAGTAAGACCGCGTAACAATGGCAAATAGACACAACTTTTCCATGGTACGTGCTTCTAATATACGAACATCCCCCTCCCCCCCACCACCACCACCAAAGTGTCATTTGTATCCACAAATGTGTATTTTAAAAATGTAAATTACCTCGTATGAGGAAAGAAGTAACAGAACACACAATCAGTCAATGACACTAACACTTACCCCTATTTGGTCCAGGTGGCAAGTTAAGTTCAGCATCAACATCTTCCACCTCAGCGGCGACGTCATTGACTCGGATTTTCTCGTCGTTGTATTCGTCCTCAGTATGCTGTGCATTGAGGTCCGACTGCGGCGTGCCAACACGATGATTCCAAATGGTAGAACACCGGAATTCAGTTTGTCTTCATAACTGTGTGCCCATCCACTACACAATTACTCACATTTGCAAGAAAAGATTCAGAGAATTGTTGGTCGGGATGACCGTCCACTTCTAACATGTGTAAGATTGGTTCTGATCTGTGTTCCTACTACAGTTGCACAAGGACGCTCTGTGAGTGTTTTAGGAATTTGGTGTTGAATATACGGCCTGCACGGTAGGAAGATACCATCTCACGCAAGCAGATTTCAGAAGAGAGCAGCAGTACAGACAGTGATGTAACCATACAACGATATCAATGTCGATTCCACTACACTCCCTGTAGGGGAAAGGTTATCGCTGACAGAAATTGTGTGAATTGTGAAATTGTGTGAAATGTGTGTGAATTCCTAACGGTCCAGACATCGGTCCTTCACTACTTCAACTAACTTATTCTAAGAACAACACACACACCCATGCCTGAAGGAGGACTCGAACCTCCGGCGGGAGGGGCCGCCCAATCCGTGCATGCCGCCTCAAACCACACGGCCACTCAGCGCGGCTGCTGAAGTCATCGGTCCGTAGACTTATGCACTACTTAAACTAACTTATGCTAAGAGCAACACACGTACCGATGCCCTAGGGACTCGATCGAACGTCCGGTGGGAGAGGCCGCACAGTCCATGACATAGCGCCTCAAATTGTGCGGCCTCTCCGCACTGCAGAAATTGGTGTATGGGTTCAGGCATAACTATATATTAGCAAAAATGAAAATTTTAGATTTTTTTCATCAGGCTTTACTTTAAGTCTAAGTATGACTATATGACATAGCAATGTTAGCAAAGTTACGTACACGATGGTAAAATATTGATATTGGGTGTTCACAACTATGAAGCGAAATTATTAACTATTATGTGGTTCTTTAATGGTAAGACGGTTGATGACCGTATCCGGGGGTCAATAAAAATACAAAAAAAATTGAATACAATTGGGGCCAGAGATATCAATTATGCAAAAATGCACAATGCTGATACCTAAAATTGAATGGCGGTCGGTAAAGAACAATCAAAAAGAAGTAACCAGTTAAAACAATTCAATGACATTAGGTAATAAAGCACTCTACAGTGGCTGGTCAGCTCTTTTTGTTAAATCGGATATCTTGAGTTGCTGCTTCAGTGAAGCTTAAAATTCTTGAACATGTTTAACTATAGGTCATAACTGAATGTACGAAAATTAGGAGAGATGGAGACGACGACATTTCTGAGTGTCAATTGAATATCACTTGCTGGTGTAGCGCGAGCGCCTGGATGCGATTCTCTGTACTAGGAGACTTCGCAGTTTAACTCCTTGGGTTAAGATGAGTCTTTGAACAAGTGTTCATATAATGACTCTCGCAATCTTCTCAGCATGACGCGAGTCCCCTTGCTGAAACACTCGACGATTTCGTACAAGAGATTGAGTGAATGACTTTGTCTGTAATTTCCCTACGTCAAAGCTAGTATCGACGCATTTCCTTTCTCGCCACTCGGAGAGTGCGTACTTGATATAACTCCACCCATTAGAATTTTTGTAGCCTATAACAGGCATCATTCCTTTCATAGAGCAGAGTTTAAATTCTGCTACGTAATACTGGGATAAATAGCTTTTTCTTTCATATGAGTTTTAACACAGGTGGCTACAGTGAGTCACCATTGTTTTGAGTTCGGTTTCTCCGGACGTTTATCCTCCATCTCCAGCAGTGTTGCTGTAGAAAGGCTTTCTGAAGGGTCGTCCTTAAAATCAGGAACAAGGGTGGTTTGCCAACGGCCTATGAAGTGGCTCCGGCGTCTCATTGAGTCTGGTAGGTGCCCCACTGTGAAGTTTCAGCCGTGCAGGACGGCGTGCCATCGTAAAATTCTCCTTCCCTCCGAACTGTGTCTCGTAGCCCGAATCTGGGAAATTACTTGAGCGCAGTTACTAGTGTGAGTGTTAATGGTTTACATTCACGAAACGGTGGCTTCTTTATTGGATCTGCTTATTAAAAAAAATTGTATAATTTCACATAACTATGTTGTGTGACGAATCAAGTTAGCTGTAAGTGTTTCAGGAATTCAGTATAGGGCGTGTTATTTATTTGAAACTATACACATTGTCTGTGATCATGTATCCACCGTAAAATGTCCCAAGCTATGTCTATCCTGTCCCAGATATTTGGTGTGATGTCGCTGCAGTACTGCTTGAAAATACCATCCGAATCTCACAAGAAGGTTTTCCTCTTTAATGAACACTGACTTCCTTCTTTCCTTGTCCAAGGTAGCTTTGTATCTGCCAAGTAACGCTATCTCCTTATTCTCGAGGAATGGTGTCTTCCGAGATCCGTACACTCATCCACCTATCAATATCATGATTATTCCTTTGTGGTTTCAACTTCTGCGGATGTGGGAAGATTTTAAATATTTCTCGGGTTTCCGGCTGAGTTCCGTCATCCAGAAGGCGTGATATTCCGGCAAACGTACTTGTTGCCATGTTCAAGCATTCCTGACGACTGACTATCTTCTGCTAGGCACTGCCTTTAAATACCCCCCCCCCCCCCCCCCCCACACACACACACTTTTCTGAACAGTCTGCAGCACCTCCGTGACGCATCTCTGAGAGCAGACCTGACGCAGTGGGTGAGAGATGGTGGAAGAAAGTGTAGAGACCATTGTGAGTAGATGTCACCAGCACATTCATAACACAGCTCATTTCGTCCAGCAGCTTCAGAACTTCCGACTGAGGCAAGAAGAAAGACCTCAAGGTGAACTTGGATGCTCTGTCTCTTTCCAAGGATACTTCTAAGAGACTCTCTAAGCCTCGTAAGGGGGAAAGTGTGGGCAAGCTCTAACGAAACTGTCTGATTAAGTGCTTATAACAACCTACTTTCTGTTCAACAGGAATTACTACGAACATATAGGTGGAGCGGCGATGGGTTATGGAGGCACTGGAAGAAAATGCCCTGGAGTCAGCAATCTATTATTTCTTGTGCGTTTTTCGATATGTAGATGACATGTAGACGGCATCACGTACCAGTTTCCTGCAACTCCTTAATTTGCTGCACCAAAACATCAGAAGTGAAGGAATTCTGCTACCTCGGAAAAAAATTATGCATTATGGACGAAGGATATAAGAAGCAGATTAGCCCCAATAAAGAGTTATTTGTTGACCAAGAGAGGTCTACTGCTTTCAAACTAGTGCTTGATTTGAGATAGAAACCACTAAAAATGTAGGTTTGCAACACAGTATACTATCTAAATAAATCATAGAGTACGGGAATACAGAATGAGAAAAGAATCTAAGCGTTGGAGAATTGGTACTTTAGAAGGATGATGAAAATTAGAGGGGCTGGTAAGATAAGAAATAAAAAAGCTTTCCACAGTATCAGTGGCGAGAAGCATACCCGGCAGACACTGATAAGGAGAAGAAACAGACTCAAAGAACATGTACTGAGTGTTAAAACATCAAGGTATATCGTACATGGCGCTAGAGAGAGCTGAAGATCGCAAAAACTGTAAAAGAAACATCGATTAAACAACATCCAACGAATAACTGATGACTTCGGGTGCATCTGCAGTTGCGGTATAAAAATGTTGACACAGGAGAGAAGGGAGAGAACGTGTGGCGGGCAGCATGACACCATTCAGAAGCTGAAAGAAAGAGAAAAAGAGAAGTTTAGAGAAACACGTAGAGCACCTATTCCTCTCCTAAATCTCTCATAAACTTGAGTTTCAACAGCCTATATTATGCCCCATCCTTGAGAAAGCTACCCTTCTGCCGTGCCTCAAAGAATACGTCACACATTCCCTTTGCTGTGACGTGCTTTCATACAGCGCGGTCGCCGCACGGAAGACGCAGCACACCACCTTCTCGAGTACCGTATATCAACACCTCAGTGGCAGCAATGCGTCGTATTTCGAAGTGATCACAGAGGGGGCGCTACAGGAGATGCAGCCATCATACCGTTGGAGTCGACGGAGCCAATCAGGATGGTGCCCTGTGTGAGTAAGTTGCGTCATCGAGGCACGGAAGGGGAGTCGTCTGGTGGGCATTCTGCAGTAAGTAGTATGCCTCCTCTTAGTCGCGACGCTGTTTCTTTGACAGTGTTTACGGGCCTTGTACTTTGGCTATTGATGTGGATACGAGTGATTACGTTATGTTTCACCTTGTTTTCAGAATAAATCTTCTTGTAATTAATTCCGACTTTCCATTTGTTAGTTTGTACCTGGGCTACAACAC
Source organism: Schistocerca gregaria (assembly GCF_023897955.1). NCBI lineage: Eukaryota > Metazoa > Arthropoda > Insecta > Orthoptera > Acrididae > Schistocerca > Schistocerca gregaria. The sequence continues at coordinate 458,378,710 of NC_064920.1, read as the reverse complement.
CCTTCATCTCCAAACTCTCAATGCCCTTCCCATTGGAATTTCAGTCGCGTTACCCACCCAGCCCTGATCTCACCACCTCAAACTTACACTTTCTTTCAACCATAACCTACCTCAACCAGCCCACCACATACCAGCTGAAGTTCCCAGCATACTCTCTTTTTGTCCATTTGGTATCCCACTCATCTATATCCCAATTCCTTGCCACACAGGCATTCCTCATGCTTCTCCAAATAACTTCGTCCTTCACACTTCCTTAATAACAACTACTTGGAGTCCTCATCATATAATGTAGATCGGTATCATATTATCACAAAAACCAATGCCTATTTTCTTTATCAATTTTTTTGTAGTGAAATTGTAACTGTTACTATGCAGTGGGTGAAGAGCGGCAGTTCTATCACTGCCTAGGTGTTCCTAATAGGGAGGAAACAAATGGAAGTAAATTTTACTAAATCGATCGCTTTTTAATTTAGTTTATGTCATCACGAAGGACAATCTTGGGAAATGCAGAACGTAAGAAAGTACATTTTAACAGACGGAAACATCGTTCACAAATCTTACTGGCATTTAAGGAGCCACAAGAGTAAACGCCTAAATAAACTGCACCCATCATCAAGACTCCGCTGTTACGGAGTAATATTTAGATACTGGTCACCCCATGGAAAATGATGAAACGCAGGTACCCCTACAATAATTTTATGTGTGATGTATGATTAAAGGAGCAGAAGTAGACAAAACACCCGCAACTAGAGTTTGTTAAGTAAATATAGTGAGCTCCTTCTTAGCCATGCTTGACATCTGTCGCTTGGGACAATGCCGAGCTTCCCGAGGAGCGATACGAACACAGTGATGGCGTGGCACGCTTTAACTGAGCTCTTCCACTAACAACCCCTTGCAGAAGCCAGAAGGCTAAGTGAGGATTGTAAAAAGATGCAGTGGTAGACGAATGGATAACTCCGCAGCAGACAGCAAATCGCAAGTATCTTTGCCGAAAATTAATGAACTTTTAACGACTACATCCGAATAAACATCAGAGATGAATTTATAGTTCAGTGAATAAAATTATGAGCACCTGCTTAATTGCGTGTTGGTCCACCTTTGGCAAGCAATACTATAGCGTTTCTGTCTGGCATGGATTGTACTATTCTTTGGTAGGTTTCCGGAGGTGTTCGCGGCCGCTTGCTTGTGGGCATAGAGACGGCTCCCGATGCCGTTCCATACGCGTTGGATCAGATTCAGATCACGCGACTTTGATGGCCATGAGGAGCTAATTATACTGCTTCTGGAACCACTAAATCACGATTCAGGCCTTATGACACAGACAGTTATCCTGCTGGACCTTGCCTTCTCCTTTGTGGAAGACATTATGCTTGAATAGATACTGGTGGTTCACAACAATGTACAAGTAGTTCGCGGCTGTCCTTGTGCCTTCTATAATCACCACAGGTCGCATGAAACCCCTGGTGCATGTTCGCCATACCACAGTACTGGTCCACTGTGCACGTGCCGCTCTGCGTTTGGGTCAACATGGGAACACGTAGAGGTCGTACGCTGCGGATCCCAACGTTCAACATTGTGCGCCCAGCAACTTGTGACAGCACCAGCAATACTGTACTCGTCGCTCAGATCGCCGCCTATCCTACGTTAAAAAGTGTGCAACCCTCCATATTCCATATTCTGTGATACGTCGTGGATGTCCGACACCTAGTCACCTGCTCGTAGTTTCACCGTTCTTCAACCACTTTCCATAGATATCGCACCAACAGTCGACCAGCTTAAGCGTTTCCGAGATGCTCGTTCCATGGCGCCGGGCACTGAGAATCTGCCCTTTGCCAAAGTCTCTTGTATCACTGGAGTTCCTCATTTGTGGCCCATATCGTCAATAGAATGATTCCCTATTCGTCTCTGGTCCGCTTGTATGCTTGCTTGCCGCTTCACGTGTCTACAGCTCCATGAGACAGCATTCAATCGCGAATGGGCAGTGATCACAATGTTTCGGCTTATTGGTGTATTTCCTCTCTCTGTGTATCCGATGTAAAATGTAGACTAACAATGGCAAAGGAAAGCGTCTCTCAAAAAGAGAAACTGGATAACATAGAATATACAATTAAGTATTTCAAACCCTTCTCTGAATGTATTTGTATAGAATATAACCATGTATGGATGTGAAACATAGATGATAAACAATTTAGAAAAGAAGAGAATAGAAGTTTCTGAAATGTGGTTCTATAGACGAATACTGAAGATTAGATGGCTAGATAGCGCTAACTGATGAGAAGGTACTAAACAAAATTGGGGAGAAAAATCTGTGGCGCAATTTGACTGTAAGAAGGAGTCGGTTGATAGACTACATTCTGAGACATAAAGTGATGACTAGTTTAGTATTGAAGAGTAGTACGGCGGGTAAAAATCATGTGGGGACACCAAGAGATGAATACAGTAAGCAGATTGAAAAGGACGTAGGTGTCAGCTGCTTGCGGAGATGAAGAGGTTCCACAGCATACAGTAGCATGGATACCTGAATCAAACCAGTCTTCCGACTGAAGACCAGAACAATATCCACTGCAGGAATGGACTGTTAACGATAATTTCAATTACTAATAAAAAGCATAACGGATCGCTAAGAGGGATTGCGAACGTAACTGAAATAGTTACTGGGCCTTTTTCACTAAACAATTCTTCGAAATACTGAATTCGTATTCTCACTGCTTCCTTAATTTTTGTTCACAGAGTGCTCAACAACATGCGACAGCTGTGGAACATCCATTCTCGTGCCTTCCATGGGTTACACCTACTGAACACCATGTGAGTATTGCCGTTCGACTAAGAACTTTTGATTTTTTCATTAAAGTTCCAGCATCTTCCGTATAATACATTCACTATTTTGTGGATAGGAAGGGCTACATTCGATTAATCATGGTACAAAGTATTCTAATTTTGATCTAGTAGATGTTTTTATACTCATTCTGCCTTGCATTGATATTAGCACCAACTGTCGTGTGTGGCCTAAGGTGCTCATTGAATTTACAACTTGTATTTGTTGTGACGTGTTTGCATCAGAAGATCAGATATCATATGTTTGTTGGCAGGAGTTACAGTGCAACCACTATAACTCCCTCGCTGTCCATTCATGAGAGATGCAGGGGTAAAAGACTAATTTTAACATTACATGGGATGTTAACGGGCGGAAATGTATGCGTTATTGCGACTCAACCCATGTGATCAGCCTACTTCACACGCATACAAACTGTAACATCCAGTTATTTCAATGAAATCAAATTGTGACTCATTGATGTTGCAGTCATAGAATAGTACATTTTTTTCGTTTGGTGAAGCACAATTATTTTTTTTACATTTATGAATATTCAAAGCAATTTGTCAGTTTTTGCACCACTCTAGAAGCTTACTAGGATCCGACACTACTTGTACAGCATATTTCAGGCATTGCTGCCTGAGAGATAACTAGGTCATCTGCGAAGAGTCGGGCGTTGGTATTAACCCGTTTGATTCCAAGAAGGTTTTCCATTCAAATCTTTTACGCTTTCCTGTTTAAATCTTATGTTTGGAGTGTAGATAAGCCATAAATGCAAAGATTTCTCAAAAATCTTGGCAATATTTATTCTTATAAATTACAAAAGGAAATACTTAGTAGCTACACACACACACACATAACAACCGCTGTTCTCCGCTGTACTTTACCACAATATAACAATAGGTAGTTCCTAACAACAAACACGACCGGTAAGGACGGCAGGCGCTAAGGTGCTCCTAGTTCGCTTATTTTACCAAACGAATAGCTCTTGTGCCCCGTCCTATTATACACTGAAATTGTTGGATTGCTTTTTATCATTAGATGTAATGGTTAATGTGTGACATAATTATTCATTTAATTTGAGTTTTTTTTATTTGCTCAGATGATTTCTGAGCTTCCATCACTTCCCTCACTCAGATACCTGGTTTTCGTGGGACGGTTCACGAGTAACCAACTTCTGACATAAACGAAGACAAATAATTGCAAATGTGCATAAATATATCAACACATTACCACTTTTCATAATTTCAATTTTCATTGTTTTCTATAGGTGGCACGACAAATATACTGGAAGTGCTTTCTCTATGCAAAATGAAAACGTTCCTTGAGTTCGACCTTCCTGATGCTGTTGTCCACGACATACAACTCGGACCTTCGTGGCAGGAATCCGTTTTCTCCTACAGAAATGTGACACCTGAGACCGAATTTTCGATCTGGACGACTAAGTACTAACTGGGTATCAGCGGACTCGTAGCAATTCTCGCCATTGCCACACCTGTAAAACACACTTAGCCGCTACACGCGCCTTGACGCGTGAGACAGGGTTGAAACAGCCACTGGACTAATACCATTAATAAACGGTCAGAGGCGATCTAACAGCAGTCGTAATGATTATATGATTCGCCCTCTGGACTAGAGAACGTACACCGAAAACACTGAAAGCGTTTGGTTTCTTACCATTTCGGCCACAACATTCGCACTGTTAATGTTGTTTAACGCAGTGCAGGTGAAGAGTTAAGGAAAGAATAAAATACAATTCGTTTTCACTAAATAATTTAACCTTATTAGTCTTAACTACATTTGCTTCGAGCATCTCTTTTTTGTTCACACTTCCTCCAATTAGTTAATTGCCCCATAATGTAATACGATGCCTCTAACAATGAATCAGGTACACAAGTAGTAAATTACAGCGTTCGCTTAAAAAACAGGAAATCACTGATAAGAAATTTCACACCCACGCACGGGAAATACATTTCATATTTCTTGTGAAATAATATTACTTGCGTAAGAACTTCATCGATCAGTGACGATTACCTGTAATGAAGCAGCAACCTTCTTAGTATTACTTCTTCCCGAAATGACCTTGTTGATATAAAAAGTATATTAATGAAAGTAATTGATGTTTCAAATTGAAGCAGAATGTCACTCACTAAACAAGAGGAAGGAATCCGATACGTTTCTAATGAAGTTATATCCTCAGCATTAAATCTTGAAATGACTACAAGTATCAACTTTGGCCGATTCTCACTGAATATTAAACTCACTAGGACTGATATAGACCGAAACAGCTACTCAAGGCTCCATAAGGGCTTTGCAATACCATAATATTACAAGTTCTCAGTCATAAACAAACTCCAGCCAATACGCAGCTGCTAGATTTGAAGCTTTCAACCTGTCCAAATGATTCACCAATTCAAGTCAATCTACTCTATGTGAATGATCGTAGCTAACTGGCTTGATGGCGGACTCTATAAGCGCACATATTTCTCTACCACACTGCATCGAGCAAGACGTTGTTCAACATGTAGCATACAAACAAAAAGAGTAACATTTACAAACACGTAATACAAATATTTATTTTGTTTAAAGTTGAACAAAACACAAAAAGGAAGTATTGTCTTTCACTACAGAGTATATAACACGCGTAAATCCAGGATAGGAGCAATAGTAGCATCAGTCGTAAATTTTTAATGTTTTTCAGCTACAGTGCAACTGTCTAAAGTGCAGTTATATCCAACTCATGATGACCAATCGTAAACAAAATCGCGCATAGTACTATGTTGCCATTAAAAATAACAAACAATTCAGCTGAGTATATGACGTCACATACCGAGGTTAGCTGCTCGGAAATGTAAACAGGAAGCTTAGCTTTAAGGTACCTGGGAATAAAGTTACTTGAGACAGGCAAAAACAATGAGAAATCGTACCGGTAAAAGTAACTTCGACAAAATAGTTGCCTGTGTTTACATATGTGTTTTTTAAACAAACTGATGATAGGTGAGTTACCTACCAGTCTTAATGTCCGAGGGAGGAAATGGGAGAAATGGCGTGTCTTCATCGCTGGACCTGATGGGATACCAGTTCGATTTTACATAGAGTACGCGAAGGAACTTGCCCCCCTTCTTGCAGCGGTGTACCGTAGGTGCGTAGAAGAGCGTAGCGTTCCAAAGGATTGGAATGGGCACAGGTTATCCGTGTTTTCAAGAAAGGACGTCGAACAGATGTGCAGAACTATAGACCTATATCTCTTACATCGATCAGTTGTAGAATTTTGGAACACGTATTATGTTCGAGTATAATGACTTTTCTGGAAACTAGAAGCCTACTCTTTAGGAATCAGCATGGGTTTCGAAAAAGACGTTCGTGTGAAACACAGCTCGCGCTATTCGTCTACGAGAATCAGACGGCCATGGACACGGGTTCCCACGTAGATGCCATGTTTCCTGACTTCCGCAAGGCGTTCGATACAGTTCCCCACAGTTGTTTAAAGAACAGAGTAAGAGCATATGGACTATCAGACCAATTGTGTGATTGGATTGAGGAGTTCCTAGATAACAGAACGCAGCATGTATTTCTCAATGGAGAGAAGTCTTCTGAAGTAAGAGTGTTTTCAAGTGTGCCGCAGGGTAGTGTCGTAGGACCTTTGCTATTCACAATATACATAAACGACCTTGTGGATGGCATCGGAAGTTCACTGAGACTTTCTGCGGATAATGCTGTGGTATATCAAGAGGTTGTAACAATGGAAAATTGTACTGAAATGCAGGAGGATCTGCAGCGAATTGACGCATGGTGCAGGGAATGGCAATTGAATCTCAATGTAGACAAGTGTAATGTGCTACGAATACATAGAAAGAAAGATCCCATATAATTTAGCTACAATATAGCAGGTTAACAACTGGAAGCAGTTAATTCCATAAATTATCTGGGAGTACGCATTAGGAGTGATTTAAGGTGGAATGATCATATAAAGTTGATCGTCGGTAAAGCAGATGCCAGACTGAGATTCATTGGAAGAATCCTAAAGAAATGCAATCCGAAAACAAACGAAATACATTACAGTACGCTTGTTCACGCACTGCTTGAATACTGCTTAGCAGTGTGGGATCCGTACCAGATAGGGTTGATAGAAGAGATAGAGAAGATCCAACGGAGAGCAGCGCGCTTCGTTAGAGGATCATTTAGTAATCGCGAAAGCGTTACGGAGATGATAGATAAACTACAGTGGAAGACTCTGCAGGAGAGACGCTCAGTAGCTCGGTACGGGCTTTTGTTGAAGTTTCGAGAACATACCTCCACTGAGGAGTCAGGCAGTATATTGCTCCCTCCTACGTATATCTCGCGAAGAGACCACGAGGATAAAATCAGAGAGATTAGAGCCCACACAGTTCTTCTTTCCATGAACAATACGAGACTGGAATAGAAGGGAGAACGGATAGAGGTACTCAAGATACACTCCGCCACACACCGTCAGGTGACTTGCGGAGTATGGCTGTAGATGTAGATGTAGAAGTAGATGTCATCATCCCACGTTGATAGACACTTACCAAAATAAGTGTAATACTTCCTGAGAATTGCTGCTCTGGGAAATGGCCGTCTATATATACAGAAAGTGAGTTATTTCCTGTCTCCTCGTTGACTGAAATAGTCGGCGATGCAAGTCAAATGCGCTTCACTTTGAAAAACGTCATATGTACTGCCTTCACTGCGCTAATTAAACATATGTCACCACTGTTCGAACTTCTTTTTTCCTAGACGTTAGTTTATGGCGAGAAGCCGATTTATATTTCTTAGTTACGCTACGCAGCTAAGACATTTCTCTTGGTAAACACTTTAATCCACTGTCCAAACATCATTAGTTTTTTATTGATTGTCGTATATTAGTCATTGAGAAGAACCACATTTGTACTTGAACTTCAAAATTGGCGTTATGAATGGAAAACAAGCAATTTGATAAATCTGTCACTTCACTATTCCGATTTTGTAAATTTTACAGTCTAAGTTTTTGCACCAAATTTGACAAAGATTCGTTTTGATCTATACGTCAATCAATTACACACTCCGCACTCCACATCGGAAAAAAGACCCACTCCGCCATCTCGCTTCTCGACAGGCCACATATCGTAATTCTCTAGTTACGTTGAGAGATAATAGTCAATGACAGAAAGCACTATTACATATTTATATTTTAACTTCATGGTCTGCGATGTGCGTCGAAAGCAGTTTTCAATATACGGCTAAAACAGTCCCAAGCTGCTGCTGTATAGACGCTACTCCGTCACACACACGACGTAAGTCAGCCTCTGAACTTCTCCCATCATTCCTTTATTACCGTTCCACAAAGTTATCACTCTATACACTTCAAAACTCGACTCCCTCGCATAGTACTACGTGCATTACAATGTTTTAAGCTTTTAAGCAAAATTACAATTTTATGTAAGCATAAGTATTTTAGCAAAACGTTAAAGTATACGTAGGCACCCCCAAAAGAAAATTAATCAAATAATCCCACATAATACAGTTACAGAACGTATATAGAGTGAAACAGCCACATTTGTTGTAACAATTCTATTTGATGAGAAAAGAAGAGGAAAAAGAAGGGAAAGAATGTATACGAGTGTAGTAGTATCTCGATAAATATGTGCCTCCAGAAAGAAGAGAAAAGAAAACCAAGTGTATCCGACTATAGTAGTATCTTCATGATTATGTGACTCCTATTTTATTATGTGATGCTCTCTCGAGCTTTTCTTGATAAAATGTCTCTGACATAAACGCAGCATATTGTTATGTGTATTTCATACGTTCATATGATCCAGCGTAATACAGAATTAAAGGCAGAATGCGACTAAAATAAACTATCAAAAGAGTAGCACTGTCGTAACTTCTAAATTATGAAATTACTTTAGCAACACCGCAGTTATAGTGACCTAGGCCACAATTTCCCAAACTGGGTTCCGAGGAACAATTCCTTCACGCGAGAAATCAATGACTGCTCCGCTACAATCTATAAAAACATGACGTTTTTCGACTTTTTTTCTTTTTCCTTTAAGTCCTTTTTTATTTGTGTGTTATTAATTATGATTTAAAATTAAATAAATCACTGAATGAAACAAGTTTTTTCTCATTATTTGAATTTTTATTAAGTTTTTAATTTTCAAAATAAGTAGGATGTTCCATCAAATTACCAGCAATTCTGAAAGTATACCATTAGAGAGACAGTTTGGGAATCCCTAATCTAGGCTGTGAAAGAAAAACAGGAAACAAAAAAGACTTATAGAGTTCACTCGCATACAACCAAACGTAATACAATTAGATTGTTGGGCATAATATTCACTTTTAGTTTTTCGTGTTTAGTCCTTGCGTATAAGATTTTTCTCAACTTCAGCTCCTGTTTATTTGGTCCCCATATAAAAATCACACACAAACTTCCTCCTTCTGGAAACTCATACCAGCATTACGAAACAAAAACTACAGCAGGCTCCACTGCAGTATTTTCATTCACTCTTTCAATACTTCAGAAATATAAAGCACTTTTAACACCATCTGCAACCTAAAGGGACCATAATCTGACTGATGCTGTTCCAAGTGGTGCTCTGGTCTCAGGTTTGCTTGCAACTCTACGTTGGGTTCGAAAAGCAGAATAGTTGGCTTGTCACTTACACAAACACATTTGCAGGTCATCTCCGTTGTGATGCCGTTAATACTTCTGTTGCACGTGTTGTGTCCAGGTAATAATTTTCAAATTGTATTTTATTTCTGACTTTTAAATGAATTTAACCGAATCTGATTACCGTATTCGGTACAATGAATCACTCTGGTAACTGAATTTTCATGTGTTTGGATAGAAAGACCCATAGGCTATCAACTGCAGGCAACGGCACGCATTGTGAACCAGCGGAATATTAAACACCCCGAGGAAAAGTCGCCAAGCTCCTTGAGTTGTTGACAATTAAAACTATATTTCGGGGTGTGGCAGTGAACAGCTGTATGTTGAGTTAGTGCCCAGACGTTAGTCTCTACAGGCTCATACAATACATGATGACCACTATTTGCTGTACTACATTCGCAGGAGCAGCATCATGAGGACAAGTAAATCACCGGCTCGCACCGATGGCATGGCCGAACACTGTGCATGGTAGACTTCGTGAATGCTAATGTAACCCACAAGTGCACCGCTAACCAGTGACACAATGAAATGTGTTTTGTGGGTACATCTAATAAAACTTTTAACCTCAACCTCTTGATTAGTTTGTCTTTCCATCTAAACTCTTATATTCATACAGTTTTTCTCTTTTCTGCAGAAATATTTTCCAGTCTGAAGCAAACTGGACGACAGAGATACTTTCGAACACCAGGAAACAATCTTGTAGCAGTTGTTAAAGATTCAATGTGTTAAACTTCTGAAATCAACATAATCATATGAAAGGAATAGAAAACTGCATTTGAAACTGCTCCACGAGCGGAGAGACAGTTATAATATTGAGCTGCTCGGCGGAACAAACTGGCAAGAGTGAAAATGAGAGTTTGGATATATAGAGGTTTAAAGTTTGCAGTTGATTAACAAATTTTGAAAAACTATGTTATAACATCCATTTTCCTATAAATGACTTTTAAAATCTATCTTCGTGCACGTATATATGGACATAAAATAACAAGAACGAGGCTATATGACAAAACATATACAAATGTAAACACATTACTATAGTTCACATACCACTGCGTTGCCCGAACCACATACGCTAATAACATAACCTAATGATAGATAATCATATGAGAACTTTTACACAGAGTTACTAGAAGACTTAACTGTATATCTCGCTGAAGTCGTAATTTAATCGAAAAGTAAGAACTGAGTTTTGCTTCCCACGTGCTTAAAACTTACTTCGCGTCAGATGCCATGACATAATGTCACTTGATGAGTATAGATGGCGAGTACACAGAAGTCACCTTCAGCATGCCTATATTCCTTAGGTTGTAGCATTCCGAACGTTAAAGTCACAAATATCCCAGAATGTTTGGAACGTGTACCTGACATTGCTTTCACTTACTGTCTCAAAACATTTAAGACTACAGTGGCAGTTAGGCCCTACATCTATTTTATCTATAGTTTTTCTAGAACGAGATACACACCCTTTGCCCGTATTACACCTCTTCCGCATAAACATCCACAATGAGGTGCACCCAACCTTTTCCGAGAAGATCTCTTTGTCTGTTGTTGTGTCTCTTCCTGATAGTGATAGACGGTTTGGTATTAAGGTCACTTCCAAATCCTTCGCAGAGTACCAGAATTACAACAAACATTATTACTATTATTGTTTATTATGTATTATTATTATTGCTGTTGTTTATTGTTGTTGTTGTTATTGTCACTTGCACAAATACAAATGAAGAAATACGCACATACACACTATCAGGCCCTCAACAGCAGCCATTCAGTAATAACCTAATATTCCATGCATTTCAGGAACGTAATTGTATATACATGTACTTAAATTCATGTTCGTGATACACACTAATACGGAGATTTGCATTTACACACCTCTGAGTGATTGGGAGCGGACTCAGCATCCTAGCGAGGAGCCCAGACTCACTAAGAACGCCACTCAATAAGATCGTAGCTCACCAAATGTGGCTCTAATCTCGGAAAACGAACAAGGGTCTCTCTTAGCGCCAGCTCGTTTACCTGTCGCTTGCCATTGTATTCCCTCAGCACGCAGCCACTTGCGTTTGGCATGAAGCATCGCCCTTACTTCACTGTACAATTTTCTGCTCGTCATAGGTACCACTAGTTGCCCTATAACTCAAAATACGCTGCAGTTTCACTTCCCATTGTGTCACCCCATTAACAGCTAGATTGCTTAGTGACTTCGCCTCTTATGACAAGCAAGGTTGTCGCCGTACCGACTATTAGAGAGGGAGGAGTTCTATCTTTGCTTTGACGCTTCATCAGTTTGCAACAAGTAATTAACTGAGAGCCGTAGGCGAGTTTATTTTCATCCCGTACCTATCTACTGTTACGATCAGGATCTCATGTCAAGTTATTCGTATTTATAATGCCGAGCTCAAGGCCTTCTATGATCAAAACGATCCACTCATATCGCCTAATAGACTTCGACCTTTGCTACTCGAAAGCAAACATTACTCCCGCGCATCCGCCCTCGGGCGTGTTATCGCCGGGAAGGTGAGCGGAAGTACTCGGAACTGCCTTTACCGAGCACAACGGCTCTTCAGCTGCACTCGGCGGCTGCAGACGTGCCCTTAGGAGACCACACGCCCTTCGTTCCCACCCTGAAACTTTTTCCGAACTCGTTATTCGGTATTCGCTGTACTTACATGGTCCCTTTGTAATGACGTCCTCGCCACTTTGGAGCTCGATTACACACTAAAGGAAACGCGAGGCGATAGCACTACTACGTCAGTTTGGTAAGATTCGTCGCGATACTGTCTATCAGATCGTATTATTTGGAGAAAGTAGGCTGAAATGTAAAGGAATATGACGAGTTGCGACAGAGTCGCTTAAAAAGTCCAGTGATCCAGGGAAGACTTCTTTATATTCATTCCACTTACGACTCACGGTAATTTACAGCAAGTAATAATTTTCGGTCTATAATGATCATTTTCAGGACGTACAAAATAACAAAACAGATGCATCTTGCCCTGTAAGGTAAACCAAGCTATCGAAGCAAGACGGTAAGAACTCAGTATGTGCGTTAATGGCAGATTCCCATGCCTGAGAATAATAATTTTCCATTCGTGTCTAAATATTATACGTTAACATGATATGTTTTTAGTTCTTGCGTGAGCATTAAAGGTTTCAGAATTGTGCGAATCAGTTCACATTATTCTAAGAATGTAGACAAATACACGTAATTAATGGTCAACTTGTTGTTTTGTGAAAGTTTGATCCGTTGCCACGATGTAAGCTATATGAAAACAGTAAAAACACCTATAGAGGGTCAGTAATCGCCCGAATCAACAAAAATCTACATTGGTGGCCAAACCATGGCAGTGTAACATGAAAATTATGGTAGAGCAAAAGTTGGGAATCAGAATGAAAAATGCACCTATCACAGCAGAGAAAAAGCGAATATGCCCTGTGCGTAGTAAAAGTGTTAATTTTAGTATCCGTGTCATGTAATATAAAGCATCGTGTCAAATAATGTAAGGTGCAGGACATCATCCCCCCCCCCCCCCCCCCTGGAAGAAATACACTGCCAGAAATTTTGGTGTCCAGAATAAAAAAAATTTCCATCACATGTATGATCTTCAGCCACGTGGTATTATATACTGTTTATGTAGTTGTTGTTGTTTTGGTCTTCAGTCCTGAGACTGGTTTGATGCAATTCTCCCTGCTAATCTACCCTGTGCAAGCTCCTTCATCTCCCAGTACCAAATGCAACCTACATCCTTCTGAATCTGCTTCGTGTATTCATCTCTTGGTCTCCCTCTACCATTTTTACCCTCCACGCTGCCCTCCAATGCTAAATATGTGATCCCTTGATGCCTCAGGAAATGTCCTACCAACCTATCCCTTCTTCTAGTCAAGTTGTGCACAAACGACTCTTCTCCCCAATCCTATTCAATACCTCCTCATTAGTTACGTGATCTACCCACCTGATCTTCAACATTCTTCTGTAGCACCACATTTCGAAAGCTTCTATTCTCTTCTTGTCCAAACTATTTATTGTCCAGGTTTCACTTCCATACATGGCTACACTCCAGAAACGACTTCCTGACACTTAAATCTATACTCGATGTTAACAAATTTCTGTTCTTCAGAAACACTTTCGTTGCCATTGCCAGTCTATATTCTATATTCTCTCGATTTCGATCATCATCAGTTATTTTGCTCCCCAAATAGCAAAACGCCTTTACTACTTTAAGTGTCATTTCCTAATCCAATTCCCCAGGCATCACCCGATTTAGTTCGACTACATTCTATTATACTTGTTTTGCTTTTGTTGATGTTCATCTTATATCTTCCTTTCAAGACACTGTCCATTCCATTCAACTGCTCTTCCAAGACCTTTGCTGTCTCTGATAGAATTACAATGTCATCGGAGAACCTCAAAGTTTTTATTTTTTCTCCCTGGATTTTAATACCTATACCAAATTTTTCTTTTGTTTCCTTTACTGCTTGCTCAATATACAGATTGAATAACATCGGGGAGAGGCTACAACCCTGTCTCACTCCCTTCCCAACCACTGCTTCCCTTTCATACCCCTCGACTCTTATAACTGCCATCTGGTTTCTGTATAAATTGTAAATAGCCTTTCGCTCCCTGTATTTTACCCCTGCCACCTTTAGAATGTGAAAGAGAGTACTGAAGTCAACATTGTCAAAAGCTTTCTCTAAGTCTACAAATCCTAGAAACGTGGGTTTGCCTTTCCTTAATCTTTCTTCGCAGATAAGTCGTAAGGTCAGTATTGCCTCACGTGTTCCAATATTTCTACGGAATTCAAACTGATCTTCCCCGAGGTCGTCTTCTACCAGTTTTTCCATTCGTCTGTAAATAATTCGTGTTAGTATTTTGCAATCGTGTTTTATTAAACTGATAGTTCGGTAATTTTCACATCTGTCAACACCTTCTTTCTTTGGGATTGGAATTATTATATTCTTCCTGAAGTCTGAGGGTATTTCGCCTGTCTCGTACATCTTGCTCACCAGGTGGTAGAGTTTGGTCAGGACTGGCTCTCCGTAGGCCGTCAAGAGATCATATGGAATGTTGTCTTCTCCCGGGGCCTTGTTACGACTCAGGTCTTTCAGTGCTCTGTCAAACTCTTCACATAGTATCGTATCTCCTATTTCATCTTCATCTACATCCTCTTCCATTTCCATAATATTGTCCTCAATTACAGAGCCCTTGTATGAACCTCTATATACTCCTTCCACCTTTCTACTTTTCCCTCTTTGCTTAGAACTGGGTTTCCATATGAGCTCTTGATACTCATACAAGTGGTTCTCTTTTCTCCAAAGATCTCTTTAATTTTTCTGTAGGCTGTATCTATCTTACCCCTAGTGAGATAAGGCTCCACACCCTCACATTTGTCCTCTAGCCATGCCTGCTTAGCCATTTTGCACTTCCTGTCGATCTCATTTTTGAGATGTTTGTATTCCTTTTTGCCTGCTTCATTTACTGCATTTTTATATTTTCTCCTTTCAATTAAATTCAATATTTCTTCTGTTACCCAAGGATTTCTACTAGCCCTCGTCTTTTTACCTACTTGATCCTCTGCTGCCTTCACTACTTCACCCCTCATAGCTACCCATTCTTCTACTACTGTATTTATTTCCCCCCATTCCTGTCAATTGTTCCCTTATGCTCTCAGAAACTCTGTACAACCTCTGGTTCAGTCAGTTTATCCACGTCCCATCTCCTTAAATTCCCACCTTTTAGCAAGTTCTTCACTTTTAATCTACAGTTCATAAACAACAGAGTGTGGTCAGAGTCCACATCTTCCCCTGGAAATGTTCTACAATTTAAAACCTGGTTCCTAAATCTCTGTCTTACCATTATATAATCTATCTGATGCCTTTTAGTATCTCCAGGAATCTTCCATGCATACAACCTTCTTTTATGATTCTTGAACCAAGTGTTAGCTATGATTAAGTTAAGCTCTGTGCAAAATTCTACCAGACGGCTTCCTCTTTCATTTCTTAGCCCCTATCCATATTCACCTGCTATGTTTCCATCTCTCCCTTTCCCTACTGTCGGATTCCAGTCACCCATGACTATTAAATTTTCGTCTCCCTTCACTACCTGAATAATTTCTTTCATCTCATTATACATTTCTTGAATTTGTTCGTCATCTGCAGAGCTAGTTGGCATATAAACTTGCACTACTGTAGTATTCATGGGCTTCGTGTCTATATTGGCCACTATAAACGAACACTTTGCTGTTTGTAGTAGCTTAAGCGCACTTCTATTTTTTTTATTCATTATTAAACCTACTCCTGCATTGCCCCTATTTGATTTTGTATTTATAGCCCTGTATTCACCTGACCAGAAGTCTTGTTCCTCCTGCCATCGAACTTCACTAATTCCCACTATATTTAACTTTAACCTATCCATTTCTTTTTTTAAATTTTCTAACCTACCTGACCGATAAGCGATCTGACATTCCACGCTCCGATCCGTAGAATGCCAGTTTTCTTTCTCCTGATAACGACGTCCTCCTGAGTAGTCCCCGCCCGGAGAACCGAATGGGGGACTATTTTACCTCCGGATTATTTTACCCAAGGGGACACCATCATCATTTAACCATACAGTAAAGCTGCATGCCCTCGGGAAAAATTATGGCAGCAGTTTCCCCTTGCTTTCAGCCGTTCGCAGTACCTTAAGAGCAAGGCCGTTTTGGTTAATGTTACAAGGCCAGGTCAGTCAATCATCCAGACTGTTGCCCCTGCAACTACTGAAAAGTCTGCTGTCCCTCTTCAGGAACCACACGTTTGTCTGGCCTCTCAACAGACACCCCTCCGTTGTGATTGCACCTACGGTACGGCTATCTGTATCGTTGAGGCACGCAAGCCTCCCCACCAACGGCAAGGTCCATGGTTCATTGGGGGGGGGGGGGGGGAGACATTGTTTATATGGCTGGCGAATCTTCTGAGTTTTGGGCACAGGATAAGGAAGCCTATAAATTGCAAGATGCAGCAGGTGTGCCATTATCTTGCAGCTCGAGAGATCACTGCCTGGGACATATTCATATTTTTGTAGCTATGAAGGGAGTATTTTGCGTTCTCGTTCCCAACTTCTATTCTAGCATAATTTTGACATTAGACCGCCTAGCTCGGTAACCGATGTAGGTTTGTGTTGACTTGGGCGACGACTGACACGCTTTAAGTTTTTATATAGTTTTTCGAACCATGTTGCTTACATCGTGGCAACGGGTAAAGCCTCCACGGAAATACAGTAGATAAATTTATTTTTTACCTTCTTTAAAAAAAATTTAATGTCATTAATTACATGTATTTGTCTACTTTCTTAGAAAATTTGAACTGGTTCGCTCAAGTTGGAAACATAAGGGGCACACGTCAAAAAACCTAACAAAAGCGTTTTTGCACGTAAAACCCGCATGAGCCTATAATTTTGAAGGCGATTTTTGACTTTTCTCATAAGAAGGCAATTTTGATTGATCCGAATTAACTTAAACCGTTTCCGCGTATTCAGTTCACATATGAATGAATTTTACGTGCTATATTTACCTCGAGTTTAAACAATCGTATCTCGACAACTGATGAAGATTTTTGGACAAAATGAAAACGTGTCGTGGGAGACTGGAATCCGATAGTAGCAAAAGATAGAGAAGGTAAAATAGTAGGTGAATATGGACTTCTGGAAAAAACGAAAGGGGAAGCTGCCTGGCAGAATTCTGCACAGAGCTTAATTTAATCTTAGCTGACCCTTTGTTTCATAATCATGAAAGAAGGTTGTACGTATGAAACAGACCCGGAAACACTGGAAGATTTCAGACTGATTATATAATGGTAAGACGAATAATTCAGAACCAGATTTTAATTTGTAAGAGATTTTCTGTAGCAGATGTGGACTCTGGCCACAATTTATTGGTTATTAATTGCGGACTAAAAATGAAAAACTGCAAGAAGTTGAGATACTAAGGAGATGGGACCTGTATAAACTGAAATAACCAGAGGCCGTAGAGAGTTTCAGAGGAACATTATACAACGATTAGCAAATACACTGAGAGAGATAGAATAGAGGAAGAATGGGCACTTTTGAGAGATGAAAGAGTGAAAGCAGCAGTGGATCGAGTAGGTAAAAAGACGAGGGCTGGTAGAAATCCTTGAGTCACACAAGAGATATTGAATTTAACTGCGGAAAGGCGAAAATATAAAAATTTATAACTCAAGCAGGCGAAAGAGAATACAAACAACTAAAGAATGAGATTGGCATGAAATTCAAAATGACGAAATAGAAATGGCTAGCGGAGAAATATAAGAAAGTAGAAGCTTATTTCACTACGGGACACATAGAAGACGCCTACAGGAAAAATGAAGAAGCCTTTGGAGAAAAGAGAAGCAGCTGTATGAATATCAAGAGCTCAGATGGAAAATCAATCTTCAGCCCTGCACATGTCGAGAAGATCGCGACTTTACTCTGTATACAAACAAACAAATACATTCCATTACACCATAAAGCAAAAATTATTCCCATCCCCTGGTTCTGATGAATGTTTTAGGTGAGATTTCCCTTCACACTGTAGCACACACGAGCTTAGAGTGTACTGTCTGCTTATGGAATGTCGTCTCAGTTATGTGACTGGTTTCGTGATTTCCTGTCAGAGAGGTCACAGTTCGTAGTAATTGACTGAAAGTCATTGAGTAAAACAGAAGCGATTTCTGGCGTTCCTCAAGGTAGCATTATAGGCCCTTTCCTGTCAGTCATCTATATGAACGTTTTAAGAGAGAATGTGAGCAGCCGTCTTACGTTGTTTGCAGATAACGTTCTCATTTATCGACTAGTAATGTCATCAGAAGATCAAAACAAATTGCAAAATGATTTCGAAAGGATATCCGTATGGTGCAAAAATTGGCATTGGATCCTAAATAACGAAAAGTATGGGATCATCGACATTAGTGCTAAAGGGAATCTGTTAAACTTGGGTTTCACGATAAATCAATCAAATCTGAAGGCAGTAAATTCAGCTACATACCTAGGAATTATACATACGAACAACTTCAGTTCGAAGGGACTCGGGGAAAATGTTATGGGGAAGGCCAGCCAAAGACTGCGTTTCATTGGCAGGACACTTAGAAAATGTAACAGATCTACTAAGGAGACTGCATACACCACTCTTGCTCGTCATCTTTTAAAATACAGTTGCGCGGTGTGGGATCCTTACCAGACAGGACTGACGGAGTACATCGGAAAGTTCAAATAAGGGCAACACGTTTTGTATTATCGCGAAATAGGGGGGGGGGGGAGGGTGTCACTGAAATGATGCAGTATTTGGGGCGGATATCATTAAAACAAAGGCGTTTTTCTTTGCGGTAGTATCTTCTCACAAAATTTCGAACACCAACCTTCTACTCCGAATGTGAAAGTATTTTGTTTACGCCGACCTACATAGGGAGAAACAATCACCATAATAAAATAAGGGAGATCAGAGCTCGCACCGAAAGATACAGGTGATCGTTTTTAACGCGCGCTATACTAGGCTGCAATACAACAGAATTATTGTGAAGGTAGTTTGATGCCAGCCACTTCAATGTGATTAGCAGAGTATCAATGTAGATGTTGATGTAAGACGTACGTTAGAAGTGGAGTCGCCTTCGCAAATGTAGCCAGCTGGAACATCTTCTGCCCCACTATGAGCTCGCTTGTTAGTAAGTAGAAAATTCTCCGACTCTACTTTGGGTAATTACTCGAACAACAGGCAGTACCCTTGGAATTTAAGTATTTAAGAAATTATAAAGAAATCACGAGGTCGTGACTGTTAGTCTACTAAGAGGCAGTGCGGAGTGAGGACAGGGGAGAGCGCACGTCAAAACACATTGTAAAATAAAATAAACCGAGTATGTCCACAACTGTTTAGTTCATTAGGAAATTAAATTAGGCATTGTGCTCCTTGGAAATGTGCATTGATGATAGGGAATACAGTGATGTGATCTTTCAAACGTTATAAATTATTGATATCCACGATGCATTGTTACACTATTGGTCGGCCGGTGTGGCGCGTGGTTCTAGGCGCTTCACTCTGGAACCGCACGACCGCTACGGTCGCAGATTCGAATCCTGCCTCGGGCATGGATGTGTGTGATGTCCTTAGGTTAGCTAGGTTTAATTAGTTCTAAGTTATAGGGGGCTGATGACCACAGATGTTAAGTCCCATAGCACTCAGAGCCATTTGAACCGTTTGTTAGACTATTGTTTGAAAGTGACGAATAACAATGAAACGAACAGTGCAGTAGCTTACCAAGTTGGGAGGGATCTTGTCACAATGGGGCCCTCAATGTATTTTCACTATACTTCAAAATATAATAGGGATTCACACATAACAATATTTTATGGAACAGTAACTTTTTGAGAGGTTCCTGACTACTGTGCAAAGTTGTTTCCACGGCCAGAGAGCGCCGTGATTGATGGTGCTTATAGCAAGTCGGTGGTGTGGGGAGTGGCTCGCTGCTTGAGAAGATCCCATGCTAGCTGATATATGGATGGAAAACGACTTGGAGGATGATTGCCAAGTAGTCGCCACTTCACTTATAAATTTTAAAGATAATAATTCATTCTTTGGATAGAAATTGCCAGGGAAAGCCCTTGTTACAATAGTGGCATTATGCTATTGCTGTAAACTTCTAATTTTGCCAAACAAATATCAAGCATAGGTTGATCTGAGAATATACAAGGAGATACAGAATAACACTACTTTACATAGTAAGTTTTGTAACGCACTAAATGAGACTGTCGGTGCTTAGAGGACATCTTCGTATAGGCTGGAATCTCTTCACATTTTCGAGACAGTTGTCGTTGTTGACCGAAGACTGGTTTGGGACACCTCTTCACGCTTGTCTATCCTGTGCATGCCTTTTTATCTCTGAATAATTACTGCAGGCTACACGTGTCTGAATTTACGTACTGTATCCATCCCTTGGTTAGCCTCTACAATTTAGACTCCCTTTAGGTCCCTTCAGTACGAAACCGAAGATTCCTTGATGCTTCAAGATATGTCCTACCAACAGATCCCTTCGTTTACGCGAATCGTTCCATGAATCTCTTTTTCCAAAGTTAAGACTGCTTCTTTACTGAAATTCCTTTGTTTGTAGGCACGACCGCTCTCACAGTACTTTAGCTGCATCAACAGGTGCAATAAAATCAAGTCGTATTCCGACTGAGAAAAGAGAATGGCCTGATGTAGCGTACACCGTCAGCAATTTTTCGTTACGTAGCGGACATGAAAAATGAAAACAAAATTGAGCACTCGCGTGTTACCATGAGTAACCGTATCTGATGAGCTAGTGCGGTCCCCATATAACGAAAAAAGTGTTCACAGCTGCGGGGTTTCAAAAAAATTTATGCTCAACTACGTACCCTCTGACTCCGAGTTAAATACTCAATGTTTTGGCTGGTTTCGTTGTCTAGGGGCTGGGATAAGTAGTTGCCGCATTCCAAGCCAAATACTGATGAGTCTACAACATACAATATGAATATATTCATGAATCGAATTGTCGAAGGTTCCTATCACTTGGCAGTTTCGAATTTTGAGTGTAACATATAAATTTATAAATGAAAGATTTCAATGAAGTAAAATCTGCAGGTACTATTTTTAACGCCTTTAAATGATGTGCATGTTAGCAGGAGTACCTTAAAGAATGCCGCTTATTACTCCAAAACATTTAGTGTTGTCGATGGTCCAGCAATTTAATAAAATATGAGTTGAACAACAGGGAAACAATAGATTACTACTTCACATAATTATTTATGAGCAACAACATAGCTCGCGAGATTTTCACTTCTAAACGCATACTACGTCATCACTGCAGAAGCCACGGAAATCTCACAAGCGCACAAGTTGGCACTACGAAGTATTTCTAAATCCCGCGACCACGCGCAAACTGCTCAACACTCTCCAAGTATTTCCTGCGACCGTCCGTCGCGCCTTCCCGTCCAGCACTCCACCGTATCCTGTGCGACTCGTTGCTCCTCCCCCACTTCCATACAGTCTCTCCATTGGCTTGAGTAATCACTTACCGCAGTAACGAGGGCTGTGATTAGCTAGAGCGCTCCCGCCATGTCTCCAAGCCAACGCACACTCACAAACATATTGAAACACATACGAAATACTGGATTTACATTTAAATACCTTGAAATTAAATAAATATTCCTATGGCTGCACCATAAACACGCTCGAAGACACATGATTAAATACGTAAACAGTTTAAATAAACATATATGAAATGAATACAGGCAAAAGTAGGCCAGTAGCCTAATGCCCCTATGCTTTCTAAAACACAGTAAATATTTGACCCATTCTTTCATGAATAGTATATATCGGATATAAACCAAGACATAGAGGGTGTACACTCCTGGAAATTGAAATAAGAACACCGTGAATTCATTGTCCCAGAGAGGGGAAACTTTATTGACACGTTCCTGGGGTCAGATACAGCACATGATCACACTGACAGAACCACAGGCACATAGACACAGGCAACAGAGCATGCACAATGTCGGCACTAGTACAGTGTATATCCACCTTTCGCAGCAATGTAGGCTGCTATTCTCCCATGGAGACGATAGTAGAGATGCTGGATGTAGTCCTGTGGAACGGCTTGCCATGCCATTTCCACCTGGCGCCTCAGTTGGACCAGCGTTCGTGCTGGACGTGCAGACCGCGTGAGACGACGCTTCATCCAGTCCCAAACATGCTCAATGGGGGACAGATCCGGAGATCTTGCTGGCCAGGGTAGTTGACTTACACCTTCTAGAGCACGTTGGGTGGCACGGGATACATGTGGACGTGCATTGTCCTGTTGGAATAGCAAGTTCCCTTGCCGGTCTAGGAATGGTAGAACGATGGGTTCGATGACGGTTTGGATGTACCGTGCACTATTCAGTGTCCCCTCGACGATCACCAGAGGTGTACGGCCAGTGTAGGAGATCGCTCCCCACACCATGATGCCGGGTGTTGGCCCTGTGTGCCTCGGTCGTATGCAGTCCTGATTGTGGCGCTCACCTGCACGGCTCCAAACACGCATACGACCATCATTGGCACCAAGGCAGAAGCTACTCTCATCGCTGAAGACGACACGTCTCCATTCCTCCCTCCATTCACGCCTGTCGCCACACCACTGGAGGCGGACTGCACGATGTTGGGGCGTGAGCGGAAGACGGCCTAACTGTGTGCGGGACCGTAGCCCAGCTTCATGGAGACGGTTGCGAATGGTCCTCGCCGATACCCCAGGAGCAACAGTGTCCCTAATTTGCTGGGAAGTAACGGTGTGGTCCCCTACGGCACTGCGTAGGTTCCTACGGTCTTGGCGTGAATCCGTGCGTCGCGGCGGTCCGGTCCCAGGTTGACGGGCACGTGCACCTTCCGCCGACCACTGGCGACAACATCGATGTACTGTGGAGACCTCACGCCCCACGTGTTGAGCAATTCGGCGGTACGTCCACCCGGCCTCCCGCATGCCCACTATACGCCCTCGCTCAAAGTCCGTCAACTGCACATACGGTTCACGTCCACGCTGTCGCGGCATGCTACCAGTGTTACAGACTGCGATGGAGCTCCGTATGCCACGGCAAACTGGCTGACACTGACGGCGGCGGTGCACAAATGCTGCGCAGCTAGCGCCATTTGACGGCCAACACTGCGGTTCCTGGTGTGTCCGCTGTGCCGTGCGTGTGATCATTGCTTGTACAGCCCTCTCGCAGTGTCCGGAGCAAGTATGGTGGGTCTGACACACCGGTGTCAATGTGTTCTTTTTTCCATTTCCAGGTGTGTATACATAAGCGTGCTGCTACCGTTTTTTCGTGTATCTGTGGAATACTTATGGCCTGATGCAATCAATAGTAATCGGCCACTTGGACCTCCAATAACTCATGTACTATTCGAGTTAAATGCGTGTAATTGATACCAAGTTAGGTTTACGCTAATAGCTTTCTAAAGACACATAGATCGACAAAATCGGATGAACTGTTTACATTTTCGAAATTCGTTTCTGTGTGTTACTTGCATAATTTACTGTCAGATATTGAATTTTAAAATAATAAAGATTGAACATCTGATTACACCCTCAGAATCGTCGTGCAAATAATGCTAATGTGCATGTTTCTTTTTAAGGTATCATGATTCCTTTGTCTATTATTAATTTTTACATGAACTGTGAATTGTCTGCCATTATGGTTTCACAAAGTCCGCCATCTGTGACACTACCGGCGTACAAATCTCCTTCATCGACACAAAGCACAGTCCTCGACACAGCGTCAACAAGGAATTCCCAGCAACGCGGTCAGCCTGGACCCCGAGCTGTGTCTACCCCTCGTTCCCGGCAAACGTTAGGCACCACGCGTTTGCCGAGAGCCCCTGCTTTCCGAGCGGCCACTCCAACTCAGAACTTAGAATATTTTCAGGGCGCCACAGCTCGCCCGTTAGCTCACACAGCACAGATCGAATACGATCATCTACGGGATAATGTGAAATCTGAGCAGCTACTGGGCCCTCATTAGCAGTCAGTGTAGGTCAGCTGTAATCAGTTGGTTGGTTTACTGGTCTTTTTGAAGTCCTTTATCTTTGCCTTTAACAGATACTTTCCAAGATTTGACTGGACGCTACCAAAAGAGAACGATTTCAGATTCAGGACTTTTAAGCAAGTTTCTTCCAGCTACATTAATTTTCAAAACTTCTGCGTCAAATGAAACTGCTCAATATAACAATTAACGCCCACAGAACTTACAAAACACAAGAAATAGCAGATGACATCTCACACAGCTTAAAAGCTAACACATACGTCAAATACCTAACTTGAATAAAATAATTAAAATTTACTTTCCAGTGTTGATCAAATAAAGTAAGATCAGTTGTGAATATACCGTAGAAATTGGCCCAAAGTGGCTAGGCTTGCTGGCTCCCCATTTCTGTCCAGCACCTCCTCATTACTTACATGATATGCCCATCCAGTCTTCAGCATTCTTCCATAGCACAACTTTTCAACATTTTCGGTTCGCTTCGGCTCCGGACTGTTTATTGTCCACGTTTCACATTCGAACAAGACTACTCTACAGACAAATACCTTAAGAAAAGAGTTCCCAACACTTAAATCTATACTCGTTTTAGCAATTTTTTTCCCTGAAACGCTTTTCTTGCTGCGGGCAGTCTACAGTTTATATCTTCTTTATTATTCCTATCATAGTTATTTTGCTGTCCAAGCAGCAAAAATCATCATCTATTTTAATGTCTCACTTGCTAATCTCATTCTAAGGATTACTTTATTTAATTCAACTACTTTGCATTATCTGGTAGAGACACAACTCCGTACAGTTGCTCTTCCAAGACTTTGCCGTCTCTGACAATATTACAATGTCATCTGCAAACATCAAAGTTTTTATTTATTCCACCTGAACTTTACTCTCCAAATTTTGCCGTGTTTTCCTTTGCGCCTTGTTCACTATACATAATAACTCCGAAAGTGTGATAGTAGCTTATGGGAAAAACGTTGCATCGGACAACGGGGGCGCCACGCGTGATTAGCCGAGCGGTATAGGGCGCAGCAGTCATGGACTGTGCGGCTGGTCCCGGCGGAGGTTCGAGTCCTCCCTCTGGCATGGGTGTGTGTGTTTGTCCTTAGGATAGTTTAAGTTAAGTACTGTGTAAGCTTAGGGACTGATGACATTAGCAGTTAAGTCCCATAAGATTTCACACACATTTGAACATTTTTGAACAACGGAGGCCATAATATGACGTCGGTTTTTTGTTACTTGGTGAGGTCGCACCAGAGATATCACAGTCAACTTTGTTTTTTAAATGTGATGCTATAGTCTGGTACCTATTTTCTGATAGTGGCTGTCGAGACGTATCCCTTGAGGTGTAACAGCAAGGTCTTTGAAGCTCAACGAAGGTCAAAAAGACGCATGAACCTCCATTTACATAAGGTGTTCTAAGTGATGACCATTGGTATCAGTGCAGCGCTGCAATTTTCTTATCATGGATTGTGTGTTATTCCTTATGACTTCGGCACTTATCGAAGCACATGCTCTGACACTTCCCTCTCACATATCTTCAGGTGTAGTTGGAACGTATTTCTTTTTCGAATCGCCCCACGAAAAAAATCCAGAAGCGCCAAGTCTGGCGAAGGAGCCGGCCACGACACGTCACCTCCGCGTCCAATCCAATGATTTGGGAACTGTCTCTGCAACTCATTTATAGCCATCAGCGAAAAATATGCCGGACAACAAACGTG